>NC_081313.1:181052025-182252025 GCF_026419965.1 Kogia breviceps
TGCCTGTGACACTGTAATAGACTTTTGCAAAAATATTGCCACTGGGGAAAATGTTATTTCTCACAACGGCTATGAATCTACCGCTGTCATGGCGCAAAACGTCATCCGGATGACGGAGGGTTCTGGGCACCCCCTTAAGTTTCGTGCCCAGGGGAGGGTCCTGGCCCAGGACTGGAGTGGTGGCGAGCTGGTTTCTCACCATCGTGTGCCTGGCACCAGGCCCCCAGTAAACGGGTAAGTGGCCAGGGGTGACTCACGGGGCTGATGACCTCAGCTGGGGAGGCATCAGGGCTCCGACCCACAACTTTTATGTGGCCCCTGCACCTCCGCGGTGGATGCCCCTTTGAATGTGTAGATAAAACGCCGGCAATAGGGGACATCCCTGGCGGTCCAGTGGTTAAGACGCTGCGCTTCCACTGCAGGGGGCCCGGGTTCAATCCCTGGTCGGGGAACTAAGCTCCCACAGGCCTCGGACCAGCCAAAAAAACAAAACAAGAAAACTTCACTGGCAACAGGCTCTTGTCCCTGCTTGTCTGCTGGGGGTCTCTGCTGGGGACTTGCTCACCAGACGCTCTCCCCAGTGGCCTTTGGCACCAGCATCCTGGGACCCAGATCCTGGAGGCCTCCTTGGTTCCAGAGCCAAGGATGCAGCGCTGGACAAGCCCCCTCTTGTTGGTGTCCCAGCTTTCTGCTGCCTCTCAGGAGGTCACAAAAGGGAAACTGAGGCCGGGGAGAGCTGGAGTTGGCGGACGGGACAGAAACCCCGCGGCATCTTCCCGAAGTTGCCCACAGACCCCAGACCCCTCTGTGCAGGGGAGCGTGATGCCCATTGGACGGAAGGGATGGATACAGCCCGGTGTGCGGACCGGAGATGGCTCACGGCACACGACGGCCCAGGGCCCACGGGCTCCGGATGCCCATTCAAATGCCAGAGGCAGGCGAGGTGGGTCGGCGGGTGACGCTCCTCGCCCAGGTGCCCCGCCCCCAAGAAGCCAGCCCTCCCTCCCTCCCTCGCCAGCTCACCCCATGCAGGCTTCCACCGACGGGCCAAGTCCTTCCTCACGTCCCGACTTGATTTCATCAGGCTTCACTTTAAACCAGTTTCTCCTCCTTCTGGGTGAGTCTAAGACCAGGACAGGCCACAGTTTCCTGAGACGGAACAGTGAAAGAGGTTGTGAGACGGGATGGTCCACGCAGAGGACTTGGGTTGGTGACTGGTGACGATGGCTGGAACAAAACCCGCACAGACCCCTACGCTCTGGGGCGGAGACACTTGTGCTGGTGATAAAACATCCCTCCATGCATTTACTGGGCACTCACTGTGTACCAGACTCAACACAGACTCGGTCCCGTTATCTCTTTCATTCTTATTTAGGAGAAATTCACGGAACATGAAATTCACCCATTTAAAATGAACACTTCAGGGACTTCCCTGGTGGTCCAGTGGTTAAGACTCTGCGCTCCCAATGCAGGGGGCACGGGTTCCATCCCTGATCGGGGAACTAGGATCCTGCCTGCCCCACAGCGTGGCGAAAAAATAAACAGAATGAACGCTTCAGGGGCGTTTAGTACATTCACAGAGCTATGTAACCATCACCTCTAGTTCCAGAACATTCCATCCCCCCAAAAGAAAACCAGTGCCCATCAGCAGTCACCCCCACCTCCTCCACAGCCCCTGACAACCAGCAATCCACTCTCTGTCTTTGTGGATTTGCCTGTTCCGGACATTTCACACAAGTGGGCCTTTTGCGTCTGTGTCTTTTTTAGTTCCCTTTATTTTTTAAAATAAAATTTCTTTCTTAAAAGACAGTATTAGGTTTACAGGAAGACTGCAAAGACAGTACAAAGTCTCCAGATACTTGCCCTGTGTCCCCTACTCTTAACACCGTACATCAGCATGTGTGTGCGGGGCAGGGTGGAGGGCGGCTCCCGAATCACACATGTGATTCGCCGTGATCTCGGGGTGACAGATCCGGTTTGCAGATGCCCCGGACCAGCTGAAGCACCTGCCGTGAGCCCGTGAGCCACGTTTCCTGAGGTGCAGACAGGTGGCCACGGTCGCCAGCTTGGGAAAAGGCTTCAGCTCCTCCAGCTCCGGGATTTTCCTGCCACTCCCCCAGGGGACGTGGAAGGGGCGGGACCGGCCAAGAGGAAACCGCAAACATGAAATGTACAGCGGCAGCTCCGAGAACAAGCTGTGCCTGGCAGCTGCAACTTGGCAGGCGGCACGGGGCAGGCAGAGGTCAGCGGCGGGGCCTGGAGGGGATGGGCGGGGCTCGGTGCCACCTAGGAGGGCGGCGGCTTGGCGTGCGGCACCCACCCTATTCCCTCCACATATACCGGGCCAGGCAAGGGACGGGGCGGGGCCTGGAGGCATTGGGAGGGGGACTGCGGGGTTTGAGAGGAGGGCTCTAGCAGGCGGCTGAGCAAATGCAGCAGGTGGAGCCTGAAGGTTCCTCTGGAAGGGCCAGGTGGGGGAGGGTGCCACCTGGCGGGCCCGGGATCCTGGGCAGGAGAGGGGATCCTAGCGCGTACACCTTGCCAGGAGGCCTTTTGGACAGCCCAGAGAGTCCCCCTCTCGCGCCCCCATCCCCCGCCAACATGCAGGCTGTCCCCGGGCGCTGGCAGACACCCAGCATCTGTGTCCTCTGTGTCCTCCACCCTCACCAGGCCCGTCAGCCCTCACTGGACTGGCTGCAAGGGTGACAATGGCTCTTGGGGTCCCTTGGGCCCCAAGCCCACACTCCACCTGGCGACAAGAACAGTCCTCCCCAAAATGGCATCTGATGGGGTCTGTGCCCTGCTCACATTCTTCCTACGGGGCAATGAAACCACCACCAGACAAACGTACACGGATGTTCACAGCATGACTCACAGCTCCAAAGAGCGGGAACCTCAGTGTCCATCGATGGGTGATGGATAAACACAGCGTGGTCCGGGTGATGGACCAGTCACTCAGCCATGAAAAGGAGTGAGACACTGACACTCGCCGCAACACGGATGGAGCTCGAGGACGTGACGCTCAGTGAGAGAAGCCAGACACAGCAGCCTCTGGGGGCTGACCCGGACTGGCCCACCCTCGGACTGCCTGCTCCCCACCCCAGGCCCTGCAGAGGCGACCACATCTACTTCTTTCTTGCCCCTCTCACTGCACTACCTGCTGGTCTCCTCACCTGGCTCCTCTGAGATCCCTGTTGTCAGTTGAGGAAACTGACAAGCACAGCAGTCCTTAACCACTGGACTCCACTGCCACCCCCTTTTGGCTCCTGCCTGCAGGGAGCCCTCCCTGATCCACCGCCTCCCTCCCCGCATGGCCCCCAGGGCCTGAAGTCAGCCCTGGACTGTCCAGCAGAAACCTGCATACAGCAAGAACTTAATCATGGCCGAGGGGATGGAGTCTAGAGAGGGAGGCGGGCCAGCCATGAGGGGGAGGTTTGAATCACCGGGTTTCATCGAATTAGGTCGCGCAGTCCAAAGGCACCCCTCCCCCGCACAAAGCTGTTTTCCTGTCTCCCTCTGGATCTGGGACAGCTGTGCGCTTGACCCCAACCTAAGCTCGGACGTGGGGAGGTTGATGCAGGAAGGCTTCCGAGACCAGGCCGCTCAGATCCGCCAGCCATGCTGCGAG
The DNA here is from genome assembly GCF_026419965.1 of Kogia breviceps. Classification (NCBI taxonomy): domain Eukaryota; kingdom Metazoa; phylum Chordata; class Mammalia; order Artiodactyla; family Physeteridae; genus Kogia; species Kogia breviceps. The sequence continues at coordinate 181,055,654 of NC_081313.1, forward strand.
GGAGCCCAAGCCACGCAGGAAACCACGTGTGGGCACCTGGCCCTCGTTCCCAGCCGAGCCAGCCTTGGTGCCAGCCCAGCCCACACCTGCAGATGATGAGTCTTTCCCAGCCCGAGGACCCAGGCGTCCTGGAGCAGAGAGAAGCCGAGCCCACCCGTGCCCCATCTGAATCGGTAACTCACAGCATCACGGGGAATATCAAAATGCCTTTGGGCCACTAGGTTTGAGACAGCTTGTTGCAAGGCAACAGAAACCGGGGTGCCGGCACGCAAACTAGTTTTTATGACTTTTATTAAATCCTTACAAAACAGAATACAAAATACCGGCGTTGACAGTTGGTGTAAAGGAAAACTTCTGAGCTGTATCAGTTCACCTGGTACAGTGGAGTTAAAGTGCTTGGATGTTTTTCCCCCACTTTAAAAAAATTTGAGTTTTTTTTTTTTTTTTTTGTCTTTTTTACACATCTTAACGTTGAAACACTGCTGTGCCCCCTTCCCCCCAGCGCCAGGCTCGTTCACAGTAACGGTTCTGACCAGTCCTCCGGGCCGCGCTGTCGTTGTGACAGGGGAGGGGGAGGAAGTGGCTGTCCCACCTTTGAGGAAAAAAAAAAAAAAAAAAAAAAGCTGCTCACAGCTCAGCTTTCCGGAGTAAAATGGCCATGGCGCCTGCAGCGGGCGAGAGTCCATTCGTTTCTTTTTTACAAAAAGGCAGAATCCTCGGTTGCAAAACGTGGAATCACTGATGGGCGAAAAATGACGGGGGGTGGCCTCCCCCCCCCCGGAGTCTTTGGAAAGGCCAGTCCACAGATCGGCGGGCGGGCGGGCAGGGCGGGGCGGCGGCCCCCCACCAGCCACCAAGGACGGCCACAATCTCCGAGACTCGAGGGGGCTGCAGAGACGGCGCTCGAACCCCCCCACGCCTCGAGGCCCGCCCCGCCCCCCCCACATTCAAGTATTCGTCAAGAACAGGGAAGGGAAGTCAGCTGATGTTCTGGAAAACTAACGAGACAGGACGAACAGCGAGGAACCGGAGGGCGGTCTGGGCGGCTGCCCGCGCCCCCAACCCCGGCAGAAGCCCGTGTGCACGTGGAAAAGGAAGCCTGTGAATTGCATAGAGTCTCCCACCCGAGGACGAAGGGCGTCAGAGTCTCCCCAGCCCGGCGGGTCACGCGACGTCTGACTCAGGCGCGGGCGGAAGGGGCGCGGCAGCTGCGGCCTTTTCCTGAAGGTGGGCGGAACAGAGACACCGCCCTAGAGGGGGGGGAGTCACGCGAGACCCCGGGGGCGGGGCTGAGAGAGCTTCCACGCCAGACCCGAGGGGCGGCCGGGCAGGACGTGGCCGTGGTCAGACTGAGCCCTGAGAAGGGGCACTCGGGTGCCCGGGTCGGGGGGTCCGCGGGACCCCCACGTCGGCTGTCGGGGGCCTGTCCGGCTCCTCGCACTTCCTCTGGCGCCCCCCTTCCCGGGTGGGCAGTCCCCAGTGGAGAGGCCAGGGGAGGGGCCCTGGGCAGCCGCAGCTTAAGGTCAAGGTTCGAGGGAGCCCCGATTGTCAGTCGGCGGGGGCTCCAGCGGGCCCCCCGCCCGCCCCCAGGCCCCGCCCTGCGACAAGGGAGATGTGAGAAGCCCCCGGCCCGCCCGGCCGCCAGGGTGTCTGAGGGGAGGGAAGGAGCTACCGTCTCGTCGAGGGGAGGTGGGTGGGGGTCGACCCGTCCCTGAAAACACTGTGAGGGCCGGGGAGGGGGGCGGCGAGGTCCCGCCGGCTCGGGGAGACGCCGCGCCCTCCTCTCCTGAGTCACGCGGGCGGCGGGGAGCAGCCTTCACAGTACCCGGCGCATCCCGGGCCGGGGCAGCGGGAGGACCCCACCCAGCCACAGGCCCTCCGCTCTCCTCCCCGGGCGCCTGCTCTGCATTTAACACCATTGAAAGGAAAAAAAAAAAAAGGGGGGGGGGGAACAGGAAAAAAACCCAACAGCAAAAACCTTACATAAAAAGACCCCCGAGCTGAGCTTAGCGCCTCGGAATCCAGCCGGGGGAGGGCAGCCCGCTGGTCACCCGCGGGCAATAGCTTAAAAAAATCTTTAGACTTGACGGGGGGAGGGGCGGCCTATGTACAGAGGGAAGGAGGGGGTCACGCGTGGTCTCCCACCAGGACCACGGGGGCCGCGGACAGGCTGGCTCGCTGCCGCCGCTGGGCCAACTTGGACTGGGAGGGCGGGGACAGCTGCAAGCAGCGTGAGGTAGCTCGGATGACCACGGGCTGGTCCTGCCCCGCCTCCTCGGCCGCGTCCTCCTCGCGCTGGGCCAGCTGCCGGTTCATGGCAATGGCCTCGGCCGCGAACGACGTGAGGTCTTTGGCGCAGCTGTTCCTGGGGACAGGGCGGGGGTCACCAAGGAGGGGGAGGTAGCCGCCGGCCCGTCCCCGCTGCTTCCCTCGGGACCCCCGGGGTCTGTGCAGTGCCCTGGGGGAGGGGCTGCAGGCCCCAGGAGGCCCCAGACTCCGCAGGGGGCGGGAGGGGCCGGCGTACTGGAATTCGCGGTGGGGTCACAAACTCATCACCCGGTACAAGGACACCCAAGCGCTTGGACGGCTTCCCCCGCCAAGACTGAAAGAGGATCGCGTAGTCTTCTTTAAACATCTTAACATTTAGCGCCCCCTCCTGGACCCGGGGCTCCCCGCTCGGAGCCCGAGATCCCACACGGGCCTCACCTCTGCAGGACCATGGGCGTGGGCAGGGTGTTCTCCGGGGCGCACTGCAAGGAGACAGGAGAGGTGAGGCTGGAGAGCAGAGCCCGCCCGCCTCGGGGCGCCCAGCTGGCTGCGACAGGACCGGGAGTTAAGGCGGTGCACCTGCCCGGGAACCGAGCCAGGCTGGGGGGAGGGGCGCGGCCCGAGCCGGGTGAGCACGGTGGACGTTGCCAGACCGCGTGGTGGGCGGGGCCTGCCTCTCACCAAAGCTGCTCCTTCCAGATGGTTCCCAGCTCCCAGCAGGGGTTGGGAGCCCCCTCCACCAGCCCATCCGCCTTGACAGTGGGGCCCCAGTCTTTGCTCCCCACAGTGCCAACTTGTATTCTTGTTAAGCTCCCTGCCCTGGTGGCCTAGGCATCTGGCCCGCCAGGACAACAACTGGCAGAAGAAACAGCAAGCTCTTCTCAGCTTGGTGGGGACAGAGCCTTGGACGGGGGGGTGGCAGCCCCCCCCACCCCGCCCCGCCTGCCTGACCTCAGCTTGACACTCTGTTCCAGGTGAGAAGAGGCCCCTGTGCCTTCAGGACACAGGGCCTGGTGACTCGCTGAGAAGCAGCTCCTGCAGTCCCAACTCAACCTGGCCGGCAGGCAGTGGGGGTCTCCCTGCTGCACCCTTGCCCGCTCTGGGAGGTCGCGATGCTGAGCCACCTAGGGCTGTCGTACCCTTGCTCTGAGTCACCCCAGCCCACTGGCAGAGGCTGGATGGAGGCCAGCGGCCCCCCAGGCCTCCCTGGGGCTCCCACTCACCCCTTGCACCCAGGGGTGCTGCAGGACTTGGGCAGCACTCAGCCTCTGCTTGGCGTCACGGACGAGGAGCTTGGAGATGAGGTCTTTGGCAGCAAAGGAGATGTGGGCCCAGTCCTTCTCCGGAAACTCGTACTTGCCCTCCTGGATGCTCTCAAACAGCATGTTCTGGAGGGAACATGGAAAGTGGGGTGAGCTGCAGCCAGCAAGGGCTGAGGCCACGTCACAGACACCTGAAGTGGCAAGCCTGGACCTGGAGAAGCACCACTGAGTGACAAGTTCTGTCAGGGCCCCCAGCCTCCACCAGCTGCACGTGACCTGGGCCCAGGGTTAGGGTGGAGGAAAGTGCCCTGAGCTCAGCTGGCAAGGCCGGGGTCTCTGGCAGACCGAGGAGGGCAGGGACCCACCCATCTGGGGGTGGCTGGGAGGCTGGGCCACAGAGTAGCTTCGGGGAAGCACTTGGTGGGCTCTGCTCAAGTGGGGCCCGATTTACTGAAGGGTGGCTCTGGGCGGCCAGGCTCTGGGAGGATCAGGCCATGAAGCCTGAGCCTCACATGGTGGGTAGAAGGCTGGAACATGGCCACCCCAAACCATAGGCCTCACCCCACCTCAACTTCCTGACCCCTGACTGCTTTCTCCCGTTGGGCCGGGGAACCCAACGAACGGCTGGAAACCCAGAAAGGTCAGGCCGGCAATGGCCTGTGGATGTGGTCAGTGGTTGGAGGCCAAGCCCTAAGGGGTGCTCGAGGGGGGTGTCACAGGCCAGGTCCTCCAGGGTGGGGGGTAGGTGTGTGCATGGACCAGGCCTTGGGGTGCACTGGGCAGGCAGGGGCGAGGGTGCGATGCGTGTGTGTGTGCGTGTGTATGCCGAGGCAGGCCAGACAGGGTGCTCGGGGGAGGGGTGCACGGCAGGACCCCACTCGCACCTGGCAGGCCGGGCAGGCCTCGCCGCGGTCCCAGCCGCAGTCGCTGCCGCAGTGGCCCACGAAGGGCGGGTAGCCGCTGAGCAGGATGTAGAGGATGACGCCCAGGCTCCAGAGGTCGCAGCGCTTGTCATAGATGCTTGCCTCCTCGCTGAAGGCCTCCACCACCTCCGGGGCCATGTACTCGGCGGAGCCGCACTGCGGGCGGGGGCGGGAGCGGGGGTTGTCAGGGCCAGCGGAGGGGGAAGCGGGGCGCCCCGACAGGGACTTCCCGGAGCCCGCAGCCAGACAACCCTGCCCGACCAATCACAGGTTGCTGAGGGAGCCAGTCCCGCCTTCGCCCTGCCGGCCAATCAGAGGCTGCTGAGGGACTCGGCCCCGCCTCAACCCCCCGCCCAATCAACAGGTGCGGGAGCCCGCCCAGCTTCACCGCGCCCGACCGCGGCCCCGCCCAGCCGCTCTGCCCGGCCAATCAGCGGCTGTTGCTAAGCGGAAGCCCGAGTTCCGAGGCCCGAGCCGCCAAGCAGGCTCCGCACCTCGAGGTTATGCAACTGCAGCCTGGGACCGGATTCGGGGCCATTCCCTCCCTTTCCGCCCCTGACAGCTACCCCTCCCCCCGCACCCCACTCGGGGCGAGCTGACCCCGCAGGCCCTCACCGGGGTGAGCAGCTCCGGGGTGGAGATGGGGGAGCAGTCCCCGTTGAGTTTGATGCCACTGCCCAGGTCAAAGTCACAGATCTTCACGGGGGACACCTGGGCGGGGTCAGAGGGGGCTGTGAGGGTGGAGTCCCGACCCTGGGGGCCCTGGCCCGCAGGGAAGGCCACCCCCCGGTGCCCCTCACCTGGTTGGGGTGCTCACAGAGGATGTTTTCCGGCTTTAGGTCCCTGTGGGCGATGCCTGCAGAGAGAACCAAGAACCACGAGGGCGGGTCAGGGGTCTGTGGGTGTGTGGGCACGTCTTCCAGGAGTCCGGGGCAGGTGGACTGGGCGCAAGGCTAGACACCCAGGGACCCCTGGGGCAGGCAGTGTGGCCACCCACCTTTGTTGTGCAGAAAGTCCAGGGCGCTGGCCACATCCTGCACCACCACGCTGGCCTCCAGTTCGTTAAAGTGCCGCCGCTTGTGTATGTGGCTCAGGATGGAGCCTGGGCCAGGCCATGGAGCAGAACACACAGGGGTCACCTCCACTGCACAACGGCCAGCACCCACCCCACCCTGGGAGGGAAGCCCCCACTCTGGCCTCCTCGGGTCCAGAGTCCTCCAACCTGAGCTGCTGTGTGGACCCCACAAGGCCCCTCTGATGTGCAGGCCCCCCTGAAAGGTTCTCCCTGGTGGCCCTAAGCCCCCGGCCCGTTAGGATCAGATTGGAAAAGCCTGCCAGGCCGCACGTACCGCCCCGCATCTTCTCAAACACCAGGTAGAAACGGTCGTCTTCCTCAAAGAACTCAATCAGCTCTAGAACGTTCCTGGGGTGAGGGCAGGGAGGCGGGGGAGGAGTGAGGCTTCCTCAGGCCTGTGGGCAGCCACAGCCCGGCCTAGCAGGGGCCTGCCTTCTCCACCCCACCTACCCACAGGAAGGCTGCACCTGGGGCCACAGGCCTGCTTCTGCCTTGCCCACCTCGGACTGTCAGCCTGCCTGCCGCTGGGCCCACCCACAATGCCCAGCACAGGGCCTGGCACACAGTGGGTGCTCACTAAGTGCTTGCTGGGGGTGATGGGGCACTTGGGCCCATTCAGCCACTGAAAGATGGCTCGGGGCCCAGTGCTGTGGTGAGGGTAGGTCACATTACCTGTGTCCCTGGCACTGATACAACATCTCCACCTCCCGGAAAACCCTACTCCGAATGTGGCCTGGCTGCTTCTCAATGATCTGAAACGTCAACCGGGGGAGGACACACACACAGACACCAACTGGGTCAGCCAGACCCCCTACAGACCGAGACCCACCCCCCCTTCCCTGCCAGAAACTTCCCCTGTGTCATGCCTGAAGCTCGTCAGAGCTTAGATTTTGAAGTTCTGGAAAACAGAGCTATCCTATGGGGGCCCAGAACTTACTGGAAGTCAAAACTGTGGTGTGAGAATAAACTGGGGGCAATGTGTTTCCCCAGAGGCATCACAGGAGGGGCGGGAGGGACAGAAGCCGGTAGCTCTCCGCCCCTGACTGCCACAAGCCTGGGGTGTATTGGGGGCCTGGAGGCCCTGCGAGATACCCCTTCAGGGCAGCAGGTTCCTTAGCCTAGCGGCCTCCTCTCCCCGACCAGGAGACTGGGGGCCACTGTGCCGGCTCACGCACCACCCGGGGGACTGGAGGGGCCTGGGGGCACCTGGCTGCCAGCCAAGACATCCCCCCTGGGCACCAGTCTGGACGATGCCCCCGGCCCCATAAGCCCATGTCTGTTTCAGGCCAGGTCAGCGGGCACAGCCTCCCAGGACCCCGGAGCCTCAGGAAACCAGCCCGTGCCTCTGCACCCAGCTCGCTCTGGCACCCAGGAGCTCTAAGGACGGGAGGGTTCTGGGCCCACCCCCCGGCGTGAGCCGCTTTGCTTCCAGAGAGGGGAGGTCAAAAAGCGTGCACCAAAAAAAAAAAAGCGGGCTTCCCTGGTGGCGCAGTGGTTGGGAGTCCGCCTGCCGATGCAGGGGACACGGGTTCGTGCCCCGGTCCGGGAAGATCCCATATGCCGCGGAGCGGCTGGGCCCGTGAGCCATGGCCGCTGGGCCTGCGCGTCCGGAGCCTGCGCTCCACAGTGGGAGAGGCCACAACAGTGAGAGGCCCACGTACCACAAAAAAAAAAAAAAAAAAAAAAAAAAGCGTGTGCCAGCTCTCTCCCAGCAAAGCCAGGCCGCACACACCTCCTGGGAACCTCTTCCCAGGTTGGACCTAGGGCCCGCTCTCACTGGGTGGGCGGGCAGCCTGGGTCAGTACTGTGCCCGGGGCTCCCGGCCCACCAGCAGCCTGGGGGAGGGGACGTGGTGTGCTCCACAGGCCAGGCTCCAGCAGCAGGCGGGCACGCACAGCCACTGGTCACGGGGGCTCGGCCACCACCCTAAGCACTGTCCCGCTTGTCTAGAGACAAATACACCTGCCCCACAGAGGAGCAGAACCACCAGATTCCAGGGCTCCTTGAGATAATGCCAGCAGCCGTGCCCTCCTGGAGTTACCTGAACTTCATTCCATCCCTTGGGAATGTGGCTAGGGCCCCCAACTCCATGGAGGAGACAGCGGTCCCTCTCAGGAGGGGACGGCCTTCTGGGGGGCCACACACAGTACAACTAACCCAACCCTCTGAGCCTTGGTCTCCCTGTCCGTCAGAGTGACAGAAGCCAGGCTGCCCAGGAGGGGTCTTAGGAAGGAGGACACTGACCGTGCAGAGTGTGCTTGACGCCAGGTGTGCAGTCCTACGGCACCATCACCCACCCAACCCGGGCGCTCCCAGGGGGCAGGGACCACAGCCACCCTGGTCACCTCGCTTCCACCAGGGCCTGAGGCTTCCGGCCAGCCCGCCTGCCACTGTGCACCTGGCCCTCCTTCCTGGGCAGCCAGCCTCCTGTTACCCCACCCAGCCCAGATGCAGGGTCACGAGGGAAGCCTGGAAGGCTTCTTGGAACGCAGGGTCTGACACCCAGCCAGGCAACACAGGCTGCGCAGGCGCACCCTGGGTCAGAGGCGGCCCAGGTTGCAGGAGGCTCTTGCGGGCCTTCCCTGGTCTCCCCTGACGCCCAGCTCCCCCGGGGCCCCGAGTAGGGCACTGCCTTTCAATGTTTGTAACCAGTACAGAGAAGCATTCGTCATCCCTGGGGACAGGGGCCTGGCCCGAGTGACCCAGCAGGTGAGCATCAGCTCTGACTGAAGCCCCCAGCTCTCGGCGATCCCTCTGGCACCAGGTCCCTGGCCACCTGTGCAGCGGGGCCACCCCTTGTCACTTCCCACCCGGACTTAGGGGCTCAGCCCAGGCTGACCCGGATTCCCAGGTGTAGCCTGAGTCACCAGCCTTGAGGCCATTTTTAGACACTGGTTTTCCCCGGCTGCCAGGCCGGCAGCTCAAATGCCAGCTCCCCTCCTTTTGCCACCCCTGGCGGGTGCCAGATCCCAGGCACGGCTGGGGAGGGGCGAGGGGGGCCGCGCAGGTGCTGGGGCCTGTCTCACCTTGACGGCATACTCCTGGTTAGTGATGAGGTTGACGCAGGTCTGCACGCGGGCATGGGCGCCCTCCCCAAGCACGTCCTCCTGCAGCTGGTAGACGTCTGCGGAGCAGGGGGCTGGTGAGAGCCGCCCTGGGCCAGCCCACCTCCCCAACACCGCTGCCCCCGCTGGCCCCACTCACCTTCGAACCTGCCCGAAAAGCTGTCGGTGGCCCGGCACCTCTTCTTCTTCTTGCCCCTTTTCTTGGCGTCGGGGATGTCTATGGGCTGGCTTGCGGGCATATCTGTGCAAGGGGAGCCGGAGGTGAGGCCCGCCTGGCTCAGGAGGTGGCCCAGCCCTCCGCCACCGCCAGAGGCTCGCCCTCCCCACCAGCCCCTCACCAGGGCGGGCCGGGCACTCCAGGCCGAAGTCAGGCTCCCCGTGGTGGGCCTGGTCTAGGGAGAAGGCCAGCTCAAAAGGATTCTGCCCCTGTAGGAAAGGAGAGGACAGAGCTCAGGCCCCAGCCCTGCGGGGCAGCTGCACCCAGAGTGCCCCGGCTTCCACATCTGCACGCTGCGGAGCAGAAAGCCTGGCTCTGCCTGACCACAAGGAAATGGACCTTTCACCCCCAGCCCAGGGCCCTCAGGGCCTCTGGGGAGGGGGTGTGGTACGGGAAGAGGCCAGACGCAGGCAGGGGAGGGGGTGCCGCCTCCCAAGCCGGGCCTGAGTCGCCGTGGGGCACCAGGCCACGTCTTGAGCCTCGGTTTGCTCACCTGCAGGATGGGGCCTGCACCACAGCCTGGCCGACCGCGCGTGGCCCTGCCGGAGCAGGGCGCAGGGATCAAAAGCGCTGGGCAGCCAGTGGGAGGGAGTGAGTCAGCGGCTTCCCGGGGCGGGGCTCCCAGCCAGGCGGCCCTGCCTGCTTTCCCATGGCTTCCTGGCCTCAGTCTCCCCTCTGTGGAATGGGGCACCACTGCCCTCCTTGCCTCTCGCTGTCCACTTGTCCCTGCTGCACCTCCCGGCCCGAGATGATTCCCGTCACCACACCTCTGCTCCTGATGCGCCCACAATGCGCCGCATCCCCAGCTCTGCGCCTCCTCTCCTGGTCCGACCCCCCTCGCTCATCTGCTTCCAGCTCCGCACCGCTGGGACCCGGCTCCGGGGGCTCACGGGAAAGGCAGCCGCGGTCTCCCGCGTGAGCACTGGGCCGCTCCCTGGCCCGGCCACAGCCGCACTGTCCCATGTACCCTCAGACACCCCAGGACGGAGCCCCTCACAGGCCGCGATGTCCAGCTAAGGAAACAGCCCTTGAGCAGGGAGGGGCCTGCTCAAGGTCACCTGATGGCCCCCGGGACTGGGGGGGGCGGTACATGGGATCCTAACAAGGGAATGAAGGCAGCTGGGGTTCCTCCAGTTTCTGCGGATCCAGCGTGAGGACTGGCGGCCTCTGGCAACGCACAAGGCTGAGGCTTTAAGCCTGGGGCTCTGTGGCCCCACCGTGTTTCTCTAGGAGTTTGCTCTCATTTAGCTCCCCGAATCCTGGCGGTCCAGGTGGCCAGGGCTTCAGGTGGGCGTGGGGGCCCTGTACACGCGGCAGTGGCGCCAGCTCTGATGCTGGAGGACCTGGGTCAAGTCACTGCCCCTCTCTGGGCCTTGGGACAAGGGGAAGCAGGGCTCCAGCAGGAGGGCCATCTGGTAGAGAAGGAACTCCGGGAAAGCCCCAGGGAGATACCCAGGGGCCTAACAGCAGAAGGGGCCAGGCCAGATTCCTGCAGACGCGAGGCCCGGAAGCCAGTCCGGCAGCACAGGGGCAGGCAGAGGTCACAGGGAGCGGCTGAAAAACAGGCGTGGGCCCTCCCGGCCTCGCCACCCACCCGCCCTGCAGATAGTTGCTAGGAGGCCCAGAGGGCGGGGGAGGGGAGGAAGGAGGCGCAGGATCATCCAACAGCACCTGCCCCTGCCCGCCCAGGGGTCCTGCACCCACAGGGAGCCAGGCACACGGCTGTGCCAGCACCGGCAGTCAGCGCTCTGAGAAGGCTCAGTCCAGAGGCGTCTGGAGGTGCCAGCTAACTCCCTCCTCCCAGGAGGAGGGGCCCCAGGGTGGCAATGTGGGGGTGATCAGGAGGGAGGGTGGACGTGAGGCCCGGGGCCAGCGGCGGCCCTCACCAGCTACTTTACCTCGGCCTAGTGACCTCAGCTCCGGGCCTGACCAGCACCCAGGGGTGACTCGAAAGGACCACGTAAGGGCACGAGGACCTCAGGGGGCCTGTCACCGACCCCACATCCCTGTGCCAGCCTCCAATGTAAAGAGCTGGACCCTAGAGAGAAGGGGCGGCCAAGCCACCAAGGTGAAGGGACACTAGCCATGTCAGCTCCTGTGTCCCTGTCACCACGTGCAGGGGGTGCTAAGACAAATGCCCACACTGTCCAAGGATCCACTCTCCCATGTGGAAATGGGGAAAAATACATCAGAGACGCCTGGCAGAGGCTGCTGCCAGGCTGAGGGGAGGGAGGTGGCCGCGGCCCGAGGGAGCTTGGGGTGCAGCGGGAGGAGACACCTAGCGAGGCCGGCCTCTGGCCACCGGGAGGGCCACCTCAGAGCCCGCACTCCCTGCCCAGTGTCCCTCCAACTCCCTCAGGACTCCCACAGTCCCACCTCAGCACTGGGCTCTCGCACGGCCTGCAGAGGCCAACCCATAGTACCAGGCAGTGTTGCCAGGCCAGGCCCAGGGCTGGCTGCGGGCCTCCAGTCAGCAGGCCTTGGCAGGAGGTGGCTGGAACCATCCAGAAAGTTCGACTTTGCTTTGGCCACTGTGCCGGCCCCACGCGCTGACCCCATCTCGGCTCCCACCCAGCCCCCAGAGGGGACAGACCACCACCAGTGACGTCTCAAGTCCACCCTGCTCCCGCCCAGCCCTGAACACTTGGACGTGCCAAGGCTGTGGCTGCCCTGGGGGGAGAAGCCAGGATGACAGGCGTGTGGGCAGGGGTGGGGCGCTGGCCCAGGACGCTGGCTGGACGGGCCTGGGAATTTTAACCCAAACAGTCTCAGCTCGCTCCTCCCACCCTGGTGTGCGGGTTCGCCTGTAGGCGCGCGAATGCTGCACACACACACTCACACATGCACATACACCCAGGTCTTGCCTTCTCTAGAGGGCAACAGGTTCTTGCCCAAGAAGGCCCAGGGAAGCCATTACATAACATGGCCAGTGGGGTGGGTGGCCGCTGACATCACTGTGTCCCCTGGGCCAGGCCCTGTGGGGTCCCTGCCTAGCACCTGCCCGCCCCCCCCCCCCCCGACTCGCTCATCTGAGACTAGAACTGCGGCAGCCCCATGCCACAGCCATGGGGCCACCGCAGAAACTTCCTGCTCCGACAGGAAATAGCCTTGGGCCTGGGGTGTCTGGGAGGTGTTGGGCTGGGAGGCCATCCAGTCCACTGCCCCATTCTGCAGACCACCCAGGAGGGTGTCGGGGAGGCCTGCAGCCCTGCCTGGGGTTCCAGAAGGAAAGACCCCGCAGACCCCCGCAGGCCCCATGATGCTGGAGACCGGACTGTGGCCTGCTGACAGTCCCCAGCAGTGCACACTCGGCTGGGCTCTGCAGGGGACACACAGCCAGGGGACCCCACGGGCAGGACGCCCCTCAGCCCTGTCCGGGGTTCCTGGAGGAAAGACCCCAGAGGCCCCAGGGCGCTAGGGACTGACTGTGGCCTACTGAAGTCCCCCCTCCTCACCATACCAGCACATGCCTGGCTCGGGTCGGCAGGGGACACATATGTAGGGTCCCCAGAAGCCCGATTTGGGGCTTCTGGAAGAAAGACCCGACAGGTCCCAGGGTGCTTGAGATTGGACTGTGGCCTGCTGACACCGCCCCCCACCTCCCGACAATGCACACCAGGCTGGGGCAGCTCCAGGCGAAGGGTTGGGAGCTGGCACGAGCCCCGGGTGGTATCCTGCGGGGTGGGCTCCGCGTCCCGCCACCGGCCACTCGGGTGGTCCAGCGCGGGGCGGCCCCAAGCCGACCCGGCCCTCACCTTGAAGGATCGGTGGAAGCCCTGAAGTTCGGCTGTTTTCTTCTGCACCATCTTCTGTCCGGGCCCCGCCAGCGGGGGAGGGGACGCAGGGCCCGGGGGGCGGCCCGTGGGCGGGGGGGCGGCCGGTGAGGGGACCCTGTGGGCGGGAGCAGACAAAGGAGGGCGTTGAGTGGCCGCGGCCGGCGCGCCGGGAGCCCGAGCCAGGGCGGCGAGGCTCCATGGAGCCCGCTCCCCGCGTCCGGGTCAGGGTCGGGCCGGAGTCGCAGGGCCACACTCACCGGGATCGGGCTCGGGCCGGGGCCGCAGTGCCGCCGCCCGAAACGCGCAGCCCGGAGCCCGCTGCGCGGACCGCGCGGGGAACAGCGCCGCCGCCGCCGCCGCTGCCGCCGCCACCGCGGACTCCTCCGCCAGGGCCGCCACCGCCGAGAGGAGCCGGGCGGGCCGCGTCGCCGCCACTTTTATAGGCCAGCTCTCGGCCCCCTCCGCGACGCAGACCCCGCCCCTCGTGGCTCCGCCCATGTACGCACGGCGGGGGCGGGACTGGAAGGCCGCTCTGCCGGCGGGGCGTGTCTGCGCGCCTGCGCTGTGTGGTGCGCGGGGTTGGTGGGCGGGACCCGGGAAGGATCCTGGCGGGAGCGGGCAGGGTTGCCGGAGGCTCCGGGAGGCCCGCGGGACCCTGACACTGAGCCGAAGCCCGGCCCTGCCCTCAGGCAACAACAGCAGGCAGTCTGTCGGCCGGGGCCTAGAATACACTGAACACTTTGGGCGACACCCCCGCTCTAGAACCTGCCATGGCTCCCTCTTGCCTCCCTAGGATCTGCCATGGCTCTCTTTTTGGGCTTCCCGATCCTGGCCCCAGCTGTCGTGCAGGCGCACCCCAACAGGCTTATAGGCCCAGCTGCCTCCCCAGGTTGCTTCCCAAGAGTTCGCGCGATTGTTGGCTGGGAAAGGGGACCACATTAGGGGGTGAGGACAGACCTGTGAAGGACCGTCCTTCAGTCCTGCAAAGGAGTGTTTCCCCTGCCTGATGGAGAGAAAGCCCAAGGGGTGGGGGCGACCAAGACGGGAGGCAAAACACAACCCCATTTTGGCTGGGGCCCCTGACCCAGGCTCTGAGAGAATCAGTCAGCTCTCTGTCCCCGCAGCCCAGTGGTGCATGGTCCTCAGACCGCGTGTCTGGACTCTTAGTGTTACAGACCTGCGGAGTGAACTGTCCTCCCTCTCCTCCAGGCCCCAGCCTGTCCTTTCAGAGGCTTCCCACCACCCACCCCAAACTGTCCCCCAACGAGGCCTGAGCTGGACCGTCCCCTTGCCTGTTAGGCTACCTCTATTTCTGTGCTGCCCCCAAAGGCCACAGCTCAGGCCACAGGAGCTGTAAGGCCTGACCTCAGCCAGCTCTGGGGTGTTTGGAGGGACCTGCAGGGAGCTCCCCGGCCAGCCCCCAGCCCTCCCCTGCCCCGTGCATGTGCGTGTGTGTGTGTGTGTGTGTGTGTGTGTGTGTGTGTGTAGACACACGTTGGCTCCAGGTGTTGGGGTGGGGCTGCTGGACTTGCCTGCCCAGGGGAAGAAGCCTCAGGCTCCCTCCTCACCATCCCCAGCCCTCTCCTTACCTGGCTGTCCCTCTCTGTGTGTACACCGTCACCTGCAGGTCTTCATGTGCTTCTGGATGGCATGGGTGTGTACAGATGCCCCTCGCCAGAAGGCCAGCTCTGAGAAAGCTGGACCGCATTGCTGGTCCAGCACCCAGCACAGGGCCTGGCACACACACAGGAAGTGCTCACTGAATAGCGCTGAAGAGAAAGGATGTATTTAGGCATGTGTGAGTGCGTGCGTGCATGTCTGTGTGCACACATATAGGGGTTGGGTAAGGTATGAGCTTTCTGAGGCTGCTTCTGGAGCCCAGAAGTCTGACATCAAGGTGTCATCGGCAAAGCCACACCCTCTCTGAAGGCTCTAGGGGAGGATCCTTCCTACTTGTTCCAGCTTCTGGTGGTTGCTGGCAATCCCCGGTGCCTTGGCTCATGGCCTCATCACCTCAACTCCGCCTCCTTGTCACGGGACCATCTTCTCTGTGTCTCTCCTCTCTCCTAAGGACACCAGTTATTGCATTAAGGCCACCCTAGGGACTTCTCTGGAGGTCCAGTGGTTAAGACTCTGTGCTTCCAGTGCAGGGGGCACAGGTTCGATCCCTGGTCAGGGAACTAAGATCCCACCTGATGCAACCAAAAAAAAAAAAAAGGCCACCCTAATCTAGTACAACCTCATCTTAATTTGATCACACCTGCAAAGACCCTGTTTCCAAATGTCACATTCACAGGTTCTGGGCGTTGGGACGTGGACATATCTTTCTGAGGCACGCAATTCAGATCAGACAGGAAGGGGACCCAATTTCTGGTGTGTGGCTGTGATACAGCTATCTCCTGGTGCGGGTGTTTAGCTGTGTCCATCCTCATGTGTGGATGCCTGGGGATTGCCGGTCGCGCTGACCTCAGGGAATAGAAATGAACTGAGGTCTTGCTGCCGGGCCATCTTCCTCGGTCCAGCCGAGCTCAGTTCCCGCGCAGCCTGATTTGGGAGTCCGGCTGGTGGGGGCAGATTTTTTTCCCAAAGCCAGAAGCAGCATCCAGCCCTAGGCACTGCTCAGAGGAACTGCCTTACCCTCACGCAGCCTGGACAGATGATCGCTTGCCGGGCCCAGTACCACAGGTTGGGAAACAGGAAGCTCAGAGATGGGAAGATGACCCCCGGGCCTTTGGCGTCCTTCCACCCAGGTCTCTGCCTCCTCAGCCCTGCTGACATCTGGGGCCTGGATCATTCTCTGTGCGGGGCCGTCCTGGGCACCGTGGGTTGTTGAGTGGTATCCGCATCCACTCAATGCCAGGAGCCCCCCCAGTCATGATGACCACAAATGCTTCCAGACACCGCCCAGTATCTCCTGGGGGGAGGATCACCCCCTAGGTAAGAACCACTGCTTCTGCCCACTGGGTGCACTGAGTCCTGCCATACCCCCCCCCCCTTGCGTGAGGAGGGTGGCCACCAAGGGAGCCCTTGTGTGAGTGCTGGGAGGGGTCCTGGTGCACACATGGGCTCTTCAACCAGGGTAGGGGCCATATGTGTGTGTGCACGCACGTGGGCTTCTGTGCTGGAAACACGAGTGCTTGCACGTGTGCGTGTATCCATGGGTGCATACAGGCATGTGCATACAGTCGCCACACGTCCCCCCGGAACAGGACAGGTTGGAGACTCACCCGAGCCCTCAGGAGGCACCTAAGCCCCCAGGGCTGAGAAGTGGGAGCGGGCCCCTGTGGGGGCCTGGGCTGTGGTAGCCGGGGCGAGGCAGCCAGGCCCAGCCCCAGCCCGGCCTGCACTGGGTGGGGGTAGGGTGCTGCCATTGGGAATGGGGGAGAGGAGGGACCTCTGTGCCTGGTCTGCTGGCTCTGGGGCCTCAGCCCTGTCCTGCCACGGGCCGGCTGCCGGACCCGGCCAATTCTGTCATCTTCCTTGACCCCATGTACAGGCCGAGCTCCCAGGGGTGCTGGGTGCCCAGGGGCTGGGAGGTAGCTGGGGGCCTGGCCACCCTGCCCACCTCATCCTGGGCCGCAGGAGTCTTGCCTGCCTCTGGGCGAGTGAGCCAGAAAACCTGGGCCCTGGCCCCTCCTCCTGCCAGCCAGTTTCTTCCATCCCTTCCGAGTGCATTCGGGGTTGGGGCAGTGACACAGTGAGGGGCAGGTCCAGCAGGGCGAAGGACGTCACAGAGCAGGGACAGGCAGAGTCCAGGGCGAGGATACTTCCCCCCACCAAAAGGACGGCAGGGGAGGCAGCCAGCTGCACAAGGGGGCTCAGGATTGCTCTGGGGGTCCTGAAGTTGGGAGGCGCTAGCCTGATAAAGAAGGACCAAGGCTTCTGCAGCAGTTGGAGCAATTCCCTGGCTCCAGGGTCTCCCCCTCCCCTACCCCAGCTTCCCTTGTGATACCCTAGGGGACCAGGAGGACAGGGGTGCTGGCCCCCATCTTCCACCCCAGTCACCGAGGGGGCTTGGCAAGCCTTAGGCCAAAGGGGCAGAGAATCAGCTCTCTTAGAAGCCCCTCCCTTCTGCAAGGTGACTCTCTTCCCGTGTTGTATATGGGGTCTCCCCCAAACCCCGGAGGAGACACCAGGCAGGACATGATGCTGAGCTCTACAGCCTCTGCTTCCCCTTACCTCCTATGAGCCAGAAGGCAGGCTGGCTGGCTGGCTGGGGTCCCTTCTGACCACCTTCCCCTGGGCCTGGTTGGGCAGCCAGAGGCCTGGCATCCTGGTGCCTCAGTCGTGCAGAGTTCACCTCCTGGACAGCATCCAAGGGACCCCAGGACAGCTCAGGTCCTCCAAACCCAGCAGGTGGAGCCCCCAGATTTAGCACATAAAAATATAGGACGCCAAGTTAAAGCTGAATTTCAAGGCTTCCCTGGTGGCACAGTGCTTAAGAATCTGCCTGACAATGCAGGGGACACGGGTTCGAGCCCTGGTCTGGGAAGATCTCACATGCCTCGGAGCAACTAAGCCCGTGCGCCACAACTACTGAGCCTGCCCTCCAGAGCCCACGAGCCACAACTACTGAGCCCACGTGCCACAACCTACTGAAGCCCGCACGCCTAGAGCCTGTGCTGCACAACATGAGAAGCCACCACAATGAGAAGCCTGCGCACGGCAACTGCTCGCTGCAACTAGAGAAAGCCTGCACACAGCAACGAAGACCCAAAGCAGCCAAAAACAAATAAATAAACAAATAAAATTTTAAAAGATTATTAAAAAAAAGTTGAATTTCAGATAATGAATAACTTTCCAGTATAACTCCCAGGCAAAAGTATATTCCGTGCGTAAGTATATCCAAAACAATTATTCTTTGTTTATCTGAAATTCAGATCTAAATGGGTGTCCTCTATTTTATCTGGCAAACTTACCAAGGGGTAATGATAAGACCTTTGTCTCCCAACATTATTTATTTATTTATTTTTACTTTTGGCTGCGTTGGGTCTTTGTTGCTGCGCATGGGCTTTCTCTAGTTGCAGCGAGCAGGGGCTACTCTTCTTTGTGGTGCACGGGCTTCTCATTGCAGTGGCTTCTCTTGTTGTGGAGCACGGGCTCCAGGCGCACGGGCTTCAGTAGTTGTGGCTCGCGGGCTCTAGAGCGCAGGCTGCAGGCACATGGGCTTAGTCTCTCCGTGGCAGGTGGGATCCTCCCGGACCAGGGCTCGAACCCGTGTCCCCTGAATTGGCAGGCGGATTCTTAGCCACTGCACCACCTGGGAAGTCCTTGTCTCCCAACATTCAAAAGAGGCACCTACCTGTTTGGTGTGATTGTGTGTGAGCGTGAGCAGATCGGGGTGTGTGTGTGTGTGTGTGTGTGTGTGTGTGTGTGTGTGTGTGTGTGTGTGTGTGTGTGTGTGTGTGTGTGTGTGTGTGCACATTTAGAGGCACTGAGCCTGTGTCTGCTTAGGGCAGACTGTGCACAGCTGGGAGTGGAGGTAAAGCCCGTGCTTGGGGCCAGTGCTGGGACCTCTGAAGTATCCTCATGAGTCCATGCCTTTGAGGGGGAGGGTTGGGCCCCTCCCTCCTTTGCTCAGGCACCTTAGGCTCAGAGCCGGCACAGGGCTGGCCCTAAAGCCCTGAGAGGTTATGGAAGGAGCCAGATCCCAATGCAGCTTCCGAGCTAGGATCAGGGTGTCAGAATCAGGGTCGAGTCAGCACTCGGTGCTTGGGTGTGACTGTGGGCCTAAGGGGAAGGTAGAGTTGGAATCCTGGGCTGGAGCCCAGCCTGGCCTGTGCCCCCTCTGCATGTTCCCACCTGTCTGGACCCCCAGAAATAGGAACCACCAGCTCCCGGTCTTATCAGGTCCCCAGATAAGTGAGGGTCATGGGCAGGGTCATCACTGGGCCCTTGCTGGGCTGGGGCCTCCGGCCGTGGGGCCCAGCAGCAGGAACGTCTGATGCAAGTGGCTGTAAGTGTCCCTTCCTACTGGCTGACTCACAGCCCGCTCCATTCCAGTGGCTCAGCAGTCCTGGGGATGGAGCCAGGCCCGCTGTCCTCTGTGGGGGTGGGGAGAGGGCAGGGAGAAGGGAAAGCAGGGGCGGGTGTGGCCAGGAGCTCGGGGCTGGCCCGCCTGCCTGGCTGTGGGTGTCTGCAGCCCTGCGGCCCGCTCTGCTGTGATGGTGGCGGCTGTGTAGCCTCCCAGGGGTCAGTCACTGAAAGTCCCCAAGGGAGGGGTGGGGGTGGGGTCGGGGGCTGAGCAGTGCTGGCCCAACAACGGCCAAAGGCTGCCACTCTGCGACTGGGGACGGGGAGCTTGGCTTGTCACCCCGCTTTCCCTCCGGGTCCAAGGCAGCGGACACCAGGTGGCTCTCAGGGGATCCAGGTCGCCCACTCCCAGCTGACCTGCTCCCCAACAGTGATCTGGGCGTCATGTACAAGAGCCCTTAGTTTTGAGGAGGGTGGGGTGTTTTCCCCAGAACCTGTGGATATGAAACCTTAATGTGGCAGAAGGGACTTTGCAGATGAGATTAAGGGCCATGAGATGGGGGTGATACTGGATTAGGGGTCGGGCAGTGTCATCACAGGGTCCTTCTAAGAGGGAGGCGGGAGGGTCAGAGGCAGAGAGAGACGGGAGAGGCTGTCCTGCCGACTGTGAGGATGCAGGAGGGGCCGCGAGCCAGGGATGCGGCGCCTCTAGAAGCTGGAAAAGGTGGGAACCGATGCTCCCCTGGAGCCTCCGGAAGGACCAGCCCTGCCCACACCTGTTTACAGCCCCGTGAGACCCGAGTCGGACTCCTGACCTCCAGGACTGTCAGAGATTAAATTTCTGTCATTTTGAGCCCCTAAATCTGTGATAACTTGTTACAGCAGCCCTAGGAGGTTCATACAGGCACCAACACCCGCAGCATCCCAGAGTTCCCATTTAGCAGATGAGCAAAATGAGGCAAGTCCAGCCAGGTCCGGAGGAGGTCAACCGACCCCGGCTTCCCGGCCAGGTCCCCTGATGGGGCTGGGGACAGGGGCGATGTGTTCAGTGGACCTCGCAGCCTGGACTCCTGGGCCCGGTGTCTGCTGACCTGCCAAAGGCCCCAGAGGCCGCTGTGGCCGGAGGAGGGGGGTTCTGCCTGACCACGGGGCTGGCGCAGGGACCAGGCTCCAGGAATGTCCTCCCCCGGGGTCGGATTTGCTTGTGCTGCTAAATGCTCGAGCTGATCTGCTGCCTGGCGTGTGACCCGGCGCCTTTGAACCCTCCCCGCCCTCTGCAGCGAGACGCCAGCGGCGCCCACCCCGTTCCCACGCCGTGACCCCCGCCAGGCATGCTCTCCCCGGGGCGCCTCCTCCTCATTCCAGTAGCGGGGACTCCCGGGGGGCCCATCGCCGGCTGCCCTGGGGTGGCCGTCGGCCTGGGGCGGCGGCGGGGGGCGCCGTGGACTGCAGGACTGGGTGCCCTGGGGACCCGGGCGGCAGCGCCTGCGCTCTGGCTCTGGCGCGGGGCCCCTCTGCCCGCTGCGGGACCGGTTGCCGGGCAACGCGTTTGCGTCACCGAACCCGGCACTGGGCCCGGGCTCCCCTGGAGCGGGAGGCCGGGCCCTGGCGCTGGGCCAATAGAATTCTAGGGACTGAACGCGAGGGGGCATGGCCGAGGCCTGCCCACCGTCCAATGGGATTGTTGTTGTCGAGGTCGCCCTAGGAGGGCCACGCCCCTTTAAAGGGATCGCGCTCATCTCACCGCGTTGGGCTTGCCTACGGGTTCTGAGAGAAGAACACGGCGCGGGGTTAGGGGTCCGCAGGTCTCCCTGAGCCTCAGTTTCCCCAGGTGTTCATAGCAAGGGCACGGGGACAGTGCATCCAGAGCCCGCAGCTCCCCCAAGGGGCCCCCTGCATTTATTCAGTGCCAGTTTGCACCTGGACCCTATGCAGCGCCGTTCCCCCGCCCTCCCCCTCCCCCTCCCGCAGGATGACCCTGGCTGAGCGGCTTTAGGGCGATCGCGTCCCCAAGAAGACCATACTGCAGCTGGGGGGCCAGATTTGTCCTCAGGCCTGGGCCCCTGCGCCCACCCCTCCTCCTCAAGGGCCAAGAAACATCCCTTACAAGGACCCCTTCTCCACCTGTAGGTCTGGGAGGTTGGTTCCCCTGTCCTCAGGTCTCAATGCCCCGGCACTATACCCACCCGCCCTCAGTTCCCACAGGGGAAAGCAAAGGGGGTTGGTGGTGAGGGTCTGTTTCCTGTGGCCTCTGGGGGGCAATGGCCACAGCCACGATGTCCCTCCACTCTGGACGGACCCTACTCTCTGCTGTCAGGTGGCCCATGTCAATGAAAGACAAATCAGGAGTAAGAAGTGACATTGGCTGATCCTGGGTGCAGAGATCAGCAGAAGTGACCCCTCCAAAAAACCATTCACCTGCACCCTCTGTGTCCCAAGACTGGAGTGCCCCCAGGGGTGGCCTTTGGAGCCTGCAGATGCCTGCAGCCTGGGTTCCTGCCAAGGCTGGTCTCAAAGAACAGGGCTGGAATCTGGAGGGGTGACTGGGCCCAGAGATTTGGGGAGGAGGGGGACATTTAGCTGGGCAGGGTCCCTGGTCCATGTCAGACTTTGGGATGTGGAATCAGCTCCCCCCTGGTGGCCCTCTTTCCTGTACCTCCAGCACCCCCGACCCCAGCACCCTGGACACCATTAACCTGGGGTGTCCTGCTTTGATCCTTGTTCCCTGGTGATGTAAGATGTTAGCTTTAGGGGAAACTGGGTGGAGGGCATCCAGGACCTCGAAGTACAATTTTCGCAACTTTTCTGTAAGTCTAAAACTTGTTCAAAATAAAGTAAAATAATAAAGAAAGCACACCACTAGTGTTAAGTAATTTCTAAACATTTTTGTCGTCCCTGCCCATTGGCCCAGAAAAGATGACCAGCAGGTGCAGCAAGGCCCTCCAAGGCGTGAAGCTGGACATGTCCCAGAAGTGCCATGGCCTCCAGCTGCTCTGGAAGCAGCCTTTACTGCTTCCAGGCATGCTATGTCCTTGGAGGGCCTGCTTTGGTCTGCAGAGGGGAGGTCATAGGCACCCAGCCCCCCGAGGCCCTCCCGGTCAGCTGTCCATGGTCTCCACACTCTCCTGGGACCCCCAGCCAGGGGGAAGCTCACCACGTATCCAGGATTCTTTGGGGTTTACGGAGGTACCACTGGGGTGGGCTGTCTGTATCCAGGGGGCCAGCATGCTGTGCTGCTGGCTGTGAGGATGAAAGAAGGGGCCGCGAGCCAGGGATGCGGCACCTCTAGAAGCTGGAAAAGGAGGGAACCGATGCTCCCCCTGGAGCCTCTGGAGGAGCCAGCCCTGCCCAGGCCTGGATTTTGACCTTCAGGAGTTTGAGATGATAAAGGTGTGTGGTGTTGTTTTTCTTTCTTGGCCGCGCCCGGAAGCTTAGTTCCCGGGCCAGGGATTTAGTTCCCGGACCAGGGATCGAACCTGCATCCCCTGCAGTGGAAGCACGGAGTCTTAACCACGGGACCGCCAGGGAAGTCCCAAACACGTGTAGTTTTAAGCCACTGAGTATTGGTGATTCATCCTAGCAGCCACAAGAAACCACATGCCCTCACCCTGGGCTAACTAACCCTAAGGGCTGAGGGTACCGCGTGACAGACTGGCGTGGCTCCCGGGTGGTTTTGGGGGCCTGGACTGACGGACGAGTACGTTCACTTGACAGAGTTCCCGGAGGAACTCATGGTGGCCCCCGAGCTGAGCTGGGGCAACAGGCAGGGAGATGGGCTCGCAGAAAGCAGGAAACGGGCCAGATGACAGTGGAAGGCCAGCAGGTCCAGCAGATGCCGGGCGTCTCAAGGCTGTCTCCCTGCACCATGACCAACCAGGGACCTTGGGGGACCAGAGCTCAGAACCAGAGCCCAGTGCCTGGCCAGAGGGAGAAGTTTCCAGCAACTTGGCTGGGGCTCCTGGGCTGCGGGGCTTAACAGGGACCACCTGATTCCATCTCTACTCTCCAGCAAAGTGCTGAAGGGGTCAAGTGTCCCCAGCGGGAAATGCATGTCGACCCTCCACATCGGCTAGACGCTCAGACGGGCCCCCGAGGCGGGCAGTGAAAGGGACTCTGATGGCCTGGCGGGTCTGGGGACCGGCCTCCCCCCTCCCCCATTTCCCAGCTGGCCTTCCTGGGGCAGAATTCTTGTCCAGGGATGCGAGGCCCTCAGCGCGGTGGCTGGAGGGCAGCTGCTGGTATATGAAACGTGCAGAACAGGGAAATCTACAGAGACAGAAGGCTGGGGCTTGGGGGGCTGGGGCTAATGGGCTTCTTTTGCAGCGGTGAGGATGTTCTGGAACTGCATAGAGGGGACGGCTGGATGACCTGTGAATGGACTGTAAGCCCTGAATTGTCCACTGTTAACTGAGGTTGGATGCAGAGCAAACATCCGCCTACTCCACGTTTCCTGGCCATGATGGAAGGAAGGAAAGGGCCTGAGTGGACAAAGAGAAGGAAGCCAGCGCGCGTCCGCCACAGGTCAGGAGCTGGGCGCTGAAGACCGCACTTTCGGAAAACATCCACGGCGGGAAACAGGCATTTGAGAAAATACCTGCTGTCACTCGCGAGACATTTCAGTGTATGCAAGAGAGGACGGTGCTGGTGAGGGTGTGAGGTCGGCAGGACCCCCAGACGCTACCCAGTGGAGGGTCGGGGAAAGCACCAACCTCCCGTGCCAGGAGTGTGCCCTGGAGCCTTTGCACCTGCGGGGTCCTGCCCCCGGGGACGCTGGGTCATGTCTGGGGGTGGCTGTGGCTGTCACACTGGGGGGCTCCTGGCATCCAGTGAGTGGGGCCAGGGAGGCTGCTCCACACCCCCCAGTGCCTAGGACGCCCCCACACCCCTCCCCTGAGAATAACCAGCCCCAACGCCAGCAGCACCGAAGGGGACAGAGCCTGGTCCAGAGAGACTCCTCAGGTGGGAGGAGGAGGAGACGTCAGAAATGTCTCTAGAGGTGAATAACTCCAACTGCCTTCATGCCACCAAAGAGCCACCGATCTGTGTTCCTGTCACGTGATGGAGTGACCCCAGTCGTTCAATGGTGGGGTTCACGTCCACTTAATGAGAAAAAGCTGGAGGCTCCCACGTGGCCGCTGTGACCCGCCCCCTGGTGGTCTTGCCCTGGTGCCATCCCCTCCCCTGAGTGTGGACGGCACCAGTGAGTGAGGCAGTGGTCACATCAGGTCTTAACGCCCGTCTGGACCACTCCTCTTGCTGGCTCTGATGAAGCATGTGGCCACGTTGGGGTGACCCACGTGGCAGGGGGCTGAGGGGGGCCTCTGGTTGACAGCCCCCGAGAACCTAAGGCCCTCTGTCCTGCAACTGCAGGGAGCTGAACTCTGCCAACAACCACGAGAGCTTCGAATAGGATGGGTCCCCAGCTGGGTCTCTGGGTGAGACCCCAGCCTTGCTGACACCATAACTGCAGCCCAAGCAGGGCAGGGCAGGGCCTGGACTCCTGGCCCACGGGAACTGTGGACTGCAAATGTGTGTTGTCTCAAGTTTTGTTTGTGGTGCTTTGTTATACAGCACTAGCTGACTAATACAGCTACTCCATTACTATATAACTAACAGCTTCTCTTAAAGACACATATATGCAATCTCCACTTCACTCAAGGAAGCTGATGTTTACAGAGCTTACATTTTTTGTTAGGTTTGTCTGACCCTACAGTCAGAACTCTCCCCTTAAAATGTGAGCTCCTGGGTTTCCCTGGTGGCGCAGTGGTTGAGAATCCACCTGCCGATGCAGGGGACGCGGGTTCGAGCTCTGGCCCGGGAAGATCCCACATGCCGCGGAGCAACTGAGCCTGTGCTCTAGAGCCTGTGCTATGCAACAAGAGAAGTCAAGACAATGAGAAGTCTGTGCACCGCAAAGAAGAGCAGCCCCCGCTCGCCACAACTAGAGAAAGCCCGTACTTAGCAGCGAAGACCCAACGCAGCCGAAAACAAATAAATAAAATAAATTATGAAAAAACCCCAAAACATCGTTTAAAAAAAAAAAAAAATCTGGGCTCTTTTCCCCAAGCAGAGGTATCCATTCTGGAGAAGGCTTAGTATGTTTCTGGTGTCTGAGAGTTACTTAATCTTTGGCTATTAATTTCCAGTTTTAGTGGTGTAGTGTAAGCCCTGACAGTTGATTTTTTGTTTTCTTTTTCATAATGCAGGTGCCTGACCTAGATTGCTGACACACCTACTTCAAAGATGGCATCTCTGACTTCCCTGGTGGCGCAGTGGTTGGGAGTCCGCCTGCCAACGCAGGGGACGCGGGTTTGAGCCCTGGTCCGGGAGGATCCCACATGCCGCGGAGCAACTAAGCCAGCACGCCGCAACGAAGAGTGGCCCCCGATCGCCGCAACTGGAGAAAGCCCACGCGCAGCAACAACGAAGACCCAATGCAGCCATAAACAAATAAATAAATAAACCAAAACCAAAAAAAAAAAAAAAAAAGATGGCATCTCGAATAAACACCTTGCCGGCCACGGGACGAAGTAAAGAGCCAGGCGACCACCCCTCGCTGAGTTAGACATCTTGGTTGGTTTCCGTAACTGACCATTTGGGCTGCTTGTTTTTTCTCTTCCCATGCTTTAAATTCCTGCTCGTATGCTTTAAAGTCACCAATAAAGAGTGAGTCCATGAAACCGAGGCCCTCACCCTCAACCCTAGTAAAACCACAAGCAGACCCCTAAGCTCTCTCTCTTTTTTAAAACTTTTTATTTTATATCGGAGTATACTTGGTTAACAATGTTGTGATAGTTTCAGGTGTGCAACAAAGTGATTCAGTTATACATACTACGTATGTATCTATTCTTTCTCAAATTCTTTTCCCATTTAGGTTGCTACATAATGTTTCTCTTACCCAGGTGTGCCCTGTAATTCCCAGGTCCTGTAGGTAATAAACTGTTATTTTTTTTTTTTTCAAAGTTTCCTGATGCTTATTGCAGGTTGTTCTGCAATCATAATAAGAGCCACAGGGGCCGGTCCAGCCAGCCACAGCACTGGTTATCAAGAGGCTGAGACCTGCACACAACAACTGCGTTCTAATTAGAGGCAATGGCCTGTACAGTTTTGGGTATTATTTCACGTTTTTTGGAATTTGATATTTTCCATATAGTTGAGTAGATCATCAATTGAAAAAGAAAATCAGTTTTCACAAATGCTTTGATGTTAGTCTGGAAAAATAGAGGCTTGCTAGTTGTTGAGTGAGAAATTTTAAAAATAGCTAGCAAATAGGGCTTCCCTGGTGGCGCAGTGGTTGGGAGTCCGCCTGCCGATGCAGGGGACGCGGGTTCGTGCCCCGGTCCGGGAGGATCCCACATGCCGCGGAGCGGCTGGGCCCGTGAGCCACGGCCGCTGAGCCTGCGCGTCCGGAGCCTGTGCTCTGCAACGGGAGAGGCCACAACACTGGGAGGCCCGCGTACAGCAAAAAAAAAAAATTTTTTTTTTAAAAATTGGGGCTTCCCTGGTGTTCTAATGGTTAGGAATGCGTGCTTCCATTGCAGGAGGCACGGGTTCAATCCCTGGTTGGGGAACTAGGATCCTGCATGCTGTGGGGTGCGGCCAATAAATAAATAAATAAATAAAAATGCATCGAACACTGGAGCACCTAAATATTAAATAAAAAATTTAAAAATAAAAGTAAAAATTTCTCTACAGCCTTTCCTTTCACCATACATGGAAATTAAACTCTTTAGTTTACCTGGTATTTAATATTAAAAAAAAAAGAAACATGGAGAACGAGAAGAAAACAGGTGAATATTCACATAAAGGCCTTCCCCAGCTCAAGTTTGTAAGCTCATCACCAGGGGTAAAACCATCAGGGAAAAGGTTGACCAAAAATATGAAAGTTCAAGAATAAAGGAAAAGTGGACCTATGTGTATGTATAACTGATTCACTTTGCTGTACAGCAGAAAATAGCACAACATTGTAAATCGACTATACTCCAATAAAAATTTTTAAAAAAAAAGAATAAGGGAAAAGTATGTCAAAAGGATCATAAATAATGTTAAGGACAAACAAGAAACCAGGAGAAATTTGTGTAACATATGACAAATTATATATAGGAAAGCTTTTATAAACAAGTATGTAAAAATCATTAATAAGCCCATATGTAAAATGTTTTCAGAAACCAATAAAAGACCACTTCCCAATGGAAAAATGGACAAGGGATGTGAATTGGCAGTATCTCTGGTCAGCAATGAATTACTACTAGGGAGTTTGGAATTGACATGTACACACTGCTATATTTAAAATGGATAACCTATCAGGACGTAGTGTAGAGCACAGGGAACTCTCCTGAATATTATGTAACAACCTAAATGGGAAAAGAATTTGAAAAAGAATAGATACATGTATATGTATAACTGAATCACTTTGCTGTACACTTGAAACGAACATAGCATTGTTAATCAACCATGCTCCAATATAAAATTAAAAAACTAAACAAACAAAATAATGAATTACTACAACGAGGATATTCCACCTCGAATCGATAAGTGACTCAAGGCCTAAGTCCCAGTGTTGGGAGGAGGATGCAGGAAATGGGAACCACCAGACACCTCGATGGGGGTGTGAATTGGTTTCCCCTATCTGCAGGGTACCGCACAACATGTGCAAAAATACCCTATGATGTAATTCCCTCTGACACGAACAGCAATATTGGCTATGTCCATAGTTAAGGATGTTTAAGGACTTCCCTGGTGGTCCAGGGGTTAAGGCTCTGTGCTACCACTGCAAGGGGCATGGGTTCGACCCCTGGTCAGGGAACTAAGATACCACATGCTGCTCGAGGTGGCCAAAAAAATTGGAAAAAAAAAATTGAAAAAAAAAATTAAGGATGTTTTATAAAGATTCAGCTAGAGGAATATTTATCATAGCTATA
The DNA here is from genome assembly GCF_026419965.1 of Kogia breviceps. NCBI lineage: Eukaryota > Metazoa > Chordata > Mammalia > Artiodactyla > Physeteridae > Kogia > Kogia breviceps. The sequence goes on from NC_081313.1 coordinate 181,083,134, forward strand.
AAATAATGGCAACAACCCAGAGGGGCTTCATTTGGTTCTCAACAGAAGGACGAGTCTATCAGGGCTTTTTCAAATCCTCCATCCGTCCCCAGGGCCAACTCCTCCCCTCCATGACCCCACACGGCCTCTCCGTTTGGTGGTCCAGGTGAGAACCAATGATCAAATTCCGGATTTCACTACTATCGAGTTTTATGAACTGGGAAGGATTCAAATCATCTCTACCTGACCTTCGTCCTGACTTAGGAACTGCTTCTAGAAGCAGTGCCAACAGACGTGGCAGAAATGGGTGGCCGTGGAGACACCACCGACAAGGGCTTAGTGCGACGGAGGAGCTGAGACATCATCCTCTTATTTTTATTTTAATTAAAAAAATATTTATTGGCTTCCCTGGTGGCGCAGTGGTTGAGAGTCCGCCTGCCGATGCAGGGGACGCCGGTTCGTGCACCGGTCCGGGAAGATCCCACGTGCCGCGGAGCGGCTGGGCCCGTGAGCCGTGGCCGCTGAGCCTGCGCGTCCGGAGCCTGTGCTCCGCAACGGGAGAGGCCACAACAGTGAGAGGCCCGCGTGCCGCAAAAAAATTTTTTTTAAAATAAATAATTTATTTATTTAGCTGTGCTGGATCTTATTTGAGGCATGTGGGATCTAGTTCCCTGACCAGGGATCAAACCCAGGCCCCTTGCACTGGGAGTGCGGAGTTTTAGCCACTGGACCACCAGGAAGTCCCCATTTTCCTTTTAGTTGATCTTGAATTAGAAGTGAAACAGCTACCTGTGGCTAGTGGCTACCATACTGGACAGCATGGGACACAAGGACAACGCCTGCCCCAGTTTGGAAGTTTCCAGTAGCACGGGGCTCCTGGTTTTCCAAGATGGCCCTACTCAACGGTTTTCCACTTCCTGCAAGAACATCCCTTCCGGGTACACCAGAGGTTGCCTTCTTTGTCACCTTCATTGGGATGATACGAATCCACAGCCATGTCTAAGTGGCAGCCTCTCCTATGCTGACCGGGAAGGAATCGGGCCAGCTGGTCTTGTACAAGCAACACAACTGGTTTCTTCTACCACTGCCCTGGCTGACCAGACTTCCAGACACCAGTTCCTGTCCCCCACTACCTCTCCTGGTTGGACAAGTTTTGGGGTGAACTGTCCTGTTAAGATGAGTGATTCTCAGGCCCCTGGAGGGAGGAGTTGCTCAGAAGCTGGCCTGGCTAATTCTTGCATTCCAGGCAGCCCGTCGGCGGGTCCCAGGCCTTCTGTGTGTGAAATATTTCCTTCTAAAGGGTGTGTGAGTTTCCCGTGGTGGCTCTAGCAAGTCACCACAAACTCAGTGGCTTAAATAACACCAATTTAATTCGCTTAAAGTACTGGAGGTCACAAGTCCAAAATGGGTCTCACAGGGCTAAATCCAGGCATGGGCAGGGCGGATGCTTCCGGAGGCTCCAGGGGAGCAGCGGTTCCCGCCTTCTCCGGCTTCTAGAGGCGAGCCAGCAACGCAGCCTCTCCCGTCTCCCTCTGCCTCTGACCCTCCCACCTCCCTTTTTTTTTTTTTTTTTTTTTTTTTTTTTTTTGCGGTACGCGGGACCCTCACTGCTGCGGCCTCTCCCGTTGCGGAGCACAGGCTCCGGACGCGCAGGCTCAGCGGCCACGGCTCACGGGCCCAGCCTCTCCGCGGCATGTGGGATCTTCCCGGACCGGGGAACGAACCTGTGTCCCCTGCATCGGCAGGCGGACTCCCAGCCACTGCGCCGCCAGGGAAGCCCCCGCCTCCCTCTTATAAGGACCCTGTGATGACACTAGGCCTCCCGGGGAAACTAGGGTCCTCCTCTTCTCAGGGGCCTCAACTTAATCCCACCTGCAAAGTCCCCTCTGCCCCGTGAGGTGACACATCCACAGCTCCTGGGACCGGGATGTAGATGGCTTTGGGGTCTGTTGTTCCGAATCACAGCTCCTCAGACTTTAAAATGGTCCCGGAAACCTCTGTGGTGCATTTGCAAAATCAAGGGGTAAGGAAACAGCGGCTTCTTTAGAAGTATTTACAAGTGATGGGGAGTCCCCCCAAGTCACTGTCTGTCCGATGGAGACGGCACGCCCTCTAGAGGCAGGAAGGTCTGGAGCACAGGCCCCAACGCGCCTGGCAAAAGACGATCTTGGGGCTTCCCTGGTGGCGCAGTGGTTGGGAGGCCGCCTGCCGATGCGGGGGACACGGGTTCGAGCCTCGGTCCGGGAGGATTCCCACGTGCCGCGGAGCAGCTGGGCCCGTGAGCCATGGCGGCTGAGCCGCGTCCGGAGCCTGTGCTCCGCAACGGGAGAGGCCACGAAAGTGAGAGGCCTGCGTAACGCAAAAAAAAAAAAAAAAAAAAAAAAAAGACCATCCTGTCAGCCCCACGACCCCTGAGAGTTAAGTAACCCGTTCCCATTCCTCACATATAAGAGATTTTTGGGGTAAACTCATGTGTCAAGGTCACAGGATAGCTAGGACGGGGCTGAGACAGAAAACACCCCTGTCTATTCCCACTCGGTTCAGAGTTTTCTGGAACGTTCTTTACGTAGTAAAGAGGCAACAGTTACAACCATGTTTGCTGAGCGCCGAAAGCATGAAGGCAACGTGAGACAAAGCGGAAACGGGAGAGGGAGTGGGCACCTCCTCAACCTGCTTTCCAGACCCTGGTTCATCAGCCCCGCCCTGCACCCCGAGGACTTCTAATCCCACTGATACTCTGTGCATCTGCTTATCTGCCTGGGACACTCCGGGGGGGCCACAAACTGCTGTGACACCTAAGATTTCTCTGCCACCTGGGGGCGCGTCCCAGTGCCAGGCCCTCCCACCAGGAGGACAGAGGTGACAAGGACCAGGAGCAGCTCGGGGGACACGTGATTTATTCCGATGGTCCCGTGGGAACACCCACGGGCATGGCCGGGTGGGCAGGGGAGCCCCCCAACCGGCCCCGCCACCTTTCCAACCTGGCTGGCGCCCCGAGTGGCACAGTGGTTATGGCATTTGGTCGCGGTTCTGCGTTTAAGAGCAGCTACACGTGAGCGGGCGGTCGCCCGCAGTCTTTCCAGGACTACGGGAGCGGGACCCCGGCAACTTCTGGAAGGACCGAGGCCCAGGTCGTGTTAATTGCACTTTTGGGTTGTTGGTGTCGGCTGGCGGCCCCGTCTCCCCGTGAGCGTCCCAGACACCCAGAGGCACTCAGAGCTGGTGTGGTCCAGGCGGGCAGGACGGCCATAGCGAAAGGCCACGGAGGATGCTGTGCACGGGTGGGGCGCGAGCGGGCGGGGCCCCCAAGCTTCTGCGGGGAGACGGTGCTGGGATTTGGTCCCGGGGCCACGGAGGGCCACACTGACAAAGGGTTTCAACAGGAGGTTGGCAGGCGTGGGAAGCAAGGCCAAGTCCGGCTAAACATTCGGCGAAACTCAAAGGTCCCAAACCGGGGGAGAGGCGCTCCCTGGCAGAATCGCACTGCTATTCACGACGGAAAGGGGACATTTTTCTAGAGAGGAGGGGGATCACTCCTTGTAGGTAGAAAAACCTTTTTTCTTCCAGTAACATCTCATGGTGGTCGTAAATGCAACTAGATGAATTCAATCTTTTATGCGACATGAAGGGGCTCCAGGACGCCTGGGATGTGGTTGTGGGCTCGGGAAGCCGGCACGGGAGACTTAGGGTCCTGGAGGAACCGCGGGACGGAAGTGGCCGTGGGGGAGGACGCGGGGAGGACGCAAGCCGAGCGCTCGTACCACTCGGAACCCGGCCTGGGCCGCAGCGGGGAGCGCTGCGGGGTCTCAGCCTCGCTGACGGGGGCCTGGTCACCCGCGGCCGGGCAGGCGGGCTGGTGCAGGAGACGGACCGGAGTGGGGCCAGCCTCCGGGCAGGTGCAATTGGTTTGCAAACGAAGTGGGTTTTCCCGGTTGCTCACAACACGTGGGATCACAGAGTTCAAGTTCTATCTATCTCCCCCGTGCTGGCCGAGGAGACTGGGGCTCACGGAGGCTCAGACCCACGGGCGCTGCCACCTTGGGATCAAGAGAGGATGCAGCGCAGACAGCACAGAATTCGCTGGGCTAGAAAATACCGGTCCCTGTTCTGGAGACGTGGCCCTCAAGTAGGACTGTCCCCCCGGCGCGGACTCGGTGACAACGGGGCCGAGGGCTCTCAGTGGCACATCCGTGCAGTCATTTCTTTCTGTTAAGAACAAGCAGGACGTCAGGAAATCGGGGGACGCAGTCTCATGGGGGCCCTCAGGCCTCCCTTAAAGCAAATCTTACGAAACACAGAGCAGACGGGCAACGCGCCTCAGGCTGGGGCGCAGACTCCTTCTGTGAAGGGCCCCGCGGTCCCTGTGTCCAGAAAGAGCTAACTCTAAGCATCAGTGTGGGACACATGACCATGAGATTAGGGCGCTGAGTTAAACAAAAGTGAGCTGATGACAAAACTGCACACGATGATTTTTAGTATTTGGTGAGATTCACATAAAGGGAACTGTGGTAAAGAGGCATTCACCGCCACAAGGCTGCACAACCACACCTCTAGTTCCAAAACATTCCACTAGCCCAGAGGAAAACCCCAACCTCACTAAGCATGCGCACTGTTAACTTTAACTCCGGAAAAATGCTTACTGATAGGCAGATACAAAAATGAGAAAGTTCTGTGACGGTGTTTTCAGAGACTGTTTAAAGTTGTCAAAGAATAGGGGCTGGGGCTTCCCTGGTGGCGCAGTGGTTAAGAACCCACCTGCCAATGCAAGGGACACGGGTTCGAGCCCTGGGCCGGGGAGATTCCACATGCCACGGTGCACCACAACCACTGAGCCCACATGCTGTAACTACTGAAACCCGCACGCCTAGAGCCCGTGCTCCACAACAAGAGAAGCTACCGCAATGAGAAGCCCGCGCACCGCAACTAAGAGTAGCCCCTGCTCGCCGCAACTAGAGAAAGCCCGCGCGCAGCAACGAAGACCCAATGCAGTCAAAAATAAATAAATAAAAATAATAAAATTTTTTTAAGAAGAAATAAATAAAGTGGGTTAGTGGTTACAGGGGCTGGGGAGGAGGGTGGGGGTGACTGCTGATGGGGATGCGGCTCCTTTTGGGGGTGATGGAAGGAAGGTTCTGGAACTGGATAGAGGCGGCGGTTGCCCAATCCTATGAATGTGCTAAACACCACTGAACCCTTGACTTCACGATGGCTAATTTTACGTTATGCAAATCTTACCTCAATTAAAACCAAAAAAAACCCTTGTTCTCCGCAGGCAGGGGACGGGGGTGGGTGGAGGAGGTGTCGGTGGGGACAGGCACCCAGAGGCCCATCTGTTTCTCCCACAGGGAAGCGGGGGGCAGCTGCAGGCAGGAGCCCCTCTGGGCTGCGCGAAGGGGTGACCCGCCCGCCCGCACCCCGACGGGCGTGCAGCCCCAGGACAGGGGGCACTCGCCTCCCCACGACGCCCTGACCCGCTCACCAGCGGCTCCAGCTCCTTGGTGTCGATGAGGCCAAACTCCGTGACAAAGTAGTAGAAGTGCTTATAGCAGGTGTTGACGTGCGCCTCCGAGCCCAGCTGCGCGATGCGGTCGAAATGGTGGATGTAGACGTGCACGAAGACGCGGAAGAGCCGCGACAGGATCTTCTTCACCACCTGCAGGAAGTTCCTGGGGAACGGCGTGCCTGCGGAGGCAGCAGGGGCAGCTCAGCTAGGACACGCCCCCAGCTGCAGGCGCGAACCCCTCCCTGGGGTTCTGGCGACCCCGGGCCTGGGAAGCCCACTTCTCGGCTCCCTAACGGTGCCTGGGGGCGGGGCGGGGCGGGGCGGGGCGGGGCAGGGCGGGGCGGGGCGGGGCTCCGGCAGACAGAGAGCGCCAGGACTGCGGCCCAGCGCCCCAGACCCCGCCCCCCGCACCGGTCTGGCCAGCTGTGGACACGCCGGCCTGCTTCCCCGCTTCCGGTGGCTCACAGGCTTCTGTGTGTGTCTGTCTCCGGTTACGTTTATTTTTTGGAATAGAACTGGAGAACCCATAAAAACCTATGTTTTGGCCTTTGACATTTTTCACTTAATACACTTCTCTCTCTCCAGCGTACGTTTCATGACATCACTTAAATTTGAGTGTACATATCCTAACTTAATTGCATGCATACACTATATTGCACTTTATTGTCCAATTACTGAATTTAATACGTTTTTCTTCTATTTTTTAAAGTGTATTTATTATTTATCTTGGCCGCGCTGGGTCATTGCTGTGGCGCGCTGGCTGTAGAGCGCTTGGGCTCAGTAACCGCAGCGCGTGGGCTTGGCTGTGGCACGTGGGATCTTAGTTCCCTGGCCAGGGATCGAACCCGGGCCCCCTGCGCTGGGAGCGTGGCGTCTCGGCCACTCTGCCACCAGGAGGGCCCTCTGTTTTCTAAACCGCGGTGACACACAGGTACGGAGGCACTGGCGGACCCAGCCCTCCTCGGGCGTTAGTCGGCGCCGCCCACGCGCTCGCCCGCCCCCGCCTCGCGTCCTCTTTGTCCCACGGGGCAGATGCCACGCATTGGCTCCACCTGAGCGGCACTACCAGGGGGCTGCCCAGGACCAGAGTGGCCCGGCCCCAGTCCTTCAAGAGAGGGGCTGCCGAGCTGGCAGCCCGCGGGGGGAGCACAAAGGTGCCACCAAGCGTGAGGAAGGCCACGGCGCACAAGGCACGTGCTTCCGGAAGATGGAGCAGTCAGCTGCTGGACGGTGCTGTGCTTCTCAGCCCTGTGGTCGGTGAGCAAAGGCCCCAAAGACGTGCAGGCAAGTGCCAGAGATCCGTGCGCAGGGCGGCGTCACGGGACGGGGTCTGCAGCGAGACGGGGAACAGCCCAGCCCAAGTGGGAGGTGGAGGACGAGCCCACGCAGCGGCTCACACCAGGGAAAGGTCCCAGGCCTGTGGAGGCACGAGGCAAACGGGAAAGACGCTCCCACGGACGTGCGCCTTCCCAGCTCCCGTCCTGCTCCCTCCTGCGTGTCCTGGTGGGCGTGACGGCTGATGGGACTGGTATTCCATCGGCCGGAAGCGCCTGTGAACGTCTGTTACAGGTGGACAGGGCCCAGCGGCTCCAGGGATCTACCTCTGCAGAAGGTTCGTTCAGCATCAGTGAGGCCTCTGGGTTTTCTCCCTCCAACCGACCGGAGAAAAAAGACTAAACAAAAGGAATGCTCCACTCTCGAGACACGGGCACGTTCACGGGGCATCTCAGGAGCACACGCCGTCTTGAAGACCCGTGGAAGCCACCTGGTGGGACAGTGGTCTCCAGGGCATGGGGATCCCCAAAAGGGAAGTCCCCCTCACAGTGTCAGGAACTCAGAGGGAGCGCAGGGCCCATGGCAGGCAGAGGAAGGCGAGCACAGCGGGTGGCTGGCCCCAGCCACACGGGGTCCCGGGCCCAACGAGGCTAAGGCCCTGCCCTGCCCGCTCTCCTGGGAGAGGGATGCCAGGAGTCACCGAGGTCACCCTGGGCCATCCTGGGTGGAGGCGGAGCGGCAGCCCCGTAGGAGAAGGGCCTAGAAACAGAAGATTCTGGGACTGCACTGCCCACACCTGCCACGATGCCCTCACACAGGGGGGGTCACAAGTCCGGCCCACCGCCCACTTCTGTAAATAAAGTTTTATTGGAACGCAGGCTCCCTCCTTATGCACCCTTGTCTGTTTATATATCGTCCATGACAGCTTGCAGACTACACAGCAGATCCGCGTAGCTGAGACAGACCATCTAGAGGAAAAAACCGCAAAGGTTTACTGTCTGACCTTTTACGGGAAAAGTCCGTGAAAGACCTTTTCTTTTACGGGGAAGAAGCTGGGTCTAACTAAGCTCAAGAGCGTGGGCAGGTGGCTCCGGGGCCCGAGCGGATGCTCAGGTTGAGTGGAACCAGCGCGAGAGGTAGGACGAACTCTGGACCCACCCTTCCTTCGCCCGGCCGCAAATCTCACCGCGAGGAGCGCGGCAGGCTCTGGGCAGCACCGCAGGTGAGCAAAGAGGAGCGCTCCAGTCTCCGTGCCTGGCTGGGGGGGGTCGAACCAAGGCGAGGGGTGAAGCTGGCCCCGGGGTCCGCGGACAGGGCTGGAAGGTGTGGCCTGGGCCCGGTGGCCACAGACCCACTGTGGCCGTGTGGCAGAGGTCTCTGACCCCTGCCGGGCAGCGGAGTGACATCTGCCAAGGTCACGTCTCTCGCCCTTCTCGTGCTTTCCTCTTTGGTAGGATTACTAGAATTTGCTTCCGTGGGCAAGGCACTGACTAGAGGCCCTCAGGGTCTGAGTTCTAGGATGTGGACCGCTCAGGAGCTGGGGAGGCTTCAGGGGGTCCCAGCAAGGCAGGGACTCAGGATGACAGGGAGCAGGTGTAGACGTGGACCCCGCAAACTGATGGGGGACTGCCCAGGAATCTCTATTTTGGGAAAGTGATGATTCCGGGATGGCCTTTTCCCAGATGAGTCCCTGAAAACCCCACCACGGTCAGCCTGGTTCAGTGTACCGACGGCGGGCAGGAAACTTAACGAGGCCCAGAGCACGCCGGCGGCCGAGAGCTGGGCCCGAGGCCTGCGCGCTGGCCGGTGGTTTGCCAGGAAGCCGTGTCGCCCCGGTGAACGTGAGAACGACATCTACCATTGCCCGGGGCTGCCAGGACAAGTTACCACCTGCTCAGTGGCTCAGAACAACTGATACAGGTTCTCCCACAGCTCCTGAGGCCAGAGTCCACATGGTGCCCTGGGCCGAAGTGCAGGTGTGGGCAGGGATGGGTCCCCCGGGGGCTCCAGGGAGAACCCGTTCCTGCCTTTTCCGGGCTCACAATCCCTTCCTCCTCCCGTCGCTTCACTGCCTTCTGCTCTCCTGGGTGTCTAGTCTCCCTCCGTCTCCCTCTTGTTAGGACCCTTGTGATGACATTTAGGGCTCACCCAGATAATCCAGAATAATCTCTCCATCTCAAGATCCTTAACTTGAAGCAAAATGTAGTCCCTCCACGCGCAGGAGCACCACTCAGCCGTGAAAAGGAGGAAAGCCCTGACACTCGATACCATGTGGACGGACCCCGAGAACACGATGCCCAGTGAGAGAAGCCAGACACAGAAGGACACACGGGGTGTGATTCCACTGATGGGAAACGTCCAGAACAGGCAGATCCACAGACAGAGTGGGTTCCTGGTTGTCAGGGGCTGGGGAGGGGGTGGGGAGTGACTGCTGATGGGGACGGGCTTCTTTTAGGGTGATGGGTTTTTTTTTTTTTTTTAATTATTATTATTTTTTAAATTTTTGGCCACACTATGCAGCACGTGGGAGTTTAGTTCGCCAACCAGGGATCGAACCCGCACCCCGTGCATTGCAAGGCAGATTCTTAACCACTGGACCACCAGGGAAGTCCCAGGGTGATGGGTTTAGACAGAGCTGATAGCTGCACGAAGCTGTAACTGTCCTAAAATGACACCAAACTGTGCACTTTAAGTGGGTGGGTTTTCCGGGGTGTGGATTCCATCCTGATAAAGCTGTTATGAAAAGAAGGTGAGGACTTCCCCGGTGGCGCAGTGGTTAAGAATCCGCCTGCCAATGCAGGGGACACAGGTTTGAGCCCTGGTCTGGGAAGATCCCACATGCCACGGAGCAGCTAAGCCCATGCGCCACAACTGCTGAGCCTGCGCTCTAGAGCCCGCGAGCCACAACTACTGAGCCCGCGCGCCTGGAGCCCGTGCTCCACAAGAGAAGCCACTGCAGTGAGAAACCCGCGCACCGCAACGAAGAGTAGCCCCGGCTCGCCACAACTAGAGGGAGCCTGAGTGCAGCAACGAGACCCAACGCAGCCAAACATAAATAAAGAAAAAGAAAACTTAAAAAAAAAAAAAAAAAGAAAGAAAGAAAGAAAAGAACATGAAAGCGCAGAGACTCACCGACGTTGGTGGGGAAGACGTCCTCGCTGTTGATCTGCACCTCGATCCAGTCCATGAGCAGGTCCATGTAGCGCGGGGCCGACAGCGCCGTGGGCCGCCGGAACCTGTGCTCGTCCTGCCAGCGGTACTCATACTTGGGGCCGCCGGACATGACCGGGCAGGAGCGCTCGGTGCAGCCGTCGCTGATGGTGCCGTAGATGAGGTTGACGCGGTTGAAGAAGTCGACCACGTGCACGGCCACCCAGTCGTTGAGCTCCTCGCCGGCGGGCAGCTGCACGGCCAGCTTCAGGTCTAGCCCCGCGTTCAGCGATGCCTGCGCCTTCTTGTGCAGCTCGAAGCGCTGGGTGCCCGGCTCGAACTTGCGCTTGGGCCGGAAGGTCTTGTCCTTGTTGAAGACCTGCTTCAGGAAGGGGTTGGACATCTCCGCTGCGCGCTCAGGATGCCCCCCCGCGAGGCCTCCACGGGGCGGGCCGGGCGGGACGCTCACGATGGGAAGGTCACCGGGCCCCCGGCTCTCCCCCAGACCTGGAACACACAAAGAGGAAGCACTGTCACCCTTCTCAGAACCCTGCTCTGGAAACACCGGCGGGCAGACTGGGGACACTCCCAGGACTTCTGGTTTTGAGTTTCACCAAGAGGGCGCACAGCACTGCCCCAGGCACATCCCCCTGCCTCCGAGCGAAGACACTGAGCCGGGCCCTGCATCATCCTCTCCGCGCCCGGAGGCTTTCGGTAAAGCGGAGAGAGCTGCTAGCTCCCACACTCTGGCTGAGGGCGGCCCCCGCAGGCGAGGTGGTCTCTTCATCTCCACGAAGAGACGTCCACAGCCCTGGGACTGGCGAACGGATCTTATTTGGAAAAAGAGACTTTGCAGTCTTCGCAGATGTAATGGGGTTAATGATCTTGGGATGCCCTCTTCCCGGATTATCCCCGTGGGCCCTAAATCCAATGATGAATGTCGCTATAAGAGAAGACAGACACCCAGGGAAAGACCATGTGATAACGGACGCAGAGATGGGGTGATGTGTCTACAGGCTAGGGGACACCAAGGACTGCCAGCCCCATTAGAGTCGGGAGAGAGGCCTGGGACAGATGCCCCCTCAGAGCCCCAGGGCGAACCGGCCCTGCCCACACCAGTCTGGGGCTTCTGGCCTCCGGGACTGGGAGGGGGTACATTCCTGCTGCCTCTCTGATCTTCCCTGTGTCTCGTGTCCCAATCTCGTCACTGGATTAGGGGCCGCCGTGACCCATCACGACCTCATCTCTCCATTGTGACATCTGCACAGACTCCATTTCCAAGGGGTGGATATGAATTTGGGGGGACACTATCCACCCCAGTGCACTAAGTAAAGATGCCTCTATGAGTCGTCTGGTTTCGTGACTGACGCTGCCCGTTTTGGGGGACGAGGCCCCGATACAGGGGCTGCAGCTGCCATGGCCCTGCCGTGATGCCCGGCCCCCCTCCGGCTCCCCCCGAGCCTTTGCTCTGCGCTGTCTCCTCTGTTACGAACCCCACGTCGGAGGGCGGGACAGGATGAAGTCGAGCACAAGGAGCCCAGGTCGGGCTCTCGCTCGGGACTGGTCACGGCACCACCCCCGTCCCCACTGGTGCTACGACGGCAGCGCCCGCCCGTCGCCCCTGGCTCTCCATCTGCGGCCTGGGAGGTGCGCTTTCCCGGGAGTGTGGACCTGGCCGGCATGGGGGTGTCCCGGGCGCCCACCCAGGAGCAGCCGCAGAAGGGGAAGTCGGCCGAGAGGGGAAGCGGAAGCAGAGCCTCTGCACCGCCCAGGCCGGGCTGCACCGCACGCACCCGTGCACCCCTGTATGATGAGTGACCACTTCTCTGAAACGTTTTAATAAATCCCTCGGCAGTTGGTTTCTGGGCCCTGGGACCAGCAGCCTTGTCTGGTGGCCCGCCCTCCAGACTAGCACACTGTGTGGCAAACTGCCACAAGCTGAGTGGCTTCGAAGGGCCCTCCTTCATTATCAGAAAGTTCTGCACGCCCCACATCTGAGCCGGGCCTCATGTGTCCTTGAGCAGGGACCCTGTCACCCCCCAGGCCCAGGGCGGCCCTGCAGAGAGGATGTCAACGCCACCAGGACAGCCTCAGTGATAGAGAAGCCGTTCCAGGTGGGCAGGCCCAAGGCCGGCAGGTCTGGTCACCCCGGCTTTGGAAGACCCGTGTCCGCGGGTCCAGGCGGAGCGACCGGGATGGGTGGGACCTCAGCAGACGGTTAGTAAGAGCTGAGGCACGACCCGCCACATCCTGTAGGCCAGCGTCTCCTGCAGGCTCAGCCCTTCGACAGCTCGGAGGTCTGGAAACCCCCGCAGGCCCAGGGCTCCTGGCCTGGCCTTCAGCAGCTGCCTCTAGAAAGTGAGCCTCTGGGTTACAGATGATGTCTAGGGCTCAAACCAGCGTTCTAGCCAGGGCGGTCCTGCCCCCAGGGCAGCAGAGCCAGGAGCATGCAGACTCTAAGTTATGAGAGTTTACAAAGAAAAAGGTTGCTCTGGCCTCAAGGCAGATGGCACTGGAGCTGAGTCTTGAGAGCTGATCCTTCTGGAGCCCAGGGGTGGGGAGGGTGGGGCCCGATGGATGGAAGGGGGCGGAGGAGACTCCAGCGTCTCTCCCCTCAGGGCGGGGGTGGCCCTGACCCTACCTCCTCCTGTGTCCTCAGCGTGTCCACAGGGCCTGCTCACAGAGGGCTCAAAAAGCATCCAATGTGGAAGCATGGAGGAGGCCTCCCTGCCCTGGTTAGGGGAGAGGGTGTGGTCGGCAGGATAAGGGCCCCAGAGACGTCCCCGTCCTGGTCCTGGGCCCCAAGGACGTGTCACCTCAAACAGCAGAGGGAACTCTGCAGACAGAATTAAGTTGAGGCCCCTGAGACGGGGGTGACCCTGGATTCCCTGAGGGGCCCTGCATCATCCCAGGGTCCTTACAAGAGGGAGGCGGGAGGGTCAGAGGCAGAGAGAGACGGGAGAGGCTGCGCCGCTGGCTGTGAGGATGCAGGGGGGGCCGCGAGCCAGGGATGCGGCGCCTCTAGAAGCTGGAAAAGGCGGGAACCGCTGCTCCCCTGGAGCCTCTGGAAGGACCGGCCCTGCCCACGCCTGGATTAAGCACCGTGACGCCCCGAGTCAGACTCCTGACCTCCAGAACCCTGAGATAATAAATCTGTGTGGTTTTGGGCTACGAAGTCTGTGTTGACTTATTACAGCAGTCTTGGGAAACTCAGACAGAGGCTACGGACATAATCCTAATGAGCGCTGGGCAAAATAACTTGCAGTTGATGTAACTGGGTCTGGTTACATGTGGGCCTGGGATCTTCTGTTCTCCCCGCTGGCAGGCAAAGCCCACTCACACTTCTGGGCCCCGCCGGACACTATGGGTGTGGGAAGGTCAACTGAAGGCAGCACGAACTGTGCAAAACACAGGAGCTGAGCATCCGGGGACGGAGCCAGAGGGACGGGAGGAGCTCCAGGGAAGAGCAGAGGGACCCACCTCCCCCCACGAGGACAGCGGTAATCAAAAAGGACGATCACCAGGGCTGGCGGGGACGTGGACCAGTCGGAACCCTCCCGCACTGCTGGTGGGAACGTAAAATGGGGCCACCGCTGTTGAAAACAGCCTGGCAGTTACCAAAACACGGTTAAATCGCACCCAGAGAGTCTCTCCCGGGTGCCCAGCCAAGAGAAGTGACAACACATGTGCACACAAAACCCTGTGCATGTGGCCAGCAGCATGATTCACAACAGCCAAAAGGCAGAGACACCCAAATGCCCAGCGACGGGTGCACTGACCCACACCCGGGAACGTCACTCAGCCGTGAAAAGGGGTGAAGCCCTGACACTCGCTACCGCGTGGACGGACCCTGAGGACACGACGCTCAGCGAGAGAAGCCAGACGCAGAAGGACCCACGGGGTGTGATTCCATCGATGGGAAACGTCCAGGACAGGCCGGCCGATCCGCAGACACAGAGCGTGGTTCCTGGCTGTCCGGGGCTGGGGCAGGGGATGGGGAGTGACTGCTGTTGACGATGGGGCTTCTTCTGAGGTGATGGAATGTTCTGGAACTAGACAGAGATGGCGGCCGCAAACGTTGTGAATGTACTGAAAACACTGGAACGTACACGGGAACCAGGCGGAAAGTCCGGTATGTGAATGACAGTCAAGTTGCCATTTTTGAAGCGGGGCACGGGGGACAAGCGGAGCAAGTGCGGGCCCAGCTGCTGCCCCAGGCACCATAAAGAACTAAAGCGGTTTCCCTCTCAGCTCAAACTGAGGTCAGCACTACCTGTAAAATCTGTTTACCATGAAAGGTAACAACACAAGCACGGAAAACCACATGGGATAAAAGGTGCAGTCACTGATGTGCCACAGAGTGAACACTCGCTGCGTGAGGCCCCACCCCACCCCCGGCAACGCGGCCGGGGGCCACCTGTGCTCTGGAGCAAGAAGGCCCCATGCCTCGTCCACAGACCACAAGTGCCTTCGCTTCCTTCCCCAAAGCCGTCATCACTTCCTGCCACCTTGGTTAACACCCAGTGAGGCATTCACAGTCACCCTCAGAACACAACAGAGCCCCCACTTTACAGATGGGAAGACTGAGGCCCAGACCTAGCACTGCTGACATCAGGGCCATCCCGGGCACTGTGGGGGGCGGAGCAGCACCCCTGCCCCCATTCCCTCCATGCCAGGAGCTCCCCCCAGTCCTGAAGACCACAGATGTGCCCAGACACAGCCCAGTGTCCCCTGGGGGCAGCACCACCCTAGGTGAGAACCACCGGGTTAGAAGACGGTGACTCAGTACCACTGGTTAATGATGAGTAAATCAGCGCTAAGCCACTCAGCTGGCGGCGCGAGGCGTCGACTCCGCACCCTGGACCGTGGGGGTGAAGCCGCGGCTGCTTCTGCCCGCCACCCACCTCCACAGCCCCAGCCCTCCGCTATTCGAGCTTCTGCCCGTCTCGTCCCAAACCCAGGGCCAAGTGCCCTCTGGGCCGGGGCTGCTCCCGCACCAGGCGCCTCCGCAATGCCTGCAGGCCGGCTGGATGCTTCTGGCTCCGACTCTCCCTGGTTTTGGGGGTGCGGGCAGGGATGCTGCAGGAAGGTGCTGCCCCCAAGAAGGGAATGCAGCTGAGTACAGGGTGCAGCCACAAATGCCCCACCTGCCCGCTTCTCTCCCGACATGGAAGAACTCAGACCCCGCAGGAGGCAATGATTAAAAGAGGCCACCTGCCCCGACCCTCTGTTGCAGAGACTGACCGTGTCCCCTACGCTGGGCAGCCGGGACCCCTCTACGCGAGGGCATGGGTGCTGGACGCGTCGCGTGGGGACCCTGTGGCCCCACCTGTGACTGCAAACTTCCCGGGGGGCCGTGAACCTGCCCAGGTGATTAATCTGCAAAGCAGCCACCCTCAGGCCACTCGGCTGCAGGTCAAGGGACAGTGACCTTGTGCAGACCCACTAGCGACTCCAGCCGTCCCGCCCCATGCCCAACCGCCCGCCAGCGGCACGGACTGATTTCAGCCTCCAAACACCCTCCGGCCCGGGCTGAGCGCAGCCCCACTTTGGTCACAAGAAGACGAGGCGGGGTGCTCCCCGTCGTCCAGCCGGGGTGGGGCGGGGGGCGGAGAGCTGGGCCAGACCGGCCACCAAGCCCTGGCAGCTGCTTCTGTGCCCCCACCCGCCCAGGTTCCTTATCCACCCTGCAGCCGGCCTTCTAACCCTCACGGAAACCAAAGCGTCAAGAAAAACGCAGCCCGCTAGTGTCCCGTTGCCGCCTTCTATTCTGGGGCCTCTCTGCAGACGGCTTTGGGAGTCTAACTCCCCACGATGTCACCTGGCGACGCGTGACCTGTCAGACAGGTGCGGCTGCGGGGTGGAGAGGAGGGCCTCGGGGAGGGGGTGGGGGCGACCCTGCAGCTCTATCCACAGCCCGTCATGTCATGCCGTGGGCTGACCCATGCCAGGACAGTTCTGGAAGACAGGACAGGGCAGCAGAAGGGGCTTGTAAGGTTCCTGCCTGCCCTTCTGTCTCCTCAAAAGTGGGAGGGCTTTTTTTCTAAGTGGAAGCAATGATTTTCTGAAAAACTTCCTGGATGGGCAACGGTCCCATCAAAAGCAAAGAGCTTTCTATCAGAAACATGCTCCCGCGGCCGCGGGGTGGCCGGCCACCGGAAAGTGCCTTTTCCTTGAGAAGCGTTGCCACAGGCCAGGGCGCCCGGGAGTTGCAGCCCAACACCGCCCCGCCGACCCAGGTACCATCTCTGGGGCCGCTTTGTCTTGGTCCTTCTCAGAACACCTCCAAGGACGGCGGGACCGGGGGGAGCCAGGACAGGCTTCTCGGAATTCAGCGCTAAGGGCGCCCCTGGTTCTTCCTGCAGACGGGATGCGTGTGGCACTCAAACTCTGAGAGTGACAAAACTTAAGATGACAAAGCTACCCTCCCCGGCACACACGCACCCCCGTTTTCTTCTGAGAACAAAATGAAACAGTTCCTGTAAGCAACTGCTGCACCTTGGCCCGGCGGCCACTTCCTTCCGGTGCTTCCACATCCTGCCCGGCCACCACCGCCGTGGGGACAGGCCCCAAGCTCGGAGGTCCCGCACGTTTTCGGTTGGCGTGTAAGCCCTGGTCCCTGGCCTGGAAGGCTGAGCGTCTGGCTGGAAGATGCTCACAGCCCAGGATCTGTCCTGTTAAAGATGGCTGCGCTCCAGAGCTGTCTTCCATCAACTAAATGTTTATATTTAAATACTGCGACTGCAGCCTGGGTGGGGAGGCTGCCCGCCATCCTGCAGGACACACACGAAAGCCAGGTGCTTTAGCGGGTTCTGTATATTCCAGCCCTCCTGATAATACTTTTTTTTTCTTTTTTCTTTTACAAAAGCCAATTGAGATGTAATTCACACAGATATCAACTCCACCCTTTAAAAGTATACAATTCAATGGCTTTTAGAAAAATCATGGAGTATGCAACCATCACCACTAATTCCAGAACATTCTCATCACCCCACAAAGAAACCCCGTGCCCCTCAGCAGTCACTTCCTATCCCCCTTTATGGGCTAAATCACATTCCCCCACCCCAAAAGACATGTTGAAGTCTTAACCCCCCAAACCTGTGAAGGGACCCTGTTTGGAAGCGGGGTCGTTGCATATGTAATTAACTTAAGATGAGGTCACACCGGAGGACGGTGGGCCCTAGGCCAATGATTGCTGTCCTTAGAAAAAGGGAGATCTGGACACAGACACCGGGAGACAGCCATGTGATGGAAGCAGAGATCGGGTGATGCGTCTACAAGCCCTACAAGCCAAGGAATGACCAGGATGGCCGGCCGCACCAGAAGCCGCGAGAGGCAGGAAGGACCCTCCCTGGAACCTCGGAGAGCCCTGAGCCCACAGCAGATAAGAGCTGGCCTGGGATCTAAACCTGGCTGTCCCCACGTCCACGACCTTCACTCCACCCAGAGGGAGAGGGGCTGCCGGGTGCACGCAGCCCAGCGCGACGATTCTCCTCCGAACCGCCTTCCTCAGTCTCAGTTCCCCATGGGGGCGAACGTGATTTTCTGTTCAACAGAACGATGTCACGGGGGGCGGGGGCGGGACAGAAAGGAGAGAAACGCTGGGGGAGATGGGTGGGCGGTATGTCTGTGTAGGAGCCACACCTCTTCCTTCTGAGGACCCAGTCCGAGTCCTGCGTGTCAGAAAGGGTAACGGACAAGAAACCGCGGCGCGATCTCCTGTCCACCGCGAGCTCCCCTTCGCTGGCTGCCCATACTTCCTCTCAACATCAGGGTCCTCGGGATCTGGACTCGCCTGTGCGTGGACCCAGTCTGTGGGGAGGGCGTCCACCAAGGACTGCACTCTCTCCAGGCGCCGGCAAGAGCTC
Source organism: Kogia breviceps (assembly GCF_026419965.1). Taxonomy (NCBI): domain Eukaryota; kingdom Metazoa; phylum Chordata; class Mammalia; order Artiodactyla; family Physeteridae; genus Kogia; species Kogia breviceps. The sequence goes on from NC_081313.1 coordinate 181,100,909, forward strand.
CTGCCACGCTCAGCCACGCTCAGCCACAGCCGTGGGTCTCGAATGAGGCAACCCTTCCCCCAGGGGCCACGGAGGACGTCTGTGGTTGTCAGGACGGGGGACGCTCCTGGCACCGAGTGGGTGGGGGTCAGGGAGGCTGCTCCACACCCCACGGCGCCCGGCACGGCCCCCACAGAGAGTGACCCGGCCTCGGGTGTCTTGTTTGGGACTCAGGAGCCGCAGGAACAACCGCCTCCTTCCCAGAGCTCGGCTTCTGAAGTCGCAGTCACCTCTTCTGCTTCAGCAATCTAAACCGTGCAATTCCAGGAAGTCAAGAGCAGGGCTTACCAGCTGGGGCATGCCCAAAAGTTCCCAGAGTAAAAAACCAGTTCCGAGCCAGCTGCCTGGGGGATTTTTGTTCAACTTCCATTTCGAGAAGCCCTGGAGATGAGAGAGCAGCTCCCGGAATGATGGTTAATGGCTGACTTTTCCATGAACTCTGGCGGGCTTGGGAGTGTCATCACACATGAAACAGACTAGCTTAACCTTCTTAGGAATACGAATCATCTAGAGTCCTGGAACTGAAACAGCACTTCCAAGAACCCCCTCAGGGACTAAAATAACCACTTATGCTTTTGCTGAGAGACAGAGGTGATCTTGGAACTCAGTTTGTCACAGCTATTTGGGGCACCTGGTGTGCGAACGCCACGGTCCAGATTTTCAAGATGATAGTTACTCTTCTCCTTTAGGGAGGTCCAAATAAAAAGCAAACTATCAAGCCACGAAGAGATACGAGGAACCGTAAACACCCACCACCAAGTGAACGAAACCCGTCTGAGAAGGCGACACTGCGATTCCAACTCTGTGACGCTGTGGAAAGGGCAGGGCAGAAAAGGACCAGTGGTTGTGGAAGGCAGTGGGGGTGGGGGCTAAGGGACACATGAATGGGGGGCACGGGGGTTTTTAGGGAAGCGAAACTACTCCGTGTGATAAGATGATGGATACATGTCAGTACACATTGTCCAAACCCAGAGAGCATACAATACCAAGAGTGAACCCTGGGGACTTCCCTGGTGGCGCAGTGGTTAAGAATCCGCCTGCCAATGAGGGGCACACGGGTTCGAGCCCTGGTCCGGGAAGATCCCACATGCTGCGTTGCAACTAAGCCTGTGCACCACAACTACTGAGCCTGAGCTCTAGAGCCCGCGAGCCACAACTACGGAAGCCCGCGTGCCACAACTACGGAAGCCTGCGCGCCTAGAGCCCGTGCTCCACAACGAGAAGCCACCGCAATGAGAAGTCCGCGCACCACAACGAAGAGTAGCCCCCGCTCGCCACAACTAGAGAAAGCCGACGCGCAACAACGAAGACCCAACGCAGACAAAAATTTTAAAAAAATAAATGCCATGAACACATTGAAATATAATGTACACCACGTATGTAATTTTCAACCTTTTGGTAGCCACAATGAAAAGTAAAAAATGAAAAAAGTGACTTCAACATTGATAATACATACTATTTAACAAGAGCACCAAAACATCACTTCAACACCTAACAGAGAAAATACTAAGGAAATAATTTGCACACACTCCCCGCCCCACCCCCGCCTTAACACACAGAGTCTCGGGAAACTGGTGCATATCTTACACGAATGGCGCATCTCATTTTGGACCATCCACGTTTCGGGTGCTCACTAGCCATGCAGGGCCAGTGGCTGCTGCCCTGGACAGCCCAGCTCCGGGGCGGTTTAAAAGGGGAACACCCACCTGTCAGAGGACAGGAGCAATGGGATGGGTGCTGTCTGAGGTGGGCGCTGGATTCGGACCCCGGGGAGGGGAGAGGCTCCGGATCAGAGAAGGTTGAGGTTTGAGGTGAACAAAGGGTCCCTCCGGAAGGGAGGGGAGAAACAGGGCGCCTCAGGGTGCAGGCAGGGGCGGGGCAGCCAGGACTTCCACTTGCTCCACTCCATAATCAGTACAACAGACACCGACAGGCTACCATGAACTTGGGGTGGGGGGAGCTGGGTGGACGGTACTCAGGGCTTTGGGAGGCTGCAGCGCCCTGTCCTGACACTGGCCAAGGCCAGGATTCTTGGCATCACTCGGCGCCGAGTCTGTAAAATGGGCTAATAAAAGCCCCTGAACTTTATGTTGCGCGGAGGGAAGAACAAAGAAGCCGCCGGCGGGGGCCACGTGTAACAGAAGCAAGCCCCAAATCACGAAAGTGCGGACAGGCAGTGGGGTGAAATATGCAAAGTGCTCGCGCATCACATACCAAAATTTATCCAAGTGTATGCCGTGAATATGTGCAGTTCATTGCATGTCAGTTGAGTCTCTATAAAAGGTAAAAAAAAAAAAAAAAAAAAAAAAAAAAGATGCAAGGAGCAGAAGGTACATATGAATAAAGATTGGAAGACTCTTACCCCAAAATGAGCAGTGAGTGGCTCTCTGGGTGGCGCACCACTGGCAAGTTATTTTCTGCTTTGTGACTCTCCGTCACAAAGAGAATCACCCCGATCACTCACCCCCTTCCTTCCTCAGTGACATTTTGTAAAATACACGGGCCTTTAAAGCAAACGCAAGCCCTACAGCCAGTGCAGAGACGGAGCGGTGGAGTCAGCCGGTGGGCAGTGCTGACACGCAAACACATCCCACTGCTCAGGGGTTCTGGGGACCAAGAAGCCTGCTTTCAGAGGGCGGGGTCCCGGTGTGTGCTGGGAGCTGTAAAATCCTGTGGACTTCCATCCACACCAGGAGGTGGGGTCCTGGTTACTGACACGGCCAGGGGGTGACCCCAAAGTGACACATGCAACCCCTAATTCCACCAAGGGCCACCACGGGCTCCCCTCCCCTCCACTACCGTTCACCGCCTCTGAGGAGCCCGGTCTCTCCGCCGCCCGCGGTCTCCTCTCCTGAGGGGCTCGGTCTCCCCAACGCCCGCCGTCGCCTCTCTGAGTTACCCACCTGCCGCCTGCCGCCAGAAGAGTCGGGCCAAGCTCGCCGCTGAACCACGTTCCCGGGCCGCTGGCCAGCGTAGCCTCGCCGCCAGGCGGGAGAAACTCCGCTCACGACCACCCCGCCCCCCGGCCGGATATACTTCCGTTCCGGGCCGAGGCCTCCCCGGCTTCCTGGGAGGCCTGCGGTCGGAGCTTGCTCGTAGCGCGGGGCGGGGCCTCGAACAGAGGCCAGACTGGAAGGAGGAGCTTGCGCCGGCCGATGGCGCATGCGTGGAGCGAGGTCGCGGGCGGGGCCAACAGAGAGGTGGAGCCTCACCGGGAGTGGCGGGTCGTGGGCGGGGCCTGAAAAAGGAACCAGCGCCCTCAGTTGTCCGTTGCCTACGTCGGGGGCGGGGTGGGGGTGGTGGGCGCGGCCCGGGCCCGAGAGGGCGTCGTTGGTTGGTCTCCGGCTGGGGGCGTGGCAGGAGACACCGTTGGTTCGTGCGCGGCGGAGGGGCGTGGAGCGGGAGGCGCCGTCTGGTGGCCGGTGGCCGGCGGCGGGCGGGGGCGGGCCATGGCCCTGCTGCTGTGCCTGGCCTTGACAGCGGCGCTGGCCCGCGGCTGCTTGCACTGCCACGGCAACTTCTCGGAGAAATTCTCCTTCTACCGCCATCACGTGAACCTCAAGTCCTGGTGGGTGGGCGACATCCCCGTATCGGGCTCGCTGATCACTGACTGGAGCCAGGACACAATGAAGGAGCTGCACCTGGCCATCCCCGCGGAGATCAGTGAGTGCGGGGCCCCGCCCGGGAGCACCCCCGGCCCAGCCAGGTCCCGGCCCGCTCACACGCCTCCTCCTGCCGTCCCCAGCCCGGAAGAAGCTGAACCAAGTGGCGAACGTCGTGTACCAGAGGATGGATCAACTGTACCAGGGGAAGATGTATTTCCCTGGTAAGGGGGCGACCGCCGCGCATGGGGAACTGAGGCAGAGCCCACCCTCCCCAGGACACCTCAGGTCCGCCCGCCAACTGTGCGTGACCTCCCCCCTCTTGCCTTCCCGCCATCAGGGTATTTTCCCAACGAGCTGCGAGCTATCTTCCGGGAGCAGGTGCACCTCATCCAGAATGCCATCATCGAAAGTGAGCAAACGAGGGCTGGTCGGGAGGGAGGGTGCTGCTGCCCAGGGCCTGAGGACCCAGGGCCACGCGAGTATTTCAGTCTCCTTCCAGGCCTGGGGTCCCGGTCAGGTCGTGGTGAGGCTGGAGTAATGTGAAGAGGGCGTCTGTCTGGCCTGGTGCAGCCAGGTGTCAGAACTCAGAAAGGGCAGAAACGGGGGAGAAGGGCCACACCCTGAGGGGGTCCTTTTCATCCAGTGGGCACCAACAGGCGGCCTTGAAGGATAAATCCCACCCGTCCCTGCTACCTCCCCGCAACGGGTCCCTGGAGGCCTCAAAGTCTTGCAGCCGCCCTCCCCCGTGCTTTGCCCCATCCCAGGCTGGGGCCCACCTAAGTGGCCAACGGACAGGCCCTGAGCCTTGGGCAGCCTGGGAGGGGGAGAGAGTGGGGGACAGGCCAGGCCTGCTAAGCAGGCACCGGCTGTGCTCTTGTCCCCCCACAGGCCGCATCGACTGTCAGCGTCACTGTGGTGAGTGAGCCTCTGTCCAGGTTATGGGGTGTGGTGGCAGTGGCGGCAGCTCAGGGCCCCAGAGGCTGAGGGTGAGGGGAGAGGGCGGCCGCCTCTGGTGTGTTACAGGCATCTTCCAGTACGAGACCATCTCCTGCACCAACTGCACGGACTCACACGTCATCTGCTTTGGCTACAACTGCGAGTAGGGCTCAGACATACACGGGCCCCTGCCCCTGGGGTCCGAGGCTCTCCCTTGTAGGGTCCCCTCATCACCCGGGCAGGGGATGGAAGCCCCCCACCTGGCCCCTGAATGTGGGCCGCGCCCCCTCCACACCCCGTGTCCCCACAGGTCGTCGGCACAGTGGGAGACAGCAGTGCAGGGCCTCCTCCAGCACATGTGAGTCAGGGCAGCTGGGCTCAGGGAGGAGACCCCGATCAAGGCCGCTTGGCCCTGACTCCAGCCCTGCTGTCGTTGTAGAAATAACTGGAGCAAGTAAGTAGTTCCCCCTCCCCAAAGGCATGTGCATGTGTGTGTCCTCGTGGGTGAGTATGCACCGGGGCAGCCACAGAAGGCAGCACCTGCCCCCCGTGTGGCGGGTCCAGCCTCTACCTCCCAGGGTCTCTGAGCTCGGCTGGCACGAGGGGCACATCCCGGTTAAGGGGTCCCCAGAGTCTGGTCCTACCCCTGCCCCAGGCTGGTGGCAGGCTGTGGTCGGAGCTGGGGAGGGCGCCCCCTGGGGGAGACGTGCCCCAGTGGAGGCGCCTCAGGGCCACAGGCACAGCCTCAGCCCCAGAGCTGGGAGCTAACTGGGGCCCGTTGTGTCTTTCAGACAGGACACCAACACAAGGTAAGGCCCTCCCCCCAGGCCCGTCCTCCTGGAGCGGGGGTGTGTGGCGTGGGGTTGTCCTGGCCAGTGGGGGAGGGCAGGGGTGTTGGATGGGGTGGGCGCAGCCGGGCAGGGCTCCCTCTCTGCACCTGAGACATGTGGACATCACCTCTGCAACCCGGCCGATGCCGTCACCCCATGAATAAACATGAGCTCCTCCTGCTCCTCGCCTGGACACGCAGAACCACTCCAGCCTTTTGAGTGACCCAGTGGGGGGAGGCCGCAGGGACATGGGTGGACTCCAGGGGCAGGAGTTGTGAGAACAGGCAAGGAGGCCTCCGAGTTCAGCTTGAGGGTCTGTCTGCAGCCCTGTCAAATACCCAGCTGGGACGAGGGACCCAGGCCCCCAGCAAAAACCCACCAGGGAGAACAAGGTATGGGAGGGGAAGAAGGACTGGGGGCACCCACGTCTCCTTGCAGCTTGATATCACCAAGCTTCAGGTGTCTGGAGCCCCCGCACCTGGCCAACCTGACTCTGGAAAGCGCCTCCGAGTGCCTGATACAGCACTGAGGGCGGCCAGGCCAGCTAGACCCGCCCCCACCACCATGCGGGGCCAGGACTCCGCTGGACCACCTCGGGCCTGATGCTGTGGAGCCCGCCTGCTGCTGCCTGGGTGCTCCGCCCACCGTGGAGCCCGGGCTGCGCCGGGCCGGGGCTGGGAGGAGGGGAAGGGAGGTAGATGGGTTTGTATATAGTGGCGGGATCACAGCTCTTTGACGGAATGATTAAATATCCCTGACATTTCTCATCCCGAAGTGGTCCTCGTTGGGGCCCCAGGCGAGGTGCGACCTTGGCCTTACAGGGCAGGGCTGCGGGGCTTCCCAGGCACGCACGGCAACCAGCCTTCAGGGCAAGGGATCCTTTTGATGACACGAAAGGAGGCTGTTTGGTGAAAGCCAGGGCCAGCATCGGTGCATCTTGGGGCTCCTACCACATCGGCTGCATCTCAGCCGAGGCACGGGAACTGCTGTGCCCACCGCTTGGCTTCTTGGTTTTGAGAAAACACCCAACATGGGTCATGAGGGGACAGACCCAAACTGTGACCCAGGGCTCGACATCCATGCAGCAGACGGGAGGTACCTCTGTGCCCGCGGATGCCGTGGTGAGCCCGGCAGTTGTCTGGCTCCTGGGCTGGCCCTTCCCAGCCTGGTCAGCCGCCGATCCCTTCCCTCAGCTGAGGGGTCCCCTGCCTGGCGTGGCGCCTTCCTTCCAAGGGTTCACTGACGGAACATTGGCCTCTGCCTGCCCAGGAATGTTGAGATCAGGGGAACGGCGAGCGGGAAACTCCAGAGGGATGCTCCAACGCCCAGGGACCTGTGCGGGGTCCACGAGCTGGAGCAGGGCGGGCCAGGCCAATGACCACCCGGTGGCCACCCGAGGCCTCTCTCCCCACCCGCTGCTGGAGGGGGCTTCCGTGCGGGGCTCCGCACCTGCCCATGTTTTGGATTCAGGTTGGAGTTGATTTGGGCTCTGCTGACACAGCCCTCTGTCCACATGGCGTCAGTGAAGCCATCTGAAACGCTGAGAATTGAAACAGCAGCAGGGGATTTCCCTGGTGGCGCAGTGGTTAAGAATCCGCCTGCCAATGCAGGGGACACGGGTTCAAGCCCCGGTCCGGGAAGATCCCACGTGCCGCGGAGCAACTAAGCCCGTGCGCCACAACTACTGAGCCTGTGGTCTAGAGCCCGCAAACCACAACTACTGAGCCTGCGTGCCACAACTACTGAAGCCCATGTGCCTACAGCCTGTGCTCTGCAATAAGAGAAGCCACCGCAATAAGAGGCCTGTGCACCGCAACAAGAGAAAACCTGCACCCAGCAACAAAGACCCAACACAGCCAAAAATAAAATATAAAACTAAAAAAAAAAAAAACAAAATGAAACAAAAAACCCCCAAAACAGCAACAGGGCCTTCCTTCCAACATCTGCTCCTGCTGATTCCTGGGGCCCTGGGGTCTGTACACATGTGTCCGGACTCCTAACCCTGCCATTTCTCACTGGGCGCTTCGAAGATTAGAAATGAGGGTGTGTGCGTGTGTGTACAAGCGTTTACCTAACTTAATCTCTATTTTAGTAATGTTTCTGCTCACGCCACACACCCCTTACGAATGGGGTTCTCTAGTAAAGGGAGGGAGATCGATGGATGCCTCAGAATCCCATGGGGTGGGGGTGGGGGGTCAGGTGGCTCATTACCACCAGACCCCAGGGGCCTGGATGACGTGAGGACCACATCCCCTCCCGAGGGGCCGAGGGGTGCATGGTAGGAGGGCAAGGGATCCCCCGCACACTGCAATCTCCGTGAGGGTGCCCTGCAACCCCCCTCGGACCACGAGCATTTCCGGGGCTGTGTGCTGAACCCCACAGTGGGTCAGAATCCCCTGGCTGACGGGCATACACCGTCACGGGCCAGAGACCCAACAGGTAAACATCTGTTTTGCAAGTTTATTGGATCATCTTGACACAGAATCATTACAGCAGCGTGATATGTCTCTCCCTTATACAGGAATGTCGATAGCAAATAAATTCTTATATAACACATCATACATTTCGAGATTCTAGAATCACTGCACAGGATTCTGTAATAGGTTACTCTACATGCTAAAGTGACAGTTTTCATCAAAAGGAAAAGTTAAAACGTCATCGAGGACTATCATTTCTGAGCAAAGTTCAGTCTCACGGGGGTGGGCTGGGGTCCCCCTCCCTGCCCCTGAGGTGCATTTTCAGGGGCCCAGCCGCCCCTGGACACACGTGCTTCGCCGTCAGGGCTGCGGAGCCCGGGACTAGGCCCTTCCGCACGAGCAGGCACGGACCTGCAGAGCGTCCAGTGATGAGCGGAGGGGCCAGAATCGCAGCTCTCCACCACTCACCCCAACACCCGACTGGGCACGGAAGCCAGTGAGGTCCGGGACCCCCGCTGGGCACCCCCCTCTCGGCGGACACGTGAACATGGTGGTGGGATGAACGGGATGTGACGGACGGGAGCCTGCACGACCCTCCCCCACCACGTGTCCTGTGGGGAGGACATGACCCTTGGCGTCAGGGATGAACAGGAATGTCACCTGGCTGAGTAGCTGGCCTGTTCTTCACCCCCCAGCTGCCAGTGGGCAGGGCATCTGGGGACTCATGGGACTCGGATGGCTTGACAGAAGCGGGATGCGCCACCTCGTCTGGTCCCCACCAGGAACCGGCCTGGATGGCGGTCACCCTCACCCTCGGGCAGCTCCTGTGGCCACGTGCACAGTCCACTCCGGCTACAGAAGCCCCTGCTGGCCTGGGGAGTGGAAGGGGGCTTCTCGCCAGAGAGAGCCGTGAGGGCAAAGTAAAAAAGATGACAGGATAAATCAACGCAACATAAACCTCAGTGTCTACACAGTGGATGACGGTGGACTGGGTCTCCCGGCTGCACCCAGTCCTCGTGACAGAGGAGAAACCCGGCACTTGGCCGCCCTCCCCGCGAGCCCTCCCCATGGTGGGCGGCGCGCTCAACATTTGGCCAGCGTTTCCTTCATCTCCTCCAGCACGTTGCTCAGCAGCGTTGAATCGCTGCACTTCCCGTCCACCGACACCGACTTCTCACCCTGCAACGGGGAAACAACAGCCAGCGCCTTGAGACGCTGCCCTGCGACCCCCGTGTACCTCCAACTTTCGCAAATGCTCTCCTATGCCCGGGTGCTTTCATAATCAAAAGGAGGGGCTCCAGGTGAGACGGAGCAGGTGCACCGCACCCTGTTGTCTCCCAGGGGCCCAGGATGGACGCTCTGGCAGAGCGCGGCAGAGGCAGCGATGCCAGCCCTGCGGAGGACACACAGCCCCACCCGGCCCGGCCCCACAGGGGCACGCAGGAGGCAGCTGGGCAGAGAGGAAGGCTGTGAAAACGGGAGGGCGTGGGACCAGACGTCCTACAGCTGGAACCTGTGTGTCAACACAGGGGGCCCAGGGTCTCCTCCTATTCAAAGTGTCCAGGATACAGTCCAAAATCACTTGGCACCACAAGACCAGGGAAATCTCAGCTCACGTGGAAAAGACAATCAACAAACGCCCACCGAGAAGAGGTGGATGTTAGAATCACCTAACAGGCTTTGAAGTAGATACTACGAGAACCTCCCATCACCAACCACGTACACTCCTGAAGCACACAGGAAAACACAACATCTAGCAAACGAATGGAAGAGTCAGGATCAACCCAGTGGAACTTCTAGACCTGAATACAACAGCCAAGATGAAAAGCTCACTGGATGGGCTCAACAGCAGAATGGACATGACAGAAGAGTCAATGACCCGGACAAGAGATTAATGGAAATAATCCAAGCTGAACAGATAGCAGAAAGGAGTCGGAGGTGGAGTGGGGTGGGCAGAGTAACAAAAGGTCTGAGATTCACATCACAGGGGTCCCGGAAGGAGGGGACAAAGAATGCAGTGCTGAAGAGGTATTTAAATCATAGCTGAAAACTTCCAAGTTGTGCAAAAGACATAAACGCACAGATTCGGCACGTTCAGCAGACTCCACACAGTTATAACATAAACCCAAGGAAGTCAATGCCCAGACACACCACAAACTGCTGAAAACTGAAGACAAAGAAAAACCTAAAATAGCCAGAGGAAAACGACGCATTCCCTGGTAAAAGGAAAATATTCCTTGTCAGAAACCACAGACACCAAAAGGAAATGGCCTAGGGCCTTCCCTGGTGGTCCAGTGGCTAAGACTCTGTGCTCCCAATGCAGGGGGCCCGGCTTCGATCCCTGGTCAGGGAACTAGATCATCCTGCATGCCACAACCAAAGATCCCTCATGCTGCAACTAAAAAGATCTTGCATGCAGCAACTAAGACCTGACGCAGCCAAATAAGTAAATATTTTCATTTTTTTTCTTTTTAAAAAGGGGGAAATGGCCTATTTTTGAGGTACTGAGTGAAAAGACTGACAAAGCCAGAATTTCATACCCAGCAAAAATAGCCTTGAGGAATACTAAAATAAAGAATAATCAGATGAAGGAAAACGAAGAGAATACATATCCAATAGACCTGATCTAAAAAGAAGTTCTTCAGACAAAGGGAAATGAGCCAGAAGGGTGGAAAGTGAGAAATGAAAGTGACAGAAATGGTAGACACGTGGGCGAGCACAAGAGGCTATCTCACCCCCTCCCGCCCCCACCTGCATCCCGAGTTCTCTGAAATCTGTAAAGCTGTAACATGGCGCGAGGTGTCTTCAACGTCTGCAAAGGCAAAACCTAAGTAAGACAACTGCCCGTGTGAAGGGAGGGTCAAGGGACCGAGAGGATGTGAGCTTTCTACATTCCACCTGAGTTCCAAGTAGACTGTGCACTCCAAGTGTGTAATGTAATCCCCCTCAAGCCCCCCAAGCAGATACACAGAGACCGTCAACAACACAGCCAACATATAAACACAGGATACTGTAATGCTCACGTACGCCACAGAAAGTGGGAGTGGGAAGAAGAGGAACGAAAAACACAGGGAAAACACAAAATGTGGGACAAACCCAAATGTATCAGTAATACTTTAAGCACAAACGGTCTGAACACGACAACTCAAAGACAGAGATTGACAGGATGAATAAGGACATGTGACCCAAGCTCTACAGCATTCACAAGGAATTCTTAGCCAAACAGGATAAAGGCAGGTTCATAACAAAAGACATACCACATAAGCACCCATCAAATGAGAGCAGGAATGTCTGTACTGATACCAGACAAGGTAGCCTTCAGAGAAAAGAACACAGCCCAGGACAGAGAGGAGCACACCCACTGATGAGAGGGTCCCTCACCAAGATCCCACAATTCTAACGGTCCGCACAGCCAACAACAGGGCTCCCACACATGGAGTAAAGCCTGACGAACTGGGGGAGCAGACCAACTGACCACCACTGGCCTCATACTCCTTGCTCACTCATCAAGGGCCAGCAGAAAATCTGCAAGGATCCAGAAGAAAAAGAAAATGCCACCAACCAGCAGGATCTAGGTGATAGGTATAACATCTTCCAGGCACCTATGGAATATCCACCCAGAATGACCACATCCTGGGCCAGAGCACAAGCCTCAGCACATTTCAAAGGCCTGAAAAGTCAAACTAGAAATCAGTAACCCAAAAGCAACAGGAAACTTTCTAAACGCTTGGAAATTAACATACTTCTAAGTAATCCATGGGTCAGAGAGGAAGGAGTGATAGAAAGTATTTTGAACTGTATAGAAATGAAAATGAATCATAAAAATGTGTGCAGTTCATCCAAAACAGTACTTAGAGGAAAATTTATAACACTAAAAACTTTATTAGAAGAGACAGGTCTCGGACTTCCCTGGTGGAGCAGTGGGTAAGACTCCACGCTCCCAATGCAGGGGGCCTGGGGTTCGATCCCTGGTCGGGGAACTAGATCCCGTGTGCCGCAACTAAAGAGTTACATGCTGCAACTAAGAGTCCACATACCACAATTAAGAAGTCTGCATGCAGCGACTAAAGACCTGGCTCGAGTCAAAAATAAGTAAGTAAATAAATGAACAAACAAATAAATATTTTTAAAAAAAAGAAGAAGAAGAAGAGACAGGTCTTGGTCTAAGTTTTCACCTTAAGAAACCACAAATGAGCAAAATGAACCCAAGGCAGGCAGAAGTAAAGAGATATGCGGCAGAACTCAATAAAATTTATTGTTTAAAGAAACATTTTTTTTTTTTTTTTTTTTTTTTGGCCGCACCATGCCAGGGATCAAACCTGGGCCCCCGGCAGTGGCAGCACGGAGTCCTAACCACTGCACTGCCAGGAAAGTCCCTAACTTTTTAAAAAGATTCGTTATCAAATTGATCTTTCAAAAGATCAACAAAATGGCTAAGTAAGACTTCTGGCCAGGATAACCAAGAAGTATGAGAGAAGACACCAATTACCAACATCAAGAATGAAAAATAATCACCGCTCATCCCTCAGACACTAAAAGGACACGAAGAGAACTGGACAACGTGACACACCATCAGCTCCACAGCTTGGATGAAACAGACCAATTCTTTGAAAACTACGACTACCAAAAGTCACCTAATAAGAAAGAGAGAAAGCAAGAAGGCTCACAACTATCAAAGAAAGAAACTGAACTTGTAGATAAAAACCTTTCAAAAAAGAAACCCCCCTCACCACCCCCCAAAAAAAGAAACCCCCAGACCAAAACGATTTCCTTGGCGAATTCTACATAACATGCAAGAAGGAATACTGACCACACACAATCTCTTCCAGGAAATGCGAGAGGAAGGAACGCACTAGTGCCCTGATGCCAAGGCCAGATGGAGAAAAGGAAAGGCCGACACCCCTCACAAACACAGGCTCACGGAGGCACAGCGGCGAGGGGTGGACAGGCCTGGCTGGGGCCCTCCCATGGGGCTCACCTTCTTCACCAGGAGGCAGACGTGGTGGCCCTGGATGGAACGGCTGTACATGGAGGCGCAGGAGTCCACCCGCTCCACAACTGCAACAGAGGGCCTGGGGGTTAGGCCGGGCCAGCCCCTGGCGGCAGGGGACAGTCACAGGTACGGGAAGAGGGCTGAGCCATCTGTCGGCACGTCCAGTCTTACCGGAAAAATGGTGGTGAAAACAGATCTTTGCCAGAACGTTCTGGAAGGACATACTAATGCCATCAACCTTGACTGAGCTCATGCTCAGGTCCCCGGACTCCAACAACTTGGCAAACGCGTCACTGTGGGAAGAACACAGAACGGTGGGGGGAGGACAACAGGGGGCTCCCCTGCAGCAGGGCAGGCAGAGACCTCAGCCCAGGGGGTGGGGCGCCTCCTTTGTGGGCCTATAGCTCAGGGTCCCCCAGGGTCTGGTAGGAAGTCAAGAGCTGAACTGTGTCCCCAGGACACGACTGCACTTGGAGATAGGGCCCTAATCTAACGTGACCAGGGACCCTGTGGGAACAGGAAACGAGGATGCAGACGTGCAGGGATGGACGAGCACGTGAGGACACGGGGAGAGGGCCATGGAGAGGGGCCTCAGGAGGGCCAGCCCTGCCCGCACTCTGGGCTCGGACATCCAGCGTTAGGGCCGCCAGGCCTGTGCTGAGAGTCAGGTGCCCGAGCTGGCCGGCCCGGCAGACGTGTCGGGCGTTCTGCGCCAACCACGAGCCGGTCACCCAACACTCCGTGCACATCCTCGTCTCAGGTCAGAGGACGTTGCCAAGGTGACGGCATGAAGAGCTTCCCATGGCAGAGAAGTGGGGAGCCAGGGGTGGGCGGGAGGGTGGCGCACCTGTAGCACGGCGTGGTGACCAAGTACGAGGTGCAGGTGAAGTGCAGCTTGAAGTCCAGCTTCTCATGGGTGGAACCTTCGTCATTCTGCAGGAGCAGGGGCGCAGGGTGAGCGGGGGCGGGGCACGCGGCTGACCCTCAGGGTGCCCCCCCTCCCCACCAGGTACCTTGGCGATGAAAGACAGGGTTCCTTTGAGCTTCTGCGCCGTGACGATGCTCTGAATGGTGAACACAAACTGGGCTTCGTTGGAGATGCCTGGAGAGGGCGAGAAACGGACCTGAGAAGCAGCACGGGGCACGGCCTGGGGTGGCGGGTGGGGGGAGCAGCCACCTGGGCAGGCGGCAGGGACGCAAGCCTGGCCCGGGTCTGTCCTCAGTGCTGCCTGCCCTGGTCAGGGAGCCAGGCTCCGCCCTGAGGGGGCACCAGATGACAGGATCCGGGGGGTCCTGGGTGCCCCGGGGGCCACTCACCAGGGGGCAGCTGGAAAGGCACGGGGACACCGTCGTGGACCGAGGAGCCCTCTGGCCGGGCCAGCCGGGCGTTGAGCGAGTCCAGCACGTTGAGCTCCATGTTCTTGAGGAAGCTGCTGCTCTGGTTCTCCAGGACCATGGACACCGTGACCTGGCTGTCCTTCTGCAGGCTGCCCTGCACGTCGTACGTCTGCAGAGCAAGGCCCGGGGTCGGCGGGGCAGGGGAGCCCTCCGGGGACCCCCGTGGGCCTAGACGAGGGCCTGGGAGAGTGTGGGCACCACCCGCTCTCCCAGCACATGAACGGGCGAAGAAGGGAACGTCCTGAGCCCTCGCACGAGCCCCCGAGTTCCGGCTCTGTCCGCCACCGTCAGCTGTTCCCGACCCACAGTGAGCAGGCCTCGCCGGCCGCCCGGCTCCACTCCACACCTCGCACGTCCAGAGACAAGAGCCCTGAGCCCGCCCAGCCCCACCCACCGGAAGCCCCACGTGGCTCACCATCTTGATGTAAGGGTTCTCAGCCAGGAGAGAGTAGCTAGACATGGGCTGGGGCAAAAGAGAAACGCTTCAGCTTTGGGCGGCGAGGACCCGGGACTGGCGTCGGGAGCCGCCAGGTGCTGTCGGCAAGAAACACCAGGAGCCCCCGCGGGTCCCGGACAACATGAGTCTACATACACCCTGGGGCTCCTGACACTGGCAGGGCGGGGAGGACGGCAGGGAGGGTGCGACGCCCGCGGCCCACTCCCAGCGTGCTCGGGAAGCACCCTCACCGGGAGGGGCTCCTCATCGGGCGCGCCGTTCTCCACGGGCTCGGCCTCCCCTTCCCTTGGAGGTGCCCTCTTCTTGGATTTCTTCTTGTCTTTGGACCGCTCCTCCTTGTCCTTCTTGTGTTTCTTCTTCTTATGCTTGGAAGGTTTCTGAAGCAAGAACAGGGCTCAGGTCAACCCTACGCTGCTGTGGCGAGTCACAGCCCCACGGTGCCGTGTGGAAGCAGAACCCCGTACGACCGTGTACGCACAGCGACCCGAGGCCGCTGTGAGGAGGCCCCAGCGCCCCCACCCCGGTGGGACCTGGGTGGCAGGCTAGCACCGCCCCCAGCCCGGATCCCGCACGCCATGTCCCACACCT
Organism: Kogia breviceps; assembly: GCF_026419965.1. Lineage (NCBI taxonomy): Eukaryota > Metazoa > Chordata > Mammalia > Artiodactyla > Physeteridae > Kogia > Kogia breviceps. Next base: position 181,116,172 of record NC_081313.1, read on the forward strand.
TCTCGAGGTCCTGCGCCCCATCCTCGCCGGCGCCCTGCTCCTCTCCCCTGGGCTCCTCCCGCTCCTCCTTAGGGGCAGTGACCGTGGCGTTCGCGCCGGGCTCTTCCTGCAGGGAGCCGGGTGGCAGGCTCAAAAGGCAGCTGGGGCCCAGGATGGGGTGGCCTGCGCCCTCAGCCCTGACCTGCTCTGGTCCCGGACACCTCGCAGTGACAAACCTCCCTCCGCACGCCAGGCGTGTCATGAGCACGCAGACAGACCTGTGGCCCCCAGTAAGTGCCGGCGGCCAGCAGAGGGGAAAGAGACCCGGCCTGTGGCTGGCTGGCACTGACCAGGGTCACGGCTGGAGACCCCAGAGCCACCAGGCCCCAGTCGCTAACACAAAGTGGTCGCTCAGGAACGCTGCCTGGCTCTGAGGGCACGGGCTCTGCGCTGAGGGCCGGCCACGCAGCCACTGCCTGGGCGAGACCTCGGGCACAGAACCGAGCCGGCCGAGACCGGGCTTCTGCCTGAGGGTCCCCCACCTCCTCCACCGCCGGGGCAGGGCACCGAGGTGGCGCCCTGACGTCTCCAAGGCCGAAAAGCACAGGTGTCCGCCGAGGGGCACTTGGGGCCAGCACGGGTCACCAGCAGGCTCTTACCGGGGCCGGGGTGGCAGCAGGCAGCGTGGTGGACAGCCAGAAGTCTAAGTCTGCACCCTGAAACCACGGGAACACGCACCTTTGGCCAGAGCAGCAGCCCCAAGAGGGCACAGTGGCTCTGCCAGGCACAGGCCGCCGCGGCCCCGCAGGACCCGAGTGTGCGGGGAGCTGGGGGCACGTCCAGCGCTACCGCCATGGAAACGAGCGGCCACCAGGAGCACGTGGCCAGGCGGAATCACGCTGCTCTGCGGCAAGGCCCACGAGCAGTGCGTGACGGTTCTGTAGGCGCTCCCCTCCACGTGAACGACACGCACGCGATGGAAGAGGGGCGGCTGGAAACGCGGGCCCGCCCCGCCCCGCCCGACGTGACACACGCTGCCTGGGCCCTCACCTTCTCCGCCTCCTCCTTCCTCTTCTCTCGCTCTTTCTCCTTGTGCTTCTTCTCCTTCCTCTTGGGCTTCTTGCTCTTCTTTTCCACGACAGTGACATCCTGTCTCTCCGGGGACTTGGAGGTCTCAGCGTCTCTGTGTTTCTGGACGGGCAGCTTCTCGCTGTCGGCTAGGGGCCTGGGGGTGGTCACAGGAGGCGTGGCCCGTGACGAGGCCATGCCCCCTTTGTGCAGTAAACAGAGAACAGAGGGAGGGACCAGGCCGTGGGGAGCCCAGGCCGCGCCCAGCCCCGCGGGGCAGCTGCCCAGGTCTCAGTCCCAGCACTCACTTGTCCAAGTCAATGTCCAGGGCCCTGTAGGGGTCGTTGGGGTCTTTGTCGTCCTCGTCGCTGGGCAGGGCGTTCTGAGCGGGGAGAGGAGCCCTGCATCCATCCAGATCAACCCATCCAGCCCCCAGCCCCGCCGAGCCTTACGGGTCCACAGAGCCCCCATCTCCTCCCTTCTCAGAAGCGGGCCACCGGGTCCACACCCACGAGGGAGTCTGATCTGGGGCCTGGCGCTCGGCACGGGCAGCCAACTCAGCACAGGTGATGGGGCAGGAGCGCAGGGGCTGCCTACTCACGGCGCACGGGGCACAGCTGGCCGAGGCTGCCCCGTGCCACGGAGGCAGCAGCGATGGGCAGGCCCACGCGAGGGTGGAGCCCACCTCGGGGAAGGGCACCCGGCACCACGCAGGCCCGTGGCTGACCTCGGGCATCTCCTCGGTGACGATGTCCACACGCTGGGCGGGGGTGATGTCCTCGTCGCTCTCCGTGTGCAGTGAGGTGTGGCGCCGGGCACCCCGCCTCTCCCGCTCCCTCTTCTTCCTCTTTCTCTTGTCCTTCTCCAGCCTCTGCCGGTGCCGCCGTTCTTCCTCCAGCTTCACGTACTGGTCTGACACGGGCATCCCTGCCGACAGGCGCACACGCGGCGCTCAGCCCACAGCCGTGGACACGTCCCACCCGGCTAGCATCCTGCCGCCACCTGGTTCACCCACAGCCCCGAGACCCATGCCCGGGGGAGGCGGATGCTGGGCAACGCCCTCTGGCTACCGAGACGCAGATGGGGGCCCCAGGGTGGCAAGGGGCGTGGCGTGGCGTGCACCCCTGCCTGCTGGGACGAGGATGCAGCGCGGGGTGCAGGGCAGGGCCGGAGCGCAGTCCCGAGGCGGCACCCGCACGGGGCCGGAGGCCCCCACCCCCCGTGCCTCCAGGCGCGTACTTGCCTGGCACCTTCAGGGGCACCGAGAGGTCGATCTGCACCACAGGGATGTGGTCCACGCCCGGCGCGTCCCGGTACCGCTGCAGAGGAGACACCGAGGCCCTGCCGCTGAGCAGGGCGGTGGGCCCGGCGTGATGTGCCGACGCCCCACAGCAGGGGGCCACGAAGACGCGGGTGGGCTGCCAGTGGGGACGAGTACAGGATGGGGCGCGAGACCTCCATTTTTTGCACCTGAATCGTTTTCTTTCCAAGTAGGAAAAACAGTGTAGGCTTGGAACCACGGAGACATAGCGCTTCCTGCCCCCGGGACAGCTGGAATCGGCAAGCGCGACACACAGGTGCCAGCGGGGGACAGTCCGCAGCCCCTCGGAAGGGTGACCCAGAAACCCCAAGAGCAGGGAAACCCGTTTGCGCAGCACCCGCCCCGTGGAGCCACATGTCCCCAGGGGAGCCCAACACGGACGACGGGTCTGCAGGGTGGAGGGTACAGATGAAGGAGGTGGCTCCAGGTAGGACCCCAGGTCCCCTTGCGCCCCCTCCACTCCCACCGAGGCAAAGGAGCCTGACCTCGCCCACGCAGGACTCACTCCCCAGGCGTTGGTGTCGGGAGCCCCTCACGGTCCTGCCCGTGGACCTGCTGACAGCCCTGCACGGGCCGTGGACAGAGAGCGGACGGGCCCCGTGGGAGCATGTCTCAAGGACGAGCAGGCTGGCCTTACCTTTTGGGGGGACGGGGAACTCTTGATGTAGAATGGGTTGTTGGCCTGCTCCTGCTTCCGGGCCTCGCGGCGCTGAGGAGACAGGATGCAGCGCGCACGTCAGCGGGTACGCGGACCCCTCACCCTCGCATCCTCCCAGGTGGGGGCCACCTCCACGCGCCAGACCCGGCGGGGGCCGGGACCCCTCGCCACCCTCACTGTTGGCCTTTGACCACCAGGAGACGGAGGCCGGCGGTGGGAAAGAGCAGGTGGGAGACAGGCAGGCGGGACAAACCAGGAGCTGCACAGGCGGGGGTCGGAGAGGCCGCGTGCTCCGGGGTAGGGCCTGGGGTTGGGGGCGGGCCGGGCGAGGAAGGCCGGCGGGGGAGCCGGGGACACAGCACGCCTTGCTTCTCCAGCCCGCATGACACCCTGAGGCCCCGCACCCAGGAGCGCGGGCAGCAGGCGGGCACGGCAGGCCGGGCCCCCCAGGGCCTGAGTGTGCTTGGGCCCCACGGTCTCCCTAGAGAGCTCCTGGCTCAAGAGGCCACTCCTGGTCTCAACGCGAACCCCACCCGAAGTCCAAGGTGGGCTCAGCACTGCCCACCGGACAGCGGACCCAGAGCCCAGACCTGACCGTGCGCGGCCCCGGCCCGGCCCGCCTCACCCGGGCCAGCTCCTGCTCGTCCGCCTCAGGCGGCCGCTGCCTGGTGTGCCGCGGCTCCTCGTCGTGGAAGATGGCCTTGGGCTTCTCATCCTCAGACTCGCTGTCTGAGAGCGGCTCATTGATCCAGGCGTCCAGGTCCAGGCTGCAGGACACAGGGAGATCACACGGTGGCTCCGGCCTGCATGCCCGGCCCTGGACACTGCCGTCCCCTTGGAGACAAGGATATGAAGGCTGGGCAGTGGCCCGAGGTCACAGCGGGCAAGGCAGACCAGGGACCCTGGAGCCTGGGCAGCTCCCCTCCCATGTTCTCAACGCTGCCCGCAAGGTTTGTGGGCAACAGCTACCAGCCAACCTGCTTCCCAGGGGTGGCACCAGGGCCGCAGGAGAACCAGTGAGTGCCACGCATACGGTCTGTGTGAGAAGAGTCTGTCCCGCCCACGTGGGCTGGGGCCTCAGGGGGCCTTCCTCCCAGCCCGCTCCCCCTCGCCCATCTGGACAGCAGGTCCGGGCTGTGGTTCTGCTCCCACGGGCCCTCACGCCACCCTGAGTCTGTGTCCTCTGACGGACCGCACGGCTCACCCTTCGGGGACCGGAACCTTCTTCTGTGCCTTGGGAGCCACCGGGTTCAGCTCCCCAGCAAAGAGGGCGCTCACTTCTTCTGCCACCAGCACATCCCTGGCCTGAAGCTTCTGGACGTGCTTGACCAGCTGCAAGATGCAGGATGCCTGGAGGGGGGGGCCGTGGATGAGTCAGGAAGGAGTTACGGAGGCCTGGCCATGAAGGCCACTCGGCCCCCGCGGGGCATCGCTCACACCGTGCAGACGCCCAGCCGGACTCCTGCTGAGGACTTGAAGGACAAGCCGCGAGGAGCCGCTGACCGGGCCAGGAGGCCAGCCCAGCTGCTGTCTCCTTCACGAGGACACAAACGGGCTCCCGGGCGAGACAAGGGGTTGGGGGTGGAGGGAGCACCGCCCTGCAAGGCAACCGCCCCAGTGAGCAGCGGCGCCGGCCACCAGGGCACCTTCACACGGCCCCCAAGAGCGCAGCTGACCCTCAGCCAGCAGACGGGAGCACGTGACACACCCGCCCAGGTGACCGCAGAGGCCACCGGGGCCCGCTGAGCGCCGGTGCGGGATCTGGGTAGCTGAGAGCCCCACGTCACCACGGAGCCAAGAGGCGGGCTCCTAGGCCACCGATGCCCAGAGGCCATGCCAAGCTCTCCTCCACCCTCCCATCCAGCGGCCTCCAGGACCGCGGTCACCTCTGATGCTTCCCTCTCGGGTGACCACAGACCCTCACACGGTCTCCCGTTCGCTGAGTCTCCCACCCCCCTTGGCCCAGGGCCTCCCCAGCACGGTGGCTCCAGATGTGCCCGACCCCCGGGCCGAGCGTGGGGGGGCCAGGTAAAGAACAGCTGCCCCAGCTGCTCTCCCGGAGCTGACCCGACCCCCTGAGGACCTGCCGACGTGCGGCGCTCACCCGCTCCTGGGCTTCCAGGTCCGCGCTCTGCACAAACTGGGGCAGCCGCTCCACTAGGAGCTGCGTGACCTCCTGGGCCGCCTGCGCATCCGCGGCCTGCTCCTTCTGCTGCAGGATGGCTGCGTACAGCTTGACCACATTCTGCACGTACACGGCCTGGATGTGGCCCGGCAGGGTGGTGACTTTTGGCCGCAGCATGGCCTCCAGGGTCTGCTGGGGCTCCTGTAGGTGCCTGAGGACAGGGAGGGTCGGTGAGCGGCCGCCACAGCGGGTCTGTGCGCCAGGGCTGACACCAGCCCTGCGAGTCCCCGCCCGATGCCAGGTGCCGAGGGAGGGGTGTGAAGGGAGAAACCACGGCAACAGCGTGACAGTCACAGAGCAGCCCGCACAAAGCAGTCGAGAAAAAGGAAAGGAAAACTATCAACAGCCTGAATTTGGCAACGGTGATGACCTGTGGTTGCCGCGGTGAGAAAGGGGAGGAGGGCTGGGCCAGCGGCTGGCAGACCTCTCACCGCTCTCCGTGACGGGAGACGACTGCCGTGAGAGCAGCTGTTGCCCAACGAGGGCGGAAGAGAGGAGGTGGGGCGGTGGGCGGGGCGGCGGCCGGGGCTGGGGTCTGGCGGGCACACCCGCTTCCCCTGGGGAGCAGGAGGCCCCGGCTCCCACTCACTCAGAGAACTCCCCGCAGATCCAGGCGGCCGCGTAGAGCACCTCGCAGATGCCGCTGCGCTGGGTGCTGCTGGCCACCAGGTGGGCGCTGTCGAGCAGCGCGGACATCTGCGACACGGCAAACCGGCGGATGGCCTTCACGCGGATGGCCACATCCAGCATCTGGGCGGCGATGAGGTGGCCGTGGCGGGTGCCCTCCAGCCGGGTCAGCTCCACCAGGATGCTGATGTACCTGCGGGACAGAGCCCGTGAGGGCAGCACCCCCACCAGCCCACCCGCCCACCCCCACGCTGGGCCGCGGGCCGCACCACTCGAAGTTGGTGATGTGCTGGTAGTTCGACTGGCTGCAGATGTCGATGATCTTGGTGAGCAGCTCGTCGCGGTAGGTAGTGCCCTCGGCCTTGTCCACGTGGGTCATCAGCTTCTTGACGATCTCCATCAGGTTCTTCTTGGACACCTGGGGGGTGCGGCTGGTGAGGGAGGGGCCGGGCGGGCAGGCGGGGAAGCCAGGTGGCAGGGTGGGCACGCACCATGCCGTACAGGAGGTCGAGGGCCCGCAGCCGGATGGACTCGTCCTTGTCGTCCAGGCACTGCAGGACGAGATCCTTGTGCGCCTGCACAGACTTGGGGTGCGTCCTCAGGATCTTGGACATGGCCAGGAGCCCCAGGTACTTCACTGGAGAGACAGCGCAGCGCTCTCAGACGTGGACGAGGTTCGGAGAGCGAGGCCAGGCCTGCAGCCCCACCCCAAACCACCTGGGCTCTGTCGGCCCACGTCTCACGGGCACCAGGCCCACCTCGCTGCCCACCTCAAGCAGCCCAACGCACCATCGTCTAGACTGGGCCACAGCCCGTCTCAAGGGCAGCGTTACTGGCACACGACAGGCCTGTGGTCTACACCCGCCAGCAGGCTTCTACGCTACAGTGGCAGAGACCACACAGACTGCAAAGCTGATGAGAATTTCTATCTGGCCCTTGCCAGCAAAAGTTCGGCCACTCCTGCTCAAAACAAACAGACCTGGATTCAAAATGAGCAGTCAGGGAATTAATTCCCTGGCTGTCCAGTGGTTGGTGTTCCGCACTTCCACCGTAAGGGCCCGGGATCAATCCCTGGTCTGGAAGGGGAACTAGGATCCCAGCAGCCACAAGGAGCAGACAAAAAAACAAAACAAAACTAAAAACAAAAACTGAGCAGCCCACATGACCAGGCCCTCAGAAGCCCTCTCCACGGTGGTCCTGGCAGCAGGGGCGTGTGACTGGCTGGAACCCTCGACAGCACACGTCGGCTGAAAGAAGTGCACGAGCTGGCACATGAGCACGACGGACAGTGGCTGCCCCTCACTCGTCAGGAGCCCCACGCACCACCCCGTCTGATTAACCGCCGGGGGGGCCTGCAGCATGCCCGCGGGGACTCTCCTCCACGCCCAGCCTGTTCCTCCCGGGCCTGAGCTTGCCCTTTATGTCTCAACTGCGCTTCCGCCGGCCTCCCCGGCTCCTCTCTGCAACCGGGCCCCAGCTCCCCGTGGATGTGGGCACAGGGACCAGAGCTTAAAGACCTTTCCAGTGGACACGGCCAAGCCACACCCTGAGGTGCCGGCTGGAAGGAACCCGCCGTGCAGACGAGGGGGCTGTAGCCAGGGAGGAACCTGCCAGCCATGCCAGGCCCGCTCCGTTCTCGGGCAGGGACGAGCCCTCACTGGCGGAGCTCCAGGGCGCAGGGCCTGAAGGGCCTGCAGAGGAAGTAACTCACAGTTCTGATCAGAATCTTCTATTAATATCCGCAGTTTCTGAACACAGAGCTGTAAAGAGGGGAGATGCCACTGGTCACATCTTCTAAACCGATGGCAGAGTCGGTGTCCCTGGGGCCTGGGAGGGGAGCCCCTGGTCCCATAACATACCTGGATGCTGGCACTATGGTTGGGCATGCCAGACGACAGCGAGATGAGCACTGAAACAGATGACTGGGGTGAGGGCCCCGCGTGACCGGCCCCAGTGAGAACCCCAGGCTGGGTCTCTGCGACCAAGAGAGCAGAGCACAGGCCCCGGGCACCAGGGGCCCTCATCTGGGGCAGGGCCGCTGGCCGCGCGACGCACAATGGACCAGGCCCACCTCCCATCTGCATCCCCCTGCCCCGCCCATCGCCAGAGCCATCTGTGATCCTGCCACACCGTGGTCCTCCCCATGGACCTTTCCAGACTCAGGGACCACTCTCTGGCCGCCTGCCCTGCTCCCAAGTCCCACACTCGCCCTCCCTCTCCCTTTCACTGTCGCTGACCCTCGGCGACATGCACAGCCCACAGCAGTCACGAGCGTAGACCCCGGGCCAGTTTCCTGGAATTTACTGAACATAAGGCTGCCCACGGGCTGTGAGGGGCGCCCCAGCAGTTTAGGGCAGGGACAGGCAGGCAGCAAGAAGCTGAACCCTCGGGCCACCAACTCCCTCTGCGTATCTACAGCAAACTGGGCTGCAGGGACAAGTCACCAGGCAGTCCGACTGCAACTAACGGACGCCATGAGACCCTTTGGGGAGAACGTGCCGATTCCCTCTCGAGAACTCTCCTGGTTGTAGGTCCTATGCTAAAGACGCCACAGGGGAAGTGGCCTGAGATTTGCTTTAAAATGCTCACAAAAGGCGGTCTTGCTGGTAGGTGTGGCAGATGCCAGGGTGCAGTGTTTATCACTGGAGCCCAAGGTTGGCAATGGCTCTGCCTGCAACCGTGTCCGAGCTGACCCTTCCAAAGGGGCTGCAGACGGGCCGGAACAAACAAATTCCCAGCCAGGAACCTCAAAGTTCTGGTGAGGCCCGGGGACCAGCTAGCTCCCCTGCCGGCGACAGCTCCCTGCTCCAGAACAGGTCACCCCGGTGCTCACCTGCGATGACGGTGTTGACACACTCGTAGAGAAGGGACATGGCAGACGTGCTAGAGAAGGAAACATAGGAGCCGGGAAGACAGGGTCGCCTGCCTGCCGCTCACCCCACCGAGACCCCTGGGGGCGCCACCTCCGAGGAAACACAGAGCCCAGGAAGCCTCGGGTCTGAAGGCCATGCCGGTGACACCCCACCCTGGGCAGTGAGGCCATCAGATTCCTCCAAGGGATAGAGGCACCCCTTCTAGCCCTCAAAAGTGGCCTGAAATGCTCCCACCACTGCAGCCCACGCACGAATAACCTGATTCTGCAACTCCCACGAAGAGAAGCCAAGTTCCCCAAAGGCCTCTCTACTCCAGCCCAGACACTGCCGGCCGGCTCCACCGGGACAGGGAGTAGGCCTGGCCACGCACAGGCAGGAGGAACACGGAGTCGTGCCCCATGTCATCCCTGGGGGGCGTCCCGGGCCACACTGAGCACAGCCCAGGACGACCAGGGTGGGCACCAGGCACGCCCACTCCGCTCTGATATCCTCATAGTGATGTTCTCAAGCCCAAGTCCCCCAAACCCCAGAGCACGGGCCACCACAGGCAGTCCACATGAACGGTCACAGGACTGATGGCTTCTCGTCAATGCTCTGAAAACTACAAGCTACTTACTATAAAACCCGGTGACTTGTTTAAAATCAGCAACGTCCCAAGCCCTTGGCCACTTCCCAGGGGACCCCAGGAGCAGAATCTCCTGGCACCTGAAGCTTGGCCCCCACTATTCAAACACAGGCACCTGAAGTCGCGTAGAAGCTCCTAGAACAGTCCAGAACTGGGTGGTGACACACTCACCTAGGGCTCTTCAACTAGACTGCTGAGGTCTACTTGTGAACCAGAGACTGGCTGGGACAGCTTTCTCCACCCTTTTTAAATTTTTTATTGATTTTTTATTTTTTATTTTTATTTTTTTTGCGGTATGCGGGCCTCTCACTGCTGTGGCCTCTCCCGTTGCAGAGCACAGGCTCTGGACGCGCAGGCCTAGCAGCCATGGCTCACGGGCTTAGTTGCTCCGCGGCATGTGGGATCTTCCCGGACCAGGGCACGAACCCGTGTCCCCTGCATCGGCAGGCGGATTCTCAACCACTGCGCCACCAGGGAAGCCCCCTTTATTTTTAAAATATATCCCCGTTGCCTGCCTATCTGTCTGTCTGTCTGTCTACTTCTGGCGGTGCTGCACGGCTTGTGAGACTTTAGTTCCCCAACCAGGGATTGAACCCGGGACCTTGGCAGTGAGAACTCAGAGTCCTAACCACTGGACCACCAAGGAATTCCCTCTCCATCCTGTCTTGACTGTGCTGTCTGCAGACTGAGGAAGGCAGAGCCCAGAGACGCGGCTCCTGGCAGCAGCAGGCCCTCAGGCCTGGGTGTCCCCCCACCCGCCCCTCCTTGGGGCACCACTCCCACGCCCGCCCCAAGCCCTACCTGTGGATCAGGTTGGTGAGAGGCTCAATCAGCTTCTTACCCAACCTTGGCTCCAAGGGGGTCAGAGCACCAAACTAGGGGACAAGAGAGGCCAGAGGTCACCGGAAGCAGGGATGGCACGGCAGCCTGGGGCTCTGCTGGCTGCGCGTGCGCTCAGGACACCCCAGGGGCGACACTTGCCAGTTTGATAATCTTAATGAGGACCCAGTTGTTGGTGGAGGAGGTCATGAGCTTGAAGAAGAGCGGAGCGAGGGAAAGGTAGTTCTTGGGGTTACGTCTGGCCAGCTCACAGATGACGTTGACTGCCGCCGACTGGACCCCTGTGAAGCGAGGGACGCCATCAGCAAGGGGGCGTCCTCCAGAGCAGGCCGGTCCCTCGGGGCGTGTCCCCAGCAGGAGCAAAGGCACTGCAGGTGCTCTGTCCGCCTCCACCCCACCCGGGGCTGCCCCCACTCATGCCCCCAGCCCGCCTCGCCTGTCCCTCGGCTCCTGACCCTCACCACAACGCCCCACACCCCGTGATCCTCTGCGATGCACAGCAGATTCTCCCGAGACAAGCAAAGATTTGGAGAAGCTGTTTTACATCTGCATGGCCCGGGGTCTCCCCGGAAGGAGTTACAGAAAAGGACAGGCGGAGGCAGGAGTGAACCCTGTGGTGTGGGACTGCCAGTCAAGGCAGCAGAATAAACTCGAGACAGCGGACATGCGGACAGAGAGGCCTCCCCAGTGAGCGAGTGTGGTGTCTGCTGTGGCCTGGGGGCAATGACAGCTGGCAGAAATAAGCACACCCAGTGGTCTTGGTTTCTAAATCCCACACCAGCTAACAAAACTAGAGCTGTTTGGAGAAACGGCAGATTCCAGGACTGGCGGGAAAGTAGAAAGCAGACCTGGTATCTCATGGTGCCAGGAAGTAAGAAGGTGCCCTGTGGGGGAGGGCTCGGATGGGGTCCCGGGACCTAGTACCCCTGCACCAAGCCTTCACAGACGCTGGTGGAGCATCACAGCCCCACACGGGCCCCTCCTTAACTCAAGTCAACAAACCAACCGGGATCGGGGTCCTCCAGTTTCTCCTTCAGGCGGGGAAAGGCGGGGCGCAGAGACTCAGGGTACTTCAGGAACACCTTGTACATGATCAGAACAGCCTTCTTCCGGATGTACGGCTTGGTGTGTGACATCTGCAGGGGCAGAGGGTGTCAGTCTCCCTGCTGACACCACCGTGCCCACCCCTCCCCGGTCCTTCCCGCACCCCCTGCTCCCCACCCCCGCGCCTCCCCTTCCCTCCCACACCTGCCCACGTCTCGCCTCCATCACCTGGAGGATAACCCTCTCTCTAGCTCATCTGGCTTCTGGCCTCTGAGCCCGGCCTGCACGTTTACTCCACTGCCCGGCCCAGCCCAGGGATTACACAACAGTGTCTTGGACGGAATCGAAACCTGCCTCCCTGAGTCCATGACCCCAGCTTGCCCTCTGGAGGCTGAGACTGGCCTCCTGGACTCACTGGGACGCACTGAGGGACAGGAGGAGGGAGGGGGGCCCCAAATGGAAGGTCACGCTGGAGAGAGCCTCCACCTGTCAACACTGGCCTCAGACCCTTCGGGCCACCAAGGCCTGTCCCCAGAGCAGTGCCCCTCGCCCGGGCCTCAGCCCCCTCCACACCTCTGCACTGCACCCCCGGAGCTCCTGTCCTTCCTCGGGACTGTGCTCTGGCCAGGAGGGCCTCTGGTCTGCAGGTGGGCACACTCCTCACCTGTCGGCCCCAGGCAGCCTGGCCCTGAGGAAGCCACCCCCGCCCCCGTGACCCGGCATCGGGACTCATTGTGACAGCTCACTACCGCCCCGCTGTGGGCTCGTGACTGCTTTCACCTAGAGAGCTCCTCACACTTCCCGAAGAGGGCCTGAACATCAATACTGTCGGCTTCGCAGGCCAGAGTCTCCGTCTGACTCTGCCCTTGCTGCTGGGAAGCCCAGGGACACTGTGTGGACAAAGGGGCGGGGCCGTGTGTGGACAAACCATTTATAACAGGTGGTGACTGGGTGCAGCCCGGGCCGTGCTGTGGTGGCCCGGGATCTAGAAGCTGTGTGTACCCAAAGCCTTCCAGACTGTGAGCCAAGACCTGACCATCTGCACAGCGAACGGGCCACATCCGGACAGAATCCTCCCGGGAGGAACGAGCCATCCTTCCACGCTGCTTTACCGTGGCCAGAGGGGAAAGGCCCCTGATCATGGACGATCTGGTGTGCAGGCAACCCTCCGAGGGCTGTGATTTCTTTCCTTTTTTTTTTTTTTTGGGGGGGGGTGTAAATTCCAGTTTTGTTTTTATTTGTTAAATTAATTTTTATTGGAGTCGAGGATTGTGATTTCTAAGAGCACGTCCACGTTTCAGAACAATGTTCTTGCCTACCTTGGAGATCAAGGCTGGCTGAGGTTTCTGCCTTTTGGATGGACTGGGCCCCAGACAACAGATTTGTTCAGATGAAAATAAAAAGTTTACTGACCAGAGAACCACCTGACCACGCTGCCTGCCAAGACCACTGCCACCACCACCCATGCCTCAGAACACAGCTGATGGGTCATGCGCTCACGACAGGCCATCGTCCCCAGCCAGACCCCGCCCCTCCCCAGCAGGACCATTTCAGAGGAGGTGAGGTGTGAATGCCGGGCCCCACCAGGTGATGGAAGGGGAGACGGTGACTCGGTGTCCCAGCTCATCCTGGGGACCCAGGCCGTTTCCGCCCACCCAAGTGCCCTCAACGTGACATTACAACCTCGGTTTTCCAGGAACGTCAGGGAGCAAAAGCCAAGGGGGGCGGGCACACTCCCAGACTCACCAGTGTCATGATGTCATTGGCCAAGTCTCTGGCAAGATCTGGGGTAACAAAACAGGACAGGCCAGTCAGCGCAACGCCAGTGTCGTACTGGCTGGGGCTGCTCAGGTCCTGGAAAGGGAGGGAGAGGGTTAGAGGCAGGCGCCCACTGCGCCTCGCTGGGTCCCAGCTGCGTCCGCCAGCCCTGCTCTGGGTCTGGAGATGGGCTTGGACAAGGACTCACAAGAAGCAGCCAGCTCCATGCTCTGTCACCGAGCAAGAGCCGGGACGGCTCTAAGGGGAGGGCTGTCTTGGGTCCGCCCCTCACTCCAGGGGTGCAATGGGGCAGAGCCAGTGCCACCCACAGCTTCCCTATGGGAGAACCCAAGGGCTGAGGAAATGGTGCAGCCAGACGGCTCCGACCGCCCAAAGTAACAGAGTGGGGGCCCCCCAGGGTGGAACCCCAGAACCTCTGCTTCCATTGGGGTGTCTCCCCTACTACAGCCAGGGGTAACTCCTCTGGGCCCCTCCCCAAAGCGGAGAGAAGCTTCCACCAGAGCTCCACCCTTCAGGGGAGCAGGAAAAGCAGCCACTGGAAGCACACATCTGTCCTAGCCTCTGACGTCACTTGCCTGTGCTCCTGCTAAAACCGATGCAGAAGCCCTGTCTTGGCACAAAGAGAGGACTCTGTTTACATAGAGGAACCTCCATAAACTTCACACATGTGGTGAAAGATACACTGAGAGATGTTTTAAGAGTTAACCTTCCAGGGACTTCCCGGGTGGTGCAGTGGTTAAGATCCGCCTGCCAATGCAGGGGACACGGGTTTGAGCCCTGGTCCGGGAAGATCCCACATGTCGCGGAGCAACTAAGCCCGTGAGCCACAACTGAGCCTGCACTCTAGAGCCCGTGAGCCACAACTACTGAAGCCATGTGCCACAACTACTGAAGCCCGCACACCTAGAGCCCGTGCTCCGCAACAAGAGAAGCCACCGCCATGAGAAGCCCATGTACCGCAACGAAGAGTGGCCTCCGCTTGCCGCAACTAGAGAAACCCCGCACGCAGCAACGAAGACCCAACGCAGCGAAAAATAAATAAATATATAAATTTTTTTAAAAAAGAATCCGCCTTCCAATGCAGGGGACACGGGTTTGAGCCCTGGTCTGTGAAGATCCCACGTGCTGCGGAGCAACTAAGCCCGCGTGCCACAACTACTGAGCCTGCGCTCTAGAGCCCGTGAGCCACACCTACTGAGCCCGCCCGCCTAGAGCCCGTGCTCTGCAACAAGAGAAGCCCGCGTACCGCAATGAAGAGTAGCCCCCGCTCGCCACAACTAGAGAAAGCCCGTGTGCAGCAACGAAGACCCAATGCAGCTCAAAAAATAAATAAATGAAAAAAAAAAGGAGTCACTGGAAAAAAAAAAAAAAAAAAAAAGAGTTAACCTTCCAGACTGTGACAATATGAAAGCACAGGCTTTTGAAGTTCACTCCAGGGACTTCCCTGGTGGCCCAGTGGTTAGGACTCCACGCTTCCACTGCAGGGGGTGCAGGTTCGATCCCTGATAGGGGAACTAAGGTCCCCCATGCGGGGAAAGAAAAAAAAATCACTCCCGCCCAGGCTGAGCAGACAGGACCTCATGGCACAGTCCCTCCGACTCAGCGTGATGCACAAAGAGCCCGACATGAGCAGCAGGCGCCTCGGGAGCTGCCCCAGGGCGTCAGGCAGCAGGTTTGCGAGGGGCCCTCAGATGACTGCCAACAGCCTGCCTGCCCAGCAGCGCCCGCTTGGAGCCCCGACACCAGCCACCTACGGGGCGGCCACAACAGCTCCGCCCCGGCCCCGGCGCCGGCCATCCGAGAGCCCCGGGCCACAGGGTCCGATGCGGGGTCTGACACGCCCTCTGACCGCTTGCAGCGAGGCGGGAGACAAGAGACACTCAAAGTCCTGAGGCCAAGGAGGCGCTGACTACTCAGCGCCCTCACTGCAGAGCACAGAATACCACACGGGGCCGAGGGACGCACCCGGTCCGACTCACAAGACCCAGTGGGCACGCAGGCCCCCACGCTGGGCGAGGCGAGCCCTCAGCAGGTGCCCCCCCAAGACGGGAAAGGGGCTGAAAAAAGGCGTGACTGAGGGGGGCAGCCCCCATCGCCAAGCGGGGGAGAACGAGAGAGGAAAGCCCCGCGAGCTCCGCCGTCCCTTTTCCCGTTTCCGAGGATCGCGGAAGGCTGTCCACCGGCCCGCTACGCTGCTCCCGCAGGAGGGGCCTACCTTGCGGATCTGGTTGGTGGTCAGCATGATGACGTCGGTCCCTTCGTGAAAGCACTGGGAAGCCGCGAGGTAGCCGATTCGCTGTGAGTGGAGCAAACGGAGGCGGCGTCAGCCGTGACAAGAGGACTGGGCGCCCTCGGGGAAGCACCCAGCCCTCCTGAGCTCCACGCCACGCAGCCCCGGCCGGCCGGTCACAAACCAGGAGGAGGGCACCCCTCGCCCTGTCCCAGGCGAATGGTCTCTGGAGCACAGGGTCTTTCAGGGGTTGCCAAGCACGTCCTGCCGCTAACGTGTGCATCCTCACTGCGTTCTTGGCAGCGGGAGGCGCTGTTACGGCCTGACGGAGTAAGTCATCACAAGCGCCTAAACTCGGGCTGAGTGTAACCTAAAGTCGCACCCGCACGTGCGTGTGATACTTCAACACAGCGTGTGCAGAGCCCTGGCCCAATTTTGGCAAATACGGCATTTTGTTTCTTCACCAAGAGTAACTGGCAGGCGGGACAACTGTGTCCTTCAGGAGGACGGGAACCTGCCCTCGGCAGTGACCCGTCGGCAGGACTCAGCCTCAGCCACCGCATGGTGTGTGTTCCCAAGGAAAACTGAGCCAAGCCAGGAAAACCACGGGACACCCCCAAATGGGCTGTGGGCACTGAAAACCGCTTTTCAGAACATTTACTAGAGCAGCAGACGTGCTTATTTGTTACGATATCAAGTAAGAAGAAAGCAATGTCTCAAACTGCGCACGAGTAGGATCGCTGAGACGCCAAGAAAAAAACGCTCGGAGGGTGATAAGAGACACCGGGACAAGTGACAGGTGGTGGCCTCTGGGGGAGACGATCAGTGTCTGCTTATTTTTTTGAAGAGGCACGAATTTAATTTATATTATGAAACACATAACCAACCCTACAAACCCGAATTTCACTGACACTACTTAAAATGGAAAGAAAAACGTGATGCAAACAGTGCTAAGACCTTACTGGACAGAAGTGGTGATGGGAATGGGTCACTGGTGTCTGTCACTCTGTCCCCTCCCAGCATGGCCTGCGTCACAGGACGGACACCCTCCTCCCCCAGGACCCCACCCACAGGGCTCAGGCCCCAGAGCGAGCTGGTTCCCTTCACCTTGAATGTGAACTTGGAGGCGCTCATCACTTCTATGATGTTGAAGGCGGCCCAGCTGATGTCATATCCTAGCATCTGCAGCTGCGGAGGAAACAGGCCGATTCTCACGCACCTGCCCCAGCTCCCCACCCCCATACACTCCGCGGAGACTCGTTTCTTTTTCTGACAGGTGAGTCTTCATGTTTAAAACCAAAGCGACAGGTTAGTAACACACTAAAATAATGCCTGATAAATAAACGCCTGCAGTTGAAATACCAGCATTACATGGGTTAAAATTCCCCACAAGGACCGGTAACCGGGCAGGCCGTTCATCTCCCTTCTCTGACCGGGGGAGGCCAGCATGGGGTGCCCGGCCCAGGCTCTCACCCCGACCAGGGACTGCAGGGCTCCACCCACCCGGCTTCGGGGCCCAGCCCGCAGGGGCGTCGTGAAAGCAGGGGCGCTCCCGCCCCTCCGTGTGGGAAAGGTCAACCGGATGGGGGCCCCAGCTTGCCCTGTGCCACGTGATCACCACGCATGCCTCTCCCTCCGCCCCAAGTCAGCCCGGCGTGTGCGGTGTCCATCAGTGGTGGTGGGACGGGCGGACAGACCGCGTGGGGCTGGTGGAGCCAGACCCGGCCTGACAGAGCAGGCGGCCCGGCACTCACATAGGTCAGCTTGCAGACCGCGTTTGCTTTCACCGCGATGTTGTCTTGCTTCAGCTCTTGCTTGATCTCGTCAATGCACTGAGAGATATATTTTGCCTAAAAGGAAACAAAAATAGAAGAGTTGCAAGTGTCTGGCTAAAACCGAAAGCAGCCAGACACAAGAGGTCACACGGTCTGCAATTACATTTAGATGAAACGTCCAGAACAGGCAACTCCAGAGAGGCAGAGGGGAGTCCTGGCTGTCAGGGGCTGGGGTGGGGGAGAGGGAGGGTGATGGAATGCTCTGGAATTCAACAGAACTCTGTGAATACACTAAAGAGCACCGAATTACACATATGAAAGGGGTGAGCTAAACGGTATGTGAATGATGACAAGGCTGTTACCCTGAAAAGCCCTGTCAGTGCGGTAAGCTGCCTGGGACCCCCCCAAGCTCTCCTCCCAAGGGGCAGGGGCCGCGGGAGAACAGGAGTGGCCTGCGCTGACCTAGCCTGAGGCACTCTGAGCTCTGGGGATTCTGCTTCCCCTACTCGTGTGTATATCAGACGTTTTCTATGATGAAAAGTTTTAAAACTTAGGAAAAAAGAATAACCATTTCAACACAGGGCATTAGGACACGGAAAAGTTCTTAGTCCTCCAGTTTAGCCCTTTAACCAGCTGTGAATGAGAGAAAGTGCAAGCCCACAAGAGATCCCACGTCCCAGCGCCAAAGGCCCGTCCCTCAGCCCACGTGGACGGGGGCGGCAGGTCCACCTCGGTCCCACGCTGCTGTGACTGGGGAGCCCGGGAGCCCCGCCCAGCACGGCCACCCACGCGGGGGACCCCACCGGCACCCACAGCAGGAAGGGCCCGGCTGCCCCAGGAACTGTGCCTGTTGGGCCCCTCCAGTATCTCCACGCGGCCCGGGTTCATTACTGGCCCGGGCGGCCGTCCTCCTTCCCCACGCCGCGCATGACGGAGCCGGGCCCCAGCAGGTGACAGGCGGCGCCGGGGCCTCCCCCCAGGCACCTGTCACAGCACTTCACGTAACTCCACTCGTTTGACCCCCCTCCGTGCCCCCATCCAGGTGAGCACACTGGTGCCTTCCAGCTCCTGCAGGGCCGGTGCTCACTGCCCATGTGCAGCGCTGCACCCCGTGGGCAGGAGCACCCAAGGGTCCCCTGGGAGGGCCCCTCGCAGGCCTCTCACTTGCTCTGGGGCTGGCCGCCCAAGAATAGCGTCGAGGTGCCTAAGGCCTAGGTAGGCCAGATGGCATGGGCGCAGGAGAGAGCCGCCGGGGGTGGGAGGGTGAACGCCTCCGGCCCCCAGGACCCCTGGCTCCTCCCAGGACCAGCCACACTGGCGGGCTCCCCTCGGGCTCCCCGTTCGCTGAGGCCCTTCTCTAGGCAGCCTCTCCCGCACGCTTCTCAGGGCCTGTCTGACGGGGTCTGTGTGCATGCCCCACCGGCCCCCCTATGACGGACGCTGCAGCGTGTCAGTGCTTGGCTGCGCTGCCATCATGCGTGTCCACCCACCCAGCAGCGCAAGGGCTCGCATCCTTCCCACTTTCCGGCTCCCGTGACGCACACTGCCGTGGATGTGTGTATACAGGCGCCTGTGTGGACACCTTTTCAATTCTCTTCAGTTTCCTCACTACCCCAGCACTTGTACTAAAACACGGATCAAAAGGTCAGTATGACACAGGTGGTCCAGAGCAGAGCGAGGAATGTGCCCCATGGGGCGCGAGGCTCCACCCCCAGAGCCGCACAGAAGTCCCACTGGCGGTCCCAGGAGAGCCCAGCCCCCAGAGGCGGGTCGTCACTCAGGGCTGGGAGGAGTGTGGTGTCCTGCGCTCCCGTCACCCACCCACAGTGGCATCGCCTAAACCTGCCAGGCTGGCGAGCTCAGCGACCCCGCCCAAGTGGCTGCACCCTCCTCCCATGTCACCCCAGACCACTCGTAGGCCCAGCACAGGCTCCCGGGGAAGGCGCCACCCTGAGAGCGCTCTCAGCGAGCGTCTGATGAATATTCCATGACCAAGAGTCGGACAATGGAACATGGGTCACCAGATCCTTCCAACGGGCTTCCAGTTACGAATCCCCCAGGCGCCTCAGTTCCCATCCCAGAGCGCGATAACCCCTTTGCGCACCCTGGATGTGCTGTTAATGATTCAAAAGGGAAAGAACAGAGAGATGATCCCAAGCGGGGGAGAACAGGCCCGGCACGCAGCGCCGCGGGAGATGGTCTGCAGGTCCCAGGTGCAAACCGGTGCACGCGCATGCACACGCACACGCTGGCCCCTCAATGCCCAGGTGTCGGTCCGCTGGTGAACGGCCAACACAGTGCACTCTCTGCACAAATCTATTTTCTAGGCGGCCCAATGACCCCCCAGCTTTCAGGAAGCCGGGCAGAGCCCACGCCCGGTAACGTCTGCGCAGGCACCGTCGGACCACGTCCCCCACTAGCACTGTCTGGAGACACACGTCCAGGCTGTGCAGCACAGGAGAGAGCACTGGTCCGGCCCCGGCTTTGATCCCGAGAGCCACGCAGAGCAGGGAGCAGCCTGGGCAAACGCAGCCGCCGGGAAGCGAGGGGCGAATGGGACGGGGCGGCACATCCTCACGCGAACTCCGCACCCACTGCACGCTGCGCGCTGCCCCGCACTCCAGCGGCCTCCTGCCCACTGCAGGACAGGCCGAGCCGAACTTCCAGTCCAGACAAGCTCACAAGCTCACTTCCAGGCCCTAAAACACATCCTCTCCCTGCAAAACCAACACTCCACTGAGAATACAACAGAATGCAGTGTCTACAGCATACCAGCCGCAATGTCCGGGTCACAAGCCAAAATTATTCAAATTAGAAACAGGAAGGACTTCCCTGCTGGCGCAGTGGTTAAGAATCCGCCTGCCGATACAGGGGACACGGGTTCGATCCCTGGTCCGGGAAGATCCCACAGGCTCCGGAGCAACTAAGCCCGTGCGCCACAACTACTGAGCCTGCGCTCTAGAGCCCACGAGTCGCAACTACTGAAGCCCACACGCCTACAGCCCGTGCTCCGCAACAAGAGAAACCACCACAATGAAAAGGTCATGCACCACAATGAAGAGTAGCCTCCCGTCGGCGGTGCACGTGCGCTGCCGGATGCGTCGGCGTCCGGGTCCTCCGCCACCCTCGGCGTGGGGGGTGGTCCGGGAGGTCCCCGGTCGCTCGCGGCCTTCTAAAAAAAAAAAAAAAAAAAAGAGTAGCCCCCGCTCGCCACAACCAGCGAAAAGCCCGTGTGCAGCAACAAAGACCCAAAACAGCCAAAAATTTAGTTACTTAAAATAATAATAAAAAAAGAAACAGGAAAGCATAACCTATACGCAAGGAAAAAAGGACGGCCAATGAAGACCGGCCCTGAGGTGAACCTGGTGATGATGAACGCATTCGTTTGCTGAGATTTCAACACAGCAACTGTAACCATGCTCTCCTGACCAGGAAGAAAATATGCTCCTAATGAATAGAAAGAGAGGAAATCTCAGCAGAGAAAGGAAAGTGACAGGAAACAACCAGATGGAAACGCTAGAAATGAAAAACAATTCCTGAGGTAGAACAGGCACTGCGTGGACTGGATGGGGAGCTGGAGCCGAGAAGAAAGGGGAACAACAGGGCCCACCGAGTCTGAAGGAAGGAAAGTCAGGCAAGGCTGTGGTACACCAAAGGTGTAGTGTGTGTACAACTGGGGTCCCAGGAGAGGAAGGACAGAGAAAACATGTGAAAACCTAACAGCTCAAACTTCCCCAAATTCGGTGAAAGACATAAATTTACAATTTCAAGAAGCCCAGCACTGCCCCCCACAAAACAGGAAATATAACAGAAAATCATACCCAGACATATCACAGACAAACTGCTGAAAACTGAATATAAGGAGAAACTCTTCAGAGGAGCCAGAGGAAAAGGGTGTGCTGCTTCAGGGGAGCAGGGGGCTGAGGGAGGTGGGAGGGCTCCAGGCCCAGGGCTCTCCATCCAAGAATACCCCTCAGGAATGAAGGCAGAGTAACATCCCCGCACCTGGGAGCACCCACGGGGGCGACAAATGAGCCCACAGGAAGGGGCTGACCTGCAGGAAGACCCAGCCTCAATGCTAGTTTTTAGCTATAAGACAGGTGCACAGGCTTATGGTTCCTACAGGCAGGAAAAGAGAGGAATGGGTTGTAAAATATTAAAATAATGTTTCAGGAAGGTGGAGTCAAGATGGCACACTAGGAGGACGTGGAATTCGCATCTCCTCACAACTAGAGCACCTACCAGGCACCGGTGGGGGACCACAGAAACCTAAGGGGATGGGAGGAACCCCCGGAGACCGGTTGTTTCCATTATAGTTTTATTTTTCCTAATATATTTTATCTCTCTAATTTTATTTTGTTTTTTTATTCTTTGATATTATACTGCTCCTTTTTTCTTTCTTCTTCTTTTTTTAAAATTTTTCTTACTGCACCACAAAGCTTGCTGGATCTTGGTTCCCAGGCGGGAGGTCGGGCCGGAGCTCCTATGGTGGGAGCTCCAAGTCCAAACCGCTGGACTAACAGAGAACCTCAGACCTCTGAGGAATATCACTCAGATATTCAATATCAATCAGAGTGAGGCCTCCCGGAGGTCCTCATCTCAGCACCAAGACCCAGCTCTATCCAACTGCCTGCAAACTCCAGTGCTGCACGTCTCAGGCCAAACAGTCAGTAAGACAGGAATACAGCACCAACCATCAAAAAAAAAAAAAAAAAAAAAAATTTGTTTCAGACAAAGGAGCAAGGTAAAAATCTACAAGGCCAAATAAATAAAGACAAAACAGGCAACCTACCTGAAAAAGAATTCAGAGCAATGATAGTAAAGATGATCCAAAATCTAGGAAACGGAATGGAGAAAATACGAGAAACATTTCACAAGGATCTAGAAGAACTACAGAGCAAACAAACAGTGATGAACAACACAATTACTGAAATTAAAAATATTCTAGAATGAATCAATAACAGAATAACTGAGGCAGAAAAACAGATAAGTGAGCCAGAAGATAAAATGGTGGAAGTAACTGCTAGGGAGCAGAATAAAGAAAAAAACGAAAAGAATTGAGGACAGTCTCAGAGACCTCTGGGACAACATTGAAGCACCAACACTCAAATTACAGGGGTCTCAAAAGAAGATAGAAAAAGAAAGGGTCTGAGAAAATATTTGAAGAGACTATAGTCAATAACTTCCCTAACATGGGAAAGGAAATAGTCAATCAAGTCCAGGAAGCACAGAGAGTCCCATACAGGATAAACCCAAAAAGAAACATGCTGAGAGACACATATTAATCAAAGTATCAAAGATTAAATACAAAGAAAAAATACTGAAAGCAGCAAGGGAAAAGCAACAAACAACATGCAAGGGAATGCCCATAAGGTTAACAACTGATTTTTCAGCAGAAGCTCTGCAAGCCAGAAAGGAGTGGCAGGACATATTTAAAGTGATGAAAGGGAAAAACCTACAACCGAGGTTATTCTGCCCATCAAGGATCTCATTCAGATTCAACGGAGAAATTAAAACCTTTACAGATAAGCAAAAGTTAAGAGAATTCAGCACCACCAAATACTAAAGGAACTTCTCTAGGCAGGAACCACAAGGAAAGGAAAAGACCTACAATAACAAACCCAAAACAATTCAGAAAATGGTAATTGGAACATACGTATCAATAATTACCTTAGGGCTTCCCTGGTGGCACAGTGGTTAAGAATCTGCTTGCCAATGCAGGGGACAGGGGTTCAAGCCTGGTCCGGGAAGATCCAACATGCCGCGGAGCAACTAAGCCCATGCGCCACAACTACTGAGCCCATGTGTCACAACTACTGAAGCCCTAGAAGCCACCACAATGAGAAGCCCACGCACCGCAATGAAGAGTAGCCTCTACTCGCCTCAACTAGAGAAAGCCTGCACTCAGCAACAAAGACCCAATGCAGCCAAAAACAAATAAATTTTTTTAAAAATTAATTTATTAATTTATTTATTTTTGGCTGCGTTGGGTCTTCGTTTCTGTGCGAGGGCTTTCTCTAGTTGTGGCAAGCGGGGGCCAGTCTTCATCGCGGTGCGCGGGCCTCTCACTATCGTGGCCTCTCTTGTTGCAGAGCACAGGCTCCAGACGCGCAGGCTCAGTAGTTGTGGCTCACGGGCTTGGCTGCTCCGCGGCATGTGGGACCTTCCCAGACTGAGGCTCGAACCTGCGTCCCCTGCATCGGCAGGTGGACTCTCAACCACTGCGCCACCAGGGAAGCCCCAATAAATTTATTTTTTTAAAAAAATTATCTTAAATGTAAATGGGTTAAATGCTCCAACCAAAAGACACAGACTGGCTGAATGGATACAAAAACAAGACCGATATATATGCTGTCTTCAAGAGACCCACTTCAGACCTAAGGACACATAAAGACTGAAAGTGAGGGGATGGAAAAAGATATTCCATGCAAACGGAAATCAAAAGAAAGCTGGAGTAGCAATTCTCATATCAGACAAATAAGATTTTAAAATAAAGACTATTACAAGAGACAAGGAAGGACACTACATAATGATCAAGGGATTAATTCTAGAAGATATAATTGTAAATATTTATGCACCTAACATAGGAGGACCTCAATACATAAGGCAAATGCTAACAGCCATAAAAGGGGAAATCGACAGTAACACAATAATAGTAGGGGATTTTAATACCCCACTTTCACCAATGGACAGATAATCCAAAATGAAAATAAATAAGGAAACAGAAGCTTTAGATGACACATTAAACAAGATGAACTTAACTGATATTTATAGGACATTCCATCCAATAACAACAGAATACACTTTCTTCTCAACTGCTCATGGAACATTCTCCAGGATAGACCATATCTTGGGTCACAAATCAAGCCTTGGTAGATTTAAGAAAACTGAAATTGTATCAAGTATCTTTTCCAACCACAAGGTTATGAGACTAGATATCAATTACAGGAAAAAAACTGTAAAAAACACAAACACATGGAGGCTAAACAATACACTGCTAAATAACCAAGAGATCACTGAAGAAATCAAAGAGGAAATCAAAAAATACCTAGAAACAAATGACAATGAAAACATGATGACCCAAAACCTATGGGATGCAGCCAAAGCAGTACTAGGAGGGAAGTTTATACCAATACAATCCTACCTCAAGAAACAAGAAAAATCTCAAATAAACAACCTAACCTTACACCTAAAGCAATTAGAGAAAGAAGAACAAACAAAACCCAAAGTCAGCAGAAGGAAAGAAATAATAGAGATCAGATCAGAAATCGATGAAAAAGAAATGAACGAAACAATAGCAAAGATCAATAAAACTAAAAGCTGGCTCTGAGAAGATAAACAAAATTGATAAACCATTAGCCACACTCATCAAAAAAAAAAGGGAGAAGACTCAAATCAACAGAATTAGAAATGAAAAAGAAGTAACAACTGACACTACAGAAATACATATGATCATGAGAGATTACTACAAGCAACGATATGCCAATAAAATGGACAACCTGGAAGAAATGGACAAATTCTTAGAAAAGCACAACCTTCCGAGACTGAACCAGGAAGAAACAGAAAATATGAACAGACCAATCACAAGCAGTGAAATTGAAACTGATTAAAAATCTTCCAACAAACAAAAGCCCAGGACCAGATGGCTCCACAGGCAAATCCTAACAAACATTTAGAGAAGAGCTAACACCTATCCTTCTCAAACTCTTCCAAAATATAGCAGAGGGAGGAACACTTCCAAACTCATTCTACAAGGCCACCATCACCCTGATACCAAAACCAGACAAAGATGTCACAAAAAAAAAACTACAGGCCAGTTATCTCTGATGAACATAGATGCAAAAATCCTCAACAAAATACTACCAAACAGAATCCAACAGCACATGAAAAGGACCATACACCATGATCAAGTAGGGTTTATGCCAGGAGTGCAAGGATTCTTCAGTACACCCAAATCAATCAATGTGTGAGACACCACATGAACAAATTGAAGGATAAAAACCATATGATAATCTCAAGAGATGCAGAAAAAGCTTTTGACAAAATTCAACACCCATTTATGATAAAAACTCTCCAGAAAGTAGGCACAGATGGAAACTACCTCAACATAATAAAGGCCATATATGACAAACCCACAGCCAACATCATTCTCAATGGTGAAAAACTGAAACCATTTCCCCTAAGATCAGGAACAAGACAAGGATGCCCACTCTCACCACTATTATTCAACATAGTTTTGGAAGTTTTAGCCACAGCAGAGAAGAAAAAGAAATAAAAGGAATCCAAATTGGAAAAGAAGAAGTAAAATTGTCACTGTTTACAGATGACATGATACTATACATAGAGAATCCTAAGGATGCTACCAGAAAACTACTAGAGCTAATCAATGAATTTGGTAAAGTTGCAGGATACAAAATTAATGCACAGAAATCTCTGGCATTCTTATACACTAATGATGAAAAATCTGAGAGTGAAATTAAGAAAACACTCCCATTTACCACTGCAACAAAAAGAATAAAATACCTAGGAATAAACCTACCTAAGGAGACAGAAGACCTGTATGCAGAAAACTATGAGACACTGATGAAAGAAACTGAAGATGATACAAACAGATGGAGACATATACCATATTCTTGGATTGGAAGAATCAACATTGCGAAAATGACTGTACTAACCAAAGCAATCTACAGATTCAGTCCAATCCCTATCAAACTACCAATGGCATTTTTCACAGAACTAGAACAAAAAACTGCATAATTTGTATGGAAACACAGAAGACCACAAATAGCCAAAACAATCTTGAGAAAGAAAAATGGAGCTGGAGGAATCAGGCTCCCTGACTTCAGACTACACTACAAAGCTACAGTAATCAAGACAGTATGGTAATGGCACAAAAACAGAAATACAGATCAATGGAACAGGATAGAAAACCCAGAGATAAACCCACTCACATATGGTCACCTTATCTTTGATAAAGGAGGCAAGAATATACAATGGAGAAAAGACAGACTCTTCAATAAGTGGTGCTGGGAAAACTGGACAAGTATATGTAAAAGTATGAAATCAGAACACTTCCTAACACCATAAAGAAAAATAAACTCAAAATGGATTAAAGACCTAAATGTAAGGCCAGACACTATAAAATGGATTAAAGACCTAAATGTAAGGCCAGACACTATAAAACTTTTAGAGGAAAATACAGGCAGAACACTCTATGACATAAATCACAGCAAGATCCTTTTAGACCCACCTCCTAGAAAAATGGAAATAAAAACAAAAATAAACAAATGGGACCTAATGAAACTTAAAAGCTTTTGCACAGCAAAGGAAACCATAAAAAAGACAAAAAGACAACCCTCAGAATGGGAGAAAATATTTGCAAATGAAACAACTGACAAAGGATTAATTTCCAAAACATACATGCAGCTCAATATCAAAGAAAAAAAAACCCAATCCAAAAAATGGGCAGGGGCTTCCCTGATGGCGCAGTGGTTGAGAATCCGCCTGCCGATGCAGGAGACACGGGTTCGTGCCCTGGTCCGGGAAGATCCCACATGCCGCGGAGCAACTAAGCCCGTGAGCCATGGCCGCTAGGCCTGCGCGTCCGGAGCCTGTGCTCCGCAACGGGAGAGGCCACAACAGTGAGAGGCCCGCATACCGCAAAAAAAAAAAAAAAAAAAAAAAAAAAATGGGCAGAAGACCTAAACAGACATTTCTCCAAAGAAGATACACAGATTGCCAACAAATACATGAAAAGATGCTCAACATCACTAATCATTAGAGAAATGCAAATCAAAACTACAATGAGGGCTTCCCTGGTGGCACAGTGGTTGAGAGTCCGCCTGCTGATGCAGGGGATGCCGGTTTGTGCCCCGGTCCGGGAAGATCCCACATGCTGTGGAGCAGCTGGGCCCGTGAGCCATGGCCGCTGAGTCTGCACGTCCGAAGCCTGTGCTCCACAACAGGAGAGGCCACAACAGTGAGAGGCCCGCGTACCACAAAAAACAAAACAAAACTAAAAAAACTACAATGCGTATCACCTCACACCGGTCAGAACGGCCATTATCAAAAAATCTACAAACAATAAATGCTGGAAAGGCTATGGAGAAAAGGGAACCCTCTTACGCTGTTGGTGAAAATGTAAACTGATACAGCCACTACAGAGAACAAACAGTGTGGAGGTTCCTTAAAAAACTAAAAACAGAACTACCGTATGACCCAGCAATCCCACTACTGGGCATATACCCTGAAAAAACCATAATTCAAAAAGAGTCATGTCACTATTTACAACAGTGAGGACATGGAAGCAACCTAAGTGTCCATCGACAGATGAATGGATAAAGAATATGTGGCACATATATACAATGGAATATCACTCAGCCATAAAGAGAAACGAAATTGAATTATTTGTAGTGAGGTGAATGGACCTAGAGTCTGTCATACAGAGTGAAATAAGTCAGAAAGAGAAAAATACTGTATGCTAATACATATATTTGGACTCTAAAAATAAAAATGGTTCTCATGAACCTAGGGCCAGGACAGGAATAAAGACACAGACATAGAGACTGGACTTGAGGACATGGGGAGGGGGAAGGGTAAGCTGGGACGAAGTGAGAGAGTGGCATGGACACATATACACTACCAAATGTAAAACAGCTAGCTAGCGGGAAGCAGCTGCATAGCACAGGGAGATCAGCTTGGTGCTTGGTGACCACCTAGAGGGGTGGGATAGGGAGGGTGGGAGGGAGACGCAAGAGCAAGGGGATATGGGGATATATGTGCACATATAGCTGATTCACTTTGCTGTACAGCAGAAACTAACACACCACTGTAAAGCAATTATACTCCAACAAAGATGTTTAAATAAATAAATAAAACGTTTCATATTCCCTTGGGAGTATTTAAATATTTATCTAAAACATAGTTACACACATGAAGTTAAAGTAAGGAACGTGGGAGAGAATGATTAGTCTTTGCAGTCTTATTTACACACAGCATTGCTAACAAAGAACTATTTACTCTCCTTTTCACAAAAAAAGAAAAAAAAAGGCCAAGGTATACAGGCATGATCTAGATCCAGGAAATTATACAGGCAGACCTCAGAGATATTTTAGGGAGGGTTCCAGAACACCTCAATACAGCGAATATCAGAGTAAAGCAAGTCACACGTAAAAGTCACGTTTACGCTGTTCTGTAGTCTGCCAGGTGTGCAGTAGCTCTATGTCTAAAAAAACAACATACACACCTTAATTAAAATTACTTTATTGCTAAAAAATGCTAACCATCATCTGAGCCTTCAGCAAGCCATCTATTTTTTTTTTTGGCGGGGGGGGGGCAGGATCTGAGTTCCCCAACCAGGGATTGAACCTGCGCCCTCAGCAGTGAAAGTGCCAAGTCGTCCTAACCACTGGACAGCCAGGGGATTCCTAGCGAGTCATAATCTTTTTGCTGGTGGTGGGTCCTGCTCTGATGCTGTGGACGGGGCGGCCGTGGCCATTTCTTAAAATAAGGCAACAGTGAAGTCTGCCGAATCGGTGGCCTCTTCCTCTCGCGAACGGCTTCTCCGTGGCGTCCGATACTGTTTGATGGCATTTTACCCACAGGAGAACGTCCTTCACGGTTCGAGTCAATGCTCTCAAACCCTTTATCAACTACGTTATGTAATATTCTAAGTGCTTTGTTGTCATTTCAACAATCGATTATGTCATGTCTTACGTGGGCAAGGTTCGTGGAGTCCCAAAATAACGGCAAGAGTAACATCAGAGATCACAGACTACAGATCACCATCACGTAATAATGAGATAGTTTGAAAACTTGTGAGAATTACCAAAATGTGACACAGAGACAGGAAGTGAGCAAATGCTGTTGGAAAAATGGCGGCGACACGCGTGCTCCCTGCAGGGTCGCCACAGACCTTCCATTTGTGAAAAACGCAGTATCTGCGAAGCACAACGAAGGGAAGCGCAAAAAAATAAGGCCTGTCTGTACCAAAAACATGAAATAGAAATATTTTAAGATCTTAAGTATAAATAGCTAACACATATCACTGACACTGTTTTCAAAAAAAAGAAGCTGGAGATGCAAGCAGGATGAAAGTCTCCAACACCCCGGCCTGTTCTGAGCAGGGTCACACTTCACCACAGAGCAAACAGTACGGAAACGGATGTGTGATCCAGAACTTACCTGAGAACAAAGGATACAAACCTCCCTCATGAATACGAACCCGGCAGCTATAATAAAACAGCCCTTTCCACACTGCCCGCTCAGCAGGGTTCCCTGGGACACTTAAAAATCCCCAGGGCCCCCAGGCCCTCCCAGGGGAGTGGAGTCACACCTCGAGGGCCTAGGGCCGAGGCCCAGAGAAGCTGCCGTTGACCCCGACATGCTGGCAGGCTGCAAAACCACACAGCTGGACGCTGGGCTTTTCTTTTAGACTTCTTTTTAAGAGGTTTAGGCTCACAGCAAAACTGACTGGGAGGCAGAGGTTTCCCACCCCCCGCCCCACGTGTGCACAGCGTCCACGCTAGCAGTATCCCTCACCAGTGCGACGTGTGTTACAACCGATGAGCCTACACAGACACATCGTTATCACCCAGCAGCCACAGCTGACGGAGGTTCACTGGTTTGTGGGTTTGCACACACGTACACTGACCCGCGTTCACCTTTACGGCGTCACACGGCGGCGTAGTTTCACTGCCCTAAACCCCTTGGGGCCCCGCCCATTCATCCCTCCTCCCCCAAGCCCCGCACCATTGATCCTTCCCCCCGGCTCCAGAGTCCTGCCTTTTCCAGAATGTCCCAGAGTTGGAATCACAGTGTGTAGCCTTTACAGACTGGCTTCTTCCTCTCGGTCACGTGCGTTTAAGGTTCCTGCGTGTCTTCCGTGGCTTGATGGCTTTCTCCTTAGTGCTGAGGGACGCTGCATCGTCTGGATGCTCCGTCCACCACCTGGGCGACATCATCTCTGCTGTCTCGTCCCCTGCGGTCTCCCAGAGGTGCCCTCCGGATCGTCCCAACATGCCGGTCCTGCCACCACCCACAGCTGCTCGCGGGCGCCCGGGCTCGGGACCCAGAGCCCAAACACCCTGCTCTCGTGGGCACGGGCACCGGCACCAGCAGTGCTCAGACCTTTGGGGGCTTGGACAGGTTGAGACCACCACCGCCGCCGCCAGAGACGGGTGTACGACAGCAGCGCTTCCAGGGCATGCCAGTGTCAGACCAGAAACATTTCAGAAGTCGTTATGATACACAACCAGGGAGGGCTCGCCCCGTTATTCCATCCACCTTGCCAAGAACAACCCAGCTGCCATCTACGACCATCGCTTCCACAAGAAAATATTAACATTTTAACCCAGAAACGTAGGCGAGTCAGTGTCGAGAAGAGAGAACTTCTGACGAGGTGCAAGCAGGACCCACAAGGAGGGCGCCGTCCTGTGCTCACCTAGCCGGGCATGGGCGCCGGCGCCTCTGCGGCCGGAAGAGCCAGGCCTCCTGCAGAAGCCCGAGCTGAGGCCCACCCTGGGGTCAGGAGCCGTCACCACCCCAGCAACGAACAGAGCCAGGGCACGGCGCTGAGCAGTGCGACGGGCAGAGGCCAGACAGCCCATCCGGACCACCGCCACCCCGTACACCCCACGAGCCCCTCGTCCCCGCGCTCAGCCCCCAGGACCCCACGCAGGCACGTCAAGCAGGTCCTGACGGCCAATCATGGCCCTTCTCGTCACCCAGTCGCCCTCGGCCCGGACTGGAGCCCCACCTCGGCAGAGACAGAAGCAGATGGGTGGGGGCTGGGGATGGGGAAATGGGGACCGTAGAGTGGGCACGGCATCTCCGGTGGGGTGACGGAAATGTAAAGGTAGATCGTGCTGACGGCTGCACGCTTTTGTAAATACACTAAAACCTTCACTGAATTTCACACTTCAAGCAGGTGGATGCTAAGCTATATAAACCATACTGTCTCAATAAAGCCACAGAGAAAAACCACTTCGGTGCCACCAGAATGGAAAGACGTTATTCGACGACACGTGACCCGACGGGCCTGCGCCTCTGGTTCTGCAAATGCTCACAGCACTAGTCTACACCGGAGCGGCGACCCTCCTCCCTGCAGGGCGACAGCGGCCCGGAGACCCGGCCCAGCAGTGGCCTCCAGGGCCCGAGTCATTCAAGTGGAGGAGGAGGAGACCCTCGGCGCCGGGGTCCCCCGGCAGTGGACGGTGACGGTGGCACCAGGACTCACCCTGAGCCTCTGCGCCCAAGTAAGCGCTGGTGCCCGACAAGACCAGATCGGAGGATTCGTGGCGGCACTCTGGGGGGGCCGAGCCTCGGGAGACAGCGAGGGGGGCGCGCCCGTCCTGCCTGTGCCCACCGTGGACCCGGGCACAGCCGGGGGGCCCGGGACTCGGCCATGGGGCCGCAGTCAAGCCTCAGGCTTCCCAACCTTCAAA
Source organism: Kogia breviceps (assembly GCF_026419965.1). Lineage (NCBI taxonomy): Eukaryota > Metazoa > Chordata > Mammalia > Artiodactyla > Physeteridae > Kogia > Kogia breviceps. The sequence continues at coordinate 181,147,620 of NC_081313.1, forward strand.
TCCCACCCCGTTCCCGACTCCCAGCGCAAAGGCTCCCAGCTCTCTGTGGCCGCTGTGCCCCAAGGGGACGCAGGGCCACACCCGGGACGTCCCTGGTCCTCAGACTGGAGGGTCGGGCAGGCAGTGGGTGGGGCCAGGGAGGCTGCTCCACACCCCAGTGCCCCGGACGGCCGCCCCCAAGGGGATGAGCAGGCCCCAGAGTCCACAGTGCCAAGGGGGCACCCCAGCATCGAGCCTACCTAGGTCACCATTCCTTTTTTTTTTTTTTTTTTTTTTGGTTTAATAGTTTTGGCCACACCGCACAGCTTGCAGAATCTTAGCTCCCCGACCAGGCATTGTACCCACGCTCTCAGCAGTGAAAAGGCAGAGTCCTAACCACTGCACCGCCGGGAATTCCCCCCTCCTGCCTTTCAACCTCCTGGAATTGTTATGCAAATGGACATTCAGGGGCTGGTGACCCGCACAGACACAGCCCACTACGGACTTGTTCCTCACAACTGCCACCGCCCACAGCCTGTCCACCCACTGCCCTGTGACTGTGCCCTGTGAATAACTCCTCCAAGTCAGGGAGAGCTGAGAGCCTTATGCTGGGAGCTCTGCTGGGGGGACGGGCTGGGGGGTTGAAGGTCAGGAAGCTTGAGGCTTGACTGCAGCCCCGCAGCTGATCCGTGGCCGAGTACCGGGCCCCCCCGGCTGTGCCCGGGTCCGCGGTGGGCATAGGCAGGACGGGTGCGCCCCCCTCACTGTCTCCCAAGGCTTGGCCTCCCCAGAGTGCCGCCACAGACATCCTCCGTTCTGGTTTTGTCGGGCACCAGTGCCCAGACTCAGGCACGGAGGCTCAGGCAGACAGCGTCACGAAGGCTGCAGATGGCACTACGCCGAGGAAAGAGTAAAGGCAGGCGAGGCCCTGGCGGCTGCCGCTGGGAACAGGAGCCACAGGAGCGCTGCTAGTGGTTGCGATGCTGGCCTGCAGGCCATGGCTGCTCCTGCCCTGCTGCTGCGGTGACTGCCCCCTCACGCAGGGCGCTTCATCGAACGCCCCAGGCGGGAAACAACCCAGAGGTCCGGCAACAGTCCGAGGGATAAATCAACCACAGCAGACCCCTGCCGGCGACCAAAGCGAACAAGCCACTGTGGCCCTTCCCCGCAGCAAAGAGTAACAGAGGCAGCCACTGACACCAGCCTGCAAACAGAAGTAAGCGAGACATTCAGGGACATTTAAGGGACAAAACTATAAGCAAGGCAAGGAAATTACCCTTGGAGAACTTAGGATAATTATCATGATACTTAAGCTGTATGAATGTGCATTATATACTTCACAACTAACAAGAGTTCGAAGAAAACACACAGGGCTTCCCCGGTGGCGCAGTGGTTGAGAGTCCGCCTGCCGATGCAGGGGACGCGGGTTCGTGCCCCGGTCCGGGAAGATCCCACGTGCCGCGAAGCGGCTGGGCCCGTGAGCCGTGGCCGCTGAGCCTGCGCGTCCGGAGCCTGTGCTCCGCAACGGGAGAGGCCACAGCAGTGAGAGGCCCACGTACCACAAAAAAAAAACCCCAAAACCCCCACACAAATCTAGGAGACTCACCCTGTGGGCTGTCCAGGAAACCTCCCCGTTTCCCTTCACTCTGATGTCCAGTGCGGGCCTCCCGCACAATGACCGACTCCCTGACACCAGCTGGGTGTCCCAAAACTCAGTTAGGATCTGAACCTCTCTGCCCGGCGTCAGCGCAAACCCCACAGGCTGAGGGCTCAGCCACAGGTCTGTCCCCACCTCACACACCCGCCAGCTGTAAACCAGAGTTCCTGTGACCCGCTTCTCCGCAGGGAAGCACTTACTCGTGTTTTCTAGTTTATCGCACAGTGAGAGGCACGACAAAGGATATAGATAAACAGGTGGACCAAGAGGCAGAGAGGGTGGGGTCCAGAGGGTCGGGAGGCAGAGTTTCTGTCCTCGTAGCACTGGGGGACGCCACTTTCACCAACCGAGAACCTCTCTGAGCCTCATACTTTAGATTTTTATGGAGGCTTCATCACGTAGGCATGATCTATCATGAACTCCACCTGCAGCCCCTCTCCCCTCTCCGAAAGATTGGTGGGCGAGCGGGTGTGAAGCTTCCAACCACGGCCTGGTCTTTCTGGTGACCAGTCCCACCCAGGAGCCCACCCCAGATCATCTCATTAGAACAAAAGACACGCCCATCACCCAGGAAACCCCAAGGGATTCAGCAGCTCAGTGTCAGGAACCAGGGGCAGAGACTGAACATCCCAACAAGGATGCCCTTAGTACCTCTGTTGCTTAGGAAACGACAAAAGTTCCAGGAGCTCTGCGACAGGAGCAGGGACAAAGGCCATCTTATCTCACAATAGCACAGGGGCCAACAACACAATGACAACACAGGGGACAAGGGACGCCTGGATGAAGGGCCAGCATTAGGGAATTCTGGGAAATTTTCCTTTATCAATTTGGGGTTCTCATCTGGGCAATCCCACCCACCCAGGGAACACTGGGCCACGTCCGGGGACACTGTGGTTGTCAAGACTGGGCATGGCCTGGTATCAGATGGGCGGAGCCAGAGATGCTGCTCCACACCCCAGAGTGCCCAGGCCGGCCGCCGTCAGAGGAATGGCCCAGCCCTGATGAGGGCAGTGCCAAGAGGGAGAGACCCTGACTTAGGGTGACACCCATTTACTAAACGTCCTATCTTCACTCTCCTCAGAAGCTGTTAAAAGGAATCTTACAGAAATAGCTTAAAAGCACCAAGTGCTTAGCTGTGCCAGACATAGCACATGCTTCAGTCACTGTCCCCGGAGCGAGGGCCAGCCCCACACACACCTCACAGCCCGAGGAGCCCCACACACCTCGGCACCAGGACGAACCCCAGGAAATTGCCATTTTTGAGGTCAGAAGCACTAGAATATCAGCACTTCACACAGTTCCATCTTAATCCCAGATTATACCCAATTTCAAAATCTCTCTCTACAGTCACCCCTTGGTATCTGTGGGGAATTGGTTCCAGGACCCCCAAAGACACCAAAATCCTCAGACGCTCAAGTCCCTTGTATAAAATGGCGCAGACTTGCATACAACGTGCACACAGCCTCCGGTACACTTTAAATCATCTCTAGGTGACTTACAATACCTGATACAATGCAAGTGCTGTGTAAATGGTTGCCTGCGTTCAGCAAATTCAAGTCTTGCTTTTTGAAACCTTCTGGAAATTTTTTTAAAATGTGTTTAATGTATGTAACAGCACATATGTGATATATGCTTTTTAAAAATATTTATTTATTCATTTGTTTGGCTGTGCCAGGTGTTCGATGCAACACGCGGTATCTTCGTGGCTTCATGCGGAATCCTAGTTCCCTGACCAGGGATCGAACCCAGGCCCCCTGCGTTGGGAGCGTGGAGTCCTAACCGCTGGACCACTGGGGAAGTCCCAAAACTTTCTGGAATTTTTTTTTTTTTTTTTTTTGGCGGTACGTGGACCTCTCACTGCTGTGGCCTCTCCCGTTGCGAAGCACAGGCTCCGGACGCGCAGGCCCAGCGGCCACGGCTCACGGGCCCAGCCGCTCCGCGGCATGTGGGATCTTCCTGGTCTGGGACACGAACCCGTGTCCCCTGCATTGGCAGGGAGACTCTCAACCACTGAGCCACCAGGGAAGCCCCTGGAATTTTTTAAAAAAATACTTTCAATCCACAACTGGCAAATACAGAACCTGCAGATACACACAGCCGACCATACACAATTAAAACTGAATTTTTTAAAGTTCAGAAACTTTGGGACTTCGCTGGTGGTCCAGTGGTGGAGAATTCGCCTTCCAATGCAGGGGATGCGGGTTCAATCCCTGGCCGGGGAACTAAAATCCCACATGCCCCAGGGCAAGTAAGCCCACGCACCGTAACCACTGAGCCCGTGCACCGCGACGACAACCCAACTGCAGCCAAAAAAATAAACAAAATTTAAAAAATTTTAAAACAAACAAATAAAAATAAAGTTCAGGGGACTTTCCTGGTGGTGCGGTGGATAGGACTCTGTGCTCCCAACACAGAGGGCCTGGGTTCAATCCCTGGTCAGATCCCACATTCATGCTGCAACTAAGAGTTCACATGCCACAACTAAGGAGCCTGTGTGCTGCAACTAAGACCCAGTGCAACCAAATAAATATTTAAAAAGTAGGGCTTCCCTGGTGGCGCAGTGGTTGAGAGTCCGCCTGCCGATGCAGGGGACGCGGGTTCGTGCCCCGGTCCGGGAAGATCCCACATGCCGCGGAGCGGCTGGGCCCGTGAGCCATGGCCGCTGCGCCTGCGCGTCCGGAGCCTGTGCTCCGCAACGGGAGAGGCCACAACAATGAGCGTGAGAGGCCTGCGTAACGAAAAAAAAAAAAAAAGTAAATAAATAAATTAAAAATAAAGTTCAGAAACTTCAGTTAAGTGGGTCGGAAATTTTTAGACCCAAGAGAAAACGCTCAGACACCACCCAAACCCTGGCTGAAGCTGCTGAGTGTCACCCAGTGGAATAAGCTGTGGCACCAAACGGAAAACGTGGAACCCACCTCAACGCCACTGGGGAGCAGGGTACATAAACAGCAGTGCCCCCACGTGGAACCCACACTCGTGAGGGCTGAGCCCTCAGGGGCGCTTGGCGTGCGTGGACAGCACTCAGGAAGGCTAGCAGGCAAGACCAGGACAGAATCTCAACAGACAGAACCACCCTCAATTTCTATGCCCAGAAAAAATTCTCAAATTGATTTCTGGCGAGAAGAATGTTACCTTTTGACTTAATAAGCACTAAGCTCATTACAAAAAGTTACGAGTATAATTTAAAAGACTGAAAGAAAAAAACCTTTCCCCAAAACATGAAAAGTACTCATAAGAATGAAATGTTAAAAAGTCATTTCTTCTTTCCTAGACATACCCAAGTTTTGGAAGCAAAGACATTCGCAAGTGAATTTCTACCTACCTGCCAACATTACCTGTACTGTATCTTAGGGACCACTGTATCTCAAGCTTCTTTGACTCATTGGAAAACATATATTTTCCATGGTAACCCAACTCTCAGGCATGCATACACTTAGTATCATAAGCTGAAACAAAAGTTTCAAAAACCAAGTTATTCCACCAGTGGTCTGGATTTTCTAGTTTCTTCTTTTGGGGGCTCACAGAAGCCTGCATTCCGTCACTCGCTGCACCCTCCAAGGCACTCAGCAAGGTGGAGAGGTGGCTGTCACCCCCACTTCAAAACATCAGGGGGCTCTCCCCAGGTCACCCAAAGAGACCCAAGAACCAGGATGCGGGTCTCCCAAACGTCACACACTAAACCGCGCTTCCTTTCCACATGGCTTTTAGTCACCTCTAAGTCTCACTTCTGTGGTGCCGCACAGAAGTTTTAAGCTAAAATCTATTACTTTGGGGACTTCCCTGGTGGTCCAGTGGTAAAGAATCTGCCTTACAATGCAGGGAACGCGGGTTCGATCCCTGGCCGGGAACTAAGATCTCACATGCCGCAGGGCAACTAAGCCCACGTGCCTCAACTAGAGCCCGCGTGCCACAAACTACAGATCCCACGCACTCTGGAACCTGTGTGCCACAACTACAAAGCCCACGCGCCACAACTAGAAAGAAGCCCATACACCACAATGAAGATCCCGCGCGTCGCAACTAAGACCCGGCGCAGCCAAAAATAAATTAAATAAATAGATAAAAAATAAATTAGTAAATCCTTAAAAAAAAAAATCTGTTACTGTGAGGGGAAACTATACTGCTGCCAGAAGTCTTCCCTGGAATGCATGGGGCCGGGCGGGGTAGAAGGGAAGAACTCATCTTGGAGCTAGAAGAGTCACCCCACAGCCACATGCTGTGCTCCAGAACATCTGGAACCAGTAATGACCCTCCAGATCACAATTCTGATGAGGAAACCTCCACATCCGGACGCCACGCCTGTGGGAATCGCCAACAGGCTAAGGGCAGTATTTGCGTGGAACCTTGCCTTGAGGACTCCCAGCACCAGCGCCTCTACCACCAAAACTCCGTTTAGTGGGCTCCGAGCCTGTGGGGACAGCGCCATCAATCCCCACCAATCCCAAATGAATAGAGCACGGCCCAGAGCACGGCCCAGGGTACTACCAGTGATGACCAGCACACGCCGTAAAAAGCAGACCCCCCTAACTGCATTGTGCGTCTCTCTACTGGAAAGAGCCCTCGGCCCCTCCTCAGAATCCCGGAACAGACTGCTCAGTAACATCCACTAACCAAGGCGGGAAAATCAGGAGGCCAACCGACAAAAGAAAAAGAAATCTAAGGGTGCAGACACCTTCCAAATTCGCTTAGCCATGCTTAGTATCTAAAATGCAGGGCTTCCCTGGTGGCTCAGTGGTTAAGAATCTGCCTGCCAATACAGGGGACACGGGTTCCATCCCTGGTCCAGGAAGATTCCACATGCTGCGGAGCAACTAAGCCCACGAGCCACAACTACTGAGCCCGCATGCCACAACTACTGAAGCCCACACGCCTAGAGCCCGTGCTCCGCAACAAGATAAGCCACCGCTATGAGAAGCCCGCGCACCACAACGAAGAGCAGCCCCCGTTCGCCGCAACCAGAGAAAGCCCGCACGCAGCAATGAAGACCCGTCGCAGCCAAAAATAAATAAACATTTTAAAAATTGAAATAAAGTAAAATAAAATGCAGGGCAACCAGCTACTCTTTCAACTCAAAGAGAAACTGAAAATCAGACCAAGAGTTCCCTACACTTGTAACCAACGCTGCTGGCCAGAGCTTCCAACGTGGTGCAAAACCCAAGTGTAGCCAGAGAAGAGAAGGGGGTGACAGAAATTAACCAAAACAACCTAATTACATTTCAGCGAGGTCACATCCATTCTGAGAAAGTGCAACAAAGAGGCAAGGAACTCAGGCTCTCGGCTGAAGGACAGAGCCCAGGGCCCTTGGTGCCTCCTAGCAAATTCCTTAACTTCTGTGCATCTTCCTCCGGGTACTGCTGGGCTTCCTGGGAGCCACTGTGAGGGCCGGCGGGGTGGAATCTGGTAGTGGGACCTGCATGATGTCTAACAGCTGCTCTCCATCGGGCAGCCTCATTCTCCAGCCAGGAAAAGGGGACCTTCTCCAACACCCCACTGTGTAAGTGCAGGCTTGGGCGTCCACCCATGGAAGTCAGCGGTCTGGTGGTCACTAACTGTCCCCGATCCTCCTAAATCTAGGTCACAGGTTGGGGAGTGGCGGGAGGGAAGAAAATGGTGCCCACGATTACAACATTACTTCTGGAAAACCTTTTCCCCCCCGACTTTCGGGTGTCTAGTTTAAGTCGGTTTCCCTATTCCAGGACCCCTGAGCGGCTTCCTCATTTCAGCCTAGGACGTCCGCTGCCCCACCCCCGCTACCTCGTAAGAGGCGCGGCCCCACCTTCCCGAGGACACGGGCCCACGAGGCAAGGCCCAGTTCCGGGCCAGGCACCAAGGAGTGACCTGGACATGTGTTTATCCCACCAGGGGGTCCCTCCGGGGGCGACCCGCGGAAAGGAGAGTCCCCCAACCAGGAGTCCAAGGCCTGGGGCGGGGCCGGGGGCCCTCCCTTTTGAACAGGAGACCCAGAACCACACTCAAGATTGGAGATCCACCGCTGGGTGGGCCGTGAAGTCTCTTCCGGGCCACCCTCGGGGAGGAGGAGGCGGGCCCCCAACGCCGGGCGGTAAACTGAGGCTCGGAGACGGAGCGGGCGTGCGGAGGCCCAGGCCGCGGGCAGCCGGGGATCGAGCCGGGAGCGGGGCCTCGGGGGCGGGCTGGGGGCCGGAATCAGAGGCAGAGCCGGGGTCGGGGTCAGGGCCGGGGTCGGACTGCGTCGGCGCGAGGGTCCGGGTCCGGATCCGGGCCCGGGCCGGCGCGCCGGGCTCACCTCGTCCTCCTTGTGGTTGCGGATGCCGCGCACCAGGTCCTGCAGATTCTTGTCAAACATGCGGTCGATGCTGCCCTTGACCATCTTGAGGGCCATCGCGGCGGCTGCCGCCGGGCCCGAACCCCGGGAGGCCCGCGGCCAGGCGTCCTCAGGGGGCCGGGGGGCCGCGTCTGCCACCCGCGGAGCGCTGCGCTGCCAGCCGCCGCGGCGAGGCGGTCTCCCAGGCCAGGTCGGCGGCGGTCGGCGGGGCGGCGGCGGCAGCGGACCCGCTCAGCAGGCCGCGCTCCCCTCCCCTCCGGCTCCGCGCCGCTTGCAAATGGCGGACAAAATGGCGGCCGATCAGCTGACAGCGGTAACCCAGACCGGGCGGCCAGCCCCCAGAGGCCCCGCCTCCCTATAAACCTCGCCCCTTCACCCTGAGACGCCGCGTTTCCCTGACGACGCCAGACAGCCCAATGGAAACGCAGATAACAGCCTCCGGGCCGCTCGGCCACGACCCCTCCACCTCAGGGCTCTTCCCTCTCATAGGTCAGTGACCTCTGGAACTCCACCTACTTCCTCATTCCGGTTGTAACCACGCCCTCTAGTAGCTCCTTCCCTGGCCCGCCCCTCAGCTAAGTGACAGGTGTGGGCGGGCCATATGTGGGCGGGGCCTGCTATGGGCGGGGCGCCCACGTGGAGCTTCCCAGGGTGGTTCCTGGAGAAGAACCCAGCTCCGCCCTTTCTGATTCTAAAAGCTGACGGTGTCGGAGAACCTCAAAAACCGATTCTGCGGCGAACCGATCCTGAGTCTCCCGATCCTGAGTCTCTTTCACATCTCACAAAATCCTGTGATATGGGCAGGGCAGGGATTAACATGGCCACGTGGAAAAACTGAGGCCCAGAACTAGGACTTCAACACAGTCTTTTATTCAACGAACTTTACTGACAGCCTACTATGTGCCAGGCCTGACCAGTGAATGAGATACACTTGGTTCCTGCCCACTGGGATCCACCATAAAGGGAGTAAAAAAGCAAGCCACAAACTGGGGTAAGATATTAGCAATTTATATATCTAACAAAGGACTTATATCCACAATACAGTTAAACAGAAAATAAAGCGAACCAAACAAAAATTCCTACAAATCGCAAAGAAAAAGACAAACCAGTTAAAACATGGCAAAAGATTGTGAATATGCATTGTGAATATGCAAAAGAAGACATCCAAATGGCCAATAGGCTGCTGTATCTCAGTTATGAGGGAAAAGTAAATTTAAACCACACAGATATTTCTGTACCCCCATAAAAATGGCTAAAATTAGAAAGATTGCCAATTTCAAGTGTCGCAAGGTTGTGGAGTAACTGCAACTCCCCTGTCTTACATTTCAGGTAGGAATGTAAAACTACACAGCTACACTGGAAGCCTTTGCAGTGGAAGCACAGAGTCTTAACCACTAGACTGCCGGGGAAGTCCCCTGGCTGTATCTTTTTTTTTTTTTTTTTTTTTTTTGTGGTATGCGGGCCTCTCACTGCCGTGGCCTCTCCCGCTGCGGGGCACAGGCTCCGGATGCGCAGGCTCAGCGGCCATGGCTCACGGGCCCAGCCGCTCCGCGGCACGTGGGATCCTCCCGGACCGGGGCACGAACCCGTAGCCCCTGCATCGGCAGGCGGACCCTCAACCACTGCGCCACCAGGGAAGCCCGGCTGTATCTTTTAAAACTAATATATGTATGCCCTTTGACCCAGCAACTCTACTACTGTACCCAACAAGAATGCATAAATACATCCACCAAAGACTTGGACAAGAATGTTCACAGCAGCCGTATTTATATTAGCCCAAAACTCAAAACAATCCAAATGTCCACTGACATAAAATGGATATATAACTCCTGTGGTATATCCAACAACGGAATACTATGCAGCAACAAAAGAGAACAAATCACTGGGGCTTCCCTGGTGGCACAGCGGTTAAGAATCCGCCTGCCAATGCAGGGAACACGGGTTCGAGCCCTGGTCCGGGAAGATCCCACATGCCGCGGAGCAACTAAGCCCGTGTGCCACAACTACTGAGCCTGTGCTCTAGTGCCTGCAAGCCACAACTACTGAGCCTGCACACCTAGAGCTCGTGCTCCGCAACAAGAGAAGCCACCGCCATGAGAAGCCCGCGCACCACAGCAAAGAGTAGCCCCCGCTCGCCGCAACTAGAAAAAGCCTGCTTCACCAGTGAAACAATAAAAGTTGCTATTAACAAAAAAAGAAAAAAGAAAAAGCCTGTGCACAGCAACAAAGACCCAATGCAGCCAAAAAAAAATAAATAATTAAATTTTATAGGAAAAAAAGAACAAATTACTAATACACAGAACAAAATAGATGAATTACACAGACACAATGGTGAACATAGTAAGCCAAACACAAAAGAGTGTACACAGTGTGGTTCTATTGACATGATGTTCAATTGCAGGCAAATTTAACCTACGGTGATAGAATTAAGTAACATTATAAGTTACACAACTCTACAAGAAAGAACTGGAAACTGGATAAGTTCAATAAAAAATTAGTAGACACGTGAAGAAGCAAGAAAATGTAACCTATGAACAAGGGAACAAAAGGGATGAATAGAAATGGACCCTGGGGACTTCCCTGGCGGTCCAGTGGTTAAGACTCCGCCTTCCACTGCAGGGGGTGCGGGTTCGATCCCTGGTTGGGGAGCTAAGAGCCCACATACTGCTCAGCATGACCAAAAAAAAAAGGAAATGGACCCTGAAATAACAGAGAGATGAGAATAAGCAAAGACTATACTATAGCTACTACAAATACACTCAAAGATTGAAAAGAAAACATGTACACAATGAAGAGAGAAAAAGGAAGATTAAAACAATAAACCAAGGAACTTGTAGACTGAAAAAGTACAACATATGAAAAATATTCATTCATTACATGGAATTAATAACAGATTAGACATTGAGTAAAAAACGATTAGTGAAATTAAAGACTTAAAAACTATCTAAAATGAAGCACACAGAGAACAAAAACGCCTACAAGATGAACAGAACCTCAGTGACCTGTAGAACAATATCAAGTAATCTAATATACATAACTGGAGTCCTAGAAAGAAGGAGAGAGAAGAAGGACAAAAAAAAACCCACAAAAAAACAAAGAATGAGGCTTCCCTGGTGGTGCAGTGGTTAAGAATCGACCTGCCAACGCAGGGGACACAGGTTCGAGCCCTGGTCCGGGCAGATCCTACATGCCGTGGAGCAACTGTGCGTCACAACTACTGAGCCTGCGCTCTAGAGCCCGTGAGCCACAACTACTGAGCCCACGTGCCACAACTACTGAAGCCCGCACGCCTAGAGCCTGTGCTCCACGACAAGAGAAGCCACCGCAATGAGAAGCCCATGCACTGAAACGAAGAGTAGCCCCCGCTCGCCACAACTAGAGAAAGCCCGTGCGCAGCAACGAAGACCCAACACAGCCAAAAATAAATAAATAAATTTATTTTTTTTTTAAAAATCAAAGAATGAATGGCCACAAAGTTTCCAAATATAGTAACTATAAAACCACAATCTAAGAAGCTCAATGAACTCCAGGGGGAGATAAACACAGAGAAAAGCACAACGAAGCACATTATAAATTAAAGTGTTGGAAATCAGAGATAAAGTGGGACTTCCCTGGTGGTCCGGTGGTTAGGACTCTGAGCTTCCACTGCAGGGGGACTGGGTTCAATCCCTGGTCGGGGAACTAAGACCCCACAAGCCGCGTGCAGCATGCAGGTTCTCAGTTCCCTGACCAGGGATTGAACCCAGCTCCCCTTCAGTGGAAGCGCCGAGTCTTTTTTTTTTTTTTTGCGGGTACGCGGGCTTCTCACTGCCGTGGCCTCTCCCGTTGCGGAGCACAGGCTCAGCGGCCATGGCTCACGGGCCCAGCCGCCCCGCTGCATGTGGGATCTTCCCGGACCGGGACACGAACCCGCGTCCCCTGCATCGGCAGGCGGACTCTCAACCACTGCGCCACCAGGGAAGCCCAGAAGCGTTGAGTCTCAACCACTGGATCACCAGGGAAGTCCCAGGCAATACCTAATTTCAGATAAATAAAAGCTGAGTGAATGTGTGGCCAGTAGACATACAATAAAAGAAATGTTTTCATTCCTAGGTTTTGGCACCAAAAAGAAAAAAAAAAATGAAAGAAAGAAAAAGAAAATAAAAAAGAAAGGAATGTTAAAGGAAGTTCTTTGGACAGAAGGAAATGTTACCAGAGATTTGGATCTATGCAATGGAATGAAGCACACAAGAAATTTTAAAAACGTGGTTAATGCAATTTTTTTGTTTTTTAATTTGGCTATGCCAGGTCTTAGTTGCAGCATGCAGGCTCTTCACTGCAGCATACGGGATCTATTTCCCCGACCAGGGATTGAACCCAGGCCCCCTGCATTGGGAGTGCAGAGCTTTACCCACTGGACCATCAGGGAAGTCCCAATATAATTTTTTCTTTTTCTTTTCTTTTTTAAATAGTCTCTTCCTTACTGCATTCAGGGTTTTTTAAAAATTAATTTTTTTTGTTTGTTTTGTTTTTTGTTTGGGGTACGCGGGCCTCTCACTGTTGTGGCCTCTCCCGTTGCGGAGCACAGGCTCCGGACGCGCAGGCTCAGCGGCCATGGCTCACGGGCCCAGCCGCTCCGCGGCACGTGGGATCCTCCCGGACCGGGGCACGAACCCGTGTCCCCTGCATCGGCAGGCGGACTCTCAACCACTGCGCCACCAGGGAAGCCCTTAATTTATTATTTATTTATTTATTTTTGGCTATGTCGGGTCTTCATTGCTTCGCGCGGGCTTTCTCTAGTTGTGGTGAGTGGGGGCTATTCTTTGTTACCGTGCATGGGCTTCTTATTGCAGTGGCTTTTCATTTTAGAACGTGGGCTCTAGGCGCGCGGGTTTCAGTAGCTGTGGCACGTGGGCTCAGTAGTTGTGGTGCACGGGCTCAGCTCTTGTGGCTCGTGGGTTCTAGAGTGCAGGCTCAGTAGTTGTGGTGCATGGGCTTAGTTGCCCCGTGGCATGTGGGATCTTCCCAGACCAGGGATCGAACCCATGTCCCCTATATTGGCAGGCGGATTCTTAACCACTGTGCCACCAGAGAAGCCCTATAATTATTTCTTAATGTCTTCAGATGATAATTCCCTTTCAAAGAAGAGCTAATAGCAATGTACTATGAGATTTATTTTACATCATATTTGAAGTAAAACAATAGTATATACAGAATGGGAGGTGGAAATGGACATGTAAGCTTGTAAGGGTCTTACATGATGTGTGAAGCAGTATATTTGAACCCTAGTCATTCATATTCAGAGATAGGAGGTAGAATGGTGGGGGCCAGGGGCTCGGGGAGGGGATGGAGAGCCAGTGTTTCATGGGGACAGAGTTTCAGTTTGGGAAGATGAGAAAGTTCTGGAGACGGATGGTGGGGATGGGTGCACGACCATGTGACTGTGCCGAATGCCACTGAGCTGTGCGCTTAAAAATGGTTAAGATGGTGAATTTTATGTTTATGTGTATTTTACCACAATTAAAAATTAATGCATAAAAATCCACTGTGAACAGTATATCAACATTTTACAGGAAGACAGGATCTGAACCTGCACTAGACCAAATCTCGTCCTCTCCTCCTCCTAATCCCAGCCCTGTCAGATGCAAGTGAAGGAATACACATGAGGTGTCCCTCCACACACGGGAACATCACTCAGCCCTGAAAAGGGGTGAAGCCCTGACACTCGCTACAACCTGCATGGACCCTGAGAACAGGACGCTCAGTGAGAGAAGCCAGACGCGGAAGGACACACTGTGTGATTCCACTGATGGGAAACGGCCAGAACAGGCAGATCCACACACACAGAGAGTGGATACCTGGTTGCCAGGGCTGGGGATAGGTGGTGACTCTGATGGGGACAGGTTTCTTTTGGGGGTGATGGAATGTTCTGGAACTAGATAGAGATGATTGTGGCACAACTGTGGGAATGTACTAAATACCACTGCATTGTACACTTTACAGAGCGAATCGCACATGAACTGTATCTCAATAAGGCTGTTATTTAAGAAAATGACAAAGTAATTTCCAGTACAGCTCAGCTGGGCTGAGTGGTGTGTGTTTGATGATTGACTAAACAAAGGTGTGGATGGGTGACTAGGTGGGATGATACAAAAGCAGCCCACAATTGAACGTAAATTGGTGCAGACACTATGGAAAATGGTATGAAGGTTCCTCAAAAAACTAAAAATAGAGTTACTGTATGTTCCAGCAATCCCGCTCCTGGGCATATTTCCAGACAAAACTCTAATCCAAAGAGATACGTGAACCCCCTATATTCCTAGCATCACTATTCACAATAGCCAAGACATGGAAACAACCTAAATGTCCATCGACAGAGGAATGGATAAAGAACATGTGGTACATATATACAATAGAATACTACTCAGCCATAAAAAAGAATGAAATAATGCCATTTGCAGCAACATAGATACAACTAGAGATTATCATACTAAGTGAAGTCAGTTAGAGAAAGACAAATATATGATATCACATATACATGGAATCTAAAATATGACACAAATGAACTTATCTACGAAACAAATACAGAGTCACAGACATAGAGAACAGACTTGTGGTTGCCAAAGGGAAAAGGGGGGTGGGAGAGGGATGGATTGGTAGTTTGGGATTAGCAGATGCAAACTAGTATATATAGGATGGATAAACAACAAGGTCCTACCATAAAGCACAGGGAACTATATTCAATATTCTGTGATAAACCACAATGGAAAAGAACATGAAAAAGAATGTATATACGTATAACTGAGTCACTTTGCTGTACTGCACAAACTAACAGGGCTTCCCTGGTGGCGCAGTGGTTGAGAGTCCGCCTGCCGATGCAGGGGACGCGGGTTCGTGCCCCGGTCTGGGAGGATCCCACGTGCCGCGGAGCGGCTGGGCCCGTGAGCCATGGCCGCTGCGCCTGCGCGTCCGGAGCGGCTGGGCCCGTGAGCCATGGCCGCTGCGCCTGCGCGTCCGGAGCCTGTGCTCCGCAACGGGAGAGGCCACAGCAGTGAGAGGCCCGCGTATCGCACATTAAAAAAAAAAAAAGAAAGAAAGAAAAGAAACTAACACAACGTTGTAAATCAACTATACTTCAATTAAAAGAAAAAAACCCCAAACAGCTCACAGTTGAGCCTCACCGCCCCACTGGGAGGAAACGACCGCACTTTCCAGATGAGGAAACCAAGGCCTCCGAGCTGTGCCTGACCCGGGTCAGCCAGCAGAGCCTGGGCTCTTTTCGATGGTGTCATCCTCCTCGCTGAAGCCCTCCCTGATGGACCCCGGCTCCACAGGGATGAGGTTTTTTAGCTGCTCCTGAGCCCGTCACACAACAGGTGCTGATAAAGGGGAGGTGACCACGCTTTGTGGGTGCTCCCGCCCCCCCCCGGGGACCCTCTTTTCGGAGGCAGAGAGAGGAAGCAATGCTCCCAGAGTCACCGCAGCCAGCCTTGGCGGTGGCTTTGTGCTCATGGGGGCGGGGCCAGTCCCTGGCCCTGCTCCGAGGTGGGGATGTGCCCCAGCAGGGACCTCAGGCCGGCCCTCCTTCCACCCCCGCGGCGGCTGAGGAGCTGATTGGCCCACCTCGCGGCCTCCAGCCACCTGCTGCTGTCTGTCTTGGGGCCACCCTCCCCGTGCTCCATCCTGTCCACCAGGCCCAGCGTGGCAACAGCGGGGTAAGAGGGGCAGAGGTGGGGGTCCCTGGGATCTGGGAGGGCATCCCTGAGGTCCACGGGGGTCCCCGACTCCTGTGGCTGCCCACACACACCCTTAGGGGCACCCCCTGGCCCACTGGGCCCCTTCCCCACGGCCTGCTCTGGCCCCAGGGATGGGTCACACTAACGCTGGTGCCAGAGATCCTGGGGTCCCCAAAGAGCAGGGCTGTGGAAGCCAACAGATGGGTTTGGCTCCAGCTCTGCACAACCTCTGGCCCGCGGCTCCACCTCCAGCCTCAGTGTTTTCATCTGTCCTATGGGAGCAGAGGTGGCCAGAGGAGGCGGCGACCCCAGCGTTGGGGTCTGGAGGCCCGGGACCCCTGCCCCTGTCTGCCATGGCCAGAACCAGGCTGCTCCCGGCTGCTGGGGTGTGAGCTCCTACACCCAGGGTGGCTGGGGGGAGGCTGGGTGCCAGGAATAGGGGGTGAGGATGGTCCAAAGGGAGACCCCAGGGGGGCAAGGGCCTAGGAGGGGCTGGGCCCCACGTTGGCCTGTCCTGCTGGCCTCGGGCACTGGATAAAAATAGTCGCTGATCTCTGAGAACATGAGCCGACCCTGGGGCCGAGGGTTCCGGTTTGGGCTCTTTGCTCACCTCTGTGTGACCATGGCCAGAACCCAGCCCACTCTGGGCCCCAGCAGCCCAGCAGCCTGTCAGGAGGGGTCCTGAGGCAGGCCTGACGGGGGCAGGGAGAGTGCCTGGGGGAGGGCTGTGGCCATGCCCTGTGTGTGAAGCTCCCAAGGAAAGGTGGCTCCAGGCAGAGGGACAAGCAAGGCGGTGTGGGGAGGTAGGGAGCCCCCTTCTCCCCAGGTCAGGCCCAGGCCCAGGTCCATACCAGGGGCTCAGCAAATGCAGGTTGCCTCTTCCCCCTTCCCCCCAAGCCGGACTCTGGACCTGCTGCTTCTCAGACGTCTCCATGACAACCAGGGCCTTGGAGGAGTTGGATGGAGGCCTGGGCAGTTGCCAAGTGGACGAGGACCTCTCTGCACTTGCTGACCCCTGCCCAGGCCGGCCCCAGGAGGACAGGGCTCAAGGTAGCCAGGAGAGTACCACAGGATGAAGCCCACGCCCCCATCCTCCTGTCGAGCCAGGTGGCTCACCTTCAGGGACCAGGACTTGGCCTCCCACACTGGACCGACTTAAACCACGTCCCCCCATTTCCAACCTGTGTCCATTAGTGTGTCAGGGGTTTGTAAAGCGCCCAGAGAACACAGGTGCTGGGCCACACAGGTCAGGGTTTGAATCCCAGCTTGGCAGCGACGTGCTGTGTGCCTTTATGCAAGGCTGCCTCTGAGTCTGTCTGCTTTCTAATCTGCAAAACGGGAGCGGTCACCCAGCAGAACTGAGCGGAGGGTGGGATCAGCCCGGGGGTTTCCACGACCGTGACTGTCCCTCTTTTCCCGCCAACAGCAACATCCAGGCTGGCCGACTCCAGCAGCTGGCCCCGTGTGAGTAGCTGGGGCCCTGGGGTTTCAGCCCAGGGTGCCCCTAGAGTAGGGCACACGTTGGCCAAGGGGGTGCGTTTCTGCAGCCCATGGGAAGGGTTTGGTCTCCCTTAGGGAAACACCCAGGATGACACGTTACTCCCCACAGGATTCTCAGGAGCCGGCGGCTGAGGGCAGCACCACAGGCGGTGCGGATGCTTGGCCCGAGAAAACAGAAAAGGAGCCTGTGGCCAAAGTGGCCTCCGGACCTGGTAAGGAGAGGCTGAAAGCAGGAGCAAGTGGGTTTCCGGGAGGCAGGGGTGAGGTGGGGTGGGGGGGTGTGTGGACCAGCATGGGGGTGGGGGATCGGTCCTGGGCTGGGTCCTTGGATCTGGGGGGCAGGGTGATAGCGTTCATGGGGCTCCTGACTGGGGGGTGTCTGGGTGTCACAGGCCGTAACTCAGTGGGCCGTGGGAGCCTCTGCTCATTCATGATAACACCCGCATAGATGCCACTAAGCTTCAGCTAATTACCTTCTAGAATATTCTCGGCATCCCAGTGAAGCGGCCCATGCCTCAGGGCTTAGTTCCTCGGCCCAGGGCCGCACAGCCAGGCAGGGCAGAGCTGAGTTTAGCCGCGCGCGGGTCGGCCCCACGCGGCCTGCGCCCAGCCCGCCCATGCTCCCGCAGGCTTCCGGAGCTCCGCGCTGAAGAAGGCGCAGGCCGCGCCGCCCTCGGAGCCGCCGCCCACGCCCCCGGTCCTGAGCGAGGAGCTGCTCTGGGGACACCTGACGCTCAACAAGTGCCTGGTGCTCGCCTCGCTCGTGGCGCTGCTGGGCTCCGCCTTCCAGCTGTGCCGCGGTGAGCCGGCGCCGCAGCACGTGGTTACTCCCTCCCGGAGCGCGGACAGCCCAGGGGGCGGGTCTGTGCGCTCCCACTCTGGGCTGTGCGCGCCCCCTTCCCCCAGTATGGACCTTGTGAGTGAGGGGGGGGTGTTCTCCCGCCCCGTGCACTTTCTGCTCAGGGACAGACTGACCTTGTGTACTCCGACGGTCGCGACCGAGTCCCTCTATCCAGGACCAGCTTTGACCCCCGCCTCCCATAGACCTTAAGAGGAGCCCGGCCCCCCCAACCCCCAGCAAGGACCTCGGTGCACCTCCCTTCCCCGGTGACCCTCATCGCCCCGCGACTCTCACCCCGGGCCTTGCAGGCCCAGGATGGGCGTGCGCGCCCCCGTTCGGTACCGTGCCGCTTTCTCTGTGCGCCAGGGCGGGCGCTCCTGCGGCCCTCAGAGAAACGGGAGCATCCCTTTTGCAGCCTGAACGAGGGAGGTTTGAAGGGAAGGTCATCGCAGCAGCGGAGACTCGGAATCCCTTCCCAGGGCTCGGAGGGACCCAGCCCAGCCTCAGCGTACCCGGTGGGGTCCGGCTGGGCCCCCTTGCATGTTCCCAGGGAGAGGGGGCTCTGGGGGCAAGGGCGGGGATGGACGGTGCGCAGTGGTTGGTCCCCTGGGCCAGGCTGTTTCGCATCCCCTCCCCTCCCCTCCCCTCCCAGAGGCCGTGGCGGGGGAGGCGGAAGCCCCTGCGCCTGTCCCTGAGCCGTGGGTCCCGCCAAGCTCGGCCCTGAAGGAGCCAGCGTCACCCCTGGTAAGCACTTCCTCAAGTGACCTGTCAGTGGGGACTTCACTGGGGGAAGGGGCCTGGGCCGTGGAACCCTCCACCGACCTCACCACCCAACACTGTCCACCCGCGTTGCAGGCAAAGTCCATGGCCTGGGCCCCCCCACTGGGACCGCCCGAGCCCCCTGCGAAGGTAGAGGAAAGGGCCGCCGTTCCCAGGAGCAGCAGAGCTACAGGGAAGGACAAAGGGGAGTCTGAAGAGGTCGC
Organism: Kogia breviceps; assembly: GCF_026419965.1. Taxonomy (NCBI): domain Eukaryota; kingdom Metazoa; phylum Chordata; class Mammalia; order Artiodactyla; family Physeteridae; genus Kogia; species Kogia breviceps. The sequence continues at coordinate 181,166,602 of NC_081313.1, forward strand.
TGAGGAGGAGCCCGTGCCGCTTGCCGACCGAGGGCCCAAGGAGAGGCGGAAGAAGGAGGAGAGGCTGAGAAAGGAGAGGCCCCGGAAGGAGAGGCCACAGAAGGAGGAGAGGCCGAGGAGGGAGAGACCCCGGAAAGAGGAGAGGCCGCGGGCTGCCGGGGAGGCCCTACCCCGACGCTGGGAGGCGCGCGAAAGGGGCCATCGGGCATGGGCAGGAGGGTCCGGAGACCCCGAGCATAGGAAGAGGCAGGCCTGGGCCTCCCCGCGGCGCCCCGATGAGGAGGACCGGCCTCCCGGCCGCCAGAAGCACCACGTGGGCAAGGGGCGGGACTGAGCCAGACCTGGGTCCTGCGCGGGGGTCCCTGAACCTCTGCTCGACCGCCCCACGGTTCCAGCAAATAAAGCGAGTGCTGTGGTCCCCCTCATCGCCTGCTCCTTTGTGCCCGGACCCCAGAACCTGCCTGGGGCCTGAGTGACAGGGATGGGGAGCTTTAGGCGGCTAGGGTGGGGCGGGGGCAGGGAGGCAGTGGAAGCCAACGGAGAGGACGCCGCCCTGCCCGCCAGAGGAGAAATGGGGGAAGGAGGCCTCCGTCTGTCCCCAGACATGCACGGACGCCCCGGCCGCGTGCTTTCTGGTCTTTATTGGGGGCGATGAAGGGGTCCGAATAAATATGGGCCGGCCGCGGGACGGCGCGGGGTCACCGGCAGCCGCACTCGGTGGCCACCATGTTGGGCACGTGGTGCGCGCTGATGCGCTCCTCGGACAGGCTGATGAGGAGCTTGCCGGCGTAGGCCGTGGGCACGCAGCAGGGCGGGCGCTCCAGAGCGGCGCCGCGGGCCTGCATCTTCAGCAGGAGCACCACGTGGTTGCCGTACCGCGGGTTGCGGTCCGATTGCGGCCAGCCGCACGCGCCCTGGCAGTTGTTGGCCTGGTACGTCTCCGGGATGAGCACCGAGCGCTCGGCGCGGAGGTCCACGCTCAGCTCGCGCAGCCCGCACGGCCCGTCGGTGGCCGCGGCGCCGGCGCTCCGCTGCGCCCGTGCCGACCCGCTCCGTTCCCGCCCGCGCCACTCGGCGCGCAAGCCCTGCAGCGCTTTCAGCAGCAGCAGTGCGCGCAGCGGGCCGCCGGGGCCGCCCGGGTCCCCCGGGCACAGCGCCAGTAGGCGTGCCAGCAGCGGGGTGGCGGCGGGCGGCAGCCCCGGGAGGCCGCGCAGTTCCGCGGCCGCCGCCTGAAGCTCGGCGGCCACCCGGCGCGCTAGGCCCGCGGCCCACAGCACGGACGCCGGACCCTGCAGTGGCGTGGGGACCCCGGGGTTGGCTGCCGTGGGCGGCAGCAGCAGCAGCAGCGGCTCCTCGCCGTCGAGCAGGCGTTCCAGCGCCGCGGGGTCCGACAGGTTGACCTGGCCCTGCGGGAAACCTGCCAGCGCGCCCGGGTCCAGGGCCAGACGCGCCGGCGAGGCTCGGGACGCGGGTCCCCGCAGCGCGCGCACCAGGCGCGTGAGCGTCTCCAGGAAGGGATCGGCGCTGGGCGGTGCCTCCTCGGGCTCTGGGGACGGCCTGGACGGCAGAGTGGGGGACCGTGAGGGCGCAAGGCTGCGCCGCCCCCCACTCCCCGCGCCCCCAGGCCCGGGCCCGCACGCACCTGGGCTGCGGGAAGGGCACCGAGTCCAGCCGGCCGTGCGCAGGCATCGGCGCGGGACCCCGCGGCGGCAGCAGGAGCAGCGCCGGGGTCATCCGTGTGAAGCAGCGGGAGTCGGCGCCGAACAGCAGCGCCTGCAGCTGGGCGGTGCTCAGTGGCGCACCTGCGAGGGGAGGCGCGTGCGCGGCGCTGCTTCAGCGCCGGGGGTCCGGGGGTCGAGGGCAGCCGCCCCACGCTCCGCCGCATCCCTGTCCCTGTCTGGGCGAGACCTACCGTTTCCGCGGCGCCGCAGGGTCAGGGCGAGCCCAGGCCCGCGCCAGGCCGCCTCGGGGCGTCCCACAACCAATGGCAGGTAGCTGGAGTCCTGGCTCAGGCAGAGGCTCTGCGGAAATGGGGGCTCAGCCAGGCAGTGGGTGCGCGGGACGCCAGCCCTGCTCTGCCTGCTGCCCTTAACATCCCTTCGAGATTCCAACCTGGGCACTTGCAGCCTTTTTGTTAAACCCAGTTAAAAAAATCAACAAAACCGTAACCCCTTCCTCGCCCTGAGCGAGGGCTCCTGGTGGCCCAGGGCCAGTCCCCTTCAACTCCCTGGTACCTGGGCGCCGGACAGCCCGGCCCCGGTGACGGTGACCTCCGGGCCAGGCCCTGGGTACAGCACCATCAGCGCCAGCTCTTCGGGCCTGGCTCCTCCAGGTGGAGGCTCCTGGAACCTCAGCGAGGGTGTCGGCTCCCACGTCACTGTGGCCAGGACAGCGGGGGAGGGGACGCCTGAGCCCCTCCCCCAAGCCTGTGCCACTCCTGCAGGAGAGCCCTCAACCCACCCCGAGCCCGGGGGAACCTAGCGGGAGAGGCTTGATGCCCCTGGACCCCACGTGTAGGGCTTCCTTGGGACACGGGTAGCCTGGGAGGAGTGACGGACAGTGGGGTGGAGCCCTTGGGGTCTCTCGGTCTGGGGATGTCCTGGGGGGAAGCCCTTCCAAGTAGTGGGTCTGAGGCCAGTGGTCCCTGGGGACAGGCCCCCTGGGCAGCCTGGTCGGGGAGTGGGGGGAGGGGCCCTCCTCTGCTGGACCTTCAGGCTGTGCTGGCCCTGCCTCCTGTGGCTCTCAGGTCGGCAGAGAAGGGACCCTCCCCAGGCACTGCAGGCGGACTTGTGGCCCCAGGCGGGGCAAAGATAAGGTCACCCACCTCTGTGGACATCAGCCTCCACTTCCCGAGGGGTCTCCCACCCCGGGGCACCAGAGCCGGCCCCCCACCCAGGCCCCCGGATTAGGGCCCCACGTACCTTCCTCCAAGTGTAGGACCACCAGCCGCCCTCCCCCAGGCCCCCCAAGCCACGCCTGCAGCCGCCGCAGATGGGGTAGGGCGGGCTGCCCGTCTCCAGGGGGGCAGACCGCAAAGGTGGCCAGGTCCCGGGGCCCCCAGTGGGCGCGCTGCACGGCCTCTAGGAAGGCCCGCTCGTAGCCACTCAGGGCCCCCACCACCCGCAGGGGAGCACTGCTCCTGTTGCCACCTCCATCCAGGGTCACCAGGCACAGGGGGTCTCCAGGGCTGCCTGGTGGCCAGACGCCGGGGGTTGGCCAGTCCCAGTCTTGGTAGAAGATGAGCCCTCCGCTGCCTGGGGTTGGCTCCCTGGGCATTGCCGGGGTGCTAGGGACCTCTCCCCTGAGGGTCCTGGCCCCCAGCAGGGCCCCCATTGCCGACAGCACCAGGGCCAGCTGAGAGAGAGGTGGACCCTGCATCGTGGGAGCTTGGAGGGGCTAGGCTGCCCCAGCTTATATGGGGGAGCAGGAATGTTTGTGCCAGAGGGCGGCCCCTATCTCCTTCAGGGATGTGACCTTGGGGGCCGGTGCCCGCCGTGAGCCCGGGCAGGCCGGCAGCCTTCTCAAAGCCCCTTCTGTTCCGGCCCCGCTGGCTATCTATCTTCTTCTCACCAGCGCTACAAAGTGTGGCCTGTGACCCATTTGTCAGACTGTCCTTGACGAGTTTTCCCCTTTGGAGCCGGGAGCAGGAATGTGAGCAGGGAGTGTGCGGCCCAAACGATCAACAATTTGAGGGGGTGGAGGGTGCTGGAGGAGGGCAGAGGTGCAGAGCCTCTGCCCCAAAGGAACACTGGGTAGGTGGGGGGCGGCCCCCCCCCCACGCCCACTGCATGCTCGCTCACCACGCCTTCGGGGCCCACAGAGACCCCCAAGGAGAGCCAGCAGCCTTTGCTCTGCTCTCCTCCCAGAGGACAACCCTAGACCCACTGCTGGCCAGCAGGGTCTGTCCTCACCCAGAAGCCTCCACGGCACAGCAACGCCAGCGGACAGCCCCTGGGGTCCTGGTGGGGCCCCGACCCTGAGCCACCCCCATAGGTGGCGGAGGGCAGCTGTGCGTGTTCACCCACAGCGAGCGGGTGCTTCCTGCCCGCCGGCCGGCCCACACAGCAGTGCACTCCAGGGTTAGCAGAGACTCTTTAATGGGCTCTGGGAACACGGCCCAGCCCTGTACAAAAGACTCAACTTCACTCGGGGCGAGGGGGAAACACAGGAAAACAAGGCCAGACTTGCTGGGACAGGGGTGGCTTTTCAGTTGGTGGGAGGAGGGGGAGGAATGTTCCCAGGGCCTTCGGAGGGCAGCGGGGGCCTCAGCATTGGGGGCATGGGAGTCGGGGGGTGCACCCCGGGATTTGAGGGGTGAACTCCAGGAGGCTGAGGATGGACCCCAGGAGCTGGAGGGTGGACCCCAGGAGCTGATGGGTGGACCCCAGGAGGTGGGGGGTGGACCCCAGGAGGCTGGGGGTGGATCCCGGGGGCTGGGGGGTGGACCCCGGGAGCTGGTGGATGGACCCCCGGGGCCTGGGGGTGAACTGCAGGAGCTGGTGGATGCACCCCTGGGGCCTGGGGGTGAACTGCAGGAGCTGGTGGGTGCACCCCTGGGGCCTGGGGGTGAACCCCAGCAGAAGGGGGAGGATGGACCCCGGGAGCTGGGGGGTGGACCCCTGGCGCTGGAGGGTGGACCCCCGGGGCTGGGGGATGGACCCCCGGAGCAGGGGGGTGGACCCCAGATGCTGGTGGGTGGCCTACTGGTGCCGGGGGGTGGACCCCAGGAGCTGGGGGGTGCACTCCAGACGCTGGGGGGTGGACCACTGGTGCTGGGGGGTGGACACCGGGAGCCGGTGGGGGCAGCTGAGGAGGGCCCGGGGGCCCTGAGGACGCAGGTCCACTGGGCGGCATGGGGGGCAGGGGCAGGCCTCCTGGTGGGGGCGGGGGCAACGACTCGGGCAGTGGCGGCCGAGGGGGCAAACCATTCATCAGCGGGGGTGGGGGCCGCTTCACCCCAGGAGGCCCAGCAGGGAGGCTCGGCGGGGCCGGTGGCTTCTCCATCTTAAAGTGGAACTGGAGGAAAAACTGGACAGAAAGGAGAGGCTGAGCACAGCCCCTGGGCCTTGGGCTGGGAGAAGGTTCGGAACTGCCTGGACCTGCAGTGACTCACCTGCTTAGTTTCCCGGTTCCAGTGAGTCCAAAACTTGCCTTCAGCCTTGTCAATCTCCCTGCTTGGCACCTGCGTGGAGTGGAACAGGGGGCAGAGACGGGCCTTCAGGACCACGAGACGGCCCGGCTGAGGAGGCCCTTCTGTGAAGGGACAGGGTCTAGCTTGGGGGTAGCGGAGTCGACTGACGTCCTTGCTCCACTGCTCAACAAACCTACAGCCCCGAGAAGTCGTGATCTATGCTTCCCCATTAATGTCCGTCTGGGGGCCAGATCCAGTCACGGACTCCATAACAGCCAAGAGCAGGGACACCCCCCTGCCGGGGCCGTGCCAGGGGTCTCTGCTTCTCGGCGGACACGCACCACGCATGCCCAGCCCCTGGCCCTTGCGCTGCCTCGCCCTCTGCCACCCCCTCAAGAAGCAGGGGCCCAGACGGATCCCCCCGGCGCTGGCAGGAGGGGGCATCCTGGAGCGGGCCAGAGGCCAGCTGCCCAGATGGAGCAGACTCCTCGGCCAGCTCCCCACCTCCCGGGGGTCCAGGGTGCTGCTACCTTGAAGGCGATGGTCTCGTAGGGCTCGGCGGCCATGAGCAGGTACTGCCAGCGCCGGTCCGGAGGCTCGATCCTCTGCTCGTAGGCAGACATGAAGCGGTGGCGGGGCATGATGCCCTCGGCGATCTCAGGGTAGTCGATCTGTGGGGACACGGCCGGGTGGCAGCACCACCTCTCAGGGGGCCCCTCCCCTCAGGACTGGGTCCCCAGCCTTTGCTCACCTGGAAGAGGAGGCTCTGCTGACCCATCTCCGTGTCCCTCTGCTTGGTCACTGCAACACAGGAGGTGTCAGGGCCAGCTAAGGGGCCCTGAGGCTGGCCTACCACCACCCACAAACAGGAGAGCAGGCCTGCGGGTGGTCACCTGGCTGCGGAAGCACAAGAGCCATCCACAGCTGGATGGGCACCACCCAGGGCTGGGAAGGCTGCACCCCGGGTGCCATCTGCCCCAGATCACATGGGTGGTGGTGGCGGTGGGAGGGAGGCCTCCCCACTGCCCGCACCCCCGACCTGGGGAGCACCGAGTGTGAGGGTTGAGACTGTGCCCCCACTTCTGGGAGAGGGTGCCCACTGCCAGAGCTCTGCGACTTTGGGCTGCTTTCTACACGGGTGCTCAGTGTCTCCCCGCTACACCCAGGAAGACGCCAGATGGCCTGGACTGGCCGAAAAGCCTGTGGTGGCCTCCCCTGGGGGATGGTGCCACCCCTGTCCTGGCTCACCAAGCAGGCCCACCCCAGGGTCTTTGCACGCCATGTCCCGAAATGCCAGCCACACGCAGGATGTCCCCACCTTACCAGGACACCTACCAGGTGGCCTGCCTTCCCCTGACCCAGCAGCACGGTCCCCTGTATCCCCTGTACTCCAACCGGGCCACTTGACTGGCTTTCCGAACCAGGTAACACAGGCGTGCTGCACACGCAGACCCTCCCCCTCCCCTTCCTTTCTCCTCAGGTGAAGAAGAGGCAGCACCCAGTTCCGAGGTCAGAGGAAAGAACCACACCAGGGCCTGCAGTCACGTCACATAAGCTCACCCACCCTTGCTAGGAGCGTAAAGAATGACGACAGGCACAGACGGGACACCAGCCTCCCTGCCCCTCCTCCGGCATGTGTGTGAAAGTTCACGGCGGGAAGGCGGGTCCCGGCCCCCAGGGAAGCGAGTGGAGACACTCCCCAGAGGCGGATGGTGTGGGTGTGGGTGTGGGTGGGTGAGGGGTTGCCCGCCAAGGCCACAGAGCATCCTTACCTTTGTAGCCTGGGCGGCCGATCTTCACGAACTTCTTCACCTCCACCTTGACCTTCTCTGGCGCCGGCTGGGCGGGGGCCTCCTTGGCCTCCTTGGCTGCTCGCCGGGCCCTGCAGGCGGGATGGACATGGTGCTGAGGCCCCTCCACACAGGCCACCAAGGCCACAGGCCCAGGTGCCAGGAGTGCCACCCCCCCGCCCTGCCCCAGCCAGCCTTGGAGCTTCGAGGTCAGGGGGGATGGGGGTCAAGTGAGGTGACAGCTCTGGTGGGGGTGAGCGCCGGGCATGGGAAGGGGCGCGAGGTACTCACAAGTTGGTTTGATGCTTTTTCCCTTGGGTGTGCGCGAGGTAACTCCCCTAGAACGGGAGAGAGACGCACAGCTCAGGACAAAGCAAGCGGGGAGGTGCCGGTAGGCACCCGATCGCTGCTGAGTAGACGAGCGCTAGTGGGTCTGCACACAAGGGAACGAGACCCTCCAAAGCGGGAGGTGAGGTGGACCTCCGGCAGGTGCGACGCGGGCAGTCTCGCAGCTGCTGGGGTGCATTGTGGGCTGTGGACACTTGGAAGTGGTGGGGAAACCCGGGAGCGATCATGTCCCGTGATTCCACCTCCACAACGCCCCAGGGATGAGACACACGAATCGGTGGTTCTCACCCGGGGGGCGGCCGAGGGCGTGGTTTCTGACCCCCGGGCACAACAGGCCCAGGATGGTCCTGCCCGGAAGATGAGCAGCCCCAGGGCCGCGGGGAGACCCTCCCGTATCAGGATGTTCAATTCAGCGCTGCCATCTGGGGCGAGGAACCACCGGAAACAAAGCGTGTCCTCCACACGAGAAAAGGGACAAAGGGACCTACTCGTGCCAGGAGAGGGGCCCAGCGCAAGGGAGCATCAGACTCTCGCCTGCTTCAAAGGCACAAACTAGAGCCACACCGGCTAGACTTCACGACCCTGATCCTGACATGGAACGTCCCAGGGTGTCCCCACGTTCCCAGATACACATCTGTGGCAACGGTGCCACTGGTACTGAAGGAAATGGACAAAGGAAATGGACGGAAGGACTCGGTGAGTCCACAGCAGCGCACGTGGGGCGGGGCAGGGGCGGGGGCGGGGCCGCACCTCATTGTTGTGCAACGTCAGGCACAACTTGCACTCGTAGGAGCCCAGATGGTTCTTCATGAAATACGGGTCCTGTGGAGGAAGCACACTTGTTACATGGTGGGAGGGGCCCCACACACGAGAGAAGCACGGCTGCCCCTGGCAGGCGCTGAGAGGGCACCACTCCCTTCCAGGCAAATGCTCGCAGCAGGGGGGGGGGCGGTCAGAGGACAAGCAGGAGCCCCCAAGGCAGCACTGCGGCCCCTGGGAACCCTTAGCACCGCAGAGTCCACTGGGTGGGGACGGGGCTGGGGCTGACCACGCGCCCCTGCAGCAAGCTCCGGGGAGGGGTCCTCCGGGAGCCCCGGCCCCATGTCCTCAGCAGCCTGGGGTCCAGGAGGCAGAGCCGAAACAGCACCACCACTCATCCATCTCCACGGCGCAGACAGGGCTCTGTGGCCGAGCAGGCCAGCACTCCTCGTGCCGCAGCACAGCCGGACGCGGGCAGAGGAGAAGCAAGCAGGCCAACCCGAGGCCCTAGGGGACCCCATCTCTGCACATCCCGTGAGTGGGTCAGGGGCTCCAGGGACAACTGGTGACCACCCAAGAGGCGCAGAGCAGACGGCAGGGGTTCAGGTCCCAACTCCACCGCCCAGAGACTGTGTCGTCACTTGGCGATGACAATCCCACCCCCAAGTCTGTTTCCTCATCTGGAAAATGGGGAGAGTAACAGAACTGACCTCCCAGGCCAGGCCTGCGAGGGGCTTTGGGTGTGCCCAGCACACGGTGAGGGCTGCACACACCCCAGGGCGTTTCCAAGTCTAAGAGGACCCATACACTGAACACCAAGGGGCACATTGAGGGCAACTCTGCCTCCAGGGTCCACTGGGCAATGTCTGGGGACGCCAGTGGTCGTCACGAGTTGGGAGGCTCCTGGCATCAAGTGTGGAGGTGAGGGTGCTGCTCCACACCCCACGGCGCCCGTGATGGCCCCCAGGGAATGACCCGGCCGGCCACACGTCCAAACTGAGAAATCCTTCGTCAGTTATTCGCGAAAATCGTGAGTCTGCTCCCTGCTCACACTGGACGCCAGGATAAATCCCCGACGCTCAGCTGGTGTAAACCAGGGTGGCCCCCCAGCATCTGTATCACCTCCCCTCCCTGCCACTCAGGTGTGGACTGAAATGTGTGCAGCATCCCAGGACCGCAGAGGTCAGGCGGCCACGGAACCCAGTGCCCTGGGGTCAGTGGAATCCCTAACCCCGGGGTCTCACCAGAGGTGATTCCACCCCCCAAGGGACACTGAGCGACACATGGGGACACCTGTGGCCGCTGTGACCGGGGAGCTCCTGGCACCTGGCGCGGGGGCAGGGCGGGGACTGCTGCTGCACACCCCGAAGCGCCCGGGGGGGCCCACATACGTGTCCCCAGGGCCGAGGCGGAGGCCTGTCTCCCTACAGCTCTGTACGGATAAGCTGCTGTCCTTCGCTGCCCACGGTGCCATCAGGGTCCCCACCGCCGGAGACTCCCCCCACCTCTGGTTAAGTATAGCTTCCTGCGGTAACAGACCCTTCAAACGTGGGGCTACAACCAGCAGCCAGCCTCTGGTGGAAGCTGAGAGCTGCCACTCCAGGTGAAGCTCCCTGGTGCGGGGCGGGCACAGGCGGTGGGAGGGCGCTTGTACCTTGTTGATGTCGATGGTCTCCAGGGCCAGCTGCCGGAGGCGCTCCCTGCGGTCCCGGTTGCTCTCAGAGGAGGAGGCCACGCCCCCGCTCCCGGTCTTGCCACCGGGGCGATGCTGGAAGTCCATGGTGAGGACCCTGGGGCTCTACCAGACCAGAGGGGAAACCTGTGGAGGCCAAGGGGCGGCTGTGAGGCTGCGCAGGACGCCTCGCCCTCCTGGTTCAGCCTCATCCCCAGCCCCGCTCTCGCTGCCCTCAGCCCCGTGCCCAGGCTTCACCAAGTCTCTTCCAGTGGCCGAGGGTCCACGATGGGCCACGCACATGGAAATGAGGAAGAAGGAGAAACAGGGCATCTCCAGGTGACCTTGGGGGTGGACTGAGGAAGTCCCCCCAGCCTGAGGAGTGCAAAGGCCCAAGGACCCGAAATGGCAAAGGGCAAAATGAGACCAAGCTCTCAGTAGTTAGTCTCACCACCTCCAGGAAGCCTCCCCAGACCGCCCAAGCCCATGCTGTTCACTCCCTCCTCTCAATTCCCTTTCTGATTGTCTTACACTTACTTCTCGCAGCCTAAATTCTGCTTCTCTGGCTCAGCTCTATGTTTGCTGAAAACAAGAAACACACCTACCCACCTATCCCCCCCACCCCCCGCAACTGCCTAACGCACAAGATGTTCACAGCTCGTTCGCAGCTGAGGAAGGCTCTCCAGAGCCCTTGATGTCTCTTCCAGCCCAGCCACTGTTTCCCACCCTCCTTCAGGCTCAGCTCAGACCCAACCTCCAGGTACCTCTCTCTCACCTTACACTCCATTTCCCACGGGTCAATATTGGCCCCAGGCCCCTGGTATCTCGTCTCCGTTGGGGTAAATTCACAGGGATGGGGCCCAGGAGTGAATATGACCCCCGCCAAAGATGTCCCTATCTCAATCCCAGGGGTTCCTGGACGTGTCACCTCACGGGGCAGAGGAGGATTTGCAGGTGGGGTTCAGTTAAGGCCCGAGACGGGGAGGACCCTGGATTCCCCGAGGGGCCTAGTGTCATCACAGGGTCCTTATAAGAAGGAGGTGGGAGGGTCAGAGGCAGAAAGAGACGGGAGATGCTACACTGCTGGCTGTGAGAATGGAGGATGGGCCGCGAGCCAGGGATGCAGCACCTCTGGAAGCTGGAAAGGCAGGAATCGATACTCCCCTGGAGCCTCCGAAAGGAATAAATCTCACTGAGACTCACGTTGAACTTCTGATCTCCAGAGCTGCATCATGAACTTAGGTCGTTTAAGCCACTAGGTCTGTGACGGTTTCCTGCACCAACCACAGGAAACTAACAGTCCAGGCACCAGCCAGCTGTGCCATCGATCCGCAGTGTGACTTGATGAGTTTACAAAAACCTCACATATGGTGACCAGTGGGGTGACCTAGTTGGCTGCAGAATCCCAGGACTAGACTTTTTATTTCACGCCAAGTCCACCCAGAGCCACCAGCTGGTAAAGGCAAAACACTAACAGAGCCAAGAGTTCCAGTCAGTTTGTGGGGAGCCCAGTTTCTTCTTAAGCAGCCAGAACAAGCTCTTGTTCTAGCTGGGAGTACGTGCCACAGGTGTCGCGAAAACACCTGTGGAGAGCATCTGACTGGCTCAGGAAACCCAAACGCAAACAAATACTTAATCACTCACCACGTTACAGTGAATGCCAGTACCTATCAGACTGAGATGAGGCCAGGGTGAAAAGGGGGCAGGTCCATCAAAACCCACCAGCTTCGGCTCCCCTGGTGGCGCAGTGGTTGAGAATCCGCCTGCCAATGCAGGGGACACGGGTATGTGCCCTGGTCCGGGAAGATCCCACATGCCGCGGAGCGGCTGGGCCCGTGAGCCATGGCCACTGAGCCTGTGCTCCGCAACGGGAGAGGCCACAACAGTGAGAGGCCCGCGTACCACCGAAAAAACAAAACAAAACAAAACAAAAACCCCACCAGCTGGGACTTCCCTGCTGGTGCAGTGGTTAAGAATCTGCCTGCCAATGCAAGGAACATGGGTTCGAGCCGTGGTCTGGGAAGATCCCACATGCCGTGGAGCAACTAAGCCTGTGCACCACAGCTACTGAGCCTGCGCTCTAGAGCCCAAGAGCCACAACTACTGAGCCTGAGAGCCACAACTACTGAAGCCCGCACACCTAGAGCCCGCGTGCCACAACTACTGAAGCCCATGCGCCTAGAGCCTGTGTTCTGCAACAAGAGAAGCCACCGCAATGAGAAGCCCATGCACCGCAACGAAGGGTAGCCCCTGCTTGCTGCAACTAGAGAAAGCCCGCGCAGCAACGAAGACCTGATGCAGCCCCCCCCCAAAAAAAAACCAAAAAAACAAAAAACCCACCCGCTGAGCAGCAAACAACACCCCTTCCCCTGGTCTGTGTCCAGCAGGCAGGAGACCCAGCTGGTGCTCCCAGTCCAGGGGAGATCAGGAGTCTTTTCTGGGAAGAGAGTACCAGAGACAGTATTCTCAGACACTGACAGTTGCCCCCCCCCCCACACTTCCCAAACCCCAGTACTCCAGCACTCTGCCAGGCCCACTGAGCTCACTAGATGAGAAGCACCGATCTCCACGCAGACTGGCAACTTAACATAAACAGATGCAAAGAAACACGTGTATCAGAGAAAAAAGAAACCTGGTGGAAACGTCAATAGAAGATGTTAACGTCCTCCCGGATGACAGGAGACGTTACCACATCGTGAAACTAGAACAGGTGCCAAAAGTGAGCACAGTGAATTAAAACCAGACGAACCCTGGGACTTCCCTGGTGGTCCAGTGGGTAAGACTCTGCGCTCCCAATGCACCGGACCTGGGTTCCATCCCTGGTCGGGGAACTAGATCCCACATGCTGCAACTAAGAGTCCCCATGCCACAACTAAGACCTGGTGCAGCCTAAATAAATAAACAAATAAAGTTAAACAAATAAACCCTTTAAAAGCAAATATGTGATGAACTTGACAAAACAATGAATACGAGAGCTTGAAGGTAAGAGTCAAAAAAAGCTTTCATAATGAAAAACAGGAAAATGCACAATGATAACAACAACAATAGCAGAATAACAAGAGGCAAAAAAAGAACCTAAAAATTCCGGACTAGAAACAGAACGAAACGTGGACACACTACTATATTTAACATAGATAACCATGGCTTCCCTGGCGGCGCAGTGGTTAAGAATCCGCCTGCCAATGCAGGGGACATGGATTCGAGCCCTGGACCAGGAAGATCCCACATGCCGCGGAGCAGCTGAGCCCATGCGCCACAACTACTGAGCCTGCGCTCTAGGGCCCACAAACCACAACTACTGAGCCCGTGAGCCACAACTACTGAAGCCTGCGCACCTAGAGCCCGTGTTCCGCAACTATAGAAGCCGCCGCAACAAAGAGTAGCCCCCGCTCGCCACAACTAGAGAAAGCCCGCGCGCAGCAACGAAGACGCAATGCAGCCAAAATAAATAAAACAAATAACTTTATTCAAAAAAAGAAAATAATAATCAATACGGACCTCCTGCATAAAATACAGGGAACTCTGCTCAATGCTCTGCAATAACCTATATGTGAAAAAAAACTGAAAAAGAGTGGACACATGTACGTGTATAAATCACTTTGCTGTACGCCTGAAACGAACACGATGTTGTAAATCAACTACAGACCCACATAAAATAACAACTAAGAAGAACAAACGTGGAGAATGTCATCAAAGGAATGACCTATGAAATAAAAGAAAATATCCCAGGACTGAAAAGACCTAATCTTCAGACGAATACAAAGAAAAACACTCTCAAACGAACAAACCATGAAATTTCACAGCACTAATGAAAACCTAAAGTTTCTACTAGACAGAAAGAAAATCAGAAACAAGAGGTCGGAAACCAGAACGGGACGAGACCCTTCAGAAAAACACGGAACTCCTCAGACGGGCAATGCTTTCACAGTTCCCACCAGGGGCTTTTGATCTGGAACTTTACACCCACACTTCTGATTGTGAGGGTAAATAAAGCAGTTTTCAGCTAACCAAGAGCTCAATATAAACAAATGAGTCGACTTCTTCAAAAGCTACCTGATGAGCTCTGATGGAAAAAAGAAAGGGGAGTAGATGGTCCCACTGAAAACAAGCCAGCCCAGGGGAGCCCGGACAGCAGGTTCTAGGACAGCTACTCAGCTGCAAGGTGGGGCTCCAGTCCCGACCGGAGGAGGAGGATGCCAGCTTTGAGAGGGAAGTTTCTACGGGGGAAAGGAAAAAAGGCATCCATTTGTTTCAACCTGTGGGAAAACACAACCGCTAGGCGTGTGAGGTGAAAACGCTTTGAGTACAAAGGTTTAACAACAAAGAAAAACAGACGAATAGGAAAACTGAAACAGTTAATGAGCTTTGGTGGGCAGGAGGGAAAATGGTACAAGAAACCTAGACTGACAAGCTGGGAAGTCACTTAACCTCGGGGCTTCGCTTGCGAAACGGGCCCAGCTAACGGGCTCTGGTGGCCTCGGGCGTGGTGCCAGGCGCTCCGCCTCCAGACCTCCTTTTCTACTCGGTGGGTCTAGAACTGGGGCCGCCGTCACCCCTATCCAGGTGAGTCCCGGACCACAGAGCCAGCAAGCCAACGAACGAGTCCCCGGGCGCAGGGAAGGCGCCCCGGACCACGGGAGCCGCCACCCGACCCGACCCGACCCAACGGGCCTTTGCAGCCTGAGCTCCTAGAGGGCGGGGGTGCGGGAGGTCGGGCCTGCCCAGCGCCGGGCGCGGACGGGGAGCCGGCGCCCGCCCCCAGCCCGCGCCCCCGCCGAGGCGCCCCTCGCCCACTCCCCTCCAGGGAGCCCCTCGCGGTCGCTGCCCTAGCCCCGCGCGGCTCTTAACTCTCACCCACAGACGCACTGCCCTCGCCTGTCCGGCCGCCACCTTTGCCGCCGCGCCGACTTCGTTCTGCACATGCGCGCCGCGGGCTAAGGAAGCACTTCCGAGGGCAGGCGGGGCGGGGTCTTCCGTGTGCGCATGCCCGGCCCGCCCAGCGGCGCGGGCTAGACGCTTCGGAGGCTGGAGGAAAGCAGGCAGCAGGGAGTGCAGGCCGGAAGCCGAAGCGCGCGTGCGCACCGGCTCTCAATGGCCTTTCGGTCGACTAAACTCGCGCGGAGCCAGCTCTCGCGGGATAGCGAGTTGCTTCTCGTCTCCCGCTCCCGTCCGCCTGTTCCCTTGAGTACTGGGCGCTATCGGTCGGGGGGGGTGCTTTATTGTTTCACCCCGGGTCCACCTTGTTGCCTGGTTACATGACAACGTCCATCTCGCCTACTGCCCCGTGCGCCCCGCGAGGGCTCTACTCCGCCCCGGCGGCCCCCGGGACGCTTCTGCCAATCGCCGGTGTGGGACAGGCTGAGCGGCCCGGGAGCGCGCAGGCGTGGTAGCTCCGGCCGCGCTTCCGGGACGACGCCGTGGGACTCTTTTGGCGCCGGCAGCGGCGCGAGAGGGGACGGCGGCCCGGAGGGCGCGGCCCAGCGCTCCGCGTTCTGGGTCTCAGCGGCGCCATGCGCTATAACGAGAAGGAGCTGCAGGCGCTGTCCCGGCAGCCGGCCGAGATGGCAGCCGAGCTGGGCATGCGGGGCCCCAAGAAGGGCAGCGGTGAGCGGCCCGGGGCGCCGGAGCGGGCGGTCGGGGGGCGGGGGTGGGCAGCCGCGGAACCCGCGCGAGCCCGCCTTATTCCCGCAGTGGTGAAACGTCGGCTGGTGAAGCTGGTGGTCAACTTCCTCTTCTACTTCCGGACGGACGAGGCGGAGGTAGGGCGGCGGGGAGGGTCGGGGCGGGGTTTGGGGGTCGGGGTCGGAGTCCGGGTCCGGGTCCGGGTCCGGGTCCGGATACGGAGTTGGGGGGTGAGGCGGCAGTTGGAGGGCGGGGTCTGGAGTCGGGGGCGGAGCGGGGGGCAGGCAAGTTCCCGGCGCCCGCCCCCATGCGTCTGTCTGCTCTTAGCCCGTCGGAGCCCTGCTGCTGGAGCATTGCAGAGTCACTCAGGAAGAGCCCAGCGGCTTCTCCATCAGTGAGTGTGGCCTGGGGCGAGGCTACTTGACCCCGTCCCGCCCCGCTCCAGCCCGGCGCGGCCTCGCCTGAGTCCCCAGAGGCTGAGTCCAGTGTCCTGGGCAAGCCCCACTCGCGCTGGCTCCCCCGGGTGGGGGGCCCAGGCCGAGCGCACTACCCCAGAAGCCGCCCTTGTCTTGTTGGGGAGCGCTGCCCTCTCGGGGTGCCTCCTCTGTAACTGTTTTATTTCTCCTGCGATCAGGGCCGTGTGCTGGGGGACTGGGAGGATTCTCCTGGGTCGTCTTGAGAGGGTGGGGTCTGCAGGCGAAGACGGAGCTTCTAACTAGTCTTTTGGGGAGGCTGCAAGAAGAGTGCCACAGACTGGGGGGCTTAAACAGCAGAAATTTATTTCTCCCAGTTCTGGGGGGCAAGAAGTGTGACATCAAAAGTGTTGGCATGGCTGGTTCCTTCTGAAGAAGAATCTGCCCCCATGATCTTTCTCCTGGCTTCTGGGGGGTCGCTGGCGACCGTTTTCACTCCATCTCTGCCTTTCCTTTTCATGGGATCTTCTCCCTTGTGTGGTCGTGTCCAGGTCTCACTTTTCTTAAGAACACCAGTCCTATTGGATTAGAGGTTCACCCTAGTGCAGCGTGACCTCAGTTTAACTGCTTTTAACTACTTAGACCTGCAGTGATTCCACATCCAGATAGATTCATAGTCTTGGGAAATGTCTCATGTTTTAAGACTGGAACATACATCTTTTGGGGGACACAGTTCGACCGACACCCAGCTGTTGGGAAGCAGTGGGCCCAGGCAGGCCGGGGCTGGAAAGGGGACAGTCATGGACAATGGCAAGAGGAAGTTGAGGGCTGGGTGGCGGGGAGGTGGGAGCGAGCGGGGACAGATGGGGGCTACTCCCTCCGCAGGCTTCCTAGAGGACCCAGAGAGGAAGTATCACTTTGAATGCTGCAGTGAGGAGCAGTGTCAGGAATGGATGGCTGCTCTGCGTCGAGCCAGGTGGGGTGCGGCCGCCTTGGGGGCCTGGGGCAGGGATGGGGCAGGCCCTGTGGACTCACGCCACGCTCCTCCCCAGTTACGAGTTCATGCGGAGGAGCCTCATCTTCTACCGGAACGAGATCCAGAAGATGACTGGCAAGGTGTGCGTGGGTGCAGGGGTGGGAGGTGGGTGTCTTCTGGGCCCAGGCTCATGCCGTTCCCCCCCTCCCCCCTCCCCCCCGGGCCCCCGCCATCGTCCACCCACACAGGATCCCCTGGAGCAGTTCGGCATATCTGAGGAGGCCAGGTTCCAGCTGAGCGGCCTGAAGGCATGAGTCTGGGTGTGGGGCTCCTCAGCTTTCCTGCTGGGGACTGGATGAACCCTCCCTGGGTCCCGGGTTTCCTGGCCAAGCCTGGATTTGCCGTGGGAGGTGTCTTGGTTTAAAGATTTTAAAAGCCTCAGGGCCCGCAGGGGCTGCCTTTTTGAAGAAACAACCCAGCAAGCCCCTTCTGGATGCACTGGGTCCCACTGGACTGGTTTGGTACCTCAGTGCCACATGCTGCTGCCAGGGGACAGGTGTCCCCTCCCAGGAGCTGTGCCTGGCCCCTTGGGTGCGTCCATCCAGGCCTGGCAGGTGCCTGAGGCTGGTGCGACTCTCCTGCCCCGTGCAGGCTGAATGTACAACATTAGATGATGCTGTGAAGGGCGTGGGCCCACGCTGGGGCCGCTGTGAATTCTTCCTGCTGAAGGGGTAGGCCCCGGCCGGACGCCTCTGGGCAGAGCTGGAAGGTGCGCCTTCGGGGTGGCCAGTTTGTTCTGTTCAAATAAAGGTACCTCTTTTTCACATGGGACGGCGATGCAGTGAATGCAGAAGGGCCTCTGTCCTCCGCAGGCTGCCGGTCCCGCAGGGCCACAGCGGGGGGCCCTGAGGGAAGTGAGGCCCCGCCCACGTTCAAGGTTTAAGTGCCCAGTAGGAACAGAGGAGAGGAGGCCTAGAGCCCAGAGCCAAGAAAGGCAGGGAGGCTGGGGCCCAGCCCACAGGGCCTCTGGGGCTCACAGGCCTCCCTCGGAGTGCAGGCGGGACTTCGCGAAGGGTTTTGTTGGTGTTGTGAAAAGTAGCCAAGCAGTCGGTTTCAGTTGGTCAAGAAGGAAGCCCAGCCTGGGTGGGCCTGATCTAGTCCGGTGTCGGCCCTCAAGGAGGGGCTGGGCCTCTGTGTGGTGGGGCTGTCTGCTGTGGTCACAGGGCCTGCCTTCCGGAGCAGGTGGGGCTTCTGCTCGGAGTGGCCGTCCTCCCCAACTGGGGATGGTGATCACGGCCCGGGACCCTCTTTGCGCTCCAGGACCTTGCTGTGTCACGGTCGGGAAGAAACGCTGCCACCAGACCAGGTTCAAGTGAAAACAGGTATTTTATTACAGCGTCTAGAGGTGGAAACGCAGTGCAGTGGGGTTCCCTTGGGAAGAGGGGGTGGAGCCAGCGCCCCAACTGAAACACAGGCTACCAGAACAAGAAAGCAAAGCCCGTCTGTGTTACAAACCAAGGCAGGGGTGCGAGAGCCAGCGTGGATGGATGTGTAAATGAGAACAAACAGTCCTAACTGTAGACGGGCCGGCTGGCAGGATAAATAAGGGCGGGGGGGGGGGTCTTAAATAGGTCACGATTCATAGCTGAACAGAGGACGCGTCCCCTGACCGGAGGCTGTCCTAGTTGTTAGGTTTTCCTGAGCAAAGCGACGGCAGCCGTCAGATCTGGAGCGCCCGCGTCGGCAGCAGCGGTGGGGCTCCCGCAGGGCCTCTCCCCACGCACACCAGCCGGCGCCCTACTCCCGTGGCTGGCGGCAGCGGCGGCGCTCAGGCTGGGACCGTAGGGTGGGTGTGGAGAGGCCGAGCTTGGCCCCGCTGTGGGGCAGGCCCCGCGCGGGTCGTCTGTCCCCTGGTGCCTGCGTGTGCCTGCGGAGGACAGATGCAGCGTGGTGGTCCTCCCGAAGTGACGCAGTGTTTGTGTACAGTGTCCTTTGTTCACATGGGGGCTCCGCTGGCAGCGCCACAGCTTTCTCGGGAGCCCTGTGTTCCTGACACGGGGAGGGGAGCCTCTTGGGAGAGGCCGGGGGCCGGGGGTCAGGACAGCACCGTTGGGCACTAGGAGCACCGACCTGGGGGGAAGGGGGCAGGGCGGGCGGTCACAGGAGGAAGGCTGTGTCTCTAGCCTGACTGCTGCCCCGCACGGTGTAGAGGTGGCTGCAGGCAGCACACTGGTCTGCTCTGACCCTTGTGGCCTGCGTCCCGGAGGGCCTCGGCCACCACACTGACCCCGCTCGCGGGCAGGCAGAGGGCCCATGGTGTCCACCCGTGAAGGGTGTGTGGAGTCGGCCAGGGAAGGCTCACGTTAGGCCGCCACACAGAGGCACCCCTCCCGCGCTCCTTGACGGGTGCCGCCTGGGGGGCAAGCACCTGAGGATGGGGCTCCGACTGCCCACGCTCAGCCCTCGCTGGGGCACCTACCTTGGGTCCGGGCCCCCTGTCAGCACCTTTGGCCGATGTCGGCCCTTCCGGGGGACCCAGAGCGTCTCGGGAGGCACACAGACAACACGGCTCCACCCAGGGGCCCAGGACCGGTCACAGGTGCTGTGCTCGAGGGACTGAGAGCCCTAGCGGCCACCTCGGAGCCTCAGGGAGCAGCCCTCCTGCCCGGCCTCCCCCAGCGCATCCCTTCCCGAGCACCGCCGTGGCCGCTCGGGTGGGGCGGGTGTCACCCCAGTGGGGTTGGCAGGCGCGCCCTGGGCCAGCGCTGCTGTGCACTTGAACAGACGGGAGGGTTTCCCCTCACTTTCCTTTCTTCCTTTTCTCTTTAGTTTACTGTGTATTCGTCATACAGTCTAAAAATAAATGAAGTCCGTCTATGGAATTTATAAATTTTCATCACCTCTCTATAAAATACTGTCACCTGTCAGCGTGACTCCCCTGTAGACACAGCAGGCACCCACGACTAACCCGCCTGCGTCCCTGGCCACCACAGGAGCCGACCCTGCAGCAGGGGGCTGCGGCGTGAGCCCAGGGCGAGCGCAGACGTACAAAAGTAAATGCACCTGTCACACGAGCGAGCCAGGCAGGCAGGCAGCAGAGTTGGGTACCAGACCCTCCTCACAAGCACCACTGAGGACGGGTCCCCTCCTCGAGGCTCCGCCACCGCAGCCTTGCCGCACAGGACCGCCATTCCGATGCCAAAGGCGCCATCCCGAGGGCTGAGCCGAGGCCGTTCACAGTGATGGCGGGGTGGGCCTCCGGAGACGCCGCCTTTGGTATGGGAAGAGCGGCAGGAATGAACACACCAGGCGCTCGGGCCTGGCGTTGGCGTGGTCAACCTCGAGAGTCAGCACCAAGAGCACGTGGAGGCGCGAGCCTGGCGACGAGATAGCACCGGGCCAGCTGGTGGCGTCTCCGCGGTGGGCCGGTCCTTCGGCGATGTCTTTACATATATTCTCTCATATATATAGTATCTACATCTCTCGATAGGTTGCCTTCACGACTTCGGTGGAATAAAATAAGTCAAAATTGTTTATACTTTTAAAAAAACGATAAATACTTTATCTAAAACTATCGACAGTACAGGCTGGAGCCAGGCCCCAGCGCGCCGTCTCCGCAGCTCTGCGCGGCGCTGATTCACAGTAGAGCCTGTCCTCTGGCCTCCGTCCGTCCTCGCCGTCCTGCGGGGGGCCCCGCGCCGCCAGCCCGCCCCATCCTTGCATAGTCTCGCGGTTGAGGTAGAAATCCTAGTTACCTGCGGACACGGTGCGGGAGGAAAGGCAGCATAGCGTTAGCCTCGCGCCCAGACGAGCCCATCGCACCCCCAGGCCAGGGCGCCAGAGCCACCGACGGATGGACGGACGGACGACAGACGGCAGACGTGGTGGTGGCAGCACCCTGAGCCACGCCTCTGGGCCCCGTCAGAGGCAGGAGATCCTGTCCCCAGGCCCTTCCAGTGCGTGTGGGGCGCTGGCTGGGTCCTGGCCTCCCCTCCTCCCCGGGAGACCCTCCCCGGGCCCCACGCCAGGCAGTGCTCCAGGACAAGCCTGCCCGCCCCAGGAGTGAGGCCGGCGCGGCCAGGATGGCAGGCAGGCAGCGTCCCCTGTGGGCCCGGCCCTCGACCTCCCCGTGCACATCTGCCCTCTCCAAGCTCCTCTGACAGCGCGAGGCCACTGCAGGCTGAGCCGCCCTACCTTCTGGGGTTTTCCAACAACCGAGGCACAGCCCATCCCCAGGCCTCGGGTAAGGCTGTCCGCTGACCACCCTGACCAGGAGGCCGTCAGACTCCCGCGGCCTCCCATCTGTTTCCACTTAAAAAACACGACAGACAGCCAAGGACGGCAGACGGACCCCCGCTCCAGTCCTTGGGGACGCGGCATCAGCAGTGGCCGGGCCAGCTGCACCGTGGCCCAGGACCCTCCCTGGAGGCCTCGCAGACACCTGCCCCGTCCAGCTCCCGAAAGTGGGCCCTTCCTACGCTTGTCTCCGCTGACCCCACACAGACGGTCTGAAAGGCACAGGCCAGGCCGTGCGCCTCGGAGGCCGGAGGAGCCGGGCCTGGGCCACAACTACAGAGCCCCGCCACCGGCCCGGCATTCCTGCCTGTGGGGCTGGCGCCACACTCACCCTGCTGCCCCATTGGCCCCTGCAGGCAGGCCCTCTAGCTAAGGAGCCCAACAGACGCGACCCCCACGTCCTGAAGGCCTGCCGTGTACCTGGGGCCTTAAACGCGTCGAGCTCCCCCCAAACCCTACATAAGGCGCGTTTATGGAAACGGGCTGAGGGGCCCAAGAGCGCACACAAGGCAAAGCTGGGATCCTGAGCTGTCCCCCATGACGGCACGCCGGGGCTGCCCAGGTCCCCGGCTGCTGCAGACGCCAAGCCTAGGCGGCGGCAAGCTCGAGCTGGGCTCCACCCGGCGAGGACGCCAGCCCTGACTCCTCCTGGACCCCTCCCTGGGCGACCTGGGAGGGAGGGTCCACCGGCAGCGGCGGAAGGTGGTGGTGGTGGGGACACAGCCACACCCTCCCTTGCTCTGCTCTGGCGGCCCGGGTTCCCTTGCCTCCCTGGCTCTTTGCCTTCGCACCTCCCGGCCGCAGGAGAGCAGCCTTGGCCCCCGGGCCCCTCCACGGAGCCCCGCGGGCCCGCCTGCTCTCTGCAAAGGAAGATCAGTTCAGGTTCTCGTATGGGCCGCCTGGTCGAGCTCTAGCCTTACCTTACAGAATACGAACTGCTAGCTAAGCAAGGTCTTTATCGCGGCTTAACCCCCGCAAGGCGCGCGGCATACGGAGGTGGCATGCCAAGGGAAACCCACACGGCGGGCGGCCCCGTGGAGCTGGCCTGCGGGATCACGGGCGTGGCCTGGGCCAGGGCCAGCCCGGGCAGGGGCGGGTGGTGCACCGTGAAGGAGGGGCGGGACACCTTGTGCGGAAGTGAGGCGAGCTTGATGGACAGAGAGGCGTTAGCAGGCGGCACAGAGGCAGCAGAGGAGGCAGGTAAGAAAGCTTGGTTAGCTGGGAGGGACGCGAGGTTCTGCAGGAGCACGGGCTCAGAGTTAGCCGGGAGCAGCGCAGGGGGCGGAGGCAAGGCGGCGTTAGGAGGGGGCGGGGCGTGGAGGGCGGGCTGCCCCGGAGGGGGCCGGCCCAGGTGCGGAGGGGGCGGGGGCGGCCTCGGCTCCGCAGGGGACGGGGCCTGAAAGGAAGAGGCCGGGGTGCTGGCCACCGCCTGCAGCGGGGTTAGGCTCAGCGTGGCGCTGCGACATGCAGCCCCACTGCCGAAACTGGCTCCAAACGGATGAGCGGAGGCGGGAGGCACCGCGTGGTTAAAGGCACCTGCAAACAGGAGAGAAAAACCCAGCTTCAACAGGCGGGCATCGCCAGCCAAGCCAAGGAAGGCGCGCGGAAAAGGGGAAGCCGATGGCGGCTGCGGCTCCAGCTCCGCGTGCGAGCGGCACAGGTGAGGGTGAAGCGCAGGCAGCGGGAGCGCAGGCGCTGGGGTTACCTGCAGGACAGCTCCCCTCCCCTCCCCAGCCCAGCCCCGGGCGCCCGTGCCCAGTGAGGGGCTGGCTGTGTCTCCCTGCTCTCCTCTCCACCCCGCACGCGCCGTGTGGCGGGCGCCGTGGCCCTTGGCTCTTCCCCAGCGCCGGCCCCAAGGCTGCCCAGAGCCCGGGCTGCGTCAGGCCTGACAGGTGACCTCCGCAGGGAGGAAGGAGAGAGCTCCGTCTGGCGCCAGCTCCCCTGAGAGCGAGAGGGACGCCGTCAGACCAGAGAGCCTGGCACAGGCCGACTCACGCCTGAGCGCTCTGCCCACACGACAGTCACGTCTGCGTTTCGCGAAAAGGAACGAGGTGACGGGTGCAAAGTGGACCCAAGGGGATACGCGGGCACAGCCTCTCCCCCCTCAGGGGGCCCTGGAAGGGAACCTGCAAACAGCGGTGGTTAAACCCAGCGGTCCCGGAGGGCGCCGGTGACAGCATGCGGCCCGCGGCCCGTCCCCCAGCGGGTCCCGCGCGGCCGGAGGGCGCTGCCTACCTCCGACTGCACCGCCGGCCACCCCGGAGGAGAAGCTGCCCATGGTGTGCGAGTTGGTCAGTCTGGTGGCGGCGGTTGAGACGTGCACCAGGCCGGCGGCGGGCACGGAGCTGAACAGGGACTGCAGCACGGACGGGCCCAGGTTGGCCTGCAGGGACATGGGGCCCAGTGCGAACTGAGGGCCGGGGGTGAAGGCGCCCAGGAAGGGGCGGTGGCTCTGGGCGGATGGGGCCGAGCCCCCTGCCGAGGACGCCGCCGGGGCAAGGCCCGGGCTGCTGAGGAGGCCCCCAGGGGGCGCGGCAGCGGCGGCGGCGGCGGCGGCAGCGGCGGCCATGAAGAGGTTGTGGCCGTTCTTGACGTCGGGCTCGCGGTCACGGCCCTTGCCCGCCTTGCCGTGCGTCGCTGAAGCCTTGTCCGCGGGTCCGCACACAGGTGGGCCCCCGTCGCCCTTCGGGGCCAGTCCGTCCAGCTGCCTCTTGTTCACGAAGGGGCCGGGCTCTGCGGCGCCGCCCTCCTTGCCCCGTGTGCCGGGAAAGCTCAGGGGGGTGCCCAGGCTGGCCGCCTCGGGGGCCTTGTGGGAGAGAGAAGCACCATCGCTGAAGCTGTGTAAACTGAGGTCGGCCGCAAGGCCCCCGCCCAGGGCGAAGCCGCTGGCGGGATGGCTGCTGGGGCTCAGCCCGCCCGCCCCCGGCAGCGCGCCTGGGAAGCTCTTCCTGGGGTGGGCAGCCAGCTTGGCATCAGCCGCACCAGGTTCCTCCAGGCCAGGCCGGAAAGCGAACAGGGAGTTGTGGCTCAGAGCGGAGGCGGCCTGCAGCGGGCTGTCGGCTGCCTTGGCCAGGCCGAGGTCGGAGATGGGCGAGAAGGTGGACTTCCACTTGCTGCTGTTGACCGGCTCGCTGGCCGGCACCTTCCTTCCCACCAGGCCGCCACCTGCCAGGAGAGGCAGCGGCTGTGAGGCCTGGGCTGGGTGGGGCAGAGTGGAAGCTGCGGGGACCAGACCCCCGCTGGCTCGGAATGACCCCTGTCCCCAAGACAAGCCCCCTTGGCGGAGGACGGGGCTGACCTGGCGAGGGTGGGGCCGTGGGAGAAACCCAGGGAGCAGGGCTGCTTGTGCAGGAGGGCCGGAGTGTCGGCACAGAACACCACACATGCCCAATCTACCCAGGCAGCACACAGAGCGCCCGCCATGTCTGCAGGGAAAGGGGCCAGGAGGCCGGGCGGCACCCACACCACCCAGGGACCACTCTGGAAGCCCCGTGTGGCTCCTCAGAGGCCGGGCACCAGGGACTCAGGCATCGGGAGCACCGAACTCACCATTTTCCAAGGTTTTCGGAGGAGATTTGCTTTCTAAGGAGATTGTTGCAATTTTTCTCTCAATTCTATCAGGAAAAAAAAAAGAGATGATGAATGTCTGCAATCCACGGGCACGCCAGAGCGCTATACGTTTACACTGAACTGCCCAGCGGGGTCCATAAGCCGGCAATGCATGACCCGCCATCAGGGCCCCCGGGCGCCCCCATGCCCGTGCGGTGGTGCCTGTGCTGGCACGATGACAGCTGTGGTGGGGGACACAGCTGAGAGCCAGGCCCTCGGGGAGGAGCAGGGATGCCGTTTCCCAACATGCAGAGACAGCCGCGAGTCCCAGACAGAACTGTCTCCATGCTTAACGTCCTCTCTCAAGCTCTAGGAGACCGCGTCGTCCACAGAGGCAGATGCGTAGCACCTAGCACATTAACTCCCCAGCGAGCTGTACCCGTAGCTGCACCAAAGTACACAGCAGTGTGTGCTTCACGTGTCAGGATTTTTGTGGACCGTCCTGAAGAACTACGACCTCCAGAGACACAGAACTTGCCAAAGAATCCAGAACTCGCACAACGTACTTTTAGTACGTGGAAGAGTAACTCAGCAAAACACTGCAACGCAGACAACTAAAGAAAACACAGGGACATCGCCGGTGGTCCAGCAGGTAAGACCCCGTGCCCCCAGTGCAGGGGGCCCGGGTTCGATCCCTGGTGGGGGAACTCGATCCCGCATGCATGCCGCAACTAAGAGTCTGCATGCCGCAACTAAAGATCCCACGTGCCGCAACTAAACATGCCACGACTAAGACCTGGGACGACCAAAATAAATAAATTAAGCATTAAATAAAATTAAAGAAAGGGGACTTCCCTGGTGGCGCAGTGGATAAGAATCTGCCTGCCGATGCAGGGGACACGGGTTCGAGCCTGGTCCGGGAAGATCCCATAGGCCGCGGAGCAACTAAGCCCGTTCGCCACAACTACTGAGCCTGCATGCCACAACTACTGAAGCCCGTGCGCCTAGAGACCCTGCTCCGCAACGAGAGAAGCCACCACAATGAGAAGCCCATACACCTCAACGAAGAGTAGCCCCTACTCGCCGCAACTAGAGAAAGCGTGCACGCAGCAACAGAGACCCGACAGAGCCAAAAATAAATTAATTTAAAAAAAATAATAAAGAAAACACAGACACACGACACACGGGGCCTCGTCAACACTGAACACTCCTATGCCTCAAAGGGCACCAGCAATGGAGTGAACACACCAGCCACAGGACGGAAGAACACAGCTGCAGAGCCCATACCTATTAAGGGACCTGGTACTTAGACATCTAAAGAACTCTCACGACATAACAACGGTAGCACGAGACAACCCGACTCAAGAGTGGGGCCGGGGCCTGAAGAGACACCTCTCTGAGGAACAGATGGTGCTGAGCGTCGTCGGCCAAGAGGGAGATGAGGTCAACACCACTGCGACACCACCACACCCTCACAGAAATAGCTCCCGTACTAAAAACAAACCCAGAAAATAACAAGTGCCGGTGAGGATGTGGAGAAACTGGCACCCTCGTGCATGGTTGGCAGCAACGTGAGATGGGGCAGCTGCCGTGGAAAAGTCTGGTGGTTCCTCAAAACGTTAAACCCAGACTCGCCACACGAGATCCAGCAATTCCACGCCTAAGTACTGGGTAAATTGAAAACACATTTTCAAGTAAAAACACATGTAGTGTAGGAACGTTCATAGCAGCACTATTCACAACAGCTGAAAACGAAGCAACCCAGGCGTCCACGGACACATGGTGGCTAAACAAAACGTGACATATACACAGAAGAATACTAGTCTTAAAAAGGAAGGAGGCTCTGACACCTGCTACACCACCAATGAACCTGAGGACGGACGCTCAATGAAATAAACCAGACACAGAAGGACACGCGCTGCCTGACCCCACTCACGGGGTCCCTAGAGGAGTCACATCCACAGAGACAGGGAGTAGATGGTAGGGGCCAGGGGCTGGGGAGTCAGTGTTTAAGGGTACAGGGATTCTTTCTGTGGCGATGAAAACCCCTGCACAACCCCACGAATACGTCAAAAACCACTGGGTCGCACGTTTCAGGCGGGCGGTGTGGTAT
Organism: Kogia breviceps; assembly: GCF_026419965.1. Lineage (NCBI taxonomy): Eukaryota > Metazoa > Chordata > Mammalia > Artiodactyla > Physeteridae > Kogia > Kogia breviceps. The sequence continues at coordinate 181,193,271 of NC_081313.1, forward strand.
GTGAATTATACCTAATAAAGCTGTTATCAAAAAAAAAAAAGAACCCAGGAAGAAAGCACTCCTCACGGTCAGCTGAGTGGACACCAGGCCCTGATGGGAGCCTGCACGCCTGCCTCTTGGCTCTCCACTGTGGCAGCCACCCTCCCCTTCTCTCTGCCGCCAAGAAACACCCGCCACGCACCGCCGCCCCCGGAGCTGCAGACTCAGGCAGGGGTCAGCCCCGCCCCACACGCATGTGGCGAGAGGCTCTCAGATGCCTGGGCCCTTCACGGGCTGCTTCTTACACAGTTAAAGTGAACAATCCGGGAAGGGGCCTGTCTGCTCCAGGACGCACACCAGTGAGTTCGGGACCCCGTGCCCACTGCCCAGCGGCAGGTGGGGAGCTGCCTGCCCTGCGTCCTGGCCACAAGGACCTGCCCCGTCGGCCCCACTCGCCTGGCACTGCCGGGCTCATCCTCAGAGCCCTGCTCCTCATCCGAGGTCAGCGGGGAATAGTGGGCCCCATTGGTCTGGCTCAGGGGCTTCTCCTTCTTGAGCACGGGCGGCTGGTCGTTGTCCTGGTAAGGGACAGGTGAGCTCTTCAGGGAGCTCTCGGGGGACGAGATGGCCGTGATTTCCAAGGGCTGGTTGATGTTGCTGACCTGAGGAGTCAGACGCACAAGCCCGTCAGCAGGCCCCTGCAGCGCCCTGGACCTACCGCCCCCGACGCCGCTCCCAGCCTCACCATGGAGTTGAGGTTCAGAGGGGACCCTGAAGACTGCGTGAAGAGGCCGGCGACCGACGGCAGGGCCCGGCGCTTGGGGGACACGCCCGAGCTGAGGCCGGGACCCCCGGCCGCTGCCCGCTTCCTCCTGCCCCTCTTGCGGCTGTCCTGCCCGTGGCTCTGGCCGCCGTCGCCACGGGCGCCCGAGGACAGAGGGCTGTGCTTGCTGGAAGGCGACTGCTTGGCGCTGCTAGAGCCGGCCGAGATGGTGAAGACGATCCTTCTCTTGGCTTCACTCTCGGGATCCGAGAAGCCGGCCTCAGAGGGCAGGTCTCCTTTGCTGGCGTCGGGGAGCGGGCCCTGGGCGCCGAGCCGGGGACTGGCACAGAGCTGGGGGGCGGGCGAAGCCGAGCCGCAGTTGCGGGGCTGCGCCAGCAGGGGGGGGTGCTGAGGGGTGGAGCTGCGGGACCCCACAGTGGCGAAGAGGCTTCCGGAGCTGGAGGACTCGTCCAGGGCGGGGGGCTCGGCTCCGGAGACGAGCGGTGCCGGGCTGCCTGCCAGGGCCCCGCTGATGGCCACCGAGCCGGCGTAGGCGAAGCCTGTGGGAAGGACACGCCTTCTCAGGGGAGCTGGTCCGGGAAAGGATGCCCACCTGGCCGAACCCGGCGGAGCGCAAGGAAGCTCAGCTCTCCGCGTGCTCAGTACCCAGCGCCTTGAGACGGCACCACGAAACCAGGTTCGGGAGAGGACAAGTGGGGGCCCCTGGGCCATCACTTGTGTGCTCTTCCCACTTCTGGGCCTGGGATGGTCGGGCCCTGGAGCTCACACACAAGCCGGTGGACCCCGGCCACCGCCAGCGGTGACGCCCTCCCCATGCGAGAGCAGCAGCGCCCGAGGCGGGACACCCGTCCCAACAGCAGCCTCCTCACTGCGCTCTTTACCCCCAGAAGAACAGGTGTGGATCAGGCCATGCGGACACAGGCGAGCAACCTGACCACACATGCCCGCCGTCCCCGATGGGCTCCATGGCTGGGCAGTGGCTACAGGCACCCTCTAGGTCGCAGGCCCCACCCAGAAGCCTCACTCGGAGCTCTCTGAGGAGGAGCCCAGAGGACCGGCATAGGCCCAGGCCGAGCACAGCCAGCTGAGATGAGCAGAGCGGGAGAGCCCAGCTCAGAGCCCCCGAGCCCCGGGCCGCGCTGTGCAGCTGACATGCTGAGCCCACCCGGCACCTCTGGGTCCTCACACGGGAGGGAGCCCTTACCTGTGGGGGCCAGGGCGAGGCTTCTGCTGCCGGCAGCGCTGCCCCCGGGGCCGTGGGCACCAGCACCCATCTGCTTCTCCAGCGTGGACGAGGACTCTCGGGCCTGCGGCACGGGGCTGGGGGTGCTTCTCTGCGGAGAGAAAGTGCGGGTTGTCAGCTGAGCCGGCCACACGCCGCAGGACGTGCCAAGGGCCCGAGGCCGCGCGCACGGAAGGGCAAGTGGCCGCTCAGGGTGTGAACCTGGTGGCAGCCACGGGAAGGTTCTCACAAGGTGAGGCACAGGTGTCTGGCCTCAGCTCTAAGGGGCGGCCCTGGCTAATGGGCAGGGAGAGCAGTGAGGGCAGCCGGTACGATCGGACCCAGCAGCTCCACTCCCACGTGGAGCCAGGCAACAGCAAGTACCCACACAAAACCCGTGCCCGCACGTCCTCAGCAGCACGATTCACAACAGCCCCAAAGTGGAAACACCCCAGATGACCACCAACAGGTAATGGATAAACACAAGGTGGTCCCTCCACACCCGGGAGCATCACTCCGCCCTGAAAAGGGGTGAAGCCCTGACACTCACTACCACGTGGACGGACCCTGAGAACACGACGCTCAGCGAGAGAAGCCAGACCCAGAAGGACACACAGTCTGTGATTCCACTGACGGGAAACGTCCAGAACAGGCAGATCCACAGAGACAGTCAATGGGCTCCTCCTGGTTGTCAGGGGCTGGGGAGGGGATGTGGGTGACTGCTGGTGGGGAGGGGCTTCCTTTCGGGGGGATGGAATGTTCTGGAACTAGAGATGGCTGCACGACTGGTGAATGTACTAAAACCCACTGCACCGAACACCTCGGGCGGGTGAGTTGTGTGTGAGTGACATCTCCATAAACACGAACAGCGAGTGTCATTTCCAAGTCCATGCGTGTGAGGCTGAATGCCCGTGTGAACTAGAAGGAAAGGGAGAAGTTTCTACAGAATCTGGAGCTTTTAGTCCCTCTCCGTCTGCACACGTCACCTTTTACTAAAAGGATCTAAGACAAAAGTGGCAAAACGTTCCTGGAATTAAAAGTGGACGTCAGACATTCTGTTTTTCTTGGGCATCACGGTGAGCTCAAAACTTAACCCCGTGCAACGGAACAAGAAGGCCCTAGGCCTCGAGGGGAAAGAACAAGAGCAGCGGCTCTCTCGGTGCGACGCACGGTCCCCCGGGGACGCCAGGCTGCCAGGCCGGGGCCTCACTCACCGCCTTCTCGGCGCGGCTGGGCAGCACCACGCTGGCCAGAGGGATGCTGACTGGCAGCTTGCTGGGCTGCACGGTGCTGAGCGGGATGCTCACGGGCAGGCTGGTGATGGCCTCCCCGTTGCTGGCGTAGGGGCGCTCCTTCAAGCCCTGCAGACACACCACCGGGCCGGCCTGCTCCCGCTGACCAGGAAACTGGGCCTTCAGCCCTGCCCCGAGGCACACAGCAGCCCTCCAACCGGTGACAAGTCACCCCCACCCCAAAGCGATCCTCCCAACCTGCCAGGGCCCCCACCCGTCACCCCAGCACGCACCCCCATCACAGGAGCGCGGCAGGCTTTTCCCTTCCCCTGCTGCTCAACCCGGCCTCTCCTTTCCCCAGAGACAACCCCACTCTTCCAGCCTCACCCCAGGGCTAGGGCGCGGCCAGGCAGCCTCCCACCTGCCCTCTCAGCCCTACACACCACCCCACGCGTCGGCACTTTCGCAAGAGTGGTGGCCTCACCTTCTCACTGCCCTTCTCTCCCGTCATCTGCAAGGCCGCGGGGGACGAGGGCCGAGGGTCCTGCGGGCTCAGTTTGATGCCGTTGGCGATGCCAGGGCTCTGGTATGGGAGGCCGTTCTCCTTGGCATGCTCAGCTCTGGAAACGACACGCGTCCTCGGTCATTTTCTAGGGAGCCCTCAGAGCCGCGGTTTTGCATTCAGAGCTGGGCGCCTGGGCCTAACAACCCCCAGGATTCTCTCCCACACTGACGATCCCCCGCTCAGAAGGCCCCCCACCACGAGCTCACCGTGGGTGCAGCTCGCTGGCGGTCACCCTGCTGTTGGCTGTGTGGTCCTGGCTCAGGTGGCGCCGCAGCACCAGCTTGGCGGGGGAGAGCCTGGTGTAGTCGGGCAGGGCCAGGCCGGACAACTTCTCGAGCCTCGGCCGGCCGCTGTGGTTCGGGGTGCAGGGCACGACCTCCTGGTCCAGGGGGGAGGCCAGGTACTGGGGGGTGTTCTGCTTGGGCGAGGGCCGGCTCAGCGCGCCGCAGAGCTCGTAGCCGGCCGCGTGGCCGTTCATGGACAGCTCTGGGCTCATGCTGCTCAAGTGGGGCAGGGAGAACCTGGTGCAGTCCAGCTCCAGATGTGGCCGGCCGGGCTCGGCCTCCGGCTCTCGGCCCAGGCCACCCTTGCCGCGCAGGTGCAGGGACAGGGCGTCGTCGGGCGGCACGCAGGACTTGAGCTGCAGGAGCTCCTGCTGCCGCTGGCTCTTTTCCAGCTCCACGATGCTGATCTGGGGGATGAGAGGAGGCGTCAGGCCTAAGAGGCCCCATGCCCAGCACCTCACTGGCAGGGAGGGTCCTGCGAGAGCGAGAGGGACGTGGGCCGGCTAGTGTGACGGGCAGACAAGCGTCAACGCGGGTGTGCAGACACACCGGCCTGAGGAAGCGAGGGGCCCAGGCTCCATGGCTGTCACCACGACCGCGAGGGTAAGGTATCGACCCCGGGGGCAGGGGACCCGAGGCATCGTTTGGCTCTCCCTACAATGAATCAAGGGCCCACAGCTTCGGGCAGCCTCTCGGTTACACAGGAGCGTCAGGACCCAGTGCGCAGCCTCCTGAGACTCCTCCTGCACACAGGCTGGCAGCAGGGCCGGGCCACCACAGAAGGCAGCTTGACACCGTATCCCGGGACCTACAGCCACTCCGACGGCTACTTGGGGGACGCATGTCTTTAGGGATGTAGCTTCCAGAGCAGCCTCCGGTGCAGAGTAATTCACTGCAGTGCTATTCTGCAGTAACCCATCCCTGAAAGAGCCCCCAGGGCCGGGCAACGGCAAAAGCTTCATGTAAATCATGAAACCTCGCTGGGGAGAGGCAAACGCGGCAGGAGGCCTCGGCCTGTAGACGGGCTTCCGGGAAGCCAGCACCCGCGTGCTGATCTGTCCGTCCTTCCTTCCCGCACCATCCTCTGCTCACCTCGTCAGCACGAGCTGTTCTCACGGTGCAAGCGAGGGCCACCAGCAGCAGCCTCAGAAACAGGGCGCTTGCAAGCCTGGGCGCTGCGGCAGACACTGGGCCTAGGACGCTGGTCCCGGCGCCCCAGCTGAAGCCTGGAGCACCGCCCCCCCCGCCTCCGACAGGCTTCCTACCTGCAGCTCCAGGCAGTGCCTCTGCTTCTCCGAGATCTGGCTCTTCAGGGCCTGCTTCTCCTTCAGCAGGCCCTCTAGGGACAGCGTGGACCAGTCCAGCTTCAGCTCCTCGCACCGCGCCTTGAGCTGTGGGGACGGGCGGGTGGCTGTGAGGCGTCGGAGGCCCCTGGATGCCCCGTGAGGACCCTGAGGGAGGACGGGGACGGAGGGGGGCTGCCAGGACCCACTGCCGCAGACTCAGGGGCCGCCCTCAGTCATCTCTGCGCCTGGGAGCCCGCCCGCCCGGGGGCCCCGCCCGGCGCACCAGCCGCAGGCTCTGGCTCCTCAGCTCCCGGTTGCCCTTCTCCAGCTGTTCTGTCTGCTCCCTCAGCTGCTGGTTGTGAGCCGAGATCGCCTTCCGCGCTTGCATCAGGTCGTTGTAGGTCAGCGCCTTCACTCCCAGCTGAGGACAGACGACGGCAAAGGGGGGCTCTCACGGGGCGCCGGGGGCATCGCAAGGCGGGAAGCCTCCCTCTCACCACCTCCAGGCTGCTCCATCAGGGAGACTTTCAATGTGAAGAGCACCAGGAGGGCACCAGTCCTTCTAGATCTTGGCCAGATGTCCGGGCTGGGCCCTGGGCCCCGCCTGCCCCCCATCCCGCGCCAGGGCTGTCTGCATGGCCTCAGGGTGGCCGGGGTGGGGCGTCTACCTCATCCAGTTTCTGCTGGAAAAGCCTCTTGATCTCCTCCTTCTGAGCCTGGCAGTGGCCGAACAGCTGCTGCACGGCACCCAGCAACCGGGCGTTCTTCTCCTGCGGGGCAGGGCCGTGAGCGCGAGGCCCCTGGGACGGGCGCCCCGCCTGACTCGCAGCCCGCCTGGCGGACACGCACCCGTGAGGAGGTTGGCCAGACCCCCATCGGGGCCTCACCCTGGAACGTGGCGCCACGTTACCAGCAGCCACAGGAACTGAGGCTTCCGCCCTCAGGAAAGCCGGGGTGCCCGCACCGGTCCCGAGGGTGGCCGCACCTCACAGCCCCTCACCCCAGCTCCACCACCGAGGCTGCAGGGCACGCTGTCCCCAGACGAGGACGCCTCAAACAGGGCAGCGGGGCCCGGCCAGCCGCAGCCCGGGGGCCATCAGGCCCCCCAGGTGAGGGGAGCTGGGCCTGGCAGCAGCAGGTGCGGCTCACCTTCTCTTGGTCCAGCAGCTGCTGCAGGCTGGCCTTGTACTGAGGGGTCTTCGTGTACGCCAGGAACTGCAGGTACTGAATCTTGAAGGATTCTACGAGAGGAGCCAAGACAAGGTTTTAACTCAGAAACCCTCCAGCTGAGGCTCGAGGCGGGGGCGCGTGGGGCTTGGGAACGACGTGCAGGCTCGCCAGGGCCCGAGTGGTGCTGGCATCACACGGTGCCGTTGTCGTGCCGGGGGCCCGTGTCCCCACGCTGCCTCAGCACGTCCCGCCGCCAGGTGGGGCTCGCGCCCACGTGGGGACCCTCGCAGCTCCTGCCACCCCCAGCCCGCGTTTTCGTTCTCCCCAAGGACACACGGGTTGTGGTCAGCCAGTCTGCCGGTCTTCTCGGTAAACGTACGCTACCGATGTTGAACTGAGAAAACTGTACAGGAGTTTCCTTCATCCACTTTCTGAAGGGACGAGGCATCGCAAGGCAGCCCAGCCACACGAGCATGAGCTCGACTCGGCAGGACAGGGCCCTGCTCCCTCGGGGCACCGGGCTCATCCCGGACAGGTCTCCCTGACACCGCGGACACGGGGCTGGGTCCTCCTCTGCGGGGCACCCTGGGCCCCGTGGGCGGTGGAACAGCATCCCTGGCTTCCACCTTCTCGGTGCCAGGAGCGACCCCCCGAGTCGTGACAACACACCCAGACGTGGCCTCACTTCCCCTGGGGCAAGACCGCAACCTCAGACTGCAGCATGGGTCCCGCTGACCCCAAAGCCCAGGCACGCCCTGACAGGACTGAGCCTGAGCCCTGGGGGTGCTGCACTTCGCCACGTAGCATGGGTTTCCCAGGGGGTCTGCAGACAAGCCGCCCTGCCCGCCCGGCCTCCCCCCACGGGGGCGTCTCACCTAGCAGCCTGTGCAGGGCGGGCGGGGCGGGCGCCAGCAGCAGCTGCTCAGGGGGGCGCCGCTGCGTGCTGGGAGGTAGCTGGTAGGGGGCGCCTGCGGGGAGACAGCGGGTCACGCTCCCTAGACGCCAGGCCCTGCACGATGCCCCAGCTGCCCAGCCAAGCCGCCACCAGACCCCGAACCGCGACACTTCGCCCTGCCTGAGCAGGGCTTCTGCACGGGACACCCGCGGAGCCCTCGGGAGGCTTTGGAACTGAAGCACCTCCCCTCCACCACCCGAGGACTCAGCGCAGACGCTGTCGCAGTGGCTTCTGCCCAGGCCGGCAGGAAAAGGGACAGCGGTGAGGCTCCCTGGGACCCCAGAGCACAGCGGGGCGGGGGCAAGGAGGCACTCACCCTGCGGCGAGGGTGACGCCGCCCGCGACACGGTCTGGGCGTGCAGCAGGTCCAGTGCACTCTGGGTCTTCTTGGGCTTGCGCTCGGGGTTGGCGGTGCTCATCTTCTTGGGACGTCCACGCTTCCGGCCGGCCATCTTCCGGCCCTTCTTGTTCAGCTTCTTTTTCCGGGCCTTGGAGGGAGACGGCTTCTTGACAGCGGTCGCCCCGGCTTTCTCTTCCTCAGCACCAGAGTCCTAGCGGAAGACCGTGTGAGGGACCAGCCGGCGACGTGGGCTCCCGGAGGAGCCTGGCTCCCTCCCCCGAGGCCGGGGCCGCCCCATCTGGCCGAGGGCGGGGCACTCACCATGGGGGTGTCGGCGGGCACAGCCGCCTTGCTCTCGGGCACCTTGGTGGGGGTGGTCGTGTTGCTCTTGTTCTCCCGCTGCTGCCGGCGCCGAGCTGCCTCTTGTTCCTCCTGGGGAGCAAACAGGGGGCTCGTCCTCTGAACCGCAGGCACCGCGGAGACCCTCCTGCCTGCAGGGGCCCTGCAGCCCTGGCCCCAGGGGAAAGCGAAGTGCACACACCCAGTCTCTGCTGGGAACCCGGTGGCCCCCCGGACAGCCTGGCCTGGCCCCCACCGCAGCGGGCGGTCCCAAGGTCCCCACAACCACTTCCCCACCAAGGGGCGCGCTGTCCACAGGTGGGGACTGTGGGACACCCACTGCAACAGGAGGGAGGACAGGGCCACCCGCAAGGCCGTCCTCTGTCTCCAGGTGGGGGTGGCCGTCACCATGCCCTGACCCGGAGGCCCTAGTACGGCAGGAAGAGCCCGCGCGGGGGGCTCCTTCAAGGCTCACGTGCTCGTCTGAGCCTCCAAAGAGAAAGACACTGGGACAGACGTCCCACGAGGTTCAGAGACAAAGTGATGACCACAAGGCCGCGGGACATTTTCAAAGGTTGTAACTCCAACCTATCTCCCCCCAAAATCTCTCCAGAAATGTGGCCAGGGCGAAGCTGCTCAAGACGCGGCCGCCACAGCCAGGGGGCCCCAGCGCCCAGGCCCAGGCCCGGCCACTCGGGATGCCTCGGGCCCTGGTCAGCTTAGAGATCAAGGACAAATACACAAACTCACCCTGAGTTTTGGATTTTTCAGACTAGAAAAATAGTTTTCAAGCTGAAAATGGAAAAGGAAAAGAAAACGTCTCATTAGCAATGGAAAACCCTCTCAGGACAGGAGCCACACCCCAGACCCACTGACGTCAGGCAGTGACGGGTGCGGTGAGCGCTCGGGACCCCGGGTTGGGAGCAGGACATCTGCCCACCCACGTCAGCTGAGAGGCGGGTTGGGGAGGAAGGGGTGCCACTCACTATGGTGCGGTCGATGGTGTGCAGGTAGTAAGACACCGGCTTCCCCGTCCACGACACTGAGCCTTTTAGCGGCGACAGCTCCACGACGCGCATGATGGTGCCGATGTCTGCGCACAATGGGGCGCAGGGGTCAGGGGTCACCAGGGCACAAGGGGGAGGGGTATCGCGGGGCTCAGGTCCCAGGCACGTCCCAACCGCTGGCTGGGGAGGTGTCCACGGCCCTCCACGCACCCAGGCGCCTGGCCAAGGACAAGGGCAACAAGCCCACAGGGCGGGCTCCAAAGGCCCGCGGGGGCCCGATGTGGCAACAAAGCAGCCGCGAGGATGCCCAGCACCTGAGGGTCCTGCCACCCCGCGGGCCCGCACACACAGCTGCTTGTCCTTGTCACTGCTCCCTTGGGTCCCAGCCCCACGGTCCTGCCCAGGGCCACGTCTGGGGACGTCTGAGGTTGTCACAACTGGGGGCCTCCCGCATGGAGTGAGTGCAGCCGCCGCTCCACATCCCACAGCGCCTGGGACGCTCCCCCGCCGCACCCGCCCCGTCACCACTGCTGGCGGGCAACCCCGCTTTAACCCACGGCAGGTGCTCATAATTGCACGTGTGAATAACTCAGCAACACGAGAGCTCTTACCACTCAAGTTTCTACTGTTTATTCTGAAGTTCAGAGGTGCAAAGGGCTTCGAGGACACAATTCTGCCACCTGAAACACAGAGAGGCATCAGTGCCGGCCGTGCGGACACCAGCGCATGATACGAGCAAGAGCCTGATGAAGGTTAGAGCACCAGGACACAAAAGCATCCAGAGAAACCAGCCCTCTGAACACAGAAAAGCCAAGGGACCGGGAGTCCTGAGCTAATCTCACAGCTAAAAGCAAACAAAGCGGCGCCTGAGAGCTCCGACCTGTCTCACAATTTGCTTTCCTGCAAAACGCACTCAGGGCCTCACAGTCCCCTGGGTCTTGCCGTGGGGCCCGCTGGGCACCCCCTCTACAACTTCTGCGCTGTCTAGATGCGCCACACCCACACCAGATCCGGACCGGAACCAGCCCTGACCCCAGAGCCAGACGGAACCTGAGGGAGAACCGGGTCTGGACACACAGACAGAACCTAAGGCTGGACGAGGCCCTAACACAGAACCAACAGAACCTGAGGGAGAACCGGGTCCTGATGCACACCCACAGAACCCAAGGCAGGACGAGGCCCGACTCCAGGGAAACAGGACCTCAGAGAGAACCGGGCCCAGACTCCACACAAACAGGACCGGAGAAAGAACTGGTTCCTGATCTACAGGAACAGTCAGAACCTAAGGCAGAACTGGGCCCTGACCCCACACAGACAGAACGAGAAAGGGTCAGGTTGGGAACGGCTGCACAGAAAACAGTTTTTCCAATTAACTGCCGGCATGTGTGCAGTCATTGTAGGGAAAAGAAGAACCACAAGGACTCGCGGCCTCCTGCAGAGAGGTCACCATGATTGATGACGTCACCCTCAGGTTACAGACGCTTCCCCCATCCTGTATGAAACACTGCCAGGAAACGTAATACACCGGAATGTTCCGGCGTAGGGAATACGGAACCAAATATAAAAGTCAAAGAAAACGCGTGACGAGCAAACTGAAGCAGTCAGGATGACCCCTCTGCTGGCACACGCGCTCACGGCTCCCCGAGCCCCAGCCTGGCCTCTGGACGCCCCCCACCCCGAGGCGGCAGCGATGCCAGGTCCCGGGCTGGCCAGGGGCAAGTTTGGGCAGTCGGCTGGTTGTGCCAGCAAAGTCACAGCAGCCAGAGGCTGAGGGGGTCCCCTGAGCGCACCTGAAGAGTGTCGAAGGGAGGACGCACGAATTAGGAATGTGGCCCCTGCAAGGCTTCCGGGACAACAGGTGCCCTGAGGGGACTTCTGTGGGCATGTCACCAGGGGCCCCGAGACGGCCGCGTGCAACACCCGGCGCTCAGGTGGGCCACGGGGTGCGGAGGGCAAGGTCAAGATGACCACGAGGGATGAGTGAAGAACAGGCGACATCCCATGAGACGACGAGGCCAGATGCCCAGCGGGCCACGTCCAAAAAGATGGAGGGGCCACGACCCGAGGCCCTAAGGCTAGAGAGTCGGGACCGCACTGCCCAAGAGGCGCCCGTGGCAGCTGGCAGAGCAGGAATCCACGCTCCTCTCCCGGGTGGGGCGCGGGGATGGGCGCCGAGTGCTCAGGAGAGGGGCCTGGGCAGGGCGCTCGTTGCCACAAAACCATCCGGAGCGACCCTGCCGCATGCTCAGGCTCACGCTCACCTGCACATGCACACACGCAAACACACATGCAGCCAGCGGTGCTGAGGGCAGCTGGAAAACTCTCTGCGTCTATGCTGGGTGATCCTTTCTCCTCTCCTGTTTGCTTGAAATGTTTCATAAGAAAACTTGGGGGACACAACCCGTTTCTGTCTCCCGGCCACAGAGGAGATCAGGACAGCATGGGGGCCTCCCCGCGGCTGCAGGGACAAGGACAGGGAGCAGGACAGAGCGCAGCACGTGTGCCCTGCCAGGGCTCCTGCGGCACGTCAGGGAAGACCCGACGTGGCAATCAGAGCAGCAGCGGCGGCCAGAGGAGCTGCCCTCATGAGCCCAAGGATGAAGACGCTTTCTGGAGACCTCCCTGCAGGACAGGGGACTCCCGCCACCTCATGTCACGACTGGAGAAGCATGGGGACACACTGTCAGCACCGCATCCCCGGCCAGGCCCCAGGAAGGGGAGCGGGCAGAGCCTAGCGGGGCCGTGGGCACACGGGGCGGCACATCCGACCTCACGCTGAGGTCAGAGCCCACGGGGGGCCCGGGAGACTGGTCCCGTCCCGCCGGGAGGACCCGGAGAAGGATGGGCACCCGAGGCTGCGGCTCTCACACGGATGGCAACAGCCCCCGGACGAGGACCTGAGCCCGGCCGTGTGTGACTGGGGATCCAGGGAAAGAAGCCCGCGACTGCACCTGCGGTGGGATGAGCCCCACGCTCCTGGAGCAGAGCGCGTCACAGGGCACAGACGGAGCCGCTGTCATCCCGAGTGTTCGCCACACACGGGAAGCTACCGGCCTCCCCACGGGGAAGAAACAAAGCAGCAGGTGAGAAGCAGGCGCGAGGGCACAGGACAAGGGGAGACGCGGGCCCCCCCGGGTCCCCCAGCTGCTGCCCTGCTTGTCAGGACCATCGATGGTGCTGAGACAGAAAGCGCCCAGCTTTCTGAGGGAGACGGACTGGGGAGGACAGCCTGAAGAAGCAGGCGCTCCGCCATCCCCTCTTCCTGGAACACACTGGACCTGCTCTCCCACTCTGAGCCTGAGCCCACAAGAACACAAACTAGGTTCAAAGAACCTGGTCAGCTCCCAGCTGTTTAGAAGGCTCCCGCCCAGGTGTCCACATTGCTCTGATGCCCCATGTGCACGAGGATGCCCCAGGTACAGCTAAGGGACACCTCATGTGTGCTGCTGGGCCTGGGTGGGCGCGACCCACCCTGGCGGCTAAGCCGAGACCTCGACGCAGCTAGTGGCCTGGAGGGATCTCACTGCTCAGGCTCACCACGCCAGAGGGAGGAGCTCGGGACACAAGAAGACCAAACAACCCCGCTCCTGAGGAGGGGAGAGTCCGCTCAGACACCAGGAGCTCCCGTCGTCCCAAGCGCTCAGCCTTGGCACTTCCCTCCCGGTCTCTTCGTGGCCTGTCGAGACCTCCCCCGTACGAGGTTCTGGCCAGATGCCAACAGCACTCACTCCACAAAAGCACCAAGGTAACCTGTGAGTCTAAACGCTTTCATAAGCACGGGAGAACACGCCCCTCCTACATGCTAAACGGACCCTGATTTGAGAACAGAGACTCAGCTTTCAGTTTCGCCCCGTGACCTCTCCTTCCAGAGCTGTGCTGAGCCGTTCTGGCAGCACTTCCGAGACTTGGACACAAGAAAGGTGAGGTCCCCTCCCGCGACCGGGTCTCGACTGGCCCGGAGACTGAGGGGGAAGGGGAAGGGGAAGCTGCGGGGGCGGCGCTGGCCAGGCAGCCCAGGTCCAAATACGGGAAAGGCCCGGCCGGCAAAGGCTGCAGGGGCCGGCCAGGGGGACCCCCGTGCCCTCAGCGCCCCGCGGTTAGGGCTCCAGATCACATGGGGACACCCAACCAAGCTTCAATTTCCCATACACAGTGAAGAATTCTTTAGGAGAAGACAGGATGTCCCTGAACTAAGAAGTCACTCCCTTCTCCGCGAACGAACCAGACAGCCTGCAGCTCCCTTGCTAACCTGGCCCCCACCCCAGTCCTTCCGGCGGGCTGCAAGCTGGGGCCTGAGCGGGGCAGGCGTCGGGTCTGTTCTACGCCACGCGCTGAGCTGCAAGGCACCCGCCCACAACCTAGGTGACAGTAAGAACCACGACGAACGGGACCCCCTGCCTGAGGCCTTTCCGCCAGGGCCGAACCTGATGATGCCAGTCAGGACCCCAGCACCTGTGATCAGGGCCACAGCCGCACAGCCCCGAGCGGATGCAGACGTGGGGCACACAGGGCGGGGAAGGGGAGTTCGTTACCTTCCTTCATGTTTGCGAACCGCTCCTTCAGCTGGTGATCCACCTCAGGACCAAAGGCAAAGTTATTCACAAATATAACACTGCAAAATAATATTCCAGTTGAGTGAAAGGAGGTTCTACTTGCACACATGTACAGAGCTGCGGCGCCTACGACGCCTACCGCCTCTGCCGCCAGCTCTGCCCGCACCACCTCCGCCCGGCCTGGGGACGGGTGCCAGGGCCCACAGGCTGTGGCTGCCACCCTGGGTGCTGTGAACACGGACACCGCGACCAGCAGACTGCTGGCTTCCTCGGTAAGGCACGCACGGACACGGGCCCAGAGCAACGGGCTGCCGACCTGCCCCTCCGCTGCCCCGGGGTTGGAAAGCGGGCAGCTCAAGCGCCACCTGGGCAGAGAGGTGCGAGGACACCCAGGCAGGAAAGCAGCATAGACCCATCAAGCTGCACCACCACCCCAGGGCCCAGCGCCAAGTTCTTCCGAGGCAGGGCCTGGCCCATCCTCTCCCGTTTCTCAAACGTTCCCTGGCCCCCGGCGGCCCGAGGAAGCGCTGCCTGAAGACGCCCACCAGGCGGTGGGAGGCTGCTGCCCACACAGGCCCCCAACCTGTCCCCTCCTCTGCCCGCCGGCTCCTGCCCCCATGGAGGACCCCCACCAGGGATCCCTCCCCCATCTGAACATGAGGGAGAGCAGCAAGCTGTCTGCCGTTCCATGCCACTTGTCTGGAATCTCGGTACTAGGACAGTAACGGAGGACCTGACCAGGGTGAGGACGGGCACAGGCAGCAGGAGAAGCACTGAAGGTGTAAGCCAAGCTCTCTCGCTGCTGACCGCTTGGAAAGAAACCCAGATGCGGTGCGGTTCAGGCTGGGGCCGAAGGGCAGAGCCCTGATGAGAGAGGCAAGCTGGGGAGGCTCCGACAGGGACTGGGGCCGGCCTGGGGGGGTCCCTGCTCTGGGACGGAGCCTGGGGAGGCTGCACGCCAGGGCCTCAAGGTGGCCAAGGTGGGGAGAGGGGGTAAGCCAGGACAGATCCTGGGCTGCCTGAACTAGAGTCACCTGAGAGGAAACAAGGAAGCTCCCTGAAGCCCGTGGAAGCCAGGATGAAGACCCCTGAGTGCAGAGGAGCTGGTCAGGGCGGGGACACCCCCAACAGGAAGCAGAGCGCGTAGGGCGCTCGCCATCTTGGGGGCACCGTCTGGGGGCCCCAGCAGAGCCTGGCCTCAGGGCCTCATGGTGCTCTGGGCGAGCTCTTCCTCGCCGGGCCACAGCTGCTGGGTGCCCCCGACGGGAGAGGGCCCCCACGGCAGCTGCTCCAGAGCCCCCCAACCCCGTCTGATGGGGACACCCACGGGGTCAGCACAGTCCCCTCAAGCAAAGGGGGACGGCGTGCCCAAATCAGGTGAGACATTCTCACGGGAGAGTGAGACAAGGACAGGCCTTTGTGAACGAGGGACGCCTGTTTCCTACCTGCCCGCACAGAACCCAGTGGTGGGGACTCGGGGCATCGTGCAGCGAGCACACGCAGAAGGAAGGGGGAGGCCAGACCATGAGGTGAAAGGGAAATGGTGTGACCCACCCCCCGCCAGAGAGCTGAGAGAGTGACACGCCCACCCCACCCCGCAGTCACCGAGGCCCCGCCACCCCCACTGAGCCACTGCTGCCGCCAGGTGCGCAAGCGCAGGGTCCAGCCCGCTCCCCAGCCCCAGGCCTGGGCAGGACAAGGGAAGGAGCCACGGAGGCAGAGCTGCCGGCAAGCTCAGGACACGTGGCGGTGGACACGCGGCGGTGTCGGCCTGGAGACTGCTTGCCACGGGGCTACCGTCCAGCAGGAACCTGCACTGAGCCCGGGCCCTCCCCGCACTCTCTGGCCCGCCTGCTGGGGTGCCCCCGGGGAGGGGGAGCGACCCGGGGAGGGGGAGCGACCCGGGGAGGGGGAGCGACCCGGGGAGGGGGAACTGCGCCGCCCCGCGCCATCCTGCCCTGCCTGGCAGGCCCCCGCGGCCCTCGCAGCCTCACTCTAGCCCCCCCGCCCCCCCCGTACCTCGTGTTGGCGATCCGCTCTCTCCACTCCTCCGAGAGGAAATCTCCTCTCTCCAGCTGAAAGGAGAAAAGAGGGACAGCCCATCACTCAGAGGTCTCGCTCACCTCTGCACCCCACCCCCGCCTGCCCCCCAAAGAAGAGATGGAATGAGCAGAGGCCCTGAGTGGGGAGGCCGCGTCGGGGCGGTGGCGTCGGGGCCAGGCTCCCACAAGGGGATGGTGGCGAGAGGCCGAGACCACGCCATGCCCATGCAGGGCCAGCAGGGGGCGCCCCGAGGCGGTCGTGCTGGACAGCACACGCAGTGAGGGCGCAGCTCTCCCGCACCACCTCGCCTGTCTCCCGGGCAGAAGGGCTGTCCTTACGCCCTCGCCACCCTCCGCCCTCCGCAATGCTCCGACCGCTATCTTCGTTAGCCGACTAATCTCATTGTGCCTCAAGGCCGAAGTCTGCCTGAGACAACTCAGACCTTATTAACCTAACTGCCCAGAACTGTACCATTTGACAAACCAAGAAATCTGGCTTGGTAATTCTTCAAAAAAAGGCTATCATCCCACTCCTGGGTGTCCACCTGGAGAAGTGAAAACAGACCTCCCCAGGAAAACCTGCACACCCCTGTCCGCAGCAGCAAAGGTGGGGACCCACATGTCCGTCATGAACGTGAACAGATAAACATCCTATGGTCCCTCCACACACGGGAGCATCACCCAGCTATAAAAAGAGGTGAAGCCCCGACACTCGCTGCCACGTGGACGGACCCCAAGAACATGACGCTCGGTGAGGGAAGCCAGACACAGAAGGACGCACAGGGTGTGATTCCACTGATGGGAAACGCCCAGAACAGGCCGACCCACAGATAGAGCATCTCGTGGCGGGGGGTGGGGTGGAGGTGGCTGCTGGCGGCCCCCGTCTGCAGCCCACAAGCCACCAGGTGACCGGAGGCCCTCCAGGCAGTGAAGGGACAGCGCCGCCCAGCAGGGCTGGCCCCTGAGCCTGTCTTGGGACGGGCAGGAGGGAAGAGCCTCCAAGCGGAGGGGCCTGTGAGTGCCGCAGCGCCCAGGCAGAGCAGCTGCAGGTCCGGCGCCCTCCAGCACACAGGAGTCACCCAGGGACATGAGGGGTCGAGCCCCACAGGGCAGAAGGGAGATGGCCGTCCTAAAACACCCGGGTGCCGTGGGAAGTCTACGTCCCGGGCGTCCGCGTCTGCTCGCTGGGTCCTCTCCCCTTGTGAGGCTGCCGCAGTTCCCTGCGCACAGCCCAGCAGGCTCGGGGCACTGACCCAAGTCCAAAAAAGCTCAAGCTGCAGGCCTGAGGCCGTGTCCCGGGAAGGCCTCTCGGTGTCTGGAACCAGACCTTGGGGGCTCCCTGTCCGCATACTCTCTGGGAAAACACGGGGTCCACACGGGCACCTGCTCTCCTCCCGGAGTCTGGGGTCTCGGCTGACCGGCCCCCCGTGAGAACCCCGGGCTAGGTCTCCGTGGCCAAGAGAGCAGGCCGCGGCCCGCGGGCACTGGGTCTCGAGAGCTTCCCCGGGGCCCGCACCCCGCCCGTGCTGCTGCGCCTCGTTTGGGGGAGTGAAGCGCGTCCTGCGGAGCCTGGAAGCCCGGCCCCCGGGCCCCCCCTGCGCCTCTTCCCTCTGCTGGTTTGCCTCCGTCCTGGCTCTGAATAAACCACAACGCGAGGACGACGTCTGCTGCGTCCTGGCGTCCCACAGGCTCGTCCTGATGTGGCTTCTCTCTCCACGGGGGCTCACCCATCCAAGCCACACCGTTTCACGCCACAGCGTCACTGCTCTGTTGTGGCCTCACGTTCAAGGCAAGAGAACAGCCACCGTCCCGGCCCTGCCGCCATTCGCCTCTTGATACAGACTGGCCGAGTCGGCTCTGTGTTGCTGGGGCCAGTGTGCCCGAGTTAACCGTGGCAGGAAGATGTCACCCCCACCAAGGATCTGTGACTGGCCCCAAGATAACCAAGACCTCCAGTGTGGAGAAACGCACACGGGCGTAAGAGAAAAGAACGGACCCCAGCCCACAAAGGCACAGGGGCTGCCACCGCCTGCCCAGGGACCTGGCCAGGGGCACCTCCTCACACGGCGCTTCTGTGAGGCTGCCACCGCCCCAGGCACGGGAAACCTGTGTGCCAAGCCCACTGCCAGGGGCCGACGCACGGGGTCACCCGGCTGTCACCAGGCGGAGGGGGCGCCCTGAGATGTGACAGACGTAGGCAGAAGCCGGGCGTAGGGAGGGCCCAGGGGCTCTGACGGGAGGAGAGCTGTGGGCTGCAGGGACGGGCAGGGACCAAAGAGGCGGCTCAGACGCCAGGAAACACACTGGGCTCGGAGGCTCCTTCCTGCTGGCTTCGTTTCCCCGCTCAGTTACTAAGTGACAGAGGCAGGACCCTGCCCGCCAACCAGGGCACCTGCTCCCAGCCACAGACAGCCACAGTGGGGGCACTTTTCCAGACCCAGCCGGCAAGCTCCTGCCAAATCCAGGCATTGGGCAGGGACTGTCACCACACCCTCCTGGCGCAGGGCCACGTGGACGCCAGAGGCACAGCTGGCTGCCGCCCCGACACGGCCGCCAAGGCCGCGACCAAGAGTCCTCTGAGCCGAGTTCTGCTCGCAGCCACCTCGCGAGGCCACAGAGCAAGGGCAACTGACAAGCGCCCTGGACCTCACGAGGTCAAAGAGCGAGAAGGGTCACACACAGGGAGCCCCGCCAATGAGCCAGCTGACGTGCCGCTGACCCCCAAACACCCACCAGGCCAGGTGCTGCCGCCCAAAGGTGACGAGGGGAGGAAGGAAGGAGAGGTGACCTGCCAGGGCGGCCAGCCCACCAGCCTCACCCCCGCCTCTCCCTCCAGCCGCAGGGACTGTACCAGCAGCTAGAACCACACTCCGAATAAAGCAGCGAAGGCTGCCTGCAGATCCATCGGGGCATCCCTGGTACCTGCGTCAATGCAGACTTCTACACTACGGGATTGAACTGCTTGGTCCTCTCACCAGAAGCAGGAGGCACTGCTTAAATTTAAAAACCTATGTTTTAGGAGGTCATGAGGTCTTAGGAAACCGGTAAACCATCCAGGAACTCTTAGCAGCATGCTGGTGGATCTAACGGACCGGGCAAAAAGAAGTTTCCTGGAAACAGAAACCAACTGGACCAACTGCCCTCAGCCTGAGCAATGAACACCAGAGGACTTCAGATGCAGGAGGGACGCAGGAGACCAGAGGATACACCCCTTGCTTTTCACTGAGGGGAGAGAATCGCACAAGAAATCCCACCAGGAAAAAGGGGAGGGGAGCTGGGCCCAGCCTGCAGGTGTGCAAGTCCTGGTCCAAGAACAGCTAAGCAGAAGCAGAGAGGGCACGGCCGAGCTCACGCCGCAAGGTCACAGCACCCCGATGCCAAGGCCAGGCATCACGAGAAAGGAAAACTACAGACCAGCATCCCCCTTGGCTGCAAATACCCTCAACAAAATAGGAGGTATACCCCAGGGCCAGGTGGGATTTACCCTGGGCATGGAAGTACATCAAACCTTGTACTCTGTCCCCTCAACAGGCCAAAGATGAAAATCACACAATGCAAAAGCAGCTTTAACAAAACCCAACACCCATTCACAATCAAGATTTTCAGAAGAAAAATAAGAACAGAGGTGAACTTCGTCAACTTTAAAAACAACACCCACCAAAAAAATCGAAAGCTAACATGACACCCATGGTGAGAAGCTCGAGGCTTTCCCGCTAAGATCTGGGGCAAGGCAAGGATATGCCCTCTCATCCCTGCTCTTCAATACCATACTAGAAGCCCCGGCTAATGCAATAAGACAAGAAAAGGAAAGGGTACGGATTGGGAAGGAAGACGTAAAACTGCCTTTGTTCAAAGGTGATGTTACCATCTATGTAGAAAATTCAAAAGAATCAACGACAACCCTGGAACTAATACAGCAACTACAGAAAGGTTGCAGGATGAGGGTATGACTGTACGTCAGTACAGCGCAGACAGAAGTCAAGTGCAAACCCCCCAGAGTGACCAGCACATCACTGAAGGAGGAGAACGAGGCTGGAGGCCCGATGCCATGTGGTTCAGGACTGCCTCTCACGAAGACGCAGCTGTCAAGACACTGCAGTGCCACTGAGAGAGCACACGGGGAGAGTGTGGGACGGAGCAGAGTGGAGCGGCCGCTGGCCTCGGACGAATCAACAGAGACGGCTCAACAGAGAGAGGCAGCCCTGCAGCAGATGGGGTGGGGCAGCTGGATGTCTGCACACGGAGAAATGAATGTAGACGCAGACCTCATGCCCTCCACAAGAGGTAACCAGAAAGAAACCACGAACCTACAGGCAAAACGCACAGCCACAGAACTCCTATACGATACCGTGAGGGTAAATCTAGGTGAGCTGAGGCTTGGCTTTTAAACACGACACCGAAAGCACGACCCATGAAAGGAGAAATGGCTAGGCTGTTCTAAGAGCCTGGAGTCCCCTCTCCTGCGCCCCCATCTGCCTCCCACCTACAATTACGTGACCCACTCTGGGTCCCCGAGGCGATGGGGACGCTGACTCTGGCCCCACAACCCTGCCCGCAGGACGGCGCAGGGAGAGCAGCGAGCATGGCAAGGAAGTCCGGGAGGGGGCGTCAGGACCACGTCACAGCCAGCTGGGGTCTAAGTGACCTGGGGGGCGTGAGATGGGAAGTGGTGGGTGTGGTGAAGATCCGGTTGCAGACCCCGCCCCCTGCGATGCCCCAGCAGCGGCCCAGGGGGATGGTGGCTGCATGGCGGCCCTGCGTCCACAGGCAACCGAAACCTGGCAGAAAGACTGATGAAGCCTTGAGCACAGAAACGCACTCGAGCCGAGGATGCGGACGCGGACACCCTGGGTAGGAGGAGCAGAGAGAGAGGCCAGAGCGTCCAGGATCCAGGAGCGAGACCCGAGGAACCTCGGCGTCGAAAGGCCGGGCTGAGCGATGCTGAGTGAGGGGCAGAGGGGCAGGCGGCACCGGGACAGCCGGGGGACTCATCCGCTGGGCCCCACGCTGCTGCGGGGGGCAAGCAGGAGAAAGATGCCCTCAGCCGGCCCGCGGACGGGGCAGAGGCCGCCTCGCCCGCACCCTTCCGCCCCCACTTGCCGACCCGGGAGGGGAGCTGCCTCTGAAAGAGCCGGTGCTCCGAGGCCTTGCCGGTGCCTGCGGGGCTGAGGAAGAGAAACGCCACGTGGGCCACCTCTGTTCTCTGAGCGCCCGCAAGGACCCCCAGGAGGGAGGATGAGAGTGGCCGGCAGAGGGTGGAAAGCGGTGGGGAGGGGGCTCTGGGTGGGGGAGCTGCCCCCGCCCCCGGGGGCGGAGGCTCAGGGCAGGCACTGCACCAGCAGCCACGGGGCATGGAGCGGTGGCACTCACTGTGTATTCTGCATGCTTTTTTCCATACCATTTCATCCACTTCCTGAACTCTCGGTCCATGGTCTGCAAGGGAGCCGAACCAGACAGCCCGTCAGGAACCAGGCAGCCGGAATGGCACCCACGGCTCCCCAAGCCCCCTTCCTCCCCTTGCCCGCCCGCTCCGGGGTTCCCGGCAAAGGCTCCCGACCGCAGGGAACCCAAGTCAGCGGGTGTGCGAACCACAACTCTAAACACGTTCCTGTGGGGACGACACCGCTCAAACGTGTGCTCTCCCCAGACCCTGCCACCCCCAGGCAGACGCTGGCACAAGGGTGATGCCAGCTGACCTCACGGCGCTGGGGGAACTCCCCTCCCCTTGACCCCTGGCACAGGCCACGCCCTCACTCCACAGGCCACCACAAACCAAGGTTAGAAAGAAAAGTGACAGATGCAACCATGCCCGGGTCCCAGAAGCGCTCACCTCCGCGTACTTGGCCGGGATGTCAGCTTTCTCGACACCATAGTGATGTTTGCAGTTGGTAGCCGCGGCGACCTGCAGCACAACCTGGCCCACTCCTTCAGAGACAGAGAGAGAGAGAGAGAGAGAGAAGAGAGAGACAGCAGCAGGTGTCAGATGTGCACTGTGACAGAGGCCACACCCCAGCCACTAGGGCGATGGCCACAAGGTCACCAGGCAGAGGCCACGGTCTCTCAGCGAAGGTGCCCGAGAGCTCTCCGAGGTCACAGAATGTGTTCAAATGCCTCAGGCCATGGGCTGAGCCGCCACCAGGGGACAGCCATCTGGGTTCCACTTCATCATCCAAGGCCAACACTCCACGGCCCCCCAACCAGAACCTGTCCTTGGTCCACGGCCCCACGTGGCACTAACTGTCCAGACACAGACCCAGCTATGCGAGACCCAGGAACCCCTCGGGAAGGGTCCCGCCCACCCTGGACACACCACGGCTCCACTACACGGCCAGCTCGCATCCTCAGCCGAGTCTGAAATGGGCTCAGAGAGGGGCGGGAGAGCCCCGCACCACACACGCCAGCAGAACATAGGCGGAGTCTGCGGGCATTTAGCCTTCACGACAAAAGGAAGCTTTTTAAATGGTCTCTCCTTGAACTTAGATCAGTTGCACTTTAAATAAAGTGTCAGGAGCCCCTTGATTTCCCAATTTGAATAGAATGTACTCCAATGATGACAACAAACCTCTATTCAGAAACACGGGGTAAACAGGGGAGAGGACGTGCGGTCCCTCCCAGGGGACAGGGGGAAGGCGTGGAGAGCTTGGCCTGAGGAGGCTGGCGCTTCTCAGAAATCATAAGCCTTTTGACACTAGGGGAGTTTTACGGGCTTTTAGAGAAATGACTTTTGAAGTATGTGCATTCTTATTAAAATATGAATCATACACTTAAAAAGGACTTAAACTGACAATGACACCACGAAAGAAGCCATCTTCGTCCCCATCTGCAGGGCCCCTGCCCGGCTGAGATGGGACTTTCGGGTCGGTGAGCAGGTCACATGGGATGGCAGAGATGCCCCAGCGGTCTGTGCTGGGGGTTCCCGATGGAGCCGCCCAACGACATGCCAGACAGCGGCCCCGTCAACCCGTGACCTCACGGGTCCCACCAGGAACTAGTCAGCCCAATGCTTACTCAGGCAGCACGGCGTGCCACGTGTGCGTCTATACAGAAGGACGCCCCGTGAGCAAGGAGGGGGGCCGCTTGGGCTGGTGAGTGCGCGAAGGGGGGAGGGACCGCCAGCAAGGTGGGGGCTGGTCCACCTCGGTGGTCCCTGGGGCCACCTGTGGGCCAAGAGCCAGGAGCAGCCCCAGGCCCAGGAGGGAGCAGGAGGGAGTGCAGCCACGAGGCCAGGGAGCAGGGCTCTCCTCTCAGCAGGAGCAGGCACGGGGGCGGGAAGCAGAGCCGCAGCTCAGTGCTGGCGGCTGGGCAGAGCCCACAGACCTTCTCAGGCTGGCTTAGCAGGAGTGAAGGGGCAGGTTTCTGGGCACCGGAAAGGCGGGCTTGGTTTGCGGCCTGCCAGGTGGGGAGAGGGGTGTGCTGACTTGGGACTGCAGGGTCGGCCCCCCCCTCCGCCACTGCCTAGCACTTGCCCCGGACCCCTCCCAGCGGGCACATGGGCATGGCCCACACTCACCGCTACCCAGGTCCACAAACAGGTCGTCCTCGGTCATCTTGATCTCGTCGATCATCTGGGCGACCAGGTCGAAGGAGGTCTCCCCGTATACCTCCGGGGAGAAGGGCTCGTAGTTGTTGAGTTTCTCGGGGTCGGTCACCGAGTGGTTGTAGACCTGCTGCAGGATGTGACGCAGGAGCCCCGTGGACGGCCGCGTGTTCAGCTTCATGGGCTGTGTGGTGCCCTTCCACTGCGGCACAGGGGGTGCCAGTCGGTCCACCTGGGCCCCGCCCCGCCAGCCGTGCCACTGCCCCCAATGGTGACCCATGTGTGTGGGAGCCTGTGTGTGAGCCTGTGTGTGGATGTGTGTGGTATGAACCT
Organism: Kogia breviceps; assembly: GCF_026419965.1. Lineage (NCBI taxonomy): Eukaryota > Metazoa > Chordata > Mammalia > Artiodactyla > Physeteridae > Kogia > Kogia breviceps. Next base: position 181,216,899 of record NC_081313.1, read on the forward strand.
GCATGCATGCATGTACCCGTGTGGGGGTACGCGTGCACACATGCACCCCTGGACCCAAGCAGTGTGAACTCCCCAACATAGCTCCCCTCTCCTAGCTGGTCTGTCCCAGCGCCCAGAACGCCCAAGGGGTGGGTGAAGGACGGAGAAGCCCCAGGAAGACTCCCCGTCACCCGCCTGCCTGCCGTGGCCTCCGGGGGCGCCCCAGGGCCCGGGACCCATTCGGAAGTAACGAGGCCGCTCAGTCCCAACCGTCTGCGTCACAGCGGCTGTGGTTCCCCACACCCTCCCCACTGCATGGTCCAACGCCCTGGGGTGCTGCAGGCTCTGCACTCCCAGGGCCTCAGGGGCCGGGTTGAAGCACCCAGGTGACTCGACAGGCAATGGGGTCCTGAAGCACAGAGTGGGCCCAGAGGAGGAGGCGGGCCTGAGGGGCGGGTGAAGACCACATACCAGCTGGTGGATGCTGTCGATGGCCCGGTTGTACTTGTCACAGAGCCTCTGCATGCTTTCGAAGCTGAAAGAGGCAGGGGATAGCTGCTGGCCGCTGCCGAGCTCGGAACAAACCACCGGGCCTCGTGGGAGGGGGCAGAGGTCCAGGGGCATCAAGGGGCCTCGAGACTAGTGCGGAGGGGTGGGCTCACGGGTCAAAGCCTCGGGCAGCAGTGCCCTGCAGGCCTTGGGTGAGGAAAGGGTTACGCACAGCCATCCGCAGAGAGAGGCAGGCGGGACCAAGGCTGCCTCACCCCCAACCCGTGGATGCAATGAAGTCCCACAGCCCCAGGGCTGGGCCGCCCCTTCCCTGTCCTAGCCAGGAGGGTGTGGGGCGGGTGGGGGAGGGGGGGAGCCTCCATGTTTACATGTTTACCCCTCAGCCTAACTTGAGTGGGCGGGGGGACAGCCAGGGCACCGAGGGCCACGCGCAGGCAGAAAGGGCTCCCGCTCTGCTGGTCGGGTGGACGGGGATGACGGCCGACACCCCGGCTCTGCAGAGAGTAGGGTCAGGACCTCTCCCCTCATGCTGACATCACTTCTGTTTACTACACCTGTTTAAGTTTCTGACACTGTCACAGGTATAAGCAGCCTGTGTTAGACACCTAACAAGGGAGCTGTCGGGAGTTTTTAAGAAGACTAGGTCCTCCCAAACACCAGGGGAATGAGTTTTCAATGGAACCCCCTAACCCAGGGGTGCCCCCGGAGCGGTATCTGGGGCCATCTGTGGTTGTCACCACTGGCACTGAGAGATGGGGTGGGGGCTGCCTGGGATGGCCCCGTGGAGGATGACCTGCCCGATGCCTGCACAGGGGAGGGGCTGTCGCTTGGGGGCTCGTCCAACGCCCCCTACAGGCAGGGCAGCAAGACGGCTGCTCCCCAGTGAGACACCAGGACCCAGGGGAACCCAAGGATGCACACGGGGGTGTAGGGAGCACCCCCCTCAGCCCCTCCCCACCTGCATCTTCGAGACCCCCTGGCCCTCGACCCTGGCTCTGGAAGGGCTCTGGGAATTTAAGTGCACCTTCCTTCTTTCCTAACAGAAGTCAAAGAATTCAACTGGGACCTGTAACCATATGGCAAGTTCAGCTTCCTAGAATGGCAGCTGCAGCTGAAAAGCCAGAGATCTCGAGCAGGCGCAGCTGAAGCCTGTGAAACTCACACACAGACACACAGAGAGGGATACGCGGCTCCAACACGCTGGGAACGGGCTGACACGCCGCAACAAGGCAGGAAACCCACATTCCGGGGAAGCTAACCACATGCACAGGCGCGAGGGGTCCAGCCCAGCACTGGGCTGTGGGGTCCCAGGGAGCACGGCCCAGCAGCCACCCGAGTGCAGTGTCTGTGAGTGACACGCCCATCCCTGGCCCCAGGCACCCACTCTTCGAAATGGAAGGGTGGACGCGATGGCCAGTCCATCTTCCTACACGGGCCTCAGGGAGAAAAGAACGCACTAGTTCACAACCTCACTTCCCTGTGTTCTGACTTCTACACCTCCTTCAAAGCCTCTGGCTACACCCTGGAAGAGACCTTTTCCTGGGAGGATGAGCAACACGGAAGCTCAGGGGAACCTGGGCACCCTGATCCCTGCCGGGTTCCACCCGACAGAGGAGCTCGGCCCTCTGTGCCAGCCCTGCTGTCACAGACCCTGAGGTCGCACGGATCTCTGGGGTGGGTGCCGTCAGACCGCCCCCTGCCCTCTCCCAGCCCCACGTCCTTCCAGTCTTTCCTCAACCAGCTGAACACGGAGGGAAGAACACCAAACCGCCACCTGCAAGCACCTCGCACCAAAAGCGCCTTTAAGCACTCCAGCTGCTCTAGGCCAGGCCCATGGCACTCAACCGTCATGAGATGTGAGCTGCACGGACCTCGAGACCATCATTCAAGGTCAGCGGCCACAGGCGCCCTCACCCCAGGGGCAGGAGGCGTCCTCATCAGGGGTCAGAACCCACGGATGCGCTGGCCACCCGAGCCCGTGCGGCCACCTGTGTCGACGCTGCGGGGATCTGGCTGCTCTGGATGAGGGGCCAGCACGGGTGGCCTCTTGTCACAACAGCAAGTGCTGATGACTGAACGGGGAGGAGGGGAGGCAAAGGGGTGGGACCAGGGGCTGACTGAGGCTGGGAAGGCCGGCCAGGACCACAAGTCCTCCAAACGTGGAAGTGAGCCCACGTGAGCAGGCCTGGCAGCAGGGCCTGTGCGGGGCCTGAGGGTGCCTCGGGGCCGCGTTCTCTGCCACGAGCAGCTACCTAAGCCCGAGCCTGAGTGCCACCTCGAGCCTGCCAAGGATGGAGACAGGCAGGAGCATTTCTCAAAGAAAAACAAAATAAATTCCAGGCAGGCATTCCAGACACGGCCTCGCCCTTCCCCACCCACAGGACTCTCCTTGGAGACCCAGGATGTGGCTGTAGGAAACTGCTAGACGTGGCCAAAGCCAAGTGAGACCTTGACCAGAGCTGGGCAGGGACCAAGGCTCCCCAGGCCAGGCCGCTGGCGCTGGCAGCTGCCTGCCGTGAAGAGTGACTCCTAACTTGGGGTAGTTTCACACACACACCAATCCCAGTTGCTGCAACGTGCAGTTTCCAATTATGTCCTCACTCTGACAGCCTCTGCCAATATTGGATAAACATTTCCTACCAAAATAACTCAATGCTGGCTCTGAAAGGAAACTCTAAAAGGAACTTTCCCATCAGCCTGCAGCATCGAGGAAGATCTAATTATAGGTTGTGTCCACACACGCTGAGCCCGCTGAGTCCCAAGTGGAGACGCAGCCCAGGCAGAACCCGGCTTACCTTTTGGTGTCGTAGTCAATTAAAACATAATTCTCCATAGCAAGCTTGAGATCTGGGATTTCTTCACAGACCCACCTGAAACACAAAGAAAACTAGTATTAGTGCTCTATTTTTTACTCTCAACACTGTTCTTAAACACTGTTTACTCTATAAATACAAAAACAAAACATCCTCCTTACCCAACTCAAAATGTGAAAGAGTGAAGGGAGGTGTTACTTCAAAACAAAGGCTGTGAAGTTTACAATGCCATCTTTACAATGATGCTGTCCTTATGAATTACACAACTATAACGTTGCTTCAAGTTCCAACAATATTGTCCAGTGGGAGCTAAATGGACTTAATGTGTTACAGGGTCTAGGAAACCAAATCAGCTCAAATCAGGGAGTCTGAAAAGCACCGTACCCACCAGAAATGAAAGGGAACTATTATTTGAAGAATGAACTAATCCCAAGACAAACAATGGGGCTTCTTCAACAAACACACTGAGGGAATTCCCTGGTGGGCCAGGCCAGTGCTTAGCACTCAGAGCTTTCTCTTCCAAGGGCCTGGGTTCAATGCCTGTGGGGAACTAAGATCCCAAGAAAACAAAAACAAAAAAACACTGCAAGGGAAAAAAAGAGATGGGAGGGGGAACCTGCAGACTGAAAGACAAAAATATATCCACCAATCCCAAGGTGTAACCCTGATTAGATCCTGATACAATCTTGAGAAAAGTTGTGAAAGAGGAGTCATCACTACAGAACTTACAGAGAATAAAAGGAAAATAAGTGATATTATGAAAAACGGCATGTCAATAAACTCAACAACCTGGGAGAAATGAACAAATTCCCTGAAAGACACAAATTACCAAAACTGACAGAAGAAGAAACAGAACATCTGAATAGCCCTATACCTATTACAGAACATGACTTCCTAATCAAATACCTCCCACAAAGAAACTCCAAGCCCAGGCAGCTTCGCTGGTGAATTCTATGAATCACTGGAGAAGTAACACTAACCCTTTTCAGCTTTATGAGGCCAACGTTACCCTGACAGCAAAACCAGAGAAAGACAAAGCCTTGTAAAGATAAAGTCATCACAAGGAAGGAAATCTACAGACCAGTATCCCTCACAAACACAGACACAAAAATCCTTTAGAAATATTAGTAAACTGAAGTCAGCAATGTATCTTATTCAAGTAGAGTTTATCCCAGGAATGAAAAGTTGTTTAACATGCTAAAACTAGTCACTGTAGGGACTTCCCGGGCGGTCCAGTGGTTAAGACTCTGCGCTTCCACTGCAGGGGGTTCGGGTTCGATCCCGGGTTGGGAAACTAAGATCCCACGTGTCATGTGGCACGGCCAAAATAAAAACAAAGACAAAAACAAACTAGTCACTGTAATTTACCTCATTAAGAGAATAAAAGAGAAAAAAAGTCATACGATCGCCTCAGCAGATGCAGAAAACGTACACGAAGAAATTCAATTCCTATTCACATAAAAACTTTCAGGAAACCAGAAATGGAAAGCGCCACCCTCCAGCTGATGAAGGGCATGGGGTCGTGGAGGAGCTGCTGTCTCTCAGCAACAAGCCCGCTGCTGCCTGGGGCTCTGCCAGGAGGGGCACAAGGAGACCACAGGCCTGGAGAGGAAGAAGAGCCGGCTCTCTTGTGCCTGCCCGGGCCCCTGTGTCATCCAGAGACTGGCTTACCCAGGAGCAGGTAGTTTTCTCCATCGTGCAGACCCCAGGCCCCTCCAAACACACACACTGGCCCTAGCCACTGGTGGCCAGTGCTCCCACGTCAGGGGTCTGGCTCCCCTCCCTGCGAGATCTGCCCAAGCTCACAGTCACCAGGGCAGCTGAGCAGTGCTGGCTTCCGTGTGTCATCTCCCCCAGCCCCCAGCTCCCTCAGACCCAAGGGCCCCTGGAGTCACTGCCCCCGTGGTCATCAGAGCCTCTGCACCTGGGCCTTCAGGGTGAGCGCCTTCACCACCGGCGAGCTCTTGTCCAGCACGCCTGCTTTCCCTTGGGAGGCCCCTAGCACAGAAGGCAAGGGCCCCCACAGCCAGCAACAAGCTGGCGGTGCGAACCTGCGCTCCCCAAGGATGGGATGGGCAGGGACCTTCAGCCTTCTACCACAGGTCCTGGACAGCACCACGAGGCAGGAAAAAGGAATGCACAGCATAAAGGCCAGGAAGGAAGACGCAAAACTGTCCCTACTCACACACACGACTCAATACAGAGACCATCGTAAGGAATTTACAGAGGACCTACCAGAACTCATGCGAATTCAGTAAGGTCACAGGACAAAGGTCAACTATATTTATAAATACCAGCAACAAAGAATTTTATAAAGAAACAATTTTTTTAAAAAAATAAGTTTATTTATTTATTTTTGGCTGTGTTGGGTCTTCATTGCTGCACGCAGGCTTTCTCCTAGTTGCAGTGAGTGGGGGCTACTCTTTGTTGCGGTGCACGGGCTTCTCATTGCGGTGGCTTCTCCTGTTGCAGAGCACGGGCTCTAGGCACATGGGCTTCAGTAGTTGTGGTGGGCGGGCTCCGTAGTTGTGGCTCGCACGCTCTAGAGCGCAGGCTCAGTAGTTGCGGCACACGGGCTTAGTTGCTCCGCGGCATGTGGGATCTTCCTGGACCAGGGCTCGAACCTGTGTCCCCTGCATTGCCAGGCAGATTCTTAACCACTACACCAGCAGGGAAGCCCAAGGGAACAATTTTATATGTTACTTAAAATAACATTAAAATGTGGACTTCCCTGGTGGCCCAGTGATTAATAATCCACCTGCCGGGCTTCCCTGGTGGTGCAGTGGTTGAGAGTCCGCCTGCCGATGCAGGGGACGTGCCCCGGTCGGGAAGATCCCACATGCCACGGAGCGGCTAGGCCCGTGAGCCATGGCCGCTGAGCCTGCGCGTCCGGAGCCTGTGCTCCGCGGTGGGAGAGGCCACAACAGTGAGAGGCCCACGTACCGCAAAAAAAAAAAAAAAAAAAAAAATCCACCTGCCAATGCAGGGGACACGGGTTCGAGCCCTGGTCTGGGAAGATCCCACATGCCACGGAGCAACTAAGCCCGTCTGCTGCAACTACTGAAGACCCACATGCTACGGAGCAACTAAGCCTGTGCACCACAACTACTGAAGCTCACGCGCCCTAGAGCCTGCGTTCCGCAACTACTGAGCCTGCACGACACAACTACTGAAGCCCACACACCTAGAGCCCCTGCTCCACAAAAAGAGAAGCCACCGCAAATGAGAAGCCCCCGTGCCGCAGTGAAGAGTAACCCCTGCTCGCCACAACTAGCGATAGCCTGAGTGCAGCAATGTAGACCCAAAGAAGCCAAAAATAAATAAATAAATAAATAAAACAAAACCAAAAAAAATTGAAATGTAAATACTTAGGGATTACCTTAATGAAAAATTTGCAAGACCTCTACATTGAAAACAACAAAACATCACTGAGAAAAATTAAAGACAACATAATAGTAAATATAAAAACAAACAAACAACGCTCATGGAATACTAGACTAAATATTGTTAAATCTTCTCCTCAAACTGAACTGCAAAATATTTCCTATAAAAAAGTCCAGTAGGCTTTCTTTTGAGTAACAGACAAGCTGATTCTCAAACTGACATAAAAAGGCAGAGAATCTAGAATAGCCAAAATAGTCTTCAAAAATAACAGCACTGTTGCAAGATTCACACTGCCTTAATTTGAGACTTAATGTAAAGCTACAGTAACCAAGAGTGTGGTATTGGCAGAGAGGTGAACGAACAGATCAATGGTACAGGACATGGAATCCACAGATAGACTAAATTTTAACAGCTGATTTTTGACAAAAGCACCAAGGCAATTTGATGGGGAAAGGAACATCTTTTCAACAAATGAGACTAGAACGATTGAATATTGAATGGATAAAAAATTTGACCCCCATAAACACAAACCATCATCAGACATAAACAAAGATTAATTCACAATCGATCTTAAACCTGGATGTAAAAGCTAAAACCACAAAGCTTCCTGAAGAAAACAGGAGAATAACTGCATGACTCTGCAGGCAAAGATTTCCTGGATATGACCCAGACGACCCACCACCAAAGAATAAATTGATAAGTTAAAAACTTCCACTCATCAAGATGCCATTAAAGCTGCAATCAGCCACACTATGCATAATACGTTATCTCACTAGGCACTCAGTCGGAATATGTTAAGAATTCCTATAACTCAGAAGGAAGACAAACCACCCATTCTCAAAAAACAGCACAGCGCTTCCCTGGTGGTGCAGTGGTTAGGAATCCGCCTGCCAATGTAGGGGACACAGGTTTGAGCCCTGGTCTGGGAAGATCCCACATGCCGCGGAGCAACTAAGCCCGTGTGCCACAACTACTCAGCCTGCGCTCTAGAGCCCACGAGCTACAACTACTGAAGCCCGCACGCCTAGAGCCCGTGCTCCACAACAAGAGGAGCCACTACAACGAGAAGTCTGCGCACCGCAACGAAGAGCAGCCCCCACTCGCTGCAACTAGAGAAAGCCTGTGCACAGCAACGAAGACCTAACACAGCCAAAAATAAAAATTAACTAATTAATTATAAATAAAAACAAAAACACAAAACAGCACAAACTCTTCTCCAGGGGAAAAACCAGAGCTCTCTGGAGCAGTGGCCGACTCTTGGGCTGGGAGACAGCAAATTCAAGATGACTGTGGAGCATCTGCCGGCTCCAGAAAGTGAGGATGTGCTCAGAGTGGGCGGGGCCAAGTCAAAGGGACTGGGCACAAACCCAAAGAGCCCCCCAGGCCAGCACAGGAACAGCCTGAGGAGCAAAACAAGTAATGCAGCAGCGGGGTATGACCCACAGAATGAAGTCAATGCCTGTGGAGGAACAGCCCTTCCTCACAGAAGAGTTCCAATTAATAAACGGGGGGAGAAAGACGGAAACAGAAAAGCACGTTTTGGGACTTCCCTGGCGGTCCAGTGGTTAAGACTGCACTTCCCCTGAAGGGGGCATGGGTTCAGACTACGATCCCGCATGCCGCGCAGCACGCCCCCCCCCACCAAAAAAGCATCTTTCAAATGCCCCAGTAACTAGTCCTTGCAGGTGAGACCCACCTCTGGATGCTAAAATCAGAAGCAAAAGTCCAAGAAGAAACAGGATATCTGCACAGCCTCCAAGTATTGGGTTGGCCAAAAGGTTCACCTGAATGAACCTTTTGGCCAACCCAATATTTCCCCCACAATTTTTATTAATTAAAAAGGGGAAAACAGTAACTTTACACTGGAGAAATCGGGAAGATACCACCTCAACCACGTGATCCAAATTAATGTCATCATGGCAAGACATGTGGATGTCACATGCCTCTTGCTGTACTCAGAGCTCTTATCAGGAACACTTTTTTGTCAAATGCTTTTTCTGCACCCATTCCATACTATTTGGAAGCAGACCACACGTGACGTTTTCATCCATAAATATTTCAGTATTTAACTGTAATAGTTACAGCTTCTTTTTTTTTTTAAACATAAGTGGATGCCACTGTCACACCTAGGGAAAATAACACCAGGAATAGGAGAGAATTCCTCAAACTCATAGTGGGCATCTGTGAAAAACCTATAGCTAACATCACCTCAGTGGTGGAAGACTAAATCTTTCCCACCAGGATCAGGGAAAAGGCAAGAACACCAGATTTCACCACTTCATTGCAAAACAGTCTTGAAGGTCCCAGGCAATTCAATAAGGTCCAGAAAAAGAAATGAAATCATGAAGCCTGTAAAGGAAGAAGTAACACTGCCCCCACTTACAGGTGATACAATTATTTGCACAGCAAGTCCCAGGAAATCTATAAAACTACCACTAGGATTGATGAATTAAGCACAAGGTCATGGTTAATACACAAAAATCAACAGTATTTTTACCCACTAGCAGAAGGCAAACAGAACATAAAATTTAACACACAATCCCACTTATGGTAGTGCCAAAAGCATGAATGAGCTAGGAATAAACCTAACAAAAGGTTGTCCAAGACCTCCACACTGCAATGCCAGAGTTGCCAAGAGAAATGTTGAAAGGCCTAAGTAAGTGCACAGGTATACCATGTTCATGGATTGGAAGACTCAACAGTGATGGCAAATCTCTCCAAGATGACCTACAGATTCAATTCCTAACTAAACTGTGCAAAAATCAACAAGCTGATTCTAATATTATTTACATGGAAATGCAAAGGAGATGGAATAACCAAAGCAACATTTCAAAAGAAGAACAAAGATAGAGGATTGACTCTGTCTGATTCCAAAGCTTACCATAAAGCTGTGGTAACCAAGGTTTTGTACTGCCCAAAGGAGACAGCCATGGATCAGCGGCACAGAACAGAGTCTAGAAATAAACCACCTGGTACACTGTCAACTGATCTTTCACAAGGGTGACAAGGAAATTCCACAGAGAAAGGACAGTTTCATCAACAAATGCTGCTGGAACTACTGGACGTCTGGCATGCAAAACAATAAACTTGAGCCCATACTTTGCACCACATGTAAAAATTTATTCAAAATGGATGAAAACATGTAAATGTAAAACCCAAACTATAAAACTTCCAGAAAACATACGAGAAAATCTTTGTGACCTTAAGTTAGGCAAACACGTCTTAGCATGCAAAAAACCCACAAACTATAAAGAAAAAAAAAAGGTGATAAACTTCACTTCTATCAAAATTTAAGATATCTGCTTTTTAAAAGACAATGTCATGAGCATGAAGAGACAAGCCACAGACCAGAAAAAAACATACCTGATAAAGGATAAATCACAATGATAAAGAATGCTCAAAATTCAATAATTAAAAAACAACCAGTTTTTAAAACCAGGCAAAAGATGATGAACGTCATCAATTATTAGGAAAACTCTCATTAAAACCGCAATGATAGCACCACGCGACTCCAACAGGACCAGCAAAAACAACCCAGTGAGCATCACTTGCCAACAACGGGAGCCACGGGAGTGGTCCTGCACCGCTGCCTGCAGCGCCAAGTGGGAAGGCCCCTTTGGAAAACACCTTGGCAGCCTGTCTTTAAGCACAACCCAGCAATCCCACTCCTGGGTATTTACGAAGAAGGAAGGGAGATGTGTCCACACAAAAACCTCTGCGGGATGCTTACAACAGCTTCATTTACAACTGCCGAAAATCAAGATCCACCCAAACATGTCTGTCATCTGGTAAACGAATGAGCAAACTGTGGTCCATCCTGCAATGATGCACTCCTCACGAATAAAAAGGAAAAACTATTGTTACATTTTTTAAAAATGTAAAATTCTAAAAAATGCAAAGTAATCCACAGCAGCAGAAAGCAGGTTGGGCTGCCCGGGACAGAAGGGAGGGAGAGGTGGCCGAGAGAGGGCACAAGGAAACACGGGGTGACTCCTCTGTACACTGGTACATGGGTACACCCACGCATCAACGTCGGCCACTGTACACTTTCCACACGTGCAGTCTCCTGCACTTCAACCACACCTCGACTGTGTCATAATAAACCCTAACATGGAAAAGAGGAAAGTGGATGGAGGTACAGGTGAAACAAAAGCAGCTGAGAGTCAGCGAGTGCTGGGCTGCGTGGCTCATCACACCCACTGCCTACCTCTGGGCATGTCGGAAATCCTCCAGGATAAAAAGTAAAATAAGAGGAAAAACACAATAGGTAACTACTGTCTTTGCCGGTGAACAGAATCCACCTTCGGGGACACGAGGGAAGGAGGTGAAGTCGCCTGTGAGATGAGGAGCAGGCCTGAGGCTGGCAGGCACCACCAACCCGGGAGAGGACCAGGCCTGGCTGGAGAGCTGCAAACCCAGTCCTGACGCCCCGCACTGCAGGGACACCCCCTCCCTGCAGAAAGGAAGCAGGTGGGGAGGCCGACCCGCCCCCCGAGCTCGCTCGGCTCTGGGGAGTGGGTGAGAACCCAGGCTGGCCGACTCAGTGCACCCCACCTAATCACACAGCCCTGCTTCCTAACCAGCAGTCTTCTTAAAAAACAAACCATTATTTTTATGATAGATTACACCATTAACAACAAAAAGAGCAGATCCCAAATTCTCAGCACCACCCCTGGACAGGCCCACCCTGAGAGACTCACACCCAGGAGTTCACGCAGTCTTCCAGACAATCCCGCAGGAGGCCTTGCTCAGCCCCAAGAGCAGAGAAAACAATCTCAGGGGGTCTGAGGCCACTCAGCCACCAGGGGCAGGACAGGGCCTCACATCACAGCCCAGACCCCCATCCTGCCTCCTTCTTGGGGCACTGCCAGCCCGTCCGCCCCAGGTTCCAGTGGTTATAATGGCGTGTGGCTACACAGCTAAGGATTTTAAGGAACAATGCAGCGAGATGCCAGGGCCATGGTCACACACGTGGAACATCTAAAGCCAAGAGCGGTCGCAGGATTCCGCACATGGGCCCCCGAGGGCACTCTGGAGGCCATCGCGGACCCTCAGGTCCCACGTGAGGAGACAGCCCACTAGAAACACAGCAGGCGGCCCTCCTCCCAGATCTCGCCCAGGTCAGCCTCCCAGGCACCCGGCCTCCTCTGCACAGCACGGGGCAAGCTCACAGAGGGAAGAGCAGCCCAAACCCAAAGGTGACACCAAACCCCACAGGAGAAGAGTAAAGCAAGATGAGGCGAGAGGGGAGGAGGTCCCTCGGGAAGCTGGCCACTCAGGATTTCCAGACTCTTCCACAGGAAGCCAGCTCACGAAGCACCAAGACCTGTCCTGGGTCACACTCAGAGAACTTGACCCCCTGACCCCACAGTCCCGCTTCCCAAGCCTCCTCGATGCTGATGATGCTGACGATGCTGATGATGCTGACGCAGATCAGCATGGAGGAATGGGGGAGCGCACAGCTGGGGGGCTGCTGGGAACTCAGGACTGGCCCACCCCGAGGCCCCGCCCCCGAGGCCCCGCCCCAGCAGGTGCTACACTCACCGGATGGTCTCGATGATTTCATGAGCAGCATCGTGGTGTTTGTCCTGAAAGACAATGGGACAGGGTTTAGAGCCATCCCTCCACCCTCCGGTGACGGTGGCGACCAGAGGAGGCGGGTGCTGCAGCCCCCAGGACTCCCCGCCTCATTTCCCGACCCGCGGGACCTACCAGAGAGCCCTACCCACAGCGCTGGGGCCATGTCCTGCCACGTGGGACACGCTGGCTTCGGGAACGCCTGTTCCTGCAGTGCCCTGCCGCCCAGCGGGCTGCGGGGAAGGGACCGGGACGGAGTCTAAGCCCCCGACCCTCCTTCCCCAGGACTTCCCCCGGGCGCTCCTGCAGCCTGGAAGCCACAGGCCTGGCTCTGAGTCCCTGAACCGCTGCAGGCCTCGGTTTCCATCTGTAAAATGGGGAAACACCAGTCGTGCAATCACCAGGAGAAGGCAAGCAGCGGTCCTCCCTCCCGGCCACAGCGGCGTTCTCCTGGCCCCACTGCGCCCGGCAGGCTGGCCTCGCCGCTATCCCCGAGGAGCACGTCAGGGGTCGCTCTGGCCTTTTGCCGGGGTCTTGGCGGCCAGCTAACCCAAGACCGCGCAGAAACCAAGTGAGGACGACGCATCGTGTGGACGGTCTGTAACTCTAGACTGCACCTCTGCCCCGCCAGTGAAGGTTTCTATCGCGGTGAGGAGGGGCCTCGAAGAGGATGCACAGCTAGAGGAGGGGCTGTGAAGAGCATGGCCGAAGCCGGAGGTGAGATGGTCAGGCCCAAAGCTGCCAGCCCTCTCCCGGGACAGCGACTGCCCCTCTCAGCCCAGGCCACCATTTCCACGCTTCCCAGTGGAGGACGGCAACGCGGGCAGAGCCCCTGCGGGCCAGGGCACGGACGCCCAGAAGGTCCCAGGGCAGGGCCCCCCATGGCGCAGCGTTCCTAACAGGTCAAACAACTCCAGAAACACCCTTTGGGTCCTAAGACTCATCTTTGCAACAGCAGCCCTACTGAGATGTAATTCACACAAAATGGGCCCCCGCTTTAAGTATACAGTTCAGTGGATTTTAATACATGCAGAGCTGTGCAACCATCACCTCTATCTAGTTCCAGAACATCCCATCACCCCATTAGCAGATGCGCCCCAATCCCCTCCCCAGCCCCTGACAACACTAATCCACTCTCTGTTTCGTTGGATTTGCCAGTTCTGGACGTTTGTAAACAGAATTACGATATGTGACCTTTTGCCCAGAGTCTTATTTTTTAAGGCAAAGGAAAAACACCAATCTTCTATCGTTCTTAATAACATCCTCCAACTTACCAAGGATGGAGCAGTAAATATCCACTGAACTCATATTACTTAGACAAGGCCGGGGGTGGGAGATGAAGCACATGTGGTCCAGGACAGGGCAGCGCTGCAGACTAGTGGTTCCCAAAACGGGGGAACCGACCCACAGCATCAGCACGACTGCTGACCCAGAAACCCTTGGGAAGAACCACTGACCGCCCCAAGGCCTCCTGGCAAACCTCAGAAAACAGTGAGGACAGTTGGGTTTGGAAAACAGTCTGGCAGCTCCTCAGAGGTTAAACAGTTAGCAAATGACCCAGCAATTCATCTCCTGGTGTCTGCCCAAGAGAAATGAGAACATTTGTCCACACAAAACCCTGAACACTGGGCTTCCCTGGTGGCTGGTGGCGCAGTGGTTAAGAATCCACCTGCCAATGCAGGGGACACAGATTCAAGCCCTGGTCCAGGAAGATCCTACATGCCGCGGAGCAACGAAGCCCGTGCGCCACAACTACTGAGCCTGCGTGCTGCAACTACTGAAGCCCACGTGCCTAGAGCCTGTGCTCCGCAACAAGAGAAGCCACCATAATGAGAAGCCCATGCACTGCAAGAAAGAGTAGACCCCACTCATCACAACTAGAGAAAGCCCCTGCGTAGCAACGAAGACCCAACACGGCCAAAACAACAACAACAACAACAAAAAAAACCCCTGAACATTAATGTTCAGAGGCGTGATTCACAACCGCCAAAAGGAGGAAACCACACAAATGTCCATCAACAGATGAACGAATAAACAAATGTGTCCCTCCACACACTGAAATATTATCCATCCATGAAAAAGAGAGAAGCCCCGCCACTCGCTACCACGTGGATGGATCCTGAGAACACGATGCGCAGTGAGAGAAGCCAGACAGAGAAGGACACAGAGGGTGTGATTCCATTGATGGGAAACGCCCAGAACAGGCAGATCCACAGGGACAGGGAGTGGATTCCTGGTTGTCAGGGGCTGGGGAGGGGGATGGGAGGGATGCTAATGGGGATGGGGTTTCCTCTTGGGGTGACGGAATGTTCTAAAATTGGTAGTAGTGACAACTGCACTCAATGAATACACGACAAAGCAGGGAACGGCATGCTTTCGGTGGATGAGGTGAAGAGTGTGGGAATTACACCTCAAAACAGCTAATCAACAACAACAACAACGACAACAGGGACTTCCCTGGCGGCCCAGTGGTTAGGACTCTGTGCTCTCACTGCCGAGGGCCCAGGTTTAATCCCTGGTTGGGGAACTAAGATCCCACATGCTGCACGGTGTGGTGAAAATAAACAAAAAACCACAACAAAATCTACAGGAGGAGGGCTTCCCTGGTGGCGCAGTGGTTGAGAATCTGCCTGCTAATGCAGGGGACGCGGGATGGAGCCCTGGTCTGGGAGGATCCCACATGCCGCGCAGCAACTAGGCCCGTGAGCCACAACTACTGAGCCTGCGCGTCCGGAGCCTGTGCTCTGCAACGAGAGAGGCCGCGATAGTGAGAGGCCCGCGCACCGCGATGAAGAGTGGCCCCCGCTCGCCGCAACTAGAGAAAGCCCTCGCACAGAAACGAAGACCCAGCACAGCCAAAAGTAAATAAATTTTTAAAAAAATCTACAGGAGGACACGCACGGTATCGTTAGAAGCACCCCCGCCTCAGTAGGAAGATACTGAGCATCTCAGACACTCACACGGCCAACAGACTCTGTTCCTGCTCCACAACATTCAGTGAGTCCACACAGACAGTCCTGGCAGCCCTGAATTCCCTGGGCTCCTGCACCCACTGAAAGCAGAGAAGACGCCAAGCTGTCCCGCAGGGTCTGCTCAGAGACAAACGCACACAGCACAGTGTACAAGGCGCTAAGATAGTCACAGGATGAGGAGGAGGGTCTAGAACTTTCCACCAACGCTCTCTCGAGTCACACTCCTCCTGAGGTGAGCCGGCCCCCGCGCACTGAGGAGCCTCAGCAGCCCTGCGGGGCCCACGTGCAGAGGAGCCATGGGAGGGGCCTCCTGGAAGCCAGGCATCCCGCCCGGTCTGGCCTTCGGATGGGGCAGCCCCAGCTGAAGCCCCTTCTGCAGCCTCCTAAGGGACCCTCAGCCAGAATGCCCTGGCCCGCCTGCTCTGAATCCCTGCCCTCAGAAACCACGGGAGGTCATGAGTGTGCGTCGTCATGAGCTGCTAAATTCATGTCTGCGTTTAGGCCGATACACTACCCTGCGAGCACGGCCCGTGAGAACAAGTCTTAGAGCCACAGGAGGACATGACAGTACCCAGGAGAGTCTCATTCCGGTCACCACTGTGGAGTTACAAAACAAGGTGCGCGCTCTGAAAGGACCCCGTGAGCACACGTGTGTGCCTGAGTGTGAGCCGCGTGGCAGCCCCGAGCCGGCTCGGACTGCGCTCCCTCCCTCGGCCCCCCCAGGAGGCTGGACGCACCCCAGAGACGCTCCTCCTGCAGGGGCAGCAGGGGCCCTCACGGCACGTGGGCCGCAGCCCTGGCTGAGCCACCGCGTCTCAGACTGAATCATGCAGACCTGGGAAGACAGGGGCCTGGAATGTGAATGTGGTCTCATCTGTGATGAGATGAACTCGAGCTTTCCCAAGCTTCCAAACCAGAACAAAAGGAAGGAAACAGTTTAGGACCTGCCTCCTACGATCTGAGGATGCTGCTCTAGGGACTGGCCAGCTTCCAACGACCGTCCTGAGTCGTATGATTTAAGATGCCCTGATCACCATCGATGATTCAGAAGCTCTCACGGCTTCTCGGCTGTGGCCTCTTCTTCTGCTTCACAGGCCTTCAGAACAGAGCGACGCCAGAAGCCGACCCAGAAAGGTCCGACTGAGAACAGCCCTGAGGATGCCCGCGCTTAGGAGCACCCACTCCTCCTCCCCCGGGGAGCTTGGAACGCCGGGGTTTGAGGCCAGCCCTGGTCTCGCTGCACGGGACACCCGGCCTCCCCGTCCCAGCTCCATCCCCGGGCCGGCGCTGCTTGCTTGCTGAGTCAGTGACTAACCCAGGCTCTTCTCACTGACAGCGGCCTTAGAGCCTCCGCAGGAAGCCGCGCAGAGGCTTAGTGGAATGCTGCTCGCCAGAGCCAGCGGCCTCACTCTGGGATCCTGGGAAAACAGCCCGCAATAAGCGCAACCGTTCCCGCCTGAAAAAGCACCCTCTGTGGAAGCCAGAGGCTATCATCAGTCCTGAGCCGCCACCAAGCCCGTCCCGTCTGCTCCCCTCCCCTCCCCTGCCCAGCTCAGGTGAGGGCGGGGGCCGCCCACGGGGCTGGGGAGTCTGGCTGTCCCACTCGGCAGGCCCCGTGCCTCCTCCTCGACCGTGAGGGCAGGTGTGGGAACAGGAACTCCACCCGGACGCCCACAGGTCTGGCTCTGCCCCTGCTTGTCCCCAGAGGCCCTGCGCCTGGCATGAGGAGCCTGGACAGGAGGCCTCCTGGGTGCTCGCTGCCAGGGCACGGCCCACCCCTGAGCACGCAGGCTGGTTCACGGTGACAGGGGCACGACACCTGGAGACGTCGTCCCTGGAGAACCTGGCGAGAGGCAGGGGGCAGAGACTGGGGAGGAGACAAGACGCGGACTCCGTCCTCCTCTTCCCACTCGTAGCAGGAAGACGCCAGGACCCAGGGGGCCTCCGAGGCAGGGGCATCACACCGGGACGAGGATCAGAATCCCTGGTCAGAGTGGAGTCCTGGGGCCCACCCTCAAAGTTTCAGCGTCAGCAGGTCTGGGCCCCAGGAACCCGCATTCCTAACCAGTTCCAGCTGGTGGGGACGCTGCTGGCCCAGCGGCCCCGCTCAGAGAACCCCCGGCCTGAAGCAAGCCGGGACCACACTCTGGATCACCGTCTGCTGGGGGCACGAGGGCCCGGGGGGTGCCGACGGGGAGCACCCTGGGCCTCCGCTCGCGGTCCCCACTCCCCAGCCGGCTGCAGCGGGCACGGCCTGCGGGCTGGGGGCCGCTGCCTTCTTCCCTGAGGCTCTGCACACCTCCGGAGCCCTACGGTGGGGGCCAAGGCAAGTGGGACAGAGCGGCCAGGATGTGATGCACGCACCATTCCCCAAAGTGGAGAAGCACAGCGGGAAGAGTCAAAGGCAGGGGAGATGGAACATGGCGGGAGATCTGCCGGCTGTCTGTCTGCCTCTCTCAGTGGCAGGGCTTTGAGAGCAGAAATCTGGCTGGAAGAGTGGAAAATCCACAGAAGGCTCTCAGTCTGGGAGGAAAGCCAGGAGGGTGATCAGAGGGCCCCGAGGCCCAGCGAAGGTGCTCAGCCTCACCTCTCAGGCTGCGGCCCCGCTGGGGAGCACCCACTCGCCAGGGAGAGGGAGCAGGGGGTGAAGGGGGAGGCGGAGGGCCAGCTCCTGCGGTAGGTAGGCCTGAGTATTCACGAAGCAAACAGGTTTTCACTTGAAAATGAGTGCATTTCACAAGGCGGGGGGTGGGGTGGCAGAGAGACTGGCTGTGGAGCATCACATGGGTCTCGTTCACAGTCAGCCCCGGATGTCCGCAGGCCCCCAGCAAGGGGGTGCTGCCTGGCCCCATGGACCGTACCTGAGGACAAGCTGCGCCAAGGATGCGAACCGCCTGGTAAAGCGATGCAAAGGAGAGAGCCAGGAAGGAGGCTCTCCTCCCACCGCCGACCCGGCCCTCTCCCTGCAGGGCCAGGCGACAAGCCAGGCTGGTCTCGGGACCCAGGCGCAACGCAAAACCCTGCCCGCGAGACCGGCACTGCAAGGAACAGTCAACATGGGAAAACAGGAAGGAGCTGCCGAGACCCCATGAAGCCAAAGTCCAGCTGGAGGAGGAAGAGAGAAGAGGGAGTGGACCCGTGGCTCCTAGGCCACGGACACGGTGCAGGAGACGGTGGGCCCGTGGCCTTGACCCGGGCGGATGAGACCTGCTGTGTATACAGGGGCCCCAACGACCAGGGTCCAGGGAAGGAGCCCTCATGAGGGAGGGGGGTCTAGAGCCTCACTGTGCCCACAGCGGCCCCTGGCCACCTGGACGAGGGGCAATGGTGCACGCTGGCCCACTCCAGTGGCGTGTGCTGTGAGCACGAGACGCATGCAGATTTCTAAGACAGAGCGCGCGCGCGCACACACACACACACAAAGTAAAATTGCCCTTTACTAATTTTTAAAACGACGCGTTGAGAACGTAGTATTTGGGCTATACTCGGTTATGTACAATGCTATGAAAACGTACCTCACCTCCTCCTTCTGACTAGTCACATGGCTCCCAGGAGGGCACGCACGTGGTTCGTGTGCCCCCTCACCTACCGCCGCACCTGCAAGAGCGTTTCCAGACCTGACCCTGAGCCTGAGCTCCACGCCTGGGGTCCGCAGCTCACGGAAGCCAGTCTGCACGGAGCCAGGACCTGCCGGGACGCCCTGCTGTCCGGGAAGCCGTCCTTCTGCAGGACGGGCATGGGTGTGTCCATAGGAGGAAGGGGCGCCACGGTGGCTCCAGGGGTGACAAGACCATTTCAGTTGCTTCAATCCAAACTAGCCCACCTGTAACAGCCTAGGCCGCCCAGCCACCCAAGGAACCCCTGCAAGTGCTGAGCACCTGACGCTGGGGGTCCGCGTGGAGGGGCCGTCGTGCAGGGACTCCGGTGGGACGGGGGAACGCGACGGCCAAAAGTTCACCACCAGAACTTTTCTTGCCCTCACCAAAGAAAATGCTTTACTGCCACAGAGCAGTCCGGCCTGAGGCCGAGGCCGTGATGGGAAGGGAGGGAAACCAGGGACGGAGGAGGCCCTTCCGAGGGCGCACAGCTGGAGAAGGACTCGCCCGGGGCTCCCCAAGCGACAAGCGGCAGCACGGCCTCCACCCCACGGCCTCAAAGGCCAAGGCGAGCCATGCCCCCAGCCTTCAACTGTCTCCCACTCCAGCAAGGGGTCCTGTGAGCACCGTATCAGTGCAACTGACATCGCCCCACCCCAGGACCAAGCCAAACGAACCCCTCTCCAGCGGCCTCAAGACCCCACGACCTGGTCCACACACACGGGAGCATCACTCAGCCCCGCAAAGGGGTGAAGCCCTGACACTCACAACAACGTGGACGGACCCTGAGGACACGACGCTCAGTGAGAGAAGCCAGACACAGAAGGACACACAGTGTGAGATTCCATTGATGGGGAACGTCCAGAACAGGCAGATGCACACACACAGAGAGCGGGTTCCTAGTGCCAGGGGCTGGGGCAGGGGACTGAGGGCCCTTCGCGCTGACGGAATGTTCTGGAATTAGAGGTGATGGTTGCACCGCTCTGTGAATATAGTAAAAGCCACTAAATTGTACACTTCATATGGGTGAGTTCTGTGGTGTGTGAATGCTATCTTGACAAAGTTGTTATTTAAAAAGACACAAAACCTACAAGACCCAGCGCGGCTCCTCTTCCCCTTGTCCCGCCCCTTCACCTGGTGTCTGTCCCAGACCAGGTGTGGGCCCAGCGTGTCCTGCGGCCCCAGCACCTGCTCCCCAGTGGGAGCATCACTCAGTCCACAGGGTGAGCACAGAGCAGACGCCAGGGAGCCACCTGCAGACCAGGGGAAACATGAGCCGCCACCACCTCGCGACGTGCAAATCCTTCCCGAGAGCTCCCTGCCCCAAGCCCCACGACTCCCGCCGTCCCCGTGGGCACCACCCCGTGGCGGCCCCCTGGAGCCCAGCACACAGCCTGCAAAACCCTTTCCCCACCTGGGAAAAGACGCATCAGGTTTTTAAGGGACAAGCATTCTCAGAGGTAACCTCTCTCACACAGCGGCTGCCTGTGCACCTGGTGTGAGTCTAACGCGCTTTCCGGGCATCGGCCGCGCACCCCATGACTAAGTGAGGGGATTCAAACGGACGCCCCTCAAGATATGAGGAGGCATCGTCATCCAAGGTCAATACTCAGTGAAGCACACAGCCTCCGACCTCCCAACTGCAGCTCACGGGAACCTGTGACTCGGCAGCCCTGCCAGGCGCGTGGACAGGAAGAGGGCCCGGTCTGAAACAGAGCCCTGGGCCGGGTACTGCGACAGCAGCCATGGGTGGGGAGAGAGAGTCTGGGAAGGAACGACAGAGGTGGGTGGTGAGGGAGGCACTACAGAGCCATGCATGAGCTGCGGAGCACGGCGGACAGACACCCAACACGTCCTCTGTGAACACCCTTGGGACCACTCAACGCCATGGGCGCGGCAGGAGACCCGGCTGGTGGGAACAGCAGGGACAGCTTGAAGGGACAGAGAAGATGCCAAAGAGGCCTCCAGGCAGTGCCCTGAGTGGGAGGAAGAAAACAGGACTGTCATCCCACGGCCACGGAGACAAGGCACACGCACTGGGGAAGAGCGCCGGACCACGAGAGAACACAGCAGAAAGAAAGAGGGAGGAGAGGGGTTTCCTGGGAGACGTGTGCCGGGCCTGGGACCCAGGGACGCGCAGACACAGCCAGTCGCACCCTACAGGTCCCCGAATTCAAAAGGGACACCAAACACTCTATCTTGATTGTACCAATGCCAACGAAATCACTACATCGGTGCGTAGCTTTGTAAGATGGCACGATTGTAAGAAACTGAGTAAAGAAAACATGGGATGTCTCCGTCTTATTTCTGACGGCTGTGCAAGAATCTACGAGAATCTCAAAATAAAAAGTTTAATTAAGGAAAAAAGGATGCAGTTCCTAGAGGTAGACGGGGGCGGGTCCCCTGCAGCTCCACCACCTCCTGCCTAGTGAATATCCAAAGGGCTGGCCACCTCTGGCTCCTCCCACCAGGAACAGAGTACACAGGAGGCATTTGGATGTTAGGGACCAAAGTACAAAAGCTAACAACAGCCACATACTGACGGAATACCAGGCTTTTCCGGTGATCCCTTCCTCTTTAAAGAGTCTACTTCACCCACAGAAAAGTCGTCAAAGGGTTAACCTGCCTTCCACCTGAGCTCAGATTAGGCAGGACACACACCAGGAGAGGTCAGGTCAGAAAATATTTTCTGAGTCACAGGGAGGGATGGCTCACTCAGCCGCCCACTTCAGCTACTACTCACAGGCGATTGAAGGGCACGACTGCTCAGCGGGCATTCATCAGAGACTCGTGGGCTCTCAGGAGGAAGCCAGAAGCAGGCGGGGACAGTCACGCTGGGGCTGCTCCACGCCCACAGCCTCAGTGAGTCATGGAGGGGAAGGACCACTGCACGCCCTCGCAGGCTCCTGCCCAGCCATCACGCAGCCGAAGATACCACCTGCTCCCTCCTGAGCTGAGACCCGGGTTTCCCACCAAAAGAAGGGCCATGCTGCTTTAGAAATGCTGCTGTGAGCTACAAGTGGATTATCTGGGAACTCTCAGTCACATAAGGAACAAAACTCGCCCTGCACTCCACCCTCCCATTTGTCAATTGCGCAAAAGCCCATTTTGGAGGCTGGACACTTCCTCGAGCCGATGACTGTGGCTGTTTGCACTTCCTCCTGCGGGTGCCCCCTCCTCAGAGAAGCCACCCACACCTCCCCCAGGGCAAACCTGGCAGCCCCACCCTCTGGGACCTCAGCTGGTCCCATATACGGGGCACTACACCTCAGCTGACCTTCTGTGTTCATAGATCACCTACCGTCCTTCGTTCATAAATTTCTTGAGAATAAGAATACTGTCTACTGTCCTCCGCGCCCCCTGGAACACTCAGTGTAAATATCTAGGAGGTGCTCGCAGAATGAATGAATCAATGAACAAACAAGCTCAGTCATTTCAAACGTGCGGTCACATGAGTAATCTGACCTTCTGAAAAGTTAAGCTTCTGGAAGGAGCCCATTTTCTTAATGTATTCAGCATCGAGTCATCACAAAATATGAACTCTTATAAAGTACCGCCCCCTCACTTCCCATGAGAAAGCAGAATTCCTCAGCGGGGAAATGGGAGGGTAGCAGACGTTACCCGCAAAGCTTTAGGAAGGCTGCGGCTCGCTGAGCACTTCACTAGGGCCCCTGACCGCGTGCCTGGTAGTGGGACAGACACGCCAGGAACGGCTGCTGACCGCAGGAAGAGCACCCGGCCAGGCAGGCAGCACACCCCGCACCCTGCCGAGCGAGGTCCACCAGCAAGGGAAAGACGCTCTCCAGTTCAGAACCGCCCACCACTAGAAAGAAGCCAGGTCCTGCCAGGGCCTGGACACACGAGGCCTTTCTTACAAGGGTTACAAATCTGTGGCCTTGCTCCGCCTCGAATAAAAGACGGTGATGGGGACAACGTGACCATCTCCAGATGAACTTTCATCTTCGCTTCAAGTGCCTGGGTGCTCGGTCACAGTGGATTTCTAAACTCTTCCAATACTCAAAAATACCAATTTCTAAGATGCAGAAGGCTTGTTAAACATACACTTATGAGCACAGACCCCAGTCCCGCTCCTGA
The DNA here is from genome assembly GCF_026419965.1 of Kogia breviceps. NCBI lineage: Eukaryota > Metazoa > Chordata > Mammalia > Artiodactyla > Physeteridae > Kogia > Kogia breviceps. Next base: position 181,239,825 of record NC_081313.1, read on the forward strand.
GTATTTTCTCAAGTGAGGTAAAAACCCAAGTTCCCATGGAAACCTGCCCCGGGATGTTTAGAGCAGCTTTATTCCTGATCCCCTCAAAACTGTAAATATCCCACAAGTCCTGCCACCCGCAGGCGAATGGACAAATGGAATACAACACAGCAAGAAAAAGGGGTGACTTCTCATACCCGCAACAACAGGGATGACCGACTTCCCTGGCGGTCCAGTGGCTAAGACTCCGCGCTCCCAAAGCAGGGGGCCCAGGGTCCATCCCTGCTCAGCGAACTAGATCCCGCACACCGCAACTAAAAGATCCTGCACACGGCGATGAAGATCCCATGTGCCGCAACTAAGACCCAGCACAGCCAAGTAAATAACTAAATAAATATTTCTTAAAAAAAACAGGGATGAATCTCTGATAAGTTTTGCTGAGCCAAAGCAACTAGAATCAAAAAGCTACATACTGTTGTTCCGTTTATCTGACTTTCTGGAAAAGCCAAAACCTTAGGGACAGAGAGATTAGTGGCCAAGAGGCTAGAGGCACGCTGGCGCCAAAGGGCAGCAAGTGGGATGACGGGATTGCTCTGCCGCCTGATGGCGATCATCTGTCAAAACTCCTAGAACTGTGCACTACAAGCGAACTACGCTTCACGGCTACTAAGGATAAACAAATTATTACATTTTGAAAAATGCGCCGGCCAGCCAACCGGTACATGACAAGTGCAGTAAGAGGGGCGGGGGAGGCGAGGCAAGTGTATCAGCGGTAGTTCTGAAGGTTCTCCCCACTTTCAGTTTCCGTGCCCTGGGATGTCTCCCCGCCCTACCCACTGCTCAGGCAGCCCACCCGGGCCACCCGGAGCTACCCAACCGGAAAAGCCAGAGCCCGGGCTCAGCCGCGCCTCCGGGCGCAGGAAGAGCAAAAATAGAAAGCGCCGGTGCGCAGTGGCGGGCTGGAAACCCTCCGACCTCGGAGAACCGGGAGAAGCGCGGCCCGGAGCCAACATCGGCTCCCGGGCGGTCCCAGCGTCGCGACCCCGCCCCCGGCCGCGACACAGTTTCCACAAACTGACACACACGGAGCCCGCGCGAGGGGCGGGGCGCGCGGGCTACCCCGCCAGGTCCCCTGGAGGCCGGTCCCCCGCAAGCCGAGCGCGCGAATGAGCGCCCCAAAGGCGCCGGCCCACGGCGCCCGCTGCGCTTCCCTCCCGAAGGCGGGCTGCAGGGCGCAAGCGTGGACCCTGGGACGAACACGCGCACCACACCGCCACCGGGGACGAGAGGCCGGGCGCCCACCCGGCCGGGCACCCCGCATTTCTGGAATCATCGGGACGCCTGTGTAAATTTCCGTTCGGCCTGTCATTTTCCAAAGGCCACTCAAAATCAGGGGACAGAATGCCTCCTCTCCAAGGGTCCAGCCAGCCCACCCACTCAAATTAGGGGACAGAACGCCTCCTCTCCAAGCGTCCTGCCAGCCCTCCCACTCAAATTAGGGGACAGAACGCCTCCTCTCCAAAGGTCCTGTCAGCCCACCCACTCATGATTAGGGCACAGAATGCCTCCGTTCCAAGGGTCCTGCCAGCCCACCCACTCAAGATCAGAGCACAGAATGCCTCCTTTCCAAAGGTCCAGCCAGTCCTGCCACTCAAGATAAGAGGGACAAAATGCCTAACTAAAACAAAAACACAAAAAACTGGAAAGAGAGAGAAGAGTGTCCTCAAAAATAAAAAAACTAAGCACGTTGACAGCGCCAAGAATAAACTACCAGGATAAAGAAATCCTACATGTCACATCATAACGTACGGAAGGGCAAGCCCGCCGGCAGTCCAGGCCGGGGGTGACCAGGGTCCCCAGCCCGGCAGAGCCAACGGCAGCCCAGCTCGGGCGCCCCTCGGAAGCGCGGGGCCCCTGCGGCCGAGTCTGCGTCCCCGGCCGGCCCCGGCTCCCCGCTGTCCACCCTGCGCGCGGGGTCTGGAAACGGCCGCGGAGAACCACGGCGGGGCGGGAAGGAGGGTCCAAAGAGGGTCTGGGGACTCGAGTCGCTCCGTTTCTCGGTGGGCCCAGCGCGCGCCGTGGGGGAAGAGGGGCGGGGGTCCGGGGGGAGGGGACGGGCGGCACTCACGTAGACCGGCAGCGGCCACGGGTAGACGGCGGGCTCAGCCCCCACGGGCGACTTGAGCCTCAGCTCCAGCTTCTCCCCCATGTCTGCGCGCGCGGCCGCCGCACCATGCTAGTCGAGCGGTTGGGGGAGGGGCGGGGCGCCGCCGGCGGGGGCGGGGCAGGCGGGCGGGCGGAGGAGGGCGGGCGAGCGGGCGGGCGGGAGGCTGAGGGGAGGGGGCCTGGCCTGGGCCTCAGCCGCCGCCGCCGCGCTCCCGTCCGGCCGCCGGCTCCCTCTTTGTGGTCACAGGCCCGGAGCCTCCAGCGCCGCCGCCATCTTGGGCCGGCGTGAGGCGAGCACAATGAGCCGGGGGCCGGGCTGAACCACTCGCGGCGCGCGCTCGGGGGGGCCCGGCGCGAAGAGGCGGCGCGCGCCCGCTGCCCCGCCCGCCGCTCCGCGCGCGCCCCCCCTCAGCCCCGCCCCGTGGGCTCGCCCGCTCTCACGCACGCACGAACGCACGCACGCACGTCCTCGGCTGCCCCCGGCCACCCCCACCGGCCCGACGTGGGGACCCGGGAAGACCCCTCGGGGCCTGGGGAGATGGGTTCGAGTCCCCCTCTTGGCGTACCGTGACATTTTTTTTTCCCCCCCTCAATAAAAAGATTATAATTCCTCATTAAATGTGACAGCCGGAATCTCGGCTTCTTTTCACAAGAATGCCGTGTATTTAGCCTATGCTAGGCCCCAGACCCTGGACGCTCAGTACTGGCAAAAAAGGATATGCCCTGCCCTCATGGCGCTGCCATTTTAATTGGAATAGTAGTGACAATACTCAGGGGAGAAAAGTGTCATCACGCCACGGGGATGGTTAATCTCATGTGCGCACTGCGCGGGGCCCCGGCAACCACAAACATTATTCCAGATATGGCCAGGGGGTATTTTTCAGATGAGATTAACACTGAAATAGGTCCACTTTGCGTAAAGGAGATTGTCAATGCCGCGGCGTGGGTGGGCCTCGTCAATCAGTTGAAGGACGAGAGAAAAATGAGGGAACTGTTCCTCCAATGGCCTTCGGACATCAGCTCTGCCCTGTGTCTTCAGCCCAGAGTCCTGCCCTGATTTGCCTGCCGCACGGTCACGTGAGTCAACTCCTTAAAACAAAACTATATATCTAAAAATACTGAATATATACAGGCCTATTAATTTGTATGTGTGTATCCATATTAGATATGTACGTACGCATGCATATATATTGAATATAAAGTATGTACATACACATATATGTATGTACACATATCTTTATATATGTGTGCGTATGTCGTATATGTGTACTATATATAGTATACATAGAAACCTATATATTTGTGTGTATATGTTGTACATATGTAAGTATGAGTATATATACAGTATATGTACACTGTGGGTATGTATGTATACAGTGTACATTTATATATAGGTGTGTGTATATATGTTGTATACCTGTATGTGTATATATTGTATAGGTATTATGTGTATATATGTATATACTGTATATATACACACTTGCGTATGTATTTATATGTGTATATACATGCGCATATTTACATATAGGTGTGTATGTGTGTATATTCATTGTATATATGTATGTGTATATATTTTATATATACGTATGTATATATACTGTGTATTTACATATACAGTACATATATATTTTTATGCTATATGCTTTTATATGTAGGTGTATATGTGTGTCTAAATGTATGTATGTGTATGTATTGAATTTATTATATGTGTATGTGTAGTATATGTGTATGTATGTATACTGTATCTATACACACCTATATATCTTTGTATCTGTGTAAATATATGATATATATGTACCTAGGTGTGTATATTGTATATATTATATGTATGTGTACCTACTGTATATATACAAACTATGCATTTTATATGTGTGTATGTATATGTATATTGCATGTATTATGTGTATATGTCTGTATACATACTGTATATATACAAACTATGCATTTTATATGCGTGTATATATGTGTGTGTTGTACGTACTATATGTGTGTGTGCATACTGCATATATACACAGCTGTTTATTTTTGTATGCGTGTACATATGTACGTGTGTGTGTGTATATACACACACACTCTATGGATTCTGTTTGTCTGGAGAACCCTCACTGATACCTGATACGGACACTTACGACAATTGAGCACCTGCTCTTTGCCAGCCAGGGAGCCAAACGCTTGTCCTTTCGGTGTCTCCCTTAAGTGTCACAAGTCCTGGGAGGGAAGGTGATGCCGATCCTACCAGTTGAGGTGCCTCAGGGTCAGAGAGGTGCACAGGGAGGGGGTCTAGAGCCTGGTGGAGCCCAGGTGGAGTTCTAGCAATGGTACAGCCTAGCAGTCCCACTTCCCCGAGTGCTTCTCACAAACACGCAGAGGGAGAGACGGGATCTGAAGGAGGGGATGAGGAAGTTTCCGTGGGTCGGCAAGCCCAGGCCAAGGCTGACTCATCAAGGGTGTTAGAGGTCAGGACTGTGGTTACCCTGGGGGTGGGGTTACACAGAGCCATTCACATTCTGAAAAAGTATCCATTCTGCTCTTGTTTGTTTGTTTACCCCCCTCCCCCGAATCTTTTAAAAACAGATTCTCTTGGTTGCTGGGAGCACACACGGGGATGTGTGAGGGGGTGTGATCCAGGGGACAGGGAGGATAAGCCCCCCACCCGTAGGGCCAGGAGTGGCTCAGCTTTGTGAGCTGAGGATGGCCTGAGAGGTCCTAGGGAGAAGGGTGCCTGCTCTGTCCCTGCTCTGTACACCCCATTCCCAGCCTGAGAAGCCCAGAGCCACCCCCCGACACACACACACCTGGGAGGAGAGCCAGTCACCCTGGATCCCAGGCTCTGGCTCCAAGGCTCCTGGCACTAGGAGCTATTTTCAGCTTTCAAGCCCTAGGACACGGCCAGAGCTATTGTCTCCGGAAACTCTCTGTCTGTCTCTCCCCCTCCCTCCCTCCCTCCCTCCTCCGCCTCTTCCCCTCCTGCTCCATCTATCCTCCCCTCCACCCTGCATTTCTACGCGGGATGGCTCACTGACAGCTGCTCCCACCCGCCACCATTCATGGATGTCACAGCAAGCCCTGGGGACTTCCCTGGAGGTCCAGTGATTAAGACCCCGAGCTCCCACTGCAGGGGGCGCGGGTACGATCCCTGGTCAGGGAGGTAAGATCCCACATGCCGCACAGCATGACCCCAAAAATAAATGAATAAAAAATAAAGTTATAGTGATGAAACAGCCCTAGTGGTGCAAGGATGGGACGTATAGCTCTATGGTATAGAGCATAAAGGTCCAGAAAAAGATATATGAGAACTTGATATGACAGAAAGTGGGGAAATTAAGGACTTTTCAATAAATGGTATTAGGACAATTGCATATCCATGTGGGAAAAAGTAAATGAGAAAAAAGAAAAAAGCAAGCCCTGGTCAGGTGTGACCTTGGGCCCAGGGCCATTGACACACGTTATCCTGTGCAACGGTCTTCCTTAGACGCCTCCCTCCTTCCTGTGTCACTGTCACTTCCTCCAGAACCTTCCTGGACTCCCCTACGCAAGCCCGGGGTGTGCCCTCACCCGCAGTGGATCACCAGAATTCCAATCCCGGCCCACCCTTCCCCACCAGGTAAAGAACTGTGCCTGGTCAATAAGACCGTAGAGGTCATTGACCACTGCTATTGCAGTTGGAATTGTTACCGTGTTTAGATAGGGTGACCCACACCCGCCCCCAGTTTGCCCAGGACCGCTCAGGTTTGAGCGCTGGAACTCTGGGGAAACCCTCAGTCCCGGGGAACCCCGGAAGGCTGGTCAGCCTATTTAGGACGGATCTTTCACTTGCTCTCCCAACCCCCGAGAGCCAGAAAGGGAATCTCCCCCTTCCTTCCATTGTAACCGTCATTCATTCATCCACTCATTCAACTCCTTTATTCAGCAAGTATTTATGAAGCACCCACTACACAGCAGACACTCTCCTAGGTGCTGGGGACGTAACAGCATCCCTCAAAGAGCTCATGTTCTAGCAAGGGCAGCAAACAGTAAACTGAAAAGGTGTGATTTATTACATGCGGATGATGTCTCGGAGACCACTGAAGGGGAGATGGGAGAGGGAAGGGGCAGTTCTAAACGCAGGCGCTGACGGGATTGGGGCAGACCTTGCCCTGGGCCATCCTGCCCCCCCCCCCGCCACCCCCCACCCCACCCACCCCCCGCCTCACCCAGTTCTTCGGTGATGTCTGGGGAAAATCTGTGGTTGTCACACCTGGGAGGGAGGGGCCCCTGGAACCAAATGGGTGGGACCAGGGATGCTGCTGAACCCCACACAGTGCCCAGGAGGGCCCCCCAGCAGAGGTTGACCTGCCCCGAATAACCCCAGTGCCGCGGGGGAGACCCTGCACTAACATTATTCAGACCCGCTGGTGCCCCCAGCGTCCTGCACAGGCAGGGACTCTCTCCGGGTCACCTCTGTATCCCGAGGTGACCTAGAGTGGGGCAGCCAGGAGGGCTGAGATGAGTATCGGGGGTGAAATGACCAATCTCTGTGCCCACGCTCCCCGCCGCACCCCAGGGGCGATGGCCTCTATCTCTTCCCCGTGCAGGTAGCTTTTCCCTGAGCCATTTCTTCTTGTCAAGGTCCCTGTCGCAGGTTGGGTTCCCCGAAGATGACGTTGAGAGCAAGGTTTGGAATGCAGGTTGTTGATGTGAGATGTGCAGAGAACAGATACAGCTGCCATAGGATCCCGCAATTCCACTCCTGGGCATAGATCCAGAGAAAACTCTAATTCGAAAAAATGCATGCACCCCTGGGATTTCCCTGGTGGTCCGGTGGTTAAGACTCCGTGCTTCCAGTGCAGGGGGCATGGGTTCCATCTCTGGTCGGGGAACTAAGATCCCACATGCCGTGTGACAAAAGAAAAAAAAAAAAGAAAAAGAAAAAGAAAGAAAGAAAAGATACACGCACCCCAGTGTTCATTGCAGCACTGTTTACAATAGCCAAGACATGGAAGCTACTAAATGTCCACTGATGGATGAATGGATAAAGAAGATGTGGTACATATATACAATGGAACATTATTCAGCCATAAAAATAAGGAAATAATGCTATTTGCAGCAAAGTGGATGGACCTAGAGGTTATCATACTAAGTGATGTAAGTCAGACAGAGAAAGACAAATATCATTTGATCTCACTTATAGGTGAAATCTAAAATACGACACAAATGAGCTTGTCTACGGAACAAAAACAGACTCACAGACATAGAGAACAGACTTGTGGTTGCCAAGGGGGAGAAGGAGTGAGGGAGCGTTGGATTGGGAGTTTGGGGTTAACATATGCAAACTATTAAACATAGGATGGATAAACTACAAGGTCCTACTGTCTAGCACAGGGAACTATATTCAATATCCTGAGATAAGCCATAATGGAAAAGAAGAAAAGTTTTATTTATAGGTTCCATCCCTAACTGAGCTGGCCCATCCCCTCCCATGGTTCTAAGTGCAGCCCGAGGCTGCAGACTTCCCGCCGTGGTCTTCAGCTCCAGAGCAAGCCACCTACAAACAAGCCACATCTTCCCAGGGGCTGGCAACTCTCCTTTGCTACTGATTCCAAGACACATCCAGAGAGCAAAAATGTGACCATGAAAAGAAACTCAGGAATGTTCAAATCAGGGAAATCACATTCTTATCTCTGTTTAGTACTCGCTTGATTTTAGAATAGCTTAGAGTTACAACAAAGTTGCAAAGATCTGTACAGAGTGTACAGAGTGCCGTGGACCCCGACCCGGTACCCCTAGTTCCAACACATTAGTACGACATGTTTATCTGACTAAGGAACCAAGATGGATACATTATTATTCACTAAAGTCCACACTTTATTAGAATTTCCCTAGTTTTTCCCTAAGGTCTTTTTTCTGTCCCAGTCTCCTCTGGGCTGTGACATTTCTCAGACATCCCTGGGTTTTGATACCTTGAAAGTTTTGAGGAGGACTGGTCAGGTATTTTTTCCCTCTGTTTTCTGATGTTTTTCTTATGGTTGGTCTGGAGTTACAGGGTTTGGGGCGGAAGATCCAGACAGAGATAAAAATGCCATTTTCCTTAGGTCACATCAAAGATACACACCATCAGTGGGACTTATGACAAACGAATTTACCCTTGATCACCTGGCCAGTATCGTCTTTTTTTTTTTTTTCTGCGTTGGGTCCTCGTTGCTGCGCACGGGCTTTCTCTAGTTGCAGAGAGCAGGGGCTACCCTTCGTTGTGGTGTGCGGGCTTCTCATTGCAGTGGCTTCTCTTGTTCCGGAGCACGGGCTCTAGGCATGTGGCCTTCAGTAGTTGTGGCTCACAGGCTCAGGAGTTGTGGCTTGTGGGCTCTAGAGCCCAGGCTCAGTAGTTGTGGCGGGCGCTTAGGTGCTCCACGGCACGTGGGATCTTCCCGGCCCAGGGCTTGAACCCGTGTCCCCTGCATTGGCAGGCGGATTCTTAACCACTGCGCCACCAGGGAAGTCCCCGGTATCGTCTCTTAACCCTCGGGCGGACATTCCTCTTCCTCAAAGAGCCAAAATTAAAGAGACAGAAAACGCAGAGGGCTGGTTCAGGTGGGAGCCACTGGAACACCCGTATCTTCCTGGTGGGAGTGCAGATTGGAGCAGCCACTTTGGAAAACTGTCCAGCAGGATCCACCGGAGCTGACATTACTACTCCAGGTCTCAGCAGTTCCCCTGCAGAGGGCACACCCGAGAGAAACATGTCTCCTCCCCTCTGAAGGACATGCACCAGAATGTCTATGGTAGTTCTAGTCACAGTAGCCAGCAACTGGAAATAATGTAAATGTCCTTTCAGAAGACAACGGGTGAGGAACTTCCCTGGTGGTCCAGTGGTTAAGACACCGTGCTCCCATTTTAGGGGGCCCAGGTTGGATCTAGATCCCGCATGCCACAACTAAGACCTGGCACAGCCTAAATAAATAAATATTAAAGAAAAAAAAAAAGAAGACAGTGGGTGAATCAACTGTGGTACATTCCTATCCGGCATTGCAAAGGAGGGGCGACCGCTACACACAGCGGCCCGGATGAATCTCAAAAATAGAAAGGTTGGGTGAAGGCTGTCACACACAACAAAGAGGACGTACTTTAGAACTCCGTTTACACGAAGTTCCCAAGCAGGAGAAACTGATGAAATTAGAAGTCAGACAGAGGTTTTCTCTGGGGGATATTGACTGAGAATGGGCATATAGACTTCTTGGGGGCTGGTTACTTGGAGAAAGAGATGGATAGTTAGATTATAGATAGATAGAAATTTATTAAACTGGTCACTTGGTAATCTGTGTCCTTTTTGTATGTATATCATACCTCAAATAAAAATGAAAGAAAAGAATAAACTGAAACTAGGTCTGCGATGGTGGAAGTGTAAAATGGTGCAGCCCCTGTGGAAAACAGTTTGGTGGGTGCTCACAGAGTTAAACATAGAATTGCCATATGATTCACTAAATTCTGTTCCTAGGCAGAGAGCCCGAAGAATGGAAAACAGGGACTCAAACAGGTATTCGTACACCCATGTTCATAGCAGCACCATTCACAATATGCAAAGAGCAGAAACACCTCAGATTTCCATCAACAGATGGGCAAACAAAATGCAGTCCCTCCATACAATGGAATATTATTTAGCCTTACAAAGGAAGGAGATTCTGTCCCTCATTACAACGTGGATGAACCCTGAGGACACGATGCTCAGTGAAATAAGCCAGGCACAGAAGGATAAATACTGTCTGATTGAACTCACACGAGGTCCTAGAGAGTCACATCCACAGAGACAGGAAGTAGATGGTGGGGGCCAGGGGCTGGGGGAGGGGGACGGAGAGTCAGTGTTTCCCGGGGACAGAGCTTCAGTTTGGGAAGGTGAGAAAGTTCTGGAGATGGACGGTGGGGATGGCTGCACAGCAATGGGAATGTACTTAATACCAGTGAGCTGTGCACTTAAAAATGGTAGAGATGGTACATTTTATGTTTATGTATATTTTATCACAGTTAAAAGAAAAACAGTGGTAGCAAGTACAATCATAATAACCAGCTTTGCAGGCAAAGCTTCTGCCCCAGAAATCTGGACCCCTCTCAGCGCCCTCCTGATGCATTCCCGATGCCTCCTTTCCTTTGTCCTGGGGTCAGTGAGCTCATTCTTGGCAAGACTGGGAGCACGGATGCATCTGTCTCAGCAGGGAAGGAGGATGAGAAATCTGTATGTCAAGGTGAAGGTCATCCAGCAGATGTAACTTTGGACAGATGTCCTCATGGAGAAAGATGGACACAACACATTGTATGAAAAAAGCAAGGTACTGAGGGGTGTGCAGAAGAAACTCATATTTGCACACACACACACACACACATACATACAGTGTGCTTGCATATGATGGGCTCTTTCTGGCTCACAAGAAACACACCACACATGGTACCTAGAAGGGAAGAGTAGATTGCTATTCCCAAATATCCGGGTCTCTCCCAACAAGAGGACTGTGCACATCCCCACGCTTTGCCATGTGTGTTTACAGGGTCTCCCGCTAAAGTGCTCAAAACATACACCCCTGCCCCCCTGACCCCAGGCTTGATGGTGCAGAGCAGGTATCTGCTGCTGCATACAAACCAGCACACAACTTAGAGCATCCACCGTGTAATACGCTCCTTGCCCTGCAGATCAGCAATTTTTCAAAAAGCTTTTATTGGAGTAGAGTTGCTTTACACTGCTGTGTCAGTTTCTGCTGTACAGCAAAGTGAATCAGCCATATGTATACATATATGCCCTCGTTTTGGGATTTCCTTCCCATTTAGGTCACCACAGAGCACTGAGTAGAGTTCCCTGTGCTCTACAGTAGGTTCTCATTAGTCATCTATTTTATACATAGTATCGATAGTGTGTATATGTCCATCTCAGTCTCCCAATTCATCTCACCCCCCCTCTTCCCCCTTGGTGTCCATATTTTTGTTCTCTACATCTGTGTCTCTATTTCTGCTTTGTAAATAAGATCGTCTAGACCAATTTTTTCGGATTCCACATATATGCATCAATATACTACATTAGTTTTTCTCTTTCATTCTAACCAGTATGAGGTGATACCTCACTGTAGTTTTGATTTTCATTTCTCTAATGATTAGTGATGTTGAGCATCCTTTCATGTGTTTGTTGGCAATCTGTATATCTTCTCGAGAGAAATGTCTATTTAGGTCTTCTGCCCATTTTTGGATTGGGTTGTTTTTTTGATATTGAGCTGCATGAGCTGCTTGTATATTTTGGAGATTAATCCTTTGTCAGTTGCTTCGTTTGCAAATATTTTCTCCCATTCTGAGGCTTGTCTTTTCATCTTTTTTGTGGTTTTCTGTTCTGTGTAGCAGACACTAACACAACATTGTAAAGCAACTCTACTCCAATAAAAATTTTTTAAAAATTGCTGATCTGCAGGGCAAGGAGCGTATTACATGGTAGATGTTCTAAGTTGTGTGCTGGTTTGTATGCAGCAGCAGATAACTGCTCTGCACCATCAAGCCAGGGGTCAGTGGGGCACGGGTGTATGTTTTGAGCACTCTAGACCCTGTCTTTAATCAATCCTCCTTAGGGGAGAAAGCGTGGGCCCTTAAAGCCTCTCCAAATGGCCTCAGGAGGTCTGGAAACTTCCATCCTTGTCCTCTTACTGGAACATCAGGATATACTGTACTAAAGTCTGGTTTGCCTACTGGAGGACCGGGATCAGAGATGAGCCTGCCCAGCTGAAGCCCTCTGGAGCAGCCTGCCGCCCACCGGCTAAATGAGCACATATATGTGAGTGACCCCTGGGCAAGACCAGCAGGGGAGCTGCTCAGCTAGGCCCAGTCCAAATTGCTGATCTATATACACTAATTATTAGCCAGGACAATTTTTTACAATAGCCAGTACCATTTTTTTTTTAGAGTCCATATATATGCATTAGCATACGGCATATGTTTTTCTCTTTCTGACTTACTTCACTCTGTATGACAGACTCTAGGTCCATCCACCTCACAACAAATGACTCAATTTCGTTTCTTTTTATGGCTGAGTAATATTCCATTGTATATATGCGCCACGTCTTCTTTATCCATTCCTCTGTCGATGGACACTTAGGTTGCTTCCACGTCCTGGCTATTGTAAATAGTGCTGCTATGAACACTGTGGTGCATGACTCTTTTTGAATTATGGTTTTCTCAGGGTATACGCCCAGCAGTGGGATTGCTGGGTCACATGGTAGTTCTGTTCTTAGTTTTTGAAGGAACCTCTATACTGTTCCCCCTAATGGCTGTGTCAATTGACATTCCCACCAACAGTGCAAGAGGGTTCCCTTTTCTCCACACCCTCTCCAGCATTTAGTGTTTGTAGAGTTTTAAATTTTTTCTATTTATTTATTTTTAAAGTCTTTTTTGAATTCATTACAATGTTGCTTCTGTTTTATGTTTTGATTTTTTGGCCACAAGGCATGTGGGATCTTAACTCCCTGACCAGGGATCGAACCCACACCCTCTGTGGTAGAAGGGTGCTTCCACTGGACCACCAGGGAAGCCCCGTATTGTTTGTAGACTTTTTGATGATGGCCATTCTGACTGGTATGAGGTGGTATCTCATTGTCGTTTTGATTTGCATTTCTCTAATAATTAGTGTGTAGCTCAGCAATTTGGACTGGGCCTAGCTGAGCAGCTCCCCTGCTGGTCTTGCCCAGGGGTCACTCACATATATGTGCTCATTTAGCCGGTGGGCGGCAGGCTGGTTGCTCTAGAGGGCTTCAGCTGGGCAGGCTCATCTCTGATCCTGGTCCTCCAGTAGGCAAACCAGACTTCAGTACAGTATATCCTGATGTTCCAGTTAGAGGACAAGGATGGAAGTTTCCAGACCTCTTGAGGCCATTTGGAGAGGCTTTAAGGGCCCACGCTTTCTCCCCTAAGGAGGATTGATTAAAGACAGGCTCTTCATCCTGACCACCTCTGGTTTTTGTAAATAACGTTTTATCAGAACACCCATTTGTTTACACACTGTCTGTGACTGCTTATCCGCTGCAACGGCACAGTTGCACCATGGGACAGAGACCACCTGGTGTGCAAAGCCAACAGCATTTACTCCCTGGTCCTTTACAGGAAGTTTGCCAGCCCCTGGTGTAATGCATCAGAACACCCTCCCCTTGGAATCAGCTGCCGAACTGCCAAATTTCCCTCTGAAGTGAAATGATGGAGCTGCCAGCTCTTCAAGGCCTACTTTAAAGTCTCCGGAGGTGGACTTCCCTGGCAGTCCAGTGGTTAAGACCCAGCACTTCCACTGCAGCTGGCGCAGTTTCCACCCCTGGTCAGGGAACTAAGATCCCACATACCATGCGGTGCAGCCCAAACAAACAAACAAAGAGATAAATAAATAAAGTCTCCGGAGGTGTTGAGGGAACCATTGACCGAAACCAGCCGTCCCGGCCAGACATGACAGTCACCGCCTGCATGAGTTCTCTTACAGCAGGAGGTCCTGGTAGGGATGTGGAACTCACAGGCTGCCACCGACTGAAAGAACTTGGGAAAGGTCAAAAGGAGAGCAGAGACACCAGTCCAAGTCCTACCAACTCCCAGAATCCTTCTCGCTGGAATCCATCTCCTCTGAGTGATGCATGCGCCACCAGGAAGGACCCTGAGTCATGACGATTGCCCAGAGGGACTTCCCTGCTGGACCGGTGGTTAAGACTCTGTGCTCCCAATGCAGGGGACCTGGGTTCAATCCCTGGTCAACTAGGTCCCGCGTGCCAAAACTAAAGATCTCGCACGCTGCAACTAAGACCCCTAGCAGTCAAAATAAATAAATAATTTTTTTAAAAAAAGAATGATTGGCCAGAGGTAACCCGGAAATTAACCCCATTATCATAAAACCCGAGACTGTGAGCCCTGTAGCAGAGCAGTTCTCCTGGCTTCCCTTACCCTGCTGCTCTCTGCCTGGCTGCCCCTTCCCAATAAAGTCTCTTGCTCTGTCAGCACACGTGTCTCCTCGGACGATTCACTGCCTGAGTCTTAGGCAAGAGCCCACTCCTGGGCCCTGGAAGGGGTCCCCCTTCCTGCAACACAGGGACAGCAAGGGCTGCAGAGAACAGAAGAATCACATCGGCTCTGCCGGACCAAAGTCCAGCCTGCCGAGCCCTCCGGAGCCCAGAGTCTCTGAGTTCCCTGCTACTGGGGACTTAGGCAACTAAAACACCTCCAATTACTGAGTGATTCCCGCCTGCCTGGGCCTCACCACGCACTTTACACACAATCCTCACTCGATCCTTCAAGGACCCCCGTGGGAGACATTCTTTTCATATCCGATTCCTACAGCTGCTATAACAAAGGGCCACAAAGTTAGTGGCTTAAAACAACACAAATTCATTATCATACATATATTGCTTCCCTGGAGAACATTGACTAGTGCCTTGAGCTAAAATCGAGGTGTCGTCAGGCTTGCATCCCTCTCTAAAGCGTCAGGGGGTGGGGACCCATTCCCTTCCTCTTTCTAGCTACTGGGAACTGCCTGCAACCCTTGGCTCGTGGCCCTTTCCTCCATGTTCAAGTTCAGCAACATCAGGCTGAGTCTTTATGCTGCCGTCCCTCTGGCCTTCTTCCACCTTTCAAGAGCCTTGGGACTACCTTTATCTACCAGCATAAACCAGGATAAGCTCCCCATTTAAGATAAAATCCCCGTTGCCCGCTCAACAAGGTCAGCTAAATCACAATGTGAATTCCACCTATAACGTTAATTCTTTTTTAAAAAATTTTATTCAAGTATAGTTGATTTTTTTAAAATTTATTTTTGGCTGCGTTGGGTCTTCATTGCAGCGGGAGGGGGCTACTCTTGGTTGCGGTGCGCGGGCTTCTCACTGCGGTGGCTTCTCTTGTTGCGGAGCACGGGCTCTTGGCACGGGGGCTTCAGTAGTTGTGGCTCGCGGGCTCCAGAGCGCAGGCTCAGTAGTTGTGGCGCACGGGCTTATTTGCTCCGCGGCATGTGGGATCTTCCCGGACCAGGGATCGAACCCATGTCCCCTGCATTGCATTGGCAGGTGGATTCTTTTTTTTTTTTTTTTTGGTGGTACGCGGGCCTCTCACTGCTGTGGTCCCTCCCGTTGCAGAGCACAGGCTCCGGACGCGCAGGCTCAGTGGCCATGGCTCACGGGCCCAGCCGCTCCGCGGCACGTGGGATCTTCCTGGATCAGGGCACGAACCCGCGTCCCCTGCATCGGCAGGCGGACTCTCAACCACTGCGCCACCAGGGAAGCCCCTGGCAGGTGGATTCTTAACCACTGCACCACCAGGGGAGTCCCTGAAGTATAGTTGATTTACAATGTAGTGTTAATTTCTGCTGTACAGGGACTTCCCTGGTGGTCCAGTGGTAAAACTCCGAGCTCCCAATGCAGGGGGCCAGGTTCAATCCCTGGTCAGGGAACTAGCTCCCACATACTGCAACTAAGAGATCCCGCATGCCGCACTGAAGATCCCGTGTGCCAGTTAGGACACGGCACAGCCAAAACAAACAAACACACACATACATACATACATACATACATACATATTTTTAAAAGTTTCTCCTGTACAGAAAAGTATATACATTCTTTTTCATATTCTTTTCTGTTATGATTTGACACAGGATATTGAATATAGTTCCCTGTGCTATACAGTAGAACCTTGTTGTTTATTTAATTCCTTTTTACCCTAACATATTCACAGCTTCTGGGGAGTAGGATGTGGACATCTTTTGTGGGGAGGCCCTTTTACCTGCCTACCATATTTTATAAAACATCCCACGGGTTCAGTGACTTGCTTGGGTCACAAGGGACTAGTCAGTGGTTGGTCTGGGTGTTCTAACTCCAGAGTCCAGGCTGTTCACCGGAGCTGTGATTGTCAGGGCCCCAAGTGCCTGTGGACAGGAGGAAGGCAGTGGAGGGCTGAATGCAGGGTTTAGAAAAGTGGAAACCCGGTCTTTCACTAAGTAAAGTAGGCGGAGCTATTTTAGGGCACTCCACATTCCCCATAAAGTCCCTGGGCTCTGAGGTTGCATCTCCTCTGCCCCCTTAGTCCAGGGTGCTGCGTACTCCTCGCTTCAGCAGGATCTGGGCTCTTGTCTCTTTCTGGGAAGCTTGGCGCTCTCCGTGGTACTGAAATGCCCCCCCAACCACCACCAGTTTGTCTCTAGAGAGAGTTGAGGGTCTCTGAAGTTCTAGCTCCTGCTTTGTCTTGCTAACTACACCCCAGGCCTCCTTATTTCCAGATCCTTACTTGGTCTCAAGCTGGGGGTCATCCTCAAGTTGTAGGGCAGCCCATATCTTGGATCTTTCCTGGAACCTCTAAATATTTTTGCACTTAGAGACTCTCGATGGATGTGCAGTAGGGGAGGTCTGTAACTGAAGGAAGAGCTCCCTTTACTGACACGTCTCTTAGGAATTAGGCAAGGTCAAGTGTCCAGGTTTGGGCTTCAAATTATACCAGTTGGTCTGAGCATGCTGGTTAAAAACAAAGGGAAAATAAACAAAAAACAAATTCTGTCCTGCTATTTTGTTTGACCTCATGGCAGCCTCCAGAAGCCATCTGGTCAGCCACATAGGATCCCTGGAATCTCCAGATGTACTTTTTAAAAAAATTATGGTAGGGACTTCCCTGGCGGTCCAGTGGTTAAGACTCTGGGCTTCCACTGTAGGGGGCACAGGTTCGACGCCTGGTCAGGGAACTAAGATCCCGTTTGCCACGTGGTGCAGCCACAAGTAAATAAATTAAATTTAAAAATTTGGTAAAATACACATAACATAAAATTTACCATTTTAATCATTTTAAAGTGACAATTCAATGGCATTCGGCACAGTCACATGGCTGTGCAACCGTCCCCATCATCCGTCTCCAGAACTTTCTCATCTTCCCAAACTGAAGCTCTGTCCCCATGAAACAGTGACTCCCCAGCCCTCCCCCAGCCCCTGGCCCCCACCATTCTATGTTCTACTCTCTGTCTCTATGGATTTGCCAATTCTGTGTCCTTTTTCTGTTCCAGGATCCCATCCAGGGTACCACATGACACTTAGATGTCACGTCCATTCTCTTAAGTGCCTCTTGGCTAACACAGTTTCTCAGAAATTCTTGCTTTTGATGACCTTGACAGTTTTGAGGGGTGGTGGTAGGAAATTTTCTGGAATATCCCTCAAATGCAGCTTGTCTGGTGTTTTTCTGATGATTAGGCTGCGGTGATGGGTTTTCAGGAAGGAAGACACTGCAGAGGTGAAGGGCACTTCTCATCATGTCGTATCAAAGGTCTGTGCCATCCACACGACTTATCCCTGTGGATGCTGGTCTTGGTCACCTGGCTGAGGTGTGTTTGTCAGTTTTCTCCACCGTAAATGTACTCTTCCCCACAGTCTTTCCAGCCCACGCTCTTTTGAAAGAAGTCAAAATGCACAGCACATACTTTTTAAAAAAAATTTATTTTATTGGGACTTTCCTGGTGGTGCAGTTGTTAAGAATCCGCCCGCCAGTGCAGGGGACACGGGTTTGATCCCTGGTCCGGGAGGATCCCACATGCCGCGGAGCAACTAAGCCCGTGCGCCACAACTACTGAGCCTGTGCTCTAGAGCCTGCGGACCACAACTACTGAGCCTGTGTGCCACAACCACTGAAGCCCACGTGCCTAGAGCCTATGCTTCACAACAATGGAAGCGACCACAAAAGGAAGCATGTACATCACAGCGAAGAGTAGCCCCTGCTCGCCGCAACTAGAGAAAGCCCTCGCGCAGTAACGAAGACCCAATGCAGCCAAAAAAATAAATTAATTAAATAATTTAAAATTTTTATTTTATGGAAGTATAGTTGATTTACAATGTTGTGTTAATTTCTACTGTACAACAGAGTGATTCAGTTATGCATATGTATATACATTCTTTTTCATATTCTTTTCCATTGTGGGTTATCACAGGATATTGAATATAGTTCCCTGTGCTCTACAGTAGGACCTTGCTGTTTATCCATTCTCTGTATAATAGTTTACATCTGCTAACCCCAAACTTCCGATCGTTCCCCCCCGCCTTGGTAACCGCAGGTCTGTTCTCTATGTCTGTGAGCCTGTTTCTGTTTCATGGACAGGTTCATTTGTGCCATACTTTAGATTCCACATATAAGTGATATCATATGGTATTTGTCTCTCTTTCTGACTTACTTCACTTAGTGTGATAATCTCTAATTCCACCCATGTAGC
This sequence comes from Kogia breviceps, assembly GCF_026419965.1. NCBI lineage: Eukaryota > Metazoa > Chordata > Mammalia > Artiodactyla > Physeteridae > Kogia > Kogia breviceps. The sequence continues at coordinate 181,258,165 of NC_081313.1, forward strand.
TACAAATAGCATTATTTCACTCTTTTTGATGGCTGAGTAGTATTCCATTGTATATGTGTACCACATGTTCTTTATCCATTCATCTGTCCATGGACATTTAGGTTGTTTCCATGTCTTGGCTATTGTGAATAGCACACAGCCCATACTTAAGAAGTGGGGAATTGGGGCTTCCCTGGTGGCGCAGTGGTTGAGAGTCCGCCTGCCGATGCAGGGGACGCGGGTTCGTGCCCCAGTCCGGGAAGATCCCACGTGCCGCGGGACAGCTGGGCCCGTGAGCCATGGCCGCTGAGCCTGCGCGTCCGGAGCCTGTGCTCCTCAATGGGAGAGGCCGCCACAGTGAGAGGCCCGCGTACCGCAAAAACAAACAAAAAACAAAAAACAAACAGGGCTTCCCTGGTGGCGCAGTGGTTGAGAGTCCGCCTGCCGATGCAGGAGACACGGGTTCGTGCACCGGTCCGGGAAGATCCCACGTGCCGCGGAGCAACTAAGCCCGTGAGCCATGGCCGCTAGGCCTGCGTGTCCGGAGCCTGTGCTCCGCAACGGGAGAGGCCACGACAGTGAGAGGCCCGCGTACCGCAAAAAAAAAAAAAAAGAAGTGAGGAATTATGCTCCTTTTCCTTGATGACTATTTACGTAAATTATTTTGAATTCTGCTGCCTGGGAGGTCTGTCTAATCTCCTATTTATTTAATCATTTATTTATAACAGTATGGAGTCATGGATATTTATGTTCTTTGGGGGGTTATAATCCAGTATTGCTTTATCTTGCAGCAAAAGTTGTTCTAGCTTTGGGCGTTGGGAACTCCTTCATTTGGTTTCTGTGTTTCTATGACATACTCCCATCACTGTGGTAGTGTTTTGTGTGTTTTTTAGGCTGCACCAGGTCTTAGTTTTGGCATGTGGGCTCTTAGTTGCGGCATGCAGGATCTAGTTCCCTGACCAGGGACAGAACCCCGGCCCCCTGCATTGGGAGCGTGGAGTCTTATTTATTTATTTATGTGTATGGATTTTATTTATTTATTTGGTTGCACTGGGTCTTAGTTGTGGCAGGCAGGGTCCTTCGTTGTGGCATGCAGATTCTTAGCTGTGGCATGTGGGATCTAGTTCCCTGACCAGGGACTGAACCCCGGCCCCCTGCATTGGGAGCGCGGAGTCTTATTTATTTATTTATTCATATTGATTTTATTTATTTATTTGGTTGCACTGGGTCTTAGTTGTGGCAGGCAGGGTCCTTCATTGTGGCATGCAAGTTCTTAGTTGTGGCATGTGGGATCTAGTTCCCTGACCAGGGACTGAACCCTGGCCCCCTGCATTGGGAGCGTGGAGTCTTACTTATTTATTTATTCATATTGATTTTATTTATTTATTTGGTTGCACTGGGTCTTAGTTGTGGCAGGCAGGGTCCTTCGTTGTGGCATGCAAATTCTTTTTTTTTTTTTTTTTTTTTTTTTGCGGTATGCAGGCCTCTCACTGTTGTGGTCTCTCCCGTTGCGGAGCACAGGCTCCGGACGCGCAGGCCCAGCGGCCATGGCTCACGGGCTTAGCCTCTCCGCGGCATGTGGGATCTTCCCGGACCAGGGCACGAACCCGCGTCTCCTGCATCGGCAGGCGGACTCTCAACCACTGCGCCACCAGGGAAGCCCGTGGCATGCAAATTCTTAGTTGTGGCATGTGGGATCTAGTTCCCTGACCAGAGACTGAACCCCGGCCCCCTGCATTGGGAGCGCGGAGTTTTAACCACTGCGCCACCAGGGAAGTCCCAGTTGTGGTAGATTTCTTAACACTTACTTTCTGTAGCACAAGATGCTCCAGGCTCATCTTCTATATTTCCTGTCCCAGCCTAGAATCAGCCATTTCTCCACAAAGCTGTGGTTCCTTTTATTGGAGAATGGTATTAGAAACCAAAATCTGGGTGCTGGGTGTCATGAACTTTTAAGTGTTCCATGTGATGGGGCAGGGATATGTGATGTGAGTCTGTATAAATGGCTTTTGTTAATCACATTGAGAATATAGTGCTGGACCACACTGTACTCTAAAATTATAGACCGCCATTGCTGTTTTGAGTCCCATTAGTGAGAATGCAACATCTTGCTCTTGCCTGGCGGGTGTAAGCCCTGTAGGTCACTTTGACCCAGAGAAGCAGCCTGGTTTTGCAGCCCAGGTGTGGAGCTTCAAGTAAAGGTTGTCTAGACACAACATTCCATTTGGTAGTTTCCAAGGAAACAGGACCCTGCATCCTCATCTCAGCCATATATATATATGTATATATATATATATATATATATACATATATATATTATTTATTTTATTATTATTTTTTCTGGCCACACTGTGCAGCTTGTGGGATCTTAGTTCACTGACTGGGGATTGAACCCGGGCCATTGGCAGTGAAATTTCAGAGTCCTAACCACTGGACTGTCAGGGAATTCCCATCAGCCCAAGCTTAATGCCAACCTCTTTACACATAGCTCTGCCTAGCTTTGAGCCTAACAAACTCCACTTTATGTAAATATTACCTAAACTCTACATTTCCCCCAAATCCTATAATATGTCTCTGTCTTTTTGGGTTTTTTTTTTGTTTGGGGAGACACCCCATACTTGCTCTACTAGGTGGTGTCTCTTGCTCCAGCAAGTTATTAAGCCTAACTTTCAGAGACCAAAATTGTGTCCCGGGAGGTCTTTATCAGATGGGTTTTACCAGTGAAGGGGATGGGGGTGGCAAAGGGCCATTTCTGCAACGCAGAGAAGGAAGTGGGGATTAGCCCTTGCTAAGTCTAGGTCTTTAGACTGATTTTTTTCTGTGTAATGTTCCACAAGACATTCAGTTGTTCTGAGACACAGTTTTTTCATTAGCATAATGGGGTCAGTAAATTTGTTCCAGTGAACTTCCATGGATGTTGTGAGAATGGAAGAGGAGAGAGAAATGAGACATATTTCAACTGTCCTCTTCGCGGGAGGAAAGAAAGGAAGGGTCTTGGGGAAAGGTGAGGCTGCAATGTGGGTGGCAGGAGGTAGAGACAGGATCAACAATCCAGATTTTTAGTCCCTTTCCCCTTTCCTCCCTGTGAACCGTCTGCAGTAGAGAGTTTCCAGGATTAGGATTGCCAGATTTAGCAAATAAATATACAGAATTCCCAGTTAGAGTTGAATTTCAGATAAACCATAATTTTTGTAGTATATGGCCCAAATATTGAATGGGACGTGGTTATACTAAACAAAATTCACTATTTATCTGAAATTCTAATTTAACTAGGCAGTCCTGTATTTTACGTGGCATTCCAACCCAGAAATATACTGGCAGCCTTTTTGGAAAAACGGTCCCGGGCAATTCCTGAGGCCTGGGTAGCCATATTTGTTATCACGTGACCCTGTCACGTGACCATAGTTCCTTGACAGGGATTGGATCTCCCAAAGCTGCCAGCCATATGTTTGGAGAAGCAGCCTATCAGCCTGGAGCTCTAGCCAATAAGGGCATTGGGCGGTGACATACTGGACCAATGAGAGCCTTCCTCTGTAGGAATATTGAAGGTAGAAATAGAAGTGGGTTCAAATCCTGCCTCTGACCCTTAGTGGCTGTGTTTTGGAGGGTCCTCAGCCTCAGATTTTTTTTTAAATTGGGGTAGAGTTGTTTTACAATGTTGTGTTAGCTTCTGCTGTACAGCAAAGTGAAGTAGAGTTCCCTGTGTTATACAGCAGTTTCTCATTCGTTATCTATTTTTAAGCCTCAGATTTTTATATGAACTTCATAAAGGGAATTAATCGAGGCACCGTAGGCAAAGCTTATACTAAGTGCTCAATAAATCTGCCCATTGTTATTATTATTATTATTATTATTTGGCAGTGCCATACGGCTTGCAGAATCTTAGTTCCCGGACCAAGGATCAGACCCCTGTCCCCTGCAGTGGAAACGCAGAGTCTTAACCACCGGACAACTGGGAAAGTCCTATTGTCATTATTAATGTCCATATAATTAACACCTTTACCCTTCCTTCTTTTTATTTTCCTGTCAGCGCTGCCTTTCCTTCTTCCCATGAAATTAGGCAAGCAGGGAATACAATAACCCCACTTTACAATCGTGAAACCAAGGCCCAGGATCATATCGTTGAGTTGAGTTCCTGATGGAGCCTTAGCTATGACCCCTCCAGGCTCCTGAACCAACTCCCTGGCAGCCCAGCTCACACCAAAGCCGTGACAGGAGATACCAGGCCTTCCATGCCCTCCCAGCAGACCTGGTCCCTGTGGTTGTCAGTACCGCAGGTGATGCAAGACGATGCGTACTTTGCTGGGTTCTCCTTCCTGGCCACCAGGGGCCCGAGGCAGCCTAACTGGTGTGTCTGGGGGCTGGAGGTGCCTAATCACTCACCCAGACACCAGCCAGACACAACCCTCGGGACTCTACCTTTCAAAGGCAGAAGCAGAGGTGTCTTCTGGCTCTGAGCCAGATGGCTGTTCCTCTGCCCCTGACCTTCTGAGTGACCCGGGCAAGCTTCCTCACCTGCCATGTGGGCACCGGAACTCCCACCCATTGCTGCTGGGATTGTCCATTTGTACAATGCTTTGCAAAACTGTTTGGCATCAATGACTAGATCTAGCAATCACTTACCCCATGACCCAGTGATTCCATTCCCACATACATAGCCAAGAGAAATGAGAGCACTTGTCCACCAAAAAACATGCACAAGAATGTACATCTTTTTTTTTTTGGCTGCTCCATGAAGCTTGTGGGATCTCGGTTCCCTGGCCAGGGATTGAACCTGGGCCACAGCAGTGAAAGCGCCAACTTGTAACCACTAGGCCACCAGGGAACTCCCAAGAATGTACACCATTTAGATAAATGTCACATCATCAGAAGGAAAGCCTCTTGTGCTTCCAAACACACCACTGAGAAAATGAAAGGGCAGCCCACAGAATAGGAGAAATTATTTGCATCTAGATATCTGAAAAAGGACGTCTATCTAGACAACATAAAGAACTCTTACAATTCAAAAAATTTTTAAAAACTCAATTAAAAAAATCGGCAAAGTAGCCGAATAGACATTTCTCTAAAGCAGATATACAAATAGTCAATGTGCTCCTAAAAGTTGCTCAAAGTCATTAGCCACCAGGGAAATGCAAATCAAAATCACAATGAGGTATCGCTTCATATCCACTAGGATGGCTAGAATAAAAAAGACAGATAATATCAAGTGTTGCAGAGGAGGTGCAGAAATTGGAACACTTATACATTGCTGATGGGGATGTAAAATGGTGCAGCTGCTTTGGAGAACAGTCTGGAAATTCCTTAACAGCTTGAGCAGAATGATCATATGACTCAGCAATTCCACTCCTGTGTATATGCCCAAGGGAAATCAAATACGTGTCTACACAAAAGCCTGTATATGAATGTTCACAGCAGCGTTATTCCAAATTGCCAAAAGGTGGAAACAACCCAAATATTCATCAACAGATAAATGGATAAACACCATGTGGTCCCTCCACACCCGGGAGCATCACTCCGCCCTGAAAAGGGGTGAAGCCCTGACACTCGCTACCACGTGGACGGACCCTGAGAACACGATGCTCAGTGAGAGAAGCCAGACTCAGAAGGACACACAGCGTGTGATTCCACTGATGGGAAGCGTCCAGAGCATGCAGATCTACAGAGACAGAAAATGGATTCCTGTTTGCAAAGGGTGGAGAAGGGGGTGGGGAGCAACTGTAGTGGACACAGATTTTGTTTTTGTTTTTCGGTGATGAAACTATTCTAGAATTAGATGGAGTGATGGTTGCACAACTTTGTGCATGTACTAAAAAACCACTGATTTGGACATTTAAAAGTGTAAATTTCGTGGTATATAAATAATATTTGTGGGACTTCCCTGGTGGCGCAGTGGTGAAGAACCCACCTGCCAATGCAGGGAACACGGGTTCCATCCCTATTCCGGGAAGATCCCACATGCCGCGGAGCAACTAAGCCCGTGTGCCACAACTGCTGAGCCTGCGCTCTAGAGCCCGCGAGCCACAACGACTGAGCCCACGTGCCACAGCTACTGAAGCCCATGCGCTCTAGGGCCTGCATGCCACAACAAGAGAAGCCACCGCAATGAGAAGCCCGCGCACCGCAACGAAGAGTAGACCCTGCTCGCACAGCTAGAGGAAGCCCACGTGCAGCAACAAAGACCCAACGCAGCCAAGATAATAATAATATGATAATAATATTTGTGAAAGAATAGAAAAAAAATATATATATATATATATTGGTCTCTGCCCGCTGGTTTCTGGGGGCCAAAGCTCCTAAATCTCTTTTAACTTTCTGGTTGATTGGAGTGTTTTTTTGGTGTAATGAGATAGTTCTGGGTGGGCTCCTGGCTGGGACTGGTCACCAGAAAGACCAGGCCGTGATTAGAAACTTGGAACTTTCAGCTTCACTGCCACCCTTCAGGGAGGGGAGAAGGGCCAGAGATGGAGTTAATGATGGATCATGCCTATATGATGAAGCCTCCATAAAAATGTCTAAATTATGGGGCTCAGGGAGATTCTTGGTCGGTGGACATGGGGAGGGGCTTGGAGAGAGAGCATGGAGGCTCTGTGCCCCTTCCCACACACCTCACCCTATGCATCTTTTCATCTGGAGTTTCATCCGTATCCTTTATCACACCCTTTATAATAAACCAATAAGCAGTAAGGAAACAGTTTCCCTGAGTTCTGTGAGCTGCTCTAACAAATTAATCGAACCCAAGGAGGGGGTCATGGGACCTCCGATCTCTAGCTGGTTGGTCAGAAGCACAGGTGACAACCTGGACTTGAGTTTGGCGTCTGTGGGGAGGGACAGTCTTGTGGGACCGAGCCTTTAACCTGTGGGGTCTCATGCCGTCTTCAGGTAGAGCGTGTCAGAATTTAGTTGAATGGTAGGACTCCCAGCTGATGTCACAGAGAATTGCTTGCTCTGGGAGAAAAAAACCCATGTATCTGGTGTCAGAAATGTGAGTGGGCAACAGTGCACAGGTAAAAGAGAAGCACAAGAGGACAGAGGGCTCAGGAGGTGATATTAGGAGGTGGGCTATTGGGATGAGGTCATAAAGGTGGAGCCCCCACGAACGGGATGAATGCCTTGTAAAAGAGACCCCAATGAGCTCCCACACCCCTTCCACCATGTGAGGACACAGCCAGGAATCGGGCTCTCACCAGATGCCAAATCTGCCGACACCCTGACCTTGGACTTCCAGCCTCCAGAACTATGAGAAATAAAAGTCTGCTGTGATATTCTGTGACAGCAGCTCAAACAGACAGAGACAGTGTGTAATGGCCCACCCCTCCATCTTTCTTCCTAATTCTGCACTCGGTGATGTCACAATGGTAGCTTGAAATCAGTGAGAGTATTTACACGGCAGAAATTGGCAAAGGTGAAATCAATGCCCCCACCACCCCACCCCTGCCAAGGAGCCCGTGGTTAAACATTTGCCAGCTTACCTTGCATGGAACATACTTGGGCCAATTTAAACTTTGGAATCAAGACCAGCTGAGCCAAGGTTAGACCTACTGAAGCCTGGCTGACCATGGGTGACCATGATCTAAGCCACTGAGCTTTGGCGTAGTTTGTTACATGGCATTATCACAACACTTGCTGACTGATACACCAGGTGTCCACCGTGTTGGACCGAGAGAGCATCAGAGCAGTGAAGCCAAGTGCAGATGAGAGAGTCTGTTAAGGGTGATGGGTGGGGTCCAAAGGTAGCTGGGAGCACAGGCGAACATGAGACCTAGGTTCAAATCTGGCAACTTAATAATAGCTGTGGGGTTTTGGTTAACTGACCTCAATTCTCTGAGCCTCTGGCTGTCGAGAGCAAATGGATTCCTTGGAAAACTAAAAAAAGAATTACTGTATGATCCAGCAATCCCATTCCTGGGCATGTATCCTGACATCACTACAATTAAAAAGATACATGTACTCCCATGTTCAAAGCAGCACTATTTACAATAGCCAAAACGTGGAAACAACCTAAATGTCCATGGACAGATGAATGGATAAAGAAGATGTGGTACATATACACAATGGAATACTACTCACTCATGAAAAAGAACAAAATAATGACACTTGCAGCAACATGGATGCAACTAGAGACTATCATACTACGTAAAGTAAGTCAGAAAGAGGAAGACAAATATCATAGGATATCACTTGTATGTGGAATCTAAAATATGGCTCAGGGCTTCCCTGGTGGCACAGTGGTTGAGAGTCCGCCTGCCGATGCAGGGGACGTGGGTTCGTGCCCCGGTCCGGGAGGATCCCACGTGCTGCGGAGCGGCCGGGCCCGTGAGCCGTGGCCGCTGAGCCTGCGCGTCCGGAGCCTGTGCTCCGCAACGGGAGAGGCCACAACAGTGAGAGGCCCGCGTACCGCCAAAATAAAATAAATAAATAAAATAAAATAAAATATGGCTCAAATGAACCTATCTACGAAACAGAAACAGACTCACAGACATAGAGAACAAACTTGTGGTTGCCAAGAGGGAAGGGGGTGGGGGAGGGATGGATTGGGAGTTTGGGGTGAGCAGATTCAAACTACTATATTTAGACTGGATAAACAACAAGGTCCTACTGTAGAGCACAGGGAACTATATCCAATCTCCCGGGATAAACCATAATGCAAAGGAATATGAAAAGAAGGATATATATATATATATATATATATATATATATATATATATATACATATACATGGATATATATATATATATACTCACACACAGATGTGTGTAACTGAGTCACTTTGCTGTACAGCAGAAATTAACACAACATTGTAAATCAACTATGCTTCAATTTTTAAAAAAAGAGCAAATGGAGATAACCCCCACCCACTGTCTCGAGGATCAAAACAGAAGAATATGTGTGCAGTACACCCTGGGCACTCAATAAATTCTCCCATAAGGTGATGACCTTGCCAAGCTCACCCTCCTTCACTCCCTTCCTCGCTCACTCTGTTCCAACCACACTTGCCTCCTCTCTGTCCCCCCCTCGTACCAAGCACCACAAGTTCATTCTAACCCTTCACTTTGTCCTGACATCTGCCTGGACCATTTCCCCCCAAAACTTCTCTTGGCTATGACTTTGGTTTCCACCTCTGCTCACTGCCAAAGGCAGCACACAACAGACACTCAGTATACTGTTACTGAATGAATGAATAAATGGGTGGGTGGATGGATGGATGGTTGGATGGGTGGGTGGGTGGATGGGTGGGTGGATGGGTGGGTCGATAGACAAATTGGTGGGTGGGTGGGTGGGTGGATGGATGGATGGGTCATTTTGGGATGAGGGAACTGATTCAGGGCTGGAAAAGGGACTGATCATACATGTCCAAACCTCTGGCCAGACCCCCATGTTCAGGGCTCCAGGCCAAGATCATTTCAGAGACGAGCCATCCCTTCTCTGAGCCTGACTAGCACTGCCCTCTGCTGGCTGTCCTGGAGTTTGCATGCAGCCCACCAGTTACCAGTAATGTAAAAATAGGCTCTTGTCAAAATCCTGCTTTAGTCTTCATCTTCTTCTTCTTTCTTTCTTTTTTTTCCGACATGCGGGATATTTTTTAGTTGTAGCATGAGAGATCTAGTTCCCTGAACAGGGATCAAACCCAGGCCCCCTGCATTGGGAACACGGAGTCTTAACCACTGGACCACCAGGGAAGTCCCCAGTCTTCATCATCTTAATAAACATTTATTAAGCACCTAGCCATACAGCAAACAAAAAGACAAAGATCCATAGGTCATAGAATTTGAGTTCAAGGTGGGAGAAGTGGTGGATACTGATTATAAGCCTAGTGGTCAAAAATATGGTGCTAGGGACTTCCCTCATGGGGCAGTGGTTGGGAATCCGCCTGCCGATGCAGGGGACACGGGTTCGAGCCCTGGTCCGGGAAGATCCCACATGCCGCGGAGCAACTAAGCCCGTGCGTCACATCTACTGAGCCTGCGAGCCACAACTACTGAGCCGGCGTGCCACAACTACTGAAGTCCCTGTGCCTAGAGCCCGTGCTCCACAACAAGAGAAGCTACTGCAACGAAGAGTAGCCCCTGCTCACCGCAACTAGGGGGAGCCCATGCATACATAGCACCAAGGACCCAACGGAGCCAAAAATAGAAAGATAAATAAATAAATTTATTTTTTTTAAATGGTGTTAGAAGATAATAAAGTTTATGGAGAAAAATTCAGCAGGAAAAGGAGCAGATATCACGGGGTTTCATTTTATTTTTTTAAATTTATTTATTTTTTAAAATATTTTTTTATTTATTTGGTTGAGCCGGGCCTTAGCTGCGACAGGTGGGCTCCTTAGTTATGGCATATGAACTCTTAGTTGTGGTATGCATGTGGAATCTAGTTCCCTGACCAGGGATCGAACCCAGGCCCCCTGCATTGGGAGCTCGGAGTCTTAACCACTGCTCCACCAGGGAGGTCTGGGGGGGGGGCTTCATTAAAAAAAAAAATAACAGGGCTTCCCTGGTGGCGCAGTGGTTGAGAGTCCGCCTGCCAATGCAGGGGACGCGGGTTCGTGCCCCGGTCCGGGAAGATCCCACATGCCGCGGAGCGGCTGGGCCCGTGAGCCATGGCTGCTGAGCCTGCGCGTCCGGAGCCTGTGCTCCGCAACTGGAGAGGCCGCAACGGTGAGAGGACCGCGTACCACAAAAAAAAACACACCCAGCTTTTATTGAGGTATAACTGACATACAGTAAAATGCACATATGTAAATCACAGAATCTGGTAAACTTTGACATTAGTATACCCTGTGAAACTATCAGCACAATCAAGATAGTGAACACCCCCATTATCCTCAAAAGTTTTAATCTCGAAAGCACCGAGGAACTTTGGAATACTCTCCCTGAGCTATATATTTTGAAATTTGTAAAAGGACGTGATGTCTGTGGTTCTCAACTGGCGGTGATCCTGCCTGCAGGGGACACCGGGCCACATCTTTGGTTGTCACCGCTAGTGGGGGCTCCTCGCATCCAACGGGCGGGGCTCGGGAGGCCGCTCCACGCGCCACACCCCACGGCGCTCAGGATGGACCCCGACAGAGGGTGACCCGACCCCAGTGTCAGCAGTGCTGGGGGAGACCCTGTTTATTTTAACGATCAAAAAACATGATACAATATAAAATACCATCAGGACAAAGCCTTGTTCGTTAGTCCAGACACTTTTAGCACACATGGGCCGTCATGGTGGTTACCCACGAAAACAGGTCTGCAGGAGGGGCTGAGAGGGCTGGCTCTGGATTCCGAGGCCCCAGTTTGAGTCCCAACCAACTGTCTCACGTCCGGATCCATGTCGTTCGCTGGAAGAAAGGGACTGGTCATGCCTGTCTCTTTGAGTTGCTGTGGGAAACCTGCCTTCCTTCAGACCGGGAGTGCTGTCACCCCACATCACCTGGCCCCCAGCTCCCTGGTGTCCCCCCGCCCCAGTTTTGGGGTTAGTTGCACTCCCTCCAAAAGACACGTTCCAGTCCTAACCCCAGACCCATCTGGGAACGGGGTCCGCTATAGGGGAAATGTTTGTATTTCCCCCCCCCTCCAAATTCATATGTTGAATCCTAACGCCCTCCACTTGTGATGATGTTAGGAGGTGGGGCCTTCAGGAGGACACTAGGTCAGGAGGGCAGAGCCCTCGTGAATGGGATCCGTGCCCTTATGAAAGGGACCCCAGAGAACACCCTTGCCCCTTACACCACGTGAGGACACAGCAAACAGGAGGTGCCAGCTTTGAACCGGGACACAAAATCTGCCGGTGCCTTGATCTTGGACTTCCAGCCTCCAGAACCGTGAGAAGTACACTTCTGTTTATAAGCCACTCAGCCTGAGAAATTTTCTTTTTTCGTTGGTTTCATTTATTTTATTATTTATTTATCTTTTGGCTGTGCCGGCTCTTAGTTGCAGCATGCATGCGGGATGTAGTTCCCCGACCAGGGCTTGAACTCGAGCCCCCTGCATTGGGAGCGCAGAGTCTTACCCACTGGACCACCAGAGAAGTCCCAGGCATTCTGTTGCAGCAGCTCGAATGGACCGAGATAGAGTCATTGTAGATGTAATTAGTTAAATGAGGTCATACTGGAATGTTGCGGGCCCTAATCCAGTATGACTGTGTCCTTATAAGAAGAGGGAAATTTAGAAACAGAGTATCCAAGTGAAGACAGAGACAGATTGGGGTGATGTGACCAGAACCCAAAGGACACCTGGAGCCCCAGAAGCTGTAGGGGTCAGGAAGGACCCTCCCCTGGAGCCTCTGGAGGGAGCTCGGCCCTGCCACACCTGGGTTCAGACTCTGGCCTCCTGAACATTCGAGAACAAATGATTGTTGACTGAAGCCCGCCAGTATGCAGTCAGCTGTTACAGCAGCTGCAGGAAACTCAAACACTCTGAATATTCACCCCCCCCCCCCATTTGGTGGTGCAGAGAAACCCAGCTCCCCTGCTCTGGGGGAACCTCAGCCTTCAAAGGGACATCCTAAGACCTGCAGCCAGGTGTTTGCAGCTGGAAAGCATGGGCCACTTTGGGACCCCTGAGAAGAAAGGGAAGTGGATTTCGTCAATGAGTCACCACCACCAGTAAAAATCCTGAACACATAACCTCACTGCCCTCCCCACCCCCAGAGGCACCCGGAGGCCAGAAACACCTGTCCACCTTCTGGCCGAGGCCAACGGCTTCCTGCCCCCTCCCGCCTCGCTCAGAAACAGCTCTTACTCTCTGCCTTATGACGCAGGCAAAACCTGAACACTAGAGACGTACCCAAGTTCAAAGAGGACAGTTTTTAAAACACCCACCTGCTCCCATCCAAAAACAGACGCTGTTTAACATTCGAGGGTTCTGTCCTCAGATGTTTTTGTAACCTTGTGTTTCAATATTATTTACATATTTATTTTTACAAGACTGGCATCATTAGTGAAGGTCTGCACATCTTGTTTTGGAACCTACATTTTTTTTTTCCTCTTAAGAGTATATTACGGTTTGGCGGTTCCTCAAAAAGCTAAACATAGAATCACCATAAGACAGCAATTCCGCTCCTACGTATACACCCAAAGGAGGAGAAAGCGGGGACTGGAATTGATATTTCTACACGCACGTCCATGGCAGCATGTTTCACAAAAGCCAAAAGGTGCGAATGAGTCAAACGTTCTTTGACAGATAAATGAGTGGATAAACACACGTGTCCCTCCAGACACGGGAGCATCACGCAGCCACGAAGAGGAGAGAAGCCCTGACACTCGCTACCACGTGGACGGACCCCGAGAACACGACGCTCAGCGAGAGAAGCCAGACGCAGAAGGACACACAGGGTGTGATTCCACTGATGGGAAACGTCCAGAACAGGCCGATCCACAGGGACAGAGAGTGGGTTCATTTTTAACTTCTTATTTTGAAATAATTTTAGGCTCGCAGAACAAATTTACCATGGTACCCATTGTACCCCCAAAAAAACGGTGCCCGTTTTTCTTTTAGTGTGGTAAAATACACATAATATAAAATTCACCACCTTAACCATTTTCAAGCGCACAGCTCGGCGGCACTAGCACATTCACACTGTCGTGAAGCCATCCCCACCATCACCTCCAGAACTTTCTCATCTTCCCAGACTGAAGCTCCGTCCCCGGGAAACACTGACTCCCCACCCCTCCCCCAGCCCCCGGCCCCCACCATCTCCTTCCTGTCTCTGTGGATGTGACTCCTCCGGGGACCTCCTGTGAGCGGAATCACACAGTATCTGTCCTTCTGTGTCTGGCTCCTCTAAGTACAATGTCCTCAAGGTCCATCCATGTCATAGCGTGTGTCAGAATTTCCTTCTTTTTAATGGCTGAATAATATATTCCACTGTGTGGACGGGCCACGTCTTGTTTATCCATCATCTGTCAAGTGGACATTTGGGGTGTTTCCACCTTTTGGCTGGTATGACTCAAGCTGCTCTGAACACGGGTGTGCAAATATCTCTTCAAGACCCTGCTGGACTTCCCTGGCGGTCCAGTGGTTAAGACTCCACACTCCTACTGCAGGGGGCATGGGTTCGATTCCTAGTTGGAGAACTAAGATCGCACATGCTGCAGTACAGACAAAAAAAAAAAACAAAAAAAAAACAACCCTGCTTTCAGTTCTTTGGGGGATGCACCCAGGAGTGGAATTGCTGGGTCATATGGTGATTCTATGTTTAACCTTTCGAGGACCCTCCAGACTTTTCCACAGCAGCTGCACCATTTTATATCCTTCGGAGCAGCCGTGCACAAGGGTTCCAATTTCTCCACATCCTTGCCAACACTTGTCATTTTCCATCTTTTTGTTTTGTTTTGTTTTGTTTTGTTTTTTTTGTGATACGCGGGCCTCTCACTGTTGTGGCCTCTCCCGTTGCGGAGCACAGGCTCCGGACGCGCAGGCTCAGCGGCCATGGCTCACGGGCCCAGCCGCTCCGCGGCACGTGGGATCTTCCCGGACCGGGGCACGAACCCGTGTCCCCTGCATCGGCAGGCGGATTCTCAACCACTGCGCCACCAGGGAAGCCCTCCATCTTTTTGATAATAGCCACCTTACTGAGTGTGAGGTGGCGTCTCACTGTGGTGAGCCCCTCGTGCTTTAAGCCAGTGAGCTGGGGGCTTTTGTTCCTGCAGCAGACCCCAGCCCTCAGCCTTCCTGACTAACAGAAACACAGCAGAAAAAAATTTTACCACGTGGAAACTCTCCAACCCCACAAGTGACCATTAACATGCAGATCAAGGCAAAAAGAGTTCCAAAACATTTTTCTAATGATAATACTTCTTTTTGGTGAGGCCATGGCAAAACAGGCCTTCGCCTCTGCTGCCTGTGGGAAAGTAAATTCTTGTAACATTTCTAGAAGCTCTTAGGTAATAGCTATTTCTTTGACCTAGAGATTCTACTTCTAGGAATTGATCCTAAGAAAGTTATCTAGAATGCCACAAATATGTATACACCGAGAGAGTCAATACAGCCTTTGTGTAATAACCACAGAAGCAGAAACTCCAAAATACACAGCAAGGACCTACTGTATAGCATAGGGACCTCTACTCAGTACCTTGTAATTACCTATAATGGAAAAGAATCTGAAAAAGAATATAAATATATATGTATAATTGAATCACTTCGCTATATATTTGAAACTAACACAATATTATAAATTAACTATACTTCAAAAAATATATATATGAACAACATAAAAAGTAGCCCAGGGCTTCCCTGGTGGCGCAGTGGTTGAGAGTCCGCCCGCCGATGCAGGGGACGCGGGTTCGTGCCCCGGTCCGGGAGGATCCCACATGCCGCGGAGCGGCTGGGCCCGTGAGCCATGGCCGCTGCGCCTGCGCGTCCGGAGCCTGTGCTCCGCCACGGGAGAGGCCACAGCAGGGAGAGGCCCGCGTACCGCAAAAAAAAAAAAAAAAAAAAAAGTAGCCCAGAGTTTGAGATAAGCCTGCTCATTTCTCCCGTCACCCCCTCTAGTCCTTGGTGATGGTGTTTTTATGGGGCTGTCAAAGCGCCAGGAGCATGTTGGGGTGTCCTGTGCTTTATCACTCGGCAACAGACGTGTGTGCGGATTTGTGGCCAAATCCGGCCATTTGAGGCTGTTGTCCTTTGGCCCGGTTCTCACTGTGGGCTGTGCAGGCATAAGAAAAGTGGACGTTTTTTGTTTACTTCCCTCTTCTGGCTGCTTCCTCAAGAGGCCAGAGGCCTCTTGACTTTCTGTTTGGAGAATAAGGTTAGGAGAGAGGGCCAGGCTTGAAAAGGATGCTGAATGTGGTGAAAGGACTTTAGTCCCTTTTATGTTTACTTTTTAGCAGCTGATGACGAAAATTTTCAAACGGATAGAAAGGTTGAGGGAAATTTACAGCGAAGACCCACATTGCCGCCGCCTAGATTCTACAAGTCATATTTTACTGTGTTCTCTTTGCCCTGTCTTTTTTTACCCACCTTACTTTAAAAATTTCATTTCAAAGTCTACTGCAGGCATCAAACCCCTTTAGCAGGTGCAGCGTTTACTGGGGATCCATAAATGTTTGTGTCTTTAATAGGGACTTTCATGGCGGTCCAGTGGTTAGGGTTCCACGCTTCCACTGCAGGGGGTGCGGGTTCCATCTCTGGTGGGGCACTAAGACCCCACAAGCTGCGTGGCCCTCCCCAAAAAATCATTTGACAAATGTTTGTGTCTTTAATGTTTGGATGAAATTCACTCGAGGGAAATGTACACGTCCCAGCTGCGCTGTCAGATGGGTTTTGTCAAATGTGCTGAATGTCACCAATGGCCCATGAAGATCCTGAATATTCCCCTTGCTCCGTGCATGAGCTCCCTGGGGCGGGTGTAACGAATCATCATCAGTGCAGTGACCTAAAACAACACAGATTTATCCACTCACAGTCCTGGAGGTTAGAAGTCCAACTCGGGTCTCACGGGGCTAAAATCCAGGCATGGGCGGGGTGGGTCCTTCCGGAGGCTCCGGGGCAGCATCGGTTCCGCCTTTTCCAGCTTCTAGAGGCGCCGCATCCCTGGCTCGCGGCCCCTCCTGCATCCTCACGGCCAGCAGTGCAGCATCTCCAGTCTCTCTCTCAGCCTCTGACCCTCCCGCCTCCCCCTTATAGGGACCTTGTGATGATGCTGGGCCCTCCCAGGGAATCCAGGGTCACCCCCATCTCAGGGACCTTAACCCCACCTGCAAAGTCCCTTTGCCAGGTGAGGTGGCACATTCACAGTTCTCAGGACTAGGACAGGGAGGTGTTCGGGGCTGTTACTCAGCCGACTACACTCCATGAATCTTTCTAAAAATCAAGAGTGAGATCCGTGGCATCCTCCCGCCTCGCCATACTGATTTTAGCAGGACACCGGGCATGGGCCTTCCATCCTTGACGTGCCTGTCCCATGTCTTCTGTTATCCCTTCCCAGCAGCTCAGCTCTCACCTCCTCCAGGAAGCCCTCCCTGATGCCCCCCTCTCCCTCCCTGCAGTCTGGGGCCCTCACCCCTCACAGACTCCCTGCTCCCAATGAGGCACCTCCCCTCTGTCTGATTTCTTTCTCTTTTTTTGGCCTTTAAATTTTTATTTATATATTTATTTTTTATTGAAGTATAGCTGATTTACAATGTAGTGTTAATTTCTGCTGTACAGCAAAGCGATTCAGTTACACATATATACATTCTTTTTCATGTTCTTTTCCATTATGGTTTATCACAGGATATTGAATATAGTTCCCTGTGCTATACAGTAGGACCTTGCTGTTCATCCATTCTCTGTATAATAGTTTACATCTGCTAATCCCAAACTCCCAATCCTTCTCTACCACATCACCCCCATCGCCCCATCTGATTTCTCTCTCCATCCCAGCAAGCCCAGCCAGGGTGACTGGCTTGGGCACCTGTGCCCACCCTGAGCCTTCCCCACTGTGGTCTGCTCAGTGTGTAGGTTCCCCCTTCCCAGCACGTGCAGGTGCCCCAGATCAGTGGGAGAAAGGAGAAGGTGACACTGGGTGGGGGAGACTGGATGATGTCTGGGGACTTCTGTGGTTGTTACACTGGGAGGGGGCTCCTGGCATCGAGGGGGTGGGGGCCAGGGAGGCTGCTCCACACCCCACGGCACCCGGGATGGCCCCGAATGTGGAGAGTGGACATTCATTTCTGCCTCAAGAACCCAACCCTAGGACTTCCCTGGAGGTCCAGTGGTTAAGACTCTACGCTTCCAAAGCAGGCGGCACGGGTTCGCTCCTGCACGCCACGTGGCATGGCAAAAAAAAAAAAACCCACAAAAGGGCTTCCCTGGTGGCGCAGTGGTTGAGAGTCCGCCTGCCGATGCAGGGGACGCGGGTTCGTGCCCCGGTCCGGGAAGATCCCACGTGCCGCGGAGCGGCTGGTCCCGTGAGCCATGGCCGCTGCGCCTGCGCGTCCGGAGCCTGTGCTCCGCAACGGGAGAGGCCACAGCAGTGAGAGGCCTGCGTACCGCAAAAAAAATTTAAAAACACAAAAACAACCAACCCTGACTGCAGGCTCACAACCGAGATCTGACACCTAGCAAGGCTTTTGGTGCCGGATGAAACCTGGAAGGAGATTTTGGTCTTGTTCAGAGTTTACAATCTTAGTGGCAGGTGCTTTGGTGCCCCCAACATGTACACACAGGGATAGAACAGAGGAACACGGTCCCCATCCTGCGTCATCCTGTACCAGGTCACTCTCACCTCCCCGTCGGCAGGCAGAGAGAGCTGTCCCTAGACCCGGAGCCCACCCTCCCCACGAGGAAGACGTGACACTGCTCCCCATATCCCCGCCCAGAGCTGGGGGCCCTCCAACACCCAGAGACCCCACAGTGACTTTTCCGGACACGTCTCACCCCGACCTCATGTGCACCCGTTTTCTTCTCCACCCGTTTTTTTCCCCCAGCTGCTGCAGTTTGTTTTTTTTACCAAGAGGTTACATATTCTTCCCCTTTCCACCCACAGTGATTCCAAATTAAAGCGTGCTTTGGCCAGCAAGGGCGCAGGGCCTGCTGATGAAGAAGGAACCACCCGCCCCAAGCCCTGGGTCTGGAGTTTCCTGCTGGTTCTCCTGGACTGCAGAGACCTGGACGTGGCCTAAATGTCATCCCCCAGAGACTGGCCTGGCATGCGAGGCATTCTTGGAGACATCTCCCTGGACCAGGGTCTGCGTGGCTGCTTAACCCCACTGTACTGGCAGTCAGCTGGGAACCCTGTCGCTCCCTGGCTTCAGTCATGCAGGGTAGACACGGCTCGATCCAGTGACCAGTGGCCAGCCATGGGCAGTTCCAGATCCTGGACTCTTAGCCCAGAATCGCCGGTCTGTGTAACACACCCGAGAGTTGCCATGAGGCAAAGACCCAGATTTCGAAACCCATAGGCTCTTCCAGCCTCAAGAAAACAGAGCCTGAATAATGGTACTCCAGGGACTTCCATGGCGGTCCCGTGGTTAAGACTCTGCGCTTCCACTGCAGGGGGTGCAGGTTCCATCCCTGGTCGGGGACCTAAAACCCCGCATGCCATGCGGTGTGGCCAAAAAGTTAAAAAAAAAAAAAAAAGCTTACTAGCCCCACAAATAGTGAGGACACTTAAGTGGCACCCTACGTGGGTCGGTGGGAGGGAGCCCCGGCAAGAAAAGAAAAATTGAAAACAATTAGAAAGTTAACTACAAATTCATCTGCTTTCGGTTTTCACCATGAGTGGCAATTCTAAGCAATGTCATTCATTAAATATTCTTTCTCTGGGAAATTTCTTTGGTTGGCCTAACATTGGCAATTACTACAGTCTCTGTTGAGTTTTAATAATGTACATACGGAAGCTGTAAATTAGATGTTTGTATTACCTATAAATGCTGTATACGTAAACAATAAATTCTGCATGTGGAACGGTATTTGGAGACACACAGGGACTTCGCCACATGTTTTGGAGCATAAATTTCTATCAGTTTTGTAATAATTCAAGGTCCTTTTGCAGAAAGTTTGTGCCTCTAACCCCAATGGACACAGTAGCTTGGAAATAAAAATGAGATTAAAAAGGACAGGCAGGGATTGTAAAGACAAAGAAACAAGCAGGAGTTACTTCATTCCATGTTAACTCTTCAGAGACTCTGTGCTTAAAACGTAAAAACATGAAACAAAGTGGGACCTGCAAGAACAATATTTTTGCTTGGGGCAAATTTTAGTTCACACGTGAAATATCTTTTTGAGTTATCTGCAAGGAAAAGCATTTTTCCTTAAGTCCAAATGTGATGCGAAATATTTTACTGAATTTGAATTTTTTTTTTTTTTTTTTTGTGGTACGCGGGCCTCTCACTGTTGTGGCCTCTTCCATTGCAGAGCACAGGCTCAGCGGCCATGACTCACGGGCCCAGCCGCTCCGCGGCATGTGGGATCTTCCCGGACCGGGGCACGAACCCGTGTCCCCTGCATCGGCAGGCGGACTCTCAACCACTGCGCCACCAGGGAAGCCCATGAATAATATCTTTGACATCGAAAGTAAACTGCAAATTGTTTTAACACGTGAAAGACCGAATCCAGAAAAACCATTATTAGGATCGATCATTATGAGGTTATTACTGAAAATAGTTGTTTTCTATGGGGCGGTGTGGGAGCTTGGACCCTTCTCTCCAAATACCCGGGGTCTTTGCCGCCCAGAGCCGCCCGGGGAGGGAGTCCTTTAGAGTGAGGGGACCCTAGCGAGGGCGACAGGGACCACCGCAGAGACGTAGCCACCGCTAGTCCCCCGAAAGCGGGCACAGCGACACGCCCCTGCCCCCAGGCCCAGCTGCGGGGCGGGGCGGGGCGCGGCGGGGCGGGGCGCGGCGCGCGTTCCCGACGCCACGCCGGCCCCGCCCCCTCCGCGCGCCCGCAGAGCTACAACGGGGAGCGGGAGGGGGCGGGACCCGACGCGTCCTGCTCAGTCTGAGGCGCGGCCCCACTTGCGTCCCTCGCCATCTACCAATCAGACGCCGAGAGGGGCGGGCGCGCCTGGGCTTCCTGGTGGCCCCACTCCCTCGTGCGGCCGCGTTCCCGCGGCGTGGGGGGGCGTGGCCTGGGCGCGGTGCGTATAAAGGCGGGCGGAGGCGGAGGCGCCATTTTGCGAACGGCGAGCAGCGGCGGGGGCGTGGAGAAGCGCAGCGGAGGTTTTCCTGGTTTCGGACCCCAGCGGCCGGATGGTGAAATCCTCCCTGCAGCGGATCCTGAACAGCCACTGCTTCGCCAGAGAGAAAGAGGGGGATAAACCCAGCGCCACCGTCCACGCCACCCGCACCATGCCGCTCCTCAGCTTGCACAGCCGCGGAGGCCGCAGCAGCGAGAGGTGAGCGCCCCGCCCCCGCCCGAAGCTTCCAGAAGCGCCGCCGCGCAGGCCCGCAGGGGCCTGGCCGCGGGGCGCCACGGAAGTCCCGGGAGCGCGAGGTCCGCCCCTTTGTCGAGGCCACAGTCGCGCCGGGGGCGGGTTCTCGGATGGGTGGGGGCGGGGTGGGGCGGGGTGGGGGCAAAGGGGGTCTCTGATTGGATTGAGGAGCCCGCAGGCTACTTGGTCGGATTGGGGGGGTGGACACAAGGATTTCCGGTTGGATTGGGGGTCGCCAGGGAACCTGGTTGGGTTTGGGTGGCACGGGAGTCCACGGTCCGGTCTGGGGGTGCGAGGTTGCGGGGTGGGGTTTGGGGGGCGGTCGGGCCGGCGGGTCGCGGGAATCTGTGCTTTGCGGGCGCGGAGGTTGTGAGCGCTCAGCGGAGCGGCCGTTCCCCCTATCCCGCGCCCCGACGTCGCCCCGGGACGACGCGGTCACTTTTTAGTCCCGAGGATGCGCGGAGCCGGGCGGCGCCACGTAGACGGCACCCGGGGCCCTTCTCGGCGTGGCGGCCGGCCCGCCTCTCCCCCGTAAGATGGCTGGATCGAGGGTGGCCGGGGCCAGGGATCTAGGTGAGCCGCGCTCGTCACGGACCGCAAGTTCTTAGACCACGGCCCCGGGGGTGCCCTCGCTCGGGCTCTGAGCCACGATGCCGACGCCCGCGGGTCGGGCGCCCCGGATGGGAGCCGAGCAAAATGGAGGCGACCGCGGGGCCTGTTGACACTGCGCAGCAAATGGCTGCTGGCGCTGCCGGCTGCGCGATTGTGAAAACCTCCCCCGGGGCCGAGGGCCGCTCTGCCGAGATGACGCAAGCGGAGGCCTCGGGGTGCGCGCGGGAGGGCGTCTGCGCGGGCTCGTCTCCGCTGCGCCGGCGGGGACACCGAACGGGTCTCGCGCCTCCCGGCGGGTGCCGACGACGAAAGGGTCGCAGCAGGGGCTGCTTCAGTGGAAGGATGGTTTTGCTGGACTCATAAGAAAAGGCTGTTAGAGCTTTAGGTCTGCTGGAGACTGTAAAGTGGAAAAGGAGAAGCTGAAGCGCTGGACTTAGAAGTGGGAAGTAGAATCTGGCGCAGGGCTGGGTGGGGCGACACTTAGTGCTGGTCAGAAGATAGTTAAAGGGCAGAAGAGGCACCCAGGGAACCGGTTGGACCTTTGACCAGCGTCACCACCCGAGGAGGTGGATTTGAGTGGTCTCTTGTTCCTGTGGCAACCGGTGTAAACATTGCGCTTGCAAGAGGGAGGCGCGTCCCGGGCACCTGGGCTCTGGTAGGGTCTTCCGCTTGGCCTTGCTGGGACTCAGGGCCCTGTCAGCGGAGGCGGGGTGTCTCCCCCAGTGCTGCTCACCAGCGCCTTTTCTCCAGTTCCAGGATGTCCATCAACTGCTGTAGTAACCTGGGTCCAGGGCCTCGGTGGTGCTCCTGATGTCCCTCACCCACCCCTGAAGATCCCAGGTGGGCGAGGGAATAGTCAGAGGGATCACAATCTTTCAGCTAATTTATTTTACTCTGTAAGTATCCTTGTTCCCCGGACTTCTGGGTACCTGAGGTGGGGGCGGGGAGTAGCCAGACCCACAAAATGCTTTATGCGCTTGTCGTGTGCCAGGAACTCTCCACATGGTTTTCCTGAATCCAAGATTGAAGGAACAAAGGTGCAGACTGCAGCGCAGGCTTTGCCTGAGCCTGTAGTAGCTGTTGGCACCTCTTGTTTGTGCCTCAGCCTGGGGCTCCTGCTCTGGCCTTGGGCGGAACCACACTCCAACGGCGCTGCGGGGCATGGGGTGAACGGTCATGTGGGTGCTTTTGTGGGTTTGCCAAACTGTCAGGGTAGCAAGGGGGAAGATCCCCAGGCTGTGAAGGCTGGCGTCCAAGGTTGGATTTGGTTTTCTTCCACAGGATAATCGGCTGAATGTAACAGAGGAACTAACGTCTAATAACAAGACGAGAATTTTTAACGTCCAGTCCAGGCTCACGGATGCCAAACACATTAACTGGAGAGCGGTGCTGAGCAACAGCTGCCTCTACGTTGAGATCCCAGGCGGCGCTCTGCCCGAGGGGAGCAAGGACAGGTGAGGGCGGGCCTGTGTGTGCCTGGGGGGCAGAGCAAGGCAAACTGTGTTTGCACCTCAAAGTTGGACTCCAGAGGAGGGAAGCCTGAGTCAGGAGCCAGGCGGTGGTTATTGATTCCGGGGTGAATTCCCCCTTTTAAGCAGTGGACCAGCAGTATCACCCAGGGGACACCAGGGGATATCTGCGGTTGTCACATTATGGGTTTTGCTCCTGGTGTCAAGTGGGTGGGGCCAGGGACCCCCCACAGTGCCCAGGACAGTCCCCCAGAATGAGCTGGCTCCAGTGTCAGCAGTGGCAAGGCTGACCCTGGATTAGAGCTGGGAGAGGCTGGTGCTCCCTGTATGCAGATGAGGCCACAGACAGAAGTGGGAGAGCTGGGCTAGGGCCCCTATGGGGCGGCCGGGGCGCGGGCCCTGACGCTGGAACCTCAGCTTCGCAGTTCTTCTCGAGTTTGCTGAGGAGCAGCTCCGCGCTGACCACGTCTTCGTTTGCCTCCATAAGAACCGCGATGACCGAGGTGGGTGATCTCCACGCGGGGAGAGGAGATGGGAGAGGCTGCCCACTGCCCCGGAGGCCAGGCCCAGGGTGGGGTCCATGCGGTCCAGGGGCCGCGCCACACCGTGCTGCGCAGCCCCCTTTCCCTAGACTCGGGCCTTCTCCCGCGGGCGGTCCCCGGGCCGGCAGGACTCTGGGCCCTGCAGGTGGATGGGAGGTTCTGACCCGATGGTGTCTCCTTCGCAGCCGCCTTGCTCCGTACCTTCAGCTTTCTGGGCTTTGAGATTGTGAGACCGGGGCATCCCCTTGTCCCCAAGAGACCCGACGCTTGCTTCATGGCCTACACGTTTGAGAGGGAGTCCTCCGGTGAGGAGGAGTAGCGTGATGCCCCTGAGGCCCCTGGGGCTCGATTGCAGACCGTTCGTGTGCACTTGCCGCCGTGCTTCCGGGCGGGTGGTGTGGTCAACTGCGCGCTGACCTGCGTCAGCCTGCTCATCTGCTGGGTTTGTCCGCATGTCGTAATTGTGCAAATAAATGCTCACTCCAAATTAGCCGTGTATTTCTTGAAGTTTAATATTGTGTTTGTGATACTGAAGTATTTGCTTTAATTCTAAATAAAAATTTATATTTTACTTTTTTATTGCTGGTTTAAGATGATTCAGGTTATCCTTGTATCTTGAGGAGGAGTTTCTTATTTGAAGTCTTTTGGAAACAGTCTTAGGTCTCTTAACTTGGAAAGATAGGTATTAATCTACCCTTCTCTTGCTCTCAGAAATCCAAATAAAACGATTGCCCTTCCAAGACCTGTGTTGGCTCAGTGGTGTTGACGGGGGCGCTGTCCGAATGGAGGGCAGGTGGAGGGGTGGCCCGGGGCCAAGGGGAGGGGGGCCTTGGGGTTGCCTGGGGTTCAGGGAGCTGTGCGGGAGTCCTGAGCTGAGTGACTCCCCTACACACACTTTTTTCTACAGAGGGGTGGGGAAGCCAAGGGCCCGGTCTCACCTCTGGCCACAGCCAGCCTTGGCCTCCTGTGGGCAGCCCAGCCCTGGGGCTCCACCCTGGCTGCTCCATACCTCGCCTTCCCATCGCCTCCAGGGCAGATGGCAGCCTGCCCCACCCCACACCCTGGGCCGTCACTCTCCTTCCCCAGTGCCATTCCCTGCCGAGGCTGAGGCCTGAGGCTGGCTGGAGTGGCCTGGTTCCAGTCTGAAGCTGTTTACTGGGTCCTGGGAAGTGGCGTGGCGTGGGGCGGGGCAGGGGCCGCCTGGTACTTCTCCAGCTTGGGGGCGGGGTGGTGTCTAGCCGTGGGCACCCCGCCCTTTAGCCTTTGTACAGTGTCGTGCTGGGCAGGAGCGCTGCTGGTGGGTGTCCTGGCCGGGGCAGAGGTGGGGAGGTCTGAGGCAGCCAGAAGGCAAAGACACTGCCGTGGCGGGGGTCTGGGGTGAGGTGGGGGCGGAAGGCGGAAGAGCTCCAGGGCTGCAGCGCCACCTGCTGGCTGCATCTGCGAGCGTGGCCCGGCGATTGACAAACCGGCTGCCAAGCGGGTATCTTTCACTGAGGAGGATGGAGTTTAGGGGGATTCCAAGTATATTTGGGGGTTGGGTGGGCTCTTCAGCTACCTGAGTGATAATGGAGTTGGCTTTCAAAGGTCTGGGGAGACGGCTGGACACACTCCAGTCCACGTCAGCAGGGCAAGGGCCGAGAAAGGGGTTTGGAGTCGGGGTGTTGGAGGAGGTACAGGAGTCTGAAGCAGAGGTAGGGGGGAGGGTGTCTGCAGTGGAGGGAACAACGGGCAAGGCCTGGAGGCCAGAAAGCACCTCCACGGATGGCGATATGGCAGGAGGGGCTGGCCAGAGAGCATGCAGAGCCTTTAGAAAAGCCCCATTGTACTGTGAAGGTACTAGGGAGCCATGAGAGAGGTCTGAGCAGGAGAGGGCCCTGGTCATACATGGGGGTCAGAAAGTTCCCCCCAGGATCGCCATGGTAGGGTTGGGGTGAGTGAAGGGGCATGACTGGAGACCCCAGGCTATGGCAGTGGGACCCCTCAGGGTTCCTATGTCCATTTTTCAGAGGTATAAACCGAGACCTCATTCTCTCCCTCAGGTCCCCTGACGTATACCACTTTGTTTTTTCCATCAATTAAATGCCTAGCGTGTGTTCAGCCTGGCCCCTGCCCTCAGGGAACTCACAGCCTGATGGGTGAGGTGAACAGGTGACAGGTAAAGAGATGAATAAATACTTCCAGGTGGTGACAAGTGCTTGGAGAACGCAGGGCGCGGAGCTAGAGAGGGCCCAGGAGGGGCAACTTTATTTGCTTAGAAGACGTGAGATTTGGACAGTCTGGCAGAGGGAACAGGCCATGCAAAGACTTGGTGGCTGGATGGAATTTAGTGTCACACAGGAACAGCAAGGAGGCCACGGTGGGTGGAGAGAGTAGGGGGTGCAGGGCATGGGCACGTTTGGGCAGGTGAGCCCAGACCCCACTGGGGTGGGCAGGCTGTCTCAGGTTCCAGGGATCCTCCCTCCCCCGGGAGGCCCCAAGCAGTTCTTGACGAGGTCGTTCACAGCACAAGGGGGTGTTCCAGGGCCTGGAATGCCTCTGATGCCACCGTCCGGAGGAGTGTCCACACTGTCTTGGAGACAGTGGCCATCAGACCCCAGCATGAGAAGGGCATCCTGGCTTCTGCTGGAAGGCGGTGGGAGCGGTTCTGCACACTGGGAGAGACATTAATTTTGGGGGGGGTTCCACACCTGGAAGAGGGGTGGGCACCTCTGGCATCAGAAAGCCTCAGCAGGCACTGGCCATTAGCCCCCAGCCCTGGAAGGGGGGCACCTGAATTCTTAGGGGGCCTTGGGCCCAAGTTCCCAGCTGCATCCTCTGCTGGCCTTCTGGTCCCTTCTGGAAGGGGGCGTCCACCCTATCACCAGCCCCAGCCCTGAGAAGGGGGACCTGCCTCCTAGAGAGGCCCTGGAACAGGTGCATTGCTCACGGGAAGGATCAGTTCCACAGCAGCTCCAGGGCGAGGGTACAAGGAGTCCTCGGTGGCCTCGGCCAGGTATTCACAGCACAGCCAGTCTTTCAGGCTGGGCACCTCCCCACCCACGCACGGCCCACTCGGCTAGGTGCAGGACCAGCAACGCGCGGCGCGTCCGCAGCCAGGACCCCAGCGGGGCTCCGCAGCCGCGCAGCTTGGGCCCGGACCCCCAGAGCAGCACCTGCAGCAAGCCGCGCGTCCCGGCCGCCGAGGGCTGCGCGCGGGCCAGCTGGGCCGCCAGGTGCTCCAGGCCCACGGCCAAGGACGTGGCCAAGGGCGCGCCCGGGGCCAAGCAGCTCTCGGAGTGGGCGGCCCAGCTGCCGCGCGTGGGCGGCCGGGGGGTCGAGGGGGCACGCGGCCAAAGTCCGCCAGCAGCAGGCGCCGGGGCCTGGCGGCTGAGCAGCCCCGCGGTGCCGCCAGCAGCAGGGCCTCCGGGCGCTCCCGGAGTGGCAGAAGCAGCAGGGCCACGGCCTTGCGAACTCCTCGGGCGGCTGCGCGCCTGTCTCCACAAGTCACTGGACCACCGTGAGCTCCGGCACCTCCGCCGCCAGCGCCACGGGGCTGCTCCAGGGCGTCTCGGGAAGTGCGCCCTCGGGCGCCAGACCACACAGCTCCTGGAGGTTGAAATGCGGAGCCAGCGCGGCCTGCGGCCCTAGGCCACACGTGTAGGGCTCGTCAGCTCCTGGCTTGGGCACCTGCGGGACAGAGGGACGCTTCAGAGCTCCCCGCCACCAAACCAGCACAGCTCGCCCAGTGCCTCTACCTGTTCTGAAGACTTCTCACCCAACCTGCCCACCATGGCTGTATCCCTCCAGAAGCGGGGGGTTCGTGTTAATTCGGATGTTGGTTGCCAGTTTGATTTTAAGGAAAGCTACACCAGGGAGGATGCTGTTTAGGGGATCGGACTTTCCACTCTGCCAAAGAGGCGGATGCTTCCCACTTGGTTTAGCAAGGGAGATGACAGCTAAGGTGCCAGAGCTGGGCTGTCCAGGAGAAATGCAACTCGGGCCACGGTGTAATTCAAATTTTCCACTAGCCACATTTTAAAAAGAGAAAAGGAGCAGGTGAAAGTAACTTTCTTTCTTTCTTCTAAAAAAAAAAAAATTCACTAGTTTATTTTTTAGATTCCACATACAATTGAAAACTTACAGGATTTGTCTTTCTCTGTCTTATTTCACTAAGCATAATACCCTCCAAGTCCATCCATGTTGCTGCAAATGGCATTATTTTGTTCTGTTTTATGGCTGAGTAGTAGTCCATTGTAGATACATTTCACATCTTCTATTGATGGACGCTTAGGTTGCTTCCATGTCTTGGCTATTGTAAATAATGCTGCTATGAACATTGGGCGCATATATATTTTCTAATTATCGTTTTCAGTTTTTTCTGGATATATACCCAGGAGTGGAATTGCTGGATCATATGGTAGTTCTATTTTTAGTTTTCTGAGGAACTTCTAGACTGTTTTCCACAGTGGCTGCACCATTTTACATTCCCAACAACAGTGTATAGGGTTCCCTTTTCTCCACACCCTCGACAGCATTTGTTATTTGTGATCTTTTTGATGATGGCCGTTCTGACAGGTGTGAGGTGATACCTCATTGTAGTTTTGATTTGCATTTCTCTGATTAGCGACGTTGAGCATCTTTTCATGTGCCTGTTGGCCATCTGTCTGTCTTCTTTGGAAAAATGTCTCTTCAGGTGTTCTGCCCATTTAAAAAAAATAAATTTATTTTTATTTTATTTTTGGCTGCGTTGGGTCTTTGTTGCTGCATGCAGGCTTTCTCTAGTTGCGGCGAGCGGGGGCTACTCTTTGTTGCGGTGCGCGGGCTTCTCATTGCGGTGGCTGCTCGTTGCAGAGCATGGGCTGTACGGGCACAGACTTCAGTAGTTACAGCACGCAGCCTCAGTAGTTGTGGCGCACGGGCTTAGTTGCTCCGTGGCATGTGGGATCTTCGTGGACCAGGGCTCGAACCGGTTTCCCCTGCATTGGCAGGCGGATTCTTAACTGCTGAGCCACCAGGGAAGTCCCCTGCCCAGTTTTTAATTAGGCTTTTTTTTTTTTTTTTCTTTTGTGGTATGCAGGCCTCTCACTGCTGTGGCCTCTCCCGTTGCGGAGCACAGGCTCCATACGCGCAGGCTCAGCGGCCACGGCTCACGGGCCCAGCCGCTCCGCGGCATGTGGGATCTTCCCGGACCGGGGCACGAACCCGCGTCCCCTGCATCGGCGGGCGGGCTCTCAACCACTGCTCCACCGGGGAAGCCCAGAGGCTTTTTTTTTTTTTTTTTGATACTGAGTTTCATGACCTTGAAAGTAACTTTCATAATCTATTTTATGTAATCCAATTTATCCAAAATGTAATCATTCAACAGGTCACCAAATGAAAAAAGTATTAGTGAGATGTTTTACATTATTGTTATTATTATTGATACTGAGTCTTGGAGACCCGGTGTGTATTTGGTACTCAGAGCATATCTCAATTGGCACCAGCCCCACTTCAGGTGCTCAGAGGTCACCCGTGGCCAGAAGTTGCAGTACTGAACAGCAAAGCTCTTTCTAGAAAGTAGGAGAGTATCAGCCCTGGGGGTTACATTTGAATCACCTTGGGGCAGGGGTTAAAAAAGACAGGTGCTGAGGTGGGGCTCTGGGAGTGTGTAATTTCAAAATAAACTCCCCAGGGGTCTCTGAGATGGATGGAACCAGGACGGAGCTGTCAACTAAAGAACTCACAGCCAGCGACAACTTACTCCCTCCATGCTCTGGTCTGTAAAATGGGTCCATAATAACACATTCTGCCAAATGGGTGAGGTTCCTCCAAAATGGTGATGTGTCTGACACGTGGTAGTCTGGTTTATGTGATGGGAATCTTTTTTTCCTTTTTCTTGGTGGTGCATAAAACAGAAGCATCTTAACAACGAAACGCGGTGATGCTTGCATGAGGATTAGCTGAATGGAAGTGTCTAAAAGTCCTTAGAGGGCTTCCCTGGTGGCGCAGTGGTTGAGAATCCGCCTGCCGATGCAGGGGACACGGGTTCGTGCCCCGGTCCGGGAAGATCCCACATGCCGCGGAGCGGGTGGGCCCATGAGCCATGGCCACTGAGCCTGCGCGTCCGGAGCCTGTGCTCCGCAACGGGAGAGGCCACAACAGTGAGAGGCCCGCATATCAAAAAAAAAAAAGTCCTTAGAACAGCACAAGACATGAAGGAACAGTGCTCAGTATATTTGGTTGAAGATGATAATGAAAAGTGGTAGCTATCAGCCGGCTGTGGGTTTCTAGCGCCAGAATTCACGGGTGAGTGAGTTAAAATGCAGACTACTGGGCCCCTGAGAGTCGTGGGGGAGATTTTAACAAGGCTCCCGGGTGATTTGAATGTAGGTCGCCCCACACCTGAGAAACGCGGTTCCAAGGGCTGACGGTGTTAGTTCGTATCAGTTGCAAAATCAGCAATTGGGCCTGAGTCTAAAGAGCCCTGGGTTAAAAAAAAAAAAAAGAAGAAAAAGAAAAAGAAAAGAGCCCTGGGTTATGCCTTGGACGGGACACTGGGGAAACCTCCGAGGAGGCGGGGCGTAGGCGGGGCTCACCTTGGCAGCCAGGAGGTGCCACTCCTCCTTGTCCCTCCGCACCAGGCGGTAGTAGAGGGCGTCCCAGCTCTCCACGCAGGGCGAGCTGTCCAGGAGGCGGAAGCGGTGGCCGAGGCGGCAGAGGCCCGGGAGGCCCCCCGGGAGCCGGGCGTGCAGCCGGGCCGTACACGGCGCGAAGGCCCTCCAGCTGCCGGGCCTCCAGCGCGGCGGAGGGAGAGGCCCAGTTCCTTGTCCAGCGAGCAGAAGGGTAGCTCTGCAGGGGGACAGGCTGGCCCCGCCCTGTCGTCGCCTGCCTGGCTCTCGTGCACACTGCGGGATCCCAGAAGGGGCTTCTGAGGCTTCCCTGCAAGCTCGAGTGGGGCCGGGGCTGGGGGACTTGTGGGTGGGCAGCGACTGGGCCCTGGTCAGGGTCTTCTTGGGCAGGGGCTGCGGGTCAGTAGTAGGGCGCTTAGATGTCCGAGAGCAGCAGCCCTTGGAGGGCAGCAGGCGGGCACGGACCTCGCCTGTCAGGGGAGGGAGTGGGGGAAGGGCGTGAGGACACGCAGAGTGGGGTCCTGTGCGCATGACTGCACCCTCAGGCCATAATTCCTTCATCTCTAGAGTGGAAGCAATAGGGCGCTCTCTGGTGGTCTAGTAGTTAGGACTTGGAGCTTTCACTGCTGTGGCCCGGGTTCGATGCCTGGTCAGGAAACTGAGATTCCACAAGCCACGCAGCATGGCCGGCAAAAAAAAAAAAAAAAAAAGGAAAAACGACCAACTCCAGCTACGCTATGCTCTGTGGGGTAAGGATGCCATCTCCAATTTACAGATGAGGAAACAAAGGTTCAGAGGAGTGACAAGTCAGTGACAGAGAAACATCTGGCCCAGCACAGGTGACCAGCACTTCCCTGTGTGGCTCTGGGCAGGTGACTGAGCCTCTCTGAACTTCAGTTTCCTCATTTTTAGAAGCTGGTTATCCAGCTTTTTTTTTTTTTTTTTTTAACAAAGAGTTTTATTAAAGGTAGTTAAAAAGCTGCTATAGGACTTCCCCGGTGGTCCAGACTCCACGCTTCCACTGCAGGGAGCACAGGTTCGATCCCCATCCCCGGTGGGGGAACTAAGATCCCGCATGCTGGGAGGCACGGCCCAAATGAAAAAAGAGCAACAAAAAATCCCTGCTGTAATCTAGTTAAACCATCATGGGGCAGAGCGTTCCTTACATGGTAATGAAACACTCAACCTTTCTGCCTCACCGACCACCTGTCCCACCCCCACCCGGGGCCCCTCCCAGGCTCTCACCAAGGTTGCTGTACGTGGGCTGGGTCAGCCAGGTCGGGGCATTGACCCCCCCTGGGGATCTCGGTGGGTGGCTCTGGGTTGTTCAGGCTGCTGGGGGAAGGTCAGAGTGCAGGGCATGTGTGGGAGGGGCCCAGCACCTGCTGTGTGGCCCTGGGAAGGTTGCTTGACCTCTCTGGGCAAATGTCACCCATCAACCTTGCAGGGCGGTGAGAAGGACCCTGTACTTTTGTGACATGGACAGAATGTCCAGCTGTGAGGACAAGACCTCAAGGGGATGGGGGAAGAAGCTGGGGGCCGGTGACAATACACAGGGAACCCATGCTTAGGCCTTGTCCCCAGAGCTCAGCCCCCTCAAGCTGCGTGGTTGCCAGCAGCAGCCTGGGCCCCAGCTCTGCCCCACCGAGATTCCAGGTTGTTCAACCTTGAAAAGCAGCTGCTTCTGCACACTCTCTGCCCCAGTCTCCCTCCAGGAGCGCCCTACCTTCAGGACTGGAGTGACCTCAGGCCAGGGCGATCTTGGGGACAAACTCCCAGTAGCTGCAGCCCC
This sequence comes from Kogia breviceps, assembly GCF_026419965.1. Taxonomy (NCBI): domain Eukaryota; kingdom Metazoa; phylum Chordata; class Mammalia; order Artiodactyla; family Physeteridae; genus Kogia; species Kogia breviceps. The sequence continues at coordinate 181,289,984 of NC_081313.1, forward strand.
TGGTCTCCCGGACTGTTTGACCGGTTGCTGGCAGTGAACCGGAAACTCCCAGGCAACTGTTAGACCACAGGCCCCGGCAGGAGCGGGAAGCTTTCTGCATTACTTCCCCATGAAGGCCACCTGGTTCCAGGGCTGAAAGCGGGTGGCAGGAGACGGGAAGACGGGCAGAGGTCCCAAAGTTTACACGAGGTGGGTGGCAGAGGGGGGAGCCCTGAGAGATGGGGAAGATGGAGACTTTTTAGACTCCCCTGCCTTTGGGGAGGGCAGGGAACCCCAGCAGTGACTGTTTAGGGATCGATTTGACCAGATGACCCTTTAGTCTGTGGCTTTCACTTCCTCCAGAGCCACTTCCCCTTCTGCAGGATCATCTGAGACGCCTCCACTGTGCGTGCCCCCACCTCCCACCCATCCCAGGACCCTTGGCAGGTACTGCTCCATTTGAGCCCCAGCTCCGCTCTGACTTGCTGTGTGATGTTGGACCATTCACCAGCCCTCTCTGTTCCAGCAAATAAAGAAAAGTGGCTCCTGCTTGCTGCCTCCTGACAGCCACAGAAGCTGGATTTTTCTTTAAAAATTTAATCAACTCACTTCCCTTCCCCCACCACCTTAATGCATGGATTTAGAAAAAGACATTTGATATAGAATTACCATACACAGAAAATCAAGAAGGGTGAAAATCCAGGGAAAGCCAGACAGTGTGAAATTCTAGCTTCAGCACACACTGTTGAAGCTGTCTGGGGGCCTGAGGCTTGCCCTACCTGCCCGGAGGCCTGAGAGGTGTCTCAGCTGAAACCCAGCCTCTTCCCCTCTGTAATGTCTGTAATGGAAGAGCCAAGAAATCACTGCAGTGCGAAGATGCAAAGACGTTCTTTTTTTTTTTTTTTTTTTTTTTTTTTGCGGTACGCAGGCCTCTCACCGCTGTGGCCTCTCCCGTTGCGAAGCACAGGCTCCGGACGCGCAGGCTCAGCGGCCATGGCTCACGGGCCCGGCCGCTCCGCGGCATGTGGGATCTTCCCGGACCGGGGCACGAACCCATATCCCCTGCATTGGCAGGCGGATTCTCAACCACTGCGCCACCAGGGAAGCCCGCAAAGACGTTCTTGCTTCTTAGCTTGAGTGTCTTTCATGCTGAGTTTCTCCCTCCGCCCCATCGAGCCCAGTGAGCCCAGAGAGGGCTGGAGTCCATGCATGGTCACATAGCAGGTCCAGGCTGGGCAGGGGGGTCCACAGGCCATCGCTGGGTGCCCCCTGGGTGTGGGAAAGAAGACAGTTCCATCTCACGGAGTCCTCCAAACGGGTCTCGGGTCACAGTCGGGGCCACACTGACCTGCTAACAGCCAGCTTTTCAAGCGTGAGGGTCTGTGACTTGACTCAATATTTTGTCTTGCCCAGCACTCAGCTTCTGTAATTCATAGAATTTATACTCTTTGTCTTAATCCATGGGGCAGCCCGTGATTTGGGCAGATTTCAGAATCATGCAGTCGGAGGATGGCGGGCTCGAGGAAGGATTTGCCAATTATATGGGACAAGGATTCCACAAATCCCGGGCTGCTCCAGGTGGAACAGAAGGGATCAGAGGTGCCAAGGAAGTGGCCTGCTCGCTGCCCAAACCCCTGCTGACCATGAGTGCTTATTCTTTCCTTCATGAGACCCTGTGGGGTCACCCAGCTGGGCCACGCCTCCCACCCAGGACTAATTAGGGTGAGGCAAGCAAGGGACTCACCTCAGGCACAGAATTTAAGGTGATGCCGACAAAACAAAACAAAACAAAACAAAACAAAAAAACCATCAAGATGGAGAGACTTCTGACCTTCTGCTACCTCTCGGATTTGCGAGAACAGGACGTTGGCTGGTGATGGCAGTTGTGGCCGTGACACTTGTGGTTCCCTCCTGTCGCCCTCCTGGGCCCCCCCGCCTGTGCCCCCTCTCAGAAGGGGCACCTGTCCTTCCTCCGTGCGCGTGTGGCCAGCCGGCCACCCCGAAGGTGTTCTGAGAGTGCTGCTGGGCGTCAGGGAGCCCGAGCTGCCTCGCATCTGGGCCCGAGTTGGGATACGGGCGCTCCAGCCCCTGGGGGACCCCAGCACAGGAGCAGGTGCCGGGAGACGGGAGCCACACGGTGGGACAAATTCCTGGTGGCTCCCGGCCAGGCCAGGACGGGGCAGAAGTGAGACGCCCCCCCCCCAATCCTGTCCCCTGGGCCTGCAAGAGCCTCACCTCGGGAGAGCAGCAGCTCCTACCTGACCAGTGCGGAGGGGCTGACCACAGGGATGTGTACATCTTCTCCCACCCCCCGGCAGGGTGGGGAGCTGCTCTGCTTTGGCATCTCTGGGTGGTCTGGGGAGAGGCTGGCTGCCGCCCGTGGGCTCAGCCCTGAATCCCACCCTACCCTCACCTCTCGCCTAGGGCTCCCTGCCAGCCTCAGACACCTCCATGGGCCCAGAGCCGCGCTCACAAGGCCAGGCCGAGGTCGAGAGGTCGGCCCCACTGTCCTCAGCCTGCTGCAGCCACAGGGCCGGACCAGCAGCTTTATCTTCTTCGTTTGGCTTCAGGTTTTTCTTTCTTTCTACTTTAAGTTCAGGCCAAAAAATTCCGGAGTCATCCCCTACCCCTACCCTCCACCCCTCCAGAGACCCTCCAGCTGAAACCAGAGCCTGAGTTCAGGGACCCGAGGGGTGGGTGTCGGGAGTGAGGGCATGAGGGCCACGCGGGGCCCTGCTGAGCCCTTGGGGTACCCCCGGCCTCGGGCCGCTCCTCTCCCCTCTGAGGACTCGTGTTCCAGCAAGTCGGGCGGGGCCCTTGCAGCGCCTCTGCTCTCCCGACCCGCCTACTCCGTCGGCACTTAAGCCACAGGACAGAAGTCAGGACAGAAGTCTGTAGCGGGAGCTGGGCGTGGCCTGCGGGGAAGCAGGCGGTTCAAGGCGGAGCTTCAGGGACTGGGTGCAGAGAGCCTCACTCGACGACCCTCGTGCGATGTAGTATTGTACCCACCGGAGTATTGTATCATATATCGAGCCTTCTCTGTATTTTAACAAGAAAGCAAAACACTAGTTTCCTATTTAAGACTTTAAGGGTTTGTGGGATGGGCGGGGTGAACAAGACCCTTGGTTTTGTTTTCCTTTTCCTTTGGTTTCACATGGAGTGCGAGCTGTGAGCATGTGCATGGATGTGTGTTACAGCCTCTAGGCTGTTGGAGGCCAAAGGGCGGTTTACAGTTCTCTGCTTTAGTCGCTGAACTGCTGACTGTTTTGGAGAAACAGGAAACAGAAAATAGCAGATGTCACGTAGGAAAGAGGACAAACAACGACAAAAAAAAAAAAAAAGAAAAAAGAAAAAAAGAGCTCACACCCAAATTCACAAAACCTGTTTTTTAAACCAAAGCACATTTTGAATGCGTATGGAACCTCAATGGGCTCGGGAAAAAGATACTAATTATCTCATTGTTTGTTTACATAAACTTTTTTTTTTTTTTTTTTTTTTTTGCTGTACGCAGGCCTCTCACTGCTGTGGCCTCTCCGGTTGCGGAGCACAGGCTCCGGACGCGCAGGCGCAGCGGCCACGGCTCACGGGCCCAGCCGCTCCGGATGCGCAGGCGCAGCGGCCACGGCTCACGGGCCCAGCCGCTCCGGACGCGCAGGCGCAGCGGCCACGGCTCACGGGCCCAGCCGCTCCGCGGCACGTGGGATCCTCCCGGACCGGGGCACGAACCCGCGTCCCCTGCATCGGCAGGCGGACTCTCAACCACTGCGCCACCAGGGAAGCCCTACATAAACTTTTACAGTTTCAGACCTCAGCAGATAAAAGGCCAGTCCCAGTGAACCCCAGCTTCTGCTGGAGCCCCCTCTGAGTAGGCCCTGGGGCGGGCATGGAGGCCTCTGAGCCCTCCTCCCAGCCCGGCCTCTCCCAGCGCAGCTTGCACCAAAGAGCCTGGGCCCGTGCTGGCCCGCCCCAGGCCTCCCGGCCAGACCCTGGCGGTCCTGCCGGCTGGCACAGCAGAGGTGGCTGTCACTTGTGGTCGCAGGACCTGAGCTTGGGCCCTTGGGATGGAGGTGCGCCCCCATCCCGCTGCTCTGCCTGTGACCCTCGGGTGGGTTGACGTGAGGGTCCCTCTCACGCCAAAAAGCCAGGACCTTTGCGCAGCTCCGTGGGCTCCAGCGTTTCCCCGCCCCCGGGGACCCCCACCTCCACCCTGGCCGTGGGAGGGGCTCAGTGGGCAAACACTGCAGGGACGGTGCAAACGCCCTGAACAGTGTTGTTTTTGTATCAATGTCTGTGCGGTGACGAATGTATTTATTTCTCAGACTTGGGGCGAGCGAGCAGCAGACCGGGCTCCGCCCCCCGCACGCCCCCGACAGACCCAGCCCACCGCCGCCGGGGCTCCTCCAGGATTGCAGAAAAGGTAAAGAAGGAAAGAGAAACCTTTAAGCAAATACGAATCTCAGGGACTCGCAGCATAGCCGCACGCCTCAGCCTGTGAAACGAACAGTCTGGACCCAGGCGGACTTGCAGAACCTCACACGGCGGTGGGCTACCCCGACTCCCACCCGTCAGAATGCACTGGGCTGGCCGTGTGCAGGAGTGTGACCCACCAGGGACCCCAGCCGCCCTGCCCGCGGCCCTCCGGACTCGGGGTGAGGCCTGGGCAGCCGGGAGGGCAGGGTTCAGGGCAGAGGCGGCTGCATCCCTCCGGTCCCCTTGGCTTGGTGCGGGGGTGGGGACGAAAGCAGAGGCGCCAGGGCTCAGAAGAGAGCAGGGATCCCAGCCCTAGCGGCCCCCTGCCGGCACCAAGGCCCTCACGCTTCCCCAGAGCCAGGTTGGGCATCACTGAACCTGTGAACCGGATGTCAGGAGCGGGTGGTGGAGCAGGGCCTGATCTCAGTTTGACGTTCCAAATCAGGGGGTGGGTGTACGCTGTGGGGACTGAGGCTGCCCGGGACCCCCTGCCTAGGACCACCCACCCTGCCCCGGGCTTGTCACCCCACTTTAATTTTCTACGAGGAACCCCTCCCCCTACCTCACCTTGCTATTTATTGCTGTAATTTATTGACCTCAAATATGCTGCATGACAGACCTCACTCAGGGCAGGGAGGATCCCCAGGACTCCCCGCCTCCACTTGGCGGGGCCCCTGGGGGGCCAGGTGCTGCGGGGAACCTCTCTGTCCCCCACCCATCACTTGCTTTCCCCCTCCCCCGTTGGGGCACCCCAGGTTGTGCACTGGCCCATTCACAAATACCTCGAGGGGGAGGGGGAGGGTTGGGGTTATAGCTGTTTTGTCCTGCTACGCGCCCTTCCCAGGAAGGGGGGGGACCATGATCGCACTCCTGTACGGGCCACCGCTACGGTCAGTCATCACACCAAGTTCACTTCCCTCGAGAGTTTGGATAAATTCAGGTCAGAGCTGCAGGTATGCAACCCTCAAGTGTCATAGTAAAGCAGTTCACCGATCTCTCCTTTTAGAAGTGTGCAGTCTTCATGTACAGTGATGAGAAACTGTTATTTTATGATCTTTTCATTAAAAGTGTGATTGAAAAAACAACAACAACCCAGTAATCAAGATAAATAACACTGTAATATAATAATGTAATATTAAAAAAAACCCTTATTTGCAAACTATGGCCCTCCGGCCTGGCCGGCTGTTTTTTTTTTTTTTTTTTTGTGGTACGCGGGCCTCTCACTGTTGTGGCCTCTCCCATTGCGGAGCGCAGGCTCCGGATGCACAGGCTCAGCGGCCATGGCTCACGGGCCCAGCCACTCTGCGGCATGTGGGATCTTCCCGGACCGGGGCACGAACCTGCGTCCCCTGCATCGGCAGGCGGATTCTCAACCACTGCGCCACCAGGGAAGCCCTGGGCCGGCTGTTTTTGTAAATAAAGTTTTATTGGCACCAGGGCCAGGATTAGGGTCTGGGGAGTGAGGCAGGGTCATGCCAAGGCAAAGTGGATCCTGTCTTTATCTAAAGGGTTGATATTGTGTCCATTGTGGACTCAGGGCATGAATTACTTTTGTTTGTAGAATATTGATCTTGATGACTGAGTTCTGGGTGCCAGGTCGGTGCCTCACTTGCCTGCCCCTGAGGTGGGGTTTGGGGGGGTGGGCAGAAGGGCCAGGCTGGGACAAGCAATGACATCCCTGGGGACTTCTCCACCCAGGACAGGCAGGGTGGGGGGCAGCTGGTGCCCAGGGACCCCGCTGCCTGCCTCAAGATGACCCCTGCTTGGAGCGGTTGGGGGCCCTTTGTGGGGGAGGACGGCAGATGCCAGCTGACATCTGCTCAGCACCCCAATGTGCATACCACCCCACTGAGCCCCAATGGACGGTCCTCCCTTGAGGCCTAGAAATGGGGACCGATTGCCTCAGCTCACCCTGAAAAGTGGCCCCTGTGTGTCAGCCCTGGCCGGCCACCCCACATCAGGGTCAAACCCTCTGCAGAGAGTAAAGCTGTTCTTTTATTCGAGAAATGTTTTTGGAGCGCTGCGGGAGCTGGGGCCGGGCTCTCTGCATCCCTGGCCTCGCCCTGAGCAAGGGCTCGGGATGCCAGATCCTCCCGAAGTTCTCATGACTTTGCATTTCTGAGAAAAATGCCTCAGTTTTTTGTGGCACGCAGCGTTACAGTCCCCAAAGATGTCCATCTCCAGAACCTGTGAATATGCTATGTCGCACGGTAGGGGGAAGTGAAGGTTGCTGATTAGATGAGGATGGGAATGACCTTGGATTCCCAGGGGTCCCAGGGTCATCACAGGGTCCTTATAAGAGGGAGGCGGGAGGGTCAGGGGCAGAGAGAGACGGGAGAGGCTGCGCTGCTGGCCGTGAGGATGCAAGGGGGACCCGCGAGCCAGGGAGGCGGCGCCTCTAGAAGCTGGAAAAGGCGGGAACCGATGCTGCCCTAGAGCCTCCGGAAGGACCAGCTGCCAATCCATTTTAGACTTCTGAGCCCCAGAGCTGTCAAATAATAAATCTCAGTTGTTGTAAGCCGCTAAGTTTTGTTACAGCAGCCATGGGAAGCTCAAACAGTTCCCTGCATAAAAGAGGACCATAATCCTCCAGTTTATAGATGAGCACACTGCACAGAGAGGGGCAGCGACTTCCCCCAGGCCACACAGCACTGAGGCCACAGACACCCCTCTGAGGGGCCCCACCTTGGGTTTCTAGCCACCAATGGGGTGGGTCCCCCTTCAGCTGCCCTTGGCCAGGGGAAACCCCAGGGGAAGAAGCTGCCAGCTCCAGAGGCACAGCAGGGAGGGAGTGGGTCTGCACCTCATTTCTCCTTTCCTCCCTGCCGCCGGCTCTGCCCCTGGACCAAGCTCAGGGCAAGAGTTCCCCTGGACAGCCCAGTGCCACTGGTCCCTCTCGGCACCCTGCTTCTCCCTAGCTGGGGACTTGACTTTCCCTTTGCCCACCTGTAAAATGGGGTCATAACAGGACCCGGCTCACAGGGGAGTAAATACAGGCAGCACAGGGAACAGCTCTGGGAACAGCACGGGCGCTCCTGAAGTGTGACCTCTAACCTTACCACACGGATCTTTCTCCACAAATGCCCTATGACTCAGGGTCAGCTTTGGTGCTGAAGCCAGGCATCTCCCTCAGGGACCCCCAGCAGCCCCTACTTTCTGCCCCCATGCTTCCCATGAGAATTTTAAAAAACCCTGAAGTTTGTTATTAAATTGGCTTCATTTTTATTGGATTCCAACCAAATACAGCAGGGTAGGGGTGGGGGGCAGGGGCCAGGGGTCTTGGTTGATGTTGGGACAGGGGGAGGGCAGAGGGGGCTGGGAGATCTCAATATGCTGACATTCTACAAGTCCTAACACTGCTGAGAACATACTCCCTCCTGTCTTGATGATGTTAAAGGCACTTGGATGTCGTTCTGAAGGGGCCCTCAGTGTTGTCGTGGCAACCAAGGTCAGGAGGATGCTAAGGGAACGAAACTAGTCCATTCTGTTCGACTCTGTGTAGGGCTGCTGGACACCCCATTCAGCCCTCACTCACTTCCTGCCGTGAATGGGGTTGGGTGGGGTCCCCACCCTGGTTGGCTGTGGTCAGCAGCCTGCCACACAGCCCCGTTGTCCCATGTGCACACTGTGGAAGCAGGATCAGGGCCTCCCGATGTTTCCAGCCCAGGGAGAATGGCCAGTGTCCCCTTCCACCTTCTGGCTGAATCCTTTGTGCAAAACTTCCAGGAGGGACAGCTTTCTCTCTGGCTCATCTCGGAAAGATCTTGAGGGACCCAGAATCCAAGTCAATCGTCAAGCTTGTCCACGGGCCTGGCCTCTACGTGTGTAGCAATAGGTTTGACCGTCAGACCCATTTTATAGACCTGAACACCAATGGTCCAGGTGGCCCTCGGCTGCCAACAAAGATTACACAGCTGCGAGGGCGCAGAGCTGGCTTTGAACCTTCTTACGAGGTCCTTGAGAACACTGTCTAGCCTCCCTTCTGGCCAGGGCCTGGCCACGCAAAATTTCCTGTGCCCCGTCCTCCAAGTGATGCCCTAACCATTGTCTGGCCGAGGTAGAGAGTCGGGGCAAGGACCAGGCTGGGCGAGGCAGGGTCATGTATGGTCCCTGTCTGTATCTGAATATTTCTGCAAAACCTCAGCTCCTGCTTGCATACCCCAGTGACTGGGAACTCACTACCTGTAGAGCAACAGGGCAGTGACCTTGGGGAAGCTCTTCTTTCACCTGAGCTACAGTCTTCCTGTGACCCTCTCTACTCTTCGGCCCAAGATCTGCCCCAACGTTGCAGAGACCAAGGTGCCTCCGTCACCTTCTCCCAACGACCCAGGTCCAGGTCTCCCTGTAGCCTGAACCTCTGTCCTGGCCTTTCTCCCCGTCGCTGCCCCTTCCATGCCCATAACAGGGATCCTGAGAACAGTCCACGCTCTGGTCTCCTTCCCGAGGTGAGCAACAGGCCACGGGGCTGGGAAGGGGTGGTGCAGACTCGGGATTGAAGGTCACTCCAACTGGCCTGCTGGAGAGGGACACCTGGAAGCCATGCTCTTGGGCCAGCGGCCAGGATGGCTGTCCCTCCTGGGTGGTGAGGGCAAGGAAGCAGGTGGCAGCTGTGAGGGATGGTGGCAGGAACCAGGGAAATGGCTTCTCCTAGCGGGCAGCCCACCCTGCTTGGCCAACAGGTCCTGGAGGGCGGGAGTCTGGGTGCAGAGGCATCTGGGTCAGCGGGTCAGGGACCATCCTGCGTGCTGGACCGCCTCAGGGTGAGCCTGACCTCCTCAGCGAGACCGTAGCGCAGCCCCTGAGATCTGCCCCAAGATGGCCAGCTGAGCGGGAGTTGGGTGTGAGCTGAACGTCTGGGTGTGAGCTGAGATGTGTCCCAAGTGTGAGCTGCCTGGCCCTGGTGTGCACTGGTCTCTCCCCAGAGCCCTTGGTGAGCTCTGGAGCTTGGGGCAGCTGCTCAGTGTCAGCTGGGTGTGACGTGTGTGTGTTCCACTCTGGGGCCGTGTGTCTGGTTGTATGCTCCGGGTGTGAGTGTGTGCTCTGATGTAGGGACGGGGGGGGGGGGGGGGGGGGGCGCGCGCGCCTGCGCTTGTGTGCGTGTGCGCATGCGTGTGCGTGTGCGCATGCGTGTGCGCGCGCGTGTCCGTGCACGTGTGAACAGTGAGGGCTTTCACATGCCCCTGGTGACCTCCGTGGGGTTCCAGGTGTAGCCCATCTCCACCAGGTGTGAGCTGTTTACGCTAAGGACCCTGGGCCTCTGAGCAGTCCCCGCCCCCTGCCCAGCGACCACACGAGGGCCAGGAAGACAGGGTGAAACTCTAAGAAAACGCTTGAGAAACTCTGCAAAAGATGCATTCTGATGAAAAAACAGTCCTGTGGTTGGGTCTCTACAAAAAAAGGGGAAGTTCTGCCGGGAGCCGGCTTGCGGCCGCCCCCCTACGGGAAATGCATAGGTGGTCGTCAGATGGGCCCGCCACGGGCTGGCATGGACTTGGGCGGAGACGGAGACGCGGCCTCCGGCGCAGGCGCAGCGGCGGGGGCCGCGGGAGGTGGGCCGGGGCCTCTCAGATCATCTTCATGTTGAACTTGCGGGCGCCCCCCTGGCCGGCAGCCGCGGCGGGCCCGTCCATCTTGCGGAAAGAGTACTCCACCGAGAAGTTGTTCTTGTGCTGCCCGCGGCCGCGGCTCCACACGAAGAGCAGCAGGAAGCAGAAGAGGACGACGCCCAGGAAGGTGATGCAGCCCATGGCGGTAGACACCAGGATGGTGGTGAGGTCCAGAGGGAAGCGCGCGGCCGCCTGCGTGTCGTTGCGGCCCTCACCCGGGGTCCGGTTGGCGGCCGGCTCGGGCTGCACGCTCAGCGTGGCGAAGTAGGTGTCGTTGCCGCCCGCGTTGCTGGCCACGCACGTGTAGGTGCCGCTGTCCCCTGGCCGCGCGTCCCGGATCTGGAGCGTGCCGCCCGGCAGCACGCGCGCCCGGCCGGCGCTGGCGTCGGTCACCGCGCGGTGGCGTGGCGTCACCCAGGCCACGGTGGGCGCCGGCTCGCCCTCGGCGCGGCACTGGAAGCGCACGTCGTCGCCCGCGGCCGCCGTGACATGCTGCAGCCGCCGCTCGCGGATCTTGGGCTTGCGGCACACGAAGTACTCGAAGAGCGCCGAGTCCGGCAGGTTGCGCAGCGCGTCGCCGCGGACCTCGGCTGGGGTGGCGCAGGCCGGCAGGCGGCCGTCGAAGTTGAGGGTCTTGCGGCGCTGCACGATCCAGAGCAGGCGACAGTCGCAGGCCAGCGGGTTGCCGTCCACGCGCAGCGTCTCCAGCGTGTTGACCGAGTGGAAGGTGCTCTCCTCCAGCGTGGACAGCAGGTTGTTAGAGAGGTTGAGCAGACGGATCTGCCGCAGCCCCAGGAAGGCCTGCGGCTCCACCACGGCCAGCAGGGCCCCGGCCAGGTGCAGCTCACGCAGGCGCACCAGGTCGCGGAAGGACCCTCGCGGCACCGTGCTGATGGGGTTGTGCGAGAGATTGAGGCAGGTGAGGTGGGCCTGGTGGCGCAGGGCGGCGGCCGGCACAGCGGTGATGTTGGTGTGCGTGACGGACAGGGAGGTCAGGTTGAGCCCCCGGAGGCTGCCGGCGGCCACCTCCTCCAGCAGCGGCCAGTTGTCGATCTCCAGGTGCAGCAGGCCCGGGAGCCGCTGGAAGTTCCGGTCCTCCAGGGCGGCGATGGCCAGGTGCCGCAGCCGCAGAGCGCCCAGGCCCCGCAGGTGGCCCAGCGACTCGCCCGACAGCGCCGTCAGGTTGCAGCGCTCCAGGGTCAGCTCCTCAAGCGCCAGCAGCCCCGCGAAGGCCCGGCGCGAGATGAACACCAGGTCGTTGTCGCCCATCTCCAGCCGGCGGAGGCTGTGCAGGTCCTGGAAGGTGTAGTCCAGGAGGATGACCAGCTTGTTCTCGCTCAGGTCGAGCAGCGTGAGGTTGTCCAGGTGCGTGAAGACGCCGGGAGGGATGAGCTTCAGCAGGTTGCCGCGCAGGCGCAGCACGCGCAGGCGCGGCAGGTTGGCGAAGGCGCCGGGCTCCACGTGCGCGATCACGTTCTCGCTCAGGTCCAGCTCCTCCAGCAGCGGCAGGGCGGCCAGGTCACCCGGGTTCAGGCAGCGGATGCGGTTGCGGCTGAGCTCTAACAGGCGCGTCTCGGCCGGGATGCCGTCGGGCACCGCGGTCAGCCGGCGCCGGGGACAGGCCACCGCGCGCATCTGCGCTGTACACTCGCAGCGGGCCGGGCAGCCCCCAGCGGGGGGCGGGGCCGCGGGCAGGAGCAGGAGCTGTAGGCTCAGGACACACAGCCAGCAGGTCATGGTGCGGAGCCTGGGCCTAGGGCCGCGCCACCATCCTCGTGGGCACCTGAGGGCGGGGGCAGCGTTAGCACCCGCATCCTGCCATCCCGCCACCCCGGCCCGGCCCATCCCATCCTGGTAGCTAGCTCAGGAAGCGATTATCCACCGTGGGACCCGGGATTCCCCGCTCTGGGGTGTCTACCCAAGGGCTGGGTAGGGAAGCAGTGTGGACGGATGATCTAGGTGATCAGGCTCCACGGAGGGGGTGACTTCAGACCAGGACAGGTGACATTTGAGCTGAGACCCTGTGCCGGGTTGAACTGTGTCCCCCCAAAAGAAACGTTCAAGTCCTAACCCTGGTACGTGGGAAGGGGGCCTCGTTTGGAAATAGGGTCTTTGCAGATGTGGTGAGTTGAGACGAGGTTATATTGGATTAGGGTGGCCCTGAATCCCATGACTGATGTCCTTATAATAAGAGGGAAGTTTGGACTCACATATAGATGCACATAGAGGGGAAAAGGCCTCTTGAAGATAGAGGCAGAGGTTGGAGGGATGCGTCTACAAGCCAAAGGATGACGGGGGCCCCCAGAAGTTGGGAGAGGCAGGAAGGACCCTCCCTTGGAGACTTCAGAGGGAGCATGGCCTGAGACCCCTGGATTTCAGACTTCTGGCCTCCAGAACTGGGAGAGCACAGATTTCTGTTGTTTTCAGCCACTCAGTCTGTGGTACTTTGTGTCTGGCAACAGGAAGCTAATACAGACCCAAAGAATGACCAGGAAAGGGCCCATGGGTGTTGCAGAAAGAGGGTTCCAGGCTGGGGGAAGAGCCAGTGCAAAGGCCCTGAGGCTGAAGGAGTGGCTGGCGAGGCTAGGAGTACAGTGACTGGGGGTGGGGAGTGGGAGACGCACTGGAGGGTTCAGGGAGGCTGGGGAGGCCCGGAGGGACAGATGCCAACACGCTTGGGCCTTTGCACCTGCGCCTTCCGAGTTGCTCCATCTCTCCCGGCAGCCAGCTGGCCCTCCATCCCCTGTCCCCACACTCTGCTGGGCTGCAGCCCAGATCCTGGGGCCAAGGTGGGTGGGGGTGGGGAGGGCATAGGCAGATGGCAGCCTGAGGGTGCTGCTCCATTGGCCAGGCAGCTATTTTCAGCATCTTAGCAGCTGAAGCCCCCAGGCATCCCCTGACTCCCCCTGACACATGCTTGCTGCCTGTTTCCTCACTGTTCCCACAGGCCTGGCTCAGCAAGGACCCAGGCTGTAGATTCTCATCTGCTAAACGGTGGTGAGGCCAGCTCCGGCCTTCCTGGGCCCTTTTGGGAATTTTAGGTGAGCATTAACACACACAGAGCCCCGAGTAACTTAATGCCAGAGATGAGCCATACGTCACTGGGGGGAGAGTTTGTGTTTTGCAGGTGTCATCAGTTTAAGATGAGGTCACACTGGAGCAGGGTGGGCCCTGATCCAATGACTGGTGTCCTTATAAAAGGGGAAATTTGGATGCAGACACTCAGGGCAGGTGGCCACGTGACAACAAAGGCAGACTGGAGTGATGCGTCTATAAGCCAAGGGACACCAAAGATTGCCAGTAACCACCAGAACCTGGAAAAAGCAGGGAAGGATCCACTCCTAGAATCTCTGGAGGAAGCCTAGCCCTGCTGACACCTTGATTTTGAATGTCTGGCCTCCAGAACAGAGAGAATAACTTTCTGTTGTTTTTAAGCCACCATGTTTGTGGTATTTCATTATGGCAGCTACAAGACCTAAAGGAAAATCCATGGATCCGTAAGAAAAACTCACACACGGGAGCAGAGTGAACAAGGAGGTTTGCTGCAGAGTCGTTTGGAACAGCAAAAAACTGGGACTAGGGCTTCCCTGGTGGTGCAGTGGTTGAGAATCCGCCTGCCGATGCAGGGGACACGGGTTCGTGCCCCGGTCCGGGAGGATCCCACGTGCCGCAGAGCGGCTGGGCCCGTGAGCCATGGCCGCTGAGCCTGCGCGTCCGGAGCCTGTGCTCCGCGGGGGGAGAGGCCACAGCAGTGAGAGGCCCGCGTACCACAAAAAACAAACAAACAAACAAACAAAAAACTGGGACTAACCTAGATATCCATCAATAGGGGATCAGGTAAATAAATTGTGGTCCGTGCCTGCTGTGGAACACAGGGAGACTTGTACCAATGAAGAAAGACAGTGGAGATGTAGTTATATGGGGGTGGGAATAAAAATCCCCAAACTAACCTAAGTGTCCATCAATAGGGGATTGGTTAACTAAACTGTGGTCTGCGCCTGCTGTGGAATCAAGGAGGTCTGTATGTGCTCAGCAGAAAAAGAAAGCTGAGATCTAGTTATATGGAGGAAAAATAGAACTAACCTAAGCACCCATCAATAGGGGATCAAAGAAGCCATAATCTATGGTTATTGTGCGATGCTGGGAGATTCAGATGTACCCACAAGGAAAGCTGGCTGAGGTGTAGTTCCACAGGAGGCCAGGGGGAATCAAGGTTGCCAAACAATCACAGACAGCACAATCTTATGCATGGCAAAATAAAATCAAACGCCAAACTCAGTTCTTGATTTGGGTGGGCACATAAACACAAGCGCAGGTGCCCCTGAAATGCCTGAGAATTCACACACCGTTCGGGACAGCACTGTGAGTGGTGGGAAGGGAGTTGCTGTAGTGGAGAGTGTGGTCACATCATGAGGCAACCGAGGCGCCCCTGGCCTCCAAGAGGTCACAGGGCTTAGCTCCCTGTCCCCAGCTGGGGAACCTAGCAGGGAGGCAGAGGGAGGGAGGGAGTGAGAGGCATCTGTATGTGTCCTTCCACTGCAGCTGTCCTTAATCCCGACCTGGGCATTGCAGGGAACATAATCCTTCCCTGAGGCAAACTCCTTTCCCAGGCTCTTTTCTAGGTCATTCTCTCCCGTGTCGTGCCCTGGACAGCATGTGGAGAGGCCGTGTCCCAGGAGGGGACACGACAGTCAGAACTGATGGTTCCCTGTTCAGCCATCTCTTTCTACGTTAAAGGGGCTCTGAGGTCACTCCCAGGTCGCCAGCCCAGCCCAGGCCGCTCCCTGTGGTCAAGGGGTAACTGTCTCCCAGCCGGGGATGGGGCATAGCTCATCAGCAGTCTGCTTTGGAGGAGCAAGGCCCTCCCTGGCTCTGCCCCAAGAAGGAAATGGCTGGTATTGTTCAGCCCCCCAAACAGACTCCTTGTGGGGGCAGAGCTGCCTGCGTTGTTCCTTCTGCAGGAGAGAATTTCACGCCCAGTCCCTGCTTGCCTCCCCCTCCTCCCTCTCTCCCCCTCGCTCTCTCTGCTCCAGCCCCACAGGCCTCCTCACTGTTTCTCCAACATGCCTGCTATGGTCCTGCCCCAGGGCCTTTGCACGGGCTGTGCAAGACCCAGACCACTGTCCCTTCATGGCTCTCTCCCTGACTTTATTTGGGTCTCGCCCCCAGTGTCACTTCCCTGGTGACCCTCTGCACTAAACTACCCCTCCCCTCCCCCCAGGCTCTCTTAAACGCACCTTAAATACCTGTTCAAAGCTGGTCTCTCTTCCTGGACTGGAAGCATCATCTTCATCAAAATGGCAAACTCTGCTATAGCCCCTGCTCTGGGCTAGCCCTGGGCTAAGCCTCCACCCGGATAGGCCCATTTAGTTGCCACAACAACCTCACAGGGGTGGGTCCCCACTGTCACGCCCACTTCACAGATGAAAACACTGAGGCTCAAAGCAACATGAGTCACCCGCTCAGGTTCACACCACATGTCAGAGGTGTCAGGGGACAGTCTCCGAGTGAGGTGGGGTGGTGCTACACCCTGTAACACTCGCTAATCTTTTTTTTTTTTTAAACAGAGGCAGGAGAGAGAGTCCTGGCAGTTCGTCCAGCTAGAATTAAAAATACGGCTCTGTTTTTGCTGGACCTGTTTTCATCGTCACCTGCGGAGATCCTGCAACACTGGTCTCCTCTCATTCGTTGATTCCGTTCATCAGTCAGTCAACAAGCATCTACTGTGCCAGGCGTTTTCCGCGTGCTGAGGACACACAGTGTGTGAGACAAAGGGGTCAGCTTTCTTGGAGCCCACAGATAGTAAAAGAGGTAAGTAAATACACCCTTTCCCACCTTAAGTGGCCATAATTGGAGAGAAATAAATCCAGGAAAAGGGTGAAGGGGGTGTTGAGGGGATTGCAATGATCTCATTTGCCAAGAAAGGGACATTCATACAAAGACTTAGGGAGGGAGAAAGGGAGCCTAGCCGGGGTGGGGGGGGGGTGCGGGCAGCAGAACTGGGCCGTTCAGCCAAGGAGGCCGGGGACGGGCGCTGCAGAGAGAGGAAGGTGGACTTTTTACAAACTTAAAAAAAATTTTTTAAGTCGGAAGGAATTTCTAAAAAAATAGTTGTCACAGAACAGTATCAGGAAGGAAGTACTTAAGTGAAGAGAGGCCAGCACGGCCAGAGCACAGCCACTGTGGTACAGTCACGGAAAGGCCGGCAGAGACCTCGGTTCTGACGCGCAGTGTGACCTCCAATGAAAAATGCGCCCTCTCTGAACCTCGCCGGTCAAAGGGAGCAAGTCCCGGGGCGCCCTCGGAGCACTCGCGCTGTAACTGCTCCCGGGATGAGAGGATAGCTAGTCCTTGGCGCCCAGCGGGGGCTGCTCCAGCTGTGACCCAGTTTGTGAACTGTAACCTCTCCCCCCAGCATGGGCCTGTCATCTCTGTGCGGGGTGGGTGGGCTTGCAGCTGGGCTGGAGCTTGTGATGCCTCCCCCTCCACCCCGGGGTTCTGACCCCTCCACTGTGGGAAGGTCTGGTCTGGGCGAGGGAACAGCGGGGACTAGACTTTGTCTCTAGCATCCCAGACGTTGGCTGCTCTGGGAAGCGCTGAGAGCTCGTGGGAGGGTGGTCTCGGTGGAGGGCTGGCTGCCCTGAGCAAGTGAGTCACCCTCTCTGGGCCTGTTTCCTCGCCTCGAGGCCTGGGCCTTGAGGTGGGGTTAGAAGGCCAGGATCCCAGGTCCCCATTAGGGTGGGGGTCTGGATTCCAGTCCTGCTTTTTTTTTTTTTTTTGCGGTACGCGGGCCTCTCACTGCTGTGGTCTCTCCCGTTGCGGAGCACAGGCTCCGGACGCGCAGGCGCAGCGGCCACGGCTCACGGGCCCAGCCGCTCCGGACGCGCAGGCGCAGCGGCCACGGCTCACGGGCCCAGCCGCTCCGGACGCGCAGGCGCAGCGGCCACGGCTCACGGGCCCAGCCGCTCCGGACGCGCAGGCGCAGCGGCCGTGGCTCAAGGGCCCAGCCGCTCCGGACGCGCAGGCGCAGCGGCCATGGCTCACGGGCCCAGCTGCTCCGCGGCACGTGGGATCCTCCCGGACCGGGGCACGAACCCGAGTCCCCCGCATCGGCAGGCGGACTCTCAACCACTGCGCCACCAGGGAAGCCCTCCAGTCCTGCTTTTGCTGCTAAGTTTTTAGGGCATCGGGTCCATTTCCTGAAAGGTGGTGAGAAGGCCAGCCAGCTGTGAATGGTGGTGGGAAGGGCAGGCGCGGGGTTGGAGGAACAGGGCCGGCAAAGGCCAGTCACTGGGGCGCGCTGGATGGTAAAATGAGGCCATGTGGACAGGGCCATGTTGATTCTACACCTTCTCTGCCCCTTCCCTCCTCCTTGAGGCAGGGGCCTTGGGGGAGGTGATACCCACAGGGCGGTCAAGGTCACCACCTGCCCTCCAGACACTCCTTTCCCCCCCAGGGACCTGCCACCCTGTCCACCCAGGACTAAATGCCATCTGTTCCCTGATGACTCCTGACCCTGTGTCTCTCCTGAGCTCCAGCCCTGGGGACCAGCCACATCCCTGACATCACCCGGAGGCCCCGCAGTGTCCCGAAGTCACCCATCCCCTGGCAGCTCCTCATTCACACCCCCGGCCAATCCATCACCAGGTGCTGTCAGCTCCACCTCCAAATATATCCCAGATCCACCTTGTTCTGCATCTCTGCCGCCGCCAGGCCACCACCAACCCACTCCAAACCCTCCTCCTGCCAGCATGGGCTCCAGCTCACCCCCCACCGTTCAACAGACACCCTGCCTTCTTCAGGACCCAGTGTCCCCACCTACAGAACGCACTGGGGTTGTGTGAGGTCCCTCAGCATCGCTGACTTCTGGGGCTGGATCATTCTCTGTGGGAGGCCATCCTGGGCACCGTGGGGTGAGAGCAGCACCCCTGACCCCCACCCCATCGACGCCCGGAGCCCCCGAGCTCTGACAACCACAGACGTTCCCAGACGTCGCCCGCGTCCCCTGGGGGGTGGGATTGCCTGGGTGAGACCCGCTGTCCTAGATGATGCTCACAGAGCAGGCATCCAGTGGCTGCCCCAGGAGACAGGCTGATTATCAGCCTGTGTTATAGATGGGGAGGCAGGGGCCCAGAGAGGGAAGGTGACTTGCCCAGGGTCACAGAGCAGGTGAGAAGCAGATGTAAGACTTGAATCCAGGACTCTACACCCTGTCTTCCCACGGTCCTCCCAGGGTCGGGGCGGCGGGAGCCCATCCTCGTGGGACCCCGACTTCTGCCATCTCTGCAGCCCCGGGAGCCTGCCCTGTGCCAGCCCGGCAGAACTGTGAGGTCCCGGGGCTGCCCTTGGCACAGCGAGGCTCCCCCCACCGCAACGCCATGGTCAGCAAGCATGCGGCTTGTGGCCAAGGCTGGAGGAGGCCCCGGGGGCCAGCCTGGCCCTTCCTGGGCTGCGGGGGGAGCCGTGTTGGGGCTGAGTCCCCACGTGACTGTCGATGTGGGAAGAGCTCCTCGCCACGTGGACTGAGTACTGCTCATGCTGACAGTGGTGCAGACCAGACCCCCTGAATACCCAGGGCCACCCCCACTCATTTTCCAGATGGGGGAGCCAGAGCTTCGGGGCTGGTGGCCAAGAACCTTCCCACCTCTTCTCCCCAGCGAGGGGCAAATCCCACCGGGGCAGGCAGGGCTGCCCTGGCCACACTCCAGGACTCCCTCTCTCCCTCTGAACCCCAGCGGGCCAAGCGTGGGTGCTGGGGGCTCAGCAGCACCGGGGCCTTCCTCGGGGCACTTTTCTCCCATTTCAAGTGTCCAGTGTTTTTTTTGTTTTTAGTACTTTCACATATATGTGCAGCCATCACCTCTGATTCCAGAACATTCCGTCACCCGCAGAAAAAGCCCTGGCCCCATGAGCACTCACCCCCTGCCCCAGCCCCTGACAGCTTACTCTCTGTGTCTGCGGCTCTGCCTGTTCTGGACGTTTCCCGTCCGTGCAATCACACCCTGTGTGGCCTTCTGCGTCTGGCTTCTCTCACTGAGCGTCATGTTGGGTGGGCAAACGGGCACGACATGCAAACACATCCATGAAGTAGATCGTTTGGGAAAAGCGGGGGTCTGTTATCTCATCCGATGCTTTGTCCAGCATGGCCGGGAAGGCCTCTCTGAGCTGAGTCATGAACGGCGGGCAGGATTGAGCAGGTGAAGCGCCGGGAGATGGTGTTCCACGTGGAGGGACCTGCCGGGGCAAAGGCCCTGGGGTGGGAATAGGCTGGTGCTCAGAGGACAGAAAGGGGGGTTGCAGCTGGAGGCTCGGGGTGCGTCTGAGTTTGGATCTGGGGGTGGTCGGGGCTGGCAAGGGTGGAACCACGGAGGGCTCTGAACCCACAGTGAGGTGTTGGGACCTGATTCGGAGAGTGCGGGGGAGTCATGGGGGGATTGGGGGCAGGAGCGGGACGTATCGGAGCTGGATGCATCCGGCTGTGTGTGTTCCGGCCCTGTCACCCCACATCATCTGAGGCTGGAAACTTGCGTCTCCTGCCTGGACAGCACTGTCCCAAGGGCGGGGAGCACGTTCGTCCTCTTTCTACACTCCCACCCCCACCCCCGTCACCAACGTGCGCACAGCAGGGCCCAAGAACATCCAACGAACGAAGCAGAGAATCAGCGAAAGCCCGCGCCAGGCTGAGCTCTTCGGGTCCCCATCGGAGCCCGCCCCCGACCGCCTTGGAAGAGACTTTTAAGGCCCTGAGCCTCAGCCTCCCCTCCTGCAAAAGGGACTCATGTGACTAGCAGCAGCCTCCCGGGCTGACGGAGTGGCAGGTGGGAAGTCAGAGAGAAGATACTTTATGACCTGGGCGCCTTCAGCAAAGTCTCCGCTGGGTGCTGGCTGGGGTCCCGCTCTCGGCCAAGTCCTCACCTCATCTGTTCCTTTATTCATTCACCCAACAAGCACTGAATGTGGGCACCTTCTGTGTGCCAGGCGCTGCTCTTTGAGGGAAACAGCTTTGCACAATACGGATGGAATCCCTGCCACTCATCCACAGGTGACAAACAGAGAGGAGTAAAACAGAAGCCACGTGTGGACAGGGCTACGGAGAGAGAGCACGGGGAAGGTGGGGGTCTGTGGTCGCCCCCATCCAAAGATGCCCGCGCACGACCTGATCCCTGGAACCTGCGAGTGTTACTTTATGTGGCAAAGGGGGATGAAATTAAGGATGCCGAACAGTTCACCCTGAGACGGGGGGTGACCCTGGATTCCCCGGGGAGCCCACTGGAGGGTCAGAGGCAGAGAGGGACGGGAGAGGCCGCGCTGCCGGCCGTGAGGATGCAGGAGGGGCCGCGAGCCAGGGATGCGGCGCCTCTAGAAGCTGGGAAAGGCGGGAACCGATGTTCCCCTGGAGCCTCCGGAAGGACCCGCCCTGCCCACGCCCGGATTAAGCCCCGTGAGACCCCGGTCGGACTCCTGACCCCCAGGACTGTCAGAGAAAAATGTGTGTGGTTTCAGCACTAGGTTTTGTGGTGATCTGTGGCAGCAACCTCAGGAGACTCACGCAGGGTCTTTGCAGATTTGAAGAGGAGGTGGGTGGAGGCCTCCGCAGGGCTGTGCGCCTGCTCTGCGGGCTGGAAGGTGGAGGGGGCCGAGCTCCCCGCAGGGTCTGCCATCAGCCTCAGCTGCAGTGAAGGGACCGACCCCGGGGGAGGAGCCCGAAATCTGTCCGTCCAGCCGGGACCTAGGCAATGGAGACCCCCTCCTCCCCTTCGCCCCAAGCTGTCCTTTACCCAGATTTACCGGGAAGTTCTTAAGCCGAGGGGGCTGGGGTTGCCGGGGCCCCTCCCCTGGACCAGAGGAAGCCCAGCCCCAGGGGCCCTGGCCAGGTAGCTAGCTCCCTCCTTCCCTCCAGGCCAGGGCCCCTCCCCCTCCCATCCCTTTATCTTGAGCCAGCTTTTGCCCCCGACAGGCCACATGGGACTCACCTCCGCCCCCGCCCCCCTCCCCTCGCTCTCAGGCTGGGGGATGCTGAACACTCCCTTGAGCGAGGCTGAGCCCGGCCCCTCCTGCAGGCAGCACCTGAACCCACCAGGAGGGCGGGGGCGGGGGGACTAGATGGTTGCAGCCAGCTCCAGACTCTGTCCCCGGGGCTGGCAGGTCCTCAAAGCGTTCCCTATTCAAGCGACTAGACCGACTTGGGAGGTGGGGCCCAGGCACAAGCAGCAGCGCCCGGCCCTCTGAGGCCTGCTTTTGGGGACGCACTGCCGACCCCTCAGGATCGGTGCATTCTTCGTCCTAGATCCGGGGCCCTCCTGGGACTTTGATCCATGACAATTCATTAAGCCCTAATTAGCCGCCAGCTGCCGTTAGTTAGTCCCTGTTAACCCTTCGGGGGGCTGGGGGCCTCCCGACCCACTTTCCTTGCCCGCCTGTGCAGGGGGGGCTGTGGACCGCCCTCTGCAGGTGAGGCCTCTAGATCTGGAACCACGTTTTGAATGCCCACTGTACAGCACGGCCGCTCAGCCACCAGCCCAGCCGAGCCCCGAGGGGGGGAGAAAAACGAAACCCACTTGGAGAAAGGGAGACTGAGGGTCAGAGTGGTCCCCAGCTCGCCTGGCAGCACTCAGCTTGAGAGTCAACCTTTGAAGCCGGGTCTGATGCCAGCTCCCTTCCACTGAATCCCAGAGCCCTACTGGAGGGTGGATGGACGGCCCTCTTAAGAGGCCCAGGATTGACGTGGGGTGGTGGGCGGCTCGCCCGGGCCCACCCAGGACAAGCGTTGCTTGGAGAGTTCTCCAAGAGGCTCCCTACCTGGTGACTAGGTGGTGACTCAGGGGAGCCCAAGAATGACAGCATCGTGGGAAGAGAAATCAAGTTGATGCCTAAGATCTGCTTCGTAATTCCCACTCAGCAAGGCACCTTCGGATCCCAGGCATCGTGCGGGGGTGGCTAGGAGCGCGCACCTCCATTCTACAGATGAGCCCACTGAGGCTGAGCAGGTGCCAGGCAGAGCTGCTGGGGTACCAGTGAGGAGGATCACGGCTGCCCCACAGTCACAGAGCATCCATCTCATGGCAGCCCCATGCCGGGGGTGCAATGCACCTCCATTTATTACATCCCGTGGTGACGTCCGTCTCAAAACCGGAGCTCAGAGAGGGGCTGTCCTTTGCCAGAAGTCACCAGCTGGGACGGGGAACAGAGAAGCAGGCCGAGGACAGCTGGCTTTAGCCCTACTGAGCCCTCGTCCCATGGTTGGGCGTCCCCTTCCCATCTCCCCATGCCATCCAGGTAGAGCAGAGGAGCTGCATCTGTGGGGGAAGCCTATGGGGTGGGCCCACGGGGTCTTCCAGCTCAGATCCTGTCTCAGATGGCTGCCACTCCAGCTCCGTGGGGAAGGGAGCAAGGCAGTATGCCCGCAGCCCGATGGCCCCAGACCTCTCCCCGCTTGCCTGCACCTGGTTTCCACCAGTCTCATCCACAGAGACCCTGTGTCCTCCACCTCTGGGCGCTCACATGCCATAGCCTTCCCAGCCTCCACACCTCCTCCAGGGAGCCCTCCTGGGTTGCTCCAGGTTTCAGAGCCCTGCTGTCCCTGAAAGTTCCCCCATCGAGCCCCAGATGGTTCCTCTGCTGCTGCCATACTGCAGCAGACACCCCCTCCCCATGCCCCCACCACCAGCAACCATCTCTGTACAAACATGGATTCTTCAGGCACTGCTTGTTAAAAATGCAGTTTCTGGGGCACAAACCCCAGCAGTTCTGATTCCTCAGAACTGGGGGGCCGGGGCGCCTGTGTTGTCAGTGCCTGGGGTACATGTTGAAAAACATCAGTCATAAGGAGGTCTCAAAAATAAGGACCGGGTCCTTTCCTGCACCCAGATCAAGCCAGGCATAAGGTGCGGTCCCCCACCCCACCCCAACTTGTTGAATAGGGCTCAGTGGCCTCCCAGGCCTGGCCCCAGAGGCCCTGGTGGGCACCCATGCCCAACCTCACGGGATGGAGAGAAGCTCCCCCGACCCCATCCTTGCTGCTGCTTGGACACAGGCCCTCAGTGCAGGGGGCTCGGCCCTGTGCTCCCAAATCCCTCCCACCCGGCTGAGCTGTCCCCAGCCCCAGGGATGCAGCAGGTCCTGGTGTGGACCCCAAACACTTCCTTCTCCTTCCTGGCAGCTGGGCACCCCCTAGGCTGGACCAGACCCCGCTGGACGGGAGGGCAGGAAGGCTTGGGGGTGACGCTACCATCCCGACCGTCGTCCACCCCCAGACCTAGCCAGTCCCCCTTCCTTCCCCTCATGGAAGGGGGCGCATCCCCCAAGGCGTACCCATTGCCCCAGAGAGAAGCCCACCTGCCTCCCTGCTTCTCGGCGCCTCAGGGGAGGAACAGGGGGACCCCAGCATGGGGAGTGGCCCCCCAAAGTTTCCAGGGGGAGCGCTGGGGGCCTGGCGAGGAGCAATGAGCCCGGGAGGGGCGCTCAGTGAGAGTGGTCCCCGGGCTCGGGGAGGGGGGGCTGCGGAGCGCAGGCGCAACGGGGTCTCGGGGTCCGGCGCGGCCACTCACCTGGGCGGCTCCGCCGCGGACAGGGCGCGGGCTGCGGCGCGGGGGCCGCCCGGAGCCGACAAGAGCAGCCGCCACCTCCCGGTCCACCGTGCGCGCCGCCGCCGGCGCGTGCCCGCCGCCGCCCTCCACGGCGCGCGGTGCGGGGACGCGTGGGACTGCGCTCGGCCGTGCGCGCGGCCCGTCGGCTGGGGTGCGCGGTGACCCGACCGCAGGCAGGTGTGAGGGGATGCGGGGCGCGAGGACACGTGCGCGCAGGTGCCGGGGCTTGGCGCCAGGGCGGCGGGTGGGGGAAGGGCAGGGCGTCCAGGACCCGGGAGCGCCTGCCGCTCCGTGCGCACCCGACGCGGTGGTGCGAGGGAGGGCCACCCCTGTGGCTATGGCTTGGGTGGGCCTGCAGAGGCTGCGGTGCAGGAAACGCAGGGCTCTCCATCTGTGACCCTCTGGGATCTGGCCTCTCCTCGCTGACCCCACTCCAGGCCCCCGCCACCCGGCACCTGCCCCAACCTCTTCCGGTCCGGCCA
Organism: Kogia breviceps; assembly: GCF_026419965.1. NCBI lineage: Eukaryota > Metazoa > Chordata > Mammalia > Artiodactyla > Physeteridae > Kogia > Kogia breviceps. Next base: position 181,314,107 of record NC_081313.1, read on the forward strand.
GCGCTCCGGCCCCATTCCTCACGTGGGCCCCAGAGGATGCTTAACCACTGGCCTCTAGAACCAACTACGGCTCCCTGTCGCCCTCAGATTCGTGTCTAAACTCGGTGCGTGTTTCTGGATCTTCCCTATCCGTGCCTTCCTCCTGCCGGCCGCCTCACTGCTTCCCAGTGAGGCCCCCTCGCCCCTTCTCAAACATGCCAGGCTCCTGCCCGTCTCAGGGCCTTGGCCTTCGCTCTTCCCTCGGCCTGGAACGCCTTCCCCTGCATCCTTTGTCGGCCAGTTTGTAATCGCTTATTTATGCTGCAGCTCAATGCTGTGCTCAATGGATGTGTGTGGAAAGAATGACCCTTTTACTTTTACTGTGGTGGTTTGGGGAGCCGTGGGCACCCCCAAGCTTGGGAACCTCAGGTTAGGAGGGAGGCCTGCCTCATCTGATGAAAGGCGTCCTGTTGGAGCAGATGTCCTGGAATCACTAAAAGTTGGGGTGACGTGTCCCAGGTTGGGATACTGTGCAAGAGTGTCCTGACCCCCCAGGACAGAGCCTCCCCAGCATCGGCCCTGTTTAGGGAGCTCACGCTGTGGAGTCCAGTGTGAGAGGCAGGAGAGGACTGCAGTGTGGGAGGTGCAGGGGCAGAGGACGGGGTGGGGGCACTCTCCCCCCCCACCCCGTCACCCTCCCCCCCCCACCGTCATGCTAATACACGATTAATTAGCGAGATTACTGAGCACTTACTATATGCTAGGCTCCTTTCTAAACACGGGCCCTCTTGTGCTTGCTGCAGGGTCATGGTTACAGGTGGACACATTATTCCCATTTTACAGATCAGCAAGTCGAGGCTCAGAGATGCCATTTGTCCCAAGCGAGGGGCTCAAGGTGGGCCTGGCTGCCCAGGGGGCTAGGCGTGTAACCTCTCATGATCCACCCCCACCAGCCTTCCCTGCCCGCTGTGCCCTCCCAGCTGCTTCCATGGTGACCTGGCATCAGCTCAGCCACCTGTGATTCAAGCAGGCTCCGTTCCCAGACTGTCGTGTTGGCCAGAGGCCCGGAAACCGCATCCCAGGAGGCCGTAGGCCAGGTCCCCATGGGACAAGGGGGCAGATCCCTTTCCTAGCCAGCAGAGTTCCAGGAGGAGGACGTGGGCTCCCCTCCCTCGTGGTTCCCCATCCTCACAGGGAGCCCAGCGCCCTCACACAGGAGTCACTGCTGCAGAGGCTGTGTGACCTCAGGGCAGTCACTTCCCAGCTCTGAGCTTGTCTCCCTCTGTAAAATGAGGCTCCGATACCTGCCACCCAGGGCTCTAGGAAAGCAAGCACTTTCCTACTGTGTGCCAGTAGGTCTGCGTACCAGGTCAAGCGCCAGGCTGGAGGGAGGAGACATGGCAGAGGGGGGGAGGGCTCGCCATGGGCCTGGGGGAGCAGACTTGTGAGATTATCACAAAAGGGGGCGGTGGAAAACTCAGCAGATGATACCCGGTACCCAGCCTAGGCTGGGGGTCAGGGACGCTTTTCCAAGGAGGGGGTGCTTGAGATGAGTCCTGCAGGGAGAAGGGTGTAACCAGTGCGGTGGTCAGGGTTTGAACCTACTTCCTGCCTGTGGAACTGTGGGAGACTCCCGTGCAGCCTCAGTTTCCACATCTGTAAAATGGGGACCCAAACAGTACCCATCTTCTAGGGCTGCAGAGACCCCACTCAACGATAGAGGGGGACATCATTGTCCTCAGTGTCCACAGGGGGACACCAGGGCGCTCAGTGGCTCTGCCCAGCTTGCATTCATTGCTCTGGAAGGAAACCTGGCTGAAGGGCAGGATGAGGTCTCGAACACTGCCCGCCTCAGGACCTTTGAACAGCTGTCCCCTCTGCCTGCAGCGTGTTCCCCCAGCCATCAGCCTGGCTCACCCCTTCCTGACTCATGGCTCCACGCTTTGCCTCCTTCTGTCCCCTCTCTGCCTCCTCGGCACTCTCTCCAGTTAAGACACTGTGTAATTTACTGATTTATCCTGTTTATCGTGGGCCCTGCCTTCTTCTCAGCCGCAGCTCCAGCAGACACAGAGTAGGCGTCCAGTAAGTACTGGCTGAATGAACCAATAGTCCAGTGACATTGAGGCCTGTAGGTTTTGCCCCTGGAGGTGGAGGTTCTGGGGGGTCTGAGTAGGGAGGCATCTACCTCTGCCTGAAACCACTGTCTTGTATTCTCTCTGTCCACGGTCAGCATCAACCTGCTCTCTGTGCCAAGAGGGAGCCCGGGGCCACAGAGTAGGTCCTCAGCAACCGGCTAGAATGTACACATTGTCATTGCTGTTCCGTTGCATTTAGCGAGGGGAGGGAGGTGGGCTCAGCGGCTGGGTGGCCTCTCCCGGCCCAGCGTCCCCACTGGGATGCTGCCGTGGGGGCCGAGGGGGACGTGGGAAGGGGATGCGGCCAGGGGTTCCAGCCTCCCAGGTGGTGGGGCAGCAGTACCTGGTCGCCAAGGTTACGACCACCTGTGATGGGGATGTTGCCATGGAGACAGACCCCCTGGGAGGAGAGGGTGGCTCCAGATGGGGGAGCCGTGGCAGGGGCAGGGGGCCTGGAGGTGGCTGCCAGCCCAGGGGGCTTCCCTAACCCCCGTGTGTCCCTCTGGGTGGGAGTGTCGCGGGGCCATGGCTCTCCCCGTCGTGTGTCCTCGTGCCTGGGAAAGCCAGCAGGAACCCTTAGGTGGCAGTAATTATTTCTAAAATTAAAAGCTCTTCTCTCCTTCGTTCTCTGGCGAGATGTGCAGGACTGGCGGTCAGGGCCAGGGGAGGATGGGGTCACATGGCCTGGGAGCCTCAGGTGTGGCTTGCCCTCTGTCACGGGAGCAGAGCCCTGGATTTCTGGCAGGCCAGAGAGCAGAGGTATTGAGGCCTTGGGCTCCAGGCCCCTGGGGCTGTGCTGGGTCCCCTCAGGGTGACCTTGACTAATGACCTAACCTCTCTGAGCCCCAGGAACCTCATCTGTAATGTGGGAATCACAGCAACTAGTACCTCGAGGTTGCTGGGAGGATGACACAGGCCTGTATGATTCACAAGTCTGTCTGCCTGATCCACGGTAAACAGCCTTGAGTGGTTGGTTAGCTGACGGTATTTACTGAGTCAGCATTTTCCCGGGCTGTGCAGGGGGATGCTGGTCTCCAAATGCGGCTCCCGCCACAAAAAGGGGCCCAAAGCCAGACTGCAAGGCAAACATCACAGGACAAGCTCCGAGGGCCCCAGAGGGTGGGAGAGGCCTGCCGGCAGAGGGCCCAGTGTGGGCAAAGCCCGCAGGGCTGCCCAGACGTGGCATTGGGGCCTCCGCAGCCATTCAGTGTGGTCAAGTGGGGGCCTTGCACTAGCCTCTTGTGCAAGGCAGGCCCTAGTCGGCAACTCCCAGGGTCCCAAGTAAGTGTAGGTCCCTGGTACGACGGTGAGAAACAGCGCCCTCCGTGCACCCCATGGAGCTTACTGAAACCCCGCTCTCTTCTGGTTGAATCGACAAATTGACCAATCTGGCCTCAGCCTGGGGACCCCACAGTGCTCCACCCTTGGGGCAGGTACCATTTTGACCCAGCTGAGGGGTGCTGGGGCCTGAATCACAGCAAGTATTTTCAGCAGGTAATTGTAATTCAGCAAGTAAATCTTGCAGCAGCAAGCAGCTTCAGATTTTGCAAATAGGGCCCATCTTAGTTCTTCCTTCCCAACACTTACCATTGATTTTGTTTTCCTGTCCTATCTCACTGTTCAGGCTCTCAAGTACAATGTCCAAGGTGACCGTGGGTGTCCTTGCCTTGCTCCTGGTCTTAGGGAAAGCATTCGTTTTTCCACCATTTACGGTGATGCTAGCTGTCAGTTTTTTCACAGATGGCCTTTATCAGGTTGAGGAAATGCCCTTCTATTTCTAGTTGCCACGATTTTAACCTGAATGGGTGTTGAATTTGGTCGGATGCCTCTTCTCCAGCTATGACACGGTCATGGGTTTTTTTCTCCTTTATTCTGTCGATGTGGTGAATCACATAGATGGATTTTCCAGTGTTAAACCAACCTTGCGTTCCTGGCCATGACCACTTGGTGGTCACGATGTACAATCCTTTGGATCCAATCTGGTGATGTTTCGTGAGGGGTCCTTGCATCTGTATTTGTGAGGGATATTGGCCTGTGGTTTTCTTTTTCTGCAATGTTTTTGACAGGTTTTGCTTATACTACCCTCATATAACAGGTGGGGAATACTCCGTCCTCCTCTGGAGTCCGAGGTTGGTTTGGTGTTATTTGTCCCTTAAAAGCTTCGGGATAAGTTCTGAAGGGTGACCCCAAGGTTTGGGGCCTGGGCAAGCGGGGGACTTGTGGGGATGGATCCTGGGATGAGGAAAGCTGGGGAGGCGGCAGGCGGAAGGGGGAGCATCAGCTTGGAGCACATTAATTTGGGGTTCCTCTAAGACACGCAGTGGGTGTGGATCTGGTGCTTTGGGGGAGACGGGGGTGGGGTGGGGTGGGGGCGCAGAGGTGGGGAAAGGAAACTCAGAAATTAGCGACAGGGTGGGGCCCAAAGGCATATCCGCCTGGATCCCAGGCTCCTGGTCAGCCCCCTCAGCCAGGAATGTTGTTTTCTCTCTGTGCTCTTCATTCCTGGGTGAGTCCTGACCCCTGCAGGCTCCAGTCAGCATGGCTTGGGGACGGGACGGGGTGGGTCAAGGAGCTGACCTGGGCCCTGAAGCATGAAAAGACATGCACTTTTCAGCAGAGGACATTTATTGCACATCAGAGCCAAGAAGCTCCCGGTCTGATGGAGTGGATGGGATGGGGTGGGGTGGGGTGGGGTGGGGCGGGGGTGGGAGGCCCCATTCCTGCGGACAGTGAGGGCTGCAGGCGGGCTTGGAGCTGGGGAGGAAGCGGGAAGCAGGAGGGCCAGACCCCCAGGGCTTCGCAATCCAACAGCCCCAGGGATCCAAGACCCCTCCCCCTCCCCCCACCCCATTTGCAAAGTCGACAAAAGCGTCTTCCTTTTACATCCACCTCCACGTCTGAGTCCAGGCGGAACTGGATTCCTCTCCTGCCTCACTGGCCAGCCATGTGGGGGGCTGCAGGGCTCTGCCGCATCACTGGTGCTCCAGGGTGGAGATGAGGGCTCCCCAGGTCTGTGGGTGGCAGGACCAGACCTGGTCATCAGAACGGGGGAAGCTGTTCCCTCCCAGCTCCTGGGGCCAGGTGGGCAGGTGGTTCCTTCCCCTGTTTGCTTCCCACCCACCTAGCTTTGGGTCTCAGTTTCTCACCCTCGAGGCAGCCTTCAGAGCACAGGAGGGATGTGGGGGGCAGCCCGCCCCCTGGGTTAGGATCCCGGCTGTGTGACCCAGTACACGTTGCTCAGCCTCTCTGGGCCTTAGCTTCCTCTTCTGTGAATGGGGATAAGGAAACGGTTCGGGGTGGGGGGTTGAGTGAACCAGAAGGTGTACGACAGCCCAGCCTGTTGCTAAAGCTGTTCTGGGGACGAGGCAGCTGTGGGGAGGGGCAGGGCTGACCCGTCAGCAATGTCAAGATCCTGTCCACCTTCAGGAGACTCTGGAATCTGCCGTGGGGCGGGACCCTGGGGCTCTCCGGCCGGTCTGGGCTCAAGGCGGGGCCTGCCGGGGCCTCTGGCGACGTCTCCCAGAGCGGGGCCTCACCAGACAGCACCTGGAAGCTGTGGGCTGTGCTGACCGTGGGCACGTGGAGCAGGACTGGCCCCCCGTCCGATGGCCGCAGCCCCCGCCCGGAGTTCCAAGGCCCGCGCTGACCGTGGGCAGGGAGCTGAAAGGGTGGGAACCGGGCAGGGGTCAGCGGGGAGCCTCCGGACGGCATGGTGGGCTGGCCGGCCGGGGATGCCAGGGATTTATACGGGGGGCCAGGGGGCGGAGGGGGTGGGATCAGTGTCACCGGCTCATTTCTCCCTCTTCCTGCTCTAGTCTCCGCCTCTGTGTCTGCCTTTCCTAGTCTCCCTATCTGCCTCTGGCCTTCTCTTTCTCAGGCTCCTTGTAAAATATTAAAATTTCAATATAACGCTGCAAAATATTAAATGTCTCCTCATGAAATAGTAAAATGTTAAGGATAGGCTGCCATCCCTCTTTCATCACCATCTTCAGTCCTGGGTCAGCAGGATCTTTCTAGACCCTTCTCTATATATTTCAAAGCATAGAAACATAAGATCTTCTTAATAAGGATCATCTTAAAGAAATGGTGTTACACCACGCACATACATACACTTGTATGTCAGGAAGTCTCAGTGACCTGTCACTGCCTAACAAACATCCCCCAACGTAGGGGCATAAAAATTTATTATTCCTCATGATTCTGGGTTGGCAGCAAAGTTCCTCTGCTGGGCTAACTCAGTGTCACCTGGGCTAACTCAGGAGGCCTCAGACACACGGCCGCCTCTGGGCGGTGTTCCAAGAGGACAAAGGTAGGAGCCGCAGGGCTCCTTGGCAAACTAAGCTCTGAATGCCACAACGTCACCCCTGCTGTATGTATTCTTACCATTAAACCGAGTCCCCAGATTCCAAGGGGTGGAGAAACAGACTCCCCCTCCTGCAAGGGAAGCTGCAGGGAATTAGTGGCTGCACAAAGAGATCTAGCTACCTCTCTGTGAAAAGTTGCTTTGTATTGATATTTGGCCAGAAGAACCCGAGTTTCTCCAACAGATCCCGCAGTGATGGGCTAGGTTATTTACGGTCTTTTACAAACGAGGTCATAGTGACTCTCTAGGGTGAATACGGTTCAGTGGAACAAGCTCATCTTATCCCCCTTTCTGGGGAGTTCTGCCTGAACCCCCAGGAAGTCAGGGTCTCCCTCTCTTGGGCCCCCGGAGCATCTTGTTCTCAGCCTCAGACTTGAACACAAAGATCTGTGCTCTTAACCAATTCCCCGTCCAACAGCAGCCCAGTGCCCGGCCACAGAGTGGATACTGGCTGACTTTTCCTGAGCTTAAAAGAGAAGGAATGGGACCTCAGAGGGGTTGGGACACTTACTCCCAGCCACACAGCAAGTGGTGCAAGGAGTTTGGGGCCCCAGACTTTGTGGTCACAGAGAAGTTTTGCACTCATCAGCTGGGAGGTGAGGGGTGGGTGGAAAGCGTCTGAAGCCTTTGAGGGCTGTAATGATGGAGCAGAGAGGCTCCGGAGACAAGCCTTGCTTTCTGGGCAACCGAAGCTGGGAGCTGGAAAGCCAGGTGTCCTTGTCCTTCTGTCCCGGCCCCTGGCTGCCCCAGGGCTCTAACGAGGTCTGATTAAGCCTCCAGGCCTCACTGCTCCCTCACTCCACCCCACCCTGGGGTCTGGACCCCTGGGCCTTCTGACCCCGAGATCTGGGTCTCAGCCTTTGTGTCTCAGCCTCAGAAGGGCAGGCTGAGTGTGTGGAGAGAACAGAGGCGCCGGCGCCCAGGTTCTCGGTCCCTCCACCTTGTGTCCCCCCTGCCGGAGTCGCGGTCCCCTGGCTGTTGAATGGGCACGGGAATTGCCCCCAAGAGCAGGATGCATCGGGTCGGATGCTGGCAGTTTGGGTGCGCCCGAGCTCTCCGTCACAGCCTTCCCCGGGGCTGTGACGCCAGCTAGCCCAGGCGCCCCCGCTGCCCTGCTGCTGGGGCTGAGGCCTCTGGCGAGGGAGCCGGATGAGGCGGGGCCGCCAACTGGCAGGGAAGTGGGGCGGGGGGAGGGGCACGCGGGGCTGGGCCGTGCGGGCCCCACGACTCATCCCCGGCAGCGGGGCCGCAGCAGATCCCGGGTCCCCGCGATAAGCCGGCTGCTTTCAGCTGAGCTGGTGGCGACGACGGACAGGTAGCGTGGGGGCCATCAGCCGGGCCCCCTGGTGCGGCGGGTTCCGGCGTGTCGGCAGCTGTCGGCGGAGGCCCTGGTCGGCAGTTCCCGCCGGGACAGCCCCGCTCCCTCCCGGCCCCGCTCGCCCCCGTGCCCAGCGCTCCTGAGTGACAGGCGGCAGACGCGCGCCTGCTCTCAGCAGACGGAGCCGTGGAGGCAGGGTCCGAACGAGGACGCTGGGTTTAGGAAATGGGGCCGGGAGAAAGCCCTGCGTCCTGAGGACAGGCGTGGGGACGTTCATGACCACGGCCCCTGGAGTCACCAGCTGAGGGGCGGGGGCGGGCTCATCCTCTGAGCCGAGGCGGGAAGCGGGTTGGGCTAGGAGGTCGCGGGACTGGGCGGACAGCAAGGCTCCGTGCGGTTTGTTCTTTGTGAGGTCACGGCCGTGCAGGGACGTGACAAAGAAGGACCCGGCTTTGGGGGACCACTCGGGCCGGCGTACAGAGGCACTGAAGTGACAGCGCCTGCCGCTGAGAAGGCCGGCTGGGGGGTCTGCATGGGCTGTGGCCCCGGGGGGGGCTCTGCAAAGGCTGCGGCCTCCACGTCCCGTGCCCTCACCTGGACCGTGCACGCTCAGTCACCTCCGAGCCCCCCAGCCCTGCGTCTGGACCCCAGACGGCGCGCAAACTCTGCTGGACGGACCGCATCCCCGGGGCCCGGGTCTCGCCAGAACACCGAGGCTGAAAGCCAGAGTCCAGGGCTCCTGGACACCTGAGGTTTGCAATTTTATAAAGAAAACACAAACATAAGCTATACAAAAAGGAAAGTTCCGTTCCTACGGGGGGCCCGAGTCCTGGGGGAGGGCGGCCCGGGCCGCTAGGCGTCTTGCTGCTGGATGAAGGGGTTGGGGATGGCCTCCATGCCGTCCTGCGGGCAGATGAGCACCACGGAGGTGCCCCTGCACACCACCAGGCCCAGCTGCCGCGTGTCCTCCGTGAGCTTGTACTGGTCGTCAGGGTCTGCGGAGGAAGAGGGGCAGCAGTGAGGCGGCGCGGGCTCAGAGGCTCGGGAGGACCAGGGATGGGCCTGCGGTGGGGGGATGGGGAGCGCAGGCCAAGGGCCCCACCCCCAAGCCAGCTGGCAGCCTCTCCCCAAGACGGACCACGAGGCTCAGGAAGAGCTCTGGCAACAGCCGCGTGCGGCCTGTCCTCCTTCTACAATGAGGACACAGCCCGGGGGACAGCGGAGACCGAGTTCTCAGATGGGTGGCAGAGAAAAACCCCATCTGCAGAATCTCGGAAGCCCTGCGGGGCCACCACTCACCCCCGTGCCAACGGGCTGTTCACAGTGGGGCGAGGGAGCCGGGGAAGTGGCGGCACGCCGAGGAAAGCTCTCCCGAGGTCACGGTGGCGAGGCCTCCGTTACCGTCACTGCACGACGGCGGGCTGGGGCGGCCCGACGTGGGGTGCGGCCCGCCACTCCCAGACCCCGCGGCTGTCCAAGCCTGCCCCTCCCCTCCCGGAACCGTGTGCATGCGTCAGGGCCCCCGTCCCAGGGCCGTCGTGGGGGTGAGGAGAGCCGCAGACTCAGCCAAGGAGCGAGGCAGGGCCCAGGTGGGAGCGGCCTCTGTCGCAGGCACAGCAGCCGCGCCTCCAGGGCTGCCCCGCCCGGGCCGGCTAAGCGCACACCCCAGCCCCCTCGGCTTTCCCTACAGCCCCACAAGGTGAGGCTGTCCTCGTCCAGAAAGTCGTCCGCCCAGGAGGCCAGGCCGGGACCCCAGTGTGGGGGGCACTGGGCAGACTCAGCGTGAAGAGGGAAGGCGAGGGCCACGCAAGGGGCCCCGCGGGGCCGCTTCCCCACAGAGAGGGCCTCTCCCTGGGCGCCCTTTGACGCTTCTGTGTGGCTCCACTAACTCTTCACCAGACTAACGTGTGTCTCAACATCGACGCTCCCCAGAAAAGACGCCCCTTCTCTCCTGGGCCTTGTGGTCCCCGTCAGGCTACGGTTGGGCTGAGCTGGGGAACGTGCTGGCTGACGGGCGGGGGCTGGGGACCTTGGAGGACAGGGAATAAGGGGGAGGGGGCCCTCTGTCAGCAGCCGGGGGTCAGCACACAGGGACAGCGGGAGATAAGGGGGCAGGACGAGCCACAGGGCAGCCGGCTTTCTCACGGCGGGCACAGCATCTTTCGAGCCCTGCTGGGCACGCCTCAGCCCCAGCGGGTGCTCAGTACTGGTGAGGAGTGGATCTGGAAAATAATCCACCTCCACCTCAGACCAAATCCTCAGACGATCGTCTACTGAGCCCCGCCAGGACAGCGGGAGACCCAACACATCTGTCAGCCATCGGATCCACAAGGCACCACGTTCACAGTCAGCAGTCGGGTGGCGGTGGAGCCGCTTTGGAACAAACAGTGAGGAACGCCCAGCGAGGACGCCTCCGAGCCCCACGGGCCGCACTCACCTCTCATGTACTCGATGGTGCCATCCAGCACGAGGTTGAGCAGCGGGTCAAACCCTTTCAGGATTCCACTGGCTTGTCGGAATCACCGAGAAGAGAAGAGAGACAGACGGGTGTAAGGTCAACAGTCATCCTGGGCAGATGCGAGCTGTGCCCGGGTGTCAGCACGTGAGACTGGGGTGCCCCCGCCGGTGAGGGGTCTCCCCAGCTGGATGCAGGTGTGGGAGCAGCCTCTCCAGGGACGGGAGACCACGGGGGAAGCAAGGGAAGGGCTCCCGGTTGGGGAGCAGTGACAGCGGACCCCAGAAGCATCACCACCACAACACAGTCGGCAAAATCCGCCTGCGCCTGTTTTGTAAACAGTTTAACTGGCACCTGGCCACGCTCATTTGTTAAATGTCGCCTGTGGCTGCTTTCCCGCTGCAATGGCAGAGTGGCGTAGCCGCAACAAAAGACCGTCTGGCTGGCGCAGCTGAAAATATTTCCTGTCTGATGTCCTACAGAACAAGCCTAGCAGCCCTGCCTGAGTGCGAGGCCCTGGCCCTCTTCCTCTCCTGCTCATCCGTCCCCTGCAGAACAAAGACCGTGAAGGCACCCACGTAGTGGGGTTACGGAGAGTGACAAACCCAGTAACACATCCAGGCACTTGGCCCTAGCCGGGCAGCCAGCCTGCACCCGCGGGTCTGCCCTCCTCACCAGGACGGGGGCGCTGCAGCAGGTGGGCAGGATGCTCAGGCAGAGCCAGCGTTCCCCCCCCCCCACCCCCCAGTGTGGGACGGGACCCACGATGGGACGGCAGTCTGTGCTCGGGCTGCGACAGACGGACGGCGTCATGGATCTCGTTAACGTCCGTGCGTCGGTCGACTTTCAGTACATCTAAAGAGAGGCTATGCTGGGCGGGCCTGACATGACAGGTGAGCCGTTAAAGGGATGGGCCCTTTCTGAAAAAAGACGATTTCAGAAATGAGACTTTCCTGCTGGTCTTGAAGACGTAAAGTGCAATGCTGTGGACAGAGTCCGTGGCAGGGGCGGTGAGCAGCCTCTAGGAGCCCAGGGGGTCCCTGGCCAACTCTTGGCAGAAAATGGGGACCCCAGGCTTGGAAGAGGACCCTGGGCCTGAGATGACAGGCTCTCAGAGACACTCCGTGACTGCAGCCTCCTCAGAGACCTGAGCCTGAGGCACCCAGAGTCTGGAACCACAGGCGCTGTGAGATAAAAACGTATGTTGTTTAAGCGTAGAAAACGAACACTAACGCCTTGAGAAGCAAGAGCCCCATCTCTCCATACATCCCAGAGCCAGCACAGTGCCAAGTGTTCGTTAAGATTCCGATCCTCACTGCATTGGGTACCTAGACGGGCAGGCGCTGTGTTTTTAGCCCTCTGATGCTGCCCAGTCATCCACATCTCAGGGAAGGAGGGGTCCGGATCACTGTCTTACAAAAGCAAGAAACTGGCGATCAGAAGCAGCTGAATAAGTGAAATGTTGACCAGGCTCTCACTAAGCATTGGGAACCCTGTTAAACACGTTACCTGGGGCTTCCCCGGTGGTGCAGTGGTTAAGAATCCGCCTGCCAATGCAGGGGACATGGTTTGAGCCCTGGTCCCGGAAGATGCCACATGCCACGGAGCAACTGGGCCCGTGCGCCACAGCTACTGAGCCTGCGCTCTAGAGCCCGCGGACCGCAACTACTGAGCCCTCGCGCGACAACTACTGAAGCCCGTGTGCCTAGAGCCCATGCTCCACAACAAGAGAAGCCACCGCAATGAGAAGCCCGCGCACCGCAACGAAGAGCAGCCCCTGCAGCTAGAGAAAGCCCGTGCGCAACAACGAAGAACCAATGCAGCCAAAAAATAAATAAATAAATTTATTTTTTTAAAAAAAGAAAAACACGTTACCTGCTTTAAACACTTTAATCTCAGTGCCACTACTAAAGTAGGTAGAGTTAATAACCTCTGACAAGTGAGGAGACTGAGGCTCAGAGAGGGTAGCAACTTGCCCAAAGTCCCACAGCCAGTGAGCTGGGGCTGTGCCATGGGCAGCGCTCCCCGCATAACCCTGCAGCATCCTTCCTGCCGTCTTTGCACCAGACTCCAACAGCAAATTCAGAGTTAAAGCCCCTCGATAACAGCATAAAGCCGCCAACTGTGACAGGTGCTACCAGGAACTTACAACAACAGGGGCCTGACCTGGGGTGGAGGTGTGGGGGTCTGGGAAAGCTCCGCAGAGTAGTCGAGAGCTCCCTGCATTACTCAGGTACAAAAAACGTTCATCCCATTACCCTGGAACAACCGTGAACAAGGAGACGAGATCTGTTTTAAACAAACCCTTAAGGCAGCTTGGTGGAAACTGACCATAGGGCCGTGGTTCGCAACTGGGGCAATTCTGCCGCCCAGGGGACACTAGGCCATGTCTGGGATGTCACGACTAGGCGGTTCCTGGCACTGAGTGGGTGGGAGCAGGACGGCCCCCAACGGAGAAAAATGCGGCCCCAACGTGAGCAGCCCTGAGCCTGAGGAACCCTCAGGACGACCCGTGAGGAGCTGGGACAGTCGCCTGAGTGAGGCAGGACCCACAGGAAGCAGAGCCGTGAATCCCAGCCACTGTAGCTTCCGGTGAGGTTGGGGACCCTTTGCGTGCCTCAGTTTCCCCACCTGCAAAAGGGGCGTAACCGTTCCTACCTGCCGGCGCCGTCAGGCCAGCACGAGGTGTCCAAGCCTAGCACTTAAAGCGCAGCCCAGGCATCCGTTATCGGTACCGCCGCCCGTTACTCCTCGTGGACCGTGGAGGGGGCGAGCGGAGGGGCCTCACCTTCTCGGCCTCCCTGGAACTTCACTCGGATCGTCTTGTCGATGTACTTGGACAGGTCCAAGATGCTCTCCTTCTTTTTCTTCTCTTTGTCCTGCAGGGGAAACAGAGCTCTGTGAGGCGGGGAGCGCGGCCGGACTCCGCCCCGCCAGCCCCGCCAGCCCCTTCAACCCCGCCAGCGGCGCCAACCCCGCCAACCGCGCGGCACGCTCACCGCCATCTTGCCCGGCCACCTCGCTGTGCGCAGGAGCCGCCGCCGCGCCCTTTGTACCCTGCCCCGCGCGCATGCGCGGAGAACGCAGGGCGCCTGCGCGGCGCGGTGCGCTGGGGCGTTGCTGGGAAACATCTGCCGACGCCTGAGGCTGGGACCGGGCAACATGGCGGCGGCGGCGGCGGCGGCGGCGGCGGCGGCGGCGCTGGCGCGGCTCGCGGCGGCCTTCCTCCTCCTCGCGGCCCAGGTGAGAGCGGCGCCGACCCCGCCGGCCTCGCCGGCCGCGGTGCCCCGGCCCCTCGCCCCCTACCCCGGCCCCGCGCAGGACCCCGCCCGTCCCGGCCTGGAGCCAGGTTAGGGGATCCGCGTCCCGCGCGCGGGCGGCCCGCTGGCCCGGGGTTCGGTCCGTGACCTTGCGGGCCTGTCCCCGGCCCGTCTCCCTTCCCCGCCTGGAAGTCCTTCTCAGCCACAGCGTCACCCGCTCCCGCCCCGGCCCCTGCTGGTCCGTCTCGGGGTCTCCCACCGCCGCCGGGGACGCCCCTCTCTGACTCCGTGGCCTTGGCCGGGGGAGTGCCCCTCTCTGAGCCTCAGTTTCCCCTTGAGTGCCATACTCCTCCCTTTCCCCGTGGTTGTGGTAAACTGTCGAGCGCGGCACCCAGTGTCTGGTAGTGTCGGGAAGCGGCCAGGAGCCCAGCCCTGGAGTGGGGTCGAATCGCCGCCCCATCTTTTGCTCCCGTGACCTTGGCAAGGGAGTTCTCCGCTTTGAGCGTCCGTTGCTCGTCTGCAAAAGGAAGATAAGTGCAGAGTCAGCAAAACGATGTAGGGGATCATGAGCGCGCAGCATGCTACTTGTTTGTCACTAAACCTTCAGGGTCTCCAGTGCTAGCGGGGGACCGACCAGGAAATGGCTGGTGTACGCTGTCATAAGCGCTTCTTTTATTTCCAAAACTTCCCTCTCCCCGCCAGGTTCCACAGCTCAGGAGATATCCACCCGCCCCACCCCCCACCCCCCCACATCCGCCAACAGCCTTACAAACTGGGCCGTTAACCTTGACCCTTCTGCTCCAGTGCCCCCAGCTCTGCTCCAGGCGGTCGGCGTTCTCCCGTGGCCACTTTTGTCCCCCTGAATCCCCAGTTCATTCTCAACACTGCAGGAGTGATCCCTTTCAAAGTGTGTCTTGTGTCCAGGTGCGAGCCTTCTGGTGGCTTCCTGGCACATTTGGGAGGCCTCTGTGATCTGGCTGTCAGGAAGCTTCCCGTTTCTCTCCAGATCTAGTGTCTTGAAGGCACTCTGCTCGCTGGTCTCTGTTTCCCTGAATTCCCCGGTTATGCTTCTGGTCTCAGCTTAGCTGTCCCTCCCTCCCAGAAGCTCTCTGGGACGCCCGCTCCCCTGCTGCTTTGCCAGCCCCCCGTATTTCCCCCAGCCCTGTTCACTCATCTTCCCCAGCAGTCTGAGCACTTGGAGGCAGAAACTTCAAGCTCTCCGGCTATTTCAAATGAGGGCCAAGCGATAGGAAGGCGGAGGATAACGGGAACACCACAGAAGGAGGGGCGCAGTTGGCCTAGTAATGCTTTTCAGAAGCAGAGGTGCCTGGGGGGCGATATGAAGGATGAGTGGGCATTTGCTAGGTCAAGAAGGTAGAGAAGGTTGTTGCAGGTGGTGGGAGCAGGGCCGGTGGTGTGAGAGCTGATGATTTTTTTAAAAAATAATAGATTTATTTATTTTAATTCTCATTGGGGTATAGTTGATTTACAATGTTGTGTTATTTTCAGGCATACAGCAAGGTGAATATGTTATAAATACGTATATCCATTCCTTTTTAGATTCTTTTCCCATATAGGTCATTACAGAGTATTCATAAGAATGCCTTGCGTATACAGTAGGTCCTTATTACTTGTCTTTTTTTTTTTTTTTTTTTTTTTTAACGTGCGGTACGCGGGCCTCTCACTGCTGTGGCCTCTCCCGTTGTGGAGCACAGGCTCCGGACGCGCAGGCTCAGCGGCCACGGCTCACGGGCCCAGCCGCTCCGTGGCATGTGGGATCTTCCCAGAAGAACCCACGAACGGTGGGTCCCCCGTCCCCTGCATCGACAGGCGGACTCTCAACCACGGCGCCACCAGGGAAGCCCACTTGTCTGTTTTATATATAGTAGTGTGTATGTGTCAATCCCAGTCTTTCAATTTATCCCTCCCCCTTACCCCTCGAAAGCTGATGATTTACTTGGAGACGGTGAGGGTCCACTACAGCTGTCGTGTAGGGTAATCCAATGGTGACACCTGAGGAAGGTGTCATCCAAGTGGAGGCCCTTCAGGTGCCCTTGCAGGGAAGGCCATGGGGGGAGCAGCCGTGGGAGCGGCTCCGGGCGTGGCGGGTAAAGGGCGGGCTGAATGTGTGGCCTCTCGGGCTGGAGCCCAGGGGAGCAGACTGTGCTGGTCGGAGCCGGGTGCTGGGACGTTTGGACTTTATTCCTGGCTGGCTGAGGACTTGGAACTTTACCCCTAGTGTGGGGAGCCAAGTAGAGTGTAGAAGCGAGAGGGAGAGCACCTGGGCCAGCCCTTCCCAGGACAGAACCCTGCGTGTGGTTCTTTGTGGCACCCAGTAAGGCCGGCTCTCCACGGGGCGGGAGGCTGCTTGCTCACAGCCCGAAACTCATTCCCTACCATTCTGTGACCCTGGGCGAGGGATTGGACCCCCTGCTCGGTTGCTCTAAGTTGTGCACATAACAGCCCACGTGGGGCCTGTTACTCGGCAGATCTGAACACATTGGTGTTCTCCCTGCCTGCCCCCTCCACCTGCTCCTTCACCCCTCCACTGCCCCCCTCCTCCTGCCCCTTCACCTCTCCCACTTTCCTCCACCTGAACATCTTTTTCTAAGCTTCCTAGGTACTAATTAGCCCCTTCTAGAATTCACCAAGTCAGGAAGACTGCTCCCTGTCTGGACCCCTTAGCTTCTTTCAAAGTCCCCTGACATGGATGCTTTCACCGTCACCCTGAAACATAGTCTCCCTAGGAGTTCCTGAGCTCGACATGATTGTGGCGCATCGGGAGGGTGCCTGTCCTCGGCAGCCCCAGCTGCTTCTCGTCTTCCAAACTGGGATGGGATGTGCTGGAACGGATGGCACTCACAGCCCTGGGCCCTTTGGAGGAACTTCTCCTAGCCCTTTAACTCCCCGGGGAGGAGACCGTATTCACGGCGAGACTGTGTTCTTGGGTGTTTGATACAAGCCCAGGCTTATTTCTTACCAGAAAGCCAGTTGTGCAGACTGTGAGGGGAGAGCTGTGAAGTGTGCCCTTGATGCTTCTCTGACTTTTAAAAAACAAACGCTTCTGGTCATTCCCATATTATACAACCGACAGTTTTCACCAGCAACTTGGATCCCATAGAGCAGGGGTCAGCGAACATTTTCCAAAGGGCCAGACAGTATTTGTGGCTTTTCAGGCCACATGGCCTCTGTTGTAAGGCCCCGGCTCTGCAGAGAGCAGCATAGGCCCTACCCTATGTTCAGCAACCAGGCAGACATGTTACGATAAAACTTTATTGACAAACACGGAAGGTGGGCCGGATTCGGCCTGGGGGTCGAGGGATCACAGAACCCCTGCAGTGGCCCAAGGTGGGGGGCAGGGCAGGGCTGACCTGGAGTGGGGCACAGGGCCGGGCACTGTACTTGAGGGCAGCCTGGTGGGGAGAACCCAGAAGAGGAGGCTCCTTGTCCTGCCTCTGGTCGAGGGAACGAGGTTGGCCAGGCAGGGGCAGGTGGGGAACGATACCGTGCTTCCCTCCCTCGAGCGCTGGTGGCAGTGCCCATGTACCCTGCAAACACGGCCTCACTGAGCACACCCAGCAGCCCATTCGGCTGTCGGCACCTCGCTCCAGGCGACAAACCAAAGTGCTGGGCAGGGGCAGTGGGGGCCCCGGTTCCTGTCCACGCTGGCAGCAGATGTGGGCCTGTGGGGAGAAGCTCCCGGAGCGGCTGGGCCCTGTTATGCATTCACGGAGGGCCTGGCCTTCTGAGCTGGTGTGTGCCCCAGGCCTGCTGTCGGGGCCACGGCCCCTCGGGACCCCGGCTGAGTCGGAGCGCCACGGCCTGCAACTTGGAAAGGCCAGATGGGGGTGGGGTCTGTCCCCGCACAGGCAGGCTACTGCCTGTTGTCACCAAGGGGTGCAGTCTCCGTCTCGGCCTCCAGGCAGTGCAGAGGGACGGCCCGGGGAGCCGGAGCGTGCAGAGATGGGGTCCAGTTGGACCCCTGCAGCTCCAAGAAGCCAAGGGGCTGGGGTGGGCCCGGGCCCCTGTGGGCGTGGCATGGCCGGGCTCCAGTCTCAAGGCCCTCTCTGGGACCCCTCCTCCCTCGCAGGTCCCACAGCCCCGGGGAGCAGCCCAGACCTGGGACGAGGTCCTCGTGGGGGCTCCGTAGACGAGCCCGGCCTAGAGGAGGAAGCAGCCCCGGCAGGGATGCAGCGGTCCAGGCAGGAGAGGGACGAGCAGGCAATGGGGACACTCGGTTCGATACTGGTTTCTCATGTAGATAAAGCTGCTCCCGGGCCCGGGCCTCCCCGCGGCCCTCAGCGGAGGGGCTGCAGTTCCGAGCACTCTGGGACCTGCCCCCGCCTCACTCTGAATTCACGCTCGGAGCAAAGGCCCCAGTGGCCTGTGCGCCCAGCCCGCCCTGTCCTCCGCAGTCAGCCAGCTGCCCTCGACCTCGCTCCGTGTCAGAGCGGGTAGGGACCGTGTGGGCTCTGTGGGACCCTCCACGAGCAGCCTGCTGCCTGGTGGGCCTGCGCAGGAGGAACCTGATGCCTTGTCGCCCTCCTGGGAGTAGTGGGCCAGGAAGCCAGGCACTTCCGCTGCCTGTGCCTGTCGGGAGCGCTGCTCTACTTGCTCGGGACGTGCTGGGGAGGAGGTTCTGTCGGCGGCCCGGGCCCTGCTGGGGTTGTGGTGACGCCATCTGTCATGAAGCTTCCCCTACCCAGAGCGGCCCTGCCTCTCGCACCGTCCACTTCTTGCCACGCGTCCGAGCAGGGGAGGTCAAGGTTCTGACCCAGGGGTTCCCACCAGCCTGTGGCCCAGCAGGCACTGGTCACGTGACCCGGGCTCCACCGCCCCCCTTCTGCCCTGAGCCCGCTGGCCTCGCTGGGTGGGGGCCTGTCGGCTGTTTTCCCGGGAGCCCATCGGGGAGCCTGGAGCCTGCTGGGGCACCACTGACTCTCCCCATCCACTTCTTGCCTCGTGGCAGTGGCGTGGGACTCTCGTTCCCTCTGTAGTCCCAGGAGGACTCCCCCGCTCCTGCCACTGGAGCCACAGGGAGGGGACCTGACACGGCCACTGTCAGCACCCAGGTCCCCCTGGGGAGGCTCGGCCCTGCCCTCCTCCTCGTTTCCCCCCTGAGATGTGACAGTCATACCCCATCTGTGCTGTCAGAGGGAGGGACCATCCAAGCCAGGTCGTGCCGTGGGCCGGCCCCACGTCGGCTCTCTGACTTCTACCCCCTGTCCAGGTGGCCTGTGAGTACGGCATGGTGCACGTGGTGTCCGAGACCGGGGGCCCCAAAGGCAAAGACTACTGCATCCTCTACAACCCGCAGTGGGCCCACCTGCCGCTCGACCTAAGCAAAGCAGTGAGTACCGGCCAGCGCAGGCACCCCCTCCCGCAGGCACCCCCTCCCGACGCAGCGTCTTGTCTGTCTCGCTCGCCGCCCTCCCTCCACGCCTCCCCTGGGTCTCCCGAGGGCCTCTGGAGGACGGGTCTTGCGGAGAGCCGTTGACGACAGAGGAAGGGCCTCTGATGGGAAACGGAGGTGGAATGTGTCCCCAGGGTAGCTCCCCGGACGCTCGGGGCCCCGGTTTCCTGGGTCACAAATGAAAGATGTCAGGGCGCTGCCGAGGGCCAGCCCCTGGCGGGGACGCCGGCCAGGCTTCCCCCGACAGCTGCCCGTGCTGGGCCGGGGCGGCTGGCGAGAGGAGTGACGGGAGGGGCCGTGCCCGGCCCCGTCTTGGGGAAGCCCGGACGCCCTGCTCGCTGCTCTGGCCTCACTCCTCCCAGAGGGAGTCAGGGGCCCCGTGCCTGGCTTGGCGGGTGGAAGGAAGGCCAGCACTCCCGCCCGCGCCTGTGCCGTTTGTGACGGGCTCGAGAGAGGCGGGGAGGGTTCCTGAGCACACGCTGCCCTGTACCGCTCCTGTCTGCCTCGTGCTCGGGGTGGGCGTGCGCTGTGTGTGCGCTGTGTGTGCGGGGCTGAGACCCCGCGGGCTTGAGGTGAAGCTGCGTAGGGGCGCTGGTCGCCGCAGTCGCCTCCGCTGACGCTCTCCCCGAGGACGCTGCGTGCCCTGGCTCCCCGAGCGGCTCACGTGAAGGCCGCCCTCCCGCAGTCTCTTCTGCAGGTGCGGGACTGGACCACCTCCGTGCTCTGCTCTGCGGCCGACCTCCCTGCCAAAGGCTTCAGTAACCAGATCCCCCTGGTGGCGCGGGGGAACTGCACCTTCTACGAGAAAGTGCGGCTGGCCCAGGGCAGCGGGGCGCGTGGGCTGCTCATCATCAGCAAGGAGACGCTGGTGCGGCCGCTGGGCCCCTCCTGGGCAGCCGGGGGCCCTGGGGGGCACGGTCGGGCCAGGGGAGACGGGGAGTCTGATTTCCTACCTGTGGCCTTGGAGGGGACCTGTCCCAGGGCGGTGCTGGGGCCCCGACGAGGCCTGGGGCGGGGCTGCCGCCTGAGGAGAGGGTGGCGTGGGCCGCGTGCCACCCTCTCCCTCAGGCCGTTCGGGGCAGACCGGTGTCACCCAAGCCCAGGGTTGAGAGGGAAGGGGAGCTTGTCCTCCCCCAGAGGGAGGGGCCGAGCCCGCAGGCCTGCCCTCAAGGCGGTGTGGCCCTCCCACCTGGCCCCCGAGGACCCCGACACACACGCGGGACTCCCCCGCCCCCTCGGGGAGAGCTGGCACCGCGGGCCGCGCCGTCCGGAGCGCCTAGCAGCCTGCCCTGCCCTGGGTGGGCCTTGCTAAGCCATCCAGCCGCCCTCTCCGCCCCCCTCAGGTCCCCCCAGGAGGCAACAAGACGCAGTACGACGAGATCGGCATTCCAGTGGCCCTGCTCAGCTACAAAGACATGCAGGACATTTTCGAGGTGGGCTCATCCCCCACTCTGTCTGCAGCTGGGCCCAGGCCTGAGGAGGTGGTGTGCCCGCAGTGCTGTGAACGTCAGGAATGGAGACCCCGGCCCTGCCCCAGGCCAGAGACCCTGAGCGTCACCCCCTGCTCAGGCCCGCCCGGCCCCTCGCCCGGCCCGGCCCTGTCTGACCAGAGGCCGGTGCACCTTTGACTGGGGGAGCTGGGTCCGGAGCAGGCGAGCTGCAGCACACAGTGACACGGGGATAGCCAGGTTCCCCACCGCGGGCTTTGCGTCTCCCCCAAGAGACCCGCCGTCCGTCTCCGTGCCGCTTCCCGGGCCACGTCCACCCTCGTTCACTCGTGCGTGTCTGGGGGCGGGGTCTGTGTTCCTGCACGCGCGCGGCCCCGTCACCCACCTTGCGTGAAGCTCATCCCGGCAGAGCCCGCCTCTTTGGGGTCAGGCGTCGCGGGTGAGGGCGTGGGGTGAGGCGGGATCTCCCGGCCCCCGGCTCCTCAAGTGGGCCAGCCTCGGCCCTCTGGGTGGCGAGGGGACGGGTGGCCCCCCCGCGACCGTCGCTCTCTGTGTTCCCTGAGGCAGACCTTTGGCCGGGCGGCGCGGGTGGCGCTGTACGCCCCCAAGGAGCCCATGCTGGACTACAACATGATCATCATCTTCCTCCTGGCCGTGGGCACCGTCGCCCTCGGGGGCTACTGGGCCGGGAGCCGGGACGTGAGGAAGTGAGTGGCCCGCGCGTGCGCTTGCGTCCTGGACGGGCGGCCCTGCTCCCCACGATTCTGTCCTGCCCTCAGGGTTCCTGGCCTGGGCCCAGCCCGGCAGGGGCGCCCACGGGAGACCTCGCCCCGGCCGCCCAGGGAAGGGCGGTGGTGGGGTTGGTGCAGGGCCAGGGTCCAGGGTGGCCCCCATGCGGCCACCACAGCTTGGCCCTGGGGACCAGAGCCCCGCTTCCGGCAGGACTGGCTCCGTCAAGGGGGACCCCAGGCACACATGGTGGGAGGGGACGGGGGACTGGCCAACGGGGCAGGTGATGGTGGTCACCTCTGGGCAAGCTGCCCCTCAGCCTGTCCCGACCCCTCGTGTCTGGCTGCCCCTGCCTGTCCTCCCCCATCTCTGTGGCCCTCGGCCCCCGGGAGCGGTGCTGGCCAGTAGGACGTCCCCCAGCCCGTCCTTGTCTTTCAAGGAGGTACATGAAACACAAGCGGGATGACGGGCCCGAGAAGCACGAGGACGAGGCCGTGGACGTGACGCCCGTCATGATCTGCGTGTTTGTGGTCATGTGCTGCTCCATGCTGGTGCTGCTTTACCACTTCTACGACCAGCTCGGTGGGTCCCCGTCCCCGGCTCTCAGGGCGTCGGCTGAGGGGGGAGTCCCGGGGCTGTGTGGTGGGTGGTGGCTGGAGGCCCCTGTTGCTGGCTCAGCAGGAGGGGCCTGGGGCTACCCCTGCCTTCCCTTGGGGCGGTCACCCTGCCAGGGAGGGAGGCACCGAGCCCTCCTTCAGGCCCCCCTCCCCGCAGTCTACGTCATCATCGGCATCTTCTGCCTGGCCTCCTCCACGGGCCTCTACAGCTGCTTGTCACCGCTCCTCCAGAGGCTGCCGTTCTGCAGGTGCAGGTGAGCCCCCGGGCCGCCCCCAACTGGCCCTGCTCGTGGGGGTCCCCCCCCGCTGCCTTGTGGCCCGTCCGTTCCCACCTCCCGTTACCCGGCCCCCGGAGGCTCCACAGCTTTGCTGAGGCTGAGGACCCTCGCTCTCCCGAGCCCTCGGTCAGTCTGGTGCGGTGCAGGCGTTACAGCAGGCGCCCACTCTGTGCTGGCCGCAGGCTCACGGGCCCCACCTCCAGCCCCTGGGTGGGCCTCCCTCCCCCGACCTCCCGTTCTGGGTCAGGGCCCGTGGGATCCCTCGGGGGACACCGGCTGGGGGCAGCAGGCGGGTGGCACTGCTCATGCAGGCTCCGAAGGTTCCCTGCGGTCGGGGGTCTGCTCTGCTTCTCGTGGGGCAGGTGGGAAGTGGAAGGGTTTAGATGAGGTCCGGGGGGTCAGGAAGCTTGGCTCAGGGGGGTTGAGGGAGGGCCTGGAGCATGGCGGGCTGCGTGCGAGAGGGGTCACAGCACCCAACGGAGGGCTCCTGCGGGTGGGGTCGGCTTCCCCCAAGGCCATGCCCCTGCCCGCTCCGCCCTGCCCTGATCTTGGGAGCCTCCTTTCTAGAAATAAAAGGTGAGGGATGGTGAGTTTAACAGATAAGGTAAAGAAAGGAGAGGAAGGGGCAGGGCCAGGGGTGGCCCTTGGAAGCAGAGCCCAGCGGACAGCAGGAGGACAGACGAGGAGGCCGTGGGCTTTTGGGCAGGAGTTGAGCTGACCCTCCGGGTGCTGGGCAGAGACGGGGCTGTGAGGGTCAGAGGCCGCTGACCTCCCCCCCACCTGCCCGCCCTCAGGGTCCCCGACAACAGCCTGCCCTACTTCCACAAGCGCCCTCAGGTTCGCACGCTGCTCCTGGCGCTGCTGTGCGTGGCCGTCAGTGTGGTGTGGGGCGTCTTCCGGAACGAGGACCAGTGAGTGCAGCCCTGGAGGCCCTGCTGGCGGTGGGGGCGGCTGTCCTCAGGTGCTCTGACCTCCCCACGACTCCCCAAGCCCTCCGCTCGGGGCGCCTGGAGCCGGGCCAGCTCCCGGTTATGAAAGGCTCTCCTGTCAGTGCTCTGGATGCAGTGTCCGCATGCCGTCCAGGCCTGGCCCTGGCGGCCCCGTGGCTTGTCCGGTGCCCCGGGCTCTGCGATCACAATCTGGGCGTGAGATGCCACCGGCACTGCTGCCCGGGCGCCGAGCCCTGTGCTCCGAGGTAGCCCGGACGTGGCCTGGCGCCGCTCGGCCGCTGCTCCGTTGTGGTGCCCGCCTGCCTGCTCAGCTAGCTCTGCTCCCACCAACGCCCACCTCCCCTGGGCCGGCCTCCCCCGCGAGGCGCGCCACCACCTGCCGTCACTGACACCATCTGGCACTTCCTCTGAGCTTCTCCCGGGGCAGTTAAACGCTCTTGGCTGTGCTGCTGTTTGGAGCTACAACAGATTTAACTGGCAGAAGGAAAGCGTGAAAATATTTTGAGTCCTTTGTACACAAAGAGAATAGGGACGCTCACGGCTAAATCCAAGCCAGAAGGCTCACTCCTTCGCATCAGAGTAGAACAGGCCACGGTTTCCGCCACGTCTGGGTGCCCACGTGGCCTTGCTGAACCTTCTCTGTTCTCACCGGCGCCCTGGCGCAGAGAGGTTCTCATCCTGCGCCCAGATAAAGCTCTGCTGAGTAACTTGAGGGGCAGGGAGGACGGGGCCGGCTGTGGGGCCGTTTCCCAGCGGGGAGCCTCATCACAGGCAGGCTTCATCACACAGCTTTGACTTCCCAATTCGGCAGTGGCCCCGCAAGGGTGGCGCCCTGCTTCCCGGGGCTCCAGATGATGTCCTCAGGGCCCCAAGCCCCTATTTCCCCAGAGAGTGTGTGGCATTTGGCTGGGTGGGTACAAGTTTTGCTTTTCTAAATCGCTTAAAAGATATTTTTCAGGGACTTCCCTGGCGGTCCAGTGGTTAGGACTCCACGCTCTCACGGCTGAGGGCCCGGGTTCCATCTCTAGTAGGGGAGCTCGGATCCCACAAGCCCCGTGGCACGGCCAGAAGGAAAAAAAAAATTTTTTTTTGAAAAGAAATTTGAATCCACTGGATGCATGGCCCCCCCTCGCCCTGCACCCCCTGCCCCGGGCTGTGAGCTGGGTGGGAGAGCCACTGCTACAGAGGGACAGAGGCCCTGGCATGCGCCTGCCTTTCTCTGGCCGTGGCATCAGGGTTGGGGGGTCACTTCACCCCCTGGTCCTACCGGCCGTTGCTGCTCCTCCTGTTCCCTCACGGGCCTCAGGACGTCGGCCGCTGCCTTTGTCTGCAAAAGGGTCTCTGAGGCTCATCTGGGCGGCTTGAACTTGGCGGCTGAGTCTTCCAGGGCGGGGGAGGGGCCCGGCAGGTGGAGGTTCTTGGTGGAGACCCCGCCTGAGGGTGGCTGCGCTGCCTTCCAGGTGGGCCTGGATCCTTCAGGATGCGCTGGGCATCGCCTTCTGCCTCTACACCTTGAAAACCATCCGCCTCCCCACGTTCAAGGTGAGGGCCTCTCGGGGTGGCGGGGGTGCTGTGTGGACGAGGGGACGGGGTCTCTTGGGGTCAGCCCCGTGCCCGCCAGCCGCGCAGCCCTGCGCAGGGCCTTCCACGCTGAGCCTGGCCCTGTGTGGGCCGTGTGGTCGTGGCTCATCCGTCCCTCTGGCCACCCTCCTGGGGACGGGGCTTAAGGATCGGTGCAGAGCTGTGTGCCGGCGTGGCGGCAGCGTCTGTGGCCGCCGGCCAAGGGGACACTCGGGCGGGCGCGCGCAGCAGGGCTGCCTCCTTGCTGGTGGGGTGAACAGATGAAACCAAGGGGGCAGAAGCACAGGGCTCGGGCCGGGACCCTGGGCCAAGGCCCGACCCCAGCAGGGGGATCCGAGAACCACACAGGCACGCGTGAAGCCGGGCGTCAGCTGCCCAGAGCCGCTGCTGGCCGGTCGAGGCTGTGTCTCTCACGAGCGTCCCATCAGAAAGTCGCCTTCCCCGAGCCTCGGGCCTGACCCTGCCTCCAGGGCACCGAAGGTCAGGCCGCCCGTGCTCAGACTTGCTCCTAAAGGCTTCGTCCCCACGGGGAAACTGAGCCTTGGGAGAGGCAGGGACACGTCCCGGAGGGTCTGTGCGTCTGGGACCCTGGGCGGGGCGGGGTGGAGGGCAGGGCCGGCGGAGGTCCGCGGAGGTCCGCGAGCGCAGCCCTCAGGACGCCGCGTTCCCAGGCCTGCACGCTGCTGCTGCTGGTGCTGTTCATCTACGACGTCTTCTTCGTGTTCATCACGCCCTTCCTGACCAAGGTGGGCTCTGGGCCCCGCCCCCCCCCCCGCCCGGCCCCCGCGCTCCCCCATCTGACGCAGTCCCCCTTCTCTTAGAGTGGGAACAGCATCATGGTGGAGGTGGCGACCGGGCCGTCGGACTCGGCCACCCACGAGAAGGTACGTGGTGCGCGCGGCCGGGGTGCCGCGCACGCGGGCTGAGCGCCGGCTGCCGGGTCCTGGACACGCTGCCCCCTCTCCCCAGCTCCCCATGGTGCTCAAGGTGCCCAGACTCAACGCCTCGCCGCTGGCCCTGTGTGACCGGCCCTTCTCCCTGCTGGGCTTCGGGGACATCCTGGTCCCAGGTACTGGGGCCGCGCTTGGGTGGCCGGGTGCCCTAGGGGGTGTCAGGCCACGGGGGCTGGTGGGCGGAGGCAGAGCCGAGCCACTGGGGCCTGGGGGGCAGGGAGGCAGTCCCCCGAGGCGCTGTCCCAGCCGCGCTGCCCCCAGGGTCCCCCTCCAGGCCCCACCCCCACCAGGCAGCCTCTGAGCCCGGGTTTGCGCTCGCAGGAGGTCTGGTTACCTGCCAGGAGTCGAGGGTGGCGCTGGGCCAGCTCCCTCCTGAGCCGGGAGCAACACACGGTGCCCGGTCCCTCCGGGGAAACCCCCGGTGTGTGGCTGGGGCTGCCGCCCGGCCTCTACCCACAGCCTCTCTCCCACAGGGCTGCTCGTGGCCTACTGCCACCGCTTCGACATCCAGGTGCAGTCCTCCAGGGTCTACTTCGTGGCCTGCACCATTGGTAAGCCCGCCGCCCCGGGGGCTCGGCCGTGCCCCGTCCTCTGCCACGGGGGGTAGGGGACAGGCCTTTGCCCGCGTCACAGGCCTCCTTGTCACTTTCCACCGTGGTCGTTGTTTTTCTTTTCTTTGGTCTTCTTTGTCTTTCTCTTTTTTCCTTTGTCTTCTGTTTGTTTCCTTTGTTACTAAAGCCATTTACACCCAAGGGATGTTTTCTCATTTTCTGTTGAGTCCAATCATTTCTAAAGATGTCTAAACCAGTTTTCTTGTCCTGCTGGGTCAGCTCTTCAGGACGAGCAGGGGTGCGGAGCGCGCAGGCCCCGCTGGCCGACATGGGTGAGGGGAGACCCCGCCATGGCCCCCAGCAGCGCCAGGCGGACGCAGGCCGGCCTTCCCGGTGTACTTGGGGCCGTTGCCGTCCGCCCCTTCCCACCGGGTTCCTGAAGGTCCAGACACGTGCTCCCCGCCCCTGCCCCCTGGGTTCACACTCCATGGTTAACTCGTCCAGATGCTCCTGCAGAGCTTTTCTCCGTGTGAACCACAGTTTGTCCACTTGTTCTGTAGTTCCCATCACTGAAATCCTGTAGTTGGCTCGGTTGAATCACTTCTTTAGAACAGGTGGCTAGTCCACAGCCGATAAGCGGGAACTCTCCCTGCACAAGCCTATTGCTTGGAAACATGCAGGTAATGGGCAGGGCAGGCAGCCCAAGCAGACGCAGGTGCTGGAGACGGGGCTCTTTGCCTCGGAGGGGATGTGCCAGTAAACGGTGTCTTTCTTGGTAACTCTTCACCTGGGAGTAATCGCATGTGTACGGCTGCAAGGTCAGTACAGTGAGCCCCGCGCCGCTGCGCTCAGGCCGAGCCCTCTAACTCCTCCTCGTGTGTCCGTCCCTGTGCTCTACGTGCACGGGGGTCTTTATACACTGGACGCACACATCCCTAAATAACACACGCTGTTTTATGCTGAACGGTGAGCAGGAAGTGCGGACGCTTCTCACCCCTCAGTGGTTTCATGTGGTCACAACTCAGTTATGAAAGATTTGATTTCCTAATTCTGTACCTACGTTACTTAATTCAAATTATTTTTCTAACTAGAGGCTTACAAAAGTGAGATATTGGGACACCTTTGCAGCTCCTTGTCCAGCCATTCCCGGGATTCCAGACCTTCCCATAGCGGCTGCCCGTTTCCTCTCCCCACTCTGGCGGCTGGGCCCTCGCTCCCTCCTCTTTCCCTGCTGACCCCTGCGTTCACTCTCGCCTGCCAGCGTCCGGGAAGTCGTGTGGGTGGGGAGGACCCGCTGGCCTGGCCTGTGGTCACGGTCACGGCCCTGGCGCAAGCTCTGCCTCTCCTGCCCCTGTGAGCAGTGGGTGGTGAGCCTGGGACGGGCCCGGGTAACGTGCTGTCTCTGCTTCCGCAGCCTACGGCATCGGTCTCCTGGTGACGTTCATGGCGCTGGCCCTCATGCAGCGCGGCCAGCCTGCCCTCCTCTACCTGGTGCCCTGCACGCTCGTCACCAGCTGCGCCCTGGCGCTCTGGCGCAGGGAGCTGGGCATGTTCTGGACGGGCAGCGGCTTTGTGGTGAATACCAGTTTGCTATGAATGTCTGCAAGAAATAATAGCCTAATAAGCCCTAACTAGAGTTAAAGTTGAGTAAGATCTCCTAGCGTTACCACTAAACCCCGCAGCCCGCGTCCGCGTCTCTGTCTCTGGAAGGTTTTGCTTTGGGTGTGGTGCTCCCGTGGCTGCAGGGCGGGGAGGGGTACATGTGCTAGTGGTGTGGTTCGGGGTGATGCTGCTGCCCTGCTGCTAACCCTAACCCGATTGGTTGGACTTGGGGTTCCAGCTGATTCCGCCGCGGGCAGGGGGCGGGCCGGGCCTTGTTCTTGTCTGAAACTGAAGAGGATATGGGCAGAGGCCACTCCCCGTGCAGCGCAGGGCGACCGCTGTATCCCCGCAACTCAAGGGCGTTCCGGGCCTGCGGGCTCTCTAGTGGGCCCTGTTAGGAAACCCGTCCTGCCCCGATGGGGGCTCTGAGCGCTTGCAGCGTGTGTGTAACTTGTTCGCGTAGATGTGAACCCGCTTTACATGTGGTGTGACTGTTGTGACCCGGTGAGTCGGGAAGGCTTCCTGGGCTCGGTGTCCACCGTCCGCAAAGGTCTCCCTCCCGGCAGGCGTTGGCTTTGCTACTGAGCGGGTGGATTGGTTCTGGAAGGTTCCGGAGGGAGATCAAGCCAGAGAAGGCAGGGTGGGGCTCTCCTGGGGCCCTGGGTCGGTGCTGGTGCCGGTTGGCGAGCGCGGCTCCTTCTGGGCACGGAGCCCCACCCCGCGGCTCCGCCAACCCGGGCCTCTCTCCTCCCTCCACCAGAAGGACCTACCTCAGTCGCCGTGGGCGCCCGCCTCCGCCGACGGCCCGCAGCCCCGGGCGGACTCTGACACCGCCCCCTCCCAGCAGCCTCCCGGCCAAGAAGCGTCCCCGTCCCCTTCGCCCGCGGAGCAGCCCCCGGAGCCGTCCGCGCCCGAGGAGAGCGGGGCCGGCACGCCCCACCAGGAGCCCGAGAGTCCGGCCGGCCTCGCCCCCGGCCCCTCTGCCTAGGGGAGGGCGCAGACTCGGCCCCCGCGCCCCGGCACTGGACCCGCGCGGCCCCCAACTTGGTGCTCTGGTCTGGCCGATGCGCACGTCCTGCTCCAGCCCGGCCACATCCCGGACCCCAGCCCTGCTCCGAGCTCGCGTGGTTATCAAGCCCCCGGCCGGCTGAGGCCGACGCCGCGCGCGCCCCGCTTTCTTGGTGGTGGTGCCCCGGGGAGGGCGGAGCCGTCACCTCCGCCGGTGGCCGCGGACACGCCCAGTTTGGTGCTTACCCTGCTGCTGCTTCTCTTCGGGTCCGGGCCGGGAGAGGGAGGGGCTCTGGCTCCTGGTGGAGGGGCGCCTTTGCCCAGCAGGGCCCCCAGGGGTTTGGACCGGACCCCGGCGCGGCCTTGGGGGCCCCGCGGTGAGCGCCGAGCCCTGCTCCCGGCCCTTCCATCGCCCGGAAGCGCCCAGCGCCTGTGCTCCAGCTCCAACATGTTTGAATAAACGGCCACGACTTTTTGAAATTCTGGTAGTGTCGCCTCTTGGGGTGCGAGCCCTTCGGACTGCCCCTCTCGGGGGCGGGACTGGTGCCAGGCCGGTGGCCCCATCTTGCCTTTCAGCTCAGAGGAACTCGGCCCCCACCCTCGCCACAGGCACCCGCACGCTCTCAGCACCCCATCCAGTGCACGCACCTCGGCCTCCAACTCCAGCACGGGGGACGGGGAGCTTCTGGAATGTGGGAGGATATTCTGGAACTGGCGTTATGTCTTCTACCTCACGGACAGGGTTCTCTGAACCTCACGACGGAGATGCCGCCGGCCCCCGTGTCACCGCCTCGCGACAGAGCCGGCGCCCGGACAGACACCCGGGTCTGCTGATCGCCAGGGCCCCGGCCCGCTCCTCCCCGTCCACGACGTGAGGAGGGGCACAGAACCCACGCCCCACGCCGGCTCTGTGCTCCTCCGGCCCGCTGCTGTGCTGCAGACAGCAGGCGGGGGCCGACCACGATCCATTCCAAACAATACCAGCGCCAGCCAGACTCACCGCCTCTCGGCCACGCCTCTCGAGGAAGAAACGATGTTTATTCCTAAAAAAACCAGAAGACGTCTTCCACCTGTTTCTGTGTGTTTCTCAAAAGAACAGGTGATCCGGTGGGAGGGCGGGGCTGGAGCAGCTGGACCTGCCCAGCCCCACGGGAGCCCCTGGCCTTAGAGGCCGGGACCAGGACGCAGCCACGGGGCAGCGTGGGGGGAAGGCCCGAGCGGACCCCCGCCCTCCCTCTACGGACTGCGCCTTCCTCTAAGCCATTTTGTATGTCTTTAAAGAGCGCGGAATCTCTTTTTTCTGTTTTTGGAGGTTTGACAAACGTCAAGGAATTCAAAGCCGGATGTT
This sequence comes from Kogia breviceps, assembly GCF_026419965.1. Taxonomy (NCBI): domain Eukaryota; kingdom Metazoa; phylum Chordata; class Mammalia; order Artiodactyla; family Physeteridae; genus Kogia; species Kogia breviceps. The sequence continues at coordinate 181,344,095 of NC_081313.1, forward strand.
CCTGAAGTTTCAGTCTGCAGTTTTTGCCTTGCTTCTGTTTGAATCTTACAATTAAACACAGCTTTTGATACTTAACGGCTGGGTCTTTGCCTTTTCTGTGGTGCGTTGAGCCGGGGGTGGGGGGCGGGGCTCGGGAGCGTTGTGGGGAAGCCCTCGGTGGGCTGGGCTGGGCCCTGGTGGCCGTCAGCCTGCAGGAATTCCTGTGTGGATGCAGGTGTCCGGAGCAAACCCGCAGCCTGTGGCCGCTGGTGCCGCCCAAGTGGGGTTTCAGCTTTGCGGCCATGTGGCTGCTTGTCTTTACTCGCGCGGGGTCCTCGGGAGGGGAGGGGAGGGGAGGGGAGGGTAGCATGCTGTTGCCTGCGTTTGGATACTGTTAGCTTGTCTGTGATGGTGTAAGAACCACGGAGGGAGTCACCTGTAGCAGGGCCTGCGGACTTTTGGTAAAGAGCCAGCTGGTCCATGTTTGGGCTTTTTTGGGCCACATGGTCACTGTCACAACCGGTCAACCCAGCTGTGTAGCCAGAAGCATCAGACAACGTGTAAGCAGGCGTGACTGTGGCCAAAAACTTGGTGGACACCAAAATGTGCCTTGGTGTCATTTTCACAGGTCCCAAAATACACTCATTTACAACTATTCAAAAACGTAAAGCCCTTGCTTAGCAAGCAGCGGAGCAAAGACAGGTGGCGGCCCCAGCAATCAGACCCCAGCCTGCAGGAGCGCAGGCTGTGGGGGGGGCGGGGGCCCGTGTGCTGGCGTGTTTCAGCTTCACACACAGAGAAGTCGAGTCTCTGGGGCCAGTGCCTCCAGGCTCACGTCAGGCTGTGCCACTGGCCACATCACCATCAGCGTCTTGTGTTTGAGCTGCAAAGAGGACCAATGCTGTGAGCACAGTGATTTTCTTTCACTAAGTAGACCAGATCTTATGCATTTCTCATTCATTCACCTGCCCATTCACTCACTGGTTCATTGCACACCTGCTGTGTGCCAGGCATCCGCTCAGGCCTGCGATGCCTGCGTGAGTCTGGGAAGGCAGCCCATCCGAGGGTCAGCACGGGAGAGGCCCCGAGCTCTGTCTCGGGGGGGGGGGCAGGTGGCAGGGAAGGTTGCTTGGAGGAGGTGACTGTCCAGCCCGAGGGACACTGGAGGGGCTGCTTTGGGCTCCGGTGGGGAGGTGAGAGGAGGTTAGGAGCTTGGCCGGAGAGGGGTGGGGATTGCCAGCCACGTGGGCAAGGCACTCGCGGGGAGTCACCCTCAGGTGTTCTGGAGCTCTAGAAAGCCCTTCGGCTGGCCCGCGGGGAGGGAGGACGGTGGCCCCCAGGAGTCACGGGCTTGAGGAATATTGTTGGTGATTGTGACCACGTATGACGCTAAAGTAAGTTGTCAGGAATGGGGAACCGGGGCCAGGTATGTGGGAGCTCTCAGTACTGTCTCCACAACTCTTCCATAAGCCTGAAACTGTTCAAAAATTTAAAGTTCATTTAATAAATGACCGTAGTTATTCGTACGCACACTCCTCCCCTCAGGCTGTCTCCCGCCCTGAGCACCTGCTCCTCCGGGTCCCGGCCACCCCTCCCCTGCCCTGTGTCCCAGGTCACTTGCCCACGTGGGCTCACCTGCCCAGGTCATGCCCTCCGCCTGGACCTCACCGGCCTCCCGCAGCTTCCAGAAAGCCGGAGGGTCCAGAACCGATCTCCCCACGTGGCTCCCGCGGCACCGCCCGCCCACTCCCCTCCCTCTGCGGACGCAGCTCTGTCGTGGGACCCACCTGGGCTCCGGACCAGGTGCGCAGGGAGACCCACACCCAGTTGTCCTTTCAGAGCCTCTGGGAGCTGGGAGCGGCCCGGATAGGTCCCAGGTGCTCAGGGTAAGGGGTGCAGTGGGGGCGCGGGCAGGGGAAGCTGGCGAAGGCGGTGCTGTCCGGGTGCGGGGGAGGGCGCCGCCCCCAGCCCGGGTTGCTGCCCGGGTGGGGAGGAGGGCGGCTCCCCCACCCGGTGCCGCCCCCAGCCCCGCCCCATCCCTGAGCCTCTCGGCGTCCGGGTCGTTTGCGGAGGGAGCCGGGCCGCGGTGCAGCCTCGGGAGGAGCGCGGTGAGTCCGGGGTCCCCCGAAATGAGGCGGCAGCCCTCTCCCCGCGCCTCGGTTCGCCCGGCCCGTGCGGGGAGCGCCTCGGACTGTGTAGACGCCCTCGGGGAGTGTGACTGAGGCCGGGCCGTGTAGACACGGCCGGGCACCCTGCGTTTTTCGGCACCCCGAGGGCCCCCCAACCCCGACGGCCGCTTTCCCGCCTTCCCACCCTGTAACTCGGCTAAACTCGCGGTGGGGCTGGGCCGGCAGGAAACGGCGCGCGGAGCCCGCGAGAAGGTCTCCGGGGATCTGGTGAGGGGTCCCTTGATTTCCTCCCTGTGGCTTCTCTCAGCCAATCCCTTGCTAGTGAGTAAAAACGCGACAGGGACTCGGGGGGGGGGGTAAAAGTTTGGGGAGGGAGGGTGTGGTCACAAGGCCTGAAGCTGGGCTGGGGGTCGTATGGGGGAGGGGCCGTAGAGTCCGCTGCCGGCGGCAGGTGTGCTCGATTCTGCCTGTGATGGATTGTGTGAGATTGTGTGGTTACAGGCGCGGGGTTGCGTATGGCTGTGTGGGGTGGTGTCATTGCCTGTGTGTGTGCTCCTGTTTCCTCGCCTGGGAGGTGGGGACAGAAGACCCTGGGAGCCCCCAGGACGTGGTGGGTAGCCCTCCTGTCCCTCCAGACAGCACGTCGGGTGTTGCCCCTGATCTGCCTGCGGTGACGGCCTGGACGGGGGACCCTGCAGCCCTCCAGCCCCGGGAGATCTGCGTGCTGTTGGGCGTGTGCGCTTGGCAGGATTCTGAATGTTTAGGGTGTGAGGTGTGGAGCCGGGAGTCTTTGAACAGAGGCAAGCCAGGTGACCTTTGATGAAGTCTGGGCGCAAGCTGCGCGCGGAGAAAGGTCCGCTGGGGGGGGGGGTACCGTGGCTGTCACCGTGGCTGTCGGTGACAGGGCAGAGGCCCTGGGAGGGACCCGAGGCCGCGTGCAGGTGAGTGTGTCCTTCCTGGAGGAGGACACGACGGTCTGGGCGCCTCCTTCCAGTCTCTGCAGTCGAGGAAGGAGAAAGAAACCAGCGGGACAAGCGTGTGGGTCTATGGCCGGCACGTGGGGAGCTGGGACCTGAACCGGGGCGTGGACGCTGACCTCCGTTATCCCTTTGGCCGCCCGCCATCTGTCTTCCTGCCCTGGGGCAGGGTTTTGAGCTCTTGGTCCCCGGTCCCCTGGGCTCACCTGCCTTACCTGGACCACAGGGGTCTGGGGCAGCCGTTCCTGAATTCTAAGAACTCTCTGTGGAAGAGGGAGGAGCGGGGAGGGGGAGGGAGACAGAGAGACAAACAGTGAGACAAAGGGAGAGAAAGAGGGAGAGAGAGACAGAGGAGATAGTCTCTCCAAGCCTCAGTGTCCTCATCTGTGAAGTGGGGGACATCGTGATGGCGCCCCCCCGCCAGGGAACTGCCGGGGGGCCTGAACTAAGTGACCTGAGGCTGTGAGCCCCACGCAGATTTTAGGCGTGAACTTTCTGCTCGTGGCTGCTCGTGTTTCAGGCATAAGCATATCCCATCCACATAAACGTGAGAGCGGGGAAACAGCTGTCCCCAGTTATCTGAGCATGCGTGGCTCTAAGTAAGGCAGAGGGTCACGTGCTCTGGGTCTCTGGCTCACGTCGGCATCAGGCTTTGCCATTTTTCCCACTTTACCTCTATTAATCAAGAAAAGTGATTTCAGAATAATTGCCATTGCAAGGGTGGTGCAGAGGGTCCCCGTACACCCTTCACCCAGTGTCTCCTAGTGTTCAAACCTTGTGCCCCCGTAGATCAAAACTAAGAAACTGACATTAAAATGAACATAAACACTCTCAGCCTACTTTGCCTGGATTTCCCCAGTTTTCCCACTAACGCCTTTTCTGTTCAGGGATCCAATCTGAGATGCCCCACTGCGTTGAGACCCTGTATGATTTTTTTTTTAATTAATTAAGTAATTTAGTTTTGGCTGCGTTGGGTCTTTGTTGTTTTGTGCGGGCTTTTCTCTAGCTGTGGTGACCGGGGTCTTACTCTTCGTTGCGGCGCGCGGGCTTCTCATTGCAGTGGCTTCTCTTGTTGTGGAGCACGGGCTCTAGGCACGCGGGCTTTGGTAGTTGTGGCACGCGGGCTCAGTAGTTGTGGCTCACGGGTTGTAGAGCGCAGGCTCCGTAGTTGTGGCGCACGGGCTTAGCCGCTCCACGGCATGTGGGATCTTCCCGGACCAGGGCTCGAACCCGTGTCCCCTGCATTGGCAGGCGGATTCTTAACTACCGGGCCACCAGGGAAGCCCCCCTGTGTTAATTTTAACTATACAAGTCGTAAGTGATTGGAAGTTTCTTTTTTTAATCTACGTGTCTTTATCCGTTTTCCTGGGTATCGCTCGTGTCTATCAGCTTCTGGCCTCAACCACACACACCCCTCCCCCCAGGATCTCTGACTCCTTTTCCTCTGTGCACGTTAAAAAGCTACAAAAACACGAGATATCATCACCGCAAATAGTTCTCTCACAAACATCTCTTCCTATGAAAACCTAACAAAAAGTCCACAGACAAAAAGGAAAAAAAAAAAAAAAAAAAGACCAAGCTTATTAAATTTCCTAAAGCTTGCTGAGTGATTGATTTCATGGAGTTGGGGCAATGGGGGAGGGGAGGTTTCCTGGCTGGATCTGAGCCTGAGAAGTAGGATAGGGAGAAACAGGAGAGGGTGTAGAGTAGACAAGAGATGCCTGTTCCATAGACCGGCGTTGGCTACTATGGAAGCAAAGAAGCGGAGACATACGGGATGGAAAACGGTGATAGTCTTGGATGAGTGGCAGGAGAAAAAGTTATACAGGGAGATGGGCAGAGAGTTGAGAGTGGGGAGGGGAAGAAATGTAGGAGCCATGAGCAGAGCTGTGATGAAGTTTGGGGCTTTATTAAAGTTGATAGTTGACTCTGTTTGGAAAAAAGTGATCCCAAGTGTTGTTATTTCCCCTTGGAGAGTCTGAACCACTGTCTGAACCGACTAGATAAAATCAGCCATTAAAGGCAAGTGGAAGGAACTTCCCTGGTGGTCCAGTGGTGAAGAATCCGCCTTGCGATGCAGGGGACGCGGGTTCAATCCCTGGTCAGGGAACTAAGATCCCGCATGCCGTGGGGCAACTGAGCCCGCCCGCTACAACTACTGAGCTCGCACACCTCACCTAGAGCCCGCGTGCCGCAAACTACAGAGCCCACGCGCACTGGAGCCTGCGTGCCACAGCTGGAGAAGAGAAAACCTGCCACCACAACTAGAGAGAAGCCCGCGCGCCACAACAAAGAGCCCGCGTGCCTCAACTAAGACCTAATGCAGCCAAAAAATAAATAAATAAATAAAGTAAAAATTAAAAAAAAAAAAAAAGACAAGTGGAAAATTCACGGTGGGCACTTGGTGGGCTGCAGAAGAGAATAAACAGAAGGGAACAGGATGGACCACTGAGAATAGAGGGTGTGGTTCCTGGGAGGGAAAATGGGAAGCCAGACAGAAAGGTCCTGGGGCCTGGAGTCTTGTGTATTAGTTAGCAGTTGCTGTGTAACAAATTATCCCCAAAGGTAGCAGTTTCAGACAAATATTTATTATGCCAGTTTCTCTGGGTGAGCATTTGGGAACGATCTGTTGTGGGGGCTGGTTCTGTCTGAGGTTCCCTCATAAGGCTGCCTCACCTGAGGGCCTGATGGGGGCAAGAGTTGCAGCTTCCAGGAGGCCCCCTCACGGGGACCTCCCAGACACTGCTTGAGGCTTCTCACTACATGGCAGCCGGCCCCGCACAGAGCGGGAGAGGGAAAACCTCTGTGCCTTTTATGACCTACTCAGGAGTCTCACGCCATTTCTTCTGGTACTTTCTATTCATTAGGAGTAAATCACGTCCAGCCCACACTCTAAGGAAGGAAACTTAGGCTCCACCAAAGAGAAAAGTGGCAAGAAATTTGTGGACCTCCTTTAAAACCACCACATCCCGTGACCTTGGGCAAGTGACCCTGCTCCTGTGTGCCTCTGTTTCCTCTTCTGTCAGAATGCAGCTGGTCCTGTAGGCGGGTTGTGGCCATAAAGTAGGTAATGCATGTAAATATTATTTCGTGCAATGCCTGCCACACAGAACACGCTTGTTGACTTATTTTTACTGAAGGCACTTTTTTTCCCCCGGTACATGTCCATTCTCTTGAGGAAGGATGTACCAGCTGGAGTGATCAAACCAGAACTCCCAGGAACTGTGAGGTCAGGGGGGCAGAGTAAGATAACTCGCTTTCTCCATACATATTGGGCTGTACTTGTTCTTTCCCTGGTTCCCTTCCCAGTGCTCAGCCACTTCTCCCAAAGGGACTCGAGTGGACCCCACGCTCTGCACTTTGGCAGAAACCATCTTACCTTATACCCCCGTAAGTGCAGCTGGCACAATTCAGGAGAAAACCAGGAAAGCAGGGGATGCAGCGGGGGAAGTGGAGGTGACAGCCGTGAGGGTATAGGCAAGCTCGTCAGGCAGAGGGCACAGCAGGTGCAAAGGCCCTGAGGCGGGACCGTCATGTCTGTGTATGGCTGGAGCAGAGGGAGGGAGCTAAGGACAGCCAGCAGAGAGTGGGTGAGACCAGGTCACTTGGGGCTTTTGCCCTGAACGAGAGCCAGGCAGAGGTCCGAGCAGAGGTGGATGTGGCCTGGGTCAGGTTTCAGCTGGCTCTCTGAGGCTGCTGTGTCGGTGGCAGCAGCCGGCCCTATGATAAGGCATGGAGATCTCTGCTTAGCCCAGGCTAGAGTTAGTGCAGGTGGTCCAATCCTAGGTGCATTTCAAAGGAGGAGCTGACAGCATTTTCAGGACGGTTGGATGGGGACTGTGAGAAAGACATCAGGATGACCCTGGAGCTTTGGGGTCTGAGTGGTCATAAAAGTGGAGCTTCCGTCTGAGATGGGGAAAACTATGGGAGGAACAGATATTCTAGGGGCTGAGAAGGGCTGCCAGTTTGGCATGTGTCCGATCTGAGAAGTTTGTCAGTCATTGGACTGTGGTAACAAATTGCCACCAGTTTGGTGGCTTGAAACGGCTCGTGTTTATTATCTCCTGTTCTCTGTGGGTCAGGAGTCTGGGTGTGGCTTAGCCAGGCCCTCTGCTCAGGGTCTCACAAGGCTGTGATCAGAAGGCTGGCTGGGCTGTGTTCCTATCTGAAAGATGGGCTGGGGAAGGGTCCAATTCCAAACTCGTGCAGGTTGCTGGCAGATGACCAGCGGCCCAGCCGGTGGGCACCCTCAGCTCCTAGAGGCATTCACAGTTCCTTCCCATACAGCCTCTTCCAGCAAGCCAACGCATTCACCAGGCCAGCCAGGAGGCTTTTGTTTGTTTGTTTGCTTTTGGCGGTACGCGGACCTCTCACTGTTGTGGCCTCTCCCGTTGCGGAGCACAGGCTCTGGACGCGCAGGCGCAGCGGCCACGGCTCACGGGCCCAGCCGCTCCGGACGCGCAGGCGCAGCGGCCACGGCTCACGGGACCAGGCGCTCGGGACGCGCAGGCGCAGCGGCCACGGCTCACGGGCCCAGCCGCTCTGGACGCGCAGGCGCAGCGGCCATGGATCACGGGCCCAGCCGCTCCGCGGCACGTGGGATCCTCCCAGACCGGGGCACGAAGCCGTGTCCCCTGCATCGGCAGGCGGACCCTCCACCGCTGCGCCACCAGGGAAGCCCCAGGAGGGTTTTTTGTTTTGTTTTGTGGGCCACGCAGCGCAGCGTTCAGAACTTCCCCGACCAAGGATCAAACCTGTGCCCCCTGCATTGGGAGCACAGAGTCTTAACCACTGCACCACCAGGGAAGTCCACCAGGAGGGTTTTAAGTCTGCTAAGATGGGGTCTTATAAGATGTAATTTAGTCATGACAGTGATAACACATCACCTCTGCCATATCCTACTGCCTTTTTTTTTTTTTTTTCTTTTTTTGGCCACGTGGCTTATCGGATCTTAGTTCCCCAACCAGGGATAGAACCCGGGCCACAGCAGTGAAAGCACAGCGTCCTAACCACTGGACCACCAGGGAAGTCCCCATATCCTACTGTTTAGACACAGAGTCCTGACCACAGTCGAGGGGAGGTGATTACACACGGGTGTGAGCAACAGGGGGTGGGGGGTCATTGGGGGGGGTCACCTTAGGTCACCCAGAAGGAGGTTCCAGAAGCCAACCTGAGTTGAGCATTCAGAAAAGTCTGACCTGGAGCTTGGAGGCGTCAGGGGTGTTATTAAAACCACACACCGCATGGGACCACAGGGGCCAGGCGCATATCTGCAGGCAGTCTGTGAAAATGTTTGTTTAACCTTCGAGTGGTCTACTTTTTGTTGCTGTTGTTGGCTGTGCCCCACGGCATGTGGGGTCTTAGTTCCCCGACCAGGGATTGAACCCGTGTCCGCTGTAGTGGAAGCGCGGAGTCTTAACCACTGGACTGCCTGGGAAGTCCCTCTTTTGATTTTTAAAATGACAGCTGTATTGAGATATAATTCACATCTCATAAAATTCACCCATATAAACCAATTCAGTGGGTTTTGATATATTCACAGCTATATGCAACCATCACCACAATCAATTTTAGAGCATTTTATTGATTTTTTTAAAAATTTATAAAGTGGTCTACTTTTTAAACCTAAAAACTTTTTTTTTTTTTTTTAAAAAGGAAACTTAGTCGCTGACATGTACAAACAGAAGACAGACAAGGGAGTGGAACTAAGAAACAGAATGGGGCTTCCCCGGTGGCGCAGTGGTTGAGAGTCCGCCTGCCGATGCGGAGGACGCGGGTTCGTGCCCCGGTCCGGGAGGGTCCCGCATGCCGTGGAGCGGCTGGGCCCGTGGGCCATGGCCGCTGAGCCTGCGCGTCCGGAGCCTGTGCTCCGCGGGGGGAGAGGCCACAGCGGTGAGAGGCCCACGTACCACCAAAAAAAAAAAAAGAAACAGAATGGTGAGAAAGCCCAGCAGATTGAATAGCCCATGCTATCCAGTCATGACTGTGCTCTGGTCCCACACTAAGGGGAGGCCAGCAGGACACTTGGGCACAGAATTTCAGGGGACGCCAAAAACCTCAAGATCAAGGGGAATGATATCGTAGTGCAGTACTGGACTTACCAGGTGAATGCAGAGGAATCCTCTAGCAAAATATCAAGATTTGAAGCAAAGATGGCACCCAAAGGTCTGGGATCAGGAGGAGGAGGGACAGATGAGTTCAGCAAGTGCAGGGGTGGGACCCCGGCTTTCTGTAAAATGTTGCAATTTGGTTGGTCCTGGATTTTTTTGGCGTTAATTTTGATGTTTTAAAAACTGTTGCAGAAAATACTATTGATCTTGGTTTTTTGTTTGTTTTTTATTGGAGTGTAGTTGATTTACAATGTTGTGTTAGTTTCTGCTGTTCAGCAAAGTGAATCAGGTGTACATATACATATATCCCCTCTTTTTAAGATTCTTTTCCCATATAGATCATTACAGAGTATTGAGTAGAGTTTCCTGTGCTCTACAGTAAGTAGGTCCTTATTAGTTCTCTATTGTGTATATAGTAGTGTGTATGTGTCAATCCCAATTTTTCCATTTATCCCTACCCCCCACCATTGATCTTGTTGACGGAGGTGTTTGGTGTCCCCTGAGGCCAGTGTCTCGTCACCCCGCCCCCTGCTTGGCCTGGCGTCCTCCCTGGAGGCCCTGCACCTGAGGTTCCCTCTCTTTGGAAACAGACTCTGGCAGGCGTTCGGGTGGCATTGAGGACACGTTGGCTTTACACCGAGCCTCTCCGTGGCATGTCAGGAGGCTGGAAACAGACACTGTTCCTGCCTCATTCACTATTATGGCTCAGGTCTCAAGGTCCCCTGGCTGAGCCCTTCCTTGGGACCCCCCCAAATGGCTCCAGACCCTCTCTGGCATGTGAAAACAGAGGGGAAGTAGGGTGACCAGATGTCTGGATTTCCAGCTTAAAATTGGAAGAGTCCCAGGCGACCTGGGTTGATTGGTCACCCCATATGGGGGTGACTTGCTCCGTGTCACCCCATCACTGCCTAGTTGGGACAAGAGTCAGGTCATGAGATGACAGTGGGGGATGTTATGGGGGAGGGGATGGTGATGCAGCCATGGGCTCAGCTGGAGACCTCAGAGCTCTGACCCTTTGCAGTCTCTGTGCTGTGGTCATATGTTCTACAGCCCTTTCCTTTTCTTTTCTTTTTTCTATTTATTTTATTTATTTTATTTTTTAACCTTTTTATTTTATATTGGAGTGTAGTTGATTAACAATGTTGTGTTAGTTTCAGGTGTACAGCAAAGTGATTCAGTTATACATGTGCATGTATCTATTCTTTTTCAAATTCTTTTCCCATTTATTTATTTGTTTGTTTGTTTGTTTGTTTTTTGCGGCGCGCGGGCCTCTCACTGTTGTGGCCTCTCCCGTTGCGGAGCACAGGCTCAGTGGCGATGGCTCACGGGCCCAGCCGCTCCGCGGCATGTGGGACCTTCCAGGACCAGGGCACGAACCCGCGTCCCCTGCATCGGCGGGCGGACTCTCAACCACCGCGCCACCAGGGAAGCCCTCTTTTCCCATTTAGGTTGTTATATAATATTGAGCAGAGTTCCCTGTGCTATACAGTAGGTCCTTGTGGGTTATCCATTTTTATTTATTTATTTATTTTTTAAAACACTTTTCTTTTTTTAATGAAATCAATATTGCTTCTTTGTAAATTTATTTATTTTTGGCTGCCTTGGGTCTTTGTTGCCGCGTGCAGGATTTTTCTAGTTGCAGTGAGCGGGTCTACTGTTTGTTGCGGTGCACAGGCTCTAGGTGCGTGGGCTTCAGTAGTTGTGGCACGCAGGCTCAGTAGTTGTGGCTCGAGGGTTCTAGAGCTCAGGCTCAGTAGTTGTGGCGCACGGGCTTAGTTGCTCCGCAGCATGTGGGATCTTCCCGGACCAGGGTTTGAACCCGTGTCCCCTGCATTGGCCCGCAGATTCTTAACCACTGTGCCACCAGGGAAGCCCCCATTTTAAATATAGCAGTGTGTACACGTCAATCCCCAACTCCCTAACTATCCCTTCCCCCGCACCCTTCGCCCCAGCCCTTTCCTTTTCCGTCCCTGTATCTGGGCCCGCACTTCAGATCTTAGAGCCCATACGGATCCTTCTGGAAGCTTTCACAGGTCATTCCCATAACTGGGGACAGCATTTCCCGCCTACTCCTTTCTCTTGCTTTACTGCTGCACAGTCATTCTTCAGATCTGCCTGGGGTGTTCTCACGTATCTCTCAAGCTGAGGCGGTAACTTATCCTCCGACATTGCTTTTAGAAAACTAAATTAGCCCTCAACCTGTGAAGGGTGCTCTCTCAGCCCAAGGTCTCCGTGCGGAGCCAGCAATCGCCTCTTCTGTTTTCTCTGATTTCTCTTATCTTCTCTCCTTCTACTCTGCTTTTGTATTCCACCCCCGATCTTTGCAAATAATAAAAATAAAGCAAATTCTAGAAGATATTTTGCCGTCTGAGATTAGGGGTGTGTAGGATCTTCTTGAATCTTCCATCCCTTTGCCTCTCTCTTCAGGAAAACACCCACTGGCCCGAGCCAGGCTGTCTCCATTACATCTGAGTGAAAGGGGAGAGATCCATCCAAACAGGCAGGTTTGTTTTTTGGTCTACCCAACACCAAATAATTTGTCTGAGCTGTGACTATTTTTTTTAAAACCTTAAATGGACTTTACAGGGACTTCCCTGGCCGTCCAGTGGCTAAGACTCTGTGCTCCCAATGCAGGGGGCCCGGGTTTGATCCCTGGTCGGAGGACTAGATCCCACGGGCCACAACTAAGACCCGGCACAGCCAAATAAATGACTAAATATTTAAAAAGAAATAAATGGACTCTACATCTTGCTGAGAAGTTTATTTCAATCTAGAAATAGGGGTGTTTGGGGAAAGTTGGGTTTCAAATGGGCTTTACGTTATGACTGAAGACGGATAATTAGCAAGGGGTCAATCCAACCTTCTGCTTTTTGTGCCTCAACATTAGACGGAAGATAAAGCAACCCAGAGACGTTGCTACTTGGAGGGTTTTGGCCCACTTCTTGCAAAGCTAATAAGCACACTCCCGTTGCTCCTTTGGTAGAAGTGTCAGCTTTTCACTCAAGAAACAAACACGTTTTCTGCACCAACTGTTTGCAAAGACTTTGCAGGGAGATGAGGGTAAGGGACAGGTGTGGAAGGCCCTTCTCTGTCCTTAGGAGTAGATGAGAGTCTGGAAGTTTCTCTAAACCAGGTGCATCCCTGTGGTACTTTATAATCACTTCCCCAGCCAGGGGGTCTGCTGCCTCCATGGCATTCCTGTTTTCTACCTGTGTGAAGTCATTTTACCAGCGCCAAACGTTCCTCTTTCTTGTGTCCACAGTCACAAGGAGAGACACAAACTTCCACCCTGTCCACTCTGTGCTGATGACTCTCAACAATTTTTTTTATGGAGGTAAAATGTGTATCACATAAAATGCACCATCTTAACCATTTTTAAGTGTGCGGTTCGCTGGCATATTAAGTACACTCACACTGTCGTGCAGCCATCCCCACCATCATCTCCAGAACTTTCTCATCTTCCCAAACTGAAACTCGGTCCCCATGAAACACTGACTCCCCAGCCCCTTCCCCAGCCCCTGGCCCCCACCATCTACTTCCCGTCTCAGTGGATCCAGCTCCTCTAGGGACCTCCTGTGACTGGGGTCAGACAGCGTGTGTCCTTCTGTGTCTGGCTTCTCTCCCCGAGCGTCACATCTTCCAGGTTCATCCACGGTGTAGGGAGCCTCAGAATTTGGTGCTAAGGGTAGTGAGGAGATACTGACAGCAGGGGAGTCGCGTGATCGTATCTGTATAGACCAGGGTCTCCCCCCGAGCACTGCAGACATGGGGCCCAGATCATTCTCTCTGGGGGGCCATCCCGAGCACGGTGCGGTGATGGAGCAGCATCCCTGCCCCCGCTTCCAGTCGTGACCACCACAGATGTCTCCAGACAGCACCCAGTGTCCCCTGGGGGGCAGGATCAGCCCAGATGAGACCCCGTGATCTAGGCACATCTCTCCAGCTGTCCGAAAAATGGCCAGGTGGCGGCAAGCCTGGGGTTAGCATGACCACCACGAGCCCGGGGAAGGGGGGGCAGGTCGTGAGAGCGGGAATGGCTGGGTGGGGCCCCTGGACAGGGGGAAGGAGGTGGAACAGCCAGATCTGAAGGTGACCGGCAAGGAAGAGAAGGAGGATGAAGAAGTGACAGGAGACCCCAGAGGCTGGTCTAGGGTATCGGGAGTAGGAGAGGTGGTAGCCGAGAACTCAGGAGAAGGGGGGTAAGAGGCTTGTCAGGGGAAGGACACCCCATCCCGGGGACATGCTGAGCTTCCAGGGGAGACATCCAGGTGCCCATTCCTGCCTGAAGCTTCAGAGAGACACGAGCTGGAAACTTCTATTTGGGGGTTGTCGGTGGATGACTGATCCTTGCCGACTTGGGCTCTCCTTGGGAGGGAGAAGGGCTTTTGCACTGACGGTGGTGCGGATGCCACTTACAAACAGTTTGACAAGCTTTATTTGATTGATTTATTTTGTGACGACTTGTGTTGTCTCATCAAGATTTTGCCCCCAAAGGAGGCCAGTATTGAGAACACGAAGACCTCAGGTGAGGCTCCTCTGTCTCCAGAGCCCCTTTTCAGACTTGGAAGGTGTGCTTAGGTGGGAGGTCCTCTCCTGACCGCCAGCTGTGCATGGATTTGCCCAGGCCTCATGGGAATGGGTGTCCCCGTGTGTGGGGAGGTGATGCCATCTAGAATTGGGAGAAGCCTGAGGTCGTGTTGATTGAATGCTCTCTTTTTTACAATGGTGGAAGAGGTGGTGAAGGGCTGTAGTGTCCTTGTGGAAGTTACTACTCCCTGCTTTGGTTTGTCCAAGAGCCATAAATCTTGATGCCCTAAGAGAGAGAACCCCAACTTGAACCAGTTCAAGCAAGGGTTGGCTCCAGTGCCTGGGAAGTCCAGAGGAAGACCTGGCCCCAGGCAGGGCTGGGTCACTCTCTCTTGTCCCCTGAGGTCCTTCCCTGGCTGTGCCCCCTACATCCATCCAGGCTTTTCCTTCCAGATTGACCTCATCCCTCCTTCCTGTTAGAGGCCAAGATGGCAGCCAATGGCCCCAAGCCTAGCCATGACAGCTTAGGAGCCCCACTGGGAAGAAGGCTGCTCCCTCCTTCCTATTATTAGTTAAACCCTATGAAATTGATCATGTCCTGTTGTTTTTGGCCTACCAAAGTGGCAAGTTTATACTGCTGAAATTCAAGGAAGAAATTTGGTTGGCCTACTTCAGTCATGCAATCCTTTGGACCAATCACTGATGGGGATGAAGGAGTGGGTACTGTGATTGGCAGGCCTGGGTCCAGTGTGAACCAACCACTGATGGGGGTGCAGGGGTGGGTACTGTGATTGGCAGGCCTGGGTCCAGTGTGAACCAATCACTGATGGGGGTGCAGGGGTGGGTACTGTGATTGGCAGGCCTGGGTCCAGTGTGGAGCAGTCATCAATAGGGATGGAGGAGTGATTACTGTGATTGGCAGGGCTGGGGACCAGAGGGGTGGGGCATCATGATTGGGGCATCTTTTCTTCCCCCAAAGAAAGGGGAGCATCGATTCCCACCTTTTCTAGCTTCTAGAGGCGCCGCACCCCTGGCTCGCAGCCCCTCCTACATCCTCACAGCCAGCAGCGCAGCCTCTCCCGTCTCTCTCTGCCTCTGACCCTCCCGCCTCCCTCTTAGAAGGACCCTGTGATGACGCTGGGGCCCCCCGGGGAATCGAGGGTCCTCCCCATCTCGGGCCTCAACCCCACCTGCAAAGTCCCCTCGGCCCCATGACACATCCACAGATACCAGGACGGGGACGTCTTCAGGGGGTGTTATCTTGCCTGTCACAGTGTCCGAGCCAAATGCCATTTCTGTGGAAGGACCTGGAGACACTGTCAGAGGTTTTGGACCAAACAGTCACTGCCTTTTCTGAGCTTTGCTTGGTTCCAAGGCAGATTTTGGAGCCTGATTTTTATCTGCACTCCACCAGGCTTGCCAACAGCTGGGTGAGGTTTCTGTGCCCTTCGAGGAGGCCGAGTTGGGGTCGGGCCGGGTCACAGATGCACTGGCACTCATCCAGCCCAGCATTTGCTGGACTCAGAGGTGGGGCGGGGCTGGCCCTGAGCGTGGCCTGGCCTCTCCTGAGCTTCCTTGTTTGTTCACAGATACTCGCTCCTGGCCTCCACGTTCTGGATATTTCTGTCTGTGAACAGTTTTCCCTTCTCACATCTCTGCTTCTGGCATGTCAGTTCCTCTCCCTCTTAATTCCTTTCTATCTATTTTTATTGGGGTAAATTATACATAACATGAAATTCACCATTTAGCCATTTTCAAGTGCACAGCGCAGTGGCTTTAAGTACATTCACACTGTCGTGCACCCATCCCCACCGTCCGTCTCCAGAACTTTCTCATCTTCCCAAACTGAAACTCCGTCCCCATGAAACACTGACTCCCCAGCCCCCAGCACCCACTGTCTACGTCCTGTCTCTGTGGATGTGACTCCTCCGGGACCTCCTGTGAGTGGAGTCAGACAAGTATCTGTCCTTCTGTGTCTGGCTCCTCTCACTGAGCATCGTGTCCTCAAGGTCCATCCCTGTTGTAGCAGGTGTCAGAACGTCCCTCCTTTTTAAGGCTGAATCAGATTCCCCTGTGTGGATGGATGGACCACAGTGTGTCTATCCGCCATCCATCAGTGGACACTTGGGTTGCTTCTACCTTTGGCCCTTGTGAATACGGTGCTGTGATCATGGGTGGGCAGCTATCTGTTTGAGACCCTGCTTTCCTTTCTTTTGGGTGTATGTGTACCCAGGAGAGGAATTGCTCTAGCGTATGGTGGTTCTATGCTTAATTTTTTGAGGAACGTCCAGACTGCTTAGCCGTCAGCTGCACCATTTTGCATTCGCAGCACCGCTGCACGAGGGGTCTCGTTTCCTCACATCCTCATCAACCCTTGCTGTTTTCTGGTTTTTGATGATAGCCGTCCTAGGGGGCGTGAACTCTGTCTTTTTAACTCTTTTCCTTCGTGAGGCTGGTAGGGCCCACTACAAGATCAGAGGTCACAGTCTCCACGCAGGACTGTCTTCTATTCTGAGATCAATTGCAAGTTCAGGGATGTTCTGGGTGAACTGTGTCCCCCCCGCCGAAATTCATATGTTGGAGTCCTAACCCCCAGCAACTCAGACAGCGGCCTTATTTGGGAATAGGGTCTTTGCAAATGTAATCAAGTTAGGGTGAGGTCATTTGGGTGGGCTTTAAGCCGATACAACTGCTGTCCTTATAAAAAGGGGACATTTGGCTTGTTTCCACAGCCTGGCTATTGTAAATAGTGCGGCTATGAACACTGGGGTGCATGTGTCTTTTTTTTTTTTTAATTTTATTTATTTTATATTTGGCTGAGTTCAGTCATTGTTGCTGTGCGCGGGCTTTCTCTAGCTGCGGCGAGCAGGGGCCACTCTTCGTTGCGGTGCGCGGGCTTCTCATTGCGGTAGCTTCTCTTGTTGCGGAGCACAGGCTCTAGGCACACGGGCTCAGTAGTTGTGGCACGTGGGCTCAGTAGTTATGGTTCACGGGCTCTAGAGTGCAGGCTCAGTAGTTGTGGCACGCGGGCTTAGCTGCTCCACGGCATGTGGGATCTTCCCGGACCAGGGCTCGAACCCGTGTCCCCTGCATTGGCGGGCGGATTCTTAACCACTGCGCCACCAGGGAAGCACCACATGTGTCTTTCTGAATTATGGTTTTCTCTTGGTATATGCCCAGTAGTGGGATTGCTGGGTCATATGGTAGTTCTATTTAAACCTTAATTGCCAAGCAGAAATAGAGACACAGAGGTAGAGAACAAATGTATGGATACCAAGGGGGAAAGGGGTCGGGGGGAGGAATTGGGAGGCTGGGATTGACGCATATACACTGTTGATACTATGTGTAAAGTAGACAGCTGATGGGAACATGGTGTATAGCATAGGGAGCTCTACTTAATGCACTGTAGTGTCCTCAATGAAGGGGATATGTGTATATGCATGGCTGATTCATTCTGCTGTGCAGTAGAAGCTAACACAACATTGTAAAGCAACTGCACTCCAATACAAATTAATTTTAAAAAGCGGACATTTGGACTTAGACACACACAGGGAGAATGCCACGTGAAGATGGAAGCAGAGGTGGGGGTGACGCTGCTATAAGCTAAGGGACATCAAAGATCACCAGCGACCCCCTGAAGCCAGGAGAGAGCCTGAGACAGATTCTCCCTCGTGGTTTCAGAGGGAGCTAGCCCGGCTGACACGCTGACCTCTGACTCTTGGCCTCCAGAACTGGGAGGTGACAAGTGTCTCTTATATAAGGCAGCGGTCCCCAACCTTTTTGGCACCGGGGACCTGTTTCGTGGAAGACAGTTTTTCCACAGATGGTGGGAGGGGGGAGGGTTCAGGCGGGAATACGAGCGATGGGGAGCGGCAGATGAAGCTTCTCTCGCTCACCCGCCCGCCGCTCACCTCCTGCTGTGCGGCCCGGTTCCTAACAGGCCATGGGCCGGTACCAGTCCACAGCCCAGGGTTTGGGGAACCCCTGATATAAGGCACCCCGCTTGTGGTGCTTTGTCATGGCTGCCCCAGGAAACTAATAAGGGGGGTGGTTCCCAAAACCACCCTGCGGTTTGACAATTCACTAGAAAACCTCAGAAATTACTAAGAGCTGTCCTAGTCCTAGTTATGGTTTAAGATGAACTGTAACAGTGAGAGGAGTTAAGATTATCGATTAAGGTCAACCAAAGGGAGAGACTTACAGGGCTAGTCCAGCTGTCTGAGTCCCTTCAGGCTGCTATCACAGAATACCCAGACTGGGTGGCTTATACACACTAGGCGTTTATTTCTCACAGTTCTGGAGGCTGGGAATCCAGGGGACTGGCAGGTCCAGTGTCTGGTGAGGCTCTGCTTCCTGGTTTGTAGGTGGCTGTCTCCCTGCTGTGTCCTCACACGGCAGAAGGGTCCAGGGGGCTCTCTGTGTGTGTGGTGGGGTCCCTTTATGAGGGCACTAATCCCATTCGTGGGAGCCCCACCCTTATGACCTCATCACCTCCCAAAGACCCCACCTCCAAACACCATCACATGGGAGGTTAGGGTTTCAACATAAGAATTGGGGGAGGACACAAACATTAGTCCACAGAATCAGGAGAATCACCAAACATGAAGTGATGCTGTCCTCTCCCCATGCACTCAGGATGCATTATTCTCCTGGCATTGATGTGTGATAACACACATGGAGTATTGCTAGTCAGGGCAGCTCCCCCAAGCTACAGGGTGCAGAGCTTTCACTGGGCATAACTGATTCATTGACTGTCCATGTGGTTGACCTCAGCCTCCCAGAGATCACTTCCCAGAACCAGAGGCAAAGGCCAAAGGTTTTTTGTTTGTTCGTTTTTGTTGTTGTACTTTTTGTTTTTAGAATGTTCTTCCTATTTTATTTTTTACCTCCCATTGTTTTGTCATTAAGTCATAGAATATGAGGAAATGTCAGAGAAAATAGGGCATGGGTTATGTAGCTCATTAGGAAACCCACAAGAACCTTCTGATGACCTAACAATCCAGTTCGCTTACAGGGCAATTTTATTGCAAAGGCCAAAGTTTTGACTACACATCCCCATAAGGAGGCATCTCTACCCCCTTGAATTCCTACCCCTTTCTCTTCCTGATGGATTCGCCTTCTCAGACACTTCTTAAGGAAAAACTAAGAGAAGAGAAAGCAGGTGTGATGGCCCATGTGTACTCCTGGGACCACTTGTGCAAAGATGGGGTTTTGCTTGGGACAGAAAAACCCCAAGCACGGCCTTCTGTGCTGGGGATGCCAGGATCCTGGCAGCTGACCTCAGTGCAGTGAGTGCTGTTGGGGGGCCGAGCCTAGAGATTTGTGCTTTCCACAGAGGGTCGAGACCCCAGTGACTGCAACATTGAAATCAATGCCTGTCCAGCTGTCTGACTTGATGTAACATGGATGGTGATTGCCACGTCTTTGCCTGTAAGGGCTGCTTTGACTGCATCCAGGATTTTTTTAAAAAAATATTTATTTATTTATTTGCCTGTATCGGGTCTTAGTTGTGGCATGCGGTATCTTCATTGCCGCATGCAGGATCTTCATTGCGGCATACGGGATCTTTTAGTTGCGGCATGCAGGATCTTTAGTTGTGGCATGTGAACTCTTAGTTGCAGCATCTGGGATCTAGTTCCCTGATCAGGGATCGAACCCAGGCCCCCTGCACTGGGAGTGTGGAGTCTTAGCCACTGGACCACCAGGGAAGTCCCTGCATCCAGGATTTTGACGTGAAGCATGTTCACTATCATTCAGTTCTAAATATTTTATTACTTTAGCTATAATTTCTTCTTGGAATTATTAATTCACTAGAAGTGATTTTAGATTTTCGGTCATAATTTTCTTGTTATCTCTAGACATCTCATTTAATTACGCTGTGGTGAGAGAAGTGGTGTGAGAGAGTTTTTGGGTTTTGGAGACTTGCTTTGTGGCTACTGTATGGTTAATTTTTGCAAATATTCCATTTGTGCCTGAAAAAGGTAAGTTTGTTCTCTAATGCCATGAATATATATTTCCATTAAACAAGATTGTCTGGTGTCTAGCTTGCTATTTGGTATATATGAGGTTAGAATTTTTATCTCTTCCATTTTGTGACTTTCACTGTTTACAAGAGACCACTTAAAACACCTGATAGCTTTTTTAAAAAAAGTCTAACCTGACAAATTCTGTCTTTTACCTTGTAAATTTAGTACATTTGCACTTTTTCTTTCTCTTTTTCTTTGTTTTCCTCCCTTTTTCTTTTATATCTTTTTCACTGTACTTTTTTGGAAGTCATCCATTTTAGTTCTATTATTAAAGTTACCCTTAAAATGTTATCATGAATGCTTCACTTAACAGATTTGGAATTTGTCAGTAGTCTCCCCTTGAAACTTAATGTCTTTTTAAAAAATTTATTTATTTATTTATTTTGGGCTGCGTTGGGTCTTTGTTGCTGTGCGCAGGCTTTCTCTAGTTGTGGCGAGCGGGGGCTACTCTTCATTACGGTGCACAGGCTTCTCATAGTGGTGGCTTTTCTTGTTGCAGAGCACAGGCTCTAGGTTCACGGGCCTCAGTAGTTATGGCACACGGGCTCGGTAGTTGTGGCTCGTGGCTCTGGAGCGCAGGCTCAGTAGTTGTGGCGCATGGGCTTAGTTGCTCCGCAGCACGTGGGATCTTCCTGGGTCAGGGATTGAACCCATGTCCCCTGCATTGGCAGGTGGATTCTTAACCACTGTGCCACCAGGGAAGTCCCTGAACCTTAATGTCTTTTGACTGCAATCATCCCTTCCATCTTGTGTGATAGTTCAACCTTGGTTTTTATACATCCCTAATTGGTCATTATTACTATTTTATATACATAATGCTTATTTAGATGTTCCCACATGTTCACCAGTTTCTGGGCTCACAGTGCTTCCTGATTTTTACATCTTTCCTGTAAATTCAATTTTATTCTCCCCCAGATACATCCTTTAGTAGCTTTTTCAGTGAAGGTCTGTTAGTGGTTAAGTTTCTAAGGCTTTTCTGAGAAATGTCTGTATTACATTCTCTTCCTTGACTAAATGGTTTTAGGCATATAATTGTTGATTGACCTATTTCCTCTCAGCAATTTGAAGATACTATTCTCTCCCTTCCAGTTTCTTTTGTTTCTGATGAGAAATCTGCTATCACTCTTTTTCTTTTTTTGATATTTATCCATTTATTTATTTATTTGGCTGTGCCAGGTCTTAGTTGTGGCATGCAGGATCTTCAGTTGCAGCATGTGGGCTCTTAGTTATGGCATGTGGGAACATGGAATCTTAATCACCAGACCACCAGGGAAGTCCCAAGAAATCTGCTATCACTCTGAATCAGCCTTCCTTTATAGATAACCTGTCTTTACTTTCTGGTTACTTCTATAATTTTCTCTTTGTTTTTATTCTGTAGATCATGGTGCTTTTCAAATCTGAGGATGCATGTCTTTCCACAACTCTAGAAAATTCTCAACTAGTTTCTCTTATAGTATTTCCTCTCTTCCCTTTGTCTTGTCTCTCCTTCTGGAACCCCTGTGAGATATACAGTGGGGCCTTCCATTTTTTATGTGTCCTGTATCTGTTAACCTCTGTCACAGGTTTTCCATCTTTTTACTTCTCTTTGCTGCATTCTGGGTAACATATCTATCTTCTGAGTCATTTATTTTTTTATTGATCTATACCTGTTGTTTAACCCATCTACTGAGAATTTAATCCTAATGACTATAGTTTTCACTGCTAGAACTTCCATTTTTTTTAAAGTTGTACCCATTTTTTCATGAGATCATTTGTCATATTTTCAGTTATTTTATGTCTGAACGAATTTTAAGCATACTTGTTTTATAATCTCAGATAGTTTCACTTTCTGAATGTCTTCAGTGTCTAGTACTGCCTTCTTGTGTCTGCTGATTCTTCCTGATGGTGTTTTTTCCCCTCGTGTGTTTTGCAATTTTGAGGTTGGGAGCTTATCCTTAGCATGCTTTTATCTGTGGGAATCCTGCAGAATCTGAGATGAGGGTGTGTCTCTCTTGAAAGGTTTTACTCTGTTTTTCTGTCCTCCACCCATTGGGTTTGACTGCTTACAAGCAGAGGAGTAACTGGGTTTTCCTGGCAAAAGGTTAGTCTGGCTCTAGTGAAGATAATAAAGTGGAGGGTCCAAGTCGTTGTAATAATTCAGATTCGAGGTGGTGACAACTTGCACTAGGCAGTGTGGAGAAAGACAAACGATGGATCCTAGACCAAGGGTCACCACACTGTGGCCCACAGGTTAACTCTAGCCCATTGCCTGTTTATGGAAACACAGCCATACCCATTTGTTTACACGTGCCTGGTACAGCTTTCATTGACATACTAGTAGGGTTGAGTAGTTACAACATAGACTGTGGGACTACAAAGCTGAAAATATTTACTCTCTGGCCCTTTGCAGAAAACGTTTAATGACCCCCATTCTAGGGAAATTCAGGATATAAAATCTGCAGGACTCGGTGACGGACAAGGTATGATGAGGGTAATTACATTCATCCCTCAGTATCTGAGGGGTATTGGTTCCAGAACCCGCCATGGATACCAAAACCCACAGATGCTTAAGTCCCTTATATAAAATAACTTAGCATTTGCATATAACCTATGCAATCCTCTTGTATACTTGAAATCATCTGTAGATGACTTATAATACCTAGTACAATGTAAATGCTGTGTAAATATTGTAAATAAAATGTAAAGGCTATGTAAATAGTTGTTGGTATGTGGCAAATTCAAGTTTTGCTTTTTGGAACTTTCTGGAATTTTTTTCCTGAATATTTTCTATCAACTGTTAGTTGAAGTTGTGGGTGAAGAACCGGTGGATATGGAGGGTTGACTGTAAGTGAGAATTCAGGGCTTGGGCAACTGTGTAGATGAGAGAAGGTTTGGAGGAAGAAAATTAGTTTAATTTTGGACAGGTTGTGTTTAGGTGTTGCCTGTGGGGTGACAACTGACTCTGTTTGCCTGGAATTGAGGGGTTTCATGAGATGTGGGACGTTTGTGGCTAAAACAGAGAAATCCCGGGAAAACTGAGACATTTGGTCACTGTAGGTGTTGGCAGGATTATCTAGAGAGAGAGAGTGTCAAGATGGGAGTTGGAAACGCTTTCTAAATTTGCTTGAAACTAAACAGCTCCCCGTTGCTGAGAGCAGCCCTGGGCCAACAGCCAGCAATGAAATGGGACCTCAGCCTTACATCACAAAGAAGCAAATTCCAGCAACAACGGAGAGCTCAGAAGTGGATCCTTCCCCAGTTGAGCCTCTGGATGAGAATGAAGCCCAGCTCACACAGTTTTTTGTTTGTTTGTTTGTTTGTTTTTGCTGTGCTGCACGGCTTGTGGGATCTTAGTTCCCTGACCAGGAATTGAAGCCAAGCCATGGCAGTGGAAGTGCTGAGTCCTAACCACTGGACAACCAGGGAACTCCCCCAGCTAACACCTTGATTGCAGCTGAGTGAGACCCAGAGCAGAGGACACCTAAAACATGCCAGAATCCTGACCTGCAGAAACCATGAGATAATGAATGTGCATTGTTTTAAGCAGCTATGTCTTGGTGATTTGTTACACGGCAGTAGTTGACTGGCACGCTTCCTCTAACATGGCCCTTACTTGCTCCCTCCTGCCACAGGGCTTTTACATATTTTGTTCTTACTACGTGGACATCTGTTGCTTCCACTGGGCACTTACTGGATTCCTAGTTATCCTTTAGAACTCAGATAACTCATCCCTCCGTCAAGAAGACTTCCCTGGCCCCCTGTCTAGATCAAAGCTTCCTTTTCACAGAGACTCAAAGCCCCATGGATGCATCTCTCCTTTCCAGCCTTTATTGTAGCTGCAATTTTAATTTACTTGGGTCTCTGTCACTAAGATTTACGCTCTGTGAGCTGAGAATCACATCTGTCTCATTCAGGGCTGGGTACCCAGCACAGAGCAGCCAAGCCTGGCCCTTTGTAAATATCGGATTGATGGAAACAATGAATGGAGCTTCTATATTCAATGCTAAATAGCAGTAGGCCCCTTCTGTGCCCTAATGACAGTGATGACAAGACAATTTAGAGAACACAGGAATCCTTAGAAGACCCACGGGGTGGGGGGGTGGCAGGATCGTCTGGGGTTGAACGAACATAGTGTGTGTGTTTGTAGGGGGTGCTGTCAATGAGCTCATACACTACATTTGAGTTTCCAGCCCTAATCACAGAAGTGAATCTTGGTGTCTTTGTCCCTAAAACATTTCATCAAGTGATTCTTAGAGATTCTCTGGCTCCTCAGAAGGCAGTTTAGCTCAAGTGTAAGAATAAAGGGGTAAGTGTTGTACAGCCTCACCCCCCCCTCCACCCCTGCACAGCTCCCCTTTTTTGCTGACTCTGGATGGTGGCAGCAAGGCACAGAGTGACTGTTCCCAGCAGAGGCATCTTATCTTGATAGGATGGGACGTTCTGGCTGGACCCCAGGTATAACAATAAGCATACAGCACGTTCAGATAAATTTGAATTTCAGGCAAACAACAAACACTTTTCTTTTTCTTAGTACAAGTATGTCCCAAATTTTTCACAAGACATATTAGCAACTGTATGAGTCATGGTTCTCCAGAGAAATAGAACCAATAGAATGGAGAGAGAGATGCACACAGAGAGACAGACAGAGAGGCAGGAATTGGCTCACAGTCATGGGAGCTGGCAAATCTGAAATCTGCAGGGCAGGCTGGAGACCCAGGGAAGAGCTGCAGCTCAAGTTCAAAGGCTGTCTGGAGACAGAATTCTCTCTTTTTGCGGGGGAACCTTGGTCTTTTCTCTTAAGGCCTTCAACTGACTAGATAAGGCCCACCCACACTACAGAGGCTTATCTGCTTTACTCAACTCAACTAATTAAATGTTCATTACATCTTCACAGCAACATCTAGAATCATGTTTGACTAGAAATCAGCACCATGGCCCAGCCCCATGGACACACAAAATCAAACATCACAGGGTTGTTTATGTCTCGTCAATCTGAAATTTAAGTTTGACTGTATTTTTTTTTTTTTTGAAATGGATGACCACAGCAAAAGCAGCAATGATTGCAATCACCAAACACGAAACACACTCATACTATGTCAGAATATTAACATTGAGTCCAGTCATCCTCCACTGTCACAGCTCCTTTACTTTGCAGTGGTAATTGATTTGTATATTTTTTGCCTCTGAGTCCTTGTGGGATTTTTTTTAAAATTCAAACAGAAAGTCACAAAAATTATAATCATCCTCATCACTTCACTCAGTCCCATGTAATTAATTTTTTTCATCTTGATCTTTCGTTAGCACTTTTATGACTTCATCAGTTTTCCATTAGAGTTCTGAAAATGCTTATTCATTCATTTCAGCAGGATAGTCAGTTATCAGAAGGTTTGACTGTATTTTATCTGACACCCAGGCCTGCCGTTCATCTGTACGGGCCTCAAGAACAGCTCTACTCCCTCCAGAGAAGCACCTGGCGAGCGGGCACCTTCGTGGAGCCCTGTCAAGCAAGGGAAATGGAATGAGATTGTCCCCCCACTTCCTTCTCTGTGGTGTTCAGATGGGGAAGAGTGTGTCAGAGGCCAGGTATGAATCATTCTCTGCCCACGCTGGACCAGCATCCCGGGGGGCAGCAGCGTCAGAGGGGAGGTAATGAGATCCACCTCTACAGAGATGTAAAGGTGATTCATCCCCTCTGGAGAAAAAAGCTTCTCTGCAGGCTGAGAACGCGCTGGGTTTGGAGTAAAGGTCCGTTCAGGTCTCATGAATGGAAGAGAATTATCCAGCAGGGGGCTGGGGATGGCTTAACACATTCAAGGCTCTTTTAGTAGCAAGTAGCAGAAATCAACAGCCTTAAGTGAATTTGTTGGCTCTTGACCCAGAGAAGTTTCAGAGGCAAAAGTGCCAGAGCTCAGCCTGCTTCTTGGAGCTGAGATCCTGAGATCCTGGATCCTGGAGAGGAAAAATCAACCAGACGGCAGGCATTGCATTCTGCCCATTTGACAGAGGAGGAAGCTGGATGCCAGAGTTGTTAGATCACACAGCTATTCTTACCCTGCATCCTCCCTAATAAGAGATTTAAAAAAAAAAAATAGAGTTAACTGTTATGACGGAGAGTCAGCGTAACGCTCAAGATTTTCAGACTTATAAAAACGAACCCAACAGTTGACTTTCAAATAGCATTTAATGGGTGAAGTGGCATTGTATTTACTTTCTATGCCACAAAACAATATCACCACACACTTAGTGGCTTAAATCAACACACATCTATGACCTCTCGGTGTCTGTGGGTCAGGAGTCTGGGCACGGCTTCGCTGGGTCTGCTGCTCAGAGTCTCCCACAAGACTGCAATCAAGGTGTCAGTCGAGGCTGCCGTCTCATCCAAAGTCTCAACCAGAGAAGGATCCACTTCCCAGCTCACAGGGTTGTGGACAGAATTCAGTTCCTTGCGGTTGTTGGACTGAGGGCCTCAGGTCATGGCCGCCATCTTGGATTCTGTCTGCCATGGCGTTCCTTCCATCTCTCAGGGGCTGACGAGCTCTCAGGTTGTGCTTAGTGGGCCAGTTTACCTCAGTGAAGTATTTTGTGGGCCACCCTGGGGTGAATCCACCACCCCAAAGAGAGTGAGCCTCCAGCGGAAGGAGAAGGCTTCTCTACCAGCACCTGCATTGTGACACCAGGGCAAACTCTGACATTCATATTTGCAAATCCTCTTCTGCGTCAAAGCATTAGTGATGACTCATCAGCAGGGGATGGCCTTATGCAGGACGGGCAAATGTTTCTAAAGGGCCAGAGAGTAAATATGCTCAGCTTTGCAGGCCAGATCAGCCTCTGTCTTGACCACCCAACTACCATTGCATCACGAAGGCAGCCAAAGATAATATATACCTCCGGGTTTCTCAGACTCAGCACCACTGATATCTTGGGCTGGATCTTTCTCTGTGTGGGGCCATCCTGGACACTGTGGGTGTTGAGCAGCATCTCCGGTCCCCACCCATCAAATGCCGGGGGCACCCCCAGTCGCGGTAACCCACAATGTCTCCAGACATCACCATGTGTCACCATTGGGGGCAAAATTGCTCCCAGTTAGGAACCAGTGACATCATCAAATGGACATATCTGTGTTTCAATAAAACTTTATTTATAAAAACAAGGTGTGAGGCCAGCCAACCCTGGACTAGACATTTACCTTTAAGATGAGGTCAGGACTTCCCTGGTGGTGCAGTGGTTAAGAATCCGCCTGCCAATGCAGGGGACATGGGTTCAAGTCCTGGTCAGGGAAGATCCCACATGCCTCGGAGCAACTAAGCCCGTGCGCCACAACTATTGAGCCTGCTCTCTAGAGCCTGCGAGCCACAACCACTGAGCCCCTGTGCCACAACTACTGAAGCCCAAGCGCCTAGAGCCCATGCTCCACAACAAGAGAAGCTACCACTTCTCTTGAGAAGCCCACTCTCACCTCAGCTAGAGAAAGCCCGTGTGCAGCAGTGAAGACCCAACGCAGCCAAAAATAAATAATAAATAAAAAAAAATAATATGGGCTTCCCTGGTGGCGCAGTGGTTGGGAATCCGCCTGCCGATGCAGGGGACACGGGTTCGTGCCCTGGTCCGGGAAGATCCCACATGCCGCGGAGCAGCTAAGCCCGTGAGCCATGGCCGCTGAGCCTGTGCGTCCGGAGCCTGTGCTCCGCAACGGGAGAGGCCACAACAGTGAGAGGCCCGCATACCGAAAAAAAAAAAAAAAAAAAAAAAAAAAAAAAAAATAATAAAGATCAAGTTGAGATTTGACCAAAAAAAAAAAAAGATGAGGTCAGTACACCCTGGGACTGTGTTTCCAACCACAATGCATTTAGAAAACGGTCTGACTGTGTTCTGTCAACTGACTGGCTACACCTGGGAAAC
Organism: Kogia breviceps; assembly: GCF_026419965.1. NCBI lineage: Eukaryota > Metazoa > Chordata > Mammalia > Artiodactyla > Physeteridae > Kogia > Kogia breviceps. The sequence continues at coordinate 181,371,721 of NC_081313.1, forward strand.
CAAAACCCAATGCAGGTGACTATTCCACAAGCCGTATGCGTTCAACAAATATCTGAGTGTCTTGTGAGTCTTCTGTGATGACGATTTTCCAGAGGGATGGATGGATATGGAATCTCAGGGAGGAGCTGGTTGCAGAGAGGATACTCCCTGAAGGTGACAGAGGGCGGTCTGTAGCTGGGGGTGGAAGAGCTCAAGAGGGCTTCCTGGAGGAGGAGACATTCACCCAGACCAAGAGTGGAGAGGTTGCTCCAGACACCCCATGAGCAGAGATGGAGGGGTGGACGGTGGGGCCTGGCGGGGGGGGGTGTCTACCAGACAACCCCCACTTCACCCCAGTCTCACCATGAGAGGAACACGAGACAGACCCCCAAAGAGGGACATTCCGCAAAACATCAAGACTACCCAGGGCATCACAAAGTCTGAGAAGCCATCATAGCCCAGAGAGGTCACAAGGACATGTGATAACTGTCACATGGGATCCTGGATGGGGTCCTGGGACAGAAGAGGAAATTAGGGGGAAACTGAGGAAATCTGAATACACTGTGAACTTTGGTTAGTAATAGTGTATCAGTATTGGTTCATTAAGGGACTTCCCTGGCGGTCCAGTGGTTAAGACTCCAAGCTTCCACTGCAGGGGGGCGCGGGTTCAATCTCTGGTCAGGGAACTAAGATCCTGCATGCCGTGCAGCCAAAAAAAAAAAAAAAAAAAAAGGTTCATTAATTGTGACACATGTACCAGACTTTATATGAGGGATGCTGGGTGTGAGGTATGTGGGGACTCTGTGCAATTGTCTCCGTCACCTCAAGCTGCCAGAACAAATATCATAGACGGGGCAGCTTAAACAACAGACATTTTTTTCTCTCCCACTTCTGGAGACTGGAAGTCCGAGATCAAGGAGTCGGCTGTGTTGGTTTCTGGTGGGAGCTCCCTTCTTGGCTTGCAGACGGCTGCTTCCGGAAGGAAGGAACACAGCCTTCTATTATTTAGACCTCTGACCTCCAGAACCGTAAGATAATAAATCTGTGTTCCTTTAAGCCACTGGTTTGCCGTCATTTGTTATAGCAACTGCAAGAAACTCATACATACTCTTCCCAGCAAGGGCCCCATGGGGATCCCACGTGTGCCAGCCCAGCCAGCAATCATGTTGAATCCGTTTTTATGTTTTGCGTGGAGCCCCCGACGCCTAGGGTGCTGTTGATGGCTGTCACGTCTGCACAAGGAAGACCCTTGCTTAGGGAAAGAGAAACGCCCCCAGCTCTGACCTCCTTTTTCTGTCTGTTTTCTGCTGCCTTCCAGGTTGCCGTCCCCACGTCTGGGAGCCATGGAGCCCGCCGCCGGTGAGTTACAGCTGGTGCCCAGGGCAACCAAGGACATCCAGGCTACAGACGCCTCATGCTGCCGGGCAGCCCTCTCGGCCATGGTGGCCACCAGCATCGTCATGGTCACCCTGGGAGTCCTCGTGGGTGAGTGGCCGCGGACTTGCATGGGTCCACACAGCAGGCAGCTTTCACTAAGATGCCTGGGAGTGGCTCAAAAGTGTCCCAGAGCAAAGGGCTGAGCGTGCAGTACACGGAGGCCACCCAACAGCAAGGCGATGGGACTGGGTGCTGAGTGTGGCTGCACTTAGTTCTGGGCTAGGCGGTGGGTGCCTGGGTGTCGAGGCAATACCTGCAAATTTCAGATTTCCCACCAGTGGGATTCTTTATTTTTTTTAATACCATGTGTTTGATTTTGGTTTTTTAAAAATATTTATTTATTTTTTATTTGGTTGTGCTGGGTCTTAGTTGCTTAATGAAGATTCACAACCAGGGTGAAATGGAGACCAGTAGGGAAACGAACTTTTTAAAAACCCTTGAGAGGGGCTTCCCTGGTGGCACAGTGGTTAAGAATCCCCCTGCCAATGCAGGGGACACGGGTTCGAGCCCTGGCCCGGGAAGATCCCACAGGCTGCGGAGCAACTAAGCCCGTGCGCCACAACTACTGAGCCCGCGCGCCACAACTATTGAAGCCCGCCTGCCTAGAGCCCATGCTCTGCAATAAGAGAAGCCACTGCAGTGAGAAGCCCACACACACACCGCAACGAAGAGTAGCCCCCGCTCGCTGCAACTAGAGAAAGCCCGCACACAGCAACGAAGACCCAATGCAACCAAAAATAAAAATAAATAAATTTATAAAAATAAAAACCTTGAGAAATTTGAAAAGTCCGCAAAAGTATAAATGAGCAGTCGTTGACTTTCCCACCTCCCACAGTCAAAAGTGGCTCCCACTTCATGTTTGCTTCTAATGTACGTATGTTCATATTACTTACAATGAAACCTACGAAATGATGACCTGTGGTGAGTGCTGTGAGGCTGCAGTTATGAAAACACCCAAAGGAAGGTCTTTTTATGTCAGTGGAAGGGTCCACAGAGCCCTGCCTCCTGCATAGAATTCCTGGGCTGCCCCACACCTCGACGTGGTAGCCCTGAGCCCCAGCGCTGTTTAGACTGAATCAGCTTAAATTAAATAACAGGTGAAATCCAGTTCCTCCATCCCCACCAGCCACATTTCACGAGTAGCTCGTGGCTCCTGCAGGGGATGCTCAGATCTAGAACCTTCCGTCATCAGGGGACATTCTGCTGGGCAGCCCTGCTCTGGACTGGGCTCCTTCTGAGATGAGCTTGCTAGTTCTGTGTGGGGATGTAAGGGTCACCTTTCGTCCTTGACATGATGATGATAACTGGCAGTTCGGGAGGAAAATGCTGTCATGTGGCAAAATAATAACAAGAGCCTGGCACGGCGGACAGAGGCCCTCTAGTGGCTGTGGGGTGAAGTGCATGAAAATTGGGCTCTGTTGGGTGGGGGTGGGGGGGGGGTGTCCGTGTGTCCATGTGTCCTCACGCTAGGGAGAGACAGGGGACAGTTGCACACCTCCAGTCTAGAATCACAACTACATTTTGGGATAACAGGTAGATGAAATCTCCAGCAGGACCTCTGAAACTGAGGAAGGCTCTAAGAAGCACTTAAAATTTAAAAACAATTTTTAAATTACAATTCAAATTTGTCCCCTTCCCAGACAGCTCACAATTTTATTTGGAAGTATAAAATTTCACACGGGCCCTTGCTGGGCTGTTTCTCCAGTTGCCTGGGAGCCCATGGTTATTTCAGAGGGAAAGTATGAGGCTTATTTGGGGCCCAGAACATAAGCACATGGGTCTATACAGCAGGGTTCTTGTTTTCTTTCTTTTTAGTTCCTTGCATGAGAAAACAAGCCAATTTTAGAATTATTTTAGACTATTTATTCTATCTATTGAATAAACCAATGTGGAGCTGGTTGAATATCCTTCAAATGAATAGAGTTGGGAGCCAGCTTTCACACTGTAGGTGTTGTGTACTTTTGACTGTTCTTCTTTGCTGTTGTGTACTTTTGACAACCATTGGAAACTCTATTATTCAGAGGGTGGTGTCGTGGGCCGGGGTTCGAGGGTCCTGGTACCCCGGGCTGTGCCCCCTGGGGTATTTGGTGCCCCTTCCCAGGGAGGAGGCGGGAATTGTCCCAAAGTCGAGGGAAGGTCTTCCTTCCGAGGCCATTTCAGCCATTTTGGGCTAGGGTCCAGTCCTCCCCTTAAGGAAACCTGGGGCTGCCTGGGGCTTTGTGTACCTGGGGGCCTTTGGGTGGGTGATGGGTGAGAGCTGCTGAGGGAGCACTGTTAATAATCACTCAACCCCTGGGAAGTCAGCCTACCCCCATTTGTTGGGGGTGACCGCCCCAGGGCGACGGGAGGCCTTGGAGGCCGGCTTGGCTGAGCCCCGCCCCTGCAGGTGGGAGCTCTCACGGGGCCCTGGTCTTGTCCGCAGCTTCCCTCTCTACACAGGGTGTCAGTGTGGAGCACACAGCCGAGCTGCGAGGGGTCCAGTTCGCCCCCAGCTTGCGGCAGGAGACCTCAGACTATTACCGCACACTGACGCCCACTCTGGAAACGCTGGTGAGGGTTCTGGGAGCCGGGGGGGGGGGTTAAGTGGGAGGCCAGGGGCTCTGACTGAGGCAGCAGAGCAACGGGAGGACCAGGCAGCCTCTGAGGTAGGGAGGGGTCCCCATGGGGTGAACAGGGCGGGGCTGATGCCTTCCAGAGTGCAGGGGAGGGTAGCATTCAATGGGAACTGAAAGCTGCAGGATCCGTAGGCCACGTTGAAAGGTTGTAAACTGCATTTTGGTAGAGAAATCAGAACCCTCCTACACGTCTGGTGGGAATACGAAAAGGGGCAGCCACTGTGTAAAACAGTCTGGCAGTTTCTCCAAAGGTTAAAAATGGAGTTACTGTCTGACCCGGCAATTCCGCTCCTGGGTGTCTGCCCCACAAAAACAAAACTGTGAGTCCACACGGCAACCTGTACGTGAATGTTCATGGCAGCGTGATTCAGAACAGCCCCAAAGTGAAAGCAACCCAAATGTCCATCAACAGATGATGGATAAACAACTGTGGTCCCTCCACACACGGGAGCATCACTCAGTCATGAAAAGGGGTGAAGCCCTGACACTCGCTGCCACGTGGACGGGCCCTGAGGACACGACGCTCAGTGAGAGAAGCCAGACACAGAAGGACCCACGGTGTGTGATTCCATTGATGGGAAATGTCCAGAACAGGCAGATCCGCAGACACGGAGAGTGGGTTCCTGGTTGTCAGGGGCTGGGGAGAGGATGGGGGTGACTGCTGATCGGGATGGGGCTTCTTCTGGGGTCATGAGAATGTTTTAAAACTGTGATGAAGTTGTACAACTCTGTGAATATACTAAAACCCATCTAATTGTACACTTGTAAAAGGTGAGTTTTTATGGTAGGTGACTTTTAAAACATTGTTTAAATTTTTATCCTAAGGGAAAGAGAAAGGTGACTAGGTAACGATTCTTTTTTTTTTTTTTTTTTTGTGGTACGCGGGCCTCTCACTGTTGTGGCCTCTCCCGTTGCGGAGCACAGGCTCCGGACGCGCAGGCTCAGCGGCCATGGCTCACGGGCCCAGCCGCTCCGCGGCATGTGGGATCTTCCCAGACCAGGGGAAGAACCCATGTCCCCTGCATCGGCAGGCGGACTCTCAACCACTGCACCTCCAGGGAAGCCCTAACGATTCATTTTAAACGTGTGATAAGATGTGAGAGAAGCAGGGGGACAGTTAGGAGTCACCATCATCTAGACCAGGAGTCAGCAAACTTTCCCCGTAATAAGGCCAGATGGTCAATATTTTTGGCTTTTGGGGGCCAGAGAGTCTGTCTTGACGGCCGGGCCTTGTGTTGTAGCCTGAAAGCCGCCATAGATGACATGGATGCATGGGTGTGGCCGTGTGCCAATAAACCTTTACTTATGGACACTGAAATTTGCATTTCATACCATTTTTATGCACCACGAAATATTTTTTTTTTACATTTAAAAATGTAAAAACCATTCTTGTCCATGAGCCGCGCAAAACCAGGCAATGATTCTAATTCAGCACATGGGCTGTATTGCTAATCTCAATCCCGTATCTTAAAGCAGCATGGTCCAGTAGAAATGTAACAGAAGCCCCATGTGTACTTTAACATTTTCTGGTAGCCACTATTTTTAAAAAAAAAAAAAAAGTAAAAAGAGAGGCTTCCCTGGTGGCGCAGTGGTTGGGAGTCCGCCTGCCAATGCAGGGAACTCGGGTTCGTGCCCCGGTCCGGGAGGATCCCACGTGCCGCGGAGCGGCCGGGCCCGTGAGCCATGGCCGCTGAGCCTGCGCGTCCGGAGCCTGTGCTCCGCAACGGGAGAGGCCACAGCAGTGAGAGGCCCGCGTACCACCAAAAAAAAAAAAAACCAGGTAAGATTATTTTTAATAATACATTTTATTTAACCCAGAATATCCAAAATGTTATCATTTCAACATGTCATCAACCTATATAAAGCAGGTATTAATGAGATATTTTACATTCTTTCCTTTGTATTGAGGCTTCCAAACCTGGTGTGTCTTTTTTTAAAAAAGTTTATTTATTTTTTGGCTGCTTTGTATCTTCGTTGCTGCAGGTGGGCAGTGTGTGGGCTTCTCATTGCGGTGGCTTCTCGTTGCAGAGCACGGGCTCTAGGTGCACAGGCTTCAGTAGCTGTTGAACCCCTGTCCCCTGCACTGGCAGGCGGATTCTTAACCACTGCGTCACCAGGGAAGTCCCCCAAACCTGGTGTGTCTTTTACACTCACATCTCAGGGTGGATACTGAGCTTCCACTGGGAAAACTCCATCCGTATTTAGAATCTGTAACGTTTCCAGACCCAAGAGGCTCCAAATATACTTAAGAATCTTCCAGTGACTGAATCAAGTATCCGTTTTGAAATTGACGCGTGAATTAATTAAAATTGAACAAAATGTGAAAAATCAGTTCTTCTGTGGCACCAGCCACATTTCAGATGCTCAGTTTCTACATATGGCCTGCAGCTGCCATACGGGGCGAGGCAGGTGTAGAACATTTTGGAAATTTGTGGAATGTTCTACAGGACAGTGCAGGTCTGGGTGTGGGCAGTGGGGATGTGGACTCAGAGGGTGTGGTTCAGAGAGGCAAATTGGATTAAGGGTGTTTTAGACGGGGCGAATGAACAGGCGTGACCGTGCATCACGTGTGTTTAGGGAGCAAGGATGGTGACCTTAGGATTTAGCACCTAAGCAGGACATTCTGCCAGGGGACAGGGACGCTGTCGGTGATTACACTGGGAGAGCAGATAAACGGGGTTACGTGGTCACCCAGCACGTGGGTGACGTGAGCTGCCGAGGGCAGAGATGTGGGCCCTTCGGTGCCCAAATCGAGACAGTCCTAGGAGACGCAGACAGTACCCACCCTAACGGCACATGAAGGACAAGGACCTTCCTGACAGCATCTGCTGGCACAGAGCGGGCTCAGCCACTGAATTTTTTTTTTAATGTAAAATTCACATAACATACAATTATCCTTTTCTTTATTATTTGTTTTTCTTTTGGCCACGCTGTGTAGCTTGTGGGATCTTAGTTTCTCAACCTGGGATTGAACCTGGGCCCCTGGCAGTGAAAGCGCCGAGTCCTAACCGCTGGACTGCCAGGGAACTCCCTAAAATTATCCACTTTTAGAGTGACCGATTCAGTGGCATTTGGTACATTCACAGAGCTGTGCAACCATCACCTCTAATTCCAGAACCTTCCATCACCCAAAAAGGAAACCCCACCCTCATCAGCAGTCACCCCCTCCCCCTCTCCCTCAGCCCCTGGCAACCACGAACCCACGCTCTGTGTCTGCGGATCTGCCTGTCCTGGACGTTTCCCAATCGATGGAATCACACCCCGTGTGTCCTTCTGTGTCTGGCTTCTCTCGCTGAGCGTCGTGTCCTCAGGGTCCGTCCACGTGGTAGCGAGTGTCAGGGCTTCACCCCTTTTCGTGGCTGACAGATGCTCCCGTGTGTGGAGGGACCACGTGGGGTTTCTCCATCATCTGTTGGCGGAGCTATATTTTCATAGGCACGACTTCGAGATGCCTCTCCTGTCTCTTAGTTCTGTGAGTTGGCCGCACACACGGAGTTGAAGAGGAGATGCTTTTCCACCCGCTTCCCAGCTCTCCCCCCAGGGAGTCTCCGCAGGGTCTCACATTCGCTGCGGTTGTTTCCGTTGTAGTTTGTCAGCAGCTTTCGGGAGACGGAGTTGGAGGCCAGCTGTGTAGGCTGCAGGGTGCTCAGTTACTGGTGAGTTGGGGCCTCCTTGGAGGTGGAGGAAGCTTGGTGGTTGCCCGAGAGATTGCAGAAGGTTCCAGCCGAGAGGCGCCCTCCCTCTCGAGCGCCGGTGTCCTCCCCGCAGGGAGGGCAACGCCAGCATCCTGGTGCGTTTTCGGCTGCACTTTATGCAGCCGGCCCTGTGGACGCCGAGCCCAGGCCTGGAGGAGGAGCTGCTGCAGCGGGGACTCCGAGAGAGGCTGCAGGGCCGCGGCATCCCCCTGGCCCCGTATGGCACCATCGTGTCCGCCCAGCTCACAGGCAAGTGGCCCCAGAGACAGGGCGACGTTGGGAGGGACTGGAGGGACATGCTGGGGAGGGGGAGCCAAGTGAAAGTTGCATTAAACTTGAGGTTTTCCATAGTCGCCCCTCTCTGTGACAAGGAAACATATACCCATTGCTTTACCCTCTATGGTCTAGACCAGGGGGCGGCAACCTATAAATATTTTCATCTTTGCTACCCATTGGGTCTCTGTCCAGATGACTCAACCCAGCTATTATAGCACAAAAGCAGCAAAGACACTATATAAACAAACGGACACCACTGTGTATCAATAAAACTTTATTTACAAAAACAAGTGGTGGGCCGGATTTGGTGCCTGGCCCCTGCTCTAGAAATAAGGGTAAATGTTATGCTCTAAAATTCTAAGATTGCTGTGCATTGTGATTTGAGAGCCAGGCATGAGGTCAGACTGCTCAGATTTTTTTTTTTTTTTTTTTTTTTTTTGCGCTTACGCGGGCCTCTCACCGTTGTGGCCTCTCCCGTTGCGGAGCACAGGCTCCGGAAGCGCAGGCCCAGCGGCCATGGCTCACGGGCCCAGCCGCTCTGCGGCACATGGGATCTTCCCGGACCGGGGCACGAACCCGCGTCCCCTGCATCGGCAGGCGGACTCCCAACCACTGCGCCACCAGGGAAGCCCTGCTCAGATTTTAAAATTGTTGCCTTGCCCTTGCCCTGCAGGACATTTACAGTCCCCTCTCCACCACTCCTGACACACTCAGTGAGTCTCAGTAACCTCGCCAGCACTAAGAGAGCTTTCTGCGGGGATGGAAATGTTTTGGGTCGGCGCCATACACTCTGGCAGCCACCTGCCCCATGCGGCTGTTGAGCTCTTATCGTGAGGAATGGAATATTTCATCTGATTTCATCTTTGCTGATTTAAGTCAGAATTTAAGTGGATCCGAGGTGGACAGCGCAGACCACTGCTTTGCAATACGATGTTGTCAAAGAACTTCAGTGCTCGCTGAATGAGCTTATATCTCTTCTCCGTTTTGCTGCAGGAAGCCAGAAGGGGCTGCTGACAGAAAGAGACTTAAAATCAGGTATGTTTTGATGAATGGATAAAGAAGATGTGGTATGTGTATATATATATATATATATATATATGTATATGTGTGTGTATATATATATATATATATATATATATATATATATATATATACAATGGAATACTACTCAGCCATAAAAAAGGATGAAATAATGTCATTTAAAGCAACATGGATGGACCTAGAGATTATCATACTAAATGAAGTAAGTCAGAGAAAGACAAATATCACTTATATGTGAAATCTAAAATATGACACAAATGAACCTATCTACAAAACATAAACAGACTCATGGACATAGAGAATAGACTTGTGGTTGCCAAGGGGGAGGGGGCTGGGGGAGGGAAGGAGTGGGAGTTCAGGCTTAGCAGATGCAATTATTACATATGGGATGGATAAACAAGGTCCTACTGTACAGCACAGAGAACTATATTCAATATCCTGTGATAAACCATAATGGAAAAGAATATGAAAAAGAATGTAATCAGTGTGAGGAGACAATTTAAAATGAGGCACTTTGAGTTATTCAGAGCCAAGCATGATTAAGAGAAGGCATTATTGTTTTTGTTTTGTTTTTAAGTGATGGAAAGTTGTTATTCAGAGAAAAGACAGAAAACAGTTTGGGGGGGGGGAAGAAAAAAGAGTAGGTATCCCCTGGAATCTCATTGCTTTTACTATTTTGGTGACTTTCCTCCCAGACGGCTCATGACACATCTATGGATACATTTATTTAGCTTTACATCAATGGTCCCCAACTAGGGGTGATCCTGCCTCCCCAGGGGACACAGGGTGATGTCTGGGGACATCTGTGGTTGTCACGATGGGGGGTGCTCTTAGCATTCAGTGAGTGGGGCCGGGGTGCTTCTCAACATCCCACAGTGCACCCAGGACGGACCCCCCAGAGAATGGCCCCAAATGTGAACCTACACTTCAGTGGCAAATTTTATGTTATGTGTACTTTATTAAAATTAAAAAAAATAATTTCACCTATTACTTACTTAAAAAAAAATTTATTTGGTTGCACCAGGTCTTAGTTGCAGCAGGTGGGCTTGTTAGTTGTGGCTTGCTGCCTCCTTAGTTGTGGCTTGTGAACTCTTAGTTGTGGCATGCATGTGGGATCTAGTTCCCTGACCAGGGATTTAACCCGGGCCCCCTGCACTGGTAGCTCAGAGTCTTAACCACTGAGCCACCAGGGAGGTCCCCCTATTTCTTACTTTTTAAAAACATGGCGAGACTTCCCTGGTGGTGCAGTGGTGAAGAATCCACCTGCCAATGCAGGGGACACGGGTTCGATCCCTGGTCCGGGAAGATCCCACATGCCACAGAGCAACTAAGTCCGGGCACCACAACTACTGAGCCTGAGCTGTATAGCCCGCGAGCCACAACTGCTGAGCCCGCGTGCCACAACTGCTGAAGCCCACATGCCTAGAGCCCGTGCTCCGCAACAAGAGAAGCCACCGCAATGAGAAGCACACGCACCACAACAAAGATTAGCCCCCGCTCGCTGCAACTAGAGGAAGCCCACGCGCAGCAACAAAGACCCAACACAGCCAAAAAATAAATTAATTAAAATAAATTAATAAAGAAATAAAGCATGGCTGATAGAAATGTAAAAGGACATCCATGGCACACAGGCGCTTAGGTTGCATAGCCCTGGCCCCGGCGCTGACTTGCATTCTCATGTGTTACATCTCTGTACTAATTCTGAGAAAATTATTTCAGAAACATTCAGAGAAAAGGAAGCAGAGAAGAGGTGCCTTCCACGCTCTAGAGTTTCCGCGTGGAGAGCAGGCGGGAGAGATGGAGTGAGGTCAGGAACGCGGTTCTTGTCTGCCCTCAGGTCACTGTCCAGGGGATGCCTTTTCCTGCGGGAACAGCCAGTGCGTGACAAAGGTGAACCCGGAGTGTGATGACACGGCGGACTGCTCTGATGGCTCCGATGAGGCGCATTGTGGTCAGTCTGCCCGCCTGGCCTGTTTTCTGGGCTACGTCCCCTTTCCAGGTTCAAGTGCTGGTTCTCTGGCCCACGGTACCCATCACACACAGACACGTGGTCCTGGCATTTCACTGGAGCTGGGCAGAGAGAGGGAGTGGGCACCTGTGATATGACAGGAAACATGAGCAGCAAGCAGAGAAGGGAAACCTTGAGGTGTGTGGAGTGGGGGGGGCCTCGGGTGAGAAGGAGAATAAAATCAGGTCAGGCTGTGGGAAGCCTTGAATGCCAGGAACTGGGCGTCTGTCCTATAGGCAGTGGGGAGTCACCAAAAGGATTTGAGCAAGGGAAAATTACAACTGAAATGCTGTAAGAGTAGTCATCCTTTTTCTAGCAATGCTAGCCAATGCAGTAAGGTGAGAACAGTGGTTTAAGTATTGGAAAGGAAGAAGGAAAACTATCATAATTTGAATTTGATTATCTAAATGAATCAATAAATTAACTAAAAGGATATCAGAAAAATAAGACAGTTCAACAATAAGGGGAAGATAAGATAAATACTAACACATAAAAAAGCTCTTGTTTTGCTTTATGCAATTAATAACAGGTTAGAAGATATAATGGAAAAATCACACTCTTGATTAATAGCAGCACAAAATAAATATGTATCCTGTATATAATAATAATTATATAGAATTACAAACCATTGCTGAAGGACATAAAAGCAGACTAAATAAATAGACACTGCATACTATGAAAAGATGGACATATAAAGATTTTGAAACTTGCAAAATACCTGGTGAGGGAGACATTCATAGTGTCTGGTACCTGGCTGTGGAGGATGATATAGAGGTTGATTGAAATTGGCAGGTGTGGTCGGGGGGTCCCCAAGACTCCTTCAGATTCAGTGATTCACGAGAAGGAGTCACAGAACTCAGTAAAGCTGTTATATACGTAGTTATAGCTTATTACAGTGAAAGGATACAGAGGAAAATCAGCAAAGCAAAAGGTGCAAAGTCCAGGAGAGACCAGGCTCAAGCGAGCTTCCAATTATCCTCTCCCGGTGGAGTCATGTAGACAGTGCTTAACTCATTCTCCCAGCACCATATGTGACAACACACACAAAGTATTTCCAACCAGGGGAGCTCACCCAAGGCTTGGTGTCCAGGGTTTGTGTTGGGGGTTGATCACATAGGTACGTAGCATCCATACAGCTAACTTTAGGGTATGATTGTCCTAGAGCTGCTGAATCAAAAGGACCTCAAGCTGAGTGGGTTAAACAACAGAAATGTATTCTCTCCCAGCTCTGGAGGCTAGAAGTCTGAGATCAAGGTGTCGGCAGGGTCGGTTCCTTCTGAGGCCGTGAGGGAGGACCTGTTCCATGTGCTCTCCCAGCTTCTGGTGGTTTGCTGGTATCTTTGGCATTCTTTGAATGCGGGGGCCATGGGGACAACAGACTGCAGACAGACGTGCCAGGAACGTGGCCACACTCCTGCCTTCTTGGGGTCCTGGACAGTGATCTCTGTCTTGCAGACTGTGGTTTGCAGCCTGGCTGGAGGACAGCCGGCAGGATCGTGGGCGGTGTGGAGGCATCCCCGGGGGAGTTCCCTTGGCAAGTCAGCCTCCGAGAAAACAACGAACACTTCTGTGGGGCCGCCATCATTGGCGCCAGGTGGCTGGTGTCTGCTGCCCACTGCTTCAACGAGTGAGTCCACGTCCCTGAGGGCTCAGAGCCCACCCCACCCCTGTATCCCACCTACCTTCCACTCTGGGAATGCCACCTTTCCTGGGTATCTTCAGAGCCCCTTGGAACTTACTTATTTCCTTTCTTCCTCCCTCCCTCCCTCCCTCCCTCCTTCCTTCCCTCTCCTTTTCAAAAATTATTTATTTATTTATTTATTTATTTGGCTGTGTCGGGTCTTAGTTGCAGCACATGGGAACTTTCGTCGCGGAACGCGGGCTCTTCGTCGCGGCGCGCGGGCTCCCTAGTTGTGGCGCCTGGGTTTAGTTGCCCCGTGGCACGTGGGATCTTAGTTCCCTGACCAGGGATCGAACCCACGTCCCCTGCACTGGAAGGCAGATTCTTAACCACTGGACCACCAGGGAAGTCCCTCCCTCTCTTTTCTTTTTGTTAAATCTGAATGCATTAATTTGTTTGTATTGTGGCAAAATATATGTGACATAAATTTACCATCTGTAAGCGCACAGCTCAGTGGCATTGAGCACAGTCACACTGTCATGCAGCCATCCCCACCATCACCTCCAGAACTTTCTCATCTTCCCAAACTGAAGCTCCGTCCCCAGGAAACACGGACTCCCCAGCCCCTCCCCCAGCCTCTGGCCCCCACCATCTACTTCCTGTCTCTGTGGATCTGACTCCCCCAGGGACCTCCTGGGAGTGGATTCAGAAAGTACTTGCCCTTTTGTGACTGACATTTCACTTAACCCGTTTTCAGGGTTCATCTACATTGTAGTGTGTGTCACTGCTTCTTTCCCTTTCTTGGCCAAGTAGTATTCCAGCGTGTGGATGGACATGTGTTTATTCATCCATCCATCGACGGACACTTGGGTTGTGTCCCCCTTTTGGCTGCTGTGAACATGGGTGTGCAGGTATCCGAGTCACTACTTTCAGTTGCTTTGGGTATAAACTCAGAGGTGGAATTGCTGGGTCATATGGTGATTCTGTGTTTACCCTTTTGAGGAAACACCATCCTGTTTTCCACAGTGGCTGCCCCCCTTTTCCGTTCCCACCAGCAGTGCACAAGGGTTCCCGTTTCTCCACATCCTTGAGAAGTTCCTCTGACATTTGTTGTAGAGCTGGTTTGGCGGTGCCGAGTTCTTTTAGCTTTTGCTTGTCTGTAAAGCTTTTGATCTCTCCATCAGATCTGAGTGAGATCCTTGCTGGGTAGAGTAATCTTGGTTGCAGGCTTTTTCCTTCATCACTTTAAATACATCCTGCCACTCCCTTCTGGCCTGCAGAGTTTCTGCTGAAAAGTCAGCTGAGAGTCTTACAGGAGTTCCCTTGTATGTTGTTTGTTCCTTCTCCCTTGCTGCTTTTAATATTCTCTCTTGGGCTTCCCTGGTGGCGCAGTGGTTGAGAGTCCTCCTGCCGATGCAGGGGACACGGGTTCGAGCCCCGGTCCGGGAGGATCCCACATGCCGCGGAGCAGCTGGGCCCATGAGCCATGGCCGCTGAGCCTGCGCGTCCGGAGCCTGTGCTCCGCAAAGGGAGAGGCCACGACAGTGAGAGGCCCGCGTACCACAAAAAAAAAAAAAAAAAAAAAAAAATTCTCTCTTTAATTTTTGTCTTTTTGATTATGATGTGTCTTGGTTTGTTACTATTTGGGTTAATCCCGTATGGGACCCTCTGTGCTTCCTGGACTTGGGTGACTGTTTCCTTTCCCAAGTTAGGGAGGTTTTCGGCTGTTATCTCTTCAAATATTTTCTCAGGCCCTTTCTCTCTGTCTTCTCCTTCTGGGACCCCTATAATGTGACTATTAGCATGATTGATGTGGTCCTAGTGTCTGTTAAACTGTCCTCACTTCTTTTCCTTCTTTTTTTCTGTTTGGTGGCGGTGATTTCCACTACTCTGTCTTCCAGCTCACTGATCTGATCTTCTGCCTCATTTAGTCTCCTTCTGACTCCTTCAACTGTATGTTCCATTTCAGTTATGGTATCCTTCATCTCCGTTTGGTTGTTCTTTATATTTTCTCTTTGTTTAAAATGTCTAACTTCTTACTCTGTGCATCCATTCCTCTCCTGAGTTCTATGATAATCTTTACGATCCCTACCCTGAACTCTTTCTCAGGTAGGTTGCCTGTCTCTACCTCACTTAGTCCTTCTTCTGGGGTTTTATCTTGTTCCTTTGTCTGGAACATGTTCCTCTGTCACCTCATTTCGCCTAAGTTGCTGTTTGTATTTTTAGGTGTGTGGTGGGTTAGGTAATGTTTCTCAGCCTCGGAGAAGTGGCCTCTGCAGGACGCGTCCTACGCGTCTCCACAGGGCACTCCCCCGCTCATCACCCAAGCGACATGCTCTAGGGGTTCCCTCCAAGGGGGCTGCGTGGGTCCTTCTGTTGTCGCAGGCTGACTCTGTGGGCGGTCTGGTAGGCTTGGTTGGCTGCCAGGCCCCGTCTTATGTGGAAGCTGCTGGCTGCGGTTTAGCGGGGCTTGGTCACAAGGTAGCCGGTTGTGGGATCCTAGGGGGCCTGGGGCTAGTGCTGGCTCACCGGTGGGCAGAGTCAGGGTCCTGAAGACTCTGGGGCTGTTGCCCACCCACTGGCAGGTGAAGTCAGATCCTGGGGTTAGTGCCAGACTACTGACAGGCAGAGCTGGTTCCTGGAGCCTGGCTGCAGGGCCCAGGGATCCCAGAGTTCGTTTCAGAGCATTGCTGGTGGGGGGGTTGGGGGGAGGGGGCGGGTTTCGGCTACAGTTGGGTATGGGTTCTGGAGCGTTCCAAAGGTGGCTTTGCCTTACCGGTGGGCAGGGCTAGGGGTCTGGCCTGCATGCGATGTGGGATCCTGGTTTTTTTGCATCTGGTGTCCGGCCCACTGGTGGGCGGAGCTGGGCCTTGGCCCTCTGGTGGGCAGGGCTGTGGGCTCAGGGGGGTCTAAGGCGGGCTGTCTGCTGATGGGTGGGGCAGTGTCCCTGCCCAGTTAGTTGATTGGCCTGGGGCGTCCCAGCACTGGCACCCGTGGGCTATTGGGTGGGGCCGGGTCTCCGCACTAAAGAGCCAAGATGGCGGGGCCCCCAACATTACGTCCCCAGGGCGACCGCCTGCCCTGCCCTTCGAGACCAGCAGCTAGGTTTGGTCCAGGCTTCTATCAGGTTACAGCTTCTGCCCCGGGTCCCAGTGCACGTGGGATTCTCTGTGTGTCCTTTAGGCGTGAAGCCTCTATTTCCCCCCCGTCCTGTGGGGCTCCCGCGGTTAGCTCTGCTGGCCTCCGAAGCCAAATGCTCTGGGGGCTCCTCTTCCTGGTGCTGGACCCCCAGGCTGGGGAGCCTGACATGGGGCTCAGAACTCTCACAAGTCTCGCTGCAACATGATTCTTCTCCAGTCCGTGGGCCCCCCACCAGGCGGCATGGGATTTGATCAAATCGTGAGTCCACCCTTCCTTCGCATTTTGTTGTGGTTCCTTCTCTCTGTCTTTAGTTGGAGAAGGTCTTTTCTGGTAGGTTCCAGTCTTTTTCATCGATGGTGGTCCTGCAGGTAGTTGTGATTTGGGTGTGCCCCTGAGAGGAGGTGAGCTCAGGGTCTCTCTACTCCGTCATCGTGGCCCATCTCCCAGTCTCTCCACATCCTGGCCATTACTTATTACTTTGTTTGTTTGTTTTTCATAACAGCCATCCTAATGGGTGTGCAGTAATATCTCACTGTGGCTTTGATGTGCATTTCCCTAATGATTAGTGACGCTGAGCGTCTTTTCATGTGCTTCTTGGCCACTTGTGTGACATTTGTGTGACATTGCTTCATCTTCTCTGGAGCAGTGCCCGGTGGTTTTTGTTTGTTTGTTTGGCTGCGTTGGGTCTTCGTTGCTGCGTGCAGGCTTTCTCTAGTTGCGGCGAGTGGGGGCTACTCTTCGTTGCAGTGCGCGGGCTTCTCGTTGCGGTGGCTTCTCTTGTTACGGAGCACGGGCTCTAGGCGCGTGGCCTTCAGTAGTTGCAGCACGCAGGCTCAGTAGTTGCAGCATGCAGGCCCTAGAGCACGCAGGCTTCAGTAGTTGTGGTGCACGGGCTTCAGTAGTTGTGGCTCGCAGGCTCTAGAGCACAGGCTCAGTAGTCGTGGCGCACGGGCTTAGTTGCTCCGCGGCATGTGGGATCTTCCCGGACCGGGGCTCGAACCCGTGTCCCCTGCATTGGCGGGCAGATTCTTAACCACTGCGCCACCAGGGAAGTCCCTTTGCCCAGTTTTGACTTGGGTTGTTTGTTGTTGCTGATGGTCAGAATCTTTAACGGTGAGAGTGGCCAATCAGAATGGAGCTCACCAAAGGTGGGAGAAGGTTCTGGAAGCCTCTGGCAGTGCCAGGCATTGCTATTTGGTTACTTCCATCTGAGGAGTTCTCTGGGACAGGACAGGGCAACAGGAAGCACGGGTTCCCCTGGGAAACTATTACCTACGAATTGCCCAGGGTCACTAATGGAACAGCCTGCTGGGAATCCCAGGGAAACCTGCCCCAGGAAGTGACGATCTGGGGGACACAGGTCACATAAGCAATGACATTCAGGGCAAGAAGAGTTGCTTTTTTATCGTTTTAAATTTCGTTTCTCTTAACATTTTATTATGAATATATTTAAGTAGAAAAGACAAAAAAATAGGACAACAAACACCCATATGCCAATATCTGATTTCAAAAGTTATTACTATTTCACTGTATTTGTTTTCTCTCCCACTCTCTCCATCTATCTGCATCTGTAATTATTCACACACACATTCATACATATATATCTTTGCCAAACCATTTGAAATTAAGTAGAAAACATCATGACGCATTGCCTCCGAATCTCCCGCATGCATTTGTGCAAAGAGACAAAAGAGTCTCTCACATACCCACATACCACTGTCACATCCGAGAAAAGTAAAAACAGCCACTCAATGTTATCTAGTAGCCAATCCATATTCAAGGCCTCACTCGCCCTCACCCTAATCCCAACCCTGTTGGATCCTGTCTTTGTTTAAAATACTGATAATTCGTGCACCATGTTTTGAGTGTTCTTTTGGGGTTTTTTTTTTTTTTTTTTTTTTTTTTGCGATCATTCTGATTTTTGACAATGTTGCATGAAAATATTATTATTTGCTGCGTTGGGTCTTCGTTGCTGCGCACGGGCTTTCTCTAGTTGTGGCGAGCGGGGGCCACTCTTCATCGCGGCGCGCGGGCCTCTCACTATCGCGGCCTCTCTCGTTGCGGAGCACAGGCTCCGGACGCGCGGGCTCAGTAGTTGTGGCTCACGGGCCCAGCCGCCCCGCGGCACATGGGATCTTCCCGGACCGGGGCTCGAACC
The DNA here is from genome assembly GCF_026419965.1 of Kogia breviceps. NCBI lineage: Eukaryota > Metazoa > Chordata > Mammalia > Artiodactyla > Physeteridae > Kogia > Kogia breviceps. Next base: position 181,389,692 of record NC_081313.1, read on the forward strand.
CGCGTCCCCTGCATCGGCCGGCGGACTCTCAACCGCTGCGCCACCAGGGAAGTCCGAAAATATCGTTATGAGTTTCGATGGCTGAGTTTTGGGGGCGCCTCCTTAAGCCTTGCCCGCCGGGTGGGTGCGTCTCCCTCCTCAGCCTCCGGCCCCATCCTCGGTGGGCCTCTGAGCGGGGGTTTGTCTGCCCTGCAGATTCCAAGACCCCGCCGAGTGGGTGGCTTACGCGGGCAGCACGTACCTCAGCGGCTCGGAGGCCAGCACGGTGCGGGCCCGAGTGGCCCGGATCGTCACGCACCCCTCCTACAACTCCGACACGGCCGACTTCGACGTGGCAGTGCTCGAGCTGCGTGGCCCCCTGCCCTTCAGCAGGCACGTGCAGCCCGTGTGCCTCCCGGCCGCCGTGCATGTCTTCCCGCCCAGGAAGAAGTGTCTGATCTCGGGCTGGGGCTACCTCAAGGAGGACTTCCGTAAGCACCTACCACCCGCAGCCTCCCCAGGCAGCCAGCAAAGCCCAGCCAAGCAAGCAACACACAGTCCGGCCCCATTAGCCGCGGATTCTGTATTTGCGAATTCGCCCACTCGCTAGAATTCACTTGTCTCCCCAAGTGGGTACTCGTAGGGGGACTCTGTGGTTGTTCCCTGATGTGCAATTTGAGTCGTTCCCAGCTGAGGTGGAGCTGGGCAATGCCCTGCCTCTTGGTTCAGCTCAGACTGGAAACCAGCGTCCTTTTCGTGGTCTGTTTACTGCCACTTTTTTTTTTTCCTGCATTTTTGTGCTTTTTGTGGCAGGTTTCACAAAATCTAAACAGGCCCCAAGCGTACAGCTGAAGTGCTGGCTAGCGTCCTAAGAGCGGGAGGGCTCGGCTGTGCCTTAAGGGCAAAAGTACGTGTGTTAGATGAGCTTCGTTCGGGCAAGAGTTACGGCGCTGTGGGCTGTGAGCTCAGTGTTAGCGAATCAACAGTGTATGTTAGGTGAAGTGTCTTTAAGCAGAAACACACGTACCATCGTGAGGTTACGGACGGTTGGATCGGCTATGACCAGAGGCTCTCGGGAACCTGACCCCGTGTATCCCCTGGGGCAGTGGAGCAGTGTTCACTGATTCAGGGTTTGGGTAATTTTATAGAACAGAACTGCCTCATATCGACTGTAACCTGATGGTGATAAATGCTGGGAAGGAAACCAGTAGGAAAAATGAGTTGGGGGCGGGGACAGCTTTAGGAAAGGGCCTGAAATGGTGACACTTCAGCTAAGACCAGGCTTCCTACTCCAGGGACTGGGCAGGAAGCAAATCAGACAGAAACCCCTGTTCACATGGAGCGCCCAGTCCAGACCAGTGCCTCCCAATAAAACTTCCCTCAGGGGTGGACACAAGCCACATCTGTGCCATCCACAACGGGAGCCAGCAGCCTTATGAGATGGGCTAGAGCTACAAGAAACCGAGTACATTTTCACTTCATTGTAATGAATTTCCATCTGCATTTAAATAGCCTCATGTGGGCAGTGGCTACCGTACCCAGACAGAACAATTCCAGGGGGCAGTAGATAATGAACAAGATAAGTGGCAAATGGTGATGTACAGAATGTGGAAAAATAAGGCAGGGGTGGGGGTGGGGGGCTGCAATTTAAAATAGGAGATGAGAGGAGGAAGGCAGACAGAGTCTGCAGGGATAAGCATTCTAGACAGCCAGAACGGCATGTGCAAAGGGCCTGGGGTGCCAGGGTAGGTGGTCCAAGCTTGGGTATTTGGATTGAGCTGGGTGTGTGTGGCGGGGCGGGGGGGAGAAACACCCTGGAGAGTTTGAGGAAAAGGCTACATAATCTGATTTAATGTTCAGCCAAGATGGGGCTACGGCTGGGCTAAGAAAAGATTCCAGCAGGTAAGGGGGAGCTCAGGGCGGGCAGGTTTGGGGAGGGGAGGGGAGGAGCCTAGTCTTGGGGCGTTAACTTTGATGCCACTTAGCTGTCCAGGCCGAGAGGGTGGTCAGTGGGCACTGATGGACCTGGCTCATTTCTGATCTGGGGCTGCAGCAGCTCCAGCGCAGCTGGGGAAACAGAAGCTCAGCCTCCTGGCTCGGGGTGGCTGCCAGGGTCCTGGAGGGCTCACCCTGCTTGTCTCTCCCCATGCTGGGCAGTGGTCAAGCCGGAGATGCTGCAGAAAGCCACCGTGGAACTGCTGGACCAGGCCCTGTGCGCCAGCCTGTATGGCCACTCGCTCACCGACAGGATGCTGTGTGCCGGCTACCTGGATGGGAAGGTGGATTCCTGCCAGGTGAGCCCGGTGCCTGGGAAAGAGGCCAGAGGCCCCAGACGCCGCCTTGCCAGCCCGAGGTTCCCCTCTCCCCGGAAGGGGGAGTCCTCTGTTGCTGGTCCACCACCAAGATTTCCTCTGCTTGGTTTGTCACAGGGCTGTGGATTTCCTTTTTCTTTTTAGTTTATATCTTTACTCTCCTTTCTAAGGCCTGGAGGGTGGGGAGCGGCTGCTACATGTGCTCAGGGTGCCACATCAGAGCCAGAAGCTGGAGAAAACGGCGGGAAGTAGTAAGAGAGAGCTTGTGTTTAAGGCTGAGTCACTGTGAGCTGGGTGTGAGGAGAAGGCAAAGGATAGCAAGATAGGATGAGTGAGGGCAGATGGGGCCCTGCAGGAGGACGCCACGTGACGACTGGAGGTTCCTAAGCCGCTGGTGACATCACCCAAGGTCTGCTGGGCTAAGGAGAGGAGGGGATATTGTTTATTTGGGTTGGGTTTTTAACTGCCGGTGGCAGAACTGAAAGAGGTCTTAGAGATCTCATAGTCCAACTGTCCTATTTTATGTTTTTAGAAGAGGAGACTGAGGTTCCAAGACGTGAGGTATCAGCCCACACGTGCTCCGTGAGCACATGGGGAGAAGACCCCCAACCAGGGCTCCTTCTCTGACCCTGTGGCTCTGGGACTGGGACCGGCTTGCAGCCAGGGAGCCCCGACCCCTCCTGAGGGTGTGCCTTTGTCTCCCAGGGCGACTCGGGGGGCCCCCTGGTCTGCGAGGAGCCCTCCGGAAGGTTCTTCCTGGCCGGCATCGTGAGCTGGGGCATCGGCTGTGCGGAAGCCCGGCGTCCGGGGGTGTACGCGCGAGTGACCAGGCTGCGGGACTGGATCCTGGAGGCCATTGCCGCTGCGAGCAAGCCTCCGGCCCCCACGGTGGCCCCCGCCCCGGCCATCCCCAGCACCGCCTGGCCCACCAGACCCCAGAGCCCGGTGGTCAACACACCCACCAGACCCACGCTGGCCCCCAGCGCCGTGCCTCTCGACTCAGCCACTGCTTCTAAGCCACAAGGTACTTTCTGGGCAGACGGCAAAAGTGGGTGTCCGCTCCGTGCAGGGTTGGGTGGATTGCTACTGGCTTTCCGAAGCTCTCTGTGGGGAAGAGATGGGTGATTGATTAGTGATGTCTGTCATGCCCAGGCAAAGGCTAGCGGTCATGCTTCACGTTGACGGCCAGCCAGGAGGAGGGTGTACTCAGAATATCCTGAAGGGTCAGCAAGAGGCCAGTGACCATGACGATGGGGCCAGGGTGGGAGAGCGACTGTCCTAGGGTTATCACAGGCACAAGCACCCACACGAAGCACACAGATTCTCCACCCGTCTCGACTTTGCGGTTTCCGAGGACCCAGGTCCAGTCACTGCCCGGATCTGATACTGGTCCGCCTTCGTGGTCCCACAGACCTGCGAGGCTCAAAGCCAGTCGAAACTCTGCCTCTTTTTTTTTTTTTTTTAACACAAAAATCTCCTTTATTCTTGGTTGTTCCTACTCAATCATTTAACAATCAAGATTTATATTGTAATCGATTATGTGAAATCCTGACAGACAGTGGTATACAAAGTCAATTAAGGTGTGCTCCCCATCTTTATTAAATATTTAAAAATACAGAGTAGGAAGAATAGTGAAGTACACTCCCATTAGAAAGAATAAACGATTTATGTGGAGTACATACCAGTTTTTCAAAGTACTGTGTACCTGGCCAGAGATACATTGCTAAAGACACACGTGCACAGGGGGCACACACACATGCATACAATCAAATAAACATCACACAACACATAATATAGAAAAAGTTATACGTAAAAAAATGAAAAAATTCTGATATTGTTTTTGCCTATGGAAATGAATATCAAATTAACTTTTTTTCATTTTTTTCTGCTCACTTTATTATTTTTAAAATTTTTTTTTATTAGGGTGTAATTGTTTAACTCTTCCTCATTTAAAGTCACCTGCACCCACCCCGCCCCCGACCCCGTAACGACCCGACTCTGCCGTTGTCCAGAGCCGCCCGGGCTGTGGCCTGTGTCTGCCGCGCTGACACTGGTGGGGACAGGGCTGCTGTGATTTTATCTTCTCCTTTTTCGCCCATGTCCCCCCAGCTGGGCCGCGTACTTGTACTTGCTTGAGACGTTAGGGCTCCTTTAAGCCTCGACTGCTTCATGTGTGTGACGGGATGATTGTGCCCTGGCCCGGCCAGAGGCCGGAGGCTGCGCCCTGTGTCCCGAGGCCCCTCTGGAACCAGGGCGGTGCCGCCGCCCGCCGAGCGGGCTGAGATGCGCTGGCCCTCCTGTCTCGTCCCCGCAGAGTGCGGGGCCAGGCCGGCGCTGGAGAAGCCCACCCGGATCGTGGGCGGGTTCGGGGCCGCCTCCGGGGAAGTGCCCTGGCAGGTCAGCCTGAAGGAGGGTTCCCGGCACTTCTGTGGAGCCACCGTGGTGGGGGACCGCTGGCTGCTGTCTGCCGCCCACTGTTTCAACCAGTAAGGCCCCCGCGGCTCCCCGGTCATCACCGGGTCCCCCCCCCCACCGTCAAATCCCCGTGCATGCAGAGACCACTTAGGACCCAGCACGTGGCCAGGGTCACTTCCAGCTGCGGGGGGGGGGCAGGGGGCGGATGGGGGGCAGCTGAAGAAGTAGGGGGCTCTGGGGAGTGGCTTCCGGGAGGGTCCTGTCGAGCTGGTCTGTGAGGGACACAGAGGGGCCGAGTTGGGGGGCAAGCTCCTCCCCTCCACTCGGGGGCAGGTGGCACTGACCTCGGATTGTCACAAAGCCGTGGGGGTCTCTCATGGCTTCTTGTCCCAGAAGAAAATGAGGCCTGGGGGGGTGGGGGGGGCTCCCTGCCTTGCCCACGGTCTCGTGGTGCCCTCCCCGGGGCCTGGGTCCCGCAGCTCTGCCCGGTGCCCCGGGGGCGGCAGGGCGTCTGAGCGGCCCCTTCCTGGCAGCACAAAGGTGGAGCTGGTGCGGGCCCACCTGGGCACCGCGTCCCTCTCGGGCGTCAGCGGGAGCCCCGTGAAGATGGGGCTCAGGCGGGCGGTGCTGCACCCCCAGTACAATCCCAGCATCCTGGACTTCGACGTGGCCGTGCTGGAGCTGGCCGGGCCCCTGGTCTTCAGCAAGTACGTGCAGCCTGTCTGCCTGCCCCTGGCCATCCAGAAGTTCCCCGTGGGCCGCAAGTGCGTGATCTCTGGATGGGGCAACACGCAGGAGGGAAACGGTGAGCCTCCGCCTCCCCTCCCCCCCCCGACCCGGGGCTCTGGTCCCACCGCTTGCAAACCGCTCACCTCTCCACTAACTCAGGGTCACGAACTCCAGCCCGTGGGCCCAGAGTGGCTGCTTTCTGTAAATAAAGTTGTACTGGCATGCAGCCAAGCCCACTGACTTACTACTGATAGCCCCCGGCAGCTTTCCTGCTACAAAAGCAGAGCTGAGTGGTTCCAACAGGCTGTCTGGCCCATAAAGCAGAACATACTTACTCTGTGGCCCTTTATGGAAAAAGTTTGGGGACCCCTGTGTTACACCCTTCAGAGGCCCCCCAAGAGTTAATGCTTCCTTTGAAACCTCCGAGTAGCCCCCCTGCAGGTCACCCAAGGCGCGAGGGACAGTGGTGAGACTCTAGGGTGGGACCCGCCTCCTTCTCACTGTGCGACTCTACACGCATCCCTGCAACGCTGTGGGCCTCCGGGCCTTGGCCTGTAGGACGGGGGTGGCACCTCCCTCTGGGGCTGTGGTCAGAGCGAAGCCGGCTGCTGAACAGTGGTCCCTGTGTAAGTAGCCCTGGGGGGTGGTCTCCTTGTCCTGGCAGCCACCAAGCCTGACCTCCTGCAGCGGGCATCCGTGGGCATCATAGACCAGAAGGCATGCAGTGCCCTCTACAACTTCTCGCTCACGGACAGGATGATCTGTGCGGGGTTCCTGGAGGGCAAGGTTGACTCCTGCCAGGTGAGTCCAGGAGGGACCTGGTTTAGAGAGATCGTGATACATCCAAACAGAAGATGAGGCAGCGGTTTCAAAGTATGTGGTAGATCTACGTGAAATATAGACACACTGATTTTAAAAGCTGTCTTGTACACGTTAACTGAAGAAAAGCTAACCATACATGAGCCACATACACGACCACCCTGTCACACTTGACATGTTGTTGACCCACTTTTAAGGGTAAACAAATCAGCTCCAGAACACAGAGAGCAGCTAGCTGAACCACGCTATCAAGGCCAGAGAAACACACCGGTAAAGAATTCAGGGAGTTCCCTGGTGGTCCAGCGGTTAGGCTTGGCGCTTTCACTGCCGTAGCCTGGGTTCAGTCCCTGGCTGGGGAACTGAGATCCCACAAGCCGCGTGACGTGGCAAAAAAAAAACAAAAAGAGAAAGTTTTTTTTAAAAAATGCATAGGCCAGTCTTACTTAGAAGCATAGATGAAAAAACCCTTAATAAAATATTAGCAAATTCAAGCCAGCAGGTTATGTATTGAAAGGGAAATAGATCACAACCAAAGTGAGCTGATGTCATAAAAAGTTTGGCTCCACACAGGACAATCCATTAACGCTATTCGCTGCATTAATACACTACAGGGGAGAAACGGGATCATTGTCAAAATCACAGAAAAAAGCATCTGGTAATCTTTAACAACCTTTTTAATTAAAAAATGAGGGCTTCCCTGGTGGCGCAGTGGTTGAGAGCCCGCCTGCCGATGCAGGGGACGCGGGTTCGTGCCCCGGTCCGGGAGGATCCCACGTGCCGCGGAGCGGCTGGGCCCGTGAGCCGTGGCCACTGCGCCTGCGCGTCCGGAGCCTGTGCTCCGCGACGGGAGAGGCCGCGACGGTGAGAGGCCCGCATACCGCAAAAAAAAAAAAAAAAATTCTAACCCTATGATAGACGTATAATGGAAACCTACAGCAAACATCATGCTGTTAAATGTTTCTTTATTTTACCGAAGTATAGTTTACTTACAATGTTGTGTTAGTTTCTGGTGTACAGCAGAGTGATTCAGTTTGATTCAGTTACACGTCTGTATGTATATACACATATACGTTCTTTTCCATTACAGTTTATTTCAAGATATTGAATACAGTTCCTTACACTATACAGTAAAGCCTTGTTGTTTATCTGTTTTATATATCGTAGTATCTGTTAATCCCAAATTCCTAATTTTTCCCTCCCCCCTCCCCTTCCCCTTTGGCAACCACAGGTCTGTTCTGTTTCTGTTTCATAAATGTTAATTTGTGTCATATTTTAGATTCTACATATAAGTGATATCATATGGTGTTTGTCATTCTTTTTCTGACTCACTTCACTTAGTGTGATCATCTCTAGGTCCATCCATGTTGCTGCAAATGGCATCATTTCATTCTTTTTTATGGCTGAGTAATATTCCACATATCTATGTACCACATCTTCTTTATCCATTCCTCTGTCAAAGGACATTTAGGTTGCTTCCGTGTCTTGGCTACTATAAATAGTGCTGCTCTGAATGTTGGGGGGCATATATCTTTTTGAATTAAATCTTTTTTGTCTTTTCCAGATATATGCCCGGGAGTGAGACTGATGGATCATATGGCAACTCTATTTTTATTTAGTTTTGGGGGGGCTGTGCCGCACAGCGTGCGGGATCTTAGCTCCCCGACCAGGGATTGAACCCCCGCCCCCTGTAGTGGAAGCGTGGAGTCCTAACCACTGGACCGCCAGGGAAGCCCCTACTTTTAGTTTTTTGAGGAACCTCCACACTGTTCTCCACAGTGGCTGCACCAACTGACATGCCCACCAACAGCGCAGGAGGCTTCCCTTTTCTCCACACCCTCTCCAGCGTTTGTCATTTGTAGTCTTTTTAATGATGGCCATGCTGACCGGCGTGAGGTGGTAGCTCACTGCAGTTTCGATGTGCATTTCTGTAATAATCGGCGACGTTGAGCATCTTTTCACATGCCTGTCGGCCATCTGTCTGTCTTCTTTGGAGAAATGTCTACTTAGGTCTTCTGTCCGTTTCTCGATTGGGTTGTTTGGGTTTTTGTTATTGAGTTGTATGAGCTGTTTGTATATTTTGGAGATTAAGCCCTTGTCGGTTGCATCATTTGCAAGTATTTTCTCCCATTCCATAGGCTGTCTTTTCGGGTTTTTTTTTTGTTTTTTTATGGTTTCTTTTGCTGTGCAAAAGCTTGTAAGTTTGATTAGCTCCCGTCTGTTTATTCTTGCTTTTATTTCTGTCGCCTCGGGAGACGGACCTGAGAAAACACTGGCGTGATTCATGTCAGAGGATGTTTTGCCTGTGCTCTCTCCTAGGTGTTTTATGGTGTCACAGCTTACAGTTAAGTCTTTAAGCCATCCTGAGTTAATTTTTGTGCAGGGCATGAGGGTGTGTTCTAACTTCACTGATTTACGTGCGGCTGTCCTGCCTTCCCAACACCACCTGCTGAAGAGACTGTCTTTTCCCCATTGTCTATTCTTGCCCAGGAGAGTTTTTCTTTAGGGTTTTCCGCTGTTTTGTTTTGTTTCCAATGCAAAAGTAAGAGCAATCTTGGCTCAGGGAGAGGTGACTTGCTCAAGGTCACCCAAGGCCTCACAGCCCCACGTGGGTGTGAGGCCCGTCCTGCTGAGGTCCTGTGCGTGTCCAGCTCTGCTGAGGAGTTCCTCCCACTCGTGGCAGCGCGGGAGGGCCTGGCAGCGCCTCTGCGGGGAGGGTGCCGGTACGGTCAGCTGGCCCTCTGTCCTTCCTTTTCAGGGTGACTCTGGGGGACCCCTGGCCTGTGAGGAGACGCCTGGCGTGTTCTATCTGGCGGGGATTGTGAGCTGGGGCATCGGCTGTGCCCAGGCCAGGAAGCCAGGCGTGTACACCCGAATCACCCGGCTGAAGGGCTGGATCCTCGACGTCATGTCCTCCCGCCCCCTCTCCACGCCCCCACCGCCCACCACGAGGCCGCCCACCAGCGGCCAGCCTGCCAGGACGGCTGGCCGCACGGTCCCGGGGGTCGTGGCCGGCAGACCCACCCCCTGGGCCACAAGCACCGTGACCAGCCAACCTGCCAACAGGACCACCACCGCCATGACCACCACCACTAGGGGACAGACACCACTCCCACACGCCACGGGGACCACCGTGGGCTCCCAGCTACCAGGTACCCAGGGAGATGGGGTGACGCGGGGTGGGTGGCAGGAGTCCCGCGTCAGTCGCTAGGGCTGCTGTCACGGCGTCCCAGTCTGGGGGGTGGAGATGGAGGTGTCGGCAGGGCTGGAACCCTCCGAGGCCTCTCTCCTCGGCGTGAGGACGGCCGTCTTCTGCCCGCGCGTCCTCGTGTGGTCTCCCCTCTGTGGGTGTCTGTGTCCTAATCTCCTACTTATTATTCGGACACCAGTCACGCCGGATTAGGGCCACCCGAGCGACCTCATCTTACTCGAACCGTCTCTTTAAAGGCCCCGTCTCCAAAAGTCCCCTCCTGAGGGTCTGGCGCTCAGGGCTTCCACTTACAAATTTTGGAGGGGACACAAGTCAGACCATCGTAGGCTGCGACGGCAGGGACCCGGCGCTGACAGGGCAGGTGCACACGTAGCGGCTGGTCCCACAGGCCCGAGGGGGGCACAACAGGGCAGCAACTGGCTGACAGGTGTGGCAGGGCCCTGAGCTTGTGTCTGAGGCGCGGAGTTCATTTTTGTTCAACAGTAATCAGAAGCATATGGAACTGCCGTATTTCTGGGTCAAAAGTAAAGACCCATCAAAGGCAGGCGATTTCCTATGGCTCGAATAGTTGCCGTCCGCAGCGCCCCGGGCACCAAGCGAAGAATGGGGCCCGGCTTCTGTTCCCCGCCCTCCGTTGCCCCCCCACAGTCACACAGAGGCCGGCCCAGTCAGCTCAAGCCCCCAGACACAGACCTGCACCCACGAAGTCAGGGTTATGGGCTCGCTGCAGCAAGGCGGCGCACCAGACGGCGGGAGAGGCAGGCGCTGTGGGACCCGGGGCAGAAGGGGTGGAGGGGATGTGAGAGGAAGCAGAGTCTGACCCGCTCAGAGCAAAGCAGACCACGCGCCAGGGGTCTGGACGTGGTGCCCCTCCGGGGACCGCAAGGTTAAGACAGAGGTGGAAAGTCGAGTCCAGAGACCCCTCCTCAGCTGAGGGGCGGGGCTGGGCTGGGCTGGAAATCGGGGCAGAGTCTCTGTGACTGAGATCCTCCAGGCTCAAGGGGACCTCGCTGCCCCCGCCCACCCAGCAGGGGTGCTCAGAGGAGGGGGCGTTTTGATACTTTACGGCTGCAGCGTGTCCCTGGGAGAAATACTGGTTCTTGTTAACGCTGCAGCCGGCTGTCTCTGGGTCGGGCCTCCAGCCCGCTGGTTCTTCCCTTTCCAGTAGCTACAGTTCTCAACGTGGGGGCCAGGAGGTAGAGGAGGGTTTCCTGACATGGCACATATCGTTCGGTGTGGGGACAGGAGGGCCTTCCCCGACCACGCAGGGCAGGGGGCGCGGCTGGCTGGTGGGAGACAGGGCCGGGGAGGGGGCATGGCTGTGGAGCTGGAAGACAGCCCGTGGGAATTACCAGACGTGTGCCTGGGCGCCCCCGGTGCTGACGGCGGCCCCTGCAGCCCTCCTCGGAGCTACCCGTTTGGTCTTCCTACTCTCGTGTTCCGAGGGTGCGCCCTGCGCCGCGGGTGGGGGAGGGTGTCTCACAGGACGGAGGCACCACCCTGGGAAGGACACTGGGCCGCTAGACGCAGGTAAAGAGCCCCTGACAGGGCATCCAGGAAGACCAGCCAGTGCACGAGCTGGCGAGACCAGGCAGGGCCTCCTGGAAAGCAGCTGGGGTGTGCAAAGGCCCTGGGGCAGCAGGGAACTTGGCTCCTAGGGGACTGAAAGAGGCCTGGGAGGAGTGTGGAGCGAGAGGGGCACATTATCTGAGAAAAGCCCAGAAGAGGCTCGTTTGTAGGACCAAGCGCCAGGCCCAGGGTCCCTGGGGGAAGGCGTTTTCCCGAGGTGGGTCCCCCACCCCACTCCCAGGCACCGAGACCCGGGGCTGCGCGCAGGGGCGGAGAGGCATGGTCTGACCGCAGACCCACGCCCGCCTCTCCCGCAGACTGCGGCCTGGCGCCAACAGCAGCGCTGACCAGGATCGTGGGTGGCAGCGCCGCGGGCCGCGGGGAGTGGCCGTGGCAGGTGAGCCTGTGGCTGCGGCGGCGGGAGCACCGCTGCGGGGCCGTGCTGGTGGCCGAGAGGTGGCTGCTGTCGGCAGCGCACTGCTTTGACGTGTGAGTCCCGCCTGCCCCCGAATGGCCTGTGTCCCTGGTGCACCGGGACCCAATCGTAGCCGAAACCTCAGGGTGTGGCGCCTCCGTGCCGTCCCCTCCTCCGCACAGCCCTCCCCTGGCGAAGTCCAGTCCCCGACCCCCACCAAACGGGGCGGCCCCAGGCCGGGTCTCCGCCCCAGCGGGACACCTCCATCCCTAGCCCCCCTGCTCGGACTGGCGCCACCGTAAAGGTCACCCGGCGGGGAGTCCCCTTGCCGGCAGGGTGCGCAGGAGGAGGACCAGGCCAGGGGCCCTGCCCTCCCCGCAGAAACCCAGCTCAGGATGCGCCTCGCGGTGCCGAGCTCAGAGCGGGGGCGGGGGGGGAAGCCGTCATGGTAGGTGGAAATGGACACAGCTTGTAGTGTCACCTCAGTGCCTGGGGGCCGGCTGGGCGCGTTCAGGCGCGGGGCCCCCCTCGTCCTCCCCGCTGTTCTAGGACAAAGGGACGACTCAACCGAGGTCAAGTGCCCGCGGACGCAGCCCCCGCGGGGCAGGGTGCCGGGGAGCCCCGGGGTGCGGGGACCCGGGCGGACGCTTGTCCCCGACGTCCCACAGCTACGGGGACCCCAAGCAGTGGGCGGCCTTCCTGGGCACGCCGTTCCTGAGCGGCGCCGAGGGGCAGCTGGAGCGCGTGGCGCGCATCCACAAGCACCCTTTCTACAACCTCTACACGCTCGACTACGACGTGGCGCTGCTGGAGCTGGCGGGGCCCGTGCGCCGCAGCCGCCTGGTGCGGCCCATCTGCCTGCCCGAGCCCGCGCCTCGGCCCCCCGACGGCGCGCGCTGCGTCATCACCGGCTGGGGCTCCGTGCGCGAGGGAGGTAGGCGCGGATGGGCCCCCCGCGGGTTAGGGGTCCGGGGGCGTCGGGAAGGACCCCGCCTGCGCCCCCATCGGGAGTCCCAACGGCGCAGGGCGGGCACGGGCCCACCAGGTTCCGTCTCGCCCGCAGGCTCGATGGCGCGGCAGCTGCAGAAGGCGGCCGTGCGCCTCCTCAGCGAGCAGACGTGCCGCCGCTTCTACCCGGTGCAGATCAGCAGCCGCATGCTGTGCGCAGGCTTCCCGCAGGGCGGAGTAGACAGCTGCTCGGTGAGCGCACCGGGGCTCCGCGCGCCGGGCCCCAGCCCGCGGTGCGCTTCCTCAGATCAAACGGGGCACCTTTGGGGCCTCCGAGTTTCCACTGGACGACCACTTAGTGGCTACCCCTAAGAAGCCGGTGCCCCCCGCATCCTCCCCCGCCCCTCAGAGGGTCACGAGCAGGCTGGACAGAGGCTGCGGGCTGAGGCCCGGTTCTGCTCCTGGACCGCCAGGCGGGCGTCCACGCTCACCCGCGCACGGAACCAATTTCCCAGATAGTATGAGTGAGGCTCCCAGGGGAAGCCGCTAGCTGGGGTCACAGGGGGAGCCCGCAGACACTCCCGCGGTGGCGCAGGAGCACGCGGATCAGGCCAGGCCACCCTCGGCTGCTGCCAGGGAGGTGCTGCCTGCCCTGAGTGCCTCTCCTCTCCTCTCCTCAGGGTGACGCCGGGGGGCCCCTGGCCTGCAGGGAGCCCTCCGGCCGGTGGGTGCTAACTGGGGTCACCAGCTGGGGTTACGGCTGTGGGCGACCCCAGTTCCCAGGCGTCTACACCCGGGTGGCTGCTGTGAGAAGTTGGATCGGGCAGAACATCCAAGAGTGACCGCGCCGCGCGGCTGCCCAGGCCTGGGACCAGCGACATGAAGGTGGCAGGAACCAGCCGGCCACCCTTCCAGAGGAGGGGGTCCAGGCGGCAGGCAGGGGGTGGAGGGGTTGTGGGTAACTGGGGTGCGATCTAACTGCATGTTTTGTCCCAATAAACACAGCCCCTCGTTTGCAGCCCGCTGGCTCAGCCCTCCGTGTCACAGAAACGACAACTGCCCGCCCCTCAGCCAGGGCCCGGAGGTGGGAGGAAAGTTGGGGGCGGGGAGGCCTTCCCGGAGAGGGCCACCCCCAGCCTTGGGCAGCCTCACCTTCGAGGCTCCCTTTTATGTGACCGACGCTCCCCGTCACCCGGGAACAAGAAGGGGAGGGGGTGCTGAGGCTCAGTCCCCACAGAGGCCCCTACGGGGGAGCCGCACAGGTTTCTCTCGGCCGCACTCGGCGTCTGTCTGTGTGACCCCCGGAGGTCACGGTTCAGAAGGGGTGTGGCCACCGCTCCCAGGTCCAAACCCGGATGCTATGCGCAGCGCGTGAGGTCGATCGCCCCGAGCGCCAGAGCCGCTCCGGGTCTTTGCTCGACACTCGCCAGCCCAGGCCCTTAGGAGCGCCCTTCCTCACGACCCTCCGACCCCCCACCTTTAGCGGGAGTGAACACACACACACACACACACAGAAAACAAATGGAACCACTGGGACCAAGATGGCCACAAATCTGACGACCAACGGACCGTATTAAATGACACACCCACCGGCAGCCAGGAGCAGGTATTAAGGGTCAAAACAGGATAAAAAGGGGGTGACCCCCCCCACTCCTTCGAAGAAGCCCTGCCCCTCCCCCAGCAGACTACTGCATACGGCTCCCCATCATCGACCTCACTCCTCCTCCCTTTGAAATTAAATCCCCCCTCACCAGGTGGGCCAGCAGTTCGTCTGTGAACTGAGCTCCCACTTCTCCAGTCTTTGGCCACTGAATAAAGCTTGCGCATCTCAGCTTCCGCTTCCTTATTCACCGACTCCCAAATGGTAAAAGGACCCCACCCCCACCCCGAGGCAGCGAGCCTTGGCCGGGCGAGCGGGGTCCATACGATTGAATTCGGGAACAAGTTTTGGCGCCCAACGTGGGGCCCTTTCTGTCCTGTAACTCAGGGCTGAGCTCACTGACCCGGGGCTGACAAGGCCAGCTAAATAACTGGGCACTCTGCCCCAATGCTGAACCTCTGGGCCAGTGAGGACTACTGCATTCTGTCCGAGATCGAAAAGCTGCCAAGGATCAAGTGGCGTGCTCCCCAGGTAAAGGCCCCCCGCGCAGCTCATCTACAGCAAGGACGCTTGCTACAGATTGGGGCAGTGTCCAGGGGACACCTGACACGGGGTGGGCGCTGACCCCGCTCCGGCCGAGGTTTGGCTGTGAGGGCTGGCGAGTTAAGGGAAAGCCTCCTGGTCGTCTCGTTGGAGACAGACCTCAGTCTAGAGGACTGGACTGGGCAGCTGGTCATCTAAACAGAGCCGACGCCCTGGCAAGGGGAGAGGCAAGGTCGCACAATTGGTTGCCCAGTTGGACTAGTTCCCGGCAAGGGGAGTGGGCTGGACGGGAAGCCCTCCAGAGGCCACGGCGTGGCAAGAACACCTCCTTGTGTGTGATGCGAGCCCTAGCCTCTGTTCCTGGCGCGCACAGGCGAGCGTCAGGCTCCGATCTGTGTGGCCCTGCCTGTCCTGGCGCTCTTGGAAGTCGCACGCGCCTCAACCATAGGTACAGGCTGAGCGCTTACAGGCCTCTCGGGCGCTCGCCACCAAACAGACTCTCGTGTGAAAGGGTATGCTGGTCGTGGACCAGGGCAGGTGAGCGCCAGTCCCGCTGCCGCCTGGACGCACGCGGTAGAACGCTCAGCCCCACCGCCGCGGAGTCCCCACCTCTAGGCTCTAGTCGGAAACCCAAGAGCACGTCTTGTGTTGGTTCCTCTTGCCCTAACTGGCCATCCCGGGCAGGGTCCACGTCTCTCTCAGGCAGGTCTCTCCCCGCTACCCTCCATCGCAGGTCCCTAGGAATCCCTCCTCTGAGACACAAACCCTTTAAAGATCTTGTTTTTGCCAGATTTCAGGAAAATCACTTTGCCTGGCTGGGGAAGGAAGAGGACCTCCACATTGTCCGAAGGCCTTGGGTCCTTATAGCTGAGAGTAGAGAAAACTGGATACATGCCAAATGAGCATTCCGCCTCCCTGCCTGTTTACAAACACTGTCACCGAGCAGGGACACGCCCTCTTTGAACAGACCTCCTCGCTGCCAGGGAGGCCCTGCGGGCAATTTGCCCAATTGGAGAGAGAACACTTATTTCCTACTCCGCCTTCACCCTATCTCCAGGGACTGGTGGCTGAAAGCACCCACCTACACTGAGTATCTCCTGCAGACCCACAATGGGGCTGGCAATGTCAAGTCGCTGAACTAAAAGGGGACCTTATAACCAAGGCGCTCTCAGACAGCGCCTCCCCTTCCAGCCCCTTCAGGTTTCAGTTAGAGCGCCGAGACCTCTTGGTGTGGGCTCCACACACTTATCAACCCTGGAACTCCCTTCTCCTCACAGCACTTTTCAAAATGCAAACAGCGGACTTCCCTGGTGGCGCAGTGGTTAAGAATCCGCCTGCCAATGCAGGGGACACAGGTTCAATCCCTGGTCCAGGGGGGATCCCACATGCCGCGGAGCAACTAAACCCGTGCGCCACAACAACCGAGCCTGCGCTCTAGAGCCCGCGAGCCACAACTACTGAAGTCCGTGCATGTAGAGCCCGTGCTCTGCAGCAAGAGAAGCCACCGCAATGAGAAGCCCACTCGCCACAACTAGAGAAGGCCCAGGCACAGCAACGAAGACCCAACACAACCAAAAATAAATTAATAAATTTTTTTAAAAAACCCAAACGCGAGGTTACTTCTAATCTCTCTCCTGGTTTTGGAGTCTCGCCTGACGGTCCTCGTGACACCCTCCCTCCACCAAGGGCAGCTACTCCCCCTTCTGACAGTTCACCTGAGTCACCTACCCCTACCTCTCCTGGTTCCCTGAGGCCTTCTACTCCCCCAATGCACCAGCCCCTACCTGCTGCCCCCTCCCCGACTCGCCCACCTCCGTCTCTCCACACAGCTCCGCCGGGGACCAGTCCACTGCACAGCGTCGCCGCGTTCAGTACCAGCGCCCTGGAATCGGTGGGCTATTCCCCCTTCAGGAGGTCCCCAACGGAGGGGGCAGTCTGACCATACGTATGTACCCTTGTCTTCCCAGATCTACATAACTGGAAGGACAGATCCAAGGGTTTGAAGGATACCCCGAGGGAGTCCTTAATTTAGTCCAGGGAATATTCACACCCACTTCCCCACTTGGCGGATGTCCAAACCCTCCTGAACACCTTATTCTCCGGGGAAGAAAAGGCACCGATTACAACTAATGCAAGGGAGGAAGCTGATGAGACCCATCAACATAATGCAGGACACGCTCTACACCAGCCTGGAATCCAGGCCCTTCCCAGCACGGACCCTGGGCGGGGCTGCTGAGAGGAAACCCGCCGGCAGCCCCTCATGCGTTTCAGGGGTGTGACTGTGAAGGGCCTTCATTTGGCAAAGAAGAGACCCATAAATGGGACAAGGGTTCAGGGATCATCCGGGGCGGAAGGGAGAGCCCCCCGGGCTCTCCTGGAACGCCTCAGGAGTGCCGGCGTGTACACAGACGTGAGCCTGGGGTCAGGGGCAGGGCAGGCCGTTCTCAAGGCCCATTCCACTTCCCAGAGCGCCCAGACACGAGGAGAAAATGACAGAAGCCGGAGACAGGGCCCCCGGGCCCACTTGCCAGGGCCGGAGCCAGCATCTCGGGGCTTCAACCGCCGGGATCCGCGGGCGGATGCCGAGGGAACAGACGAGCAAAAGGAGCTGCCAGCATTCCGGCCGCCCACTGATGACGGCCCCGCCCCACCCCCAAGGGACCCTGAGACACGGGTGAGCCGCCAGGGCTTCGAGAGCACACCCACAGTGGGGGGCGGGGCTCAAAGCCAACCAGGGTGCAGTGCCTGGAGCGGCGCCGCCGGAAGGGGTGCCCCAAAGGTCTCCAAGGAAGCCAAGGGGACCACGGTGTCCTGGCCCACCCTCGCGGCCCCACGCATGGCAGAAGCGGGCTGAAGGGGCCTCGGCTGACCCTGACCGTCGGGGCTGGGACGGCTGACATCCTAGTCACACACGGGCTCCCTACTCAGTCCTGAACACCCAGCAAGGCGGGGCGACCAAAGAAAACTGTACCAGGATGGGAGTGGAAGGGGACTCCCAGGAACGTAACAGAGCTCCTTTGCGTGTGGTTTGGAAGAGAGAATGTTCTCCCTTTTCTACGCCCCGGAACGCCCGACTCCTCTAAGTGGGAGAGACCGACTACACAGACTGGCAGCTACGCTTTATCTGAGACAAAAACCTTACCCCTGAAACGCCCGAGACCCCCCTTCCGTTCTGGAGCCCTAGTGCTACTGCCCTCGGCCAAACATAATGGCCCAGGGATACCCCTGGTGGCCCAGGGGGTAAGGCTCCACGCTCCAATGCGGGGGGCCTGGGTTCCATCCGTGGTCGGGGAACTAAGATCCCACGTGCCACGGGGCCACTGAGCCCGTGCGCCGCAACTACCGAGCCCATGCGCCGCAACTACCGAGCCCATGCGCCGCCATGAAAGATCCCGCGTGCCGCAAGGAGGATCCCGCGCGCCGCAACTAAGACCCGGTGCAGCCAAATAAATTAATTAAATAAATATTTTTAAAAACGGCCCAATTATCCTTAAGGGGGTTAATCCCTCTGTACGGTCTTGCCACACCATGGGCACCGCCGGTCCTCATCAAGCTGCGACCCGGCCACAATCACCCAGATAAAGAGCCACACGGCTTAAGGAAAGAAGCCCACTCAAGCAAGGGCTTCTCCGACCCTGCCAGTGCCCCGGCAGCCCTTCTGTGCGGCCAGCGACGAAGCCGAATGGGAGACACCAGCTAGTTCAGGACCCCTGGGCCACGAATGAAGCTACGGAGGAGATTCACCCTGCGGTGCGAAAGCCGTACACATTACTCTACCCTAAACCCTGAGAGGACCTGGTACTCCGTTAGACTTAACAGGTGCCTTCTTTGTGTGCCCCTAACCCAAAATCTCATTAAGATTTTGCAATCGAAAGGCAGGAACCCCGACAGCACGAGGAAACAACGGTGCTGGGTGGTTCCGCCCTGAAGATGGTGGTGAGCTCGGGTTAGAACAGGGAACTATACTGCAGCGGGTGGCTGACGTTCCCATCACCAGGCCCGCCAGAGCCTTCCGACTGCAACACAGCTAACGCCTTCAATCATCCGGCGGAGAGAGGACAGGAAGTTTCAAAGAAAAAGCCCAGCTCCCCTCCAGCGGGCAGAACACTTACGATTTATAGTAGAAAAGGGGCACAGGGCGCCATCTAAGGAGAGGAAGGGGCTGATGTGCCAGACGGCGGGCACCCCTAGTAAGGGAAAGCAGCTCCAGGGTTTCCTGGGGATGCTTGTCTAGGGATTCCCAACTTTGGCTGAATTGCTAAGCCCTCGTCTGAACAAGTAAAAGGGAAGAATCTTGACTTTTGGAGCGGACCCCCAATTGTGAGCGGGCACTCCTGGAACTGAAAAGCCGTCTCGTGAGAGCCACCCCCCCTTCCCCGCGACCTGAGCCGTCCCCTCCATCTATATGTACGTGAGACAGGAGGCACTGCCCCGGGGGAGCTTTCAGGAAACTGGGACCTCTGACTCGGGGTCGTAGCTAAAGGGCGTCCCCCGTGCTTACGGGCTGGGGCTGGTACTTCCCAGCTCTTCAGAGAGGCTGACAAATTAACCTCTGGCCAGGCCCTGACCATCTGGTACTCCCACCACCTCCAGCCCCTCATAACCCTGCAAGTCCAAGCCGCACTTCTAGACGTGTCTGTGACTGAGGCCCTGTAATGTCCTCACCCTGCCCGCCCACTACCCCAGCCAGGTCCCAGATCAACCCGTGGTCGTGAGAAAGCTATGGAACAGGGGTACCCCCGTCGGCCTGACCTGAAGAGCTCCCCTGGACGGAATGCAGACTCAGAGTGGCTCACCCACGGGAGGAGCTTTAGGACAGATGGGACACGAAAGGCAGGACGTGGCGGCCCAGGTGGTTTCCATCGCTCGGGGGGTGGAGGTTAAAGCTCTGCCCTCTGGCCGCTCTGCTCAGAGGGCCCCGTTAACTGCCTGGCTTAACTGTCCTCATCGGGGCACTAGAGCCAGGGAAAGGAAAGCTGTCACTACCTACACGCTCATGGGGCCACGTGGAGGGGGAGGGGAACGCTGACCTCAGGGAACAAACAGATTAAGAATGAGGGAGAAGGGCTTCCCTGGTGGCGCAGTGGTTGAGAGTCCGCCTGCCGATGCAGGGGACGGGGGTTCGTGCCCCGGTCCGGGAGGATCCCACGTGCCGCGGAGCGGCTGGGCCCGTGAGCCATGGCCGCTGCGCCTGCGCGTCCGGAGCCTGTGCTCCGCAACGGGAGAGGCCACAACAGTGAGAGGTTCGCGTACCGCAAAAAAAAAAAAAATGAGGGAGAAATGATGTAGCTGCTGGAGACTACACTCCCGCCTGTGGAGGCAGCAGGTATCCACCGCAGAAGCCATCAAAAGAGAGAAGCAGGGATTTTAAGAGGAAATAACAGGGCGGACAGGACAGCTAAACCAGCAGCAGAGGGTGGGGACGGACTTCCGACGCCACTCCTGCCGGGTCCCCCAGACGCTAACTCCCATCCACCCCCCAGAAGAAAGGGAAAAGGCTTTGGGATGGGGCTATTTTAAAAGCCCAGGCCACCCGGGGTGACGGCTCCTGCCGTCGGCCTCTGCACTGCAGGCCACCAGGGAAGCTGGCCCGCGCACGCGTTATGGGCAGGAGGCCTGTGCCGATGGCTCATCAAGTCCATGACTACCCCAATCCCCACCATCTCCTTAAACAGGCGGATGAAGCCCTACCTGCCTCCAGAAAAAGCCCAACACTTACACCCGCCCCGGGGTCAAGACAGCGACCGCCACCCAGTATGAAGGCACGTGTCCAGGTCAAGACCGGCAAGCTGATTTTATAGTAATGCCCCAGGCAACAAGGAAATTTCAGATTTCTGCCGGCTGTGACTGCCACCTTCTCCGGCTGGATGCAGGCGTTTCCCACCTGAACCAAGACTGCCTTGGAGGTCTCCTACGCCCTGCTCAGGGAAATAATCCCTCGGTTTGGGCTCCCCAAGTCCATCCAGAGTGACAGTGGGCCTGCCTTTGTTTCCCAAATTACTAAGGGACTCTCTAGAGCTCTAGGAATTACATGGGATTTATACTCCACTTGGACACCACAGTCCTCAGGAAAAGTAGAACAAATCAAACCCTCAAAAGAAACTTAGAGAAACTAGGTCCAGAAACTTATCAACCCTGGATGTCCCTTCTCCCCACAGCACCTTTCAGAACGCAAATAGCGGACGCCCCTCGTGGCACAATGGTTAAGAATCCTCCTGCCAACGCAGGGGACACGTGTTCAAGCCCCGGTCCGGGAAGATCCCACATGCCGCGGAGCAACAAAGCCCGTGCGCCACAACTACTGAGCCCGCGAGCCACAACTACTGAGCCTGCGTCCACAACTACTGAAGCCCTGCGCCACAACTACTGAGCCTGCGCTCTAGAGCCTGCGAGCCACAACTACTGAAGCCCCCGTGCCTAGAGCCCGTGCTCCTCAACGAGAGACGCCACCGCAAGGAGAAGCCTGCGCACCGCGATGAAGAGTGGCCCCCGCTCGCCCCGACTACAGAGAGCCCGCGTGCAGCAACGAAGACCCAGCGCAGCCCAAAATAAAGAAATTTGTAAAATTATTTTTAAAAAAATTTTTAAAAAGAATGCATATAGCCCCCAAAGGAAAGCTCAGGTTGAGTCCATATGAGCTCAGGTACTGGAGGCCCATTCCTGAAGGACCTGGCTCCAAGACCAACCTGAGGGATATGGAGCGACCGAAAGATGCCTTACAGAAAGGGGAAATAAGCAAAGCTCTACACGCCGACAGGGATCCGGAACTGCCTTCCCTTTCTGACATCACTTTCCATCCTTTCTCCCCTGGGGACTGGGTTTACCTGAGAACCCAGAAGGCTGGAAAACCACAAGACCAGTTAGACCTCAAGTGGACAGGACCTTAGCTGTAATCCTGACCACTCAGACTGCCTGACAATTACAGGGCACAGCCCCGTGGACCCTCCGCACCGGAGTGAAGGCAGCACCCATACCCGAGGAAGAAGTTACTGAGCCACCCACTCCACACAGCCGTGAACCTCTTATAACCCTTAAATTACTTTTCAAAAGGAAGAACTTACTGATACATAAGTAATGTGGCGGACAGGCTTAGCAGTTGGCTAAGCCTGTCCCTTAGAACAGTCCACATGAAATGAGAGCCTAACGCAGTAGTACATTTCTCAGGGATTACAGCCTGTGGACAGACTCTATCCCAGTGCTGGTCTGTCACCCCCACCCACAAAGCGATGCCTGTGTTACATCTTACCCCTAAGAATGACAGTGTCACTCTCACTTGGCTAGCGGGCCTGCTAAACCTACCCCTCGTGAACGCAGCCTTCCTGCTTGGACCTCATCCCTGAAATTAACATCTCCAGCAAATACAAAGCACTCACTCTAAAGTGCCCACGTCAGCAGCCCCTACCAAAGGCAGAAGCTTGCAGTAATGCCCTGGGGCTGCTCTGGACTCTGAGCACTGCTTCTTCCACTGCCCCACAATTTAAGTGCCCCGGGATTGACTCCTATGGAAATCTCACCCCCTGGTGCCCTCTGCACCCACTCAACGAATACACACAGGGACCAGACAGGAGATGCACTTATGGGGGAGGGAAGACGCCAGTTGTCTGGCGTTTAGTTGTGGGGCCCTGCTGAGGCCTGGGGAAAAGCCACTCGTCAAGAACCCCCCAATGACTCCTGCTACACAGGTGGGCCTCTCCCCTCACACTGCAAGGGAACCCCCTCTTGGGCTAGCCACTTAGGGAGGTGGTTCAATTCCTCAGAAGTGCGCTCGGCACGCGTTCCCCCTGCGTACCTGGTTCCTTTGTGGCCCGAGAATAAACCAATTGCCCCATCAGAACGACCCCAACTCCTTCCCTTCTCTGGGGTGGGCTCTAGCCTCTCCTTGCTTAAATAATGCCCAATTTATGAAACAATGCACACTAGGCCGGCCGAGTTCTAGGAACCGAGGTATAACCATTCATGACATCGGTATCACCCAGCCCTGAGATCAAAGGGCCATGGGACTCATTCTAGCAGGAGCAGGGATAGCTCTCCGACTGGTGGCCCCCTGGGGAGGTCTCACATACCAGGAAATCACTCTACAAGATTTCACACCAGGGGGCTTCCCTGGTGGCGCAGTGGTTAAGAATCTGCTTGCCGATGCAGGGGACACAGGTTCGAGCCCTGGTCCAGGAAGATCCCACATGCCGAGGAGTGGCTAGGCCCGTGCGCCACAACTACTGAGCCTGTGCTCTGGAGCCCGCGAGACACAACTACTGAAGCCCATGTGCCTAGAGCCCGTGCTCCACAACAAGAGAAGCCACCAAGATGAGAAGTCCGCGCACTGCGACGAAGACCCAACTCAGCCAAAAATAAATAAATTAATTAAAAAAAAAAAACTCACACCGGTCCTTGACAGTTCGTCTAAAAACACGGAGGTTGAGTTGGCAGAGTGAACACAGCCTGAAGGGGTTAGCGCACCACGGCTGGCCGGGAGGGAGTCCGGTTGAAGTCCGGAGCTGCCGAAGAGACAAGTGACCTTTTCTTCCCTCCTTGATTCCTGGGCGCGAGGAGAGGGGATTAAGCGCGCCGCTTAAAGGAGCCCCAGAAACGGGCGCGGAGCTGCCGAAGAGACAGGAGACTTTTTCTTGCCTCTTTGCTTCCTCGGGCGCGAGGAGAGGGGATTAAGAGCACCGCGTAAAGGAGCTCCAGAAACAGGCGCGAGCCGCGGCTGTCGGCACAGACAGTAGAGACGGGTGTGGGACGCTAAGGCCGCTGCTGCCGCCACCAAGAGGCCTGTGTGTGAGCACAGGTCACTCTCCACACCGGCCCTCCCGGGAGCCCGTGCAGCCCGCCACTGCCGGGGTCCCGGGATCCAGGGACAGCTTCCCCGGGAGAACGGGCGGCGCGCCTCGGGCCGGTGCAGCGTCACGCCGGCCTCTGACGTCGCGGACTCGCCCCGCCCCCGTGCCCCTCCCTCCCCCCCGGCCTGAGTGAGCCGGAGCCCCCCAATCAGCTGCTCCTTTAACCCCGTCCTGTCTGAGCAAAGGGCAGAGGCCCTCAGACGACCTACACGCAGAGGCGGGACCAAGTCCAAAGCTGAACCCCAGGAGCTGTGCGAACAGAGAGGAGAGGGGGAGGTCTTTCCCAGCAGCCTCAGAAGCGGCGGATTAAAGCTCCACAATCAACTTGAAGTGCCCTGCATCTGTGGAAAACCTGAATAGACAACAAATCATCCCAAGTTGAGGAGGTGGACTTTGGAAGCAAGATATACTATTATTTTCCCCTTTTTTTCTTTTTGTGAGTGTGTATGTGTGTGCTGCTGTGTGAGATTTTGTCTGTATAGCTTTGCTTTCACCATTTGTCCTAGGGTTAGACCAACCCGTTTTTCTTTTTTAAATATAAATTTTTCTTCTTAATAATTATTTTTTATTTTAATAACTATACTTTATTCTACTTTGTCTTCTCCCTTTCTTTCTTCCTTTCTTCCCTCCCTTTTTCCTTCCTTCCCCCCTTCTTTCCTCCCTTTCCTCCTCTCCACCTTCCTTCCTTCCTTTCTTGCTTTCGTCCTTCCTTCATTTCTTCCTTCCTTTCTTCCTTCCTTCCCTCCCTCCCTCCTTCCTTCCTTCCTCCCTCTTCTTTCCTTTCTATTTTTTCTCCCTTTTATTTTGAGCCGTGTGGATTAAAGGCTCTTGGCGCCCCAGCCAGGCACCAGGCCTGTGTCTCTGAGGTGGGAGAACCAACCTCAAGACACTAGTCCACAAGAGACCTCCCAGCTCCACGTAATATCAGACGGCGAAAATCTCCCAGAGATCTCCATCTCAACGCCAAGACCCAGCTTCACTCAAGGACCAGCAACGAACAGTGCTAGACACCCTATTTCCAACAAAGAACAAGACAGGTCTACAGCCCCATCCATTAGCAGAGAGGCTGCCTAAAATCATAATAAGGCTACCAACATCCCCAAACACACCACCAGACGTGGACCTGCCCACCAGAAAGACAAGATCCAGCCTCATCCACAAGAACAGAGGCACTAGACCCCCAACCAGGGAACCTACTCAACCCACTGAACCAACCTTAGCCACTGGGGACAGCCACCAAAAACAACGGGAACTATGAACCTGCAGCCTGCAAAAAGGAGACCCCAAACACAGTAAGATAAGCGAAATGAGAAGACAGAAAAACACACAGCAGACGAAGGAGCAAGATGAAAAGACACCAGACCTAACAAATGAAGAGGAAATAGGCAGTCTACCTGAAAAAGAATTCAGAATGATAGTAAAGATGATTCAAAATCTTGGAAATAGAATAGACAAGTTGCAAGAAACAGTTAACAAGGACCTAGAAGAAATAAAGAGGAAGCAAGCAACGATGAGCAACACAATAAATGAAACTTAAAATACTCTAGATGTGATCAATAGCAGAATAACTGAGGCAGAAGGACGGATAAGTGACCTGGAAGATAAAATAGTGGAAATAACTAATGCAGAGCAGAAGAAAGAAAAAAGAATGAAAAGAACTGAGGACAGTCTCAGAGACCTCTGGGACAACATTAAACGCACCAACATTCGAATTATAGGGGTCCCAGAAGAAGAAGAGAAAAAGAAAGGGACTGAAAAAATATTTGAAGAGATTATAGTTGACAACTTCCCTAATATAGGAAAGAAAACAGTCAATCAAGTCCAGGAAGCACAGAGAGTCCCATACAGGATAAACCGAAGGATAAACACGCCAAGACACATAATAATCAAACTGTCAAAAATTAAATACAAAGAAAACATATTAAAAGCAGCAAGGGAAAAACAACAAATAACACACAAGGGAATCCCCATAAGGTTAACATCTGATATTTCAGCAGAAACTCTACAAGCCAATAGGGAGTGCCAGGACATATTTAAAGTGATGAAGGAAAAAAACCTACAACCAAGATTACTCTACCCAGCAAGGATCTCATTCAGATTTGATGGAGAAATTAAAACCTTTACAGACAAGCAAAAGCTGAGAGAGTTCAGCACCACCAAACCAGCTCTACAACAAATCGTAAAGGAACTTCTCTAGGCAAGAAACACAAGAGAAGGAAAAGACCTACAAGAACAACCCGAAACAATTAAGTAAATGGTAATAGGAACATACATATCGATAATTACCTTAAATGTAAATGGATTAAATGCTCCCACCAAAAGACACAGACTGGCTGAATGGATACAAAAACAAGACCCATATATATGCTGTCTACAAGAGACCCACTTCAAACCTAGGGACACATACAGACTGAAAGTAAGGGGATGGAAAAAGATATTGCATGCAAATGGAAATCAGAAGAAAGCTGGAGTAGCAATTCTCATATCAGACAAAATAGACTTTAAAATAAAGTCTATCACAAGAGACAAAGAAGGACACTACATAATGATCAAGGGATCGATCCATGACGAAAATATAACAGTTGTAAATATTTATGCACCCAACATAGGAGCACCTCAATACATAAGGCAAATACTAACAGCCTTAAAAGGGGAAATCGACAGTAACACAATTATAGTAGGGGACTTTAACACCCCACTTTCACCAATGGACAGATCATCCAAAATGAAAATAAATAAGGAAACACAAGCTTTAAATGATACATTACACAAGATGGACTTAATTGATATTTATAGGACATTCCATCCATAAACAACAGAATACACATTTTTCTCAAGTGCTCATGGAACATTCTCCAGGATCGATCATATATTGGGTCACAAATCTAGCCTTGGCAAATTTAAGAAAATTGAAATTGTATCAAGTATCTTTTCCGACCACAATGCTATGAGACTAGATATCAATTACAGGAAAAGATCTGTAAAAAATACAAACACATGGAGGCTAAACAATACACTACTTAATAATGAAGTGATCACTGAAGAAATCAAAGAGGAAATCAAAAAGTACTTAGAAACAAATGACAATGGAGACACGACAACCCAAAACCTATGGGATGCAGCAAAAGCAGATCTAAGAGGGAAGTTTATAGCAATACAATCATACCTCAAGAAACAGGAAGCATCTCGAATAAACAACCTAACTTTGCACTTAAAGCAATTAGAGAAAGAAGAACAAAAAAACCCCAAATTTAGCAGAAGGAAAGAAATCATAAAGATCAGATCAGAAATAAATGAAAAAGAAGTGAAGAAACAATAGCAAAGATCAATAAAAGTAAAAGCTGGTTCTTTGAGAAGATAAATAAAATTGATAAACCATTAGCCAGACTCATCAAGAATAAAAGGGAGAAGACTCAAATCAATAGAATTAGAAATGAAAAAGGAGATGTAACAACTGACACTGCAGAAATACAAAAGATTATTAGAGATTACTAAAAGCAACTGTATGCCAATAAAATGGACAACCTGGAAGAAATGGACAAATTCTTAGAAATGCACAACCTGCTGAGACTTAACCAGGAAGAAATAGAAAATATGAACAGACCAATCACAAGCACTGAAATTGAAACTGTGATTAAAAATCTTCCAACAAACAAAAGCCCAGGACCAGATGGCTTCACAGGCGAATTCTATCAAACATTTAGAGAAGAGCTAACACCTATCCTTCTCAAACTCTTCCAAAAGATAGCAGAGAGAGGAACACTCCCAAACTCATTCTATGAGGCCACCATCACCCTGATACCAAAACCAGACAAAGACATCACAAAGAAAGAAAACTACAGGCCAATATCACTGATGAACATAGATGCAAAAATCCTCAACAAAATATTAGCACACAGAATCCAACAGCACATTAAAAGGATCATACACCATAATCAAGTGGGGTTTATTCCAGGAATGCAAGGATTCTTCAATATACGCAAATCAATCAACGTGATACACCATATCAACAAACTGAAAGAGAAAAACCATATGATCATCTCAATAGATGCAGAGAAAGCTTTTGACAAAATTCAACACTCATTTATGATAAAAACCCTGCAGAAAGTAGGCATACAGGGAACTTTCCTCAACATAACAAAGGCCATATATGACAAACCCACAGCTAGCATCGTTCTCAATGGTGAAAAACTGAAACCATTTCCACTAAGATCAGGAACAAGACAAGGTTGCCCACTCTCACCACTCTTATTCAACATAGTTTTGGAAGTTCTAGCCACAGCAATCAGAGAAGAAAAAGAAACAAAAGGAATCCAAATAGGAAAAGAAGAAGTAAAACTGTCACTGTTTGCAGATGACATGATACTATACATAGAGAATCCTAAGGATGCTACCAGAAAACTACTAGAGCTAATAAATGAATTTGGTAAAGTTGCAGGATACAAAATTAATGCACAGAAATCTCTGGCATTCTTATACACTAATGATGAAAAATCTGAGAGTGAAATTAAGAAAACACTCCCATTTACCACTGCAACAAAAAGAATAAAATATCTAGGAATAAACCTACCTAAGGAGACAAAAGACTTGTATGCAGAAAACTATAAGACACTGATGAAAGAACTTAAAGATGATACAAATAGGTGGAGATATATACCATGTTCTTGGATTGGAAGAATCAACATTGTGAAAATGACTCTATTACCCAAAGCAATCTACAGATTCAATGCAATCCCTGTCAAATTACCACTGGCATGTTTTACAGAACTACAACAAAAAACTTCACAATTTGTATGGAAACACAAAAGACCCCGAATAGCCAAAGCAATCTTGAGAACGAGAAATGGAGCTGGAGGAATCAGGCTCCCTGACTTCAGACTCTACTACAAGGCTACAGTAATCAAGACAATATGGTACTGGCACAAAAACAGAAATATAGATCAATGGAACAGGATAGAGAGCCCAGAGATAAACCCACACACATATGGTCACCTTATCTTTGATAAAGGAGGGAAGGATATACAGTGGAGAAAAGACAGCCTCTTCAATAAGTGGTGCTGGGAAAACTGGACAGCTACATGTAAAAGTATGAAATTAGAACACTCCCTAACACCACACACAAAAATAAACTCAAAATGGGTTAAAGACCTAAATGTAAGGCCAGACACTATCAAACTCTTAGAGGAAAACATAGGCAGAACACTCTATGACATAAATCACAGCAAGATCCTTTTTGACCCATCTCCTAGAGAAATGGAAATCAAATCAAAAATAAACAAATGGGACCTAATAAAACTTAAAAGCTTTTGCACAGCAAAAGATACTATAAACAAGACCAGAGCTTCCCTGGTGGCGCAGTGGTTGAGAATCCGCCTGTGGATGCAGGGGACGCGGGTTTGTGCCCCGGTCCGGGAAGATCCCACATGCCGCGGAGCGGCTGGGCCTGTGAGCCATGGCTGCTGAGCCTGCGCGTCCGGAGCCTGTGCTCCGCAAAGGGAGAGGCCACAGCAGTGAGAGGCCCGCATACCACCAAAAAAAAAAAAAGACCAAAAGACAACCCTCAGAATGGGAGAAAATATTTGCAAATGAAGCAACTGACAAAGGATTAATATCCAAAATTTATAAGCAACTCATGCAGCTCAATAACAAAAAAACAAACAACCCAATCCAAAAATGGGCAGAAAAACTAAATAGACATCTCTCCAAAGAAGATATACAGATTGCCAACAAACACATGAAAGAATGCTCAACATCATTAATCATTAGAGAAATGCAAATCAAAACTACAATGAGATATCATCTCACACCGGTCAGACTGGACATCATCAAAAACTCTAGAAACCATAAATGCTGGAGAGGGTGTGGAGAAAAGGGAACCCTCTTGCACTGCTGGTGGGAATGTAAGTTGATACAGCCACTATGGAGAACAGTATGGAGGTTCCTTAAAAAACTACAAATAGAACTACCATACGACCCAGCAATCCCACTACGGGGCATATACCCTGAGAAAACCATAATTCAAAAAGACTCATGTACCAAAATGTTCATTGCAGCTCTATTTACAATAGCCAGGACATGGAAGCAACCTAAGTGTCCATCAACAGATGAATGGATAAAGAAGATGTGGCACATATATACAATGGAATATTACTCAGCCATAAAAAGAAATGAAACTGAGTTATTTATAATGAGGTGGATGGACCTGGAGTCTGTCATACAGAGTGAAGTAAGTCAGAAGGAGAAAAACAAATACCGTATGCTAACACATATATATGGACTCTAAGGGAAAAAAATGTCATGAAGAGATTAGTGGTAGGACAGGAATAAAACACAGATTTACTAGAGCATGGACTTGAGGATATGGGGAGGGGGAAGGGTGGGCTGTGATGAAGTGGGAGAGTGGCAGGGACATATATACACTACCAAATGTAAATTAGGTAGCTAGTGGGAAGCTGCCACATGGCACAGGGAGATCACCTCCGTGCTTTGTGGCCACCTGGAGGGGTGGGATAGGGAGGGCGGGAGGGAGGGTGATGCAAGAGGGAAGAGATATGGGAACATATGTATATGTATAACTGATTCACTTTGTTGTAAAGGAAAAACTAACACACTATTGTAAAACAGTTATACTCCAATAAAGATGTTTAAGAAAAAAATACATTACATAAGTGTGTAAAAAAAAAAAAAAAAGTTCGACATGAAAAAAAATAAAAATAAAAACACGGAGGTTGACTTATAAGGACCCCGTACTTCTCCAGACTCACTAGCAAACGTTGTTCTCGACAATAGGCTAGCCCTTGACTATCTCCTGGCTGAGCAAAGAGGAGTCTGCACAGTTTTGAATGAAACCTGCTGCATGTACATTTATAACTCTGGTCAGACTGAGGTCAACATAAAAGAGATCCATGTACAAGCTCAGTGGTTACACAGATGTAACACACAAGGTCAAGAGCCAAGCTCCATCTGGGATATGGTCACACAGAGCCCCCGCAGCTGAACTGGTTTCTTCCACTGCTTGGCCCACTAACTGCTATCATCCTTCGGGCCTTGTCTCCTTGACTGCCTTGTTAACTTCGTTAGTAAATGGCTCGAAACCGTCAAACTTCAGATGATACTAACACAAGGATATAAGCAACTGCGTCCTGGTGACAATCGAACTTATTTTAGGTTAGTCAGGGAACAGTTCTGTTCCTCTAATACAGGAAAAAACGACACCCACGTTCAGCAAAAAGCAGCTTCAGAAATCAAACCTTCGCCCTACAGCGCCCCTCAAGAATGAGCAGTAACAAGGGAAGCGGGGATTTTGTTGCCAGACCTAAGCCAGGTCTTTGCTCAAAACCTGCCACCCTCCCCGCCACACCTTCAGCAGGAGTGAACATAAATCTGTAAGCTTAAAAGGTCCAGAGATAAGAGACAATGCTACCGCACAAAGAAAAAACCAAGTGGAACCAGCTGGGACCAAGATGGCGGCAAATCCAACCTCCAACAGACCCTGAACCTCATTATGTGTTGATTTTACTATATTAACATATTAAATGACACACCTACCAGAGACCAATATATAAAGACCAAAACAGAATAAAAACGGTGTCCCCACCCCCAACTCCCTCAAAAAAGCCTTGCCCCTTCCCCAACAGACTAATGCGTGTACCTCCAATCATTAACCTCAGTCCTCCCTTTAAAATTAAATTCCCCTCGCCAGGTGGGTGAGAAGTTCAGCTGTGAACTTAGCTCCCGCTGCTCCATTTATTCGGCCACTGAATAATACTCGTGCTGTGTCAACTCTGCTGCGGCCCCAGCAGGGTCCACAGGACTTACGGGCGCACAAGGGGAGGTGGCACCGGGGCCAGGGCCCTCCCAAAACCCATGCTACGCCCACTAACACATGTGCCTGTAGGCGGAGGGGCCGGGCAGAGTCCCAATTGTCCCAGCACCAATCTTATTCTCATAAACTTCTGGCAGGCAGTACGCACAGGCTGGTCCCCGCCTCACAAACAACATTTACGGAAATGGGTCCGGGTCTGGGGCAAGGTTGGGGGGTGGCCTGCTGGCGCGTCGCGGTCACATGTTGGCTCGTTCCCGTTGCAGCCGCGAGTTATAGGCACGGGACACGGTGTTCCAGGCGTCCATGTAGCGGTCCATGCACATGGCGATGCACTTCTGGGGACGGGGAGGGCGCACGGCTCAGGTCTGGACCGCGGCCGGCGCCCCCACCCCCCGGCAGCGGACTGCGCACGCGCCGCGGCCCCACCGCGTTGCCCCGTTAGCCCGCGTGCATGCGCAGAGGCCTCCCCGCCGGGTCCGAGCCCGCGACCCCGCCGGCCCCCCGCGTTTACCTGCTCCGAATTGTCCAGGGAGCCCCCCGGCTTCCCGATGCACTTCCGGAAGCACTTGTCCGTCATCCTCTGTGGGGACACGCGAGCCCTCAGTTGCGACGCCGGCCCCCGGCGGCCCCCGCCACCCTCGGCACCCCCCGCCCCCGCCCCGGACCTGCAGCAGCTCTTGCGCGTTGGCCACGGCGATCTGCACTTTCACCTGCTCCATGATAAGGCCAGGGTCCAGCTTCCCACCGCCGGAGCTCCCGAAATCCGAGCCGAAGCCACCCTCCATGGCTCCGCAGAGTCAACCGGACGGCAGCCGCGTCTGGCCACCCGCACCCACGCCGGAAGTCGGACACCGCAGGGCCCCACGGGAAATGCAATCCGAGCGTGCTGGGGGCGGGACTACAGATCTAATAAGGCCGCGCGGGGCCTCCCGCGCATGCGCAGACGAAAGAGGGCCAGAGTCGGTTTCCCGTGTAGGATTCCGGGAAGAAGGTAGGGACACGGGGCCAGAGGCCCCCCCGCCCGCGCTCAGGCTCCGCCCTCAAGGGTCCTTCCGCACTTGCGCACCGGGCGGTGGGCGCGTCTACACGGCGCCTTGGGCTGTGGGGCGGGGTGTTAAACCAGGGCGTCACGTGACGAAAAGCACTGCGGAGTGTCAGTGTATCAGGTGGGAAAAGAATGCAGAAAACTAGGGCGCCGCGGGGTCAGAGGGTAGGATCCTAAGACGCCCGCTTCACTAGGGGCTGGGGCTCCTATTTCAGCAGCCTGGCGTGGGAATAGACTCAGAGGGAGAATTTAAAACCAAAATGTTTATTGGAGTGTTGTATAAAAAAGTTTCCAGTCATAAAACGTGTATTACAAATCATCGGAGAAAACAAAAGACCACACGTTTGGCATGCCTCGTAAAAATCAACAGATCTGAAACGTGTCTCAACAGCCGAGTTCTTGAAACCGAGCCCAATAGCGTGTAGTGCCCACTAGCGTGTAGTGCTGATGACCCCTTTCGGGCTCAGAATTAAGACCTTTCCAGTAGCTTTAATGTCCTTGAGGAATGTCAGTCCCGGCTCGGATATGCTGATATAAATAGAACTGCTGGGTAGACGGTGTGGGTAAAAAACGAGCCCAAGTCTGAGCTTGTATGTTGTGGAAACAGCTGAGCGCCCAGACTGCGGGCCGGGAGCTGGCGGAGGCATTGGTGTCTCCCAGGGGTTGGTTCCTGCCAGCCACATCCCCGCAGGCCGTCCCTCCCCAGGGCTGGGAAGAGTGGGTTTTCTCCAGAAGGGTGCTCCTCATCACATGACAGAGGCTTAGAAAAAACAATAGCTTCTGCATCATTTTAAGTGGCTTAAAGTTAAGTATGTTTAAGGACATGCAAATTCGATTTCCCAGGCCCTGGCTGACACTGTAACACTGGACTCTGCTCCGTGTTTTCAAAATACTTGATTACCAATGACCGTCACCAGCCTCCAGCCACAAGGGGCCACCAGTCCAGTGCACCCCCCCACACACACCAGCCAAGGGCATCCCAGCACCTGTCTGGGCCACTTCCATGCTCCACCCAAGATCTCAAGCAGGTAAGAAAATTCATCTGCTGGGAACAACCCCTACCAGTGAGCCTGGGGGCTCTGCAGGCACTAGGGCAGCCCTTCGTCTGTTTTGGGGGACCTCTGGGCCTGCAGGGAGGGTGGGGCCCTCTCCCTTCCTTCCTGTCCTCCAGCCCAGCCTGCAAAACTGCTTCAGCAATTCAGACCCCAAATTCCAGGACAGACTTTTGATCCTCAGGGACTCCCAAAATACCTTGAGGATGTAGCCAGTGCAGTTCCCACTTGCTTGAGGGCCACCTAGCCCCACCCTCCCAGCATCTCATCAGGCTCCCCAGACCCTCCCTCTGGCAGCTCCTGCCACATCTGGGAGAAGGAAGACAGCCTGTGACCTCACAGGCCTGCAAGCACTCCTGGGCAAGTGCACACTGGGGGGGCGGGGGGGCGTTGCCAGGTCAGGAAACGCTTTCCAGGGGCTCCCCCGTCCCCGAGGAGCTGTTCTGGTGAGAGATGTCTCCCTCCACAGGAGAAACACAGCCCCGCGGTCCAGGGACTCAGGTGGCCACGGAAAGATGCTCGGACTTAAAGCCAGAGTCTGTAGGGGATTCTAGACTCAGCAGCATCTTAGTTTTGTGCCACTGGCACCTTCCTGGCCTGGGGCTCAGGCCTCGGGCCCTTGTCGCCATGATCGATTCCCAGGGAAAGGAGGCAGGCACGCTGCTCCCGGCCTGGGGTGGGGGCAGGCCACCTCCATGGCTCAGTATTGCGCCTTTTAAGACTTGAGCTGCACTTTCTGAGAGAAGTTTGCCGTCTGGGGCCTCAGAGCCCACAGAGACAGGCCCCCCAATGCCACCCCCTCGGGGGACCGTCCTGGTGACCCTGGCATACATGAGCCCCTGAGGTGGGATCCTGGCAATGTGTGTACTGACTGATGTAAAAAAATAAATATCCGTTAAAAAAATAACTTCTGTGTATCTACGTGGCAGAGGCGTCGAAGGTAAGCTGATGCAGGGAGGGGGCCTCCAGGCAGCCAGAAGCTGGACCGTGACATGGAGCCATCCCGTAGGGGTCAACTGGTCCTGGCAGGTCTGTCTCAGAAACACCATTTCGGCAAGAAGTTACAGAGGAAGCCGGGATATTAGGATATGCCGAAGAATACACATGAGTCAGCGTGCCCCATGCACAAGGCACAGAGTCGGAGAACGGGGAGTCCAGCGTCTCGCCCTGAAGTCACCCTCCTCCGAGGGGAGGGTGGGAAGCGGTGGTTACAGGTGGACGTCATGCTGGAGCCCAAGGCATTTGTTTCCGAGTTCGTCACATCTGTCCCCTCAAGGCTTACCCGAGGACAAGTCTTAGAACGGAATCATCCCCGTAAGGTGAGGAACTCAGCTGCAGAAAGCCTCAGAAACGTGAGGTTCCAGCAGCCAGAGAGGGAGCCAGGAGGCCGACCCCACGCACCCCAGTTCCTGAGAGCAGAGCAGAAATTGTGACAAACCCCGAAGCCCAGGCCTGATGGTAAAAGCCTGCGATTCCCTTGTTCGGCGCCTGGTTGGCTGAGCCACCAGAATTCCACAGGGCGCCCCTTCCCCCCACCGTGTCAGAACCCGGGTTCTGAATCTGTTTTTTTTAAAAGCTTAATAAAAAACAACTCTTGGATGCCTGCGCGCGGTTCTGCTCTGTCCACCTCAGGCCTCCTCTCCCGCCCTGAGCCCAGGCTGCAGCTGAGACCGAAGCGGTGGACGGGCCCCCTGGACGCCCAGCCCAAAGCCCGCTAGCCACTCGGCTCCTGGGCCCCAAGCTCAGCCAAAAGGTGAGAACGGGGCCCTGAACACTCTGGACAGTGGTGACGAAGGGCCCAGGGAAACCCAGCGACAGGAAAGCTCAGCAGAGACCCACCCCCACGCTCTGGCGTGCTTAAACACTCTCTAGAAATGTACCAAGGACTAAAGAAGCCAATGATATAAAAATAGTTTTCAGTGGCCCTGGATAAAGAAAGACGTGTGATGAGGCATGTTCGGTTCACATGACGCGGCAGCCTCGAGAGGTGGTCCTCGGGTCCCCCTGCAAGGAAGGACGGCACCAGTGAGGAGGCCAGGAAGGCAGCTGGTGGCCCCCAGCCCCCTCCAGGAGGGGCCGGACCGGGGCGGGGCCTGAGCCACCATGAGAAGCTCAGCTCCCGGCAAGATGACCCCAGCCTCAACGGTCCCTGTTCCAGAACCTTCCACGTCTCCCTCATCTCTGTTCTGAGCTACAGAACACAGTACAATTGTTTCAGACCCTAGAGAGCCTTGCACTTATATCTCATCCAGTGTGGTTCCTTAGCTCCCCACCTTCCCCCAAAAGCCATCATTAAGTCACCAGCACCCCACTCTGGAGGAAACGTGGTCACAGGGGGTTCACTGAGAACCCTCGGGGCTGCACCAGAGTCACTTTGAGATGCAATAGGCTTTGAACACCCCACTCCCAGGGTGCCCGGGCCAGTACCCTGAGGTCCACACAACAAGCAAGCCCAGGAGGCGAGGGCAGCTGGCTCCACGGCCTGCCTCTGGCTGTAAGCTCTGCGGCCTGGCCGAGCCAGGGCGAGACCTGGGTGGTGCCCAGGGTAGCCGCGTAAACAGGGCCCACAGGCGTGTGCACGTGCGTGTGTGCGCATGCCGCCCGGGAGCCTCTACCTGCTGATGGAAAAGGTCCTCCTCTCCAAACTCGGCCGCCTCGTCCTCACCCTCCTCCCCGTCCTCGGCCTCCCGCACCACCGAGGACTGCTTCACGGTTCTCATGGCCACTTCCTATGCGAGATGACACAGCAGCTGCAGACAGCCACCCCAGGTGCTGGGGGCCCAGCCCACAGGTGAGGGGGTCAGGCTGCTCGGATGCCCAGGACCAGGCCCAGGCTGCGCTCACCTGCCCTGCTGGCCGAGTCCCCACCCCAGGAGGGACCCCAGGACCGAGGCAGAGGGAGGTGCTCACCTCCCCGTCAGCATTGACCAGGATGGTCCGGAAGCTCTCGCCCGCGCCCCAGCTGTTCTGGCTCTTCCACACGAGCGTGGACGGGGGGCTGTGAGCCACCCCTGCACCGGCTGCCCATACCTGCGGACACAGGAGGGCCTCCTGGTTAATGTCAGCTCCAGTCCCAGTGGCGTGTACCACCAGCCGGCCCTCTATCACAGGCTCCCTCGATGCTCTGGGCGTTTAACCCTTCTGGCCCTACTGGGTCCTGGCTAGGGATGATAGTCACCAGGGTATGGAAGAAGAGACTGAGGTTCACAGTGACCAAGGGCTCTCATCTTGGCAAATGGGCCAGGCTGGAATCGGAAGCCCTAGTTAGAGTCCATGCCTATTGGCTGTTATGTGCCTCAACGGTGCCTGGACAGACAGCCCAGACAGCCTGGACTCAGCCCCACCTCCACCACGGACGCCCGGCACATCACGGAGGCCCTCCCAAGGGCTCCAGGGAAGCCCGGATGAAGAAACACTGGCACACAGGTGATCTGTGACAGCAGGCAGCTGTTCTCGGTGCCGGGGCTCCACCCCTGTAATGCTCCCCCGCCCCCATCCCAGTCGCACCTCACATCCTGCCCGCTCCCTCTCCGCAGCCACCTACCGTCACCGTCTGGCCGGCCCGCAGCACATACTTGGGCGTGAACTTGTAGGCGATCTCCTCCCCTTCTAGGATCTGCCTCTTGATCCTCCAGTTGCCCAGAGACTGATCCTGGCAAAGGGGACGGGCGTTGGCCCACGGCTCCGAGAAGACCCAGCGGGTTCCCCACGGGTTGGGTGGGGGCCTCACCTTGTCCGAGCTGTTCTTCAGCTGCACGAACCTGCCCTCCAGGTCGATCTCCTCGATGCTGATGCTGCCCGAGGCCGAGGCCTGCTGGGCCAGGCGGAAGCTGCTGCTGCTGCTGCCCGAGCCGGTGCCGCTGGAGCCCGTACCCGGCGGCTCCTCCACCTCCAGCCGCTTCCGCTTGCTGCGGCCCAGGCGCCCGGAAACGGACACGCTGCCGCTGCCGCTGCTGCTCGATGTGGCCCGCGAGATGGTGATGCGCGACGACGGGCTGGGGGACAGCTTCAGCCTGGGGGCGGGGTCGCGGGGTGACTGGTGACTCAACCCCCCAGGCCCAGGACAGCACGCTCGCCCCACCTCCACCCCCACCCCCGGCCGCGCCGCGCCCACCTCTCCTCCTCGCCCTCCAGGAGCTTGCGGTAGGCGCTGATCTCCATGTCCAGGGCCAGCTTGACGTCCAGCAGCTCCTGGTACTCAGCCAGCTGCTGCTGCATCACGTCCCGCATCTCTGTCATCTCCCGCTCCTTGGCGTCCAGCATCTTCCGGAACTTGTCCCGCTCCCCGGCCACGGTCTCCTCCAGCTCCCGGATCCGGTCCTCGGCCGCGTTCGCCTGGGGCGGGGTCCACGCGCGTCACAGGGGGAAGCCCGGCCACCTCCGGGCCTCTTCCCTGCACCGACGGTGGGAGGGACGGGACGGGGCCTGAGGAAGGGTCAGGGGGCTCTGGCGAGTCACCTGCTTCTGGAGGCCGGAGAGCTGGAAGCTGAGGGACTCAACCCGCATGCGGGCCTCCTTCAGCTCCTCCCGAGCGGCGCTGGCGGCCTTGTCGTTCTGGTCGGAGCTCAGCTTGGCGTTGTCCAGCTGCGGGGACACGGGAGTGCGTGAGAGCCCGTGCGGGGCTGGGCGGGGCGGCGCGCGGGGCTGGCGGGGCGGGGCAGCGCGCACGCGCACGCGCACCTTGGCCTGGTAGGTCTGCTCCAGCTCCAGGCGGTACAGCCGCACTTGCTCGTCGTGCTGCGCCCGCAGCTCCTCCAGTGCCTGGGCCATCTTGAAGTCATACTCCTGCTGCCGGCTGCTGTCCACCTCCACCAGGCGCCGCTCGTGTCGCCGTCGCGTCTCCCGCACCTCCTGGGGACACAGCCGCGCGCTCACCGCCCTGGTCTGCTCACCAGCGTCCCCGACCCACCAGGGGCTGGACCGAGGACACGAAACTGTGCCAACCGTGACCCTCTGGGGAGGGGCCAGGTCACCTGTTCACACCCCACAGCACAATTCACAACCACTGAAGAGCGGCCGCCCAGCGTCTCCCAGCTGACGGCCGATCAACACACGGGTCCCTCCACACACACGAGCATCACTCATTCATGAAAAGGGGTGAAGCCCTGACACTCGCTACAACGCGGACGGACCCCGAGAACACGACGCTCAGTGAGAGAAGCCAGACACAGGACACACAGCGTGTGATTCCACTGACGGGAAACGTCCAGAACAGGCAGATCCACAGACACAGAGAGTGGGTTCGTGGTTGTCAGGAGCTGGGGAGGGGGATGCAGTGACTGCCGATGGGGACGGGGCTTCTATTGGGGTGATGGAATGTTCTCGAATTAGACAGAGGTGATGGTTACACAATACTGTGAATGTGCTAAATTTCATTAAATTAATTGCATACTTTAAAATAGTTTTGTTATATTAAAAAACTGGAATGCAAATGGTAATGGGTACAGAGTTTCTTTTGGGGGGTTACAGAATGTTCTGGAATTAGGCAGTGATAGCTGCACAATTCTGTGAATGGACTAAAATCCAGTCTAAATTGTAAACTTTGAAAGATTTCTGCTTTGGGAATGTTTCAATAAAGCTGTTATTAAAAAGAATTCCTGATGGACCCCATCCTGGGTGTCTGGGGTCCAAGACAGGACAGCAGTGGGTGGAGACAGTGACCAGCTGACAGATGCCCCAGCCACATATGCCAGGAGCTGACCAGACAGCGGTGGAGTCAAGGGCAGGGGGGGCAGCCCCAGGGCTCAGGGCCTCGGGGAAACTCACTCCACAGACATCAGTCACTCATCTCTGGCACCTGTTTGTGGAACAATAGGAATTGTTTCTAAAGAAAGCCAAACGCATTTACAAAGGAGCTGGTGGAGCCTCAGCGGAACACCCACCCCGCCCCCAGGCCCGCCTCAGGGACGGAACCCCCCACCCCCCCACCCCCGCCTCCTCACGGGATCCCGGACAGATGTGGGCTTCCGCTTGGTGCCCCTGGCCGCTCTGGCTAGAGCGGGGCCTGGCTGGAGCTGGGAGCCTCTCTGTGGCTGCATCGGCGCCCCTCCTGCCGGCACTCTCTCAGGGAAGTGAGCACGGGAAGTGGCCCGGCCCACAGGGTTCTGTTCTGGACCGCGACATCACGACATCACAATGGGCTGTGATGAGGTGGGAGGGCCCAGGAAGCCCCGGGGCCCCGCGATAAGGAGGCGGGGGAGGGTCGGCAGGGGGCCGAATTGCAGCCCCCCCAAAAGGTGTGCCCATGTCCAGGTCCCCAGAACCTGTGAGTGTGACCTTCCTCGACAAAGGGGTTTTTTTTTGTTTGTTTGTTTGCAGTACACGGGCCTCTCACTGCTGTGGCCTCTCCCGCTGCGGAGCACAGGCTTGGGACGCGCAGGCTCAGCGGCCATGGCTCACGGGCCCAGCCGCTCCGCAGCATGTGGGATCCTCCCGGATCGGGGCACGAACCCGCGTCCCCTGCATCGGCAGGCGGACCCTCAACCACTGCGCCACCAGGGAAGCCCGACAAAGGGTCTTTGCAGATGTGATTAAGTTAAGGGTCTCAAGACCATCCTGGATTATCCAGGTGGCCCTGAATCTGAGGACGTGTCCTTGGAAGACACAGAGGAGCAGGGGGGAGAGAGAGACAGCCACGTGACGACAGAGGCGGGCGTCAGGGTGCGCCGGGCGGGCCCCACCTCCTCAAAGACGTCCTTGCGGAAGGCCAGCTCCTCCTGCAGGCTCTGGCAGCGGTTCTCCAGGTCCACGCGCATCAGCGTCTCCTTCTCCAGCTGCTTTTTGGCCACCGCGTGCCCATCCTCCGCCTGGAGACGTGGGACAAGGAGCTGGTGACGCTGCCTGCCTCAGCAGGCGGTCCTCGGGGGCCTGCAGCCCACCCACAGCTACCTTGGCCAGCTGGGCCCTCAGCTCCACCACGTCGTTCTCCAGGGCGCGCTTGTCACTGAGAGCGGCGGCCAGCTCCGCCTCACTCTGGTGGAACACGGACTCCAGGTCCCTGACGCGGCCCTGGGCCACCGTCAGCTCGCCCTCCCTCTTCTTTGCGCTGAAAGTCAGGGGCAGAAGTTAAGCAGGCAGCCCCGATGCCCAAGGCCAACTTCATGTCTGCCTCTGGGCCCCGGGCCCCGACCTAGCATCCCTCTCAGTACCAGAGCCTCACCTCTTGGCACCAAAGGTGCCCCATCTTCAAACCCACTCTGTACTGTACCAGGGGGACCCCGCCGGCCGCTCAAAATAACCCTCAAGACGTGGGTTTTCATGTCCTTTTCCAAGACTTTGGGGCACAGGAAGGGTCATTTAGAGGAGAACTCTGATTTTTTTTTAAATGTTTTATTTATTTACTTTTTTTTTTTTTTTTTTTTGGCCACGCCGTGCAGCTTTGCAGGATCTTAGCTCCCTGACCAGGGATCGAACCTGCACCCCTGACAGTGAAAGTGCCCAGTCCTAACCACTGGACCACCAGGGAATTCCCTGTGTATAATTTATTAAAGTAACAGATTAAAACCTCGGCCTTTGAAAAGTCGATCTCATTTGTAAACTTAAGCTATTTCAGGCGGGCTTGCCCAGCTTCTAACAGACAATTATCTCCAACATGAAATATTTAAGATGCCAAATAGACTTTTCTAACACACGACTCTTAAAAAAGGGGGAACATTTATGAACGCTGCTCTAAATCTCCTTGGGGTTGAGAGCTTGCCCACCTCCCCAGCAGCAGTGGGGACACCCAGGGCTCTCCCGGTGGGCACCCACCCCCTTGCCTGGTCCTGACAACCACAGACGCCCCCAAGACAACGGCCAGTGTCCCCTGGGGGCAGGACCGCCCTGGGCGACGACCACTGGGCACAGCCCACCAGTGGGAGGGGGCGGTGACTTCAGCCCCCAGGCT
This sequence comes from Kogia breviceps, assembly GCF_026419965.1. Classification (NCBI taxonomy): domain Eukaryota; kingdom Metazoa; phylum Chordata; class Mammalia; order Artiodactyla; family Physeteridae; genus Kogia; species Kogia breviceps. Next base: position 181,430,876 of record NC_081313.1, read on the forward strand.
GGCCGTCCCCACAGGAGCTCTGTGCAGGTGCTGCACCGGTGGCCTCTGTGAGGGCCTGGGGCGGGGGGGCCCTACAGCCCACACTCCTGAGCTCAAGCCACACAGTCCCGGTTCCTCCACTCACGGCGTGGGGCTGCAAACCCCACATCCCGGAGGGTTTGGGGAAACTAGAACCATTTGACACATCATTGCTGAGGACCCGCTTCATGGAAAGACCGTCCTCACACTAGAGATATATCTGCCAACACCCCTGTCCTCATGGAGAACTTTCTCATGGGTGCAGACAGCAGTGCCACCTGCCGCCCTTGGCCGTGAACGCGCGCGTTCCGAGGCTGGATGAAGCGGGAGGGGAGGGATGTGTGCGGGGCAGGAGCTGCTGGGCGGGGCCCTTGAGCCGGAGCCGTGAAGCCAGGGGCTGGGCCTTGTCTTTGGCAGGATCAGGGCGTCGTCTGGCAGAGCAGAGTGCAGAGGACTGGGGTGAGGCGTGCGGGCAGCTCACGGTCAGCCATGAGGCGAGGGCGCCAGGAGCAGGGGGATCAGGGAAGCGGACAGATTTCTAGACATCTTCACCCCATTCTAGGGCTCTGCAGAACGACACAGAACGGTCCAGAAAGCAGGGGTGCCAGCAGCCCTCACTGGCTTAAGTGCCTGCTTCTTAACAGCTTCAAGGCGCGAAAGCAGATCCCTCCCCTGGAGCCCCAGATCCTGGAGGGTCAGGCGGGAGCACCCGGCCTGTCAGTCCTCCACTCGACCACCTGCGTTACCATCATCACAGGGTTTTCGCGAGACATTTGGTAGGAAAAGAAAAGCACTGGCTGTAACCTGTCAGGAGGTTCACCTTGCTCGCTGTCACGTGCCACCCACACCTGTCTGCGAGGGCTCTGAGCCGAAGAGCAGGAAGCGAGGCTGGTTGGGCGAAGCACCTGCGGATGTGAGTGCCCACAGCCCGGGAAGCTTTCCTCCCAGAGCAGGGGCCAGAGTAAAAGCCACCAGCCCGGGTGCCCGACGGCGGGCACAGCTGCTACCCGAAGCTGTCGCGGAGCCTGGAACACGGCCGAGGGGCTGGGACGGCATCACGACACAGGCGCCATCGATGACCAGGCTCGAGGTCAGGAAAGCCTTGTGTTGTCTGCCGGCGTCCACCTTGAGTTTCAATTTTAAAAGGTGGAGAAGAAATGCACCAGGATCGGCCTCGGAGATTCTATCTGGGCAGAGGCTCATGGAGACTTTCATTTTTCTCTTTAAATTAAATGCATTATCTGCTTTCTCACCAGGGAGTATCTATGACTCTGAGAAGCAGAAAGAAACGTGACCTCTCGGCCCAGACGAGGAGGAGCAACACGCAGGTTGAGGGTGTCTGGGAGCTTCCGGGCTTGAGAGGGGCTGCGAGAATTCCAGAATTCTCCCAATCTTCGCCAAGAAGCTCAAGTCCCTTTTTAACTAAAAAATGTAATAAATTAGGAATTCCCTAGCGGTGCAGTGGTTAGGACTCCGCGCTTTCACTGCCGAGGGCGTGGGTTCAATCCCTGGTCGGGGAACCAAGATCGCGCAAGCCGGGAGGTGTGGCCGAAAGGGAAAAAAGAAGTAACAGACTGACGGGGTGTCCAGTTTACCTGTGGCTGTTTTAAAAGGTACAGATGGCCTCTGCCGCTCATCAAAGACCAGGTGGTTATACTGTGCGGGTCTGTCTCTGGGCTCTCTGTTCTGTTCCACGGAGGAACCAGAAACACATCACTAAGTGACAGAAGACAGTCTGAGAAGGCGACACACAGTGATTCTAACTCCAGGACACTCTGGAAAAGGCAGAGCTATGTGGGGACAGTAAAAGGATCCTTGGGGAAAAGAAAAGGGGATCTTTGGTTTCCAGGGGTTGGGTCAGTGGAGCACAGGGGATTTTCAGGGCAGGGAAACTACTCTGTGTGATACTATGACGGTGGACACGTGTCAGTGTACATTTGTCCAAACGCAGAGACTGCGGGACACCAAAGGAGAACCCCTGTGTCAAGTACAGACTTCAGCTAAGAAGAATGTATTAATATTGGCTCTTCAATCATTACAATGCGGCACAGCCACTACTGCAAGGTGGTCGCCATCGGGACCCTGGAGGGGGATTTGGGGAAACCTGTACTTTCCACTCATTTTCCTGTAAACCTAAAACTGCTCAGAAACAAAAACAAAAAATGGCAATTAAATTAATGGCAATTAAAAAGTCTACTAATTAGAAGAAAATGAAAAAGAACCCTGCAAACGTGAAGGTGGCAGTCAGCTGCTGCTGCGACTATGAACAGGGACTCCGGAGCCCGGGTCCAGGCCTCAGTCCTGGTCCCTGCCACGCCGAGGGACCGTGGATGACTCCTCCCCACACCTCAGCCTCGGCTTCCCCCGTAACCGAGTTGACGCCAGCCAGGACCTGCTGGGGCCTCCGTCAGCAGGGAGGAGATCTGGCGTCCCTCACGGAGCCCTTTATCTAAACGCTCGATGAGATTACGTCACTTTAGTCCTTATGCTACTACCATCACCACCAGCACCGCCTTGTCCTCCAAATTTCCTGAGCCTTTTACTCGGGAGCAGGTGGGAGACGCTGCTGCTCAAGAACAGGAAGAGAAGGTCACCCGCCGCCCCTGGCTTCCCCGGCTGGGCTCTGTGACCTGGGGCACCCCTTCTCTGGAGAAGGGGAGGGGCACAGGGCTACCAGCTACCAGGGATTCAGTCCCCGGAGAGCTGCTGGGTTTTAACTCTTCCTGGGGCCAAATTATATTGGGGGATAAAGGCTCTAGACAGGGCGGCCAGAGGGCCAGGCCACAGAGGCCGCCACCACCACCCGCCCAGCGGCCCCCAGAACCCACACGGCCTGCCCCCAGGAGGGCTGCCCGAGCCGGGGGCCCCGCTCAGACGGGCCCCGCCACCTCGCACAGGGCGACAACCCCTGCCCCGGCCCCCCCGCGTGCCCCGGCATCAGGCAACATCGCGCCGGCCGCGGCCCCACCTCTTGTTGGCCTCGTCCAGGTCGGCCCTCAGCTTCCCAATTTCGATCTGCAGCCGGGCCCGGTCCCGGGCCGTCTCGTCCAGCACCCGGCGGGCATCGGCCAGCTCCGCCTCGTACAGCGTCTTGATGCCGCTCACCTGGGGGGACAGACAGGCCGAGGTGAGGCGCACCCTTCCCCGCCAACACGGCTCCCGCTCACCCCGACGCTGCCGCCCCAGCCTCCCCAGGTCACCGGCCCCCATCGCTGGCCGCCGCTGGGCCGCACCTGCCAGCTGGGCACACACCTCAGGCCTCCCGTCAGCCTCCCTGCCCCGCCTGCCCCACGCCGAGGGGCACGGGCCCGTGAGCGTGTTTACAAGTACCTGGAACCGACAGGACAGTGAGACGCCACCTCCCCCCACGAGGATGGCCACAGCGGAAACGACAGGCAGTGACAAGTGTTGGTGAGGACGGGGAGGGACCGGCAGCTCCGCGCGCGGCCAGGGCATCAACACGGTACAGCCGCCGCGGCAGACGGCCTGGCACTTCCTCCGATGGACAGACAGAGCAACCACCAGCCCGGCAACTCCACCCCCAGGCGTCTCCCCGGGAGAAACAACACACACCTTACCCAAGACCCACGCGCACGCGCTCACTGCCCCGTCACTCCTAATGCTCCCACGGCGGAAACAACCCAAATGCCCATCGGCAGACGACAGATAAACGGAATGTGGTCCCTCCACACACGGGAGCGTCACTCAGTCGTGAAAAGGGTGAAGCCCCGACACTCGCTGCCACGTGGAGCGAGTGGACCCTGAGGACGCGACGCTCGGTGAGAGAAGCCAGACGCGGAAGGACACACGGTGTGTGATTCCACTGATGGGAAACGTCCAGGACAGTCAGATCCACAGGGACAGAGAGTGGGTTAATGTCAAGGGACTGGAGGAGGGTGAGGGGGTGACCACTAATGGGGACGGGGCTTCTTCTTTTTTTTTTTTTTTTTTTTTTTTTTTTAGTGCAATGCTGTTTTGTTGTGGTTTTTTTGAGATATAGTTGATGTACGATATTATATAAGTTGCAGGTATACGACACAGTGATTCGCAATTTCTAAGGGTTATACTCTATTCATAGTTACTAAGGCACGTTGACTATACTCCCCGTGTTGTACAATACATCCTGGTAGCTTACTTACTTCATACATAATGGTCTGGTCCTCTTAACCCCCTGCGCTCTCCTGCCCCTCCTCCCCAAGAAGGGGTTTCCTTTGGGGAGATGGCTGCACGGCTCTAAATATATTAACCACTGCTGAACGTAGAGCACAGTTTAACTGGGTGAACTGCATGAGACGGGAACTATACCTCAATAAAGTGGTTAAAACACTTTCGGGGGCTGACACAGAAGGCAGAGAGAGGGTGACAAGGCAGCTGGCTTTGAAAGTGGCACCATTTCCCACAAAACTACAACAGAGCAGGAGTGTCTGTGCCACGGGTCGGAGGTCAGCTTAAGGCCTGGGAGGGCCACCCCCTTCCCTTGCACAGGAAAGGCCCCTGAGCTGACGAGGCTCAGGGGAGCTGACAAGGGCCTGCCACTCGGTTGGGTGACCACCATCCCCGTTTGCCTGAGACCGCGGGGATTCCAGGATGTGGGATTTTTCAGGGTTCAAACCGGAATGTCCCAGGCAGATCAGAACAAATCCAGAAGAGGTGGGATTTAACAACCAGTCTGATCTCAGACTCCCACCCTCTCTGGCTGGGGCCTGGCTCTCCCACCTCAATCCAGCACTCCTAGTCATTTCATCCCACAGGCAGGGGGGGTATGGGCTCTTAGCCCCATTTCACAAATGGGGAAACTGAGGCACGGGACAGCACAATGCCCTCTCCTGACCTGTCAAGCTACAGACGGGGCAGAGAAGTCCGCTGGGGGCAATTCCGAGAGGGGGACACAAGGGGGATGTGTCTCTGCCCTCTCTCCCCGCCCATGTCACCTTCCAGAACTTTCCTAACCCCAGTGGAGGGCCTGGCACCTAGCCAGGGATCTCAGACAAGATCTCCGGCCCCACAGGCTGGGTTCCTACTGGGGCCCTGTCTCTCCAGCCTCCCCTCATGGCACGAGGGGCGCAGATGGACCAACACGACAGGAAACCAAGGCGAGATCAGAACAGAAACTGTTGGGGCTCAGGGGGCAGGAAACCCAGCACGAGATCCTGCACGTACGCCTGATGCTTATCCTCCGTGGACGTCAGCGTTGATTTCGACTTTTAAAATATCCCATTAAGATCCCACTCATGGGGACTTCCCTGGTGGTCCAGTGGTTAGGACTCTGCGCTTCCACTGCAGCAGGTGTGGGTTCGATCCCTGGTTGGGGAAGTTCCATGTGTCACGCGGGGCGGCCAAAAAAAAAAAAAAAAAGGTACCAGTCACGCCCCTAACCCGGCCTGCCCATGAGAAAACACCCAGATGAACCCCAATGGGGACACTCCTGCCCCCACCTCACAGCTGCCCAGGGCCCCAGGAACCAGGAAAGGTGGGGAACCAGCACAGCCCACAGGGGCCCAGGAGACGGGAGACCTGGATGTCACAGGGGTCCTGAGGGGCCCTGGGGCAGAGAGGATGGTGGGCCAGCTCAGGAGATCTGAGCAAAGCAAAAGTGACGCAGCACTGTCGGAGAGCGAGCTGTGAGACACGCTGACGTGAGATGCTGACGGGCACCCAGTACCACCCTCGACCTTTGTCTGTACACCTAACACCGACCCAAGAAGTAAGCTCGAGGGGCTTCCCTGGTGGCGCAGTGGTTAGGAATCTGCCTGCCAATGCAGGGACACGGGTTTGATCCCTGGGCCGGGAAGATCCCACATGCCGTGGAGCAACTAAGCCCGCGAGCCACAGCTACTGAAGCCCATGTGCCTAGAGCCCGTGCTCCACAAGAGAAGCCACCGCAGCGAGAAGCCCACACACCGCAGCGAAGAGTAGTCCCTGCTCGCCGCAACTAGAGAAAGCCCGTGCGCAGCAACGAAGACCCAACACAGCCAAAAAATATATAAATAAAAATTTTTTAAAAAAATTTTAATTAAAAAAGATAAAAATACTTTATTGCTAAAAAATGCTGTCACCTGAGCCTCAGCGAGTTGTAATCGTTTTGCAATAGTAACATCAAAAGTCACTGAGTACAGATCACCATAACAAACAACACAAATGAAGAAACTGGAAATATCTGGAGAAGGATCAAAACGCGACCCAGAGACCTGAAGGGAACAGACTTGCCCAAGGCAGGGGTGCCACAGACCTGCAGTGCCTGTTCGGGGCGCAATGACGCGAGGTGTGTCTGTGCTCGGTTCTCACAGTGTTTTGGGCATGTGTGCGCGTGTGCACACCCATCCGTGTGTCTGAGTAAGGCAATCCTCTACAGCAAGGACTGCAAACTCAGGCCCAGGGGCCAAAATTCCAGCCCACCACCTGTTTTTGTCCAGACTGTGGGACTAAAATGGTTTTTACATTTTTAAATTGGCTGGGTGAAACAAAAAAAAAAAGAAAGAAAGAAAAATATCTCATGACACAGGCACCCATATGAAATGCACATTTCAGTGTGTATAAATAAAGCTTTATTGTCAGGCAATCTGCATACTGCCCGGGGCAGCTTCCCCACCACGACAGACCGACAGACAGCCGAGCTGAGTGCTCAAGCCTGAAACCATCAGCCCACAAAGCTGAGAACGACTCCAGCCCCTTCCAGAAAACATCTGCCAAACCCAATCGACAAGCACTGGGCACTGGGGCGGTGGAGAAAATTCTATCTAGAGGAGGACGTGCAGACGGCCAGTGTCACAAAGGCTCTTTCAGGCCAGTGAAGAGGGGTTCTCCGGGCAGGCCTGTGCCTCCCTGCACTGTGACTCTTGGGATAGTCCTGGGGGAGCCCCGGGCACAGCTTGGGCCTTTAGTTCTGTCTTTTACGGCCACTGCTGCACAATCACCGAGCTTGAGGAATCCCAACAAACGTGTTAGCGTGTGTTGCCGTGGGGGAGCAGGGCTCACGTCACCTGAGGTGGCCTTTTCCCGGGGTCCCAGACTTACCCTGTGAGGACCTGCCTGCGTCCCTGGGGGACAAAACTGCCCTGGGATTGAGAACCACAGTCAAATACTGGCCCTTCCCAAACTCCCAGAGCCCAGCTCAGCTCTTGCTCCCGGGGCCCACCTGGGGAGCACCCCCCGACCCCCGCAGCAATGGGACACCTAGGCAGCAAGGGGGAAGAAAGCGAAGGCCAGAGGAACTCAACATCCGGCTGGGGAGGCTCCCCGGAGAACCCCCCTCCCTGCCTGGCCCACTCCTGCCCCCTCAGCACCCATGATCCTTCTCAAACAGAAACCTGGCCAGCCCCCAGACTCCCAGAAACCCTCCAGCGACATCTGCACGTGGCATTCGCCCCAGTAACGCTCACCCGGCCAGAAGATGCATCATCTGACTTCCGATGGGAAAGGTTGGAGTCTACAAGTGGCCGGCCCAGGCTTGTGGATGGGAATCTGACTTTTTACCTTATGCCCCTGGACCCTTCAGACTGATGACAAGCACACAGTGTGCTCACAACATTTTAAACTGCATCATCACAGGATTCCTTAAGTGGCTTCTCAGCCTTGACACTAATGGCGTTTGGGGCCAGCTCATCCTCTGTGGGGGACCCTCCTGGGCTCTTCGGTGTGTGGAGCAGCATCCCTGGCCCCCAACCCCTCGATGCCAGGGCCCCTCCCCAAGTGTGACAACCACAGATGTCCCCAGCCATCACCCAGTGTCCCCTGGGGGCAGATTCCTTCCAGGTGAGGAGCCGCAGAACAGGTAAAGTGCCCTCTGGGAGGCCTGACACACCACGCCCACCACGCCCTCCGTGCATCCCGCCCCGCTCACCCAGCCTGAGCCCAGGCGGCTCCCTGAACCTGCCGGGCCCGCCCATCAAGCCCCGCCCCTCCGTAGCCCTGGCCACTTGCAGGTCACTCCCTCCGCACAGCCCACGTGACCACACCACCTCCTGCTCCGGTAGATTACCGGCTCTCTCCACCGTCCAGCTGAGAGGGGCATTTGCCATCTCACCCCCAAGCTCTAGGACAGCAAGCTAGTGGGAACTCCCCACTCTGGCTGCAAACACGCCTGTCGCCCGGGTGGCCCCAGATCCTGAGCACAGCCCTGGGGGTGCTCACCTTGGGGCCAGGCTCCCCTGCTCCCACCCAGCAGTCCCGCATCCCAACCAGCCTCGGCAGCCGCCCGGAAACATCAAGTTCCCCAGGCCCAGCCCCTGCCTGCGCTCCCGGGCACATCCATCCAGTGGGGGCCGGCGCCCCACGTCCATCAGGCCCACTAGGCTGCCACCCCCAAAGGTGAGCACGGTGGTTCACCCCGCAGGTGGGACAACAGGCTGGGGGGAATGACCCCGGGCGCTGACCAGCCTGGCAGGGGGGACCTGGGCCTGCATCCCGAGGACGTGCTCGCACTGCTGAAGCAGGTGGCCATGCTCTGGGTCGGGCCACTCCAGCCCCATCGTACAGACAACAAAACCAAGGCTCTGGGAGGCTGAGTGACCTGCCCTAGGTCACAGATGAAAAGCAGGGTGCGGATCCCCCGAGCCTTAATCCAATCTCAGGCAACCTCATACAGCACCACCAGCCACCAAGTCTTCTACCTCCCTGGATGCCCAAGCCACACGTTCTGGGCCCGTCCCTATCCTAGGGACCACCAAACAGGGACAACAGAACCCACGGGGTCCTTCATGTCATTGCTTTTATTCTACAAAACAAATGTGAACTCACTGTGGCCACACCAACAAGCCCCAAAAGTAGGTATTTATTATTATTTCCAATTTACAGAAGAGGCACTGAGCCCAGAGAGGCTAAGTGATTTGCCCAAGATCACAGAGAATACGTGGCTCCCAGAAATGAGCCTCCTCCCCACCTCCCCACCCCCCGAGGCTCTCCTCCCAGACGTCGGTCACTGGGCCCGTTCTCCAGCGTGGGAGGCAAGGCTCAGAGCGCTAAGTGCCAGCTTCAGACCAGGACCCTTGCACGGGGCCCACAGGGGAACCACACGGTGGGCATCCCTCCCCTTTATTCTGAGGACCTGCCCTTGGGTGGGGGGCGGCGCCAGTGGGAGAGGAGGAGAGCACTAGGTTGGCAGCCAGTCCGGACACACCCCACCCAGGACCCCCAGACACCAACCCTCACATCCCCTTAGGGGACAGGGCTTGTCCAGCCCCTTCTCCCTCAGTCTGCACCAAAACTTCCCGCCGAGTCCCCAAGAACTCATGCCTCCGCCTCCCCTCACATCCCCCAGGACAGGGCAGGGGCTACCAGACTACTAGGCTCCTGCTCACCAGCCAAGGGGTCCCAGGGCCTAACTAAGGGCCTCCCAAATTTCCCATGGGACCTGGAAGACATCAGACTCCACCCCCTCTGACCCCCGCCCACCCCAGGCCCTGGTAAAAGACCGAACCTTCTGCCTAACCCCACCCCAATCACCGAACTCCCCAGGATTCATTACAGGACCCCTGCAAAATTCCAAGGAGAACTGAGACCACTGACTCACCCCAGAGACACCCCCTGAGACTCCCCCCACCTCTCCTCAGGGCCCCCTCACAGGGTCTGAGCCTCCCAGTCTCCCCAGAGACCCGAGAACCTCCCCCGTTTTCTCCTAAGACACCCGCACACCCAGACACATCCCCCAAGACTCCCCACAATTCCCTTAGGGGTGAGGTCCACCCTGGCTCACACCCCATCACTCAGGGGCCCCCTAGAGTTCTCCGAATCTCTTGGTGGGCAGAGCTTGCCCCATCTCCCCCCGCCCAGGCAGGCCCCCCCTTCACTTCCCCAGGCACAACATCCCCAAGGTCCCCTGGGGATCCCTCAGAGGAGGGGACCTGCCCAGTCTGCACCTCTCACTCAGGCCAACCCCCCTCAGGGGACTGGTCAGCCCCAGACTCATGGGATCCGTGTAACACCCAGGAGACCCCCGGTAGGTGGGGACCTGCTCCAGAGTGCACCCTCACTCGGGGCCCCCCAGATACTCTCGGGACCCAGCAGAGGACGGGACTCGTCCTAATCTGCACGTTTCTCAGGGGATCACTCGGGGGGCGGTGCCGGCGCCAGTCTCCACCTCTTGTACGGGGAGGGGGGGTAGAAACCCCTGGGGAATCACTCGTGAGCGTCCGTCCTGGCCTCTGCCCCTCACTCAGGCCCCCCGAACCTCCCCAGGGACTCTCAGAGGCAGAAGCCCGCCCCGGCGTGCGCCCCTCCCTCGAGGGACCCCCGAGATCTCCCAGGACCCCTCGATGGGCGGGGCCGAAAACAGTCTCCACCTCTCGCACGGGAGGGGTCCCCGAAATCCGCCGGGGATACTCAGAGGCCGGGGCCTAACCAAGCGTGCGACCCTCGCCGGGGCCCCCGAAGCCCCCTGGGGACGCCTCGGTGGGCAGGGCCCGCCCCAGTCTCCCCCTCTCGCAGGGGCGTCCCCGAAGCCCCCCGGGGACCTTGAGAGCCCGGCCCGCCCCAGCGGGAGCCCCCGGCGCCAGCGCCCACCTCGCGCGTGGTCACCTCCTCCCGCTCGGAAATCTTGAGCTGGAGCCGGTCGTTCTCCAGCTCGAGCGCGCGGACGCGGTCGATGTAGTGCGCCAGGCGGTCATTGAGCTCGCGCAGCTCCTCCTTCTCCTGCAGCCGCGACAGGCGCGTGGGCGACAGCGGCGTGGCGGGCCCGCCCGCGCGGCCGGGCGGCGGCGTGGCCATGGCGGCGGCGGCGGCGGCGGCGGCGGCGGCGGGTCGGGGTCCGCGCGGCTCGGAACGGCGGCCGCGGCTCGGCGGGCTCATTCAATCCGACCCGCCGACCAAGATGGCGCCCGCAGCCCGCCGCCGCCGCCGGCGCGGGGCAGCCTGGAACTTGTAGTCCGGCCGGTGCCGCGCGCGGCACGCCGGGATCTGTAGTCTCCCGCTCAGTTTCCCGCGCTGTGCCGGAGCCAAACCGCCGGGCTCCAAATCCCAGCTGGGCCAATGCGTGACACCGGGTTTCTTTCCGTGATTCAGTTTCCCCTCTTGTATAACCTACCTACCTCTTTGGAGATTCATTAAAATTAAAGGTGGGGTGGTGAAGGAACCGCAGAAATATGTTCGGTGATCTCACCGATATGTGGAATTTTAAAAAAAAGAAAATCGGGCTTCCCTGGTGGCGCAGTGGTGAAGAATCCGCCTGCCAATGCAGGGGACACGGATTCGAGCCCTGGTCCGGGAAGATCCCACATGCTGCGGGGCGACTCGGCCCGTGAGCCACAACTACTGAGCCTGCGCGTCTGGAGCCTGTGCTCCGCAACAAGAGAGGCCGCGACAGTGAGAGGCCCGCCCGTGCACTGCGATGAAGAGTGGCCCCCACTCGCCGCAACTAGAGAAAGCCCTTGCACAGAAACGAAGACCCAACATAACCAAAAATAAATGAATAAATAAATAAAAATTTAAAAAATAAAATAAAATTAAAAATACCCCAGGCTCATGTAGATACTGTCAAGTTGTCCTCTGAAGAGGTTTACCAGTTTACACTTTTGCAGCAATGTATGAGATTGTCTGTCAACCCTGAATCATCTTTTATTTTATTTATTTTTTATTTTATTTTATTTATTTTTGGCTGTATTGGGTCTTCGTTGCTGCGCGGGCTTTCTCTAGTTGCGGCGAGCGGGGGCTACTCTGTTGCGGTGCGCAGGCTTCTCATTGCGGTGGCTTCTCTTGTTGTGGAGCACGGGCTCTAGGTACGCAGGCTTCCGTGGTGTGGCTCGCAGGCTCAGTAGTTGTGACGCACGGGCTTAGTTGCTCCGCGGCATGTAGGATCTTCCTGGACCAGGGCTTGAACCCGTGTCCCCTGCATTGGCAGGAGGATTCTTAACCACTGCGCCACCAGGGAAGCCCTGAATCATCTTTTAAATTATTTTATTTATTTGAATTTCTTTTTATGTCCATAAGCAAAGTTTTGCCATTTTCTTTTGTGTGTGTGTGTTTTTTTGTTTTTGTTTTGAGGTATAGTTGATTTATAATGTCGTGTTAGTTTCATGCGTACAGCCCAAGCTCATGTGAAAAGAGAACAGATTGGTGTCCGGGGGTGTGGGGTATGAAGTGGGTGAAGGGGGTCAAAGATCACACATTTCCAGTTATAAAATAAATATCATGGGGATGTAATGGGCAGCATGGTGACTGTAGTTAATGATACTATATTGCATATTTGAAAGTTGCTAAAAGAGTAGATCTTAAAAATTCTCATCATATGAGAAAAAACCCTGTAACTATCTGTGGTGATGGGTGTCACCTAGACTTATGGTGGTGATCATTCTCAGGATATACAAATATTGAATCATTTGTTTGTACACCTGAAAATAATATAATGTTATGTCAATTATACCTCCATTAAAAAAAATGTTCAGTGAAAGAAGGCAGACACAGGCCTCTCTTGCCTTCGAGATGGCCCACACTCCGTCTGTGGAGTGTGTTTCTCTCTAAATAGATCCACTTCTTACCTATCGCTTTGCCCCTCCATAAATTCTTTCTGTGACAGCAAGAACCTGAGCTTCATTAAGTCCTGAGACCAGCACAAAACCCCCCATCGCATGGAAGATGTTCCAGAGAGAAGGTCACAGTTTGGTAACCTTGGTAACCTTGAGAAACTCATCAAGGGGCCACCTGAGCCCAGATTAAAGGAGCACAGGCCCTTCACACACCCTAATCCTCATCAGCAGCCCCCCCCCCCTTGAACTATTGCTGTAAAACTCCTCACCAAATCCCCCCAGGTTGGGACACACAGTTTTTGGCAGGTGCAAGCCCACTGTGTCCCCCTTTGCCTGGCAAAGCAGTAAAGCTATTCTTTTCTACTTCACCCGAAAAAAAAAAAAAGAAGCCAGACACAAAAGGTCACACAGTGTAGGAGTCCACGCATATACAATGCCTAGAAGAGGCAAAATGATACAGCAGGGTCTGTCCACCTCGGCGCTGTGGACATTTGGGCCCCATCGCTCTCTGTGGGGGGACCATCCTGTTCACTGTAGGATGTCAGGCAGCATCGCTGGGCTCCTCGCACCCCGGCCACCTGATGCCAGCAGCACCACCACCCGCTCCGATCCAGACAACCAAAAATGTCCCCAGACGTTGCCACATGTCACCGAGGAGACAAAATCACCCTCAGTGGAGAACCACTTCCTTCCTCTAACCCTGGAACTTGCCCCACTGTTCTTTCTGCCCTGAGAACCGCCCCCCCCCCCATACATCTCGCCTCGGGGGGGACTTGGTGCAAACAGCCTTCCTCCGGGACCCCAGCAAATCACACACTGAGAACTTGGATTCCTTTACCAGCCCTCTGGGGTGTGGGGTGGGACGGTCTCCCCGCTGCGCGCGGGCTTTCTCTAGTTGCGGCGAGCGGGGGCTACCCTTCGTTGCGGTGCACGGGCTTATCACTGCGGTGGCTTCTCTTGTTGCGGAGCACGGGCTCTAGGCGCGCGGGCTCAGTAGTTGTGGCTCGCGGGCTCTAGAGCGCAGGCTCAGTAGTTGTGGCGCACGGGCTTAGTTGCTCCGCGGCATGTGGGATCCCCCCGGACCAGGGCTCGAACCCGTGTCCCCTGCATTGGCAGGGGGATTCCTAACCACTGCGCCACCAGGGAAGCCCTTTTTTTTTTTTTCTCCTGTCTTGAATCCCGATACTCGCGCACACTCCTCTCTTACCAGAAACAAAGCCCCCTGCCCTGCCCCAGCACCCACGCAGGCACGACTCCCTGCCTAGGCTGTGACTAGCCTCTCAAAAGCTAGCTCGTACTTGGGGACCGTATGTCGTCGCCTTTCCCTCCTGACGGTAGGAACACCGAATGCAAAACGCAGCTGGTACAACGTGAGGGCGTTTACAGCAAAATAGGAATAAGTGATACTACAGGAGGCGGGGGCCCGAGGCGAGAAAAATGATGGAGGTTTGGGTTTGGGGGTGGCATGGGGTCACCTTTCCTCCCCTCCACCCCCAGACTTAGCTGCACCCCCCTCCCCATCACAGGTCCCGCTGACGACCACCCCGGGCCACCCGCCATTCAAGGCCCTGCAGGGTCCCACAGGCCGCCCACCGAGCTGGCCCCTCTTGGCACCATCCGTCTCCAGGCCTTTGCCTGTGCTGTTCCCTCCGCCAGGAATGCCGTTCCCCGCGCCCCATCCTCCCCAACCCCCCTCTCCGCGGCTGCGCCCCTACTCTCCGCCCTAACCTGTGCCCCGAGCCCTCCGCCCCCTCCCCCCACAACCGCGGGACCCTCCCCGCCCCGGGGGCCGGACTCCAACTCCCAGAAAGCCCTGCGCTTCCCGCGGGTGCGGCCGGAGCTTCCACTCCCCCTGTTCAGTTTGGCAGGCGTTGGCAATTTTCAAATTTTGGCGCTGAACGGGCGGGGCGGCGACAGCTGCGACCAGACCCCCTCCCCACGCCGGAGCCCGGGGCCTGGGCACTCCGCGGGCTCCCCAGGCGCGACACGCGGTGGCGGCGGGGCGTGGCGCTCGGCCCGTTTCCAGGACGGGAAACTGAGGCACGGGGCGATCCGGGGACCTGTCCCGGGACCCCCAGCAGGGGCGGGATGAAGCGGGCTTCGAACCCGCTACCCTCTGATCCCAGGGCGCTAGAAAAGTTAATGGCTAATTGCTGCCTGCTTTGGGGGTGGAGGGTGCGGGCGGTGCGCGAGAAATCCCCGAACCGGAGAAGGTCCGGCCAGGCCCCGTCCCCTCTCCCTCCCCCATCCCCCGCCCCTTCCCCATCCCCCGCCGTCCCTCCCACTTTGCGCCGCCGCCCAAGCTCCGCGCCGGAGTTTGGCGCCAGATTTTTCAAAATCTCAGCGGAACGGCTGCCACTGGCTCCCAGCCCGGATCGCGAGCCTTGATCCTGAATTCCGGCACCTGGATCTGAGGGACCGCGGATCCTGGAGTCTGGACTGGGTGGGGGAGGGCTCATTCCAGAGCCTGGATCTGGGGGGCTGTGGATTCCGGATCTCGGGGGTGGGGGGGAGCAGAGATTCCAGAGCCTGAATTTTGGGCACCCTGATTCGGGAGCCTGTTTTGGGGAGCTGGGATTCCGGACCCTGGATCTGGAGGGCCCTGATTCTAGAGCCTGGAGGAGGGCGGGTTCTGGAACCCCAATTCCTGAGCCTGGAAGCTAAAACTGGAATCTAGGATCAGAACTCAGGAATCTGGGGCTGGAACCCTGAAATCCCAATTGAAATCTGGGGGCAAGGAGAGCGCTGGGGCCGGAGGGACAGCTGTTTGTTAAATGGGTTCCGGAATAATGAAATCAACAAATACTGGGACTTCCCTGGTGGTCCAGTGGTTAAGACTCCCGCTTCCACTGCAGGGAGCACGGATTCGATCCCTGGTCAGGGAAGTTCCAGATGCCCCGTGGTGTGGCCAAAAAACCAAACAAATACTGATTGACATCTCCGCCCGTCAGGCACTGGGGCTGTATCAATGTCCAAAACAAAGATCCCTGCGCTTGGGAAGCTGACAAGTATGAAGTAGGAAGACAGAGGAAACAGATACCTAATGAATAAGTGAATTTTATGGCATGTTAGAATATAATAAGGTGAGGGGGGTGGAAAAAGCAGGGTGAGGGGCTTGGGAGCATGTGAGCTAGGGGGTGCATTTTTAAACAGGGTGGGCCTCTTGGAGAAGGTGGCATTTGAGCAAGGACTCGAAGAGAAGGAGGGGACCAACCAGGTGAATAGGTGGGGAGAAGCCTTCCAGGGAGAGGGACCAGCCAGCAAAAAGTCACACTCCAGGATGGTGGACATGGCAAGGAATAAGAATTTCCAGTGGGTGGAGACAAGTACAGCATTCGAGAAGGAAACACATGTAACACCCGTGTATTAGTTATCTAGTGCTGGGTAACAAAACACAGTAGCTTAAAGCCACTCATGTTTCTTATCTCAGTGTGCACAGGTTGGGGAGCTGGGTGGGGCTTAGCTGGGTGGGCTGGCTCCAGGCTTTATGATGTTGCAGTCAAGGCATTCCTGGGGCAGGGTCGACTCCCAAGGGCATTTGTACTGATCTTGGAAGGATTCATGTCCTTGCTGGCCATTATCCGGGGGCTGTCTTGGTTCCTTATTATGTAAGAGAGGATTTGATTTGCGCTTTGAAACCCTCACTGTTCGTTGTAATAGGGAAACAAAAACTGAAAATGGCCCTGATATCCCATATAGACCAATGGGA
Source organism: Kogia breviceps (assembly GCF_026419965.1). Classification (NCBI taxonomy): domain Eukaryota; kingdom Metazoa; phylum Chordata; class Mammalia; order Artiodactyla; family Physeteridae; genus Kogia; species Kogia breviceps. The sequence continues at coordinate 181,447,058 of NC_081313.1, forward strand.
ACTATACTCTGTATCTTGTAATAACCTATAATGCAAAAGAATCTGAAAAAGAATATATGTATGTATAACTGAATCACTCTGCTGTACACTTGAGACTAACACATTGTCATTTAACTGTAGTTCAACAAAAAAATTTTTTAAATAAAAAAAGGGCACACACAAAAGAAAGGACACACCGACAGCTTTGTGTAGACTCACACAGTGGAATATTATACAGCAGTGGAAAACTAACACACAGAATGACCTCCCAAACACAAGATCATGCAAAAAGAGCAAAGTGCAGAAGAATATCTACAGTATGCTTCCGTTTTTATAAAATTGGAAACCCAGCTAAACTAGCTGATACGTTATTTCAGTGTGCTACAAATGTTAGAGAATTGAAGGGAAAAGTGGGAACGTGATTAACCCAGAAGTCAGCATAGTGATTGTGTTTTGAAAGCTGGGCGGTTGTGAATGTCTCTATTCTTAGCTGCACGCATAAATTATAGATGCTCTTTGTGTGTTTGATGAATTTTGTGTTTCAAAAGTGAAAAAAAAAAACCTCCCTCAGACTGCTGTGTAGAACAACATGGTTCCAATAGAAACAATATCCCACCACAAAAAAGAAATGATAATTATGCAATAATTATGTGACCGGATAGAGGTATTAACTGCTTGTAGTAATCATGTTCCAACATATAAATGTATTAAATCAACACGTGAAACTTACACAAGGTTATATGTCAATTATATCTCAATTTAAAAAAAAAAAAAATCTTTTGGCCCCGCTCAGCATGTGTGACGGAACCCGTGCCCCCTGCATTGGCAGCTCGGAGTCTTAACCACTGGACCACCAGGGAAGACCCTAATTTTTCATGTTTTACTTAACCTGACATACCCAAAATATTCTAACTAACATTGTAATCGACATACACAAATTATTTTTTTATTTGATTGAAGTAGAGCTATAGTTACTTTAGTTAATTTAGTTAGTTAATTTAGTTAATATAGTTATAGTTAATTTACAATGTTGTGTTAATTTCTGCTGTACAACAAAGTGATTCAGTTATATAATTAATTTATTTTTATTTATTTATTTATTTTGGCTGCGTTGGGTCTTTGTTGCTGTGCGCGGGCTTTCTCTAGTTGCGGCGAGCGGGGGGCTACTCTTCGTTGCGGTGCGCGGGCTTCTCGTTGCGGTGGCTTCTCTTGTTACGGAGCACGGGCTCTAGGCGCGCAGGCTTCAGCAGCTGTGGCGCACGTGCTCGGTAGTTGTGGCTCACCGGCTCTAGAGCACAGGCTCAGTAGTTGTGGCACACGGGCTTAGTTGCTCCGCGGCATGTGGGATCTTCCCGGACCAGGGCTCGAACCTGTGTCCCCTGCATGGGCAGGTGGATTCTTAACCACTGCACCACCAGGGAAGCCCCTCAGTTATAAATAAATAAATAAATAAATAAATAAATATATATATATATATATATATATATACTTTTTTTTTTTTTTTTTTTTTTTTTTGGCTGCAGTGCGAGGCTTGTGGGGTCTTAGTTCCCTGAACAGGTATTGAACTCAGGCCCTCGGCAGTGAAAGCACTGAGTCCTAACCACTGAACCCCCAGGGAATTCCCTCTTTTTCATATTCTTTTCCAATAATTAACCAAATTATCGAGGAGATATTTTCCATTCTTTTTGCTACACCAAGTCTTTGAAATCCAGTGTGTTTTTCATACTCACAGCCTATCACAACTTGGGTGTTAAATTTTCAGTGGTTTAAGGAAACAATAAAGCTGTCTTTAACGGAAAAGTATTTTACACCACTTCTGTTTGTGGGTTTTAATTAATTAAAATGAAATTCAATTCGAAATTCGGTTACTCAGTGGCTCTGGCTACATTTCAAGCGTGCGGTAGCCTCAGGTCGCTGTAGTTGCCTGGCCAGCACAGGTGGAGAGGATGCCTAGAAGTCACTGAGGTGAGGCACTGCAGTGGCCTGGGCTGGGGTCAGTGCCTCACTTAGAGCCCGCCTGTCCCCTTTCTGGACCTCTCCCCACACCTTCTTTTCCTGCCCTCGCTCCAGCACCCAGCACTCACGAATCCCCTGTTTCCAAGCCCGGGTGCCTTCCCCCAGGGCAGGCAGGGCCCCCAGTCTGTACACTCCCAGGACCCAGGGGTGGCAGAGGGCAGCTGTTTTGTGGGGAGTGTGGATCTGTGAGCTGAGGTGCCCTCCTTGTGCGGGTGAGGACCTTCACAATACAGGACCAACCCTGGGAGTCTGAGACCCTCCAAACGGAGGCAGCAGGCCACCAGCTTGGGGCCGGCTCTGCCCACACTGTCACATTCCCGGGCAGAACTGCCAGGAGTCTGAGAGTTCTAAATGTGAACAGGACTTGCCAGGAGGCTTCGCAGGTTTCAATTCTAATCTGTTGCTGTGTAACAAACTTCCCGCAAACTTGACTATGTCTCATGATTTCATGGGTTGGGAGTGCTGGTGGGGCTCAGCAGGGCGGTTCTTCTGTCCCATGTGCGGTTGACAGGGGGCCCTGCGTGGTGTCCAGCTGGCAACGGTGCTGGGGGCTCTGGGCTCCTTCTGTGGTCGGTCTGGTGCCTCGCCAGCCCCTCTCCCTTTCTGTGTAGATGCAGGGTCTCTCCAGGGCCCACTGATGCGGCACAAACTTCCTATGAGATATCTCAGGACTCCCTGAGAGCAGGACAGTACCTGCCGTCCTCCTGAAGCTAAGGGACGTGGCTGGCAGTGTCACCTCCCTCACACTGCACGGGGCAAGGCCGTCACAGACCCAGCCCGGATAAAGGGGAGGGAAGTGGCTGCACCGTTTTTCATTCCGGCTTCCGACATCTCCACATCCTCCCAACATGTGTTATTATCTGTCTTTTGACCGTAACCATCCCAGTGTGTGTGAAGCAGTATCTCACTGTGGTCCTGATGCTGCCATCTTTAATCCACTGGAGGCTTTGTCAGGTGGGAGGATAGTTCTATTTTGTTCGGCAGGTGTGTTACTTGGTGTGTAATTGTTGAGCCTCAGCCATGGGTTGTGCGGCCCTCTTGAATTCTTGTAATGGGTCCCCCAAATACTAGGGGTGGACTTGCCGGTGGTGAACCAAGGGAAGCAGCAGGGGCATTGACTTGAGATCTGTCTGGGGGCCAAAGTTGATGGATTAGTTATTGGGCAAGAGAGAGGGTGTGAAGTTAGCCCCACCTCCAACCCCTTCTGCACCCCATGCAGGGCACCTCACAGCCCTTCGCTCTTGGTGGCTGATCTGGCTGCACGTCTGGTCCCCCTCCAATCTGGGAGCCCCAGATCTTCACTGTCTGCATTGGGGTGAATCGTGTCCTCCCCAATTCACACCCCACCCGGAACCTGTCAATGGGACCTTGCTTGGAAACTGGGTCTTCGCAGGTATAATGGGTTCAATTAAGATGAGGTCATCCTGGGGACTTCCCGGGTGGTCCAGTGGTTAGGACTCTGAGCTTCCACTGCAGGGGACACGGGTTCGATCCCTGGTCCAGGAACTAAGATCCCACACGCTAGGTGGCATAGTCAAAAAAAAAAAAGATGAGGTCATCCTGCATCAGAGTGGGCCCTCGTCCAATGCCTGGTGTCCTTGTAAGAAGAGGGAGATTTGGGTACAGAGAGGTGAGGCCATGTGAGAAGGCCAGGTAAAGATGGAGGCAGGGTCTGGAGGGATGTGTCCACAAGCCAGGGACCACATGCAGCCACCAGAGGGCCCTGGAACAGATCCCCCCTCAGAACCTCCAGGAGGAAACAGCCCTGCCAACATGCTGGTTAGGAGACTATTACACTCTAACCGTACATTGAGCACTTTGCTAGTTCTGAGTCATTTTGGTGAATTATGGAGCCCAGGGGTAGTCATGGGGACCCCAAATCTGTAGCCAGCTGGTCCAAGTGAAGGTGGTCCCAAGGGCCCCAGCTGACAGCTGCTGTCTGAAGTGGGGATTGTCTTATGGGAACCATGTCTTCTAAGCAAATAATGAGCTGAACTCCATGTATCCGTAGAACTGTAAATTATCCAATGGAAAAATGATGATTGTCCTGTATCATTTTATCTTGTTCTTGTTTTTTTTAACATCTTTATTGGAGTATAATTGCTTTACAATGGTGTGTTACTATCTGCTTTATGACAAAGTGAATCAGCTGTACATATACATATATCCCCATATCTCCTCCCTCTTGCGTCTCCCTCCCACCCTCCCTATCCCACCCCTCTAGGTGGTGTTCTGTATCCTTTTTTTTTTTTGCGGTACGCGGGCCTCTCACTGTTGTGGCCTCTCCCCCTGCGGAGCACAGGCTCCGGACGCGCAGGCGCAGCGTCCACGGCTCACGGGCCCAGCCGCTCCGCGGCATGTGGGATCTTCCCGGACCGGGGCATGAACCCGCGTCCCCTGCATCGGCAGGCGGCCTCTCAACCGCTGCGCCACCAGGGAAGCCCCTGTATCCATTTTGCACTGACTAAACAAATTCATTTCAGCCACCGGATGGCCTAGAAGACATCTGACAGGTCCCTTCATTATATACAAGTTCCGTACAATCTCTGATGCACATCGATTGGATATTCACATGAGAATCATGCTTTTTCCTTTCTTAAAAAATGCATTTTTTTTTGGCCACTCTGCACGGCTTGAGGGATCTCTTTCCCAACCAGGGATTGAACCTGGGCCACGGCAGTGAGAGCCCGGAATCCTAACCACTAGGCCACCAGGTGGAAACAACACACACCAGGTGGCAGAGGTGTCAAGGGCAAAGTTGAGGAGGCGGGGAGGCCGGGGAGAACTCCCCCAAATGCATCTTTTAACGTAATGCCGAGCCCCTCAGCCTGTTGCTGGGGTCTCATTCGGTCATTTGACCAGAACGTAGTTATTGAGCACCTACTGTATACTAGGAACACCATGCCGAGTGAAACAGATGGTACCTCCTGCTTGGTGAAGCCAACATTTGAGTGAAGGCACGGAATGATTCGGATGAATAAGAATATGCATAGCATGTTAGACGGTGTTGTGTGCTAAGGAAAAAAGGGGGAGTCAAAATGTGGGTGGGGGGGCTTCCCTGGTGGCGCAGTGGTTGAGAGTCCACCTGCCGATGCAGGGGACGCGGGTTCGTGCCCCGGTCCGGGAGGATCCCACGTGCCGCGGAGCGGCTGGGCCCGTGAGCCGTGGCCGCTGAGCCTGCACGTCTGGAGCCTGTGCTCCGCAGGGGGAGAGGCCACAACAGTGAGAGGCCCGCGTACCGTAAAAAGGAAAAAAAAAAAATGTGGGTGGGGGCATGAAACGTTTCACAGGTGGCCAGGGGAAGTGGCACTGAGACGGGGACATGGCAAGCTGGCAGGGGAGGGTGCTCAGGGAGAGGACCTGGCAAGGGCAAAGGCCTTGGCATGAGACCATGAGGGCACATTCAGAGAACATCGGGAATGGGTTTCCACTGGGGCTTTGTTTGGAGGGCGAGGAGATGGTTTTGGAGGGAGCCCTCTGGGTTCTGCAGGGAGAGGGCGTGGCTTCAAGTAGCTTTCAAGGTAAGTGCTCTCCGGGAGGTGTATGGGGGCACTTTCTACAGGTCAAGCCCAGCCTCAGTCGTGGGTTTTCGTAAGCCTTTCGATAACCTGATTTTCCCGGGAAAAGAGGGAGTTTCAGAGAGGTTAGGTCACCAACCCAAGGACACACAGCTTGGGAGGGATGGAGTGGGATCTGAATCAGGTGAGCTTGACCTCCGAGCAGAGACGCCCCTACCAAGCCCTTTCCCCCCCCCCCCCATGTCACAGTCACAGACATCCCAGCCTCCTCCTGCTGTGGCTGCTTCCCCCACCCCTGCCCCACCCCCATCCTCCTCAGTATCCCCAGATGTGACCCCGGCCTCCCCGCCTCCTCACCTTTGCCCTTGACATCTCTGCCACCTGGTGTGTGTTGTTTCCACCTCCTCCCAGTCCATCCTGTCTTCCCAACGTCTAGAAGTTCAGATGATGACTCACCTCCACCCGGAAGCCTCTCCTTGGGGACCGGAATCATGTCTTGTTCATCTTCGGAAAAAAAAAAAAAAAATGATGTCAGAGGCCAGCCCCTCCCCTGCTTCAAGCTTGCCAAAGGCTTCCTTTGCTATTTTGACCCCAGGTCAAATCCAGACCCCACCTGCAGCCCCCAAAGCACACCTTCCCGATCTCCTCTCCCCTCCCCCCAGTCCCTCTGCTCCAGCCCTCCGGAACTCCTCGGGGATCCTCTCATGTGCCAGGTGTGGCCCCACCTCAGGGCCTTTGCATGTGCTGTGCCCAGAGCCCTCTCCCTTCACAGCCTCCCAGGTCTGGTTTCTTTATATCACTCAGGTCTCAGCTCAAATGTCACCTCCACAGAGAAGCCCACCCTGACCACTCCACCTGAAGTAGTTGCGTTACCACCCCGCCAGTGCTGAATCAGCACCCAGTAGGCCTTCAATCAACGCCTGACTCCCCCATTTATTTATTTATTTTTAGGTTTTTTTATTTTATTTTCTCTTTTGGCCATGCCATGCGGCATGCGGGATCTTAGTCCCCCAACTAGGAATCAAACCTGTGCCCCCTGCATTGGGAGCTCAGAGTCTTAACCCATGGACTGCCAGGGAAGTCCCTAATTCCCCCATTTAGGGGGCAGTGACCACGCACAGAGCCCTCTCCTAAGTGCGGACCAGATTGAATGCATTTTGTGCTCAGAACATTCCTAGATAACGCTATTATTTCCATTTTGCAGAGGGGGAAACTGAGGCACGGGGGTCTCGTGCACGGGATGCCATGCCCGAGTTCATGTAGCTGGTCAGGAGGGGATTCAAAGCCAGGCAGTCAGAAGTCTCCTTGGTCACCCCCAACCCCTGCCCTGAGCCCCCGTTCTTCTCATCCCTGTCCCTCACACCCCTCCTGTCTTAGCTGGCTTGAGTGACCATAACAGAACACCACAGGCTGGGGCTTAAACCACAGACACGATTCCTCACCGCCCTGGAAGTGGGAGGCCCACAATCAGGGTGCTGGCGTGGCCAGTTCCTGGTGAGGGCCTGCTTCCTGGTCTCATTGTGGCCTCACATGGCAGAGAGAGCTCTGGTCTCTCTTCCTCTCCTTACAAGGACACGAATCCTACGGGCGGGGGGCCCCAGCCTCACGACCTCACCTAACCCTCATCCCCTCCCAAAGGCCCCGCCTCCAAGCGCCATCCCATGGGGGTTAGGTAGGGCTTCAGCTTATGGATTTTGGGGACATAAACTTTTGGTCCATAACACCTCCTATGATGCAAAGGGGCCTCCAGCTCTGCACTCACCTCTCAAATGTCCTTCCCCAGCCCTGGGGCTCCTAACCCTGCAGCATTCCAGCTGCCCTGCTGGGAGAGAACACTGATCCACCCCCCAAGGCAAAACCAACGCCCCAACCTCCTAGACACTTGGTTTCCCCTCTGTCCACTGGTAACATCACTCCTGTCTCCCAGGTTTGCTTGGGGTGGGAGTTAAAGGCAGGGTCCCAAGAAGCAGGGCCAGAACGAGGGTGAGGCCAAAGCTCAGTCACAATGAAAAATCCTATTTCAATGCAATATTTAAAAAAATTTTTAAATGCAAAAAAATCCATGCTGATTACATTATCAAAATTTGAAATCAAGACAGGACCATACTGTTTTCCTTTGGTCTGGGGCTCCAATATGACCCTGTCTTGATGGGAAATTTTAATATTCTGCTCATCCTGGGTCTTTTGGCGTGCATTATGATTTAAACTAGCACATTGGGCTTCCCTGGTGGCGCAGTGGTTGAGAGTCCGCCTGCCGATGCAGGGGACGCGGGTTCAAGCCCTGGTCTGGGAAGATCCCAAATGCCACTGAGCGGCCGGGCCTGTGAGCCGTGGCCGCTGCGCCTGCGCGTCCGGAGCCTGTGCTCCGCAACGACGGGAGAGGCCACAGCGGTGAGAGGCCCGCGTACCGCCGCTAAGAGTGGCCCCCACTTGCCACAACTGGAGAGCGCCTGCGCACGGCGACAAGGGCCCAATGCAGCCAAAAATAAATAAATAAACTTTTTTTTTAAAAGGTGGATTTTTATGGTATATGATTTCTTTCTTTTTGCGGGCCCAGCTGCTCCGCAGCACGTGGGATCTTCCCGGACCGGGGCACGAACCCGTGTCCCCTGCATCGGCAGGCGAATTCTCAACCACTGCGCCACCAGGGAAGCCCTGGTATATGATTTCTAGCTTGATAAACAATGAGAGAAAAAGATTACCTTGATAAGGTTTTGGCGCCCCTTTAAACTTTGCACCCCCCAATTTCCCTCTCTTTCCCTCTAGACTCCAAACATCCCGTCCTAACCCTGCCTTTTGGAATAGCTGGAGTATCTTGGAATCTCCTCGGACAGCTCTGAACTCCATGCCTTTGGGTGAACAGCACCATCTTCCTGAGTCTCTACTGCACCCCCTATAAACTTGCAACCATCACACAAGTGCTGCTTCATGGGCCTCAAAGGAGAAACTGCTTACAAAAGGCTGAGCATGTAGTAAATGCTCAAGAAAAGTTTGCTGTTGTGCGTATCTTGAATGCAATGCAAAATTAAATTTTAAAGCGCTTATGTTTATCAATTCTAGAGGCAAGGTATCTCATTTGCAAGGTGGGTGCAGATATGCTCGGTTTCCTGGCTGGGGAAGTTGCCACCTCACATGTTCTCCATAAGGGTGGTGAGGGTTCCCCTGTGAAGAGGGTCACCTCTCTCTTCTAGGAGCAGACAGGGACATTCTCATGGCTGCACTCACCTTAGGAGCAAAGGTTAAGGGGGTGCCCAGAACTCAATCCTCAAGATAAATATTTTAATGCAATATTTTCAAAGGTCAAAATCAATACAGAAAAATCCATGATGAATAAAATATCAAAACTGCAAATAAAAACAGGATCTGACATTGCATGTGCACAACTCACCTCCCTGCCCTCCACCCCCCACCCTGTCAGATGGTGTCTGTATATAAAACATTGATTTTTGCTCATCATGGATGGGGATTTTTTGACATACATTTTTTTTTTTTTTTTTTTTTTTTTTTTTTGCGGTATGCGGGCCTCTCACTGTTGTGGCCTCTCCCGTTGCGGAGCACAGGCTCCGGACGCGCAGGCCCAGCGGCCATAGCTCACGGGCTTAGTTGCTCCGCGGCATGTGGGATCTTCCCGGACCAGGGCACGAACCCGTGTCTCCTGCATCGGCAGGCGGACTCTCAACCACTGCGCCACCAGGGAAGCCCATGACATACATTTTTTAAATAAAAAATATCCTTTTTTTTGGGCTTCCCTGGTGGCGCAGTGGTTGAGAGTCCGCCTGCCGATGCAGGAGACACGGGTTCGTGCCCCGGTCCGGGAGGATCCCGCGTGCCGCAGAGCGGCCGGGCCCGTGAGCCGTGGCCGCTGCGCCTGCGCGTCCGGAGCCTGTGCTCCGCAACGGGAGAGGCCACGACAGTGAGAGGCCCACGTACGGGGGAAAAAAAAAAAAAAATATATATATATATATATCCTTTTTTTTTTTTTTTTTTTTTTTGGCCACACCATGCAGCTTGTGGTATCTTAGTTCCCCGACCAGGGATCAAACCCGTGCCCCCTGCAGTGGAAGCAAGGAGTCCTAACCACTGGACCACCAGGGAAGCCCCTATAATACTGTTTATCTTGGTGACTGAGTTTTGTGGCATTCCCTTAAAATTTGTGTCTGAGGTGTATACCTCACTCCCCTCACCCTATACCCTGCCCTTTGTTCCAATAAAACTGTTGACAAAAACGGGCGTCCACAACAGCCAAATGGTGGAAACAACACGTGTCCATCAATGGATGAATGGATAAACTAAATGTGGCCCCTCCCTACAGTCTAGTATTATTCAGCCTCAAAAAGAAGGCAGTGCAGACACACACGTGGATGAACAACATGGATAAACCTTGAGGACATTATGTTCAGGAAAATAACACGCCAAAGGATGAATACCGCATGATTTTATTTATAGGAGGTCCCTAAAGGGTCAAATTTATAGAGACAGAAAGGAGAATGGTGGGTGTCAGGAGCTGGGGGCAATTCATGTCTAATTCCCAAGAGTTTACTCTGGGGATGATAGAAAAGGTTTGGGTCAAGATCACGATGATTCTTACCCAGCATCGTGAATGTATTTAATTCCACTGACCGGTACAAGTGATCGAAATGATGAATATCGTGCATATTTTACCGTTAAAAAAAAACCCAGGGGACTTCCCTGGTGGCGCAGTGGCTGGGTCTCCATGCTCTCAATGCAGGGGGCCCGGATTCAATCCCTGGTCAGGGAACTGGATCCCACGTGCATGCTGCAGCTAAGAGTTCGCATGCGGCAACTGGGGAGACCACGTGCGGCAACTAGGGAGCCCTGGAGCTGCAACTAAGGAGACCTTGAGCTGCAACTAAGACCCAGCACAACCAAATTAAAAAAACAAACAAACAAACAAAAGCAGGCGCCCCTGGGCAGTAGTTTAGTTGATTTTTAAAAAATATTGCAAGTATAAAGTTATTAAATACATGTTTCACATATAAAATATTGCGTATTTAAAATATTGCAATTGCCACCCCAGTCCCAGTCCTGCTCCTCCTCACCCCGCCCCCTCCAGTCTGTCCCTTCCGGCGCTGCGGGCGCAGGGACCTCGCGCGGCCACCAGGTGGCGCCGCTGCGCCCCTCAGCTCCCGGGACATTTCGCACCCCCACGGTGGGCGGCGCGGAGGCGGCGCGATGCGTCAGCCGGACAGCGAGCCCGGGAGCTGGGGGAACTGAGCCGCGGGGCGGAGGCCAGACCCAGGCTGGCGGGGGAGGGGGCGCAGCTGTGAGTCATCGGGAGCCCCCGTTCGGCCGTGGTAGCCAGTCCCACGCGGGCCTGCCCGCCTGGCTCGTGAACTGCTTTCCAGGGGAGATGGCGAGGCTGGCGGCCGTCCCAGCGTGCGGCTGTGGCTGGCGCACACGTGTGGCTCCAGCACGAACTAACCGGGGGCTTGGGGGAGTGGAGGCCTCACCAAGCCTCAGTTTCCCCTTTTGCATCCTGCAGATGAGAGTAGCCCCTGCTTCCCGCGTCCTTGGGGGTTAAATGAACCGTGATACGGGGAGCCTGGCGCCCAGTGCGCGCTAGGTACATAACGCGCCCGCTCTGGAGGGAGGAAATAAAGGCGGCGACCACCACTGCAAGCGCGCCCAGGAGGCAGCGCGCGACGCACTCAGGAACCGGTTCCCCTCGCTTCTCCCGGGCCTCGATTTCCCCCACAGTCAGGTGCGAGGCGAACGTGCAGTCAGACCTTGCAACGCGAGGCGCCTGCAGGGGGCGCGGAGCCCGCGAGGCCGAGCCACCTGCGCCTCCCACACGCGCCCCACCCTGAAACTCGCGGCGGGTGGGGAGAGGCCGCCCGGTCTCCACCTTAGGCTTTGCAGCCCCCATTTCTGGGTACTTCGAGGCGGCCTCCAGCGACCACCACCTCTTGTTAAACGCTTACCGTGCACCCCTCATTTTATTTAGGACTCACTGCAATACAAAGAGGCCAGCGCTGCATTCCCATTGGACAGATAGGGACACAGAGACCCAGAAAGTAAAGCCACCCAGGGTCTGGGGTCCCTGAAGCCTGGGGAGACTCCCGCCACCACCACCTAGAAAGGATCAGGCTGCAAAGCGTACTCCCTCTCCGTGCAAAACCCCAGCAGAACCTGGAAAGGCGCGGGCCGGGGACTCTCCGGGGTTTCCAGGCGCCCCCGAAAGTCCGGGCCGCCTCGCGCGCTGGAAATCCCGCGCGCTCCCCGAAACGCGGCACGGCTGCCGGGAAATCAGGAGAAAACTTCTGCTTTTTTTTTTCTTTTCTGGCACTCAAGCTCCCCCGGCTTCCCACCCCGCCCCGCCCCGCGCCCTCCTCCCGGCTCTCGCCCCCACGTGGGGCACCCCCTCGCGGCGCCCCGCCCCCTCCCCGCCGCCGGCCAACCGCAGCGCGGGTTTCTCTCGCCTTTGTTTATTCTCCAATAGGAGGGGCGGATGAACCACCGGGGCCACGCCCCTGTTTATACAAGTCTATAAAAGGCGGCGCCGGCAGCCGCGCGCTAGAGTGGTGAAGCCGAGTACGTCAGGCTCTTCTCTGCAGCTGCACGGATTATTCTTGCTGAGGCATTTGCAATTTTTTTTCCGCCTTATTTGGGGAGGATTTCGCTGCCTTCCGAAGGTCTTGACGAACGCTTGGGCTCCGTAGGAAGGCTTTGAGCTCTCCGGCCTCGGACTTTGCATTTTCTCCCTTGGAACTGTCGTGGGGCTGTTTTCCACTGTGGATTATAACTGCAACATGACACTGGAAGAGCTCGTGGCGTGCGACAACGCGGCGCAGAAGTAAGTAGCGAGGCCCCCGCCGCCTGAGGTCGGCCGGGCCGGGCGGGGACCGGAGCGCCCCGTGGCCGGCCCGGCGCTGACCCCCGTCTCCCTTGGCCCCAGGATGCAGACCGTGAGCGCCGCGGTGGAGGAGCTGCTGGTGGCCGCGCAGCGCCAGGACCGCCTCACCGTGGGGGTGTACGAGTCGGCCAAGCTGATGAATGTGTGAGTGAGACCCTGGCCCCGGGCTGGGCGCGGGTGGGGACCTCCTCCGCTCTGCACGCTCCGTGCTGCATCCCTCGCTTACATGGGGCTGGGACACCCCCAAGTGTCCCTACTGTGGGTCGAGGGTCTTTCTGCTTTCTTTTTTTTGAGGGGTGGAGGCTGCAGTATCCCGGTGCTGCATCATTTGCAGGCAGTCACCCCGTCTATGCCCCTGCCTTACCGCTTCATCCTTTGAACCGAATGTCTTCTCCCCGACCATCTGCATGCAGACGCGATTCCTTGCGCACCTGCAGTTTCTCTTTGCTTTTGCAAACTCCCCGCCGTAACGGAGGCCCCTCCCCAGTCCCCAGCTGACCCACCATCCCACTCTGGCTCCTCAGGGACCCTGACAGCGTGGTCCTGTGCCTCCTGGCTATTGACGAGGAGGAGGAGGACGATATCGCCCTGCAGATCCACTTCACGCTCATCCAGTCCTTTTGCTGTGACAACGACATTGACATCGTGCGGGTGTCAGGAATGCAGCGCCTGGCACAGCTGCTGGGCGAGCCGGCCGAGACCCAGGGCACCACCGAGGCCCGGGACCTGCACTGCCTCCTGGTTACGGTGAGCTGGGCCTCGGCCCCGCCCCGCCCCCTCCCCACCCCGGCACCTGGGCTCGTGTTTGTCAACAAAGTCGAGCTGGCCGGTCTGCACCAGCTCAGCGCTCAGCCACGCTCGGCATGTCCCCGTGGGCACCCGGCCGGGTCTCGGGGCCTTAGTCACCCAGCGAGCTATTTTGAGCCAGCCTGCCTTCCCCAAAGGGGGACCCTGGGTGAGGGGGGCTCCCCAGCCACTCCTGGGGCTCCCACTGAACCCCGTCTTCTCGCCTTCCCACAGAACCCTCACACAGACGCCTGGAAAAGCCACGGCCTGGTGGAGGTTGCCAGTTACTGCGAAGAGAGCAGGGAGAACAACCAGTGGGTCCCCTACATCCCGCTCCAGGAGCGCTGAGACCCTGCCTGACGTCAGAACCTGTTGCTGCCAAAAAACACGATAAAATAAATATTTGATCCCCTTCCCTCCCAGAACCCCCCCCAAACAACCCAACCTATGAGACCATCGGGGGCAGGATCGTTGGAGGCTGAAGACAGGAGAGGGAGCGCGCGGCCACCCCAGGGCGCCGGGCCTGGAACAGTGCCAGCAGCGTGTGAGGAGAAGATGGGACCCAGGCCAGCAAGAGAGGGGACCCTGGAGCTCAGGCCTGGCGACAGAGCAGAAGCTGGAGTGGGGGAGCTGTCCCCCCCCCCCCGCAGGAGGGCCTAGACTCCACACTTCAGGGGTGGGGTGGGACTGATAGTACCCCGCCCTCGAGACCAGAGCTGACATGTGCAAATGGGCCTTGGTGGGCCGAGTGTCCGCACCCTGGCCGGGACAGTACTTTGGGACTTGGGAGCCGGGGCTGATGTTGCTTTGCACCGGGGAGCTCCCAGTCTGCAAACTAAATAGACAATCTATTTTGTTACTTGCACTTGTTACTTGAATCGGTGAAAGAAAGATGGGAAGCTTACAGATACATATATTTTTACTTCTACTATGATGGCCTTGTAATAAATTGTTAAAGCTTCTGGGTTCTTGTGTATTTACCGCCGGCCTCAGTGCGGGACCAGGACCTCCACCTCGCCTGCGCTCCGACAGCACTGGCGCCGCCCACGCCACCTCCTGCAGGCTCACCAGGAAGTGTTACTTAAGTCCGAGTTAGCTGCTCCAGGCTCTTTGCAAAAACAGTGCCTCTTCTCTCTGCAGCCGGCGCCACCCAAGTCCAACAAATCTCTGCCTCTTTTTTTTTTTTTCTTCTCCCCTCCTCCTGCCCCGGAGCAATTAAAAGACCGGTTTATTACGAAACCTGGCCGCCGGACCGCCGCTGTTACTCGCTGAGCCAACCCCAAACTCTGCGCACATATAGACGCACCCCTGGGGGCTGCCTGCAGCCCCTGCCCGCCCGGCTGCCACCGCAGCCCAGGTCCAGAGAGGTCAAGGGGCCACCTCGACCACACAACGAGGTGGGCTTGGAGCTCAGAGCTGCCCCTGGGCTTGGGCGTTGCAGGAAGAGCTTTGGGGATCCCCCAGAGATCAATCCCCCCACCCAGGCCTGCTCCCTCCCAGGGTGGGCCTCTGCACTGCACTAAAGAAAAAAAGATTTTTTTTTCTTTCCCCAAACTAAAATCAACAAGCAGAAAAATACCCCAGGAAGTCGTGCTCCCGGCCCAGCTGGGCTTGGCACGCAGGCACGCTGCGTTTTGCCTCTAAACCGAAACTGTGAGGCCTGGCCGGCCACCTCCTTTTCCCCTGAACTCGCAGGCGCGGTGACTCCCCTGGCCCGGGGCAGGGAACTGGGAGCGCGGCTCAGCCCGAGCTCCGGCCTCAGTCTTCCCGCGCTGAGTCTGCGGGGTGAACTCGCGGGGCCCGTGCAACACCCCCTCCCCTCTGCCCTGCACCCTGGAGGTGCCTGGGAACCGGGTGGGGAGGTAACCCGGGGGCCAGCCGTAGGCCGCGACCTTTCCACGGAGCCGCACGTGGGCGAGTGAGGAAAACCCCGACGGCGCCCGGGGAGTCACGGGGCTGGGGGGAGCCCCGCCAGGGGAGGAGGGGGGAGGGAAGGAGAAAGGGGGAAATCCCAGAGGGAGACGAGGGGGGAGGGGCGGGAATCCCTCCTGAGGGGAGATCCGGAGTGGGGAGGGAGGAAAATGCGATGCAGCCCGGAGTTAGGGACAACGCCCCCGCCAGCCCCGGGGAGCGGAATCCTTCTGGGGGTGGGGGAGGGGAGATGCTAAGAGGAGATACCCGAGCCCCGCGGGGTGGAGGGCGGGGAAGGGGAACTTGGCGGGTCTAAGGGGGGTTGGAAGGAATCTCCGCAGGGATTTGGGGGAGGGGAGATTCTAAGTGGAATGACCGGAGCCCTGAGGGGTGGAGGTGGGAGTTTGAAGAGGAGGGGTTTAGGGATGGGGGTGGGGCGAGGGGGAACCAAGAACGGGAGGGGGAGAAGGGCCGAAGGAACCCCTGTAGGGGTGGGGGGCACGGGAGTGAGGAGACTTGAGCTCCCGGAGAGGAGGGACGAGTCTGAGGGGAGAAAGGGGATCCTACTGGAGTTGGCAGGTGAGGGGACTGAAGCCCCGAGGGGTGGAGAAGGGACTGCGAGGGGGTAGGGCGGAGATGGGGAGGATCCCTGAGATGGGGCCCAGAGAGGGGAAGGGGAGCAGAGGCTGAGGGACCTCAGTGGGGGGCATCGATGGGGAAGGACCGAGGTGGACAGGGCTGGGCCCATTGTTCCAATGGTGACCTGGACTTCCCCCTGTCGAGGCAGGCGGGGCACCCAGGAGAAGCTCCCGGCCGGCTCCGCCCGCGGGTGTGGGCTGCTCTGGCCCCATCATGACCTTGGCCAGACCAAAGGGCCGCATGACCTCTGACTCTCTCCTCCCTAAGTCCCCTGTGCAGTGGGGGCAAGACCCCAGGCCCCTGGGGTCCAAGGAGATACAGGGCATGGGTGGGACCCCAGCTGTGTGACCCTGAGCTTAACCTTTCTGCGCCTTCAGTTGCTCTTTCTGAAAAATAGGGGTAATACTGCTACCTACCTCATGGACTGTTGAGGTTAAACGAAACATATATTCCTTAGATTAGCTCCTCTGACACAGAATGTATAAAAAGGATTAGCCATTATTACGGCTACGACTATTACTGTCCCCTGCATTTTCAGAAGCATCTCCTTTCATCCTCTCACAGCCACCCTGCGAATTAGCAGAGCCGAGACTAGGGTGAGGCGAGCGGGACACGCCTTCCGTGCAAAATTTAAGACAGCAGGAGACCAAAATCTCGGTGGGCAAGATAAAGAATATTTTCAAGCAATATATTTCTAACTCGAATGCAAACAGAAAGAAAAAAAAAAACGAGAGGGAGACAGAGAGAATATCTCTTGGGGACCAAAACTGTAAATCAAGATAGGATTCGCCGATTTGTCCCTTTGCCTCTCTGCGGGCACCGTTCCTGACCCTGTCTTGACTTTAACTTCGGTATTTGGGTCATTTACTTCGAAGGTTAGGGTTAGGGGTTAACTGACGACGCAGAGGGGGCGTGGCTTCGCAGAGGGGGCGTGGCTTTCCAGGGGAGGTGAACCCCAGCTCTCTCCGCTGCCACCGCGCGAACGTGCGAACTTGCAGGGTCATGGCTCCTACGTTCTGATACCAGTTCTCCCATTATTCTCATTAATGCTGTTACTACTCTTGCTGTTGTTGTTGCTGTCGTTAATAAAAGCATTGAGTCTTCCTGACCGAACCCAGAATCCAACGGCTGTTCGGAGGAGGTAATAACAGCAGCTCGGCTGATTCGGTCGTCGCTGGGTGCAGACACCCTTAACTTGACCACTGTCCACTGAGGACGATGCCGTTGTCCCATTTTCCAGAAAAGGAGCCTGAGGTCCAGACTGGAGGAGCCACGGCTTGGTCAGGAGTCTTGAAAACCCAGGGGGACAGGGAGAGGGGGAAGGCTGCACCCCAATACACTCCTCCCCCCCCCGCCAGAGTTCAGGGAGGAGTGGCCACAGGTCACAAAGGCTTGGTCACTGCTGCAGGTGCCCCCTCCCCGGGGCTGCCACTGCTGGGGGCTGGATGCCAGGAGCAGGACAGTGCAGGAAGACGCCATTCCCCAGCTGGGCACGCCTGGCTCTCCTCTCAGGGCATCCACACTCACCTCCAGCCACACCTACACCCACGGGCCTGAGACACACACACACACGCAGGCACACCTGAAGACGCACACACAGCTCCCCAGACCTCATACACACTGTTGCCCACATGGGTGCCCCCAGCACTTCTGGGTGGAGGGCTCAGACTCCAGCTTCACCCCATCCGCTTAGGCACGTGGCTTCTCTGAGGTCCCTTTCCAAGTCTGTCCCCTAAACACGCCGCCTCCGTCGAGCGTCTGTCCCCACGTGCGCCTGTGCACACACACGCCACAGTGGACACGACCACAGAATCACACGCGTGGTGACATATGTAAATACAGATGTGCTCCCAGTCCCCAGGCCTCAATGGTGTGTACGCTTCCAGCTATTTCCTTGAACCCTCCCTGCCCGGGAAAGGGGGCTGGCCTTGTGAGCAAGTCATGAAGCCCATAATGTCCCCCTGGACTTGGGGCCTGGGCTGGGGGGGGGCAGGAGTGAGATAGTCACATAGGGCAGCGATACTGAGAGAAGTGATACGATAGTAGCTGACGTTGCACTGGGCCAGCCCCTCAGCCCTGCCATCTCTTATCCTTCTGAAAACAACCCCACGAGGTAGGTACTGTTATTCCCTGCTTTTTACAGGTAGTAATTCAGAGTTAGAACTTTATATATATATATATATATATACATATATATGTATATATATACATATATACATATATATACATATATATGTATATATATATTTGAGATATAATTCACATATCATAAAATTCACCCCCTTTAAAGTATAATTCAGTGATTTTTAGTATATTCACACAGTTGTGCAATCATCACCACGATCTAGTTCCAGAACATTCCATCACCCCCAGAAAGAAGCCCCGTCCCCATGAGCCCATGAGCAGTCACCCCCATCCTCTCCCAGCCCCTGACAACCACGAATCCACTCTCTCGCTCTGTGGATGTCCCTGTTCTGGACGTTTCATACAGGCGGAAGCACACACTCTGTGGCCTTCTGTGTCTGGCTTTTGTCACCTGCATGACATCTGGGGGCTCATCTGCTTTGCAGGGTGTGTCACTACCAAAGTTTGGACTTGTAGTAGTGCCCGCCCTGCGTCTGTGGGCCCCAGCGTGGGTACCTGGAATCCCAGCAGCACTAGCACTTCCCCGTAGCCCAGGATCTGGGGAGGCACCGCACCCTCATCCCACCCCACCCCTGGCATGCGGCGTGGCCCACACACCTGGGCCTAGACGCTGCTTACACACCTGGCCCTCTAGCCTCTGCCCAGAACCCTTCGTCCCTCCCTTTCTGCAAGCTAACACCCAGCACCCTCTTGTCCTCACCTCAGATGTCCTCCTCAGGGAGCCCTCCAGATAAGACCCCGCAGAGCCTGCCTCCTGGCTCTGTCCACTTCCCCTGCCCCGCCCTGTTTGGAATGCCAACTTCATCCTGCCACCCTTTGCTCCGTATCCGCCTCCTGTGCTCGGCTGCAGATTCAAGAGGGTTGGGAGAGATGTGTTCTTCTCAGCCTCCGGGCCCCTCGTGGCCAAGCCCCTCGTGGAACCCACTTGGCATTTCCTCAATGCTGTGTCCCGGAGATTCAAGCCCGGATCCGGAGTTACATATAACCAGAGATTGATCCATCAGTCACCTCTTTCCCTGGAACAGACTGTTTTGTCCCTAAGGGACACACTGACCAGCCAAGTGCCGGGTCCTGGCCAGACGCAGCGACACCACCTCTCCGGGGAAGCTGTAACCTGGCGTGGAGGCTGCCGGCCCTGCGCTCTTGGGCAAATTGCTTCACCTCTTTGGGCTCAGTTTCCTTATCTGTACAATGGGCATAGTAATGGGAGTGCCCATCTCTCAGGCGTCCTGAGCGTTAAATGAGTGAAGATGTGTAAGGCACTTCGAGTGGAAGGGAGAACCTCCCAGAAGGGTTGGTTGGTTGGTATGCGACTATTTGATTCCTTCTACCTGTGCATGGTAGCATCTGCCTCTCTGCCTGTGTCCCTGTGAGTAGGGCTCGGTCTCTGAAACTGCGTGGTTACGTGTTTGGGTGGTTGGATCTGTGTCGCTATATGGCGTCCCTGAAGTTCACATACACGTGGGGCCGGGCCTCGCGGTCCTGGAGTCCCCGGAGTGAGCCTGGGACCCAGAGCTCCTGACCAACTGGGGTGCCATGATTATTGCATGATTTATTGGCTCCCAGTTCCTGAGGCCAGAAATCTGAGAAAAGGTGTCAGCCGGGCTGGTTCCTTCTGGGGCTGTGGGGCGGATCTCTCCAGGCTTCCCTTGCTTCTGGTGGCCTCAGGTGTTCCTTGCCTTGTAGATGTTTTTCTCCTGTATCTTCACATCTCTTCCTTCTATGTGTGTCTCTGTGTCCAGACGTCCCCTTCTTTTTAGATTTTATTTATTTTTTATTTTGGGCCATGCCACGTGGCTTGCGAGATCTTAGCTCCCTGACCAGGGATCGAACCCGCGCCCTCGGCAGTGAAAGCGCAAAGTCCTAACCACTGGACTGCCAGGGAATTCCCCAAAAATGTCCCCTTCTTATAAGGAAACCAGTCACGATGGATCAGGGCCACCCTGAGGACCTCATCTCAACCTGATCATCTGCAACGATCCTGTTTTCAGATGAGTTCCCCGTTCCCGGGTACCGGGGGTCGGGACTTGTGCATCTTTTGAGGGGACACAATTCAACCCATAACCCCCCAATATTACCCAAACCTGAATTCCCAGTCACACATGTGGACACGTGAGAACCCTAGGCTCACATGCAACTGACACCTCTCTGTGTCTTGTCTACTCTGGTTTCCCAAGTAACCCTGAACGAATGAAAACACACACCTGGGCCACTGCCCCCAGACACACAGATAAAGGACCACGCAGCCTCCAGCGCACACGGGCCAGGGAGGAAGTGGTGGGACAGCAACCTCACCTTCCCTGTTCCAGGCTGTTCCTGGGGGCGGGCTTCGACTCCCTGGTACTTCCTGCCTGCCCACAGTGGGTCCCGGAAAGGCCCCAGGACAGCTGTGTGGTGTTGGGGCTTGTCCCCTCCAGTGGCTAAGGAGACGTGGGTAGGGGTAGCTAGCATCTCAGAAGAGTGGCTCTCAGACCTCAGGGTGCACGGGAGCCCCGGGCTCAGCTTCACACCTCTGGCCCCTCCCATTCAGTGGGTAAGATGGCGCCCCTGGGGGTACCCATGTCTGCCGGAGCGGGGGGCTCCCCCTTTCTAGGAAGCTGCAGAAGGAAACCACGTGCTTTCTGGGAAAAGCGTTGGGCCGGGCTTCTACGTAATGCTTCCCTGCTTACTCCCCGGGGTCCGGGGTCGGGGTGGGACCTCTGGCCCTGTCCCTCTTGTCCTCAGCTTTCCCCTTCTCTCTGCAAACCAGCCCGTGGTCGCTTCACCGGCGGTGCCCTGCCCCACCCGTTCCCCCATTGCCTCACCTGCTCTTTTTTTTCTCTCCCTGACCACAGGGGCCTGGCAGAGGCCGTGGCCTCCCAGCTCGATCCTGAGGGTGGTCTAAGTGGTGCCCCGGGCACAGGCGGGTGGGGAGTGCTGGAGGAGCATGTCTTTGCTGGAAGGGAAAAGTCTGCGAATGACGCCCCCTGGAGTTGTGCACGAAAGATTCTGGGAGGCCTGCCTGCCGCCGCCCCCGAGCCCACCCCCCAGTGTGGAGAGGGAGGCACCAGATGGACAAGTTCGCCAGTCACCCACAGCCTTGCACACAGATACCCAGGGGCCCACGGCGACCACCTCCAGAGACCCAGAGTGACACACTAGCCGAGTGACACCCCCGCCGAGGATGCCCGGGGAGTAGCGGGCGCACGCAAACACACACACACACACACACACACACACACACACACAGAGCTGCATCAGGAGGAGGGCGCTGGGGGGGGGGTCCCTTCGCAGCACCTCCCCATTCTTTCCTGCCCTGTTGTTCCTCCTGGTTCCCACCCACCCCCTGCTCCCGGGCGCCGGGTTCCCAAGGTCCGGGGCTGTGCTGGGCTGGGGCGGGGTGAGGGGCATCGCGGGGCACCCTTTTGCACGCGTGCGCGCGCCCGCCCCAGGCGTGAGCGCGCAATCGCCGGCGTGCAGGCGCGGAGCGGCCGCTGCGCCATAAATGCCTCCGGGATGGCTGGCAGGGTGGCGGAGGGGCAGCGTTCAGGCCAGACGCGGAGGGGCAGCCGCGGAGCTCTGGATTCGAATCTAGTCTCAGCGGTTAACCGGCTACCGGCGTGCGCAAGCTTGACTCAGTTTCCCCCTCCGCAAAAGGGAAAGTCTAACTGCCTTCCCACGTGGCGAGGCGAAAACAGATAATGCACGAAAGCACTTCGCAAAACGCTGGGCCTGGGCGACCCTTATTACCCCTTCCCTCCACCTCACCCTCCCGCTAGCCACTCGGGGTGGGGTGGGGGGCGCCGACCCATGCCCCAGACGCCCCTCCCTCCCCAGCAGGCAGGAGTCTCGGCTTCCTCGTTCCTTAAATTGGGTAACTGGAGACAGAGGCGGGTGTGTGAGAGACAGAAATCCCCGAGTGCGCGAAATGCAGGGGCCTGTCCCCCTCGTTTCCCCACGTCCCGACCCCCCACCGGCGCCCCCGAGGGTACGCCCTGGGCGCGCAGCCCGTGCGCGATCGGAGCCCCCATCGCCGGTCGCCGACCCCCTCCCGTGCCCCGCGGTGCCAGCCTCCCTGTGGTGCCCGCCAGGCGCGCTGTCTGCGGCCGCCCCGGCATGGAGGGGTGGTGTCCAGGCCGGCGGCGGCCCCGGCGGCGTCTCCCCCTTCCCAAGCCCCTGGCGGCGGGCGGCCGGGCCGAGGGCGGGGCGTCTGCACAGACCCTCCTTTTGTGAGCGGCGCCTTCCCCGGGCGGCCTGGCGCGCAGGGCCCGGGCGCCGCGCCAGCGCCCGGAATAGCCTCCCCGCCCCGCCGGCCGCCCGCCCCACGCCCCGCCGGAGCCGCCTGACCTGCCCGGCCGGGCGCGGGGGGTGGGGGGAGCCGGCCGCGGCGGCGCGGGTCTGCGCGCACGAGGCCTACGGTGGGGAGCTCCTCTCCGGCTGCAGACGCCCACTGGGTCAGCCCGGGTCTGATCTGCGGCTGCAGACGCCCACTGGGTCAGCCCGGGTCTGATCTGCGTGCGGGGCCGACCCCTCTCCGCCCTGCAAAGGCTACTGTGGGCCGACCCGTCTGCGCGCCAAGGCCGACTGTGTGCAGACACTCACCTGCCTACAAACACCCACCGTGTGTGGCACCTGAGCGTGTGCCCGCATCGTTCTGTACAGAGGTACATGCACGATCACCGATGCCCGTACCCTCAGATACCCGCGTCTGTGCAGGTACCACGAGCAGATAAAAACCCTCAGACCAGCACACCTGCACTGGCCAGCACCATGTGTGGTCACCAGGACAGCAAACTCTTTCCAAGTTCAAGTGTTTGCTGTGCAGACCCCTGACGCCAGCAGATTTGGGGTGGGAGCAGCGTGGAGGCCACCCACTGAGAGCCGGAACCCTCTGCAAGGAGCCTTTGTGTGTGCCTCAGTTTCCCCTCCTGGAGAGGGACCCTCCTCTGCTTGAGTCTCTTCTGCTGGTCCCAGCTGTGAGGGGCTCTGAAGGTTCGAGAGGAAGCGGGGTTGCACACGCCCTCCACCGGGTGGGTCTGGGCCGTGGACTCAGGCATGCAGGGCTGGGGGCAGGGCCTCCCCCGAGCCTTCCTGGAAGCCCAGGGGGCAGGTGCAAAGGCAGGTGGGCTCTGCGGGCGTGCTGCCGGCGGCAGGTGGCTTCCCTGAAACTGAGCACAGCAGCTGCGAGAGGTTTCCGGGCCTGCCCGGCCCCACCCGGCCCCGGGGCGCTCTGGGCAGAGGGGTGAGGCCGGCGGGCAGCGCCAAGGAGGAGCCGGGCCCAGCCTGCACATGCCCGCGTGGGAGCCACTGGGGACGCGCACACACCCCGTGTGTCTGCGTGCGAACCCTGAAGCGCGCCACCGGTGTCTGTGCTGTGCACACATACAGGCTTGCCTTTGTGCATTGCTACAACACAGGCGACGGCCCCAGGGTCCATGTTCGCCCTTAGGCTCCTGGTGTGTCTCTAGCACCCAGGTGGGTGGTTCTCGATAAGCATCTGTGGAGTGAACCAGTGAATAAGTGGACGCATCAGTTTGCAACTACGTGCCAAGTGTTCACCACGTGTCGGGCACTTGCACATCCGGGAACAACAGAAAGATCCTTGGACAGACATTCTAGGCGTGTATGCAGGGGCGTGAACAAGCTCACACCTGTGCACACCCGTGGGTACCATGCGCACTGACCAGGAAACATCTGAGGCCACCTTAATTCATTCACCTGCAGAAACCAGTCAGGTGTGCACACACAGGCCTGGAGGATAAACACACATTCCTGTGCACGCAATTGCCCCCCTTCTCTGCCTGGGCTCTCCACCCGCCACCCGGCTCCTGGCCTCCCCTCCCAAGGCCACTGGGTGTCCACAGCTGGGTTTGGAGGGGCTCCTCAGGGTGCAGTGAACTCCACCCCCGACCCTCTGAACTTCTGTTACCAGGTGGCCCTGTGGCCTGGGATTTCTGTTTGAGCTTCTGCTCAGTCTTCGGCTATTTCTGCAGGAGGCTTCAGACTAACACACAGCCAGAGTGGGCGGGGTCACAGCTGTGCAGGACGGGGCGCCTGGAGAGGCAGACCCTAGATACACCCAGAAACCATCCTTCCATTTTACAGCCTAGCAGACTGAGGCCCAGACGGAGGGGGGCTGGGAGAAGCAGAGGCCCTGGCCTGGGCCCTCTTCTTTCTCATACTCTTACAGCCAAAACAGTAGGCTCCCACGGCCTGCAGCCAGGGTGGGGACAGGAAGGTGGGGACCGGGCCCGGAGGAGGAGGCCTGTGGGGGGAGGGGCCCTGTCTGTGTCCTGGAGACAGAG
The DNA here is from genome assembly GCF_026419965.1 of Kogia breviceps. Taxonomy (NCBI): domain Eukaryota; kingdom Metazoa; phylum Chordata; class Mammalia; order Artiodactyla; family Physeteridae; genus Kogia; species Kogia breviceps. The sequence goes on from NC_081313.1 coordinate 181,471,210, forward strand.
AGTGAGGCTGGCGGCCCAGAAACGCCCACCTCGTCAGACACGCAGACACACACAGCTCACAGCGACCCAATCTGGAACACACAGACACACGTCCTGTTCCTGTCCTGTCCCAGAGGCTCCCAGCCCGGCTTCCAGATGGGGCTCCTGCAGCTCCTGCCCTGCTGGAGTGTGTGTGTGTGTGTGTGTGTGTGCGTGTGTGTGTGTGTGTGTGTGTGGCCTGTGTGTATGTGTAGGTGACACGCATTTGTGTGGATGTTTTCGTGTGTATGAGTGTGCATGCGTGTTTTTTGTAATTGTGTGTATGTGGGTATTTGTGTAGGTGTGTGTTTTTGTGGGTGCCTGTGTGTACATGCACATGTCGTTGTATGTAAATATGTGTGTATTTCTATGTGTATTTCTAAGTGTGTGTGCATGTGTTCATGTGGATGTGTTTTGTGTGTGCTTCTATGCACATGCTTTCCGCCCCCCCAACCATGTGGAATCCTTGTTCCCTGACCAGGGATCGAACCTGTGCCCCCTGCAGCTGAAGTGCAGAGTCTTAACCACTGGGCCGCCAGGGAAGTCCCTGTGCACATGTATTTTTGTATGTATGTGCTTATGTGTTCGTGTGTTGTGTGTGTGCTCACAGATGTTTGTGTGTGTGTTGGAGAGGGGCTCCAGGTGTCCCCAGAATCCAAGTTTCATATTCGGGGATCGAGTTTCAGGGGTTTGGGGCTACTTGCACGTGCGCGTGCACACACACACACCACCACCACCAAGGACAATAATAGTAACAGCTAGCGTCTACTGTTGCTTTACTAAGTACTGGGCACTTTTCTAAACACCTTACTGTTTTTTTTTTTTGAAGCCAGATGTATAGCGGTCTAATTCGGTCTAATTCACAAACAGCAAGTTCATACTTTTTACGCGTACAATTTGGTGAGTCCTGATAAATGCATACAGTTGTGTAACCCTTAACAATCAAGACTGAGAGCAGGCCACCATCCAGGTGTCCCTTCCTGCTCCTTTGTGCAGTCAACCCCCTCCCCCACTACCAGCCCCTGCCACCACCCATCTGCTCTGTCCCTAAGGTTTGGCTTTTTTCAGGAAGTCACATAAGTAGGATCACACAGTACCCGGCCTTCTGAATCTGCTGCTTGAACTCAGCACAGTGCAGCTGAGACGCATAGACTTTATTGCATGTGTAAGCAGTTTGTTCCTTTAAAAAAACAGATACAATTCACATACCATAAAATTCACTCCTTTGAAAGGTATAATTCAGTGGTTTTTAGTGTATTCAGACTTGTGCAGCCAACATCTCTAATTCCAAAATATTTTTATCATCCCCCAAAACAAGCCCTGCCCTCTAAGCAGTCATTCCCCACCCCCTTCCCCAGCCCCTGACAACCAGGAACCCACTGTCTGTGGATCAGCCTGTTCTGGACGTTTCCCATCAATGGAATCACACCCTGTGTGGCCTTCTGGGTCTGGCTTCTCTCAGAGTGTCAATATTTCAAAGTTAGTTGGTTCCTCTTTGTTGCTGACTACGTATTGCATGGTATGGCCTGACCTGTTTACCTGTTCACCTGGGGATGGATAGCTGGGTTGTTTGCAGTTTCTGGTGATTAGGAATAAAGTTGCTGCAAACATTCATGGCGGCGGGATCTGGGTGTGCACCTACGTTTTCATTTCTCTTGGGTAATACCTAGGAGTGGAGTTACTGGGCTCCACGGTGCATAAACACCTCACATCTATTAACTGATTTAGTCCTCATAATCAAGGAGGTGAGTACTATAATTACGCATTTTATACATAAGGAGAGTAAACCCTTCCACAGATCTCACACACACACACACACACACACACAGCTCTTGCCCCTACCACCCACCCGAGGCCCGCCAGGACCCACGCACACGCCCAAGGCTCCCCACGGTGCACGCAGCTAGCAGCGCGGTTGTCACGCCCCACACCCCCGGAACAGACGCTGATGGGGCCTGCAGACCCAGACGTGCTGCAGACACACTGCGATTTGTTCATCTTTCCAGCCAAGCCGTCTCGTCCTGACAGTAATTAGCTCCCAGACTGGCGGGGAGACGGTGAACAGGCCCAGAGTCATCGCCGCGGCCCCACGCCCACAGGCCACCGGCACCCAGCAGTGTGCGTGCGTGCGTGCGTGTGCGTGTGTGTCCAGGCTGGGCATATCACAGACACGCCCTCCCTCGAGCCAGCCGGGGCCCCGCACGCAGGCCCACGGTGCCTTCCACGCGCCATCTCGTCCGTGAACTTGTGCACGCCCGCACCCCCCAGGCGCGCAAGTGCGTGTCCCTGCAGGCGCCGGGGCGCTCGGCGCTCGGGGAGCGTGCGCGCGCGCTCCCGAGGCCGGCGTTGAACGTGGGAGGCCGCGGGAGCACGCCTCGCCCCGCCCCGCCGCCGCGGCCGGAAAACCGGCGACGGCGGGTGCTGGCGTCACGGGTTTCCACTGGGCCCCCCGCGCGGGGGCCGGGATTCCCTGGCGCAGGAACGCCTGTGACGGCGGCGCCGGCTTGAGTCGGCCGCGCGGGGAGGCTGGACCCGACTGGGATGACATCAGCCCCAGCGTTTCTGGAGCCGGCCTGGGCAGGGAGGGCCAGGGTTGGGTGGGCGGGAGCGGGAAACCGGAGCACTGAAAGTGACTCAGGCTGCCGACACGTGCGCTGCGCCTTGTACCTGCTCGGCCCTGAGCCAGGCGCTGCCAGTGTCCCCAATTTCCAGATGCGGAAACTGAGGCCCGCGGGCCCTCATCTGTGAGGCTTGCAGGCCTGGCGCATAGGCCGCTGCTCAGTCCTCATCTCGGGGTTCTCAGAGAGTCGTCACCCAGTCCCAAGTGAGGGGCCGGGGCCGGAAGCCCCCTTTGCCCAGCGCCTTCTGGGGTCCGGACCCCCTACGTGATTGTCTCCTTCTCTTCCGCAGCAAGCGGGCTCAGAGAGGGCCTGGGTTGCCCTGGCGCCACCCAGCAAGTCGGGCGCTCAAGCCAGATCTGTCTACCCTGTTGGTCTGTCTCCAGCCCTGGCCCCTGCGGTGGCCAGAGGCGGTGCCAGCGTCTGAGCCCGGGCTGCCCGGCGGGGTGTGCCCACCGGCTGGCTGCCTTAGTGCTGAGGCCAGGGCGAATGGACTTTAAAAATAGCCTGGGAGGAGGCGAGGGCTATTTTTAGCCCACGTGGCTCTGGCCCTCCCAGTTCCCGGGTCAGCAGCCCTCGGGCCAGGGCAGTGAGGACAGGGAAGGGACTCCACTTTCCAAGGTCCCTTCCCCCTCTTGGTCGTCCCGGCCCACCTGGGTGCCCGGGTCACCCTGCTGCCCTTCTGCGCACAGCCAGCCCTGGGACGGACGGTTGGGGAGAAAGGACCTGGGGGCGGGGAGGGGAGGGGTGGCCCGAGGCCACCTTTCCTGAAACCCCACCCCCTTCTCTAGCTGCCCGGGCCTTTTGTTGGGCGGGGAGGCTGGTTTCTATTTCGGGAAGGTGTTGGAATAAATTCCACCGCTATTTTTAGCCGGTTTGGGGATTCCTCCACCCAGGCTGGCCGTCCGCCTCTCCTCCTCCTGGCTGACCCAAGGCTTTCCTGGATCAAAAAGGGTAGACAAGGACACACAGCCCGCAGGAGTGGGGGATTTCCCTTGGGGCAGACCTGGAGGGGGGAGATTCCCATGTTTCCTGGTTGTGGGGGGAGGGGCCTCTCAAGGGCGTTCCCACGTCCCAGGTGAGCCAGACCTTCTGGCCTCTCGGAATCCATGACCTACTACATCTGAATTCCACCTCCAGGACGGGGTGGGGCTCCCGAGACTCACCTTTCACCTCCTTTCAGGGTTGTTGACACGTCTGCTCTGTGGAGAGTGGATCTTGAGCTCCACACTCTTTGGCTGGGGGCTCTCATGTCCCCAAGAGGAACATCTGCTTGGTGAGGGGAAACCGAGGCACAGGGAACCCAGGGCAGGAGTGGGACCCATCTGAGGCTCGTTCCTTGATGGTTTCATCTCCATCCACACTTTACAGCTTAGCAGCTGGGCTTAACCTTGGGGTAGTGACTCCACCTCTCTGTGCCTCCTTCAGGAAAGTGGGGTAATAACCACAATAGAGTTACTGAAAAAATGTGAGTGAAGGGATTGGAGATCTTAGAACAGGGTCCTGGCAGGTGATGGAGCAGGTGGCCCCAGAAAGGATGCTGCGACGGTTGCCTGGAGCCGAGGGGAACATTTTGGGTTCCCGCTCCACACTTCGCGACGATGCTCCAGCCACCTCCGTACTCCTTACGGCCCTTGGGGCTCACAGGAGTGACCCCGTGCTATAGATCAGGACACCGAGGCCCTGGGATAACTTCACGGACCAAGGGTCTCATGACTGGTCACACACGGGAGGCCAGATCACTGTCCTCACGCTGCTGGCTCTGACCGGTGCCGTGTTCCAAAGCTGCCTTTTGCATTCTTTCATCCGTTCCTTCACTCACTCAGCAAATATTTGTGGGGCATTGTATGAGTTTCCTATTGCTGCTGTAATAAGTCACCACAAAGAACACAGATTTATTATCTTACAGTTCTGGAGGTCAGGAGTTGGAAGTCCGTGTTACTGGGCTAAAATCAAGGTTTCCGCAAGGCCATCCAAGCTCCTTCTGGAGGCTCTGAGGAAGAATCCATTTCCTTGCCTTTTCCAGCTTCTCGAGGCGCCCGCTGCCCTTGGTTCACGGCCCCACATCACGTGGCCTTTTCACGAGTTGGGTTTGCCAGGGGGAATCCAGGATCATCCTTATCTCAAGATCTTTAATTTAATCCCATCGGCAAAGTCTGGAAAATATTCACAGGTTCCAGGTATTAGGACGGACATCTTTGAGGGGCGGGGGGCGGGGCGGGGCGGGGCTTATTCAGCCTACCACCAGAGACTGCTGAGCGCCGACAAATGAGGCACAGAAGCTGATAGGTGCTTGCCCTCGTGGAGCACAGGGGTCCGTGGCCACGCCCACCAGGTGGTCACAATGATGAACACGTGATTATAAATAAGGTTGCTAGATAAAATTCACGACACCTGGTGAAATTTGGAATTTTGGAAAAACAACAAATACTTTTTTTAGTATAATACTATTATATTTAATATGATACTTGGGACATATTTACAGTTAAAAAAGAATTTTAAAAAAACATTTTTTATTCATTTATTTTATTGGCTGCATTGGGTCTTCATTGCTGCGCCTGGGCTTTCTCTAGTTGCAGCAAGTGGGGGTTACTCTTCGTTGCAGTGCGTGGGCTTCTCATTGAGGTGGCTTCTCTTGTTGCAGAGCACGGGCTCCAGGCGCGCGGGATTCAGTAGTTGTGGCTTGTGGACTCAGTAGTTGTGGCACATAGGCTTAGTTGCTCCGTGGCATGTGGGATCCTCCCGGACCAGGGATCGAACCCGTGTCCCCTGCATTGGCAGGCGGATTCTTAACCCCTGCGCCACCAGGGAAGTCTCTAAAAAATAATTTTTTTTAAAGTATACAGGTATATAATATTTGAGTCATACACTAAAAAAAAAGAATAGATGTACTCCCATGCGTGACTAGACCACAAGTTATAACTTACCAGGGAAAGTTTGGGTTTTTTTTAAACATCTTTATTGGAACAGGGAAGGGTTTTACTCAGAGGCAACAAATAAGCCAATACGTGTGTTAGGATGACACTGGCCTTGGTGTGGAGAACGCGCTCACGTACAAAGGCACGTTTTGCGACCAGGAGCCCACTTAGCGCTTTTCCAGAGGCTTCTCACCCTGTTTTACGCCTCGGAGTGGGCGGGCCCTGTGCTGAAGGCTCCGCCTCTCGTGCCTGCACAGGCGCATCCCGCCTTGGCTCGCTGAGACGGTCGACCAATCAGACGCCGAGCCTTAGGGTCAGGGTCTGAGGATGCGCGTTCCCCCGCTCTGTGCTTTCTGCGCAGCCTCGCGGAGGCGGAGCCTGGTGGTGGTCGGGGTCTCGCGCTGGCTTCCCGGCGCGAAGGGCAGGGGCAGGGGCGGGTGCGGACGCGCTTGGAGGGGCACAGGTGTTGCACGAGCTTGGGGTGGTGGCCGCCCGCAGCGGCCCCTCTCAGGACTCGGGCCGGAGGCCTCGGCCCCGCAGGCCAGTCCCCGGTCCCCCAGGCCAGCCCAGGAAGCAGGGCGAAGGCGGGGCGCTCCTTCCGAGAAGCGGGCCGGCTCCTCCTCCGGGGCCTCCCATCTTCGGAGAAATGGGCAGGAAACGGAGAGGAAGTGGCGGCCGGCCAAGGGGGAAGTCAGCCCGGCTGGCTGACCTCAGTGCCGGGATGGGAAGAGGAGTCGCTGGGCTCGCCCTTCTGAGTATTGCCTTAGGTCACAGCAGCTGTGACAGCGGGTGATGTCCTAAGTTTATTTTTTACCTTTCCCGTAGTGCAGGGTGATTTCTTGCAGGCCTCTTGAGTCTGTCCAAGAGAGGACAGTTTGGCAGGGGCGATAAGGCCCAGGAACAGAGAGTAAACTCAGGCTCAACATTTGGGTGGAAGTGCCCCGAGGGGAGTTGAAAGAGACAGTTGTCACTTATTTGTGATACCGACCTGGGATTCATTGATCAATAGAAATTGGTAAGAGGCCAGAGGAGGCAAGGCTTTACTGGGACTTGTGCTGCAGCCTGAGGGAGGGAAAACAAGTAACAGCTTCCATTGCTGGATCCCCGAAGAGGGGTGAGCTGGTCCCTTAAGTGGGGTGAGGATAATAGCGGTGGATACAGGGGTCAGGCCAGACAGGTGACTTAGGTGGTCTGCCCACACCCTTGGTGGTGCTGTGTGCGAGGATTATGCACAGGACCCTGCCTTTGCTCTGGCACCTCAGAAGGGGCAGTTGGGTTTTGACCTTTTTGTATCTTACTGTTCCTAATTTGTCCCAACTGCGCATGCGTGCACTTATTTTTAGTCCTTTATAGCTTCTTCCTATTCTGTTGCTTGAGGAGATGTTTGTCCAGGTGCAAGCACTGCAGCAAAAGCGTCACAGGTCCCAGCCTGTCTGCTTTGTCCCTTAGGCCAGGGGAATGTCAAGGGCATTACAGGCTCTTAAATTCTCAGCCAGGGGCTTCCCCGGCTTCCCCGGTGGGTGGCGCAGTGTTTGAGAATCCGCAACTACTGAGCCTGTGCTTTAGAGCCCGTGAGCCACAACCACTGAGCCCGCGTGCCGTAACTACTGAAGCCCGCGCGCGTAGAGCCCGTGCTCCACGATGAGAGAAGCCACTGCAGTGAGAAGCCCGCGCACCACAACGAAGAGTAGCCCCCGCTCGCTGCAACTAGAGAAAGCCCGCGCGCAGCAATGAAGACCCAACCCAGCCAAAAATAAGTAAATAAATAAATAAAATTTAAAAAACCAAAACAAAAAAACTCTCAGCCAGTTTTACGTGTTGGATACTTCTTATGTACTTCACGCCTATTAAATATCTTCATAACAGCCTTGGTGCTACTAGTTATCCTCGTTTTTCAGACGAGGAAACTAAGACGCAGAGAGTTGAGTTGCTGAAGTCCCCCAGGTGAGTTGGTGGCAGAACCTGCCTTCTCGTTCTTTTTTCATCCCACAGCACTGCCTCTTGTCGGACTGCTCTCAGAGGCCGTGCAGACCCGCTGTCCAGCCATCCCCCTGTTCCCGCCCTCCCGGACAGTCACAGGAAGACAGTGGGTTCCAGGATCCTGGGCCCTCCGGATCTGAGGTGCTTTGTGAAGTCAGAGGGCCTCCGGAGGGAATGTCTCAAAAGTGTGCTGGCCAGGAAGGAGACCAGACGTGAAGGGCACTTCCTCTCCGTTCCAAAGGTGGCCAGGACGAGGCTGGCGGAGAGTCAAGAGCAGCAGGAATGTCTGGCCGTAGGGCAGCTTCCACTGCTTCCTCCCGGAGGGGGGACGTTGCTGGGAGAGCAGTTCCAGGACCCAAGGGAACTCTTTCTTTTACCCCTAAGCCTTTCACACGTGGGGGACTGTAGCTCTGACCCCATAGGTGTGCCCAGATTGTCCCAGGAAACCTCTCCACGTGGACAGCTCCACGTGGCTGTGAGGATGGGGACGTGAGTGTTTGCCAAACTCCTCTAGGTTCTCCTGACACGTGGGGAGTGGGTTGGGGGCGATGCAAGCAGAGCTTTTCCCGAACGTTCTGTAGAGCAGAAACTCGCCTTTCTCCTGCTTAAAGCCGACCTTCTACCTAGGACTTGAGACTCTAGAAGGGGGTGTGTCACAAGTACTTGTTCCAGAATCTCAATGCTGCCCTATCTGTAATTATTCATTTTCTCACTGATAGGAGGGCAGTTAGCAGACATTGCTGAGATTGGCTGTGGAAGCCGAGGGTATGAGAAGGATGTGACCCCGGCCACCTGCTGGCTGGCCCAGCCTCCAGCCCACCACTCCGCTTCGGGGCAGGACGCAGACTGGGTTCTGACCAGAGGGAAAATGCCTTTCTCAAGCTTGGGCTTGGAGTTCTTCCCGGAGTGATGAATTCTGGTGAGAAAGAGCCTCACGTTCTTAGAGCCGGCTCTGCAGTGAGGCCTTGCATCCGTCCTGCCACTGTAAACTCTGCGCTGGCTTCTCCAGATCAGCCACACGTGGCCCACAGAAAGGGCTGAGCCTCCTGTGGCCACCCAGGGGGGACCCCCTCATCCAGGGGGCTTTGCCGCTGCCACCCAAGCCCCCTCGTGTGGGATTTTTGTCCCTCAACTCTTTGGATCTCTGAGCGAGACGGAATCCTGAGCCCCGCCTCACTGGCTGCCCGGCTTCCACAGCCCAGCCGCTGCTTGCGAAGGACTTTCCTTTCTTTCCTGGAATCTCACAGACCACTCAGCAGGGGTGGGAACCAGGGAGTGGGCGGGCTTCGGAGGAGGGACCATCCCAGGGGCAAGCGTTTGAGGCTGGCTGCGGGTCAAAGGCAGAAGTGCTGATAAACAGGATTCAAGTCATCGCTTAGATAAGCACTTCAGCTTCTGCAGCACCACAGCCTCGTAAAAGTCTTGCTTACCCTTTCCTGAGTACAAAAACAAACTTTCTGATCGTAAATAAAACGTGTGCGACGTGAAGTTTGGCTGGTGGGACTGTCATCCTTCTCTTGTTGATGTCAGCCAATTCCCAAAGTTTCCCTCCAGTAGAGTCCGTTGGTGCCAGACGTTTATGCATAGAAGGATGTTGGATATGAAAGCTCAAGATGGACGGGGCTGGTGGGCGTGGAGATACACCTGCCACGTCCCTCCACGGAGGGAGGGACGAGTTGCCCCGGCTTCTGGGGGTGTCGTCAGTGGACGCCCTTCAGCTGTCAGCCGCTTCAGGAGATGCTTCGGCTGCTGAGAGCTGCCCAGCCCCGGGTCCCAGCGTCCTGGAGGCAGCCCATCCAATGGCTGATCAACATGGAGGTAGAGAGTCCTGCCTTTGGGCCCAACAGGGGACAATTCTGAAAGGCTGGTCCAGCTCCAGGGCTCCCCTGGGGTAGCCTGAGGCCCCTCCCTCTCTCTTCCACATCGGGTGGTCCCAGAAGTCCTTTCTAATAAGCATCCTGAACACAAGGCAGTCTGCTTCCCCGAGAACCCAACCTGCCCCTCTAACGCTGGGACAACTGTGCCTCTGTGTGTGTGTGTGTGTGTGTGTGTGTGTGTGTGTGTGTGCGCGCGCGCGTAAGCATGCGCTGCATCTCCTTCTGTAGGGGAAAGAACCTGAAGTTACAGAAATGGTGAAAACAGACATTGAGAACACACTTGGGGTTCCCAAGGGGCAGGGAGGTGGGGAGGGAAGGATTGGGAGTTGGGGGTTAGCAGATGCAAACTGTTGTATATAGGATAGATAAACAACAGAGGTCCTACTATATAGCACAGGGAACTATATTCAGTATCCTGTGATAAACCAAGAATGGAAAAGAATATGAAAAAATATATACATGCATAACCGAATCCCTTTGCTGTACAGCAGAAATTAACACATTATAAACCAACTATACTTCAATAAAATTTTTTTAAAACTTACTTCCTTGCTTGAAAAGACCAAAAAAAAAAAAAAATGGTGAAAGAGTGGTAGCACTAGTCTTCCAGAACGATTGAAGGATCCCTGCAGTTCTTACTTTTGATATTTTGACCAGTGTTATCTGTGTGAGTTTCATCTCAGTTGTGGGTTGTGTCTCTTATCAGCATGACGAGCCCCTGAAGGTCTCATTTGGTGCTTCTGGCCTTGCTCTCAACTCTGAAACTAAGCGCCCGTGGGTTAGAGTGACTTGCCAAGGTCCCAGGGAAGGCCGGGCAGGTTCCACTCGTTGAGGTCTTTAAATGTATTGAAAAGACGAAGAGGAAGAAATGTAAAAAACAGGCTAAAGAAGTTGCAGACGAAAAACTATATACATTGTGGGGGAGAAAATAGAATACAGGATTCGCAAAGCGACAACAGGATTTATAGACACGGGAATTCATTGTGCGCTAACGGGAGGTGTGGTCGGGTGACAGGCTGCAGATTTGAAATTGTGTGATGGCTCTGGTCTTTCAATACTGTCCGTCCATGCCTCTCAGTCCCTTTTGGAGACAGTGTCAGAATCTAAAGAGGCCCTAAGGCAGCCACGGCAGTGGGTGTAGATCTGGCGTGTTAATTCCCTGTTCTTGCCACCGTTTCCACATCCCCACTATGCACGGCTCAGCATTTTGCGTTGATAGATCAAAAGAACGAACGAGCGTGCTGTGCTTGAACGGCCCTAGTGCGACGGACCTGGCTACAGAGGCTGCTGTGATGTGATGGCTCTATCTCTGAACATCCGAGTTAAAGATGAGCCTCTTCATTTCGTAAATAAGATGCTGTCATTTTGATTGGGAAGGAACATGGAGATTTTTTTTTTTTTTTTTTCTAACTTACGCCATCTGCTGAACAAAGTTTTTGTGAAGTGGAACTCGAGGTCAGTGAACACTTTTGCATCGAATTTCTTGAAAGGCTGGTTGCAGGGGCTTCCCTGGCTTTCCAGCAGTTAAGACTCCGCGCTTTGCACTGCAGGGGGTGTGGGTTCAATCCCTGGTCCGGGGACTAAGATCCCGTATACCGCATGGCACGGGCAAAAAAAAAAAAAAAAGAGAGATGTTGGCTGCAAATGCAAGTACGTGTACAGGTTCCTGTCTTCTGAACAAACCACCTTGCAAGCGTCTTTGCTGAGAGGCAGGCAGGCAGGCTCTGTGGGCGTCGGCACCCAACCCCCTGCCCCTGCACTCAGAAAATTAAATGCTCTGCTGTTACCATCTTGACATTTGTAATTTTTGATCAAGGGGCCCTCAAATTATGGAGCTGGTCCCACTGAGAAGCTCTGTGACTCAGAACTTGCCATTTCTCCCCTCTTGGTTTCAGTGAACTCCTGGGTGGAAGGGGCAGATTCTGAAAAAAAAGCGATTCGATTCTGGTGTCTTGGGTTTGTGTCGTGACTGACTGTCATTCTAATTTCTTGTTTACCAGATGGCCCGCTCGACTCAGGGGTCCCTGTGGCAGCCCTTTCTGGCTGTGGCTGTTGTCCTGTTTATTGGGTTCCCGGAGCTGATTAGAAACATTCCAGACTCCTCTCCAGCCTCGGGTCCTGCCATTCCCCCTCCCCCCGCTCCAGCACACCCAGCTCCTCCCAGTTCCCCGCGTCAGGTCTCCCTGCCTCGGCCAGGGCAGCTCTTTCCATTGGGAGCCTGCGCTGTCACTTCTTCCCATCTCCCAGCTCCAGGTAAACACCCAGACGTTCCTGGCTATGTGACTTTCCTAGCTTAAGACGACAGGAAAGAAAAAAAAAAAAGGACAACAGAAATGTATTCTCTCTCAGTTCTGGAGGCCAGAAGTCTGAGATCAAGGTGTTGGGAGGGCTGATTTTTTTCCTGGAGGCTCTGAGGGCAAAACCACGCCAGGCCTCTCCTGCAGCTTCTGGCGCCACCAGCGATCCTTGGTTCGTGGCTGCGTCACTGCATCTGTGCCTGACGTCACATGGTCTTCTTCCGGCTGTGTGTCTCCCTGTGTCTCTGTACCCAGATCTCCCTGTCCTTTCTCTTATGCAGACACCAGTCGTTGGATTTAGGGCCCACCAGGATCCAGTATGACCTCGTTAACTTAATTTCAGCTGCACATCTCTTTTTGTACAAGGTCACACTCACAGGTACTGGGGTTAAGACTCAAACACAGATTTGGGGGAGGGACAGCAGCTCAGCTCTAAAGCCCTCTCCCCGTGTCTCGGAGGAGACACTTTGGGAGTGATGACTGTAGAATTTGTTGATCTCACTCTGTGTCCCTGGACTGTATGCCACGGGATAGGCCCTTAGTAAATAAAAGCAGGCAGTGTGCTTGGTGAGAACACAGTGAGATGTTTCCTCAGCCAAACGAAAGAATTTGGAAGGATCTGTAGTACTGGGTTGATACATGTCTCCCCCAAATTCCTACCCACCTAGAAACTCACGATGTGACCTCACTTGGAGACGGGGTCTTGGGACTTCCCTGGCGGTCCAGTGGTTAGGACTCCACGCTTCCACTGCAGGGGGCGTGGGTTCCATCCCTGGTTGGAGAACTAAGATCCCACATGCCTCATAGTGCGGCCCCCCAAAAAAAGAAAAAAAAAAAAAGGAAACAGGGTCTTTGCAGATGTAATAGATCCGATGGGGTCATGCTGGAGTAGGGTGGACCCTGAATCCAATGGCGGGTGTCCTTATAGGGACAGGAGTCACCACACAGACACAGAGAAGGCCTTGTGATGCCAGAGGCAAAGACTGGGGAGATGCGGGACCAGCCGAGGACCAAGGATGGCCAGGAGCCACCAGAGCTGGAGAAGGCAGCAGGGACCCTCCCCTGAACCTCCAGAATTCCGGGAAGATATTCGCGTGTAGGAGGGTAGGAAAGGAGTCCCACGAGAATGGGGGGGCCTTCCACCCCGGGCACCGTCTAGGGTGAAGGGTGAGCCGTGGTCTCCAGCCCTCCCTCCTCTTTGGCGGCACGACGCCTGATGGGCCTCTGTTGTTGTTGTTTAATATTTATTTATTTGGCTGCACCGGATCTTTGCTGCGGCACGCATGAGGGGTCTAGAGTCCCGACGAGGGATCGAACCCGGGCCCCCTGCATTGGGAGTGCAGAGTCTTACCCACTGGACCACCATGGAAGTCCCCAATGGGCCTCTTTGGCTGCTGGAGGCCACAGGCGTCCCCTGGGCCTGGCCTCCCACCCAGCAGAGCCAGCTCCCCTCCTGCCATGGGGCGGGATCTGCATGTGCACTGTACCCCGCCCAGTCCAGGGGTGACCCTGAAGGTCACTCTCGGGGTACATTCTGTGGATTTTGCCAAACGTATTATCATCCTGTGGACGTCCAGCAGGACCTTGTCCTACAGAAGAGTGTCCCTGCCCTAAAAACCTCCCTGTGACCCACCTGTTCATCCAGCTCTAACCCCTGCAGCCAGTGATCCTTTCACCAGCTCCATGGTCCTGCCTTTCCCAGAATGTCATCAAATTGGGATCATACAGCGCGTAGCCTTTGCAGACTGACTTCCTTCCCTTATTTCCCGCCTTTTCCAGCTTCTAGAGGCGCCACAGCCCTGGCTCGCGGCCCCTCCGCCATCCTCACAGCCAGCGGCGCAGCCTCTCCCGTCTCTCTCTGCCTCTGACCCTCCTGCCTCCCTCTTATAAGGACCTTGTGATGACACTGAAGCCCCCAGGGAATCCAGGGGCCTTAACTTAATCCCACCTGCAAAGTCCCCTCTGCCCCGTGAGGGGACGTGAGCACAGGTTCTGGACGTTAGGATGTGGACATGCTTGGGGTCCTGTGCACAGGCTTGCCTGGTCCAGAGCCTCCTATAAACGCAATCATGCAGGCCATCCTTCTGTGTAAGGCTATTTGTTGGTTATGGATCCGTGAGCCACCCAGGCTGTCCCTGCTGGTGGGTGCTTTGTCCCTTCACATGGCTGAGGGGCTCCCGGGGTAGGCGTGGCTTGATCCCCTGTTGCTGAATAGGGGACCAAGATGAGACGTTTTCAGCTTTGACGATGGGGGGAAGAGCTGCTCTGACATTCCTTCCAAGGCTTTTTGTGGACATGTGTTTTGGTTTCCGTTAGGTAAACACTTAGGAGTGGAATCGCCGGGTCAGAGAGTAGGTGTATGTTCGGTGTTATGGGCAAGTGCAGGGCCTTTTCCCAAGTTGGCTGTAGCCCTTCACACACCACCAGTGAGCCCTGGGGGTCCTGGTGGCTCTGTGTTCTCGGCAATGCCCATCTGTTAAACTTTAGCCATTCAGGTGCACGTTGGGTAAGGTTTTGGTTCGTTTTTCTTTTTGTGGTAAAATAGAACATGAAATGTACCATCTTCCCCATTTTCAAGCGCACAGCTCGGCGGCATTGCGTACAGTCACCCTGTCGTGGAACCATCCCCGCCATCATCTCCAGAACTTTCTCATCTTCCCAGACTGAAGCTCCGTCCCCAGGAAACACGGACTCCCCAGCCCCTCCCCCAGCCCCGGCCCCCACCATCTGCCTCCTGTCTCTGTGGATGTGAGTCCTCTGGGGACCTCCTGTGAGCGGAATCAGACAGTATCTGTCCTTCTGTGTCTGGCTCCTCTAAGTACAATGTCCTCAAGGTCCATCCATGTCACAGCGTGTGTCAGAATTGCCTTCTTTTTAATGGCTGAATAATATATTCCACTGTGTGGACGGGCCACGTCTTGTTTATCCATCATCCATGGACGGACACGCTTCTCTTGTTGTGGACCACGGGCTCCAGACACGCAGGCTTCAGCAGTTGTGGCTCGCGGGCTCTAGAGCGCAGGCTCAGTAGCTGTGGCGCACGGGCTTAGTTGCTCCGCGGCAGGTGGGATCTTCCCGGACCAGGGCTCGAACCCGTGTCCCCGGCATTGGCAGGTGGATTCTTAACCACTGCGCCACCAGGGAAGCTCTAATCTTTTTTTAAAAAAGTTTTTATTTTATATTGGAGTATCGTTGATTGACAAAGTTGTGTTAGTTTCAGGGATACAGCAGAACGGCTTTCTAATCTTATACTTATTTTTCCAGGAGAAAAAATAATTTTTTTCAGCTTCATATATATATATTTTCAGATTATATTCCATTCTGATTTATTATAAGATATTGAATAGAGTTCCCTGTGTGATACAGTATATCCTTGTTGCTCACCTATTTTATGTATAGTAGTTTGTATCTGTTAATCCCATACTCCTAATTTATCCCTCGCCCCTCCTTTCCCTAATCTTATACATTTGATACACAGGGGACAATTTTTAATGCAGCTGAATCTATAAACGTTTTATTATTTTTTAAACAAATAAACAGTAGTACATCCATGTCTCCCTCCCTCCCTCCCTCTCTTTCTTTCTGCGCAGCACCGCACGTAGGATCTTAGCTTATACAGAGAAAGTTCTCCGCTCAGGGGCCAGAGTCGCCCACTTACAGATCCATTACTAAAGATTTAACTCTTCGTGGTGTGCTATGGGGCAGGGCCAAGACTCCCTCCACTTTTTCCTGGGAGTCTGGTGGTCGAGGGTGGTCTCTGGGTGACGCAGAGCAGGAAGGGACAAGATTAAGATCTTTGCAGGCTCCACGCTCTCAAAGGAGCGTGGTGCTTTCCCACGGCCCTCCAAACCATGGGACCCATGGCTTACACGCGTGGAGATCCTCAGATAGCTTCCCCCGAAATTCTCCCACGGTAGATCAGAAGCTGAAGCTCCCTCGTCTGTGCCCCGTTCCATCCACACGGCCTCTTCCCGGGGCAGCTGGGTCAGTGGGGGTGGAGGGGAGGCCGGTCACCACCCGTCACCACTGCCGGAGCCAAGACCCCGCCCTGTCCCCTGCAAGCAGCGGCCAGGGAGCCAAGGAAGGGCCGGAGCCGGGAGGAAAGGAACAGTGAGCCTTTTTATTGTGCATCAATTCACTTGGTATTAACAATTCCACACAATATTCAAACACTGCAGGAAAGTGGGTGCGGCACACCTGGAATTTTTAAAAAATCAGAAATAAGAAGCACTGGACATCCAAATGCAGATGGGGTAGAACCCACTCGAACCACAGATTGCTTTCTGAGAACCGGGAACCGGTCTTTACAATGTTTGGCAATGGTCTCCGAGGACAGAGGAGGAAACGGGGCGGGGGCGCGGGGGTGGGAGTGAGGGAGTGGTGTCGACCTATGGCTTCTTTTCAGGGGGCCCCCGCAGCAGGTTCTTGAAGGATGAGCGACCTGTGGTGGCCTCACCGTGGCCCGGAAACTGCCCCTGGTCACTCATGCTTGGGGGGCGGGGGTCCGATGGCCTTTTCCTGCCCGCCCGGGGCTCGAGATGGATGAGCTGCCTGGAGGCCCAGCGACGACAGGACAGTGTGGCCGGGACATCAAAGGAAGAAAGAGCACCTCCTGCATCCCCCTCCGTCCCAGGGGGCCGGAGGAGGTCACAACCGAGTCACTTAATTCTCGGCCTGGGGGGTGACCTTTAGGGAGGATGGGGGAGGGGCGGGGCCGGGCCAGGCCCACAGGAAACACTGCAGGCTGCAGACAGAAACCCCGCGTGGCCCAGCCAGCACTGCCGTTTTGGGGGTGCCTGTGTCCTTAATTCCCCCGGGACGTGGTGGAGAGGCGCCGGTTTCCCCAAGGCCCGCGGCGCCACTGCCGGCTCCCGGCCTCGCGGGGCACTTACGGTCCCCCGAACGCCCTGAAAACCACGGTTTCACGCTGACACGCGCACCAGGAAAGCACGAGCAGGACGCACTGTCGTGTGTGCCCTGATGCTTCAGGCCTATGCTGGGGACCCTGATGTTGAAGAAGAAAAAAAAAAAAAAGGAAGAGAGCGCTTTTTCCTCGGCTGGAAAGAGACCCACGGTGGGGCTCTTGCCCACTGCCACCTCCCTGGGCTCCGAGGCTGCGGGCACCTGGGGGGGCGGCGGGGCACGTGTGGCCACGGGGCGGGGCTGGGGGATGGTGGTCCTCCCCCTCTCCGGGCCTCGGTTTACCCAGACCTCTGGGCCCCTGGGGTCCTGACTCGGGGGCCTCTGGCCCGGTGCGAGTTTGCTTCAGGGCTTGTGCGGGTGGGGAGGGGCGGCCACAGGCCGGCTGAGCCCAGAGCCAGCGGTGTGGCTGCCAAACTCGGGTCCCTCCACCCCGTCGGCCAGGGGTCCTGGGCTTGGCTTCCCGCTGGCTTCTCCGGGGTCAGCCGGCGGGGACGCGCGGCGGGGACAGGCTTGGCACAGCTGGCGGGGCAGGGGCCTGAGAGGGAGGGCAGGCCTGGGCCCGGGGACCTGCGACCTCAGCACCAGGACCCCCCGTCCTCTTCGGGGCCTGGCAGCGGGAGGCCAGGACAGCGGGGGCGCAGGAGGACGGCCGGGTGCGCGCGGCCCGAGCTCGGGCTGAAGGGATTAAGGCTTCCGCCGCGGAGCAGAGGGTGACCAGTCGGCGGACGGCTGGGGGGCTGTCCTCGCCGGCAGACTTGCCCTGCCAGCTGCCCCTCTGACCCTCGGGCTAAGCCCCGCTGTGCCCTGGCTTCCCCAACCCCCAGCCGTGGGGTGCGCCCGGGGTGTCTGGAACAGGCTTTGTTCTGTCCTGCGGTGCCGCCAGGCGTGGGCAGGCCAGGCGCCCCTGGGCCGCTGGCTGCCCGCGCGGTGTACCGGGGCAGCGGCGTGGGTTGGGGGGCTTTGTGGCTTCCCCCCCCCCCACCTGCAGGGGCTCCCGGACCGGCCGGAGAGAGCTGGGTGCTGGGGAGAAGCTAGGCCCTGGGTCTGCACCCTGCGGGAGCCGGCCACAGGGGTGCCGGGCACCCAGCCGGACTTCGCAGCCGTGCACGGTCTGAGCCCCAGGGGCGCGAGGGGAGCAGAGGCGTCGGTAGGGGAGCTCAAGGCTCCGGGTCCCACTAGCCCGCGCGTGTGCCTTGTGCCGGCTGCCCAGAGCCCTCCTGCTCGGGGGGCCTGGGATCCTGACTTCCCCCCCCCCCGCCCCCCCCGCAGGGCCGCACGGGCAGGTGGGCCGCCGGGGATCAGGCCGCCGAAAGCAGGTGTGCGTCTGACCCGTCCTTCTGCCTCCACCTCTTTAAATGCTTTTGTCGTAACAGAGGAAACAGCGACTGTCAAAGAGCCCCCCAGCCCGCCGTCACCATCAGCTACACGCCACCTTACAGTTGCTCCGGGAGGCCGGGTGTGAGCGCAGAGTGGGGGCACTGCCGGTGCCTCTCCAGTGCTGGGCAAAGCATCCCATCTCCGGGGCCTCTGCAGCTACTTCCAGACAATTTCACACCTATTTTTTTTTTTGGCCGGCCGCCCACCCGGCTTGCAGGATCTTAGCCTTAGTTCCCCGGGATCGAACCCGTGTGCCCTGCAGTGGAAGCTCAGAGTCCTGACTGCTGGACCACCGGCGAAGTCCCTCGCACCTTTTTATACCACGAAGCACCAGGGGGCCCCGGGCTGGCCTCCCCGGGCTGCATTTCTGTCCGAAAAATGGCCATGGAGATGCAGAAAGTGGAAAAAAACAGAACAAAACACGGGAAGAGCCAAATATGACCATAGCCTCTAACTGCCCATGCTGATGTCTCGTGCTTAAAACTAAAGAAAACACAGCTGGCCGTTGCAGGGACCAGAGCCACGGGCTGAAAATCCGTTTCTGGGGTGGGCGGGGTCCCCAGGAAAGGGAGGGGGCCTCAGCATGGCTGTCGGATGACACATGCCACACAAAAGCCACACAGCTGGGCGACCCTGGGTGACAGGGGTGCGTTTCACAGGCACAGCCCCCCTCCCGGCCCCTGAAGCCCCCGTATGCATTGTCACACAACCCAGCTTAGCTACAGGTTCGGCCAATGACACCCGACTTTAGCGGTATGGAATTACAAGGGTTTAAATGAAAAGGAGAAAAATCTCTGAAAAAAGTTCACCACGTCCCTCCTCCCAACTCCACCCAAGTTTTCTCCACTTAACACACCCTGGCCAAAAGCATCATCACATCATCAACCTGGCTGAGGTCCTCACAGATGGCCAACTGTGTGAGACTTGCCACCCGGCCGGGTCACCCACACCAGCGGCTAGTTCACCCACCTCCTCCCCGTCTCCCCGCCCAGCTCGGCTCTAGACCATGACTCAAACGGCAACGCAGTTTTCCAAAATCGTTACCGCATCGCTTGGGCATTTCAGCTATTTCCCATCAGAAGTGGCGGTGGAGCCCGGCCCCTGACAGGGCTGCGATGTCGGATCCGAAAACCCATCTGAACCCAGAGGATACAATTTACCCCACCTGGGTGATGGCAACTTTTTGCATTTCTTTTGGAATTAAGAGTTTTGCTTGACTGTGTACTGAATGGTGCCCTGGCTCGGGGTGGGGCGGCGGTGGGGGGGGGGAGGCGGGGAGGAGCTGAGCACGAGGGAAGATGGAGCTATAGGATAATGCAAGGCTTCTTGTCCTTAAAGGGGTTCTCCGAGGCGGGGACCCCGACCAGCAGGGGGTCGCTCCGGGCGTTCTGCTCACAATAGCTCATGAGTTCGGAGGAGGCTTTGGAGACCTGTGTGTGGGCGCAACGACAAGAGAGCAAAGATAAGAAGGGGCCGCGGCACGGCGTCCACAGCAGCCAAAAGGTGGAGATGACCCCAGTGCCGGTCACCTGAAGACCCACACCGTGTCCCCCCACACACGGGGGCGCCACGCAGCCACGCAGAGGGGTGAAGCCCTGACCCTCGCTGCCGCGTGGACGGACCCCGAGGACGTGACGCCCAGGGAGAGGAGCCAGACACAGAAGGACACGCGGCGTGTGATTCCACGGACGGGAAACGTCCAGGACAGGCCGATCCACAGACACAGAGGGCAGTGGTCAGGGGCTGGGGAGTGACGGCTCATGGGGATGGGCCTCCTTTTGGGGCGATGGAATATTCTGGAATGAGGTAGTGGCGCATTAGGTTGCGCAACAATGTCAATGTACTAAGTATCACTGATGGTACATTTTATGTTAACGTATATGTATTTTACCGGGAATTTAAGATTAAATAAGCAGAAGAACTGAACCTTCTCCAGAGGGCGCTGTGTGGAGTTTGAAGGGAAGGGTCAGGGGAGGAAGCAGTCTAAGAAAGGACCCGCCGGGGAGAGCCCCGCAGCTACCTCGCCCGAGAGGCGGGACAAGGCCTTCGGCATCTGATTCTTGTGCCGTGCGAGCCGTCGCGGTCTCGGTGACCACGGTGAGGGGGCCGACGCTTAGGACCCCCTGTGTCAGGGTCCCCCAAAGAGGAGGGAGGAGATGCAGGGAGGGCCCACTGCAGCCCTGGGGAAGCTGATGTAGGAAAAGTGGTGCCTAGTGTCCGGGGGCGGGGGGGGGGGCCCACCCTGCTGGCAGCACCGCGGCTGCGCTGTGGGACCTGGGGGGCCCCTCGAGTCCCCGGCGCATCTCTGCGGCCTTGACCCCTCGGCAGTCCCCTTCCCACCCGGAAGAGCGGCGGGCAGGGAAAGTCTGCGGAGGGTCTAATGCGCCCCAGACCCGCCGCCCCGGGCGCCAGGGCCCGGGGCTGGGATTCCAGTGCTGCGCCTGGAACACAAGCCCCCCGGGGTCCCTGGGGGCTGCGCGCCCTCTGCCTCGCCTTGCCGGCCTCTCACTCAGGCCGGCCCTGCGCTCCCGGTCACAGTCTTGGGGCTGCAAAACCTCAGGCGGGACGGGAGGGAGACCACTCACGTCCAACTCCGCTCCTCCCCACGTTCAAAGGCCGCCGGCGGGGGAGCCCTCCCGACCTCAAACGGGGCGGGTGAGTCAGCGGCCTCCACTGAGAGGAAACCACTTCAACCCGGGCTGCCCTGCCTTCAGCCCCAAGGAATGCTTTGAATGCTCAGAGTCCTGGAACATTGAGACGCCTCTCGGGAGGCGCCCCCCCACAACACAACCCCGGGCGGGGGAGGGTGCGGCAGCCTCTCTCCCACCTGGCTGGGCCGGAGGTGCGAGGCGACCACAGGGGCTGGCCCCACGGCCACGTGGGGTCGCGTGTCCGCACTGCCGGGCCATCCGTTCCTCACCCGCGACCAGCGGTGACTGGGGGGTGACCGTGCCGAGGGAAGCAAGGCCTGGACGGACGCGTGGATTAACGGCTGATTCTGATTCTGTGTGTCCGCTTAGCTAGGCCAGGTACCTGGCTGTGTGGCCAAACGCCAGCCTAGATGTCTCTACGAAGGTCTTTTTAAGGTGAGATTAACATTTAAAGCGATGCACTTGGAGGAAAACAGGTGACGCTCCGTAATGTGGGTGGGCCGCATCTAATCGGTTGAAGGCCTTCAGAGAAAAGACTGAGGTCCCTCGAAGAGGAAGGAATTCTGCCTCTCGACAGCCTCCGGACTCAAGTTGCACCAGCTCTTCCCTGGGTCTCCAGCCTGTGGTTCAGCCCCGTCAACCTGAGACCTGCCTGCCCCACGACTGTGTGAGCCAATGCCTTAAACGACCTCTCCTGCTCCCTCTCTGTCTCTAATGTATAGTCATGTATCCCTGACTGATCCAGTGGGTAGCTAGAGCACGGCTAATGTGGAAAGCATAAATGAGCCGTGTCCCCCCCTGGATGGAGACTCCCTCGTCCTCACCCAGCCACCCACAAGCTGGGGTCTGGGGCAGGAATCAGCTTCTCGCAGGTGGCTCACCGTCCTCTGCAGAGTGGACATGGGTTTGGTAAGAAGGTGATACTGAAAAGTGTCAGACAGCTTGCTCGTGTAGGAGGACGTGACCGGCCTGTTGGTCTATATCCTTTGAAAGCCCTGGATGTCAGCCTGATGTCCACTCGTGGACTTAAGATTCAGCTATATAAACAAATACGGTCCCTCCACACACAGGAGCACCACTCAGCCACGCAAAGGGGTGAAGCCCTGACACTCACAACAACGTGGACGGACCCTGAGGACACGACGCTCAGTGAGAGAAGCCAGACACAGAAGGACCCACAGTGTGAGATTCCATTGATGGGAAACGTCCAGAACAAGCAGATCCACAGACAGACGGTCGGTTCCTGGTTGTCAGGGGCTGGGGAGGGGGTGGGGTGACTGCTGATGGGGACGGGCTTCTTTTTGGGGGTGATTGGAATGTTCTGGAATTAGTCATGATGGTTGCACATTTTGAGTTCACCAAATGCCACTGAATTGCGCACTTTAAAAACGGTTAACTTGGGCTTCCCTGGTGGTGCAGTGGTTGAGAGTCCGCCTGCTGATGCGTGGGACGCGGGTTCGTGCCCCGGTCCGGGAGGATCCCGCGTGCCGCGGAGCGGCTGGGCCCGTGAGCCATGGCCGCTGAGCCTGCGCGTCCGGAGCCTGTGCTCCGCGACGGGAGAGGCCATAGCACTGAGAGGCCCGCGTACCGCAAAACAAAAACCCCAAAAAACCCCCCCAAAAACAAACAAACAAACAAAACCGGTTAACTTTATGCAAAAAAAAAAAAAAGCCCGCAGAGCTGACTGCTCAATTATGCACTATCTTATTTCGCTTTGCATGTTCCTGGTCCCCGATGGGTTAAGCGTTTGCGAGGAGGAACTGCTTCTCCTTTTTCTTTTTTTAGCTCAAAATCAAACCCGCTTATTTCAAAAAATGCAATCAACGCAGTGGCGAAAGTAAACAGTGAAAGGCCCTGTGTCCTCTCTTCCCTGGGGCCGGGCCTCTGACTTCTCTTTGCATCTGTCACAACAGGGGAGCTGGACAGAGCTCTGAGGATGAGGGGATAGAAGAGAAAGTGACTGTCTCACGCTGACCCGTTTGGAGGGGCCTGATTTTGGCCTTCTCTGGGGCCGTCCAGGGACGGACCCCAAGGGCTGGGGCAGGCGCACAGCAGTACTTGAGGCCTGCCTCTGGCCCCACTCTGTTTATAAAGCATGCTGGCACATCAGCCGTCACAACCACCCATGATGTAGGTTTACATCAGCTGTGTCTTTCTGCTGAGAAAACTGAGGCTCAGAGAGGTTGAGTGGCCCAAGGTCACACAGCGAGAGGCAGAGCCGAGTGCAAACTCCTACCGTCCCGCTAGCCTCCGTGCCCACCGTTTGCTGAGGGCGTGCCCGGGGGCCTCTCCCCTGCTCACCTTGATGCGCTCGATCCCGGCTTCAATGCGGAGCTGTTCCACCAGCTTCCGAGCCTGGGCTATGTTGTTAGTGGCTGACATTGTCTGCCATCAGCTCTGGGCCCCTGTCGTCCGGAGAGCTGTGGGGAGAAGCAGACAGACGTGAGCTGGCTCGTGACGTCCCAGGACTGCAGGTGGAGGACGTCGAGGAGGGATGCCCCACTTCCGCAAGCCTCAGGGGGCCCCGAAGCCCCGCCACCCGGCAGCCACGACGCCTGTGTCCCTGAGTCACGGTGAGAGGCCCGGCCAAGCACATCTTCTCCTACAGTCCCCTCCTGCGGCCGGTCGGGGCTAAGTGCTCACTGGACATGACCACTGAGGGTCCCAGGATAGCTCACAAAACCATTGCATCGGCTCCTGGTTGGCTCAGAATGAGGGGAGTTTTCTCTGATTCCTGCTCCTGCACTGGGTCCCCTCCCCCAATACTGTTGGCACTGGGGCCGATCATTCTCTCTTGGGGGCCATCCTGGGCCCTGTGGGGTTTCCAGCAGCCTCCCTGGCCCCCACCCACCTGATACCAGGAGCACCCCCAGTGTGACAACCACAGATGTCCCCAGACATGACCCAGTGTCCTCTGGGGGCAGAGCTGCCCAGGGGCGAGACCCCTGGCTCTGGACCAAGGCAGATCACGTGGGAAGCCTGCATCCGTGGGTCCTGGTTACCCCACCCCTTCTCTGCAGGGCCTGGGCCTGTTTTCTTCCTTCATTTGGTCAGTTGTCCAGCAAATTAAAATTTAATTAAATTTAAAATGTTGCGATGCGCATAGATTCATATGCATTTGTAGAAAACAGTAGAGACAGCCTGTGTACCCGCTGCCTGGTTTGCCCCAGTGGCGGCATCTTGCAAGGCTGTAGTGACGTCATAACCAGGATGCTGACATTGACACAGGGGAGATGGGGGGCACTTCCACCCCCAGTGTCCTCATGCCTCCCTTCAGGGGCCACAGCCAGGTGGCCAGGCCGTGGCTATGTTCACCTTTTATACTTTAGTACCATGGGCTTGAGAATGCTGTTTACTTATTTATTTATTTATTTTATTTATTTATTTTTTGCGGGCCTCTCACTGCTGTGGCCTCTCCCGTTGCGGAGCACAGGCTCCGGACGCGCAGGCTCAGCGGCCACGGCTCACGGGCCCGGTCGCTCCGCGGCATGTGGGATCCTCCCGGACCGGGGCACGAACCCACGTCCCCTGCATCGGCAGGCGGACTCTCAACCACTGCGCCACCAGGGAAGCCCTATTTATTTATTTTAGGCTATAACTTAGTTTGTTGTGAATAAAATGTGTAGCACATCATACATTTCTACCCCACAAATTCAGGGTTAGAAGAATTCCAACACGACAGAGCTTAGACTTGGCAAGAACAATGCAGTAGACAGAGCAAGGCCACTTAAACAGGAAATGGCTTGTATAAGTAAAATTAACACAAACATCTTCTAGGTACGATTTGGTCTATAACTGGGCAAGATTAAGACAAATGCCATTCAACTTCAGTTAAAAAGTCAAAGTTTCACTGTTGTTCAAATAAAAAGTCAAAGCACGCAGTGTAGAAAAAAATGATAAAATCATCTTAACCTGACTTACATCCATATTCAATTAATTATGAGAGTGCTATTTATTTTTTTTTTTCAATACTTATTTATTTGGCTGTGCTGGGTCTTAGTTGAGGCATGTGGGATCTAGTTCCCCGACCAGGGATCGAACCTGGGCCCCCTGCACTGGGAGTGCAGAGTCTTAGCCGCTGGACCGCCAGGGAAGTCCAGAGAATGCTGTTTAAACAGAACCACTGGGTAAGGAGCCTTTCGGGATTGGCTGTTTTTTCCTGCTCGACCTAATTATCTGGCGATCTACCCCTGAGGCTGTGCTTATCAACAGTTCATTCCTTTGCAGTCCATGGTGTGGAGGTGCCCCGTAACCCTTTGCCTGTCCGAGAACACCTGGGCCAGCTCCTGGTTCTGGATGTGTCAGCAACAAAGCTTCCACAGGCATCCGTGTGCAGGCTTCTGCATGAACATAAGCCTTTATTTCTCAGGGATAAATGCTGAGGAGTGTGACTGCTTGTTTAATTTTATTTTTATTTATTTTTACTTTTATTTTTTTTGCGGTATGCGGGCCTCTCACTGTTGTGGCCTCTCCCGTTGTGGAGCACAGGCTCCGGACGCGCAGGCTCAGTGGCCACGGCTCACGGGCCCAGCCGCTCCGCGGCATGTGGGATCTTCCCGGACCGGGGCATGAACCCGTGTCCCCTGCACCGGCAGGGGGACTCTAAACCGCTGCGCCACCAGGGAAACCCCTTGTTTAATTTTTTTTTTTTTTTTTTTTTTGCAGTACGCGGGCCTCTCACTGCTGTGGCCTCTCCCGTTGCGGAGCACAGGCTCCGGACGCGCAGGCTCAGCGGCCATGGCTCACGGGCCCAGCCGCTCCGCGGCACGTGGGATCTTCCCGGACCGGGACATGAACCCGCGTCCCCTGCGTCGGCAAGCAGACTCCCAACCACTGTGCCACCAGGGAAGCCCCCTTGTTTAATTTTTTTAAGAGAACACCAGACTGTTTTCCAGAGTGGCGATACAATTTTACATTCCCACCAGCCATGTACGAGTGATGTAAATTTATTTTTTATAATTCAGTTATGCAAAATGTTTCTGTCCCTTCAGGGGGTGAAAATTCTACTTTTTCCATCCAATCCACATCTAGTGAGGCCTGGGATAGTGGTTCTCAACTGGGGCCATCCTGCCCCCAGGGGACACCGGGTGATGTCTGGGGACATTTGTGGTTTTCAGAACCTGGGATGTTGCTCAACACCCCCGAACCCCAGCGCGCAGGGCGGCCCCCCACGGAGGACGGCCCGGCCCCAAATGATGATAACTTCGAGGCTGAGAAATCGAGTCTGATCCCTGGTCACAGTGGCCACCAGGGTAAATCCCCAATGGTCAGCCAGTGTAAACCAGGGTGGCCCCCAGCATCTGTGAGTCACCTCCTCTCCTTCCCACTCAGTGTGCAGCATTCCCAGGACCTCAGAGGTCACATTGTCCTGGGGGGGTTCCATGGAATCCCTAACCCAGGGGTTTCACCTGGGGAGATCCTGTCCCCAGGGGACACTGGGCGACACCTGTGGACGTCTGTGGTCGTCACGACAGGGAGAGGGGCTCCTGGCGCTGAGATGGGATCAGAGAACGACCTGGCCCCCGTGTGCGCGTGGCCCGGGTTGATGGCGCTCCCGGTGGGCCCCCGCAGTGTTCGTTCGGGATGGTGGGGTGCAGAGCCCAAGTTCAGGAGTCCTGGGGAGCCGCCCGACTGGGCTGACGTTTACCCGGGTGTTTCAGCAGCACCGTGTGCTTCTGTCATCATACGCTGCACCTCTGTCTGTTTCCCAGAGGGGCAGCTGCAGAAAAGTAAAAGCAGAGTTCAGGTTCTCAAAAAATGTCCCTTTCGGCAATCAACAGGAACGGACCGTGGACGTGCATGTCTCAGATGGCCCCCCAGGGAATAGCACGGAGTGAAAAGGCCAGTCCCCAGAGCCGCATGCTGTGCGGTTCCGTGTACAGAACATCCCCGAGACCGCAGGGTCATGGAGACGGAGGAGAGGTTCGTGGTTGCAGGGGCGCGGCGGCCTGGGGAGGGGTCTGGGCAGACGGGTGGGCACGGGGTCCTCGTGCTATGTGAGGTGCTGGAGATCTAGACTGTGTGCGTGGGGTTCATGTGTCTGCACAGGGGATAAACTTGCAAAGATCCTACTATACACACACAAGTAAAACTGTAGGAATCTGTGTTCCGTAGGTGAGGCAGGGACTTTCTCTCCGTGATCTGGTACAACTGCGTGTGAATCTATAGTGATCTCCATCTAAGTTCCATTAAAAAAAAAAAAAAAAAAATCCCTTCCACACTGCTGGCTGTCTGCCTTCCCGCCAGACACCCAGGCCCCTTTCTGGGTCAGAAAAGGCCCGAATGTGTCTGCTCTGGGCATACAGGGCCCACGTGTGGGCTTCCAGAGGGCTCTGATTCAGCAGAGAGCTTCAAAGCGGCCACAAAACATCCAATTCAGGGAAAACCGCCCTTGGTTCGACTTAAAAATACCTAAATTACTCAGCGCTAAATATAGATGCTGACAGAGAACAAACGGGGTGGCTTCACAGCATGTTTTCCTTGGAAGGCTGGGGAGTCCTGCTCAGCACCCACACTCAGAGTGTCCACCAGGACCCTAGGAGGCCCAGCCACCCCGTGGGGCACCCCAAACTGTGGCCTCCCTCATCAGCTCTGAGCCCCTCGGCGCTGCTGGCTTTCTGTTCCGGACACGATGCCCTGAGAGGCTCCCTCCAGGCTGGGTTATAACCTGGATCCCCTGGGACGGCCAGAGGGGGCTGCACTGGGGTGTGTGTGTGCATGCGAGCGCGTGTGTGCATTTGTTTACATGTACGTGCATGTGTGAGCCTGCATGCGTGTGTATGCATGCGTGTCAGTGTGCACCTGTGTGTGTGCACGTGTGTGTGTGTGCATGAGCAGCTGAGACCAGACATGGTTGCATCACGGCAGCCCAGACAGCAGACCGAAGTCCTGGTCCTGGCAGTGTCACGGCCAGTCACTGCCTCACCGCTTGCCCCCGGGGTTAGGTCAACTCCCCCAGGACAGAAAGTGGCTGTGAGTCAGCCCGGGAACATTCCTCACCAGCTGCCTCCCTGCCAGAGACACGTGACGGTCCCAGGCACCCGACCTGGCCGGGCCTGCCTGGCCCGTGGAGGCTTGGAAGGCCCTGGAAGCCAGGCAGGGCTTTAGGAAGCAGGAGGGAGGGGTTAGGCGGTTGGGGCTGCAGGAGGCGGTCAGATTCCGCCTGGGGAGAGGCCGGTTCTAGCCTGGCAAGGCTGGGGGCATGACTTGGGGTGAGGTTTGCCTAAAAATAGAAACTTAACAGACGACAGCAGGCCCTGGCTGGCCTCCCAGTAAAGGGCTAGGAAGTCACCAGGGTCAGGCTGGATCCCACAGAAGCATCGCGGGCGCGTGGCTGCAAGGCGAGGACCGTGGAGGCCCCGAGCACGCCAGGACGCTTTATGAGGCTGAGCTGATTACAGAGGGAGGGTCCTCACCGGAGTGCTACAGGCCTGAGCCCAGATACCAGGCTCAAACGCACATGAGGATTAAACACAACTCGGGGAGGGTGGTGTTTCTCGATGGCAAGCTCGGGGATGGCAGGATGGGGGACACTGAGTTAGAACAGGGTCCCTCCCCCAAGGCCCTGCTGACACTGAGACAAGGTCACTCTCTGTGGGGGGCCGTTCCGGGCGCCGCGGGGTGCGGAGCAGCCTCCCTGGACCCACCCACTTGATGCCAGGAGGCCCCCAGTCGTGACAGCCACAGACGTCCCCAGACATGGCCCCGTGTGGCCCTGGGGCAGAGCCACCTCCTCCGGGGTTGGAGCGGGGAAACCTCTGGGTTATATTAGGCCTCATTTTCCCAACCAAAGAGATTCCATATAAAAAGTCACAGAGGGCTTCCCCGGTGGCGCGGTGGTTGAGAGTCCGCCTAACGATGCAGGGGACACGGGTTCGTGCCCCGGTCCGGGAAGATCCCACGTGCCGCGGAGCGGCTGGGCCCGTGAGGCACGGCCGCTGAGCCTGCGAGTCCGGAGCCTGTGCTCTGCAACAGGAGAGGCCACAGCAGTGAGAGGCCCGCGTACCGCAAAAAAAAAATTAAAAAAAAAAAAGTCATAGAATGTGTACTTCCCTGGCGGTCCAGCGGTTGAGACTCTGCACTTCCACCGCAGGGGGCGCAGGTTCAATCCCTGGTTGGGAACCAAGATCCCACATGCCGTGCGGCGTGGCCAAAAAGTTAAAAAAACAAAACAAGTCATAGGATGAAAAAGAAAATATACACAGATTAGTGAAAATGTACAGAATGTTGATTTTCTGTTTCAGAGAAGTTACCTCCTAGCAACGGAAGCAACAGAACGAGTGGAGAAGATTAACAGCTATGATTGTATACAACTATTCAGAACGTCTTCACGGCAAACGGATAAAACTAAAACCCAAGACCAGCGACCTAGGAAGAGTCATGGCAACGATACACTGGAAAGTGACCTCTTTGTCATGTTAATAATACTTTAGCTGGGTATTTTATATCGGGAAAGGACTCACTCGAGGAATTCACGTGAAAAGTAATGTAGCCGGTAAAACACAAAGTGAACAAAGCGTGGCCTCATCAGCAATCGACGAAAGCAGGTTGGAGGGATCATGGGCTGCCAGCACTTCGTTTACCCAGGACACCAGGAAGGCTGCGGAAGAGCAGCACCTGACACAGGTAGGGATATGCTCCTCCCCGACTCTCTGGTATTGTTGGCCAATCTCAGCCTCGTAAACCGGACATCAGGAGCTACAAGGCTGTCCTCTCAAATCCCTTGCTGGGGCATTTATCCCGAGGGAACAAAAATCAAGAAAAATAAAAAGCTATATATAGAAAGGTGTTCACAATGGTGTTATTTATAATAGTGAAAAACTGAATGAAACCATGTGTCCTGCAACGGGGGAGTGGCTAATTCAGTGGGGGTGTTTTCCTAGTGGAGCAACTGTTATAAATGGTACCCAAAGATGGGGAGCCCAGAGGAGGTGTTTCATGAAAACACAGGGGGATGGATAAAGTGAGGATGTATGGCTATTTACCACTGTATTAAAACATATGTGGATAAAGGCAGAAGGGGAACCTCAAACTGACAGTCTGGTCAGTAATTGTTTTTATGATTTCCTTTAATGAAGTGGTTTCCATTAAGGTGCAACTTGCATCCAGTAAAACCCGTGCTTTGGGGCATGCAGTCGATGAGCACTTAGAAACGCATACAGTCCTGGAGCCAATACCAATTGTGAGTAAAGCCGTGGTGAACATTCACGTCCAGGTTTTTGTGGGAGCCTAAGTTTCTGTTTCGCCCCGGGGAAATGCCTGGGCACGGGATTTCCGGCTCCTAGGATAGCCGTATGTTTAACTTTACAGGTTAAACATTTTTAAACAGTTTCCAAAGTCACTGCGCTGTTTTGTATTTTGAAATAATCACAGACTGACAGGCAGTTGCAAAAACTGTACAGGGTGCCATGCTCCCTTTCCCCCGATTCCCCCAATGGTGACATCTTATGTGACTGTGGGACAATATCAAACTGGGACACTGCTGATGGCCCAGTGCTCACCGGGCTCAGGTTCTACCAGCCCTCCCACGACTCATATGTGTGCAGACGGGACGTTTGTCACCACTCACCCTTCCAGGAAGGTCTGGTCTAAACGTTGCCTGTGCTGGCCGCTATCCCTGACTGAGATCCAAGTCCCTTTCTCCTGCATCACCCAGCCAGGACACCTGCCTGCAGACCTGCCCCCACGCCACCATGACCACCCCCATTGACATCTGTGGCTGGACCATTCTCTGGGGCGCCGTCCTGAGCACTGTAGGGGTTTGAGCAGCATCCCCGGCCCCCACCCACTCAATGTCAGGAGCTCCCCCAGTTGTGACAGCCACAGATGGTCCCCAGACATCACCCAGCATCCCCAGGGGGCAGAATCTAAGGCTTTTGTGGAACTCTCTTATCAGAAGAAACCCAGCAGCTAAAAGAGGTTCATTTAGGCAAAATGCAAACAGTTTTTTGGAATTGAAATGGTCCAGTTTGAAGTGAAATGGTACTGAATGGAACAGAAGTTTGTTTCAAAGAGGGTTTAAATTTCTTAGCATCTGAGAATTCCCTGGTGGTCCAGTGGTTAGAACTCTGTGCTCTCACTACTGAGGGGGCGGGTTCAATCCCTGGTCAAGGAACTAAGATCCCACAAGCTGCCTGGCCTGGCCAGAAAAAAAAAAAAAAAAAAAAAAAAAAAAGAATTTCGTAGCATCCAACAACCTCTGTGGCTGGGAGAAGTCACACGGGGCCAGAGTTTCAGAGTGTCCCTCAAACTCAACCAAGAACACATTTGAAGGAGGAAAGAGCACAGCCCTGGGGGGAGAGAGGGGGAGGCAGAGCCCCTGTGGGAAGTGGCAGACTTGCATTCTGCCCCAGCTCCCAAAGCTGTGTGGTTTTGGGAAAGTCACCTCCCCACTCTGAGCTCCACTGAACTCTGCTCAATGCTTAGAAAGACACTCCCTCTCGGCGCAGGGCCTGGCCAACCTCCAGGTCCCCAAGTTCCTATGTTGGGGGACGGGGGCCCCAGAGGCTGGCAGCCACGGGGAGGGCCCTCCTTCAGGAACCTGTGGCAACTGCCGCATATAAACACAGATGTGGGGGAGGAGGGACGAGAGGCGAGGTGCCTGGACCTCCTCTGCACAGTGAGTGCGCACTGGCCGGTTTGCCGGAAGCTACTGAGAGATCTCCCTGCCCTCAGACTTCGCTGGCACCACGGTGGCCAGGCCACTCATCTGCCCAGGGGCCAGGTGGGGCAGGGCGTCACAAAGCCCACCTGGCCTGGGGGAAAGCGGGGCAGAGTCTGAAGTGGATTGTATTAAAACCAGGAGTGGAGGGACTTCCCTGGTGGAGTGGTGGTTAGGAATCCGCCTGCCAATGCAGGGGACACGGGTTCGAACCCTGGCCCGGGAAGATCCCACGTGCTGTGGAGCAACTAAGCCCGTGCGCCACAGCTACTGAGCCTGCGCTCTAGAGCCCGCGAGCCACAACTACCGAGCCCACGTGCCACAACTACCGAGCCCGCAAGTCACAACTACTGAAGCCGCCATGCCTAGAGCCCGTCCGTGCTCTGCAACAAGAGAAGCCACCGCAATGAGAAGCCCGTGCACCTCAACGAAGAGTAGCCCCCGCTCACCACAACTAGAGAAAGTCCATGCACAGCAACAAAGACCCAACGCAGGCAAAAATAAAGAAATAAGTAAATAAATTAAAAAAAAAAAAAGCTGAGCATGGATCTCCTTCTGTCGTTCTGTGGCTCTAAGACCGTGCTGATCTACTGATACATTCATGGCCTCCTCCTCAGCCACCTGGATTTTGGATTAAAACCTCTATCTGCAGATTTCACTCCAGTGACGGTGGGCCAGCTCATGTGGATGTTCTCCTGACGAGGGCAACTAGCAAAGCTTCATGGAATAGAGAAGCTTGATGGCACTGGCAGGCTATTAAGATAGTGAAGATTTCCATCCAGCATCTGGGGAGGATGTAAACCCAGGAGTCTGGCTTTGGGGCTGCTTTTTACTGGGGTGGAGGGTTTGCTAAGAGGCCAAGTGGCTATTGCCCTCACAAGGCTAGGGGCTCAGAGGTTGAGATCCAGGGCCTCCTAAGGGGAGAGAGATTGGGGAACTCCCCCTTGGTATGAGCTGGGACAAAAGAGTCCTGCCTTCTAAGAAAAGGGTCCACAGGAAGCAGATAGGCCCTCACAGTGACTGTAGCTGAGTTCTGAATAACCTCAGTCTCCGATACTGGACTGAGGTGAACTTAGATTGTAGCAGCCCTAGATGCTGGACAGGAGTAAAAGTGAATCCTTTCTGGTGGAAAACAACATCATCTTAGGCTTCGAATTATTTCTACAAACAAGTCAGCAGTCACAATATCTAGCACACAATCAGAAATGCCCAGGCATAGAAGAAGACAGGACCACATGAACAAAAATCAGCAGAAATAACAGACTATACAAACAGGCTCCCAGGGGTTTGATACACTGGAATTGACAGACTTTAAAATAACTATATTAATTATGTTAAATATGTGAGGTTGGAATTTTAGCAGAGAATTGGAAACTAAAGAAAAAGACTGAATGGATGTGTGGAAACTGACAATATCTGAAACGAACACAATGGAAGAAGCAGTATCATTAAAGATAACTAAAGAGAAAATTAGTGAACTAGAAGATAGGAAATATCCAGAATGAAGCATGGACCACATAAGACAAGGTATAAGACACAGAGGATGCAGTAAGTTCTGACACACATGTAATTGGAGCTCTGGAAGGAGGAGAGAGAGAAAGGGGCAGAAGCAATCTTGGAAGAGATACTGATGGATAATTTCCCAAAACTGATTAAAAAAAAAAAAAAAAAGGACTCTAAGCCACAGATTCAAGAAGCCCTAGAACCTCAGGCAGGAAAAACATTTTAGAAATTGACAGAGAAATGACCAATGAGCACCTGAAAAGGTGCTCAATGATCAGTCATCAGGGCAAGTATAAATGAAAACCATCGTGGGAGACTGCTTCATAGCCCTTAGAGTTGGCAAAAATCTAAAAGACCGACAATACCATGTATGGGGGAGGATGTAGAAACATCAGAATTTTCACACGTTACTGACGGGAGCATAGGGTAGTACAACCACCCTGGAAAGTAGGATTGCAGACTCTTATAAGGCTAAACACATACTTAACCTATGACCCAGCAATTCCACTCCTAGGATTTACCCAAGATACATAAAAACATATTTCCACAAAAGGACTTGTACAAGATGTTCATACATCTGTATCTGTAACAGCAAAAATTGGAAGTGACCCAAATGCCTGTCAACAGGAGGATGGATAAACAAACTGCAGTAATTCACACCATGGAATACTACTGCACAAGGGAAAGAAGAGCCTACTGACAGATGAAGCCACACGTGAGATCCTCAAAGGGTGAGAGAAGACAGACACTAGAGGTGTTCTGTATCTCAACTGAGGTGTTAGTGTATGCAGGTGTATAGACTTGTCAAAATTCATCAAACTACATACGTAAGATCTGTTCATTTTACTGAAAAGGAGTTATACCTTAATAAACTCACTTCATTACAAAACAAACAAACATAATCTGCCAGAGGAAAAAGCACCAACAATTTCACGGATCCAGTGAAAATTCTAGACCTGGTGAAAATCAACTTCAAGGATTAGAGTAGGGCTTCCCTGGTGGAGCAGTGGTTGAGAGTCCGTCTGCCGATGCAGGGGATGCGGGTTTGTGCCCCGGTCCGGGAGGATCCCACGTGCCGCGGAGCGGCTGGGCCCGTGAGCCTTGGCCGCTGGGCCTGCGTGTCCGGAGCCTGTGCTCCGCAACGGGAGAGGCCACAACAGTGAGAGGCCCGCGTACCACAAAAAAAAAAAGAAAAAGAAGAATTAGAGTAAAAATGAGACTTCCTTGGCGGCCCAGCAGTTGAGAATCCAATGCAGGGGACGCAGGTTTGATCCCTGGTCGTGGAACTAAGATCTCACGTGCCGCAAGGCAACTAAGCCCAAGCGCCATAACTAAAGAGCCCACGTGCCACAACTAAGACCTGACACAGGAGGGCTGTGAAGCAGTCTCCCACGATGGTTTTCATTTATACTTGCCCTGATGACTGATCATTGAGCACCTTTTCAGGTGCTCATTGGTCATTTCTCTGTCAATTTCTAAAATGTTTTTCCTGCCTGAGGTTCTAGGACCTGACAAAAATAATTAATTAAAAAAAAAAAAAGAATTAGGGTAAAATAAAGACATTTTCAGACAAACAGGAAGACTTTGTCTCCAGCAGACCTGCCTTATTAAAGGTAAAATAAAAAGATATTAGAGAAAAATGACCCCAGATAGAAGGCAGGAAATGTAAGAAGATGCAAAAAACAAAAGCAAACCAAAATGCTGAAGAAGGGAAAGAACTTGATAAAATAATTCTAAAGTCCCCATGGAAAAATAAACAGGAAGTGGGCAGCCCTGAAAACACACAAGAATCACAAGAGCCATTAATTCGATATTTACCTCCACCCAGTCCATCAACAGAAGACACTCTAAGGTTCTGCCTTGAAAATTATATGATGCTATTTTAAATTATGCTATTTTGGTTACTGGGTTTCAGGGATTGGAGTCCTCAGTACTACTTCAGGAGGTCACTCATTTGAATTGTGTGATTTTTTTTTTTTTTTTTTTTTTTTTTGCGGTACGCGGGCCTCTCACTGCTGTGGCCTCTCCCGTTGCGGAGCACAGGCTCCGGACGCGCAGGCCCAGCGGCCACGGCTCACGGGCCCAGCCTCTCCGCGGCATGTGGGATCTTCCCGGACCGGGGCGCGAACCCGTGTCCCTCGCATCGGCAGGCGGACTCTCAACCGCTGCGCCACCGGGGAAGCCCGAATTGTGTGATTTTTACACACGGAAAAAAAAATAATAAAGTCAGTATCTGAAAAGACATGTATACTTCTCCATCTGCTGCGACTGGTCCAAGGCCGGAGCGATGGGGACCAGGCCAGCTGTCCCTGGAGACTTCCCCTTGGTCCAGCCCTCAGCGGCCCCGGGCAGACTCCTGTGCCCGCCCCCCATCCCCAGCCAGGGGTGTCTGCCCACCCCCTCCATTCCTCCTCCCAACAGCCGGAGTGACTTCTGAAAATGCACCCCAGTCTGTCCCTGCCCTACTCAGAAACCACCTGGGGCCCCTGCGGCCTCACAAACCAAGTACAAAGTCAAAGCTTGTCACTCACTTCCCTCTGCCAGGAACTCTTTCCCCACCCCCTATCCTGCCTGCTATGGACTGAGTATTTTGTCCCCCACCCCCCCAAATGCAGGTTGAAGCCCTATTCGGTATCATGAGGTGGGGCCTTTGGGAGGTGCCTAGGTCTTGAGGGTGGGGCCCTCGTGAATGGGATTGGTGCCCTCATAAGGGGCTGAAGGGACCAGAGTTCTCCTTTTCCACCATCTGACTCCATTCTCTGGGTGCGGGTGCTCCCAAGGTAATGCGACGTGCCATCCTGGGCCTCCCTGCGTGGGTTCACATCTTGTGTGGGGACCTGCGTTACATCCAGGTGATTGGTAAACCTGTCTGCCTGTCTCTCCCAAGGCCTGGCAGTTCCTTGGGGACTGGGTTGATGTCTTTCTCTCAGGATGTTTTTCTCAGAAATATCTTTTACCCTGGCCCTCTGAGTCACCTTTATCACAGTGTGACTTCTCTGCTTAAAACCATCCCAAGGTGAAATTTTAAAGAGAAACAAGACATTTCACATCCATGGAATCACACACCTTGTGTCCTTCTGTGTCTGGCTTCCTTCACTGAGCGTCGTGTTCTCGGGGTCCGTCCACGTTGTAGTGAGTGAGTGTCAGTGCTTCGCCCCTTTTCATGAGTAATATTTCATCGTGTGCGTGGAATAACATTTTTTTTTTTTTTTTTTTTGGCGGTACGCAGGCCTCTCACTGCTGTGGCCTCTCCCGTTGCAGAGCACAGGCTCTGGACGTGCAGGCTCAGCGGCCACGGCTCACGGGCCCGGCCGCTCCACGGCACGTGGGATCCTCCCGGACCGGGTCACGAACCCGCGTCCCCTGCATCGGCAGGTGGACTCTCAACCACTGCGCCACCAGGGAAGCCCCTGGAATAACATTTTTTTTTTTTTAAGCAAACATTTTTTAAAAGAAAAGATAAAGAAAAGCCCTCATCTTGCTGTTGTTGAAGGGCAGCCATATATTTTCCTAATCAGGAGGAAAGTGGAAGATGGGAAAAATCAGTGGTTTGTTTGACCTGGACCAAGAAATATATGGGCCGTGTCTCTTTGGCTTGCGGACAAGAGCACTGGAGTGCCAAGCTTCATGTCTACCCTGCAGGAGATGGAGTGCATTCATAGTCTCTGTTACTGGGGAGGACCACGATGTTAGGCGCCACGAAGGGACTTCTGTGCCCATTTTTTACAGACGAGGAGACCGAGGCTTGAAGACGTTCGTATGTTGATAACCTTCCCGAGACCACGCAAGCGGGTGGAGGTTGGGCCAGGGTTTCGATCTAATTCCCAAACCAGGGCTCACTGGGAGACCAGATCTAGGGGCAGTCGGGTGGGTCCCAGCACACAGCTCTGCCCCCCCTGCACCCCGAGGCAAGCTTCGGAGGGTGAGGGGCACGGTCTCTGCATCCTCCATGGCCCAGTGCCTACGGCAGAGGGTTTAGACGTACAGCGGTCCCAGGGCTGAGGGCCTCCACACATGGCGGATGGTGCCAGGACCCTCACACGGCTTCTTGCTTTGGAGAAGGGCTGGGGCAGAAAGCTGGGGACGGTGACAACACCGGGGCAGGCCTGTGTGGCCGCCAGGGTCAGAGAGAACCCCGAGTGAGATGAACCAGCAGACTCCCAGCGTTGCGCCTCCCGTCTGGTGGTGTGTAAGTAAGTGACTCCGGGGCTCTCGGAGTCCTGGACGCTTCTCCCCAAGGACTTGAGCGGACTGTCCTGCCAGCTTACGTCAGGGCTGCACACGTGTGCCTGGGAGACCTTTTGCATCATCGCCTCTGCACCCCTGAGAGGACCCCCTGCCAGGCCGTCTCAAGATACGTTTGTGTCCCCTTGCTCCTGGTGACGTGGGCCTGGCGTTTCCTGGCGGCTGAGCCTGCTTCCTTCCGCCTGGGTGAGTCAGACGACGGAGTAACGGGCGCTCTCTAAGGCTGCGGGACAGGCCCGGATGCAGGACCTCTAAGATGTCTTTCGGCCTCTGTGTCTTGCCAAGATAACTTGGCGTGACCGTATCCAGATCGCTCACGGCAGCGGGGTGGGCGGTGGGGCGGGGGTGGGGGGCAATGCGTGGCAGATAGGTAACTGAGACCTCGTTGGGGGGTGGGTGGGCTGAGCCTCGTGTCCTCATGGGCAAAGCCAAGAAGGAGACAGCAGGCCTGGGGGTGCCCAGCCCCTGCCGGAACCCCGGAGCTCCGAGCCCCGAGCAGGCCCACACCCTGGGCATCTAGGGAAGCCCCCACCTGCCCGGCGTATCTCTGGCAGGCAGACTCAGAGGCCGGAGAGAGCAGACGTGTTCCCCTGCTCAGCCCGTGATGCCATCTCCACCCTCAGAGGTGTTTTCCAGCC
Source organism: Kogia breviceps (assembly GCF_026419965.1). NCBI lineage: Eukaryota > Metazoa > Chordata > Mammalia > Artiodactyla > Physeteridae > Kogia > Kogia breviceps. The sequence goes on from NC_081313.1 coordinate 181,508,915, forward strand.
GTACAGGAAGCAGTGACAGCAAGACACAAAAATGCCAGCGATCCCTGTGAATTCCACGCATAGCTCTCATAGCTGGGAAGAGAGCCACTCCCGGCCCACTCGATAAACTGACACCGACACCCGCGCCGCCGCCGAGGCTGCCTTCTTACCAGAACAGAAAGAATGGGGTGCCACCGAGGCTTCTGGGAAAGTTGGCTGGTTGGGCTGCGTAAAGGGAAAAGAATGTGAAAAATGCGGCTGGCGAGGTGAGCAGGGCCTTCGAGGAGCGAGGAGCAGCTCCTGGTTCTGGTGGCCCAAGAGGCGGTGCAGCCAGGGGGCCACCGGGGACCCCTCCCTGGCTGTGGGGTCTGCCTGCGGCAGGCGGACACCCGGGCACGGTCCCGGGCCGGCTCTCTCACTTCTGTGCACCGAACGTGGCCCCGCAGCCCTGGGGACTCCGTGCGAGACGAACCGCTCCCCTGGGAGCCGCGGCCGCAACTTCCAGAAGCAGCGCGAGCCTATAGGCCTGGGATAAGGTGGGTTGGGAGCCCCTGGCTCTCAGAGACAAGAGTGTCCCTCAAAGGCCACCTAATGTCCTGAGGAGGACAGACTGGTTCCGGGTCTGTTCCCCAGGCGCTGCTGACACCAGTACCGTCCTGAGCACTGAGGGGTTAGAGCAGCATTTCTGCCCCCACCCGCTTGATGCCAGAAGCCCCCGCGGCGTGACCACCACAGGTGTCCCCAGACATGGCCCCGTGTCCCCGGGGAGGGGGGCAGGACCGCCCCCCTCAGTTGAGAAGTACTGGGTTAGAACCCCTCACAGCACTGCTTCTGCCCTGAATTTTACTGTTAAAGACAGTAAGGAGAGTCACGGGAAACGGGAACGAGGGTTTTCTTTGTGTTGTGTGGTGTTGGTTTCAGGGCCCATCCTGAGTCAGGGCTAACGCGCTTGATCTCACCTGTGGCCTGGAGTGACCCCCCACCCCCCCGGGCCACGCACAGGAGGCCCTACCTTCTCTGGGGGACCCACTGGCAATGACAGGGCATTTGTCACACCCAACCTTCACCAGCAACCTAGCAAGGGGTCCTTGGGGCTGTACCCACCTCTGCGATGACCCCCAGTGACCTCGTACAATCCCCTCCCCTAGAGTGTGGGCAGGACCCAAGGATAGGAAGGCATTTAGCTCTGGGCTGGGCCTTGTCGTGTGGCACAGGTGACAGAGAGGGGATACCCTTGGTGGGCCTGCTCTAATCAGGGGAGTGGGTGTGAAAGGGATTCCACGCAAGGGAGACCCTGTGTTGCTGGCTTTGAAGCTGGAGGTGGCCGGGTGGCAAGAAATGGGGGTGGCTGCAAGTGTGTGTGGGGGGACCCCGCTGCTATAGCTGCAAGGAACCAAATTCTGGAACAAGCTGAATGAGCTCCAGATGAGGCATTTCGACTGCTGCCCGGTGAGACCCTGAGCAGAGAGGGCAGCCACGCCACTGCCCGACTGCCGACCCCCAGAACTGAGAGCTGGAAGCCGCTGGGTCTGTGATAGCTTGTTACGCAGCACGGATAGCTGATACAATGGCCAGGAGGGGCCCGAGTGGGGTCTCCTGACTATTGGGCTGGCTTCTTCCCAGCACTCTACATGCTAGACGCTGGCCATGGGGCCCGGCACAATTCCAGCTGGCACCCACTCCTTCCGCTGAGCATGGACAGGACACTCATTCTCTTTTTTAACAGCCCTGAGATGCAGGCAAAGCACTGAAGCCACAGGAGTTTCTGGCAGCTTCTCCCTTAGCGGCCAACCTGCTCCCCGTGGTTACTGCTCCCTGGGACATGACTGCCACACGCCCTTCATCCCCCGACGGCACAGGACGTTGGCCTCGGTGAATCTCAGCCCAGAGAAAGCCTGCTGCTTCCAGGCAGTTCTGAAACCCTCCTCCACAGCCTCCTCATCCAGGCGGATGGGGCTTGTGTGGCCGGCGAGCTGGGTGAGTCAGAGCCCCAAGAAGGTGGCCTCGCAGAGCGAGGGGGGGCGGCTGGCAGCCCCGAGCCTGCGTTCCTGGCCTTGTCCCCAGCCCGCAGGGCTCTGCTCTCGGGAGGGGAGGCAGGCGGGCGGCAGTAATTCCTCGTCCTCAGAGAGAACAGAAACAGCCTTCATTTTGCTTTAAAACTTCCGGAACCGGTAGCTTTACAGCTCACCAAGCTTCTGAATTCTTTCCTCCCAGGGTCCAGCCGTCTGACCCCCATCCCCACCTGCCATTAAACAGGAAGGAAGCAAAACAACCCCCGCCCCCAAACACAAACCTCCAGCCAGATCCGACAGGAGGACACACGAGACCCGGGTGAGAAGGCAGGCTCTCCCCCACCCCGGGGATAACCGCCCCCCCCCCCCGGTACACGGTGTTCAGAAGAAAAGGAGGCGGGCTGCTGTGCTGACAGAGGAAAAACAATCCCAAAGCAAAACAGAAAGGGATGAGGTTTGGGAGGACAGTCTCTGGGCTTCTTTGAAGAACAAGCTGCCCCCTTGCAGGGCCCGGGGAGCTGGCTGGCCGAGGGCTGTGCCCACGTGCAGGCTGATTACTGTGCATTTCTTACACGCCTACTGTGTGCACGAGGCCTCGGACCTGCACGCCCCCCGCGGGTACCCTTGCACCACGGTCCATGGCATGGAAGCCCCTAGAACAGGGGGTCTCCATCAGGGGCGATGTCTAGGGCATCTGTGGTTGTCACGACTGGGGGGCTCCTGGTATTGAGGGGGTGGGAGCAGGGAGGCCGCTCCACACGTCACTGTGCCAGGGACGCCGCACCCCCCAGAGAATGACCCGGCTCTGACGTCAGCAGTGCCGAGGTGGAGAGACCTGCTCTAGACCCTACAGAAACGTGCACGTGACATTAGAGAGTCAGAGGGAGGGGCAGGTGCCTCGCGGTGTCCCCGGCATCCGGGATGCGGTGGCCTCCTGGCCTCGCCCCTGGCTCCAAGCGGGGTCACAAACAGAGGGGACCTGCGGAGGGCCACGGGCGCCACACCGGCATTTGGACTTTACTACGAGGGACGAGACAAAACCTCTTTGAGCACCACCCCCCCCAACAACCAGGAGCCGAGCGGGCATCCAAGCCCCTCCACCCCCCACCCCAGCCAGGGCTGGCTCTGGGCTCCGGGATCCGGGCCTCCCAGCCGGGCCCGAGATTCTCCAGGGTCGAGGTCACCCTGGCCTGGCGTGGGGAGGGCTGGCCACGTGATGGCTTCTGTGACCTTGGGCTTCATGACCTTTGGTGGGACGTGGGGGCCCTAAAAGACCAGCTGGGTCTTTGCCAGGCAGACGCTTCCCAGCGGGAGGCTTGCCCCGCCCCTCCCCACCTCCCCAAGACCAGCGTCTTGTGACTCCTTGTCAGCCGGTCCTTTTATGCACAGGCTAAATTGGGTCCCTTGGCAGCTATATTTAGAAAAGGCTAGAAAAAGGGGAAAGAACGAGGTGCCCACAAGCGAGGGAAAAACAGAGCTGCAGGGCAAACGGCCACCCTTGGCCTGAGCCGGGAGGTGGGTGCACAATGAGCCGCGGTGACGGAGGGTGACGGTGTGGCCGATGCGGGAGCAGAAGAAAGGGCCCTCTCTGTGCACCCGGAGGATGACTGCAGTCATGTGAGGGTGTGCAAGCCGGGCACTGGGCTGGGCCAGCACGCCGAGCGCCCGTGGAGGGTGTCGCCCCCATTCTCGGCTTCCCGGCACTGAGGAAGTGCCGTCACCCTGGCCCCGTGAGGGTGCAGCTTGGAGCCAAAGGGCAGGAGCCTGGGAGAGAGGGGAGGGCAGGTCCAGGCCTTCCCACCTGAGCCTGGACAAACTCCTACACATTCTGCAAAACCCCATGAAGTGTCACCCTCTCTGAGAAGCCCCTGGTCTGCTGTCCATGCACAAGGCTGCACCAGAACCCCTTCTTGGGGTACACACAGCTCCCTGGACATTCCTTGGCATTGCATTTCCAGTGGCTGCTGTCACAAATTACCACAAATTCGGTGGCTTAACAACATACAAATTGGGCTTCCCCGGTGGCGCAGTGGTTGAGAGTCCGCCCGCCGAAGCAGGGGACGCGGGTTCGTGCCCCGGTCCGGGAGGATCCCACGTGCCACGGAGCGGCTGGGCCCGTGAGCCGTGGCCGCTGAGCCTGTGCATCCGGAGCCTGTGCTCCGCAACGGGAGAGGCCACAACGGTGAGAGGCCCGCGTACCGCAAAAACAACAACAACAACAACAAAAACCCCCCAAAACCACAACATACACATTGATTATCTCACGGTTCTGGAGGTCAGAAGTCTGACTAGGTCCTCTGGGTCAAAATCTACACGTGGGCAGGGCTGATTCCTCCAGAGGCTCCAGGGGAGCATTGGTTCCCGCCTCTTCCAGCTTCTAGAGGCACCGCATCCCTGGCTCATGGACTGTTCTCCATCCTCACAGCCAGCGGCGCAGCCTCTCCCGTCTCTCTCTGCCTCTGACCCTCCCGCCTCCCTCTTAGAAGGACCCTGGGATGACACTAGGCCCCCGCAGGGAATCCAGGGTCCTCCCCGTCTCAGGTGCCTTAACTTAACCCTGCCTGCAAAGTCCCCTCTGCCATGTGAAGTGACACATCCCAGGCCCCGGGACTAGGACAGGGACATCTTTGGGGTCCGTGGCTGGGCGCCAAAGGGCCATCTGGATGGAAGGGCCTGGTGGCTTCAGTGCAGGGCGTTTACCACGGAGGCTCCTTCCAGGAACTCACTCTGGCCCCAGGACCAATCTCTCTCCCAGGACGGGCTCCCAGGATCAGGCTGCCAGGGGCAGCGCACTGGCCGCACCCGAAGTCCACAGCGGATGCCACTTGCGGGCACGTGCCCAGGATGGCCCGCCCTGCAGAGAGGGGGTGGCCTGCCCGGGCACACGTGCTGCTGCCGACGGACCTCGGGCCTGCGTCACGGCCTCCAGCTCTTTGCTCTGGGTTGATGGCCAACACCCAGGGGACTGAAGGCTCAACACCCCAGCGTCAGACTGACCAGTGGTTACTGAGCATCTGTTACTCCACCCCTGATGGGGAACCGGACAGACCCAGAGAGGCTCTCCCTAAGGGCTGGCTGTAGTTAGGGACATTTTTCATGTTTAAAAAAAAAAAAAAAGGGCCAGTGGTGACATTACTTGAACGGTTTCAGAGACGTGCCTGTGTAAGGAGCCAGACTCCAGAACAAGGGGTCTCACCGGGGCGATCCTGCCCCCAGGGGACACTGGGGGTGTCTAGGGACATCTCTGGTCTTCCCTCTGGGGGGGGGGTGCTCCTGGCATGAGTGGGTGGGGTCAGGGGTGCTGCTCCGCACCCCGCAGCGCCCAGGACGGCCTCCCGCACAGAATGGCTGGGCTACGGCGGCAGTGCTGGATGGGTCGGGGGTCGGGGGGAGACCCCTTGACGAATGGCCTAGGAGTGTGCCGCCCTGTGAGCCTCTTTCCTGCGAAATATATACAGTATTTTGGTCCCATCGGGTTCACCTGAGAAGCCCGGGTGGGCTGAGGCCACCTCCTCGGGGCCCGGCCACGCGTCCTCGGTGCCAGAGCTCCCGAGGGGACGCAGGTGCCCACGAGGTGCGGACACAGGGGCTTGGGGTCAAAGCTCGGGCTTCCTGGCACTAACACAAAGCATAAGGACATCTGGACGGAGCCCCCTACTCGGGTGCTGACCCTCGTGTGTCTTGGCTGGAAGCCCGACCTTCCAACACAGCATCCGGGGGTGGGGAGGGGCACAGAAGCAGCAGTCTCGGTCCAAGATGCAAATTTTGGCCCCAGTGGAGGTGTTGCTGGGCTGTGTCCTCATCTGGGGACACGGCTGGGGAGACCGCGGAACCTTCCAGAGAGGGCCATCCACAGCTACCCCATTGACAATCCAGGGTCCAAGGAGCCCCAGTGAGCGGGAGGGAGGGAGGGAGGGATCTCGGGGCCCAGGTACCCACAGGAGGCAGCAGGGGTGCAGGGACCAGCACTGGGTCTGTAGAAAGCACCTGGCGAGAGGGAGTTAACCTCGGCTTCCCGGCGGCCTCTGCCCCAAGACGAGGTTTCGATGACCTGCGAGGAATTTCTAACAATGAGATGAAGTAAGTGTCTGGTTCTGTTCACATTGACATCCCGTTTCTCGCCTGTCCAAATTCCATGACGCCTTTTCTTGTTAACGCAGAAATGCGGCCAAGTGCAGGGCTGCCCAGGAAGCGCTGAGGTCTCCTGTGGCTCTCACTGGAAAGGGGAACCGTGGCTGCCTTGGGGCTGGGTGCCCAGCCCTCAGGGCCTCTGCAGGACTTGGGAGAGGTGGCTCGGGCCGCACTGCACACAGGAAGTGGAAAAGGTGCACAGAAGGCCCAGACGTGACCTCATGGGATCCTCAGGGGCTGGTGCAGGACAGCCGGTGGGTGTGTGCTCAGAGAAGGCCAGGCAGAGCCGCTCGGACTTCTGCCCTCGCCCCTAGAGACCCTCCTTGCTGACCTGATGAGGCAGGCAACTGTGTTTAAGAAGTGCACGTGGGGGGCTTCCCTGGTGGCTCAGTGGTTGGGAATCCGCCTGCCGATGCAGGGGACACGGGTTCGAGCCCCGGTCCGGGAAGATCCCACGTGCCGCGGAGCAGCTGGGCCCGTGAGCCGTGGCCGCTGAGCCTGTGCGTCCGGAGCCTGTGCTCCGCAACAGGAGAGGCCACAACAGTGAGAGGCCCGCGTAACGCAAAAAAGAAAAAAAAAAAAAAAAAAAGTGCACGTGGGGACTTCCCCGGTGATCCAGTGGGTAAGACTCTGCCCTCCCAAGGCCAGGGGTCCCGGTTCAATCCCCGGTCGGGGAACTAGATCCTGAATGCCCCAAGTGGGAGTCCATATGCTGCAACTAGAGGGTCCTGCATGCCACAACGAGGATCCCACATGCTGCAGCTAAGACCTGGCACAACCAAGTAAATAAATAAAAATAAATCTTAAAAAAAAAAAAAGAAGTGCATGTGGCCGGGAGCGGTGGGTGACCCCTAGGAGCTGCCGACAGTCCTGCAGCTGCAGGCACCACAAATTCTGCCAACACCCTGAGGGACCCTGGAGCAGATTCTCCCCCAGTCAAACCTCTGGGTAAGAATGAAGCCCAGCTGACACCTGGATGGTGGCCTGGTGGGACCCTGAGCAGAGGACGCAGTTAGGCTGTGCCTGGACCCCTGACTCACTGTGAGATGATAAGTGGGTGGAGCTTGGGGGTATTTGTCATGCAGCATCGCTAACTAATACAGCAGAGAAGCACAACCTGCAGAGAGGACCCAGGTCCGGAGGAGATGGAAGGGGATGTGGCCTGATGTGGCCTGTTGACGTTCCCTCCTTTTTTCCTACGATGTCATGTCAGTTGGGCCTGCCACTCCTGAATTAATCTATGTGACTGTAAAAATAATACAAATAGAAAATATAAAACTAACGTTAAAGAAATAATAACGTCTCCCTCCTGACACCAAAGTCTTTGACTGAAATGACCTCCCTAGGAAGGTACTGCTGTGCGTCCTGCTTTGAGAAGCCAGCCCCAGGCCGGGGCCAACTGTGACTCCCAGCGTTGTGGTGGGGAAGGAACCTCACCAGTGAAGGGAGAGGTTTGCTGATCCATCAATTCCAAGCCAAAGAGCCACGTTGAAAGAAAACCCTTCATCACTCCTTGCCGCCTTTTAAAACAAATCACCTGGAACCCCTGCTGCGAAAGTCCAGGGCTTTCCCACCTTGTCACAGCCCTGCCTCCTCCCTTGCTGTCCGTCCCACCAGCACTCCCTGCAGATGCGCCCGGCGGGTCTCACCTGCACCCAGACGGGTCCTGCACCAGGCACGGCGGGGATGGGATGGGGGCTCTGCCATGCCAAGCACCTGCCTGCTGGGACCGAGCCTGGCGGGACTAGAATTCTGTTCCTGACTTTCACCGCTCACGCCTGCCCTGCGGAACATTTCCCAGCGTCTGTCCCCATTACCCCGGCATAGCCACGAGACGCTGGGAACACGGGAAAGAAAACAAATCGCTGCGATTCAACAGCTCTGGCAGCCCACCCCCGACCCCTCAGCATGCTCTGTGCTTCCTCCTCTTTTCCCTGTTGACAGCTTTGCTGAGATAGAAAGTCAGAAAACAAACAATTCACCACTGAAAAGCGTTCACTCACTCAATGGTTTTTTGGTATATTACATTGTTAAATTTTAGAGATTGTAAAAATATATACATGGGACGTAACATTTGCTATTTTAACCGTTTTAAGTGTACAATTCAGTGGCACTTAGTGCATTCACACTACTGTGCAACCATCACCTCTTTCCGATTCTAGAACATTCCATCACCCCAAAAAGAGGCCCCGTCCCCATCAGCAGTTACTCCCACCCCCTCCCCAGCCCCTGACAACCACGAACCCACTCTCTGTGTCTGTGGATCTGCCTGTTCTGGACGTTTCCCATCGGTGGAATCACACCCTGTGTGTCCTTCTGTGTCTGGCTTCTCTCACTGAGCGTCGTGTTCTCAGGGTCCGTCCACGTGGCAGCGAGTGTCAGGGCTGCACCCCTTTTTGTGGCGGAGTGATGCTCCCGGGTGTGGAGGGACCACCTTGTCTTTATCCCTCGTCTGCTGATGGACACTGGGGTTGTGTCCACCTTTGGCTGCTGTGAATTGCGGTGCTGTGCACATTTCTGTATAAATATCTGAGCTTGTAGCTTTCCACTGAACTGCCCCCCACTGCTGGCCCCATCCTGACTCCCAGGGAAAGTGGCGATGGCCCCCGAGGGCTCTGAGGGGTCCTATCCAGGTGGGCAAGGGGCCATGCAGCCTGGGAGACTATGTGATGGTTAATTTGACATGTCAGTGTGGCTGGGCCATAGGATGCCCAGATATGTTTGGAGACCTCTTTACCATTTTCATTGCATTACACGACCAAGAAAATTCTGATAATTCTAGTCTCTGTTCAGCAGGAAACCGGTCAAATGACATCTTTTTGTTTTTAAGAGAAAAGTTGGCAAAATCACCACTGCTCAAATTCTCCCAAACCCAATAATTGGAAAAGAGATGAACTGTGGTGAGTTTATCTTTGAATTAAAGAATTCAGTACAATTCAACCAAGCAGAATTCCATTTCCTCAGAACACATCACCAATACAAACCTGGTGGGTGGGTGGGTGGGTGGGAGGGAAACTGGGCTTGCGGTCAACAGACCTAGTGCCAAGTTGTGACTTTGTCATTAACAAATTTAAAAAAGAAAAAAGACTGGGACTTCCTTGGTGGTCCAGCGGTTAAGAATCCGTCTTCAGGGCTTCCCCCGTGGCGCAGTGGTTAAGAATCCGCCTGCCAATGCAGGGGACACGGGTTCGAGCCCTGGTCCGGGAAGATCCCACATGCCGCGAAGCAACTAAGCCCGTGCGCCACAACTACTGAGCCTGCGCTCTAGAGCCCGTGAGCCACAGCTACTGAGCCCACGTGCCACAATTCTGGAAGCCCGCGCGCCTAGAGCCCGTGCTCCACAACAAGGAAGACACCTCAGTGAGAAGCCTACGCACTGCAATGAAGAGTAGCCCCCACTGGCCGCAACTAGAGAAAAGCCCTCACACAGCAATGAAGACCCAACGCAGCCAAAAACAAATAAATTAATTAAATAAATAAAATTCAAAAAAAAAAAAAAGAATCCGTCTTCCAATGCAGGGGACACTGGTTCAATCCCTGGTCCGGGAACTAAGATCCCACATGCCACGGGGCAACTAAGCCTGCACGCCACAACTACCGAGCCCACTTACCACAATTAGATTGAAGCCCGTGCACCACAACGAAAGATCCTGAGTGCCGCAACTAAGACCCGATGCAGCCAATAAATAAATAAATGAGTAAATAAAATAAAGTAAAAAATAGAACCTGGTCTTTAAAAAAAAAGTAAAAGGACTATGGGATGGTTCATGTTACATGTCAGTTTGGCTGGGCCATGGGATGCCCAGGTACGCATGTGGTCAGTTGTTCTTTTGGATACTTCTGTGAGGGTGTTTCTGGGTGAGACTGCGGGCGATGTGGAGGTGGAGGGCCGCTCCTGAGCGGAAGGGAATTCTCCAGTGACTGCCTGTGGCGTCGGCTCTTGGGTCTCCACCCTGCAGCCTCCATAATCAATTCCTTAAAATAACTCTCTCTCTGTACACACATCCTGTTGGTTCTGTTTCTCTGCAGAACCCTGCCTAACACGGACCGCCAGGTGCCTTGTGGGTGGAGAGAAAGGAGCTGGAAGCCTGGCCCCACGGTCCACCAGCCCGGGGACTTGCTGAGTCGCCCTGCTTCTAAGCCTCCGTTTCCTCACCGATAAAACGGGGATGAGAAAACCCACTCCCCGAGGCTTCTACCGGGACAAAATGAGACCAAGCAGCCGGGTCGGGCTCACAGGAGGCACCTGACAGACACCAGCAGGGCTGCCAAGGGGGGTCTGCAGTGGGGGATGAGGAAGTGGGGAGGGGAGGTCAGCAGTGGGCCGGCCAGCTGCCTGGGAGTGGGCCAGCACCCGGGTGGGGCTGGCCGAGGTCACGGGCTGGAGCTTTGCGTCCTCCCCGCTGGCAGGTGCTGTAGAGCGTGGACCTAACCCCGCAGCCCGAGGCCACGCGGCCGCAGCCCCGCCCCTCTCCTGACACCTGAGCCTGGTGGGGGGGTGGCTCTGCCGTGATCCATGTACATGTGTGTGTCCCCGGGAACCAGGAGCAACTAAGCACTGGCCTCCCTATCAGGAAAAGGGGCCGTGGACCTGTGCGTCCACTGATGGAGAGCGTGAAAAGACCAAGATGAGGGTATCTGGTGACCACTGGGGAGTACCTGAGTTTCAAATCATCATCTTTGTCACCACCGTTCTCGTGAGCCGGGCTGGGGGGAGGATGGCAAGGAGCCCGCCTCAGGCACAGAATCTAAGGGGCACCGAAACGTCGGTCACCGTGATCACATGCTTTCATGCAATGCTTTTTTTTTTTTTTTTTTTTTGGTGGTATGCGGGCCTCTCTCACTGTTGTGGCCTCTCCCGTTGCGGAGCACAGGCTCCGGACACGCAGGCTCAGCGGCCACGGCTCGCGGGCCCAGCCGCTCCGCGGCACGTGGGATCTTCCCGGACCGGGGCACGAACCCGTGTCCCCTGCATTGGCAGGCGGACTCCCAACCACTGCGCCACCAGGGAAGCCCCCGCAATGCTTTTTTTAAGAAGTCAAAATGAATGCAAAATATCCATAATGAATCACATGTCAAGGTTTTCATTAGGGACAGGATCTGATGGGGCTGGGGTTAAGGCAAAGCAATCCCCTCTTTAATTGAAATTCGAATCTTTGGGCTTCCCGGGCGGTCCAGCGGTTAGGACTCCGAGCTTCCACTGCAGGGGGAGCGGGTTCGATCCCTGGTCGGGGAACCAAGATCCCACAAGCCGTGCGGCACGGCGCCCCCCCCCCAATTTTTTAAAATCTTGACCGTGGATTTTGGGGGGGGGCATTAATGTTGATTTTTAGGACATGTTGCTATGTTAAGATACAGCAGCACAGCGATGACTGCATTTTTCGGTGTCCCCTTAAGTTCTGCGCCCGGGGCGGGTGCCCGGCTTTCCTCACCCTGGGCCGGCTCTGCCTGGGCCGCTTGCAGGCCACACAAAGCAGAGAGGTGTGGCCTCCTCGGGGGCAAAAGGGCCCGAGGAGTGCAGGCAGGAGGGAGGTGAGCCTCCACGTGTGAGCACTGCAGTTAACGGGGAGCCCTGCGTGGGCCAGGCCTGCGTCGGCGTCCGCCGCCCCCCCTCAGGCCCCCCGGGAGCTCTCATCCCCATCTCGCAGGTACGGGACGTGCAATGAGCGCTCCAAGCCACACTCTGGGCCGCGGCAGGGACCTGGGTCCCAGGGACTCGGCCGTGCCGCCAGCCCGGTCAGCGGCCACCGCTCAAAGCCCTTTGGGACTCAGGGGGTGAGCACCCCATGCCTGGAAGCAGGAAAGCCTGGGCTGAGGGTGCTGGCGGGGGTGGTTGCTGGAGACTCCGGTCCTGCTCAGGCGTGCCTGACACGGGGGCTCGGGGCCGAAGGGGGGAACCAACTCTGCTCACCGAGCCGCGTGGGGGCTGCAGATGAAAGCCTGTCTCCCCTACCAGGGCCGCTGCCAGTGGGGTGGCGGGGGGCGGGGGCGGCCCAGGGAGGCACTGGCCAAACCATAGGCCTTGAGGGGAAGCCCCGAAGGAAGATCCTAGAGGGAGGGAGAGCACACGGTCCCTGGGGCGGGGAGGGAGCCCCAGCGCCCTCTGGCTTCTCTGTGGCCCAGGGCGCTGCCATCCCAGTGCCCGGTACCCTCTGGGCCCTCCTGGCTGCAAAGGGCACACAGAGCCAGGAGAGCTGTGGGCTAACGTGTGTCCCCGAAGACACATTCAAGTCCTAAGTCCTGACACCTGGGGCCTCATTTGGAAATAGGGTCACTGCAGATGTAACTGAGGTTAAGATGAGGTCGAACTGGGGTGGGGTGGGGCCCTAAACGCAGTGACTGGTGTGTGCACGAGAACGGGACACGCGCACACGCGGGGGAGGCCACGTGAAGAGGAGGCAGCGACTTGGGGAAATGCAGCCACAAGCCAAGGCCACCGGCGAAGCTGGAAACCACCAGAGGCCATTAGAGGCCGGGAGGACCCTCCCCGGAGCCTGTGGGGGTTGGGGGGGCTGCCGCACCTGGATCGGACTTCCAGCCTCCGGAACCGCGTGAGGACGCGTTTCTGTGGTTGCAAGTCCCCCAGTCGGTAGTACTTTGTGATGGCGGCCCCAGCGAGCGACTTCAGGGGATTCTGTCTCAGCCTCTGCTCTAGCCACCTCCACCCCGGGCCCCCAAACCTCACAGCCGATCGAGCCCCGTGTCCTCGGGCCTCACCCCCCACCCCCCTCCAGCTGTATGAAGCAGGCGTTCAGAGGGGCTCAGAGACGAAGCAGCGAAGCCAGGGGTCCAGAGCAAAGCGCCCCCCCGCCTCAAACCAGCCCTCCCTCCGTGTTCTCAGTGAGCCCCACAAAGGGCCCCAAGAGAATCCCACTTCGGCCATACTCCCAACAACGTCCTGCCACCGAGAAAGGCGTCCCGATACCCTCTCCTTCCCAGAGCGGTCACAGAGCCCGTGGAAATCAAACCACACGCGCTCAGACGAGCAGTGGGGCTGAGGAGAAGGTGGAAAGCGCCCGGCCCAAGAAGCTGAAACCTGCGGGATGTGGGTGTTGGGGGCAGGCAGTGACGGCCGCAGAGGGTGCACTGGGGAAGGCCCCAGATCCACGACCCGACTTGACACCTGAAGGAACGATGAAAGGACCTTGGCGAGCAAAACCCAAGGCCCGCAAGAGGAAGGAAATGACAGAGCCGGAGAAAAACGAAACAGACCAGAGAAACCAGAGGGTGGCGAGAGAAACTGAAACTGGTCCTTTGAGAAGAGGGGTGATCCTAGCCTTTAGCCAGACTGATGGGGAGAAAAAAGGGGAAGGCGCCGGAGACCAGAGCCAGGCGTCAGTGCCCACTGAGCTCCTGGAAGCGGGACGGGCTGTAGGAGGGCGCTGGGGACCCAGGTTGCCAGCAGATTAGGTAATTTACACGAAATGGACCACTTCCTGGAAAGGCACACATTTCCAACGTGCTGGTGAGAGCCCCCTCGGACAGCGGCCGGCACCACGCTTGGGGAGTCACAGAGTGTTATTTCCTTTGCAGGGAGATGAAAGGAACCCGCCCAGACGTGGCAGAGCCTCTCAGAGGTGGACCTGGGATTTGAACTCAGGTTTCCTGGCTGGGAGCCCGGAGCTTGTTTCACGGTGACACAATTCCCAGTGTGTCATGTGCGCACGAAACACTCTGGTTTGTTTGTTCCTTTGTTCCTTTGCTCAAAAACAAGGGATTCCAAGCTCGTGAAGTAAGAGAAAACGCTACATACCTTTTGCAGTTTTTCCAAGAAGCAGCACTGTTTGACCCTGTTTAGAGAGAGAGAGAGGGGGAAAAAAAAAATCATGGTTAAATATTTTTAACGTAATTAGCTCCAGCTTTTCTCAGAGAGATACTTGGCTGTCACCAAAAATGTGGCATTTGGTCTGGAACCGGCTGTGTCCTCCAGAGAAGGAACGGGGGTGCTTCTGGAGATTTCACTTTATTCTTTACAACCGATCCGTTCAGGAGAGACCATGTGTTTCTCTGAGGAGGGGCGAGTTGAGTTTTTGTCTGGAACTTGTATTATTCCATTTCGGGACACGGGGACCCCAAGCCTTGAAATGGAACCGAGCCTTGATGTGTCACGCTTGGGGTTTTTCCACGTCTGGTTTTTGGCTTTGATGGAAGCCACTTGCCGGGGCCAAAAAGGGAGAGGTGGAAAAAGCGATCTCGGGGCAAAGCAATTAACCCCGGGTGGAAGAGGTGACAGGTATACGGGGCCAGGAAGGCGAGGGATCTGAGGCTGGCCGCCGGGGGCCGGGAGGTCACCGGGAAAGCATGGAAGTCCCCGTGATCGGACCCCGGGGGCGGGGCGGGCTCTGGTACTTTGGAGCCACTGGCCTTCCGGGGGATGGGAACCACTGCTCCAAGCGGAACCCTGGAAGGAGCAGGGTCTCTGTCTGATGACTGATGCACACAGCAGTGAGGGGCCCCGGGGCCGCCACGTCCAGCCGTCGGGGTGACCCTGAGGCTGTACGCCAGCCTCCACCCCGCTCTCCACACCGCCGCTCCCGGGGAGGCACCCACCAAGGCCAGGAGGGAGGGGTGAGCGGTCACCCCGTCTCCTCCACGCGGCCAGCACCAGCCTCCCGTTTGTGGAGGAGGAGGCCAAGGGCTACAGAGGCCTGTCCTCTGCTGCGGGGCCACACGTCCCGCTCGGCCAGACGGGTGCCTCAGCCCGTGCTCCGGGGCGGGGACCCCCGGCAGCTGCCGGGCCACTGACCACACCTCACAAGCCAGCAGCTAGACCACCCTCGAGTTCTAGGCAGGCCCTTGCTTGGGGCCCGTTCCACTGTGGGCTTGCTGTGAGGAGGTCAACAGAAGGCCCTGCCCAATGCAGGCCAGGCTTCCTGAGCTGCGGGGCCGGCCTCGGGCGAACCTGTTTCCCTCCGGCTCTGAAGGTCCCCTTCGGTCTGGAGAGCCGGCCCCTCTTCCTTCACAAACATTTTTCCACCTACACAAAGGGACATGCTGCTGCTGCCACTCTAGGGCCAGAGCCAAGGGCCACCGAGCCTTTCTCAGTGGCCCTGGGCCCCAGGGGGCCGGCATCAGAGATCACGGGGCAGGGCGGGGGCCGGGGCGGGGAGACCCAGCCGAGTCTCAGCCACAGGAAGGAGATGGCTGGGGCAGCTTTCACTATTTCTTTTGGCCACACCGTGTGGCACGCGGGATCTTAGTTCCCTGACCAGGGATCGAACCTTTACCCCTGCAGTGGAAGCTTGGAGTCCTAACCACTGGACCTCGAGGGAAGTCCCTGGGGCAGCTTTCTCTAAAGCAGGGCTTCTGTCCCCCGGCACTGTTGACATCGGGGCGTCCTGGGCGCTGTGGGGTGTGAAGCAGTGTCCCTGACCCAACCCCCTCGATGCCAGCAGCCCCCCAGTCCTGATGACCACAAATGACCACAGATGTCCCCAGACAGGGCCCAGTGTCCTCTGGGGGCAGAGTCACCCCCAGGTGAGACCCCTGTCTTTTTTTTGGGGGGGGGTACGCGGGCCTCTCACTGTTGCAGCCTCTCCCGTTGCAGAGCACAGGCTCCATACGCGCAGGCTCAGCGGCCATGGCTCACGGGCCCAGCCGCTCCGCGGCACGTGGGATCTTCGGGGCACGAACCCGTGGTCCCCTGCATCGGCAGGCGGACTCCCAACCACTGCGCCACCAGGGAAGCCCCCGAGACCCCTGTCTTAAGGAAGTGCTGAGTGAGACACACAGACACAGAGTAAGGCATCTGGCAGGGAGCGCTCCTGCCCTGGTCCCTTGAGGCCGGGGAAACCCAGCTCCTGCTAAAGGTCAACACTGGGCTCCCGGGGCTTGGAGGGGGAGACACACCTTTGCTGGGCCGAGTGTGCTGGGGCACCGGGGTGTTGGGGCGCAAAGGCAGCACCTCAGCACCAGCCCATGCTCCCGGCGAGGGCCGGGCCCGCCTGCCGTGTGGATGTCCGCAGGCCCGCGTGGCAACGGGCCACGGGAGGTGTTCTGTAGGGTCAAGCCTCGATACCTTTGGATTCTGTACTTGGGAATTCGCCTACTGGCTAGATTGTGTCCGTAACCCCCGGATTGATACTTGGGGGTGGGAGTGTGCAGTAGTCACTAGAGGACACAAGCAGAGCAGTGAAACGTTCGAGTCACCGACAGCCATCTTCCCAGCTGAAGTGGAACCGGTTGGTAACCAGGGTCCTTTTCACCATTGAGGGCTACGTTTTGGGCATTTCTGGGTTTTCGGCGGGTGATTCTGCCTCTACAACGGCCCCCCGGTTGAAGTGCCGGCCAGCGTCCCAAGCGCAGGAGGGCGGTGTCGTACTCACGGGGACAGTGCGTGTGTTAGATGGGCTTCGTTCAGGCCAGGGCTACGGCCCCTCCGTGAACGAATCAACAGCCGGTATCAGACAAGGCGCCTTTCAACAGAAGCGCCCATCACACGAGTCCGCGTGGGGGTCGGGCGTGGCAGTGGGGCGGCGGAGGCTCACGGGATCCTGGCCCTGTGCGTCCCCGGAGCGGCGGTGCGGTGCTCACTAGTTCAATGTTTGCGGCGACTTTACGGCCCAGAACCGCTGCCAGAGACGAGAATCAAATGTATACATATTTTCTCTTCTTTATGACCATGAAAGGAACGCAATTTCATTTTCCCAAATCTAGAAATCACATAAAGTAACAGAAATCATCCATAATCCCACCACCTGGATTTTTCACGGCATATACACATACCTGTCCATTTTTACAAATTCAGGTCCTACATGCAATTTGCTCACCTGCCTTGAAAATGTTTCTTAATTTGCTTACTGTCTATATCACATTGTGAGGGGAACCGCTATTTGCCCATGCCGTCACAAATTCCACTAACTGCTTTTGGAATGATTTTAGATGGACAGAAAAGTGACCAAAATGGCGCAGAGAGTTTGCACGTGCCCCTCAGCCAGCTCCTCTTAAGGCTGGCGTCTCATCAAAATGAAGAAATGGACCCAGGCGCCTTACTCTGACTTCAACTCCAGGCTTTATCTGGATTTCACCATGACTCCACCCGGCCAAACAATGTCTGTTCTGTTGCGGGGTCCCATCCAGGATACTAATGCCGCCTTTACCAACAGGGCCTTTGTGGATGTACCATAATTTATGATTAGTAGTAGTACTATATATATCTGTTGCTGCCCATCATTGGATGTTTAGGTTGTTTCTGATTCTTTCCTCTTCTTAAATCATTGTACCATGAGAATCAATGCACATGAAGCAAATATCCAAGCACAGGGAATTCTGTGGGTGCCTCTTTTTTTTTTTCCCTGAGGATGAATTCTTAAGTGTAAACCCTGAGTTTAAAGGTATAGAGGACTTGATCCACCTCCCAGCTTGACCTTCAAAAAGACTGCAAAACAGTCCCATGGGAGCCACTGGGCTGCTCGCCCACTTACCCACTGCCTTGCCAGGCATGGGCACCAAGCTACGGGTCTTGGATTCAGACACCTGATATTGTCCCGCACTTTTTTTTTTTTTTTTTGGCCACGCAGCGCAGCTTGCGGGATCTCAGTTCCATGACCAGGGACTGAACCCGGGCCCTCGGCAGTGAGAGCACGGAGTCCTAACCACTGGACCGCCAGGGAGTTCCTGCCACACTTTTATTAAAGTAGGACATGCCAACAGAAGAGTGTACAGACCACGCATTGAAAAAGTGTGTGCACCTGAGTCACCATGACCTGCATCAAGACGCGGAACATTTCCGAGACCCCCGAAGGCATCCCAGGGCCTCCTCCTGCGGTGGTGAATCCTTATTCCGACGGAATGATTTACTTTTATTATTATTATCATCGTTTTCATGATCATGGTCATCTTGACTTTCATTCGTGAGGGTGGGAAAGAGGGTACAGATTCTGATTGCAGGATGAGCTGTTTAGGTGAGAAGAACTTCCTAGAAGATTTTAGAACATTCTAGAAGACAGCCAGCCAGCATCTGCTCAGAGGGGGTGAGGAGTCGGTCTTTCTGGCCCAGCTGAGGTGCAGGGAGGGGATTTTGAGCGAGCTCCGGCCCTGGCTCGGGGCGTTGGTCTGGATGTCGGCCCACTGGCTCTCTGAGCCCCGATGCCCTGTCTGTAACACGAGGGCCCACCGCATCGCTCTCGGGGTCACGGTGAGGACGAAACGAGACAAAGACGGTGCCCAGCACTGCAGGAGGTGCGAACTAAAGCAACGATGATAAAAATAACACGATCGATACGGCGTGATACACGGGCACACCTTGTCTGATCGCGCTTCACGGGTATCGCGTTCTTTACAAATTGCAGGTTGTGGGCAACACGTTCCTGCGAGGAGTCAAGAGCGTGCTGAGTCCAAAGAAGCAGGTGTGGAGGTGGAAGAATCTCCTCCTGGCGAGGATGCCGTGGAGGCTGTTGAAATGACAACAAAGGACTGAGGATAGGACAGGGACTTAGTTGACACAGGGTTTGAGGGCATTGACTCCAACTGTGAAGGAAGTTCTCCTGCGGGTAAAATGCCATCAAACCGTATCGGACGCCACGGAGGAAGCGTTCGCGGGAGGAAGAGGCCACCGATTCGGCAGACTTCACTGTTGCCTGATTTTAAGAAATGGCCACGGCCGCCCCGTCCACAGCATCGGGGCAGGACCCGCCACCAGCAAAAAGGTTATGACTCGCTGAAGGCTCACATGATGGTTAGCGGGGGGTTTGTAGCAATAAAATATTTTTTTAATGATTATTTTTTTATTTTTTGGTCGCATCACACGGCAGGTGGGATCTTAGTTCCCCGACCAGGGATGGAACCCGGGCCCCCTGCACTGAAAGCACAGAGTCTTAACCACTGGACCGCCAGGGAAGCCCCCAAAGTATTTTTTAACGGAACGAAACCCGAATTATTGGATGGAGCAGCTGTGGCTCCGGGATCGAGGGCTGAGTGGCCTGAGTCGAGGGGAAAGGCCTTGGGTCCTGGGCTGACACGGGTGCAGCTGAGGAGGCCTGGCTCCCTAGGTCCCTTCTGACTTTATCCTCTTTTCCTGGAGGGCGGAGCCTGGGTGGGGGGGGATGGGGCTGGGCTGGGGTCTTCACACTCGCTGAGTGTTTATTACGGGTCCGAAGTCGAATTTCCCTTCTTTCTCCTGAGAAAGGTGTTACGGCTGCTTTGCAGACCCGGCTGGCAGGGTCCCTGGTGCTTCTGGAGACCTATGCAGCTCCATGGTTCACCCATGAGACAGAGGGAGGAAAATTCCAGAACCCCTGACTCTGTGCTTTTTCATTAGCAAGGCCCTGCTTTACATGCAGGACACGGGGGAGGTCTTCACGTGTGTGTGTGTGTGTGTGTGTGTGTGTGTGTGTGTGTGTGTGTAGTTGGGGGAGCGGGTCACTAGGGCAGGGGTCTCTCCCAGGGCAGTTCTGCCCCCAGGGGACGCTGGGCGGTGCCTGGGGACATCTGTGGTTGGTACTCCGGGGGGCTCCTGGCATCGAGTGGATGGGGGCAGGGACGCTGCTCCACACCCTGCAGCGCCCAGAGGATGCCTGGCTGATGTCGGCGGGGCTGGATGGGGGGGTCGGTGGGGGACCGGGTCCCGTTCCCTCTGCACAGCCCTGTCCTCGCCCAGGACTCCAGGCTCCACCTCTGGGCGCCTCTGCCCAAGCTCTCGTCCTTGCTGGTCTCAGCTCAGCTGCTCAACTGCCAAGGGCTTCTCCTAGAAGGATTCAAACATCGATCATCTCCTTTTTTTGTTGTTTTTTTTTTTTTAAATCTCAGCGATGCCTGAGAGCACAGCAGGCGGGCAGAGGAAGCTGCCTAGGCAGTGAAAGGCACCGGAAGTGCGTCTTGTTGATTTTCACCAGCTCTTCTGGGGAGCGGGTAGGGCATTCCCCTTCCTCACGCACTTCTCTTAGAAGCTACGCTGCATTCTGCTTCTCAGAAGGAAACTGGAGCACTCATGCCCTCCACCCACTCGGGGCTTTGAGGCAAAAATCCAACGGATTCGGAAGGTTCACATCAGACCAGGTACCCTGGGGGCCCGCGACGCCCCAGAGCGGCTGCCACGGCCCCCTCGTGCCCTCAGCCTGTCCTTGGCCCCAAAGGGGGGGGCCCAGCTTGTCACAGCTGCAGGGAGACACACCTACAGCTGGTTTTTGAAAAATGAGTAAACATTATACGCATTTTTTCAGTTGAAAGCCATCCTCACCTTCGGGAGTTATGACAGGGATTCTCTCCCTCGGCCCTGCTGACGTTGGGGCCCTGGGTCACTCTGGGGGGGGCCGTCCCGGGCACTGTGGGGGGCTCAGCAGCACCCCTGCCCCCGCCCCCTCGACGCCAGGAGCCCCCCAGTCATGACAACCACGGACGTCTCCAGACACGGCCCAGTGTCCCCTGGGGGGCACAGCTCCACTGGGCAAAGTTCCTGCTCTAGGATTATTGAGTTAACGTCTTTAAATCCCTTTCAGGTAAGAATTTTGATTTCATTTCATTTCATTTGCTGTGCCGCACAGCTTTTGGGATCTTAGTTCTCCAACCAGGGATCGAACCCGTGCCCCCTGCAGTGGAAGCTCTGAGTCCTAACCACTGGACCGCCAGGGAAGTCCCTCAAGTAGGAATTTTTAATACAACTGTTTACTCTCAACTTACTTTTTTTTTTTTTTTTTTTTTTTCCGGTACGCGGGCCTCTCACTGTCGTGGCCTCTCCCGTTGCGGAGCACAGGCTCCGGACGCGCAGGCCTAGCGGCCATGGCTCACGGGCTTAGTTGCTCCGCAGCATGTGGGATCCTCCCGGACCGGGGCACGAACCCGTGTCTCCTGCATCGGCAGGCGGATTCTCAACCACTGCGCCACCAGGGAAGCCCTCAACTTACTTTTAAAGAATGTGTTTGTATTGAACGTAGGTGTATATACAGCTGATTCACTTTGTTATGCAGCAGAAACTAACACACCATTGTAAAGCAATTATATTCCAATAAAGATGTTAATAAAATGTATTTGTATTGAGACATAATTGACACTGAACCCTGTGTGAGCCTCAGGTGTTCCTGTGTCAGTCTGATACACTTATTTATTGCAACACGATTCCCACCTTAACTGGCCACTGAGTTAAACGTTCCTACCTACCCTCCCATCCTTCCCTGGACCAAGAAGGATTTGAGGCGCTTCCACGAGGGCAAGCAACAAGTCATCGAGGCAGTGACGGTGGTGGCTGGGGTGGGAGGGGAAATGGCAGGAAGAAATAAAAGGAAAGGTTGCAAAGTGGGGGGTGACCGTTCTCTTGAAAGATCGTCAGGTGTTCGTTTTTAGTTTGGGTGCTTTTCGCCTAAACAAAAATAATGTCCGCTGGTTAGAGCGGGTCCGATACTGTCCCTCAAATATCCATGTCGTGTCCCCCGCCCCGTCCCGTCCCCCACCCGCCAGAGCTTCCTGGATTCGGGGTGGGCCTTACACCCCACAGCTGGTGTCTTTATCAGAGAAAGCGGAGGGGGGGGGTGGGATATGATAGTCAGACACACAGAGAGAGGCCACGTGAAGACGGACGCGTAGACTGGGGTGATGCGGCCACAAGCTGAGGACACTGCAGCCCCAGAAGCTGGAAGAGGCAGGAAGGGTCCCCCTCTGGAGCCTCTGGAGGGAGCACGGCCCTGTGACACCCTGAGCTTGGACTTCGGGCCTGCAGAATGTGAGAGAAGAAATGTCTGGTTTGAGCCACACAGTTTGTGGCCCTTTGTTACAGCAATCTCAGGAAATTTAAAAAAAAAAAAAAGTCTCTAGATGCACGTCCCTGCAGCTGTGAGAGTTGCGACCTTGAGTGACAAGGGCTGCCCTCCCACTGCTGGACTGACTGGCTCTGGGCATTTGGAGGGAGCACAGAGAAGGCACCCCAAACCCCCTTGAGATGCCTGCACCTTGCAGGGTTGATACATCCGGGCTGTTTGCATAGGAGAAATGGTCTGCGGGTCCCCTGCCTCCGGGACTACATCCACGGGAGCCGCAGACATCTGGGATTAGGAACCAGTTACCAGGGGTTCCCAAGCTTTGGAAGTCTGCCCAGGGCGGGGTGGGGGGGAACTGTGGCAGCCGGCCTGGGTGTGGCCGGTTGCAGAGGCCCCCGGGGCGACTCCACCCTGCAGCCAGGGCGGGACCCCCGGGTGAGGCCGGGCCCGCACCCACAGGAAAGGGAGGCCCAGGCTTTCCATGGGTTCAATGCCGCCGGATGGTGAGGGTGGGGTAGTGAGGCCATATGTTTAATGATGGTAGGAAACAGAAATAAAAGATCACATTCCCGCCCCTGGGGAACTTTCTGTTCGGCAGGAGGAGGGTAGAGGGAGGGGCTCTCAAGATGCATAAAGAGACAATTACAGTGTGTCATTTAAGTGCTATATATCAACACACTTTTTTCTATAAAAGGCCAGATATTAAATATTTCCGTCTCTGTGGCAAAGATTCAACTCAGTAGCTGCCACAGACAACATGTCATGGGTGTGCTGTGTGCCAGTAAAACTTTATTTACAACATCAGGCGGAGGGCCAGATGCCACCCCCTCGGCTGTAGTTTGCAGAACCCTGAGATGGAGGGATGAACAGCCTTTGAGGTTAAGGAATGGCAGCTCCTCCAAAGGTGAAAAGAATGACCTTCTGACCCTGCAATTCCACTCCTACGTACGGACCCAAGAGACACGGAAGCACGGGTCCACACAGAACAGTGCACACTAGTGTCCAAAGCAGCATCACCCAGGGCAGGCAAAAGCTGGACGTGACCCGAATGTCCATCGCCGGGTGATGGATCAACAGCGTGGTCCCTCCACACACGGGAACACCACTCAGCCTCGGAAAGGAGAGAAGCGCTGACACTCGCTGCCACGCGGACGGACCCCGAGAGCGCGATGCTCAGCGAGAGAAGTGTGGGCCTCTTCCTGGGGCCGAAGGGAGATTCCACACAGGCAGTGACGGGTCCAGGGTGGAAGGAGCAAAAGCAGGGCCTCACTACGACGCTCAAGGTCCGTCTCCATAAAAAAAAATACTGAACATAGTTTACGGCCATGTTGGCGTAAAGATGGACACCATCCAGGCTGGGTTAGTAGAGTCATGGTTTTCTTCTGATGTTAAACTAAAGCAGGCGCTCCTGTGGGCTTCATGGATAAGCAGACCTGGAGGCCAGGTGGAGACAGCCCGGAGGGGAGCCCTGAGGGGCGTGGGCGTTGGACGTGACGGGGATGAAGAGGAATTTAAGTGGTTGGGAACGTGGGGGAGGAGTCGAGGACGATCTGAGGTTCAGGGGGGCCCTCTGCACCCAAACTAAAGAGCGGGCCGTGGGGGAGGGAAGAGGCAGGCCTGAGACTGGGGAGACGGGGGCGTCTGCTCTCCAAGCAGCAGCAAGGCCAGCGCCAGACACATCTTTCTTTCCGAGAAGTCACCGAAGCCAGAGGAGCAGAGCCTGGCCTTAGAGCAGGGCGCGTTCTCTGTGACCTGGTAGCCGGCCCAGCCGGCCTCCGAGGCCCGCCGTCCAGCTTCGGAGAGCGCGGGGGAGCCGCGGAGACACGGGCTCCTGGTGAGGAGGAGTTTGGCGCCAGCCCCTGCAGAATGTGTTTGGTTTGAGAGTGGGTGCTTTCCCGTGAGCCTGTGTGGCCTTTCACTGTCCCCCTGCCCAGGCCCCACCGCCATCGCCCGACACTCGCTGAGCCCCGAGCGCTTCTCTCCAGGTTCGGGGTAGACGCTTGGAGGGGGCACACACCCTGGCGTGGGGCACATCGTGTCTCCCCCAGGTCAGATGTGGCAGCCCTGACCCCAGGCCTCAGAATGCGACCTGATTTGGAGAGAGGAGTGTTGCGGGGGCAATCAGTGAAGACGGGGTCACACCAGAGCAGGGGGCGCCTAATCCAACACAACTGGCGTCCTCATGAGAGGGGACGCTTAGACACAAATACGCACACAAGGAGAAGGCCGCGTGAAGACAGAGGCAGAGATCGGCTGAGGCGTGTACAGGCCGAGGGCGGCCGGCCGCACCAGAGGCTGGGAGAGAGCCTAGGAGAGAGCCTGGGACAGACCCTCCCTCGCGTCCTCACACGGAACCAGCCCCGCCGACACCTTGCTCTTGGACTTCGGCCCCCAGGGCTGGGAGAGGATACACACTTCTGTGGTGTGGAACTTTGCTACAGCCGCCCTAGGAACTCACACACCCCCCCCCCGGCTCTTGGCTTGGTCTGACTTGGTGGGGAAGGGTCGGAGGCAAGAGACCAGAATTTGGGGCTCGGCAACCCCTGCCCCTGTGGCGGCCTCCCCCAAACCCTCGCCCGCCCACTGCTAAAGGTCTAAGTGGAGGTTGTAAAGCAGAGCTGGCAACCCTTTCCTGTAAAGCCCCTGGAGTCGGTCCCGTCCCAGCTGCTTGCTGTGCCCCGCAGCGGGAAAGCGGCTGGGCAACGTGTAGACGGACGGGCCTGCCCGCGTGCCAACACAGTTTCATTTACAAAACACGCCGTCACCCTGGGCTGCGGTTTGCGACCCCGCGTCCGGAAGCTCCATCTGTTCAAGTTACCTGTTGACGGTGATCCTGTCCGTGGAGATTTTCCCTGAGACACAATTCGCCTTTTCCATCAGCTGATCCGTGTCTCCTCTGGGGTCTTCTGTTTCGTCTTGTTTACATGTTGTCTTGGGTGGCTTCTGAGCTACGGCGGCCCGGGGGGTGGTTGTGACAGAGACGGTCTGGCCTCACAGCTGGAGACACCACCCAGCCCCGGCGCTTCCCCGGAGGAGCCCACCCACGCCGGTCCAGAGGGAGACCCTCCAAGCTGCAGGCAGGGTAGCAAGGGGCCCGGAGGGGAGACCGCCAGGCAGCACCGTGCGAGTGGAGCCCGGCGTCGGCCCTGGGTGACGGGAGAGTCCCGCTTCCTTTCCGGGACGCCGCTCACGTGCACAGAGCGAAGGGAAGGACCTGGGGACCAGTCGCCACAGAGCTGGCCTGGGACCCACCCTCAGGACGCAGGGCAGGCACGGATGGTGGGTTTACCCACGCAGACACCCACCCACCCACTCACGTACACTCACACACACACACAGTCACACACAAACCCCGCATGCATATATACACACGCACACACACACCCAACCCTCCCCCACGCACACACACGTATACGCAACACACACACACACCCCACGTACACACATGCACACACACATATACACAACACACACACAAAACCACATACAGACACATACGTGCATACACATACACACGTACACATACAAATACCCACACCCGTGCACATACACACACCCTCATACACAGAAACACATATGCACATACACACATACAAATACACACAAACACATAAACGCACACACAAATATATACACATACAGATACACATAAAAACACATAATAAAACACATACACACAAATACACATATACATACACATCACACATACACAAATACACTCATATGTATATACAAATACACACACACAAACACAACTCATAAGTGGGAGAAACTGCAAAGCCTGGTAGAATCCAGTAAACACAGAATGAAGTCTAACTGTCTGACTAACTGACGGATAGTAAGGGCTACAAAACGGACAGTAACTGTCCAAATTCTTGAAGAACAAGCACGTACGATGATGCATAGTGGGGTTTTTTTTGCTGTTGTTTTTAAAATATTTATTTACTTATTTTTGGCTGCGTTGGGTCTTCGTTGCTGCGCGCGGGCTTTCTCTAGTCGCGGCAAGCGGGGGCCACTCTTCATTGCGGTGCACGGGTTTCTCATGGCACTGGCTTCTCTTGTTGCAGAGCACGGGCTCTAGGTGCACGGGCTTCAGTAATTGTGGCGCGTGGGCTCAGTAGTTGTGGCGCACGGGCTCAGTTGCTCCGCGGCACGTGGGATCTTCCCGGACCAGGGCTGGAACCCACGTCCCCTGTGTTGGCAGGCGGATTCCTAACCACTGCGCCACCAGGGAAGCCCCATAGTTTGTTGATATGATACTAGATCAGGGTCACCCCCTTGGCCCTGCTGACACTGGGCCGGGTCCTCCTCTCTGGGGGGCTGTCCTGGGCTCCGTGGGGTGTGGAGCAGCCTCCCTGGCCCGACCCCCTTGATGGCAGGGGCACCCCAGGTATGACAACCACGAATCCGTTTTCCGTCTGTGTGGATTTGCCAGGTGTGGTCATTTCTGCTGGAGCCTTAAACCGGTACAGCTCCTGCCAATGACCCAATTTGGCAGTTAAATACAGAAAGCCTGTTCTCCTCGAGCCAACCTCATTCTGCAAAGCCTAAAACATGTGCTCCCTCCCTTTGCCAAGCAAGCAGCGGAATACTACGCAGCTGTGAAAAAGAACGAGGCAGGTCTCCAGATACTGATGTGGAGAGTTCCTGTAGAGGATTACGTTGGGTCAAAAGGAGTGGACTTCCTTGACTGAATGGACACTCTGTGGTCACAGCTCTGGGTGCCCCTCTGCCACCAGTTATGTGCTGACAGAGGCCAGGCGGGTCAGAGGGACGTGACCCGAAGACACACACACCTTGTCTGGGCCCCGTGTCCTTGGCCACGCTGCTTCTCTGCTCTCTGCAGAGAAACATCTAAACACGGAATCGATCCTCACCTCCCACGGTGTTGTATCTCGAAGAAGCTGGAAAAACACTGCATGAATGTGACAGACCTCGGGGGGCAGAGACCGGCTGTTGAAAGAGGCTGAGGCCCCGAGTTCAGTCCCAAGGAGCCAGGACAGCCCGAGATTGAAGATGCCTCGTCTCACCTCCACGCCTGGGTCTTCCAGGAGCCGTCACACCTCTGCTGGGCAGAGCCCAGGTAAACCCACCTGGCTTCCCCCCATCCTGCCCCCACTGTGGTCTGCCCACCACCTGTCTTGGATGCTCAGTGCACCTGCACCTGGTGGCCCACCATGGACATATGTCAGTGTCTGCCAAGCCGGAGCCTGAGCTTTCTCTCCAGGAAAGTCTGCTTTCTGTTTAGATTTTAAAAATTAATTCTGCGAGGCCAGGGGCTCAAGCAAAGGCTCAGAGTTAGGAGTGTGCAGAGAGACGTGGGTGCTGGGGAGGAAAGCAGCCCTCCTGCAGAGGGGCGCCTCAGAGGGCAGGTGCACTGTGAGACCTTCTGTTTTTTTAAACGGTGGTGAAATACACTTAACATTAAATTCACCATCTGCACTGTTTTTAAGTGTACAGCTCAGTGGCACTAGCACATTCGCACTGTCATGAAGCCATCACCACCATCATCTCCAGAACTTTCTCATCTTCCCAAAAGGAAGCTCTGTCCCCATGAAACACTGACTCTCCAGCCCCTCCCCCAGCCCCTGGCCCCCACCATCTACTTCCTGTCTCTGTGGATGTGACTCCTCTTGGGACCTCACATGAGTGGAATCAGACAGTATTTGCCCTTTTGTGTCTGGCTTCTCTCACTGAGCATCATGTCCTTGAGGTTCATTCAGGTCGTAGCAGGTGTCAGAATCTCCTTCCTTCTTTAAAATTAAGGAATTTATTTATTTATTTATTTATGGCTGTGTTGGGTCTTCGTTGCTGCGCGCGGGCTTTCTCTAGTTGCGGCGAGCGGGGGCTGCTCTTCGTTGCGGTGCACGGGCTTCTCATTGCGGTGGCTTCTCTTGCTGTGGGGCACGGGCTCTAGGCACACAGGCCTCAGTAGTTGTGGCTCGTGGGCTCAGTAGTTGTGGCGCACGGGCTCAGTAGTTATGGCTCACGGGCTTAGCTGCTCCGCGGCATGTGGGATCTTCCCGGACCAGGGCTTGAAACCATGTCCCCTGAAGTGGAAGGCGGATTCTTAACCACTGCGCCAGCAGGGAAGTCCTATGCTTAATTCCTTTTAAAAATTTTATTTACTTTATTATTATTATTATTATTATTAATTTTGGCCACACTGTGAGGTATGCAGGATCTTAGTTCCTTGACCAGGGATGGAATCCATGACCCCTGCAGTGGCGGCGTGGAGTCTTAACCACTGGACCACCAGGGCGGTGCCTGTATGCTTAATTCTTTAAGGAACCAGACTGTTCTCCACAGCGGCTGCCCTATTCTCATTCCCATCTACAGTGAACGAGCGTTTCACTTTCTCTACATCAATACCTGTTCTAAGCTCTGTTCTTATCTGAACCTCACTATCCTCATCTATTAAATGGGCTCATGGCTCCTCCCACAGGCCTGCTGGGTGACCCCATGAAAGACGCTATTTAGGGGACTTCCCTGGTGGTCCAGTGGTCAGGACTCCGTGCTTCCAATGCGGGGGGCCCGGGTTCGATCCCTGGTCAGGGAACTAGATCCTGCATGCTGCAAGTAAGATCCTGCAAGCTGCAACTAAGAGCCTGCGTGCTGCAACCAAGACCCAGCACAGCCAAATAAATAAATATTTAAAAGAAAGAAAGAAAGACAGCGTTTGGATGTCATGCTTTGTTTTGCTTTGCGGAGGACAACGTTTGTCCCTGGGCTGTCGGGGAACCAGGGAAGAAACACTGGTTGGGTTGTTGTGTGTGTGTGCGCGCGCGCACGCGCGTTTGCCACCCCTGGGAATTCATCTGGAGAGCTGCTGGGAGATGAACAGCCCGGGAGAAGGGACGCCGCCCTCACACACGCACGCACGCACACGCAGACACTCAGATCCACGTCGCATGCACGCGTGTTCCCAGAGCAGGGGTCGCAGGGCTGACGGCCACCGAGACTGAGTTTCCCAACCCACGGCGGGGCCGCCTCAGATGACGTGCAGACGCGCAGCCCGGGAGGGCCTGGGAGCCCGGCAATAAAAACAAACACGCCGGGGCCGTGTCCAGCAGCGAGCTCCGTCCCAGCCCGCACGTGGGCCGCTCGGAGTCTGCATGGGGTGGGGCTGGCCCCTTCCTGCTAGGCCACCGTGGCTCCCAGACACGTGCAGAGCCCGGAGGGGACAGGGTCAGCAGCATGGGAGGGGCAGGGGCTAAAAGCGGCTGCCAGCCAGCCTCAGACATCTGGAAATCGGGCGGCCTGGGCACTCCTTTTGTTCTGAGCTCACTGACTCTGCACACAGTCACCCGGGCCCCCCGTCACGTGTGCAAAGCTCTGCAGGCTCTGTGTTTCCTCTGCAGGCTCGCACGCTGGGGCACCAGGGCAGCAGATTTGCTTTCTATGCTGAGCAACAAAATCACCACCATCTAGTATGTCAGGGTTTGGGGGGGTCAGGAGTCAGGGCACAGCTAAGCTGGGGCTGGGCCCCCGAGGCTGTAACCCAGGTAGGGCTGGGGCTGCCATCTCATCAGAACCTCGACTGGGGAAGGGCCCACGTCCGGGCTCCCTCAGCTACACCGGCCTCCCTGTAGCTGCAGGACTTGGGTCCCGGCTTTCGGCGCTCGGCTCCCACAGGCTGCCCTTGGGTCCTGGCCACGTGGGCCCCCTCCGCACACCCTCTCATACGTGGCAAGTGACCTCTTCGAGGCTGGCCAGGGAGGGTGTCGAGGGCAGCCTGCTGAATGGGAGTCTTACAGGACATAACCCACTCATGGCTGTGACATCTGTCACCTCTGCCACCTTCCCCTGGTTAGAGGCAGTCACAGGTCTCACGCACACTCAGGGAGAGGGGATTATGCAAGGCCTGGTACCAGAAGGGGAGGGTGGAGATCACTGAATAAAGTTCGCACGTGCCTGAGACCATCCCCTGGGCCCTGAGCTGAGAAAAGACAGAGAGAAGGTTCAAGGTTGCCTAAGGCGGCTGTGCTGGGGCTCCGAGGGGGAGATGCCTGCCGGGTGGGCCCTAAGGCGGGGAGGGGCCTTCCGGCAGGGGATCTGGCCGTTACACGTATTATATGTAACACACGTATACACACACACGCATACATATATACACGTATGTAATATACTGTCTGCACGTGTTATATATTTATATGCATATATTACATACTTATGCACGCGTATTATATATACTATATACTTACATTTATCAACAAATCAAAAAGGAGAGGTAGAGCGTTCTCACACAAAGTGTATGGTATTCATAAGCAGCACTACCCCATCGCAGAGAAGATTTCTAGAGACGAGGCTCTGAGGCTCTGAGACTCACGGAGATTCAGCTGAAGGCAGAGCTGGGCCCGAGCCCCTCCCTAGCCCGGGGCCCTCGGAGAAGCCGGGGCCTGAATCGGAGCGCCTAGGGCGGCCCTGGGGGGACTCGACTTCATAAAGAGATTTGTGTTTTTCTGTTGGACTGGACGGTCGCCTCAGTTCTTTGTGGGACGAGGCACAATAGGAATAACTCAACAGAAACCGTGCGCGGGGCGTGGGTGACAGACTCCCACCCTGCAGGCCGAGGACCGCTTGCTCGGTGAAGGGCAGCCTTGGCTTCCGTGCTCCAGGGTCCGGGGGGGCTGCGTGCAGAAGCACCTACTCGCTGTGCCTTCGGACCGGCCGGGCCGGGCCCCTCTCTGTTGGGGACCTGTCCTGGGTTAGGGTGCCACGGGTAAGGAGCGGCATCCCTGTCCCCCCACCCCCCCCCCGGGAATCATCCGGCCCCCGTGTCCACGGTGTTAGGTGTGGAATGGGGTACGGCAAGGCCTGGAACCCCTGTCTGCTGCCTCCCGGGTCAGGGGTGTGGACCCAGACTGACCCGACCCCCCTGCGTGGAAAACCACCAGCCCTGGCCGGCCGCCAGCACTGCTTGTCTGCCAAGGGCCGGGAAACGGCTGGGAGGGACCGCGAAACGGACAAACATCCCGAGAATGCAAACCGCTCCTCTCCCCCAACCCTGGCCTGCACGGCCTGCCTACTCTGGAGGGACCCCTGCTCCTGGGGTCCTGGCCCTTCCTGGACAGGTCCAGAGGCAGAGGCCTGGGAGGTGGCCACCCGGATGCACCCGACACGTGTCACGTTAACCAGAGCAAAGGAGGTGGCTCCCAGGCCTCCCGCCCTCCCGGGCCTTGGGCCACGATCCTGCAGAGGGGCGGCCGGGCGGGCACCCAGAGCTCTGGCTGGTGACTCACCTGGGACCCCGCGGGGCCTGGTTCTGGGAGCTGGGAGCCCAGGGAAAAGGGAACGCGGGAAAGCCACAGGGTGGATATGGGGCAGGAACTGGACAGTGGGGCTCAGGGCTGGGACCCGAGCCCACGAGCAGTTCCGCCGGGGGTGTCGGAAGCGTTTGCCCGCAGCTCTGCAAGTGTCTGCGGTGACGAGAGGGGAGACGGGCATCTGGTCACCTCCTCAGGGACAGGCAAGGACAGGCCACCCATCTGAGGGGCCTCGCGGAACCAAGGAGAGAGGGCAAAGGATGCTTTTCTAGTCACCAAACAAGCAAAGGACAGTCGTAAGTCCCAACTCCTCAGTAACCGTGTGTGTGTGTGTTTCCTGCGCCGGCCATAACAAATACCACCTGTTAGTGGCTTAAAGTCGCACATGCTGATTCTCTCATGGTTCTGGAGGTCAGAAGTCCTAAAATCCAGGCGTGGGCAGGGCGGGTCCTTCCAGAAGCTCCAGGGCAGCATCGGTTCCCGCCTTTTCCAGCTTCTAGAGGCGCCGCATCCCTGGCTCGCGGCCCCTCCTGCATCCTCACAGCCAGCAGTGCAGCGTCTCCCGTCTCCCTCTGCCTCTGACCCTCCCGCCTCCCTCTTAGAAGGACCCTGTGATGACGCTGGGGCCCCCGGGGAATCCAGGGTCACCCGCATCTCAGGGGCCTTAACTTAACCCCACCTGCAAAGTGCCCTCTGCCCTGTGAGGTGACACGTCCGCAGGTTCTGGTGATAAGGAGGTGGATGTCTTTGGGGACCATTATTCTGCTGGCCGCACACATTGTTCTAAAAGAACTTTTAAAAAACGATCCCCCATGTTTAAATCAAGCCGTTATAATAACTGGTGTGGTTTGCAGGGAGGCTGGGTGGCGGTTGTGTGCTCCTCAGACCTCCAGGCAGCCCGGGGTCCCAGGATGTGCTAATGCCGACTGGCGCTGTGGGAGCAGACCCTGGAGTCTATCACTACCTGTCCTGGCTTGCTGAGCTGTATCCTGCTCCTTATATGCTCTCATGGGTGAGGACGGGGTTATGGGTTGAATTGAGTCCCCCCCCAAATTCCTGTGTTGAATCCTAACCTCCAATGTGATGGTATCAGGAGGTGGGGCCTTTGGGAGATGCCTAGGTCATGAGGGTGGGGCCCTCATGAATGAGATTAGTGCCCTTATAAAGGGACCCCCGGAGAGCGCCCTGCCCCTTCTGCTACATGAGGACACAGCGAGAAGCCGGCTAACTGTGAACCAGGAATCAGCTCTCAAGAGACGTGGAATCTGCCAGTGCTTTGATCTTGGACTTTC
The DNA here is from genome assembly GCF_026419965.1 of Kogia breviceps. NCBI lineage: Eukaryota > Metazoa > Chordata > Mammalia > Artiodactyla > Physeteridae > Kogia > Kogia breviceps. Next base: position 181,541,281 of record NC_081313.1, read on the forward strand.
TAGCCTCCAGTACCGTGAAGAATAAACGCTGCTGTGCATAAGCCCCCAGTCTCTGGCTCTCGGTTACAGCAGCCTGATTGGACTAAGACACTTGGAAGTAGGGGCACCGCAGGCGTAATTATTCAGGGTGAAGTCACAGTGGAGTAGGGTGGGCCTAATCCAATACGAATGGTGTCCTATAAAAGGGGACACCGGGGCACAGACTCGCACACAGGGAGAGGCCATGTGACGACGGTGGCAGAGATGAGGGCGACACTTCTATAAACCAACAGGCGCCATAGACTGCCGGCACCCCCGGGAGCCGGGAGAGCACAGAACAGTCCCTCCCTCAGAAGGGGCCACCCTGCCGACACGCTGACCTTGGACGCTCAGCCCCCAGCACTGCGGGGTACAAATCCCTGCAGTTTAGGCCCCCAGGTTTCTGGTGCAGTGCTAGGCGGCCCCAGGAAGCTCAGCAAGTATCGTCCTCAGAGCTGGCGAGGACCATGAGGCAGGAGAGAGAACACGATTTCGATTCTATAAACGAGGAATCTCAAACAGAGAGAACTTTCCAAGTTGCTCATCCCCACAGCACTTGGAGGGTGGGGGGCATGCTCCCCGCTTAGGTGACTCCGCCTTCTCTTGAACTCCCCTTCCCGGTCCCAGGCCCACCCACAGGCCTGCTGATGGCCTCTAGGCTGCCCTTCTTTCAAACTCAGTTCAGCTGCCTCCTCCAGGAAGCCTTCCTGACCTTGCTCTCCCCTGGGCACTCTGCCTGAGGGCCATTTCCTCTTCAGCCACACTGCTAGGCTGCATCAGGACTTTAAGCGATCTTTGCATACCCAGCACCTGGTCCCGAGCAGACACCCAATAAATGTCTGGCAAGCTATGTAGGGAGCCGTGGGAGGGACATGTTGGGGGAGATCAGGGCCCAAGCACCGAAGCTGATGTTACCCGCCCCGCCCCGCCCTGCCCCGCCCCGAACCCAGGTCCTCATGACCTCTGCCCCGTCTGCACAGCAGAGCCCTCGCTGGCCCACACGTCCCTCCCCAGTTCCTTTTTCTTTTTTTTTTTTTTTTTAATTGGCTGCACCGCGTGGCACGTGGGATCCTAGTTCCCGGACCAGGAATCCAACCCGTGCCCCCTGCAGTGGAAGCGCGGAGTCCTAACCACTGGACCACCAGGGAAGTCCCCCTCCCCAGTTCTTGAGGGCCCATCTTTCTTCTCCCTTCTTTGGCCCCATATCAGGCCGTGAGGAATATTTGACATGAAACTTGCAGAGCACTCTCTGAGGTCCCCACGTCAGAAGTGCTTTCTTGAGCAATCCCAGCCTGACAGGTCATTAATCTGTGGTTTGGCCCCGCCCTGCCCACGATGGAGTTTGTCCTAAGGACAGAAAGTCCCCAATAATGAGACTAGAGAAAACAACAACAGCAAAAGGACGTTCTCGGTGACAGAATGATGGGGAGGGGGCAGCCTGGATGCCAGGTGTCAATTTCCTCACTTGCAAATTGCCCGGGAGGGCTCCCAGGAGCGATCCTCGAGCTCCCAAACAGCAGGAGGGTGAGAACTGGCCCCGAGGCGTGTTCCTCCCTGGCGTCCTCAATAGGCAGCCATGTCACACCTGCAGCCAAATCCCTGAGCAGTTTGACTGCAGCCTGGATGCCGGCTGTGGCTGCGCTGCACCGGGGGGGCGAGGGGGGGGGGTGGGTGGGTGGGGGGGGTGGGGGGTGGTGGTGGTGGGTGGTGGGTGGGGGGGGTGGTGGTGGGTGGGGGGTGGGGGGGGTGGGGTGGGAGGTGGGGGTGGGGTGGGGTGGGAGGTGGGGGGGGTGGGTGGGGGGGGTGGTGGGGTGGTGGGAGGTGGTGGGGGGTGGGGGGGTGGGGGGTGGTGGGGGGTGGTGGGGTGTGGTGGGGGGTGGGGGGTGTGGTGGGGGGTGTGTGTGGGTGGGGTGGGGGTGTGTGTGGGGTGTGTGTGTGTGGGGGGGTGGTTGCGGGCGGCGGCGGGGGGGGGGGGGGCGTCCTTTGTGCCCTGCCCTGCAGGGATGGAGTTTCCTGCTCCGTATTTTCGGGGCACCGTCCTTTCTCTTTCAGGGGGGAGACCAGAAGACACCCCCCCACACCCTCCCAGATGCCTGGCGAGGTCCCACTCACTCGTCCTCACCTGACAGGTGTTGGCTTGGACGGATGAGGTTGGCTCCTGGCCAGCACAACTTTGTGGGGTAAAATCCTGAGCTTTTCCACACGATCCCGTGTGGAAAGACAACACATGCTAGGGGAACGGCGAATGTTTAGGGGGGATGGCAAGGTGTGGGAACAGTTTGTGGAGGGCCTGGCACGTGGCCTGTGCCCTGCTGGGTGTCTGATGTTTGTTCCCATAACTCTCCTTAACGCAGGACGTGGCAAGTTCCTATGAGCCCTGCCCCCCCACCCCCCCCCCACCCCCGTCTCTGGCCGGGATTAGGACTTTGGTCTATGAGATTCCTAATTCTCCACGACAAGATGCAAAGGCAAAATGGGATCTATTTTGTCACAAGTATGATGTCCTAAATATATAAAGATTTCCAACAAATCAATAAGAGACGCACGAACCAACTTAATGAATGTGGGATCGTGGATAGGATGGACAATGGGAAAAGTTCATTCACGGAAAAACCGCAGAAATTGGAATCCGTTCCATGCTTTAGTCAGTCGGAGTGCAGCAAGACTGATTTCTCAGCTTTGACCGATGTTCTGCGATTATGGAAGAGACATGGCCCAAGGGAAGCTGGGTGAAGGGTTTTAGGGAATTCTGTACTGTTTCTGCACCTCTTCTCTAAATTGCAAATGACCTTAAAACCTTCCAAATGAACCGTTAACGCATGGACGCAGATAATCCGCAGAAAGCATTACTATTACGATGACCATTATGAAACATTTAAAACTGTCGTCATCAAAAGATAATAGGTGATACAATGAAATGTTACTTTTGGCCTTTGATCCAGGGAGGCGGACGAGCCAGGGCACCTGGATGCAACGAGGGGTCTGGGATGGCTGTGAAAGGTGACGCGGGGACAGCGACAGAATTTGACTATGGACCGTGGCTGAGATGAGACCCGTGTCAATGTGAAATTTCCAGCTTTTGACAACAGTCCTGTGGTTCCATAAGAGAATGTCCTTGTTTGCAGTACAGATACACTGAGGGATTTAAGGGTTAAGGGGCATGAGGTCTCCAACTTAGCCCCAAATGGCTCAGAAAAATTGATTTGCATACATGTATAACTACATATATATATATACCACTGTATGTGTATGGATAACCACGTAACTATACGTATCACAGCTTACATCCTGTAACTGTGTATGTACATATATGCGCACACACACCTATCTACGTATGATGTATACATACACACGTCTACATACACGTACGCACACAGGGAGAGAAAAGAGAATTACAAATAGAACAATAAAGCAGACTACGCGGTCGGTGAACGTGGATATCAAAGGTACAAGGAGTTCCTTGACCTATTCTTACAACTTCTTGGTAGATTTCAAACTATATTAAAAACAAAAGGTTAGAAAAAGACAGCCTGGAGGGTATTTTAACAGTGGTGCACTTCTGCTAATTTTAAATTAGCAAATTTAAATTTCAATTGGGGTATGTTCGCGCACATCAAATTCACCCCCTTAAAGTGTACAGTTCAGTGACTCTCAGTATCTCTCTTTTTCTGTAAACCTTTGTGTGTTTTCTGAAAAGAATTTTAAACAATGAGCGAGTATCATTTTCATAGAGAGTGGGGGGAAAGCTACTTAAAAACACCCGACCTTTCACCACTTTACAAACCGTGGACCGGCCTGGTGTCCTGGGACACGGTGACGGCATGAGAGGGACCTGGGGGGCACAGCCTGCACCCTGTGCCACCCCGGTTGGTGCAGAAGCCGTGCCTTCACGCTTCCCACAGTCCAGAGCACCTTGCCAGCTCCCTGCCGAGCCTCCCATCTGCTCAGCAGGCCCCTAAATTCACAGCAAGGGCCTCACGGGGAGGTGGCTGGGGTGACGTGTGTGTGGCCGGGAAGCTGTGAGCTGGGGCGTCAGGTCCGTGAGCCAAGACAGAGGACGGGGCAGGCGGGAAGGACACACAGACCCGGGCCGGGTTTCTGCTGAGCCAAGATTCCCTCAAGTGAAAAAAGAGAGAACGGATGCACAACCATCCCCCCAGTGGGAACGCAGAATAAATATGACAAGTGGATCCAAACAAACACGACCTCAAGTCCTCACCACGGCGGAGAAGGCGGACACGGCCCGGCCGGGGTCACCAACGGCGCTAAGTCACACGGCCGCGCGAGCCTGGATGTGCTGGCGGGAGGGCCCTTCACCTCCGCGGTCTCTCTGCCCAAAACCATCGCCCCAGCCCGAGCATGAGAAAGACACCAGACAGACCCTAAGAGAGGGACTTTCTACAAAAATCCCAGCCAGTCCTTCTCGAAACCGTCCCAATCATCGAAAGCAAGGGAAGTCCGAGAAGGTCACAAGCCCCAAGGAGCCTGTCATCACGTGGGTCCTGGGACAGACAGAGGACAGTAATGGAAGGAGGTGACAACCGAATAAACGCTGGGGTCCCGTTAAGGCCGATGCAGGGATGGCCGGGGGGGGTGTCAGGGGCCAACACGGGGGTGGGTGGGTGACGGGCACACTCTGTCCTGTCCGTGGCTCGTCTGTGAATCTAAAACTAGCCAAGAAGGAGAAGGTTTATTCAGAAGGTTATTAATCAGAGCCGGCAAAGCGCTTCCTGGTGGGTCCATAACCCCGCCCCAGTTTCCCGCGACAAGGTCTGACGGCCAGGGCGCGTTCGTTCGCGTGCGTTGGGTAACACGGCCCTGGACGGCTGTGCGGCAGCTCGAGCCGCCACGTGCGCCGGGCCGCGGGGGAGGCTGGCTCTTTGCCGGGGGGGTCCTTCCCTGCTGCAGTTGACAGGTCGTCTTTGGGTAACCCTCCTGTGCCCCTACACATCCATCCCCCCGGTGGCGTCAGCGTCTGTGCGGGTTGAACTGCGTCCCCCCCAGCAAGGCATGTTCACGCCTGGACCCCCCCAGATCTGTGAGCGAGGGCCTTGTTCGGAAATAAGGTCACTGGGGATGTGATCAAGCAAGTTAAGGAGAGGTTTGTGCTGGAGCGGGGTGGCCCTGGTGTCCTGAGAAGACGAGGGAAATTGGGACACGGAGACGCGCGGGGAGACGGCCGTGTGATGACGGGGGCAGAGTCTGGAGTGACACGGCCACAAGCCCAGGGACGTGCGGAGCGTCAGGGACCCCGGAGCTGGGAGAGGCGGGAAGAACCGTGTCCTGGAGCCTCCCGCAGGGAGTGCAACTGTGCCCCACCTTGATTTCTGACTTCTGGCCGCCAGAGCCGAGAGAAGGTAGATCTCCGGCGTGAGCTGCCCGTGTGCGGGGACTGTCGCGCGGCCCAGGAGCTCACACAGCATGTGATGGTGCCGGGCTTTGCCATCACGGTTCTCCGTCGGGGCTGGGAGAGGCGTCTTCTGAGCCCTTCCTGCCTTCGGCCTTTGTTACAGAGGGGCAGCTTCCGCCCTCTCCTTCTTGTACGGGAGGAATCCAGAAGGTGGGAAATCCAGAAGGTGGGACGTTCCATGAGATCCTCGGGCTCTAGAAAAGGGCTCACTTTCATGGGAAAGAAAGGCTCCGCTCCTGATGGACGGAAGCCAGGGTGGTCACCAGAGGCAGCGTGGGATCGGGACAGGGCTCTGGAGCCCGGGGAACGGCAGCCACCGGCCCCGAAAACACGCCCGAGGGGCCATGTGGAAAATTCTGTTGGGCCGGAGAGCAGGTGCCGTAAGGTTCTGGCTGTGTGCTCACGTGTGAGGGTATCGCAGCAGGCGCTCACTGAGACATGCAGGGTCACGGGCGTGGTGCCTGCAAATCGCTGTCCAGTGGTCCCCTGAAAAACGTGTGTGCAGACAGAGATGACACGTAGTTCACGCATCGACAGATGACAGATCAATAGCCAGATTTTATACAGACGACAAAGAGATGATAGACAGGTGACATCAATCGATATGTGCATAATCTATAGATAGATGACAAATAAACAGATGGTAAATACATGATAGGTAAGATACATAGATGGGGACACGGGGAGGGGGAAGGGTAAGCTGGGACGAAGTGAGAGAGTGGCATGGACTTACATACGCTACCACATGTAAAGTAGACAGCTAGTGGGAAGCAGCCGCATAAGCACAGGGAGATCAGCTCGGTGCTTGGTGACCACCTAGAGGGGTGGGATAGGGAGGGTGGGAGGGAGGGAGACGCAAGAGGGTGGGGATATGGGGACGTATGTATATGTATAGCTGACTCACTTGGTTATAAAGCAGAAACTAACACACCATTGTAAAGCAATTACACTCCAATAAAGATGTTAACAAAAATAGATTTAAAAAAAGATACATAGACAATAGGTAAAGGATAAATAAGATAGATAAACAGATTAGACGGCCTGTGATCGATATTTACAGATTTCTCGCCACCCCTCTATGCAGGTGCACACATGTATTCCACACCAATGCACACGTCTCCTCCGTGTCTTTGTTTCCAAGAACCCTCCCTCCTTTCCGCATGCTCCCCGCCCCTGGCCGCTGGTCTCCGTCCACAGCAGACCACTCGCCGTGCCCTGCCGGCCCCCGCCGGCTGCTGTCCTGCGACACCCGTAGGCTCTCCAGGGCCTCCCTCCACCTCCGGTCCGGCCGCTCTGCGTCCCACCCACGCGCTGCCATCCCTCTGAGACCAAAGCCCGACCCCGTTCATCTCTGTGATGTTCCTGTCTGTCTCCCCTTCGGCCCTGCGGACGTTCGGGGCGGGTCCTTCTCTGTAGGGCGCTGTGGGCTGCGGATGCCAGGGGCCCCCCAGGCGTCACGAGCAAAGCTGTCTCAGCCACCTCGGGATCACCGGGTGAGGCCCGCATGGGGCTGGGGGCTTCACCACGGCTGACTCACAGACCTAGGAAGACATCGGGGAGGTGCTGCAGTCAGACCCTTCCTGGGCTTCTGGATGTGGACCAAACCCCTTCCTGATGGGATCCAGGGTCTCTCTTGCCCCCTTGATCTCACGTGCACCCCCCTGTGCTACACTGTCTAACTGGGGAGGGCTCTGACGGCCGACACGCTGCCCAGGTCCTCGGCAGACAGATGGATGGACCCTCGTTGGTCGGCGATTTCTGTGATGCGAATCCCAGCGGCAGCGGAGCCAAGGCTGAGGTCTGGGAGAGTCCCGGGGGCCTGGGGGAGCTGTCGGATCTAGCACCTGGGCCTGGGAACGCCGGGGGCTCTGGTCGTTATGACAACAGGGAGCCAGGCCTGTGGGGGATGGGTTGTGCAGGCTATGACCACTGACGGGCCAGGGGCTGAAGGGGCGAGTCCGCCCTGGAGGGAGGGGAGCACAGCTGGGCTGCTGAGCCCTTTGGGGGCTTGTACATTTCACAAAAGGTTATGAACTTGAGGAGCGTGGTGCCAACCACTGTGGCGTGAAAGGAACATGATGCCGTCTCAGCCTCCAGGAGCTCTCGGGAGAAGCACCTGCCGTCACTCATGAAGCAGAATTCAGAGATACCAGGAAAGCCCCATGACTGGTCTCCCGGGGGAAGGGGATCCATCTTAGCCAGGGTCCTCCCCACCCCCGGCCCTGCTGTCCAGCAGGGTCCTTCTCTGTGGGGGGTCGTCCTGGGCGCTGCGGGGTGTGAAGCAGCATCCCTGGCCCCCGCCCCCTCAATGCCGGGAGCCCCCCAGTCGTGACAACCACAGATGTCCCCAGACACGGCCCAGTGTCCCCTGCGGGGCGCAGAGTCGCCCGGGGCAAGACCCCTGCTAGGTGATGGCCAGCCCCCCTCTACCCTTCCCCACCCCACGCACCACGAATGAGGTCATCGTCAGGACTAAACACACCAGGGTCAGAGGGAGGGAGGAGGAGGGCTGATGCTGGGCTCTGGGCCCCGAAGGAAACAAGGTCATGAAGACACAATGAGTCAGAGAGAGTGGCTGGCGGGGGCGTGTGCACTCTGCCCACAGGCTCCGGTTGGCTTCTCTCCGCGGGAAGCTGGCTGCTGCGTTTGCCTTCCCAGAAAACTCAGAGGTGCAGATCCACCCCCGGCTAAGGACGGGGTCCCTCACTGCAGGAGTTCGTGGAAGGGAAGCTTGGTTAGATCTGCGTCTCCTCCTTCTCGGTGCCCGCCCCGCACTGCTCTCGGCATCAAGCCCCGTGGCGGCACCCCGCTCGGCAGACACTTATCAACGCCCACACTCCCCCACTCTCCTCTGCAACTTCACTCTGTTTCCTGAGTGTACGTGTAGGAAGGACCAACAGTCTAAGCCATGCCCTGCATCTCTGCCTCCTGGCTTGGCACGACAGGCGGCGGGGTCCCCCGTCTAGCAGGGAAGGGGGCAGGGAGGCGCGCTGGCACCCAGGGCACCCAGCTGGCAGGGTGCTTCCTGGGACCACGGGGCAGGGCCGGGGGTGCTGGGCAGTGGGGGCCGACAGGGTGGGAGGGACCGGTGAGATCCCGAACGTGGTGTCCTAGAGCAGAAAAGGAAACACGCTGTGGATGCTCCGAGACTTGTTTCTTGTGCGTGGAGACAGCGTCTGCAAGCATGCAAAGGGGCAGGAGACAAGGAACATGGAGGGATGGGCTCGGAATGTGGATCTCAGTGTGAACCCGTGGCTTCTCTAGTAGGTAGGTGGGTAGCTAGCTAGCTAGATGATAGAAAAAACATACATATATAGATTCTTAGATAGATGACGGATGAATAGACAGATGATAGATGATAGATAGACAGCTGGATGGATAGATAGATAGATAGAGATGACAGAAACATACATACAATCATAGATTCTTAGATGACAGATGGGTAGACAGATAGGAAAGTAGACAGGTAGGTAGACACAACCAGCCACGTAGAAGCCATGACACCCCAAAGGCACACGAGGAGGCGGGGCCCGTCCCCAAACGGGTTGATGGTCTCTGTGAGGTGTATTTCACTTCACAGCACAGGCCCCTAAGGCAAGCTCTGCGGCCGCGGAGCCGCAGGCCGCTGCCATTCTCCGCATCCAGTTAACGGTCCCCAGGCACGGGCCCACAATCTTGAACTTAACAGAAGCAGAAGCTCTTGCTGCTTATTCACCGACTTCTGGCACGAGGGGAGACTACGGTGATTCTCGTGGAGGTGCTCACGCCCAGATTCAGCCAGGGGGTGGGCAAAGCATGGCCCAGGCCCCATCTTGTCCACGGCTTGCTTTTGTCAATAAAGTTTTATTGGAACACGGCCGCCCACATTCCTTGACGAGTAGCTTCTGGAGGCTGCGTGGCAGAGTTGGATAGCTGCAACAGAGACCTCCGCGTTTCCAAAGCCAAAATCAGTTGCCACCTGGCCTTTTATGGGAAAAGTCTGTTGACCTCAGGGTGGCTGGCAATTCTTGGTGGCATTGAGAGAATCACCGGTCCTCATCTGCTCGAAGGCTTCCGGCACTTCACCTGCTCCATTTTCACAAGGGGACTGCCAAACTTGTGCTGCCTCTCTGAGCTCAGAGAGAGGACGTGCTGGAGGCCCTGCCCTGCACTGTCCTGGGTGGAAGCTTCCACACACACGGTCCCTTTCTGGGCCCAGGGCCACCCATGGGGGCTGCCTGGCCTGTGTGGGTTTAGCCACACTCTTCCACTCAGTGTCCTTTTTGTTTTTAAAGTAAATTTTGGGCTTCCCTGGTGGCGCAGTGGTTGAGGGTCCGCCTGCTGATGCAGGCGACGCGGGTTCGTGCCCCGGTCCGGGAGGATCCCACGTGCCGCGGAGCGGCTGGGCCCGTGAGCCGTGGCCGCTGCACCTGCGCGTCCGGAGCGGCTGGGCCCGTGAGCCGTGGCCGCTGAGCCTGCGCGTCCGGAGCCTGTGCTCCGCAACGGGAGAGGCCACGACAGTGAGAGACCCGCGTACCGCAAAAAAAAAAAAAAAAAAAAGTAAATTTTAAAACTTTTGTAGTCATTACAGACTCACAGGAAGTTGCAAAAACCATGTGTGGGAAATACTGTGGACCCAGCCTCCCCCAGTTTTAACATCTTGCATAACTATAGTTAGTATCATAACCAGTGTCTTCGTCCTCTTGGACTATAGGAACAATAGCACAGGCTGGGAGGGCTTAAAGCACAGACATTCGTTTCTCTGGTTCTGGAGGCTGGAGTCTGAGATCAGGGTGCCGGCGTGGCTGGTTCCTGGTGAGGGTACACGTCCTGACCTGCAGTCGGCTGCCTTCCTGCTGTGGCCTCACATGGCACAGAGAGCTCTGGCCTCTCTTCCTCTCCTTACAAGGACACGGATCCTACCATGGGGGCCCCAGCCTCACGACCTCACCTAACCCTCATCCCCTCCCAAAGGCCCCGCCTCCAAATACCATCCCATGGGGGTTAGGGCTTCAGCACATGGATTTTGGGGACACAGACATTCAGTCCATTGCAACCAGGAAACTGATACTGACACAACCCACAGAGCTTAGTCAGATGCCCCTGGTGTCCAGTGCATGCGTGTGTGTGTGTCATTCTATGTAACTCTAGTGCACGTGTAGATTCCCGCCCCCCACCACAGTCAAGACACAGGACAGTTCCAAGAGCAACCCCCCTTCATGCTACTACGCCTTTCAGCCTCACCTCCTCTTCCTCCTCCATAATCCCTTCTTCAGTGCATCGATCAAACGTCCATGTCCTCCACAAAATACTAGCGAACCGAACCCAGAGACATACGAAGAGGATTCTACCCCACGGCCACGTGGCGGAATGCACGGTCGGTTTAACATCTGACGGTCCACGTAGTACAGCCCGTGGACAGAATAAAGGACAGAACCCACAAGACCATCTCAATATGATGCAGATGAAGACGTGACGTCCTTCTACGCTCCCGTCATAAAAACACTCACCAAACCAGGAATAGAAGGGAACTTCCACGCGAGCCACAACGAAGGAGGCCGCCGGCCGCAACTAAGACCCGGCACAACCAAAGAAAGAAAGAAAGAAAGAAGGGAAGTTCCTCAACCTGGTCCAGGGTATCCCGGAAACCCCACAGCCACCAGGATGCTCCCAGTAAAAGACTGCACGCCTTCCCACCGTCGCCAGGGGGACACAAGGATGCGCACTCTCCCTGCTTCTACTCAGTGTGTATCGGAAGTTGCAGTCGGCGCAGTTAGGCAAGAAAATGAAATACAAGACATCCAGGGCTTCCCCGGTGGCGCAGTGGTTGAGAGTCCGCCTGCAGATGCGGGGGACGCGGGTTCGTGCCCCGGTCCGGGAGGATCCCACGTACCGCGGAGCGGCTGGGCCCGTGAGCCATGGCCGCTGAGCCTGCGCGTCCGGAGCCTGTGCTCCGCAACGGGAGAGGCCACGGCAGTGAGAGGCCCGCGTACCGCAAAAAAAAAAAAAAGACATCCAGATTGGAGAGGAAGAAGGAAGACCGTGTCTTTGCGTGCAGATGACAGATCTGGGTATACACTGCACGGCAGCAGTGCAGCGCACAACAGGCCGCTGAGAGACCAAGCTAGTCTTGGAGCCACGAGTCTCGCCTGAGCTTGGTGGGGATGGGGCAGGGGCAGGGGCTGGCGGGGACGCGGGGTCCTGCCGAACTACCACTGGCCTTTACAGTCTCATTGACTCCCTCGGGACAACTAGAAGGGCATCAGATTAGAAAGTCCCACTGAGATAAGCCCATGATGGGCTCCCTGCAGAGGGACAGGTAGTAAACAGACCTCTTAAAACACGTCATGAGGTTTTCGGGTTTTGTTTTGAAAGTCAACAGCTGCCCAGAGCCCGGCAGGGCAGGTCAAAGGGCCGATTCCTTGGCCGGGAACAGGGTGGGGACAGAGGGCAGCCGGAGCCGGACGCCAGCCCTGTGGGAACGTTGTCCCGTGGGGCCGTATTTCTTCTCCATCCTCCTCCCACCTTCACTCCCAACTGTCTGCTGACGCATCTGTCCTTGGCTGCTCCGTGGGAACCCCAAACTCAGCGGGACCAACGTGTCTGGTTGAGCGTGCTAAGTCCTGCACCCTGGGGACCCCTCAGCCCCGGCAAACCAGGGTGGCCCCGATGGCTGGGCACCCCACGAACCCCTCCAGCTGGTCCCCTTTTCCTCCGGGCTCCCCCACTGGGCTGCATGGCACCATCGTTCTCCCTGGTGGCTTACGTGTGACACTGGGGCCCCCATGCTGTCCCCCAGGCAGGCCTCTTCTCACACAGCTCCTCCACTCTCCCGCCTGCCTCTTGGCCTTCCTGCACTTTCCCACCTTTACTGCCTTAATCTGGTCCCCTCCTCCCGTAACCAGGCCATGGGAGCAGGAAGTGTAGTAGAACATTGACCCGGTGCCCCTGGGCCCTGAGCATGGAGGGCTGTCTGATGTTTACGACCATTTAGCACAGGGAACTATATTCAACATCTTGTGATAAACCATAATGGAAAAGATATGAAAAACATGTATACATATATGTATAACTGAATCATTTTGCAGTACAGTAGAAATTAACACAACATTGTAAACTGACTATACTTCAATAAAATGAATTTTTTTTTTTTTTTTTTTTTTGCGGTACGCGGGCCTCTCACTGTTGTGGCCTCTCCCGTTGCGGAGCACAGGCTCCGGACGCGCAGGCTCAGCGGCCACGGCTCACGGGCCCAGCCGCTCCGCGGCACGTGGGATCCTCCCGGACCGGGGCACGAACCCGCGTCCCCCGCATCTGCAGGCGGACTCTCAACCACTGCGCCACCAGGGAAGCCCAATAAAATGAATTTTAAAAATTAAAATTAAAATTTAAAAAGTCATGGCACACACACTACAACATGGCTGAACCCCAAAACACATGGAGTTTGAGAAGCCAGGTGGCAAAAGATTACATAGCGTGTGATTCCATTTACGTGAAGCGTCCAGAAGAGGCAAATCCAGAGAGACAGAGAGCGGGTTACTAGGTGTCAGGGCCTGGGGGAGTGGGTGGGGGTGACTCTTAATGGGGACGGGGGTCTCCTTTGGGGGTGATGAGAATGTTCTGGAAGTAGATGGTGGTGATGGTTGTAAACTCTGTAAATATACTAGAAACTGTTGAATTGTACACTTAAAACGGTAAAGTTTATAGTATATAAAAATTTTTTAATGTCCATTTTATTTTTTTTTCAATTTCTTTCTTATTTTTTTTTTTTTTTGGCCATGCGGCTTGTGGGATCTTAGTTCCCCGACAAGGGATTGAACCCATGCCCCCTGCGGAGACCTAACCACTGGACCACCAGGGAATTCCCTATAGTATATAAATTTTAACTCCATAAAGCTGTTAGAAAATAAATGATAAGTAACAACATTATCAAGAGGTCGGGCCCTTTATCCAAATGAATTTTTCGGACACATTGGTTTTTAAGAGTATCGTTAAAAAAAAAAAGATTAGAGGTGCTATGGGAGAAACAGAACAGGTAACGGAGAAGAGGGGGGTGGTTTTCAATTTTACTCTGTTGAGTGCATAATCATTTTCACATATTTTATAGATGAGAAAACTGAGGCTTAGAAATGGTAGAATTAGGTGAACTATAGTCAATAAAACTGTCACTTTCTCTCTCTCCATCCATCTATCTGTCCATCTATCCATCTATCCATCCCTCCATACACACACACACACACACACACACACATACACACTTGAAACTGTAGAACTGCAACTAGAATTCAGGAGCTGCAAACCATGATCCAATACACTATTCTTATCCTTTAAAAATGTCAATACCTGGGCTTCCCTGGTGGTGCAGTGGTTGAGAATCTGCCTGCTATTGCAGGGGACACGGGTTCGTGCCCCGGTCTGGGAGGATCCCACGTGCTGCGGAGCGGCTGGGCCTGTGAGCCATGGCCGCTGAGCCTGCGCGTCTGGAGCCTGTGCTCCGCAACGGGAGAGGCCACAACAGTGAGAGGCCCGCGCACCGCGATGAAGAGTGGCCCCCGCTCGCCGCAACTAGAGAAAGCCCTCGCACAGAAACGAAGACCCAACACAGCAAAAATCCATAAATCAATTAATAAACTCCTACCCCCGACATCTAAAAAAAAAAAAAGTCAGTACCTATTTTATTTTTCAAAGTTAAACATGATTCTTATTAGTACACTGTTCCCTGGATTCCTGATGCTCTTGATAATCTAGCAATGCAACACCTCTCAGAGGACAAGGCAGAAAATTCTCCTGCAGCATGTTCCACTCACAAACAAGTGCTCCTTGCTCAGAAGGCTCTGTGAACCGATGATGTGGAGGGTAAAAATAATCAGCCCTGGGCTTCCCTGGTGGAGCAGTGGTTGAGAGTCCACCTGCCGATGCAGGGGACACGGGTTCGTGCCCTGGGAAGATCCCACGTGCCGCGGAGCGGCAGGGCCAGTGAGCCGTGGCCGCTGAGCCTGCGCGTCCGGAGCGGCTGGGCCCGTGAGCCGTGGCCGCTGCGCCTGCGCGTCCGGAGCGGCTGGGCCCGTGAGCCGTGGCCGCTGCGCCTGCGCGTCCGGAGCGGCTGGGCCCGTGAGCCGTGGCCGCTGCGCCTGCGCGTCCGGAGCGGCTGGGCCCGTGAGCCGTGGCCGCTGCGCCTGCGCGTCCGGAGCGGCTGGGCCCGTGAGCCGTGGCCGCTGCGCCTGCGCGTCCGGAGCCTATGCTCCGCAACGGGAGAGGCCACAGCAGTGAGAGGCCCGCGTACTGCAAAAAAAAAAAAAAAAAAAAAAGGCACCTGAATGGCCATCTCTCCCAAGAAGACACATAAATGGCCAATAAGCACATGACAAGATGCTCAACAGCACTAACCATTAGAGAACGGCCAATCAAAACCACAAGAAATACCCCTTTGCACCCATTAGGATGGCTGTTATAAAAATAAAAAAGCAATAATAGAAAAGAACAAGATGGGTGAGGACGTGGAGATACTGGAACCCTTATGCATGGCTGGTGGGGAGATGTAGAATGGTGCAGCCACTATGGAAAACAGTATGAAGCTCCCTCGAAAAATTAGACATAGAATTACCTATGATCTAGCAATTCCACTTCTGGGCGTATGCCTGGAAGTATTGACAGCAGGGACCCAAACATAGACTTGCACACCCATGTTCACAGCAGCATTATTCACAGTAGCCAAAAGGTGGACACAACCCAAGTGTCCTTCCACAGATGGACAGAAAAACAAAATGTGGTCCATCCAAACACGGGAATATTGTTCAGCCTTAAAAAGGGAGGAGATTCTGACACACAGTACAATGTGGATGGACCTCGAGGACGTGATGCTGAGTGAAAGAAGCCAGACACAGAAGGACAGATACTGTCTGACTCCACTCACAAGAGGTCCCTAGCGGAGTCACATCCACAGAGACAGGAAGTAGATGGTGGGGGCCAGGGGCTGGGGGAGGGGGATGGAGAATCAGTATTTAAAGGGGACAGAAAACCCACAGCCAATATAATACTCAACGGTAAAAAGCTGAAAGGCTTCCCACTAAAATCTGGAACAAGCAAAGGATGCCCTCTCTCACCACCTCTATTCAATATAGTATTGGAAGCCCTCCTCAGCATCAGACACGAAAAAGAAATAGAAGGTATCCACGTTGGAAGGGAAGAGGTAAAATTGTCATTATAGGAGGATGACATGATACTATGTAGGGAAAACCCTAAAGACTCCGCACAAAAACTACTAGAGCTGACAAACGAATTTAGCAAGGTAGCAGGCAGGATACAAGATTAACATACAGCAACTGGTTGTATCAATATTTCTTTACTCTAACAATGAAACATCAGAAAGGGAACATAAAAGGGACAGAGTTTTGGTGTGGGAACATGAGAAAGTTCTGGAGATGGATGGTGGGGACGGTTGCCCAACAGTGTAAATGAATTTGTTTTTAAAATTTATTTACTTTATTTATTTTTGGCTGCACTGGGTCTCTGTTGCTGTGCGTGGGCTTCAGTAGTTGTGGCACGCGGGCTCAGTAGTTGTGGCTCGCGGGCTTAGTTGCTCCGCGGCATGTGGGATCTTCCCGGACCAGGGCCTGAACCCGTGTCCCCCGCGTTGGCAGGCGGATTCTTAACCACTGTGCCACCAGGGAAGCCCAGTGTGGATGAACTTAATGCCACTGGACTTTATACTTAAAATGGTTAAGATGACAAATGTTATGTTATATGTATTTTACCACAATAAAAAGTTTATATATATATATATGTGTGTGTATATATATATATATATATATATACATATATATATATTTAAAAGGCCAGGACCCCCACAGGGCTGCATCCTTAGGGGAAGAGAGGCTAGACAGAAAGTCCACCCGGCAGTGCAGAAGAGCAGTAAGGCGCCCACCTCCGTCTGAGCCTGTGGGCTTCCCCGGGGTTTGGCAGACATAGTCCTGTTCTCACCCCCAGTGGCTTAGAACCTGGAGCTAAGAAATCAACCTAAAGTGTGGTCCCAGACATCTGAGGAACCTACCAGAACCCAGTCCCTACAAAGGGACGTGCTCTCAGCCCAGGCCACCTGGGGTCCTCCCAGCTAAGGCTTGGGACGGCAAATGTGCTACGCGCTCAGCACCGTCACACGTCCCCATTCCCATGGCTGCGCGCACAGGAGAAGTCTACAAACAAAGGTCAGAGGTGAAATGGGGGCATTTGGTAGGCACATTACTCTCACCTGGCCTTCCACTTAGCTTTGTCCATAAATTGTCCAATTTCACGCTCACAACGTCTCTGTGATGGTTTTCACCCCACCAAACGAATGAGGAAGCTGAGATGTCGGAAAACGAAGAAACTTGCCCAAGACTCACAATCAAAATTTGCGGGCAAATCTAGACTGGACACTCGGCCTCCTGCCCCTGCGTCGATGACCATCAATTCCCATCTATCCCACACTCTCGACGGGGCGGGGGGGGGTGTTAATCCAGGGAGCAGGGCTTGCGATTGGAGATTTCCACTTTCTCATGCCTGTGTTATTTATAAATACATTCCCGACAGGGGATGAAACTCGATTCCCTGGGAGGCGAGAAAAATCTAACTCTTTTTATGCATGAAGCACAGCTGTACAGACAACACATAAACAGATACACAGTGTACCTGTGCTGTTAGTATTTTTTTTTTAAACTGTGGCGATCTTTATGACACCCCCAACATCTTTTTTTTAAAAATTTTATTTATTTATTTATTTTTGGCTGTGTTGGGTCTTCATTGCTGCGCGCGGGCTTTCTCTAGTTGCGGCGAGCGGGGGCTACTCTTCATTGCGGTGCGCGGGCTTATTGCGGGTGGCTTCTCTTGTTGTGGATCACGGGCTCTAGGTGGGCGGGCTTCAGTATTTGTGGCACATGGGCCCAGTGGTTGTGGCTCGCGGGCTCTAGAGCGCAGGCTCAGTAGCTGTGGCGCACGGGCTTAGTTGCTCCGCGGCACGTGGGATCTTCCCGGACCAGGGCTCAAACCCATGTCCCCTGCATTGGCAGGCGGATTCTTAACCACTGTACCACCAGGGAAGCCCCTATGCTGTTAGTATTTTATGGGTCTTCCACAAGGAGAATTTTGTCTCATCAACTCTTTGATTACCAGAACTTGAATTTTTCCCAATAATGAGCAACCTCCAAAGGTGGACAGTTAAGGGTTTTTTAATTGAACTATAACTGATTTACAATATTGTGTTAGTTTCAGGCATACAGCAAAGTGATTCAGCTACATATATATGTATATACTTTTTCAGATTCTCTTCCCTTATAGGTTATTACCAGATATTGAATATAGTTCCCTGTGCTGTATAGTAAATCCTTGTTTATCTATTTTATATTTATTGGTGTGTATCTATTAATCCCATACTCCTAATCCATCCCTCCCACCACTTCCCCTTCGGTAACCATACGTTTGTTTTCCATGTCTATGAGTCTGTTTCTGTTTTGTAAATAAGTTCATTTGTACTATTTTTTAGATTCCACATATAAGTGAGAGCATATGACATCTGTCTTGGTCTGACTCACTTCACTCAGTAGGATAACCTCTAGGTCCATCCATGTGGCTGCAAATGGCGTTATTTCATTCCTTTTTATGGCTGAGTAATATTCCATGTATCTATGTACCACATCTTCTTTGTCCATTCATCTGTCAATGGACATGTAGGTTGCTTCCATGTCTTGGCTATTGTAAATAGCGCTGCAATGAACATTGGGGTGCATGTATCTTTTCAAATTAGAGTTTTCACCAGATATATGCCCAGGAGTGGGATGGCTGGATCATACGATAGCTGTATTTTTAGGTTTTTAAAGAACCTCCATACTGTTCTCCATAGTGGCTGCACCAATTTACATTCCCACCAACAGTGTAGGAGGGTTCAACAATTAAGAGGTTTTTTAAAGTATCATAATGAACTCACGGCGTTTAGTTAGATATATGGTATGTCTTCATTCACTGCCAGCATTATCCTTTTTGATAAGCAATTAGGACAAGAAAGTCTAAAAAGGATCATGAAAAAAAGAAAAAAGAAGATTGCGAGAATGCGGATTTATACTGAGCCAGTTTCACTTCTGTATTAATTTATTTTTACATGAAGGAAAAAAAGATTGAAGCTGAACTAAAAGGTCACTTCACTACAAGCTGGAAAGAAGTCTAGTGTCTAAGAAACATCTCCAAAAATGGGAAGCTGAGTTCCTAAGGAACAGTTCCACCGAGTCTTGGCGAGGAAGTGGGGCTGCAAGATGGGGAGCGGGACAAGGCAGGAAGCAGGGTGCCCCAGGTGTGGCTGCAAAGACCAAATGCCACTGGGTCCTGCTGGCAGGAAGGGCGCCCTGCTCTCCGCTCCGCAAGCATGAATACCACGTGGTGCTTTGCTGGCCGGCCTGCTGTCCTGGGCTCACCCCGGGAGCGGGAGCGTTGCACTTTTCCTCGCTGACTCAGGGATTATCTGTCTTTTTGAAAATCTGCGCTGGGATCTGAGGTTTCAGTTTCACCAAAATAAATCCTGCACTGGCCCAGCCCTTCCTCAGTTCATCCAAACAAACCAGTCTGGTTTCTGAGAGCATTTCGAGGGGTGCTGGCGGAGACAGCGCTGCCCTGCTGGCCTCCCGGAATGCAGGACGCAGAGCTTGCGGAAGATCCCTCACCCCTTGGCGGCCCTGCATGCTAGGGGGTAGCAAAATCCCCCAATTCGGGGAAGTTTGGGCATTTCTCTAAGCTTGTGAAGTAGGTTGTGAACCCGGGTTTGGTCTGGAGCACCAAAGTCCAGAGGCGACACGGAAGCACTTGAATGAAGGGGTGTGGTGGTCTCCCCGCTCCCTGCTCCCACCCCCTGGGGGTCCTTGCCTCTTGTGTTTTTGTTTTTGGTTTTTTTTTTGCAGAAGGATTCACATTTATTGGTTCAAATACAGTACCTAACATTTGCTAAACATGCATTTCACACTAATTGGTCACATTCCCGCAGGTGGTCGATTCACAGAAAAGGGCCCATCCCTTGCCAGACGAACTTCATCTGTTCACAGACCCCCATGGGGAAGGAACAGGGTTCTCTCCCTCAGCACCGTGGACATTCAGGGCCAGCTCATCCTCTGAGGGGCGTCCTGGGCGCTGCGGGGTGTGGAGCAGCATCCCTGGCCCCAGCCCCTCAGTGCCAGGAGCCCACCCTGGTCATGAAAACCACAGATGCCCCAGACATCGCCCAGGGTCCCCTGGGGGCCAGTTCACCCAGATGAGAGCCTTGATCTAGAAGAACTCATGACACATGAGCAAGCAACTGGCCTTTGTTGATTCGGCTCAAGGAACGTCCGTGGCGCATCTGCCAAAGGTTGGTCTGGGGACTCCTACTCCACGGCTGCATGGCTCTGGGCAGGTGAGTCAACCCCTCCCACATCTCCTGGGGCTGTGCAGTCAGTGCCCCCACGGGGTGCTTGCTACTTGGAGCCGTGGATGGGTGAAGGCACAAAGGAACAGAGCAGGAAAAAAGGCATGGCAATGCAGGGAAGTCCAGTTGACACCCACGGAAGTCATAAACGACAACCTTTTTCTCGATCTGTGTCTCCCTTGAAGAAGTTCCATCTGCAGTCTCCAAATGACTTGCGAACACGTAAGCAAGAAGTTTAGAAAAACGAGTGACAAGTGAACCGAAATGTGGCCTCCAAGACCACAGTGAGGCTGAAAACAGCGTTTTCTCCTTGGAATTCCAGGCCTTCCAAGGTCTCATCCAGCCTTTTCATGGACTTCAGGTTGGGCTGACCCCTTAATGAATGTTCCCAATGCACTTATAACAGAGTGCAATTTGCAAAAATTCACATTATTGCAGTTGGGAGCTGCTTGTTGTGTTTAGGGGAGGGGGGGGTTAAGGTGAGTCTCATTATCTGAGCATTTGGCATCATGAATTCAATGATCGTGAGCTGGACTGAAAATACACCATGAGGAAGGTTTTGTAAACCAAGCAGAAAGGAAGTCCACCCACCATTCTGCAAAGGCACCCACAGGGGACACAACCGGAGCGAGATGGGTGATGCCGAATTAAGCTCTCCCGTTCAGTTCCTGTTCCAGATGCTCTCACGGTGAAAAGACTTGCGGTGTGTGATTACCGCTTCCCACGGCCCCTAAATGCAAGCCACCTGCTTCTGTATATAGGTGTAGGTACCCCAGATTTTTCTGACGCTGGAGGGAACACGGCCGTGTTGGACTCACTGAGTGATAGCCCCCCGGGACGTTTTGCCTCATCTCAACCTTAATCTTTTAAAAGATAATAATTAGAGGAACACTCATGGCAGCTAAGAACACCAACTCTGGAGGCAGAAGGGTTGGTTCCCACATCCAAGTTCTCCTGTCCAGAGGCTACGGGAGACACAGAAACTGAACTGGATGAGATGTGCCATAGCATCTGCCTTAAAGGCAAATGAGGTGGGCTTCCCTGGTGGCGCAGTGGTTGGGAATCCGCCTGCCAATGCAGGGGACACGGGTTCGAGCCCTGGTCCGGGAAGATTCCCACATGCTGCAGAGCAACTAAGCCTGTGTGCCACAGCTACTGAGCCTGCGCTCTAGAGCCCGCGAGCCACAACTACTGAGCCCGCAAGCCACAACTACTGAGCCCGTGCAACACAACTACTGAGCCCACGAGCCACAGCTACTGAGCCTGCATGCCACAACTACTGAGCTTGCATGCCACAACTACTGAGCCCATGCACAATTACTGAGCCCGCAAGCCACAACTACTGAGCCTGCGCACCACAACTACTGAGCCCGCAATCCACAACTACTGAGCCTGCGCACCACAACTACTGAGCCCGCGTGCCACAACTGTTGAAGCCTGTGCGCCTAGAGCCCGTGCTCCGCAACAAGGGAAGCCACTGCAATGAGAAGCCTGTGCACCGCAACAAAGAGTAGCCCCTGCTCACCACCACTAGGGAAAGCCCGTGCACAGCAACGAAGACCCAACGTAGCCAAAACATTTTAAAATAAATAAATAAAATAAAATTACTTTAAAAAAGAGTATGCTTAGTTTAAAAACAAATAAAAAGTACAAAATCAGAAATACATACAGGTAAAACCTTCTTAGCTATGACACCGAAAACACAAGCGACACAAGAAAAAAGTAGACAAATGGGGGAACGTCATCAAAGTTAAAAGCACTTGTGCTTCAAAGGACACCAGCAAGAAAGTGAATAGACAACCCACAGAGTGGGAGAAAATATTTGCAAATCCTATCTCTGGATGAGGAACTCATCCCAAAAACCACATATATGTACATCATTATGATGATAAAAAGGTATTGGGGAGGGTGTGCATGAGTGGTGGTGCAGGGGGTATTTGGGAACTCTGTACTTCCTCTCAATTTTGTGAACCTAAAAATACTCTAAAAAATAGTCTATTAAAAAAAATATTGAGGACCCCAGACAGCTTGTGTTAAAAAAAAACCCCAAAAAACCATATTTCTAAAATTTTAGCAGAACTACATTTTCAAATGACAAGTAACAGCTTTTCAAAAAAATATTTTTTTTAGGGAGAAATGTGCTGTTGGCTGCATTTTGCAAATCTCTTCCGTATGCGTCTGAACAGAAGACAGCTGGATTCTCACGCCAGCTTCTGCGTTCAATCTGCTGTGACATGAGACCCACGTAACTGCTGGAAAACTGCACACACGTGTGAGAAAACGCGAGTGACAGAGGCCAGGAGTGCTTAGTCTTGGGACGCTACCGGGGAGAACCTGCTGCAGGGTCTCCTCTCCATTTCACAGCTGGGAAAACGAGCTCAAAGTCGGCACCAGACCTGCCCAAGTCCACCACATGCAGCTCAAGTCCCGGAATACACCTGGGACCCTGCGTCTCCAAAGACTTTGGCCGTGGGGAGGTAGCCCCAGACCCAGCACGCCTCAGTTCAGTCCGCCCAACCGCTGACCGCCCAGGGTTTCCAAGGTGATGCGATGGAGGGGGCCCGCTGAGGCCCGTGCCGTTCTGCAGGTTCACGGCCCTCCATGCGGTGTACGCCTCTGTGGCCCCTGCCCTCCTGCCAGTGTCCCCACTGCTGGGCAGCAGGAAAAGAGAAGCACCTGCAGAAAGGGAGCGGATGTCACCTGCCCCCGCAAGATACCAGCCAGGAAAAGAAAAGGCGGTGGGAATCCCAGAGGGTCCCTTCCTGCTCCTTCCAGAAGCTGCAAGGAGCATTTTGGAGGCGTCGCCCGGAAGGAAGCCCGCTGGGCCCCAGGCGTGCTTCTCACCGAGGCTGAACCACCCACGGGCTCTGGCTTTGCTCTGTTCCCTCTGAGCCTCGGGTAGAAGCAATCAGCAGAAAAGAACAGTCTGCGTGAGGGCCCCAGGTCACACCGGCCCCCAACTCGGCGAGCAGATGAAGGGAGATTGCAGATGGCGGGCGGACCGTGGGGACACCTGAGGCCAGGGCCCTGGAGCATCTGAGCACAAGCCGCTAACAGCATGAGCCACCACCGACGGCATTCTGGGAATCAAACGAGTCCCAGGCGCCAGGCTGCGAGGCAGAAGCTGGTCTCAGCCCGGGCAGCAGGCCACGCCTCTCCTCTTTTCCACTTTTTCTTCCATCAGAATTGCCTTTTATAGCCAGGTTGATATTTAACGACCAGAAGAGGTCAGAGGGTGAGAGTAGTAACCACTGAAGTGTAAGGCCCGGGAGGACAGGCCGGATCAAGGCTGGAACCCAGACCCTGGGCTCTGGGGCAGGCGCTGGGCACAGAAGCGTCGAGAGGTTATGGGTCGGGGGCTGGCGAGGGTGAAAGGGTGGGGCAGGGCGGCATCCTGCTGCTGTGTTCTTTCTACCCCTCCAGGCTGCAGAGGGGACGGTGGAAGCTCTCTGGAGAAGCCCAAGGAATCCAACCATCCCAGGCTGGGAAATGCAAACTCAGGCCTGTGTTTGCGGAGCCTGGACCTGAAACTGCCCAAAACTATGCAGGGCTCATGCTGACAGGGTGGCGGCTAAATATAGAAAACCCAACTATCTGGAGAATGCAGCTTCTGCATTTGGGAGTATAACGTAAGTTTGTTTTTATTCATTGTTCACAGATTTTTTTTTTTGTTTTTTGTTTTTGTTTTTTTGTAGGGCATTAGAGCTGGGAGGAATTTCAGAGTTTGCCTCATGGAGATTCATTTCCCAGACAGGGGACCTGAACTCAAGAGGGAGGGGCATTTCTTTTATTTTCTTTTTTCTTTTTGGCCGCACTGCACGGCTAGCTTGCAGGATCTTAGTTCCCCGGCCAGGGATTGAACCCACACCCTCGGCAGTGAAAGCACTGAGCTCTAACCACTGGGCTACCAAAGGCCCACTGGGATTCCCGGGAGGGATGTTTCTTTTTTGAGGAACTGGACGTTTTCTGCTCCATGCCTCTGAACGACGGCAAGAGGACCTTTCCCCATGCTCTCCACTTCTCACCTCAAGAGTCTGCATCTCCCCCTCCCCACATTCAGGGATGGAGTGTGGTCTGTTGGAATGCTTTTCCCAGAGACAGATGTTGTGGGAAGGGCAAAATCCAGCTGCGGCTTCCCCCCACCTTAGAAATGGCCTGGGGCTTCCCCGGTGGTGCAGTGGTTAAGAATCCGCCTGTCAATTCAGGGGACATGGGTTCGAGCCCTGGTCCGGGAAGATCCCACATGCCGCAGAGCAGCTAAGGCCACAGCTACTGGAACCTGTGCTCTGGTGCCTGCGAGCCACAACTACTGAGCCCGCGTGTTGTAACTACTGAAGCCCGGGTGCCTACAGCCTGTGCTCCGCAACAAGAGAAGCCACTGCATTGAGAAGCCCACGCACTGCAACGAAGAGTAGCCCCCGCTCGCCGCAACTAGAGAAAGTCCGCGCGCAGCAACGAAGACCCAACGCAGCAAAACACAAATAAATAAATAAATAAAATTATTGTTTAAAAAAAGAAATAGTCGGCCTGGAGGACCCAGGAAAGCAACTGTATTCTGGGGGTAGATTGGGTACCTTTGTGCAGTCTGTGTTAGTTTCCTGGGGCTGCTGCAACAAACCACACTGATTTGGTGGCTTAAGGCAGGAGACGTTTATTCTCTGCAGTTCTGGAGGCTGGAAGTCTGAAATTAGCATCACTGGGCTGTAATCCAGGTGCGGCAGGGATGCGCTCCCTCGCCTCCCCAGGAGTCTCCAGGGGAGGGTCCTTCCCACCTCCTGCAGCTCTGGGGGCTGCAGCGTCCTGAGCTCGTGGTCGCCGCCTTCCAGTCTCTGCCTCTGTCTTTCTGTGGCCTCTCCTCTGTGTCTGTGCAGAATCTCCTCCTGCCTCCTTCTTTTTTATTTTTATTTTTATTTATTTATTTTTTTAAATTTTTTGGCCGCACCGCGTGGCATGCAGGATCTTAGTTCCTGGACCAGGGATCGAACCTGCGCCCCCTGCAGTGGAAGCTCAGAGTCCTAACCACTGGACTGCCAGGGAAGTCCCTCTGTCTCCTTCTTATGACTGCATTAAGGGCTCACCAGGATAATCTCCCCATCTCAAAAGCCTTCATTAAATCACACCTGCAAAATCTTCGCCTGCTCAGGTAACAGAGTCACAGGTTCCTGGGACTCAGGACCTGATATCTTTGAGGGGGGTGTCATTCTTCAGCCAACCCCGAAGTCTCTCTCCAGGGCTGACGTGCATGCTGACAGGAATGCCCCCATGCCCAGCACCAGGCGACCTGCCCAGGAGGGAAGGCAGCTGAAGCAACGGGCGAGACGGTGCTGTCTTCCTGGAGGAGGCCTCCACGTGGAGCTGGTAAGGTTCCCATTTGGGCCGACAAGAGAGTTCCAGAACCAGGCGGTGGTGCTGGTTGCACAACACTGTGGATGTGCTAAATGCCAATGAATTGTCCGCTTCAAAAAGATTAAAATGGTGGAATTTTTTTTTGAAAAATGAAGATGGGAGGGGACTTCTCTGGTGGTCCAGCGGTTAAGACTCCGGCACTTCCACTGTAGGGGGGCGTAGGTTCCAACCCTGGTTGGGGAACTAAGATCCCACATGCTGCAGGGTATGGCCAAAAATTTTTTTTAAAAAAGGAAAAAGAAAAATGAAGGGACTTTCCCGGTGGCGCAGTGGTTAAGAATCCGCCTGCCCATGCAGGGGACACAGGTTCGAGCCCTGGTCCGGGAAGATCCCACGTGCCACGGGACAACTAAATCTGTGCACCACAGCTACTGAGCCTGCGCTCTAGAGCCCGCGAGCCACAACTATTGAAGCCTGCCTGCCTGCCTAGAGCCCGTGCTCCGCAACAAGAGAAGCCACCACAATGAGAAGCCCGTGCATCGCAACAAAGAGTAGCCCCCGCTCGCCGCAACTAGAGAAAGCGTGCACGTGGCAATGAAGACCCAACGCAGCCAAAAATGAATAAATAAATAAGAGAAAACAAGAAAAATGAAGATGGAAAATAAAATCTGCCCGGGGTCAGCTTTGCATCCGGGGCTCAGCCTGGCACTGGGACCTACCCTGGCGGCATCCCCCCGTCCCTCCCCACTTGAGCTGCGGGGCTGCCGCCACCTGCTGTGGGAAACGGCGTGGTGGGTGTCAGGGTTAACCCGTGGTCACCACTAAAAACAAGTGAGAGGCTTTCTAGGGAGCAGCCTGAGAGAGGCTGGCCTGCAGCTGCAGCCAACGGCAGCAAACAGGTTCCTGCCTGGCCAGCTGTCAGACAGCACGCACGCGGGCCACGGTGGAGGAGATGCCGGGAAGGTCACGGGAACTCACAGGCAGCCCCTCGAGGGGCTCCTGAGGTCAGGTGGCATTTGAGAGAAAGGTGAGACAGAGCCTGCTGGCTGCTGGGCCACCGTGCAGCGCAAAACACGTCAGTTTTGACACCTAAAAGTCAGAACGGTTTGCAGGTGGCGAGTAGGTGGAGGGGAGGAGGTGGGGCGGGGAAGGGACAGAGGAGGAGCAAAGCCTAATCGAGAGAGTAAGATCTGATTCAGCAAAGGTTCTGCCTACACAGGATCTGCCCCGTGAAAAATAGAAACCCGATGCCACGCAAGGGCAGACTTGTGAACAGAGATGACAAACGGAACCTGGGAGGTTTTCTGTGCGTGTGTGCGTGCACACACACACACACACACACACACACACACACACACACACACGGCGGGGGGCGGGGCATGTGGATATTCTGACAGAGGTGGCCCGCGCAGCCAGCACCGCGGGAGCCGAGGGTACAGCACATGAGCTCCCCGAGGGACGCAGGTTTGCGATGGGACACAGGCAGCTGGCTCACGTGGGCCCGGATGCAGGCACACGTGTGCTGTCTTGGACTCAGCCCAGAGTCACGAGGCGGGGACTCTGGCAGAGCTTCCCTCGCTTCTGCCAGACATCCCGGGCCAAGGTGCTCAGGGCCCACTCCTCCTCCTGCAAAGAGCTCGGAGGGAGGATCCCCAAGTTCCCCCGTGCGGTGGACAGAAGCGCGGGACACCGTGGCCCCGGGGGCCTCCCAGGTCTGTGATTTGCTGGCACCCTCCCGGCCAGCACCGCGGCCTCCGTCAGATGCCTGCAGGCCTGCGAACACAGCCCAGACCTGCATGCCTGCTCTAAAGCCACACTTCCTTCTGCAAACTTTTTAAAGAATTGACATGAGGTTTTCATAAAATCAAAGTAAGCATTTGAAAGTGCACATTCCACCAGCATCATGTGCAGTCACAGCGTTCTGCAGCCTCGACCTCTATCTGGTTCCAAAACATTCTCAAAGGAAGCCCCGTCCCCATCAGCAGTCACCCCACCCCCTCCCCAGTCCCCTGACAACCAGGAACCCACTCTCCGTGTCTGCGGATCGGCCTGTTCTGGACGTTTCCCGTCAATGGAATCACACGCTCTGTGTCCTTCTGTGTCTGGCTTCTCTCGCTGAGCGTCGTGTCCTCAGGGTCCATCTATGTTGCAGTGACCGTCAGGGCTGCACCCTTTTTCATGGCTCAGTGATGCTCCCGTGTGTGAAGGGAGCATCCATCGTCTTGTGTTTATCCATCGTCTGCTGATGGACACTTGGGTTCCACATACACTTGGGTGTGTATGCTTGAGTATCTCTTTGATTCTCTTGGAGTGGACTCACTGGGTCACCTGACTCCCTCCTCACCTTTGCCATCCCTGAAACGCCCCAGACCAGGCCTCTCCATTCTGCAGCCTGCAGCTCGCTTTTGGGAAGTGTAACTCTTTACAGCGGCAGGTGCACGTCTATCCGATAGGCATCTACACGCCCTGGGATGATGGGGAGTGAGGATCTTCAGAAGGGGACCCTCCAGAAACCCAACGATCAAGGTAAACGTCTTAACGCGCTGTTGTAAAAAATCAAAACGAATGCACAAAATCCACCGTGACCCGGATACTGACATTTTAAAATCAAGACAGGATTGTGAACGGTGCCGTGAGATCCATCTTGGAGTCCCGGTCAAGAGGAAAAATCAGAATGACTGGTCCTGTCTTGATTTAAAATTTTGAAAGTCAGTTCATCATGGATTTTTGCTTTGCTTTTGGATTTAATAGAAATACTAATGTCACATTTTCAAAACATTTTACTGTTAAATGAAATCTAATTAGATTAAATAAGTTAAGATTAAGTTGAACTAGTTAATTTTCACTTTACATTCAATATTCTTTATCTTGATCACTGAGGTTTTTGGTGCCCCCTTAGATTTTTCTCCAATGCCTGGCTCTCTGCACCCTGGTCTCAGCCCTTTGATTTGGACCTGATGGATCCGAGTGAGTGAGTAACCCAGCGCAGCTGACTACTTGCTAGTGGTCCTCAGGTTCCCTTCTCTGAGC
The DNA here is from genome assembly GCF_026419965.1 of Kogia breviceps. Lineage (NCBI taxonomy): Eukaryota > Metazoa > Chordata > Mammalia > Artiodactyla > Physeteridae > Kogia > Kogia breviceps. The sequence continues at coordinate 181,569,483 of NC_081313.1, forward strand.
CGCATTTTGGACATTTCTAGAATCCCAGTTGTGCACAAAGGGCTGGAGGGTGGGAGTGACGCTTGCCCAGCACGTCCTGGTACCTGGCACCCAGATGGGTCCTGCCTGTTAAAGGGTCCATCAGCCAGGCTGCCAGAACCTGGAAGGGGCCAGCACAACGGAGAATGACCTACAGGAAATGGGGTACAAGCTAGGGCTCATGTTTTGTTTTCTGTTGGTCTGGAGTGGCAGCTGGCATTGCCTTGTAAGTCCCAGTTTCCTTGTCGACAGAATAAAGCCCCTATCAGTGGCGTTCGCTGGGCGATGAGAGCGCCAGCGCTTGGCGGGTTCTCCATGAATGCCAGGCCCCTCTCCCTCTTGATCTCCCAGGGCCCTTAGGACAAGCTTCCCAAGGAAGGAGAAGAGGGCTCAGGGCAGGCGGCAAGGTGCTGCCATCCGCATCCCGCCATGCTGGTGAGGCCCTTCTGAAGCCGATCCTGGTGTGTGTGTGCCGGGGAGGGGGCAAGGAGGCCGCCGGCCTCTCCGCGTGTCAGCGGAGCTTCCCTTGGGAGACTTTCCACCACACTGCCACCTTATCAGGCTTCAAGGAAGCCCGCCAGCGCTTCCTTAGAAAATTATTTGTTCTGTAGGTGGCACCAGCGGGCACTTCCCTCAGCCCTGCCTGGCCTGGAGCGTTGCTCAGGCCCCACCCCCAAACCTTCAGAGGCGCATATTGTTGGATGGAGACGTTTCAAGGGTCTCAGCCGCAGGGGGTGAGCTTGGGCAGCCTAAGGAGGGATGACAAAAGGCAGCTGTAACTTCTGCAAGATGCTGCCCCATTTCAGAAGGGGCTTGGAGCCGGGCGGGGTATGCTTCTCCCTGGCTGGCTGGGTTTCAGCGTGGCCTAGGGTACGCACATCTGTCTTCTGAGCACTTAGTTTGAGACTCAGTTCCCGAAAGGCAGCAAAGGGAAGAAACTCAAAGCCAGACCCAGGGCAGGCTGAGGGCCAGGTGGGAGAAAGGCCATAGTCGTACACAGAAACTGTCACCCCACCCCCCACCCCCCGGCTCAGCCGGTCGCGCTCGCCCTGATGGCGGTTTGCAGTGCATCTGCTGTGGGACCGGTTCCCTTCCCCGCCCGCTTTCCGAGAAGTGAGGGGCCCCTGGTGCTGTGCCGGGGCTGCCCCTGCCCAGATCGTCGCGAAGCCGCTCAGCCCAGTGATCTAGCCCCTGGCGAGACAGCCTGGAAATGCACCGTGGGAGATGATGACCGAACATCAGGATCGCGAAGGTCTCCGCAGACTGACCTCAGGGGAGAGGAATCCCGCCAGCGGGCGTCTAGACTGCGGTGTTTCTGGGACGCTGGAACCGGGAGCCAGAAATGCCAGCCAGCGGGAGGGCTGTGCTGCCACCTGGTGGCCGCGGCTGCACGGCAGCACGACGTCCGCCCGGCAGCGTGGCAGGTGGACCCCGGGTGTTGGGTATCAGCGGTGAACGAGGAGGGGTTCCAGCCCTCGAGGAGCCTGAGAATGAAGGGGGAGCACGTGCAAAACCTGCATTGATTTAGGGCAGGTGAGACCCCCCCACGCCGGGTTAGGGTTTCCACGGACCCTCAGGAGACTACGTTCCATGACCATGTGACCTCTGAGGTCCCGGGATGCTGCTGTACAAACTGAAATACACACCTGAGGGGTAGGGAGAGGAGGTGACCCACAGACACCGGGGGTCACCCTGGTTTATACCGGCTGACCATTGGGGATTTATTCCGGAGTCTAAGCGGTGCTATGGATCAAATTCAGTATTTTTCCAAATAATAAATGCAGGGGTCGCCCCCTCGGCCCTGCTGACATTGAGGCGGGGTCATTCTCCATGGCGGCCCTCCCAGGCACCGTGGGGTGTACCTGTGGGGCGCGAGCCCGAGACAGGTTTGCCTTGGTAGGCCCCTGCCTCCAAACAGCAGCCCGGAAAGTTATGGTTTATTAACTGCACAGGCGTGAAGATGAATCCAAAGCAGGCTGGGTAGTTTATACATTCGTTAAGACGTTCACTCTTGGTCGACTGATTTTAACAGAAGTGAAAGCACTTCGGTGGGCCCTGGGCACGGGCCTCCTGTGACGGACGGGGGCAAGCATGCTGCCCGGGCCACCTTGGTCGAAACGTTGCTTTGCACGGGGGCCTCCGCTCCCCTCGCCCAGGCTGGGTCAGCCCCCTCTGCACAGGCCCAGCTCCTGGACGTTCACTTCGGAGCCTGGGGCACTGCCCTAGACCCGTTCTCCATCCAGGAGGCCCTGCCCCCTGGGGCACTGCCATGTCTGGAGACCTCTGTGGTCGTCACACTGGGGGTGACCTACCCCACAAGCACAAAGCACGGGCACATACAGCGCAAAAGGTCCCCACGGAGCCGTGCTCCCTGGGCCTGCCCCGGGGCTCCGAGGGACGCCGGGGAGCCTGACCCGTTCCTGCCAGAACCACGGGGTCCCACAGCCCGAGAAGGCCACAGCGGCCTCAGGGGCCACGTCTGGGGGCCAAATCAGCTGGAGAGGCGGATGGAGGGAGGGCGGGAGGACAGCTCCTCCTTCGTGAACACCATACACTCCCTGCCTACCAGGTCTGTGCGGGGCCCCTGCACATCTGGGCCTGGGGGGCGGGGGTGAAAAGGCACGTAACATAAAAGCTACCGTTTTAATCACATTACACCGTTCAGCTCGCTGGCGTTTGTACAGCCATCACCTCCATCTAATTCCAGGACATTCTCATCTCCCCCACGTGAAACCCCGTCCCCATCAGCAGTCACTTCTCCTTCCCCAGCCCCTGACAACCACGAACCCACCCTCTGTCTCTGTGGATCTGCCTGTTCCGAACGTTTCTGGAATTCGCAGCAGTGATTTCTGCAGCGACTCGAGGGTCTGCGGGGATCAAGGACACGGGGCGCCCTGCAATGTGCCTTGAGGGGTGGCCCTCAAGCAACGGGCACTCGCTGTCCCATCACGTCCTGACGGCCAGCCCAGAATGTGGTTACACCGGGCTGGGCAGCGGCAAACCCCGCGTGCCTTCCAGGAGGCTGCTGCAGGGCGATCACGTCGCGTCCCCTGTGGGTCTCTGTCCCCCTGCGCCAGCAGGGGCAAGGCCGGGCAGAAAGAGAACCCCGCGGGGGGCTGCTGACGTTACTGCTGCAGGACCCACGGCACCAGCTCCCGGGCCGACCCGAGCGGACTCAGCGAAGCAGGAGCGCTCCCGGGCCGAGCCCGGCGACCGGCGCCCCGCGAGGAAGATGAGAGCGCTGGACCGGCATGGGATGAGCCTCAGGAGAAGCCCAGCCGGCCTCACCGGCCTCGAGTGTGACCGTAAGAAGAACGTGTGGTCACTTGGAAGGCTGTGGCAAAAGTGAGCCTCGGGGGTGGGCCACCCAACGTTTGTGCACCGTGGAAACTTCCAGAGGTCACAACCCAACGCGCGTGGGGTAGAGGCAGGGTCTCCCGGCGGCACTGCTGACATCCGGGCCGGGTCATCCTCGGTGGGATGTTCCCCACGACACGTTCCGCTCCGTAATCAGCGGACACAAATTCTCCTAAACAAAATTTTATTGGCACATGGCACGACTGGTAATTTACAAGGGCAGGACTGGTAATTTACAAGGGCAGGACTGAGTCGTCTTGACGAAGAGTGTTAGCCTGCAAAGCCGACAATATTCCCTCTCTGGCCCTTTCTGGAAAAAGTGTGCTGACCGCTGACCTCTGGGCAAGCCCGGTGAACCTAACATTCTAGATGGGGGAGAGAAACATGCACACAAGTAACTACATGAAATAGAGACAGTTTTACTCGGAGGCGTCATGGAGAAAAGTGAGGCGGCTCCGAAGGACCCGGCGTGTCGGTGGGATTCAAGGACGGGCTGGAGAGGAGAGCCCTCGCTGGAAGGGGACACTGGAGCACAGACCCTAGAGAGACGAGGGGCGGCCGTGTGGATATTTGGAGGAAAGGTGGAGGCAGTGGGGGTGCAGCTCGTGCAAATGTCCTGGGGCGAGAAGATGCCTTTTGGGGCAGCGGGCGGCGAGGTCAGAAGCTGACAGGCCCCGTGGCCACTAAGAGGTGAGCTGTAGCCCTGGGAGACTGGGGAGCGGGCACTCCGAGCAGGGAGGTCACGTGACCTGACAAAGCTTCTACGGCTGCCTCTGCGGCTGCTGAGCTGGCGTTTCTTTCCTCCACGTGACTCAGCCCTGACTCAGCCTGGAGACGGTAGCCTGGCAGTGGGACCTGCAGCTCCATCTGGGCTGGGAGGGGGTTTGCAGGAGCTGCCTGGGCTGGGCCCTGACTCTCCATCCACCTCCCTCAGCTCCCCGACACAGAGCTTGCCGGAAACAGGCGGGTCCCCACAGCTCCTTCCCGGGAGCGGGTGTCAGCTTCTTGGAAGCCGCAGGCCAGCGGCCACGGAGCTGTCTGCTGACATCACTGTGCAAGGCTGCGGCCGTCAAGACCCTGAGCTGCTCTGGAAGGGCTTTGAGGAATCGGGGACAGGGTGTCAGGACGACGTCCCACCTCCCCGATCCCCGTGTCCCACGGAGGACAGCGCGCCGTTCATGCGGGGGGTGCAGGAGCTTCAGAGAGGGCGTGTCTCCTGCAGATGCGTGACCCCCACCCATGACAGAGAGGGGGGCTGCACCAGCGTCCTGGCACCATCCCGTGGACCCAAGACCAGAATCATGAGCTCCCGGGACTAGGAGGAGTCCGGAGAGAGCACCGGGGCGGGTCCTCCTCTGTGGGGCCGTCCCGGGCGCTGTGGGTGATGGAGCAGCATCCCCGGCCCCCACCCCCTTGATGCCAGGAGCCCCCCAGTCAAGATGACCACAGACGTCCCCAGACATTGCCCAGTGTGTCCTGGGGCAGGATCAGCCCTGATGAGACCCCACCCCCACCCCCCGTCTTGGTCCAATAATAGAAATGACTTTGGGAGCAGCTAGTCAGCCCCTGCCCAGGGCCCCGTGTGGACACCGGACATATTTGAGAAGCAGACTGAGGAACCTATGAGGCTGCCGGTTGCCGGGCTGCTGTGTGTTGAAGCGGAGAGCACAGATGCTGAGATTTCTGGTTGCCCAATCCCTGGAAAGCACAGTTCCCAGCCCTTCTGCATCACAGCCAAGAAATCCAGCAGAGGCCGGGCTGTGTTCCTGGCACTGCGGCCGCGGCGGCTCTGCGTGACCCCAGGCTTGTTCCCGGCAGGTGCGGCGAAAGGGACCCAGCTGCCCCGAGAGGGCGGGACTCCTCGGCTTCTGCACGCCGCCTGCCCCTCAGAGGGCCTGGACTGGAGGTGGCTCTCGCCCTGGGTACAGTCTGGGGACCTCTGTGGCCGTCACGACGGGGGGTGCCCCTGGCATCCAGTGCGTGGGGACCAGGGAGGACGCTCCACACGCTGCGGTGCCCAGGACGGCCCCCCACAGAGGAGGACCCGGCCCAACGTCCACAGCTCCGAGGGGGAGACCCGGGGTTAATTACTCGGCAGAAAACTGAGCCTGCTCCCTGCTCACACCGTACACCAGCATAAACTGCTGACGGCCAGAGCGTACAACCTGGGCGAGCCCCGTGTCTCTGAACGGCCTCCCCTCCTTCCCGCACCACTCGGGTGGCGTGTCCCGTCGGCACGTCGGCAACACGTGGCGGGATGGCGGGGGGGGCGGGGGGCGGAGAGAAGCCACAGCCCCCGCGGCTGGGGTCGGTGGGGGGGACAGTCTGGGCCCCGTGTTGTGCCCGGGTCTGCGGCCATGGCCCTGGAGACCGCCCTGCGAGCAGGACCGTCTTCCCCAGCCCCTTCCTGGTCAGCCCGGCCCAGCACACTGGAGCGGGTGAAGTAACGAGGACGGCGGCTTGGCCTCGCTGGCTCGTAGGCGGGGCACCCGCAGGGGCTGAGGCAGGGGAAGGGGGAGGGACCTGGGGCCCAGAGTCGTGTCCCCCCCCCCCCCCCCCCCCCCCGCCTTGACCTCAGAGCTGAGCCGGCGCCGGCCCAGGGCCCAGCCTTGCTTTAATGCTCTGCTCTCACCCTCTGGAATCTCCTAGAAGCTTGTGAGCAAGGGGCTCAGGTTTTCCTCTCGTACCTGGCCCGGACGATCCTGTCGCTGATTCCACAGCTGCGAGACGAGGGAGTTTCTGAGGCCTCCTCCCCCTGAGCATCATGTGGGCCACCAGCGCCCGGGGGGACGCTCAGGATGGGGGTGCGGGGGGGTTGGGAGGCCCAGGGTCACAGGCATTTGAGTTTTTCAAGCAGAGAGCGATTCGGAGTCCCCCTGAGTGCAAGGCTGGCTCCAAACCCAAGTGCCCAGCGTGAGCAGGGATTGGACTCAAGGCTCTTTCCAAATAGTTAACACAGGGTCCCCCCCACCCCGGCACTGCTGACATCAGGGTGGGGTCGTACTCCGTGGGGCAGCCGCCCTGGCCTCCCATCCACTTGATGCCAGACCCCGTCCCCAGTCATGACAACCACAGATGCCTCGGACATGGCGCAGCGTCCCCGGGGGCAGACCCGCTCCTGGTGGAGACCCACTGGCCTAGACGAGGGACTGGGCTCTTCCGGGGAGGCTGGGCTAAGCCACGTGGGGGCTGAGCCCGACCTGCCACTGCAGCTCGGACCGTGCCCCGGGGGCTGCGAGCCTTGGGCCCCCATCGGTTCGGTCAAAAGCACGAGACCAGCCTGGACGGAGGGCCACTCTCCAGGACGCCTGGCCGTCCCGCCTCACGACTGTCCGTGCCCTGCCCACCACCTCCCACCTCCCTGCAAGCCCCTGCCTCCAGGGAGCCCTCGGAGCTCCCTCCCGCTCGGCGCCTGCACCCGGACGCGACCTCCTCCGAGACCTCCCTGGACCCCGGGCTCTCATCTCTCTGCTCGGCTCCACCAGGCACGTTTCCTGATTTCTTCCTCTTGCTCTTTTTTTTTCTTTGGCCGCACCGCGCGGCGTGCTGGATCTTAGCTCCCCGATCAGGGATCGAACCCGCGTCTCCTGCATTGGAAGCGTGGCGTCTTAACCATTGGCCTGGACCACCAGGGAAGTCCTGTTTTGTCCCTCTTGTTCGCTTGGGTGTCTGTGCCAGCGCTGTCCTCGGACGGCAGGGCTTCATTCACCACCACGGCCGGCACCTAAGACCACCCTTGGCCTGTGCTGGGCGCCGGGTCGGTACTCTGACGGACGGTCTGACCTGGCACCCACTCTCCAGCCACCGCGCCCCGCTCCCCGGCTCCTCCAGCCACTCTCCCCGACGCCGTCCTCACCCTCCTCTGACTGTGCTGCTCACTCGGCCACACCGGTGTTTTGCTCTGTCCTGTTTTTTTCAACAAGCGTGTACTTTGAAATAATCTGGTGTTTACAGAAAAGTTACAAAGACAGCAGAGAGAGAGCCGTCTGCCCTTCCCCAACTACCCTTCCCCGGGGCACCGTCTGTCACAGCTGGGAAAGTGACATGGGGACACTATTCAGATTTCCCTAGTTTTCCCCCCGATGTCCTTGTCCTGCCCCAGGACCCTTACACTGTTCAGAAGCCACTCACGTGTCCTCAGTCATCTCTGGGCAGTGAAGGCCTCTGGGTTTTCCTGGCCATCTTCTCACTAATGCTTTGTTTGTTTTGGAAAAAAAAAAAAAAGTTACTTTTAAAAAAAATGTATGGCATTTAAACATGCCATTTAGGGCTTATTCTTGTTATTTGTGAATGAATTAATAAATATTTAAGATTTTTCTCAGTTTTAACTTTGAATCCGGTAACTTTTTTTTTTTTTTTTTGTGGTACGCGGGCCTCTCACTGTCGTGGCCTCTCCCGTTGCGGAGCACAGGCTCCGGACGCGCAGGCTCAGCGGCCACGGCTCACGGGCCCAGCCGCTCCGCGGCACGTGGGATCTTCCCGGACCGGGGCACGAACCCGCGTCCCCTGCATCGGCAGGCGGACTCTCAACCACTGCGCCACCAGGGAAGCCCAATCCGGTAACTTTTGATAAATATAACCCAAATTTTAAAAAAAGCTCTTTGGAGCCTTCAAGACCAAAAAGCTGGAGAACCTCTGTCCTAAAGAGTGGTTGGTGAGCTCTGGCCCGAGGGCCACATCCGGCCCTCTGCACATTTTTTGTAAATAAAGTTTTACTGGCACATAGCCACGCCCCTTCCCTCAGGTATTGTCTCTGGTGGCTTTCAACATTCAAGAATTGAGTAATTTCAGCAGACACAGCCTGGCCTGCAAACGAAAATATTTAAGGTCTGGCCCTTTACCAAAAAGTCTGCTACTGTTGATCTCCATTATAGCAAGTCTGTAGCAAGTGCTTGTTTAAAATCAGGCCAGGGACTTTCTTGGTGGTCCAGTGGTTAAGATTCCGCACTTCCACCGCAGGGGGAGAGGGTCCGATCCCTGCTCGGGGAACTAAGATTCTGCACGCCGCGAGCAGCCAAAAAAATTTTTTTAATAAAAAATAAAATAAATAAATAAAATCAGGCCAAAACCTACAGGGTGTGGGGCCCCACAGACATCAGAATACCAATACCATCGAAATGTCCATCGCATAACATCTTTCAAAAGCAAACACCACCGTGGACCATTACGCAGCCATGAAGGGGGGGAAGCCCCAACACTTGCTACCATGTGGATGGACCCTCAGAACACAATGCTCAGTGAGAGAAGCCAGACACAGAAGGACACACAGGGTGTGATTCCACTGATGGGAAACGTCCAGAACAGGCAGATCCACAGACACAGAGATTGGTTCATGGTTGTCAGGGGCTGGGGAGGGGGATGGGGGAGCGACTGCTGACGGGGACGGGGCTTCTTTTGGGATGATGGAATGTTCTAGAATTAGCTGGTGGTGGCTGTTGCACAACTAGGTACTAAAATGCACTGAACTGAACACTTTAAAGGATGAATTGTGTGCTGTGTGAACTATATCTCAATAAAGGAAAAAGAGCCCACAGCCCTGTGCTTTGGCTACAGGACACTGTCCTGTTCTATGTCCCTACACACGAGGTGTCCCGATCACTGCCCCACCTTGCAATCACCTCTCAGACATAGTAACAGCCCTCACCCCATCCCCTGACTGCACCCCAGGGCAGGGCCCATGGTACCCCTATGGGGCACTCGTGCTGCAAGATCAGCATGCTATAAAGAAGGGACAAAGTCAAAGCGGTTTTCCCTCAAAGCAAACTGGAAAGATCTTGGGCAAGAATCCAACATGTTTAAGCAATTAGAGGCAAAAGAGATTTCAAGGAAACGTCCCAGCGATTGGTGCGATTCTAGGGCCACGGTGCCAGCCTCACTGGGGGACCCTTGGGTGTCCCCACAGCATCGTCACCCCCTGCCGGACAGCTGGCTGTGTGCACGGAACGGACTTGCGGGGTGGAGATGCTGTCCAGTCAAGGCTGTGCTGTGACCTTAGGTGACCTCCTCCAGCCCTGGTTTCTACTCTCGTTTACAAAGGCGCGAAAGCTCCCCTCCGGGCATCGTGCTCTGGGTAGAGGTTACATTTTGGCTAAATGACTCGGCTTGTGAGAGCGAGCCCGGTCCACTAGGCTTTTATCTGCTGCAGGCTCCCCTCCCCCTGTGACCCGCCCTCCTACCCTCCCCCCCACACCCCCCACACCCCCACCCGCCACAGTCCCTTACTGAGTTCTACCCAGCTCCCACACGGTGGCAAGAGCGAGCCCGGTCCACTGGGCTTTTATCTGCTGCAGGCTCCCCTCCCCCTGTGACCCGCCCTCCTACCCTCCCCCCCACCCCCGCCACAGTCCCTTACTGAGTTCTACCCAGCTCCCACACGGTGGGTTGAGCGGTGTGCCCCCAAAATTCACGTCCACCCGAAACCTCAGATGGTGACTGATGTGAACTGAATTCTGGTCCCCCAAATTCCTCTGTGGAAGCCCTGACCCCCAGGACCTCAGACTGTGACTGTATCTGGAGATGGGGTCTTTAAAGAGGAGATTAAGGTAAAATGAGGCCCTGCGGGTGGGCCCTGAGCCAATGGGACTGGGGTCCTTACAAGAAGGCAGATTAGGAGACAGACATGCACAGAGGGGAGACCATGTGAGGCCATGGGGAGAAGGCGGCCGTCCTCACACCAAGGAAAGAGGCCTCAGAGGGGACCAGCCCTGCCGACACCGCGATCTGGGACGCCCAGGCTCCAGCGCTGCGAGAGAATAAGTGCCTGTTGTTTAGGGCCCTGGCCTGCGGTATTTGGTTGTGGCAGCTTGAGCCGACTAGCTCGGCGACCTTATTTGGAAATAGGGTCTTCGCAGATGTAATTAGTTAAAGTAAGATGAGGTCACGCTGGAATAGGGTGGGCCCTAACCCAGTGCTGGTGTCCTTATAAGAAGAGGAGAGACACACAGAGACAGAGGGAAGGTCACATGACAACGGGGGCAGAGGCTGGGCTGATGTGTCCGTAAGCCCAGAACTGCCTGGAGCCCCAGAGGCTGGAAGAGGCGGGAAGGACCCTCCCCCGAGCCTCTGTGACATCTTGACCTCAGACTTCTGGCCTCCAGGACTGTGGGAGGATAAGTCTCTGTTGTTCTAAGCTGCCCAGTCTGGGGTCATCTGCTACGGTGGTCTCAGGACGCTGTCACCCCTCTGCGGTTTCCCTTCCCCACATTCTGACAGCCTATGGAGGAGCCAGGTCATCCCAGGCCGCCCTCCAAACACCCCTCTGGTTAGCAGAGGGTCTCCTTCACCCACTCTGGTCCTCAAACACGTTCACAGTGCCTTGGGGGGACTGCTTCTACTTAAATTTTTGACTGGATGTATGAGTCCACTCAGGCTGTTATCACAGAACCCTGCACACTGGGGGGCTTAAACCACAGACATGATTCCTCATTGTTCCAGAGGCTGGAAGCCTGTGATCAGGGTGCTGGCATGGCTGGTCCCTGGTGAGGGCCTACTTCCTGGCCTGCAGACAGCTGCCTTCCTGCTGTCACTTCACATGGCCAGAGCTCTCTCCATACTCTTATAAGAGACCAGAGCTCTCTCCATCCCCTTATAAGGACACTAATCTCATCCTAGAGGCCCCACCCCCATGACCTCACCGAACCCAATCAACTCCCAAGGGCCTCACCTCCAAACACCATCCCACGGGGGGGGGGGGGGGCTAGGGCTTCAGCATATGAATGTGGGGGACATAAACATTCAGTCCATAACATGGGGATAGGTTATTATCATTAAATATCCAGTGTGGGACTTCCCTGGCAGTCCAGTGGTTAAGACTCCCTGCTTCCACTGCAGGGGGTGCGGGTTTGATCCCTGGTTGGGGAACTAAGATCCTGCATGCCGCACGGCATGGCCAAAAAAAAAAAAAAATCCACTGTGTACAAGCGGGGGGCCAGGCGAGGGATGGGTGGGGCCCCCGTGGCTCCATAGTGCCTGGCAGGGGAGCTCACCCAGAGCTGACACGCCCCACAGGCCTGCTGACCTAACATAACAGCTCCCTCCAGCCCCCAGCCCCGGCCTCCCTCTCCCGTCAGTGGAAGCTTTTAAAGGAAAACACCGCTTTGCCCTGCAAAAGTTAACGGCCACAAAGGGTGCCTGGGATGCAGAGCATGTCTGGGGAAAGACCCGGAAACCAGTAAGCCACTTGTTTACAGGAAGGGAGGCTGAGAGCTGGGAGCACAGGTGGGAGGGGAGACACCATTTTCACAGGACACAATTTGCACCTTTTGAATTCTTGTACCGTGGCATATTTATTCATGCAAAAACTCAGTTTTTCTTCCTAGGGGTGTCTGGGCCCGAGTGAGGGTAGGTGAGGGAAAAGCCATGTATTGGCCCAGCTCCCTGATTCTGCAGCTCGGACTGGGCTCCCCCTGTCCTGGGGGGTGGACAGGTGACCCGCAGGCCGGGGCCGAGGTGTCAAATCAGAACAAAAAAATGTTTCATACTCCAAAGAATTGAAAGCGGGGTCTCAAACAGATAACTGTACACCTGTGTTCACAGCAGCATGACTCCCAACAGCCGAAAGGCAGAAAGAACCCAAGTATCCATGGACAGATGATGGATAAACAGACGTGGTCCATCCACACAATGGCAAATGATTCAGCCTCGAGAAGGAAGGAGATTCTGACACTTGCTATACCGTGGATGGACCCCAAGGACGTGATGCTCAGTGAGAGAAGCCAGACACAGAAGGACAAGTACTGTCTGATTCCACTCACGGGGTCCCTAGAGGAGTCACATCCACAGAGACAGGAAGTAGGTGGTGGGGGCCGGGGGCTGGGGGAGGGGCTGGGGAGCCAGTGTTTCATGGGGACAGAGTTTCAATTTGGGAAGATGAGAAAGTTCTGGAGACGGATGGTGGGGATGGTTCCACGACAATGTGAATGCATTTCATGCCACTTAATTGTACACTTAAAAATGGTGAATTTAATGCCATTTGTATTTCAACACACACACACGCACACACGCATGCGCGCGCGCACACACACGAAGATGCTGCAAATGTTCACAAGAGCCTGTGTCTGTCCAGGGTGTGTGTGTGTGTGCAGCAACGCAGCCCATGCGTAAACAGGGCAATCCTGGTGGCCTCAGAACACAAGTGACCGTCACCAGGTGGCATATCCACCACCCCACCCCACCCTCCGGGAGGTGGCTGAGCACACGAGAGTCCTCAGGGAAGGGTTCAGGGACCTGCTCCACTGAGCTTTCCTGATAATTCCCAAGGACGGAGGGGAGGGCGGGTGGGCAGGCAGGGGGACCCGGCACCTCCGCTCCCACCCCCGGCTCCCTGGCTGTTTACTGAGCTTAGACGTGTTCACTCTGCTGGCCAAGCTGTTCCTGCCCCGAGATCAGGAAAACAAGGTCAGCTCAGGACATGGAAGCCCTGCCCTGGCTGCTGTCCTTCCTGGTGGTTGCGGGGCCGGGACCCGCAGAGGGTGGACCCCTGCTGGTCGCCTCTCCCAGGGGCGTGGGCTCTGGGCCAGGGGCATGTTCTGTCCCCACGGTGCCCCAACTTCTTTCTCCCCCTTGGTCAAGGGGAGGGGCCCTGGGACGGGGAGCAGGGGTCCAGGGCTCTCCAGCAACGTGCTGAAGGGCCTGGGGGGTCCCTCACTCAGGCCCAGGTTTCCATGGATACCAGAGAAGCTGGAAGACCCCTGAAACCTTCAGGAAGAAGGAAGGCAGAGCCCAGAAAGGGGAAGGGCGTGCGGCTCGGGTGGGAGAACGCCAGTGACAGTGGGGTGACAGGACACGCTTCCCATCTGGCCAGAGCCCTCGCTGGGCCACCCAGGCACACGGACTTCGGAGCTGATGACCTCACCTCCTCCGGCAGCAGCCCAGGGTGGCCCGGGCAGCGATCACCCCAAGTTTAGCAAAGGGAAACTGAGGGTGGGGGCAGACGCCTGACTGGCCAGGGGCTCCGGAGCCGGGAGGAGCTGAGGCAGGTGCCGCTTCTTGGCCGGCTCCAGTGCCCGGCCCCAGCCCCAAGCATCGTAGAAACGGCCCTGAAGCCCCCTGGGCCTGTGCTCACCACTGCTGGGGGCGACTGGGGCACCCTCACCTTCTCTGTGCCTCAGTTTCCTAACCTGGAAAACAAGGTCAACTGACTGTCGCCATGGGTGGGGCTGGAACCCTCTGTGGCTCCTTAGTGCCCTGAGGATAAGGTGGTCTCTGCCCGCGGCCTCCTCGTTTCCCCCTCTGCCTCACCTTGCACCCCTGCCCGCCGTCCTGGAACCAGCCTCTACTCCTAGCACACATTGCTCCCGCCACCTGGAGGGTCCCTCCCAGCCCACTCGGCTCCAGGGCATTGGCATGCTCAACTGAGACGTCACTTCCTCCAGGAAGGCCTCCCTGAAGCCCCAGAGGGAGCACCTCAGGCAGTGTTGTCACCATTAACTCACTCAACCAGGGTTTCCACTGGGGTGATTCTACCCCCCAGGGGACGTTGGGTAATGTCTGGGGACATCTGTGGCTGTCACAACTGGGGGGCTCCTGGTGTCGAGTGGGTGGGGGCCAGGGATGCTGCTCCACGCCCCACAGAGCCCAGGACGACCCCGCACAGAGAACAACCTGGCCTCAGTGTTCACAGTGTCGAGGGGGCCAGCGGACCCTGCCCCTCGGCCCTGGGACGCGGGAGACCTGGTTGCTGGTTTGCCAGGGGCACGTGCGTGTGCGGCTGCCTCTCCTCCCACCTACTCTGCATGCCTGTCCTCACTCCGCAGCCCCGGCTCGAGCCAAGGACACGCACGGCTGACAGCCTGGCTCTCTGCGGCTCTGGGCCGCCTGGCTTCGCGAGTCCTGCGGTCAGAGGGCCCTGGCTCCGAGCTCGCCTCTCATCTGGGCAGAGCTGTGAATCGGCCGGGATGTTAGTCAGGGACCCAGGGACAGCGCGTCCCATTCCAGGAGGCTCACGAGCTCAGACCTTGGCCCCGGCCGCTGACTCAGCCAGGGAGTCAGAGTGCGGTCATTCACTCCTTCCGGGGCACGATATGTACGCTCTCCACTGGCCCCGCCGTGCCACCGGTCCTGGCCACAGGCTCACCTCTCCGCTCAGGAGCTCACGTGAGGATTCCTCCCTGAGCCTCATTTTTTCTTTCACTCGCTAAACATCCCGCCCGCAGTTGGCAGAGATCCCTGACCTGAAGGAGCTTACGATCCGGCCTGGGTGACAGATGCAGCTAATTTGAATGTCACAGAACAGTTATCGCATGGCCCTGGGCCACTTATTCAGCCTGTCTCTGCTCCTGGTTTCTCTTGTGACATGGAGCTGATTATCTCTAACTGGCAGAGCTGAGGTGAGTTTCAGGACGAACGTGGGAAGGCAACAGGGGTAGGTGTATCGATCAGCTACTGCTGCATGGCAAATCACCACCCGCTTAGGGTCTAAGACAACTCCCTTTGTCATCTCCTGGTTTCTGGGTCAGGAAACGGGGGTGTGGCTTAACTGGGCCCTCACCTCGGGCTCTCAGAAGCTTGAAATCAAGGGATTGGCCGGGCTGAGCTCTCACCTAGGAACTTAGGGTCCCCTTCCAAGCTCATCCCAGGGGTTGGCAGAGTCCACTGCCCTGCAGCTGTAGGACTGAGGCCCCATTTTCCCGCTGGCTGTTGGGAGGCAGCTGCTCTCAGCTCCCACGGCCTCCTCCACGGGCGGCTCACCATGTGGCTGTTTGCTTTGTTCAAAGCCAGTAGGAGAGTGCCTGCCGTTGCCCTGGTCTCTCTCTCTCTCTCTCTCTTTCTTGTGGTAAAAAGCATATAACCATCGTAACCCTTTTCAAGCGCACAGCTCGGTGGCATTGAGCGTATTCCCATGGTTGGGCAATCTTCATCTCCAGAACTTTCTCATCTTCCCAGACTGAAGCTCCGTCCCCAGGAAACACGGACCCCCCAGCCCTCCCCCGGCCCCCGGCCCCCACCATCTCCTTCCTGGCTCTGTGGACCTGACCCCTCTAGATAGGCTTCTGGTCTCTTGTAAGGGCTCGTCTGATTAGGTCAGGCCCACCCGGACAATCCTTGTGATGAACGAACTCAAAAGCCCACTGATCAGGGGTCTTTGTTATAAAGTCCCTTGGGCCGTGTCGCACCTGCCTAACCACAGAGGGGCATCCCACCCGTTCCAGGTTCTGCCCACCCTCAGGCGCAGGGATAGGACAGTGTGTGGACGCCAGGGGGGCGGGGGTCTTGGAATTCCCCCTCCCACGGGAGGTGCACGGACACGGGGTGCTGCCACTGTGTGGGCTCCCGAGAGGAAGAAGCACACGAGCCCCCAGCCCCCGGGGAGCGCCTACCAATCAGGGCGCAGAGAAGATGGCAGAGAACTCTGGGGAAGTTGAGGAAGCCTTGATTCCAATAACGGGATGTCTCGGCAGGCCTCGGAGCCTGGGCAGGATGGCCGGGGGAGGATGAGGGACGGTTCTCACCCCCCCCAGAGAGAACTGGGGTACCTCACTATAACTCCCGGCCCTCCCCGTCACTCCTCCCTCTGGCGGCCCTCCTGTGGATGCCAGGACGGCGGTGGTGACAGCGGGCCCGCCCCCTGTGCTCAGAAAGGGCAAGTGAGTCGCCTGCGGTGCCCGTGTGAGTGAGGGGTGCATCTGGATTTGAACCTGAGCCTTCTGGTGCTGGGAGCCTCCACAGACTTTCAGACGACCCCCCCCCCCCCGCAAAAGAGAATAAACCTACTGGAAGGGCTGGCTGGCTGCCTGACAAGGCGGCAGACGAGATGCCCAGAATTGTGGGAAAAGAGACGCACAGCCCTGCACGGCGAGCGGGGGGGCACTGAGCCGCCCAAGGTTGGATGTTCGTATCTGTTTTTCCCAGCCCCCCCAGACACAGCAGGAAGAGCTCTCTCCACTCTGCAGACATGTGACGGTCCTACACACCCACAAATTACGCAGAGCGGAATCTGGGCACGTGACAGAGGGCCCAGAACCCTGCACACACGCAGTCCCTACGCCAACTTCCCATTTTTTGTGCAATACTTACACGAGATGCCGCCACTGAGGGGAGCTGGGGGAAGGGGGCATGGGCTCGCTCTGTACGGTTTTTGCAACTTCTTATGAATCTGGAATTATTTCAAATTAAAGGTTTTTTTTTAAAAAAAACAGATGAGGGGACTTCCCTGGCAGTCCAGTGGTTAAGACTCTGAGTTTCCAGTGCAGGGGGCACGGGTTCGATCCCTGTTCGGGGAGCTAAGATTCCACACGCCCTACAGCGTGGCAAAAACTAACTAAATAAATAAAAATAAAAATAAAAAAACCAGGTGAAGCCATGGGTTTGTTCAGCTGTGACGAGGACAAAGCATGCTTTCTCCAAGCACCGCCTTTCCACCCCAGCCCTGACCCACCCGCGGTGCCTCCAGCAAGGAAGGCGAGGGTAAAGAGACGCCCTGCACGGTCCTGGGGGAGGCTCAGCGTGGCTGGGTCGGGAATGACCACGCCCCCTTCTCCCACTTTGCGGCCATCAGGATTCTAAGTCCCCAAACCCCTGCCCCCTGTGGACCAACCCCCCAAGTGTGGGCAGGACTGTGGACGTGATACCAGTTCCCATATTAGGTGATGTCGTACAGAAGAAGGGATTTGGAGGGTGTACTTATAGCCCCGAGTCAGTTGACCGTGAGTTGATCAAAAGGACAAATCATGCGGGTGGGCCTGACCTGGTCCAAGGGCAGGGCCCTTCCTGCAGTGAGACACTGAGGGAAGAGGGGGCCCACAGAGGAGACCATGAGACTGGGCCAGGACCCGGCGGCCTCCGAGAGCTAAGACTCGTCCCTTAGCGTGCTGTTAGCAAGGCAATGGGCACTTGGGTCTGACGACTGAAAGGAACCAAATCCTGCCGACAGCCTGAGAGAACTTGGAAGCGGATCCTTCCCCAGTCGAGCCTCAGGTAAGAACTCAGCCCTAGCCAGGCCGAGTGAGACCCTGAGCAGAGGCCCCAGCCACACTGTGTCCGCACTTCTGCCCCGATAGACAGGGGAGGTGTAAGCTGCTGAGCCCGTGGTGGCTTGTTACACGGCAATGGCTAGCTAGTACGGTCCTCATGGGATGGCAGAGCAGACTGCCTGGGGTTTTACAATCACTGTCACATTTAGTCACACGCAGGGGATGCTCCTACAGCTCGGGAAAAATCCAAGGGCTTTGGGAGCTGGGAGCCAGGACCTGTGGTTGAAGTCCAGAATATGGATTTATGATAAGTCACAAGATCACACCTACCAAAGGCTCCGTCTCCAACTATCACACCACACTGGGAGGTAGGTTTTAACATCTGAATTTGGGGGGACACCAACGGCGATTAGAAACAAGCTCCCAACACCCCAGTTCCCTGTGACCCTGCATTTTGCAGCACCCGCTCAGCCCCCCGGCGCCCCCCCCGCCCCAACACCCAGGCCCCCCCCAGGCCATGCCTCGGTCCTCTGTCACACACAGCCACTGTGTACACTGTACTGGGAGCCTCTGCACACAGACACACGTGTTTTAGCCTGGCGAGGCTTGGAACACGGGTGTCGGCTGACTCAATGGACGACGCAGGAGGGGAGGGAGTCAGCAGGAAGGGGCCCGTCCTCGGTGCCCACCGGCTCAGGCGGAGTCAGGCCGGTGCGTGCGCCGCAGGGCGGAGAACTGGCCCTGGGGTGTGGGGAGCTCCCTCCGCTCACCCCAAATGGGCCACTCTTCAGCCTCCCCGTGGCTCCCTCTCCTCCCCTGCCCCCCACCTTCTCATCGTATGTGACTGTCACCCTGTGTGCGTTTGGAGTCAAACGAGGCCTTGAATCTGTGACTCTACCTATGACCGCATGTGTGTATCACCCCTGCCCTGAGGGAGGCTGACTGTTCAAGTGGTTGCCTAGCAACGCGCCCGTGACTGGGGATACAGGGCCCTCTGTGCCTTGGCTGCCGTCTGGGCTGAGCAAGTTCTCGCTGCCCCACGGGTGGAAGCCCGGCTCTGCTGTATCAGACGTGAGCCTCTCTGGGCCTCGATGTGCAGATTGGTAGAATCAGGTGACAGCACGAACTGGTCCAGAAGGGGATTGGCCCGCAGGGTCCGGAAGAGTGGGGCCTGGGTGGGAAGCACGGTAATAACTCACAGTAGAGCATAAAGAGAGTGATCTCGATTGATCCTGGGAGCAAGAATCTTGTGGAGAAGGGGTCTCTCCTCCCACTCGCTGGGTGCTGCTGACGTGGGGCCGGGACATCCTCTGGGGGGCCATCCTGGATACAGTGGGGTGTGGAACAGCCTCCCTGGCCCCCACCCACTCATGCCAGGAACTCCCCAGTCATGACAACCGCAGACGTCCCCAGACACGGCCAGGTGTCCCCTGGGGGCAGGATCACCAGGGTGAGACCCTGCTGTAGGGGGTCAAACTCATATGTCTCAGCTGCCCCTGCTGCCACGGGAAGCACCACGTGGCCTGCTCTCCAGAATCAGAGCTGCAGCCTGCAGGGAGAGGGTTCCGGGCCCTGCGGGCTGCAGCAGGGGCCCCCTTGGCTGGTTTCTGCGCAGGACCCCATCATTACATATGTATCATATATGCCCTCTGTCAGGAAGGCAGGGACAGCAGAAGCCGTGACCTTCTGTGAGCAGAACGTTTTAAGGTTTTTAACTGTCTATCTTGGCAGTTCTTTCAGGAGAACAGCCTGTCCACGGAGAGAACTGATAATAATGTGCATTTCAACACACCCGGGACAGATCAGAAGTGGGTAACCAACCAGGAGAAAGAAACAGGCTCTGGTGTGCGCGCTGGGTTGGAGTTTGCTCCCCACACCAGGGCCACTCTCTCAAGATAAAGGGCTCCGATAGGCGCTTTCAGCAGAAACGTTCGCAAACTCCCGGGAGAACAGGGGCTATCAGAAAAGCATCCCGCTGTTGGGAGGTCATGGAGTTCTGCATTCTCACCATGTGCGGAAGGGCTGGAGAAGTGCCTGAGAAATCGTTCTCAACTAAGAATCACCCCAATCTGCGCAAAATCTTCTCATTCCCACCTTGGCCCCCTTTCAGGGGCCACCTGGGGCTCGTGGCTACCATATTGGAAAGCCCAGCTCTCGCTCAAAGAACAACGGCACCTCCATAAGGAAAGCCAGAACCACGATGGCCCGCACCAGAGCCCCGGCACAGCTGCCACACTGTAGGGGCACTTGCTCAGCCCTTCCATGGGGCAGGAACCAACCGGCTGTGGTCCTGGCCACTCAGAGCTTACAAACCAACAGGAAAATCCACCCAGTGGGGCCCTAAACACATCCGAAGACAGAGTGAGAGAGGGACCAGTGAGGCAGGGGTCTCACCCGGGTGACCCTGCCCCCATGGGACACTGGGTGATGCCTGGGGACATCTGTGGTTGTCACAACCGGGGGCTCAGGGAGGCTGCTCCACACCCCAAAGCGTCCAGGCCCTGATGGTCAGCACTCCTGAGAGGGAGAGACCCCAAATGGGTCCATGATCCTCACTGACGCAGCAGTCCCGTGAGAGCTGGGGATTTTACCCGCCCCGCTCACTGGCGCCCCCCAGAGCCTGGCCTGGGCAGACAATGGGAAATCCTTGCCGAGGGGATGGAGGAAATCTTTGGGACGGTCACCCCGTGCCTGGCCAGGCCGGGCAGCCACTGCCCAGGTGACTGTACCGGGGGGTGACACAGGGCGCCGCCCGAGGGTGCCGCAGGGGGACACTGGGCAGACTCCAAACGAGGAGTCTTTCAGGGTGGCTGCCTGGAGAAGCCCCCCGGGGGCCAGAGCCACCGGCCCGGCTCCAGGCGACAGGGGAGAGGGTCCCAGAAGCCAGACCCAGTCGTCACGGCGGGGTGGCCCACCCTCACCCTTTGGCCTTCGTTCCCTGCTCCAGGCTCTGCAGGGCGGGTTCGGGGGCGCAGGTGCCGTGAGCCCGCCAAGGTCACAGAGCCCGTGTTTTGTGCCTCCCTCTTACACCCAACGGACCCACAGAGGTCTGCAAGCGGGGGCGGGGGTTGTGGTGTGTGTGCGTGTGCCCAGAACGGGGTGACAATGGGACCCTGGGGGCTGGCTGAACCAGAATGTCTCGGAGAACGTGGACGGGTGGTCACGGGTCTCCAAGAGGGCCGAGGGGTTGACTGAAGACAGCGGGGCGCCCCCTTGCACCGCCTGCTTCCCCCTCCCCCCAATCAACATCCCTGCCTGGCTCAAGGCCAGCCCCGCCAGAGACCCCGTGGACTTTCACTGCCCCCTAGTGGTCGCCGATGGGAACTGCAGCACTCTGGGGAATAGCTCCAGCCCCAGACCCCAAACTCCGGGTCCTCTTTTAGCCCTGGTGTCTGCAGAAATTGAGTGCAGCGGATCAGCGTGCTGTCACCAGGATGGGTGGGTTGCCTGGTGACACCCTGGCTTCCCTGGAAAGGCGGTGGCCCAGCAATAGCAGTCCCCGCTGCCCACCCCCGGTGCCGTGGGGAACTGGACGTGAGGACGCCTGCAGATGCTAGCACAAGGCCTGGCAAACGGGATGTGCTCATAGTGACTATGAGACTAAAACGCCATCAGGAAAAGCCCAGATTCCCCCCTTCCAGGAGCGCGTACAGGACAGTAGGCTTCCTTGGAACAGGAAACCCCCGCAAGGCCGGCAGTGGGCACCAGCTCAGGGTACGATTCTGTCTCCCCCAGCGGTCTGTCACTGGGCACGGCTGAAAGGGAGGCTGGTCCTCCTCTGTGGGGGGCGTCCTGGGCACTGCAGGGTGTGGACCAGCATCCCTGCCCTCACCCCCTCGGCGCCAGGAGCCCCCCAGTCATGACAACCATAGATGTCCCAGTGTCCCGTGAGTGGGGAGCAGGGGGTCAGAATCATGCCTGCGTGAGACCCACTAGCACAGCTGAATTTCAAATGGTGCAAGGATTTAAGGGTAAAATACACGATCCGAACAAAATGCAGGTGAGTTGTCTTTTTATAATCTTGACATTTGGAGGAAGGTCACACAAAACACAAAGGAGAACGAGGGTGTGCTCGAGACGTTTCAGATGCCCACTGACAAAACCCACTGTGAGCAAAGTGCAAAGACACGCTCAGAAAAACATTCGCAGTGGACGGCGTACAGACAGAGAAATAGAATTTAAACGCATCACTGGGACTTCCCTGGCGGTCCAGTGGTTAAGACTCTGCACTTCCAATGCAGGCGGCAAGGGTTCGGTCCCTGGTCAGGGAACTGAGATCCCACATACCGTGTGGCAGGGCAAAAAAAAATTTTAAATCGCTGGGAGAGAAACTCCATCAGAAAGGACGCAGCTGGGCCATTCGCCTTGGAGAAACGGCTGCACTCATGAGAAGGAGGCCCGGACGCAAGAGCTGAAATCACCTGGGCTTGTCAAGTTGGCCAGGAAGTAAAACTGAACTTGGGAGGATAGGGAGACGCAGCCTGGGATGGGAAATGGTGCGTTTTTGGAGGTCTTTGCGGCTGAAGGTCAAGATGTAAATGAGGGCTTCCCTGGTAGCTAGTGGTTAAGAATCTGCCTGCCAATGCAGGGGACACGGGTTCAAGCCCCGGCCCAGGAAGATCCCACATGCCGCGGAGCAGCTAGGCCCGTGCGCCACAACTACTGAGCCTGCGCTCTAGAGTCTGCGAGCCACGGCTACTGAAGCCCGCGCGCCTAGAGCCCGTGCTCCGCAACGAGAAGCCCGCGCACTGCAACGGAGAGCAGCCCCCTCTCACGGCAACTAAAGAAAGCCCGTGCACAGCCACCAGGACCCGATGCAGCCAAAACTTAATTAATTAATTAATTAATTTTAAAAAGAGAGTGAATTTCAAGTTGCATAGGAAATGTATAAAATATGATTTTTTAAAAATGTAAACGAGAACACTCAGACTTAAATTCACAGACAAGGCAAACCTACTTCCAGGAATTTACCCCAAAGGACAGCCAAGGATGTAGGAAGTCTGCACGAGGCCATCCACCCCAGAACGTAGCAAAATTTAAAGAGAGAGAGAGAAAAGAAGAAAAAAAGAAAATGAACACCCTCAAAAAAGCCCACTAAGGAGACCAGTTAAATCAATTATAAAATTATTTTAAAAGAAAAAAATTATAATTCAAACGACAATGTCCTACTGTATAGCACAGGGAATATCTTGTGATAAAACGTAATGGAAAAGAATACGAAAAGAGAATGTATATATATGTATAACGGAATCACTTTGCTGTACGGCAGAAATTGACACAACACTGTAAATCAACTACAATAAATAAATGTTTTTAAATGAAATAAATTATAATTCATCTATAACATCCGGCTTCAGGAAAGAAGATGGAAATCTAGGTTTATGGATGAGGGAAGATGCCCATCGAGGGAATGCATACATCAAACAGAGAATCCTACTTCTCCAAAACCCCATGCATGAGTGTAATTCACAGAGAGATTCGGGAGGACACTCACTGAGGCGTCAGCAGTGGTCCTCGATGGGTGGGGGGGTTTGGGGTGACTTACCTCTCCTTGGTCCTTGTCTAAATTCACTGTCTCTTTACGGGAAGTTGGTCAGATGTTAACACTACGGAGGAGGGTTGAGCGGGGCTAGCTCGTCACGCACACTGCGCAGACACATACACCCTGCGCGAACCTCGCCTGCCTCCGGGCCGTTCTCCAAACTCCCCTCCTGCTTGGCGACTTTGTGAAACAGACTTAACACTGTGAATCTGTCTGGGGCCTTGGCGGAGCATAACCCAGCCACACGGACCCCAGGGTTCCAATCTCAGCTTCTGGTCTTTGTCTGCAGGGACAGCCTCCCTCCCAAGCTAAAATATATACTTTTTAACTTCACTGAGGTTCACTTTACACAGCATAAAATTGGCCAGTTTGAAGGACACAACTCAAAGATTCTTTAGTCAGTTCACCAAGTCACGAGACCACCCCTACCCGTACCCCGCGCGGTTCTGGACCCTCCCGTTCGCCCTGTAAGATGCCTGGTGCCCGAGCACAAGTCTTCCCCATCCCTGCCCCAGCCCCTGGCAGCCCCGAGTCACCTTTCTGTCACTACAGATTTGCCTTTTCTGGAAATTTCATCTGAATGGAATCATTTAGTGTCTGCCTCCTTGTCTAACATGTTTTCTTTTATACAAACACACACACACACACACACACACACACTCTGAATGAGAATATACGTTATAAAGATGTCCGATCTCCCTCAAATTTCTTGCTCAATTGAACACCACCTGAATCAAAGATCCATCTGTATTTTTGTTAGAAACCGGAAGTTCATTCCAAAGACGGCCTGAAAGAGGAAACTCCACGGAAGTAGCACAGACATTTGTGACAGAATCAGAGGAGCATGGAGTGTGGTCCCTGCCTGGCAGGGAAATAGGCCTGACAATTGCAGTCAATGAACCAGGCAGGCCATGGGGCAACCTCATTCATTCTCATGCTATTTCCTCTTCAAACATCACAAAAGCTACTCAAAGTCCTCTTGGGAATAAGACCAGAAACAAACAAGTGAGCAAGAGTTAAGAGAGCAGGACTGAGCGTTATTTTGCTCCTGACTCAATCTTCCTGAGGCCTTCGCCACACCTCCCGACCTTCTGTCCCACTGCGGTGGGTGACGGGGTTCAGATATCTGTCGCACCCCACGACTTCGCTCGGCTCTGGCCGATGGCCATCGACGGCTCACCCTCCACGCAAACGCGAAATGGCGCGAAGCACCGTAGACCCCAATTAAGCCTCTCGAGGAGGAAGCTAAGAGCCGGGAAGCAGGTGGCACCGACGGGCCCGCGCCGCTCTGCGCCCGTCCTGGGTGCGCTAGGACCCAGCGTGCCGAACCTCCCTGCTGGTCCCCCTGCTCTGTCCCCCCCGCTCCCGGAGCCAAGGGCAGAGGCCGTCCCCTGTGGCTCCCGGGCCCTCTTGATGGGTAAGATGAGCCCTCAGAAAAGGGCAGAGCTGGGAAAGTGCAGGCGTGCACGGCGAGGACGCCACCTGGACAGCAAACCCCAACCTCTCAACTCATCCTGGCTCCGAGCCGCCAGTCAAAAGGCCCGCGCAAACACTGAACGTGCAGAAAAGAAAAACCTCGGGACACCGACCTGTGCTGGAGGCCTGGCTGTCTTCGGTGCCGAGGTTCAGGAACCCAACGTCCGCTCCCTGGAAGGAAAAACGTTACCACGTTAGCTGAGCATGACTGGCCCTGAAATGCCGGGGGGATGTTAGCAGTGTCCGCGTGGAAGAGTCGTGCGCTTGTGAATAGACGTAAAAGTTGCTCTGGGAGCCTAGCCTTCTCGTTTCTCTGCCAGACGTTGAGGACGGCACGGATAGGATGCTTCAGAATGCAGAGAGGGTAAATGTAACAAAGGCAATTTGCCGGAAAGATTTGCTAGTGATTTACAGTGCTATCCCTGATGAAGTTTCCACATGTTCCAAAACTGAATTGGGGGCTTCCCTGGTGGCGCAGTGGTTGAGAATCCGCCTGCCGATGCAGGAGACGCGGGTTCGTGCCCTGGTCCGGGAAGATCCCACGTGCCGCGGAGCAACTAAGCCCGTGAGCCATGGCCGCTAGGCCTGCGCGTCCGGAGCCTGTGCTCCGCAACGGGAGAGGCCACAACAGTGAGAGGCCCGCATACCACAAAAAAAAAAAAAAAAAAAAACTGAATTGGATGAAAGGGTTGGATGTTCACATGACCTTTGATAGTTTATAAAAGATGTTCACCTGGGTCACTTGACCCCCAAGGTCCCCTGGGAGGAAGGGGAGGGGGCCGAGCCAACCCCCTGACCGAGGGTGCCCCCGAGTGCCCAGCTCACTGGGGGTTCGCCTGAGGCATGTGACCAACTAAGTGCAAGGTGGGATCCTGGAGGGGGTCCTGGGGCAGAAAGAAGACATTAGGGAAAACTAGTGAAATCTGAATAAAGAGTAGATTGAGGTCGCAGAAACGTACCCACGTCTACCTCTTGGTTGTCACAAACGCACTGCTTATGAATGACGTGACCACTGGGAGAAATTAGGCGATGGGTAGACAGGAACTCTCATTGAAACACCTCTAAAAATCTAAAATTATTCTAAAACGTTTATTTTAAAAAAAAAACTCAATTAAAAAATTTAGGGAGAGAATTCCCTGGCGGTCCGGTGGTTAGGGCTCCACACTTCCAACGCAGGGGGCACGGGTTCGATCCCTGGTCGGGGAACTAAGATCCCACGTGCTGCCTGAACTCGAGAGTGGGGACTCTAAAAGCGGTGCCAACTTTGTAAAGAAGTTAACTCCTGCCAACGGGTTTGGTACCTGAAAAGTCAAAGGCTCTACTTACCCTATTCTCTGTCTTACAAAAGCCCTGATGGCAGCCACAACAAAGCTCCAGCTAGGAAGCCGGGTGCACCCCTGCTCCTGTGTAAAAGGCCTGTGAAACTCTGAAGCTATACTAGTACACAGATGTGATCCGACGATGCCGTCTCATCTCCATGGCGACCAGGTGTCTCAGTTATCTAGGCTGGTGCCAGGGCATCGGAGACCTGCCACCACTGTGCTGTTCCCCGGTCACTCAGTTCCAAATTTATGAGATTGCCTCAGTCCCTTAGGTATTTGTTCTCTGAAAGAGTTGGAGACCCAGGTAAAGTTCAGAGCAGCTCATAACCTGCCTGCAGCCAACGGCATATTCCAAAGGTGGCTAAAACAATACTGTCCCTCCAACATGGTCTTCTAGAACAGGAGTCAGGAAAGTCTTCTATAAAGAGCTGTACAGTAAATAGTTTTGGTTTTGCAGACCATGCAGTCTCTGTCCCAAACACTCAACTTTGACACTGTGGCAAAGCCAGAGACAATATGTAAATGCACAGACGTGGCTGCCTTGGAGAGGTGAGCCTGATTTGTTCCAAGGGTCATAATTTGCCAAACCTGCTCTAGAACTTGGCCACTCCCCATGGTGAGGTAGAGTCTGATACCCCTCCCCTTGAATTTGGGGAAGTGTGCGATTTGCTTGTGACCGAGAGAGTACGAAGGAGCTGACAGTGCATGACCTTCAAGGCTAAATCAGAAAAGGTGATGCTGTTTCTCCCTTAGTCCCTGGGACATCTGCCTGCTTGGCGCCCTGAGCCACCACAGAAGCATCCAATTGTCCTGAGGTCGCCATGCTGTAAGGAAGCCCACCCAAGTCAGCCACGTGGAAAGACCACATGAAGAAGCCTGGAGACTCTTAGGAAGGGGGAGAGGTGTTCAGCAGCCCCCAGTGATCCAACCCTCCACCCACCCAACGGCAAGCTCGGGAGAGACCCTGAGCCAGAACTACCCAGCCAAAGCTCTTCCCAAATTCCTGTCCCATCGACACAGAAATAACAACACGATTGCTGTTGTTTTAAGGCACTAAACAAAAAACTTAGAACGCTGTCCCAAAACTAGTGAGTGGTAGATATGGGATTGAAACCTAGGTTGGCTTGACATTCTATTACATGACCATTAATCATTCTATTAAATGATTGCTTACAGCAGTCTTTTTAAAAAACGGTGCTAAAATATATGTAACATAGGGCTTCCCCGGTGGCGCAGTGGTTGAGAGTCCGCCTGCCGATGCGGGGGACGCGGGTTCGTGCTCCAGTCCGGGAGGATCCCACGTGCCGCGGAGCGGCTGGGCCCGTGAGCCGTGGCCGCTGAGCCCGCGCGTCCGGAGCCTGTGCTCCGCAACGGGAGAGGCCACAACGGTGAGAGGCCCGCGTACCACAAAAATAAATAAATAAATAAAATAAAATAAAATAAAATATATGCAACATAAAACTTACCATGTTAACCATCAAAAAAAAAAAAGATCCCACATGCTTCACGGCACGGCCAATAAATAAATAAATAAATAAAAATTTAAAAATATATATAAAATTTAGGGAACCCTCTTGCACTGTTGGTGGGAACGTAAATTGGTCCAACCACTATGGAGAACAGTGTGGAGGTTCCTCAAACGATTAAAAATAGGGTTGTCATGTCATCCAGGAATTCAACTCCTGGGCATTTATCTGAAGAAAACTCTAAATTGAAAAGATACACGCACCCCCAACGTTCATAGCAGCACTATTTACATTAGCCAAGACACGGAAACAACCCACATGTCCATCGACAGATAAATGGATAAGGACGATGTGGTACATATATACAATGGAATACTACTCAGCCATAAAAAAGAACAAAATGATGCCATCTGCAGCAACGTGCATGGACCTAGAGATTATTTATTATACTAAGTGAAGTAAGTCAGAAAGAGAAAAATACCATATGATGTCCCTTATATGTGGAATCTAAAATATGGCACAAATGAACTTACTTACAAAACAGAAAGAGACTCAGATTTTGAAAACAAACTTTCGGTTTGTTTATCAAAGGGGAAAGGTGGGGAGGAGGGATAAACTGGGAGATTGGGATTAACATATACACACTACTAGACATAAAATAGATAACCAACAAGGACCTACTGTGTAGCACAAGGAACTCTACTCAATACTCTGTAATAACCTACATGAGAAAAGAATCTGAAAAAGAATAGATACATGTATATGTATAACTGAACCACTTTGCTGTACACCTGAAACTAACACAACACTGTAAATCAACTATACCCCAATATGAAAACTTAAAGTTAAAAATGATTTTTTTAAAATAAGGGCTTCCCTGGTGGCACAGTGGATAAGAATCTGCCTGCCGATGCAAGGGACACAGGTTCGATCCCTCGTCCGGGAAGATCCCACAAGCTGCAGAGCAGTTAAGCCCATGCACCACAAGTACTGAGCCTGCAATCTAGAGCCTGCGAGCCACAACTACTGAGCCCACATGCCACAACTACTGAAGCCTGTATGCCTAGAGCCCATGCTCCACAACAAGAGATGCCACCGCAATGAGAAGCCCGTACACCGCAATGAAGAGTAGCCCCCGCTCGCCGCAACTAGAGAAAGCCCGCGTGCAGCAACGAAGACCCAACACAGCCAAAAATAAAGAAAATTTTTAAAATTTAAAAAATGATTAAAAAATAAAAATTTAAATGCTGGTTCCCTTTCTCTGAGTTGAGGCTAATTTGTTGCCAATCAAAGGCCAGGATGGAGAACCGACATCCCCACCATCACCTGCAGGCGGCGCTGTGGCCTCAGGAACGCCCTCTGGGCTCCGGGAACGGCTAGAACCTCCGCCAGCAGCAGGATCTGCTCTACCGGGCCCGCCGCTTAGGATTGGAACTTCTCTGGCCACTGAGGCCAGGGGGGCGCCCTGGAGAGCGCGGAGGGCCAGGCAGCAGTGGATCGCAGGGATGAGAGAGGCGAGGGCCAGAGCAAGATGCCCACAGACCCGGAGGCCGAGACTCGCCTCAACGTTGCAGGGACCGTCTACGCCTCCGATCCTTCAACTTTTTGGTTTTTGAATCAATGAAAGACTCACGACAAGTTGGAAACTAGTACAGAGGGGTCCCAGGCACCCTTCACCCAGCCCCCCAATGGCGGCTCCTTACGCAACTAGGGGACATTAGCCAAACCTGGAGACGGCGACTGATAAACCAGGCACCTTTTGTTTTAGTCTTACTGAGATATAATTCTCATGCCACACGATTTGCATAAAGTGGACAATTCAGTGGTCTTTCTGTACATTCACAAAGGTGTGTGACCATCACCGCAATCAATCTTTGAACATTCTCATCACCCCAAGAGGAGACCCCGTCTCCATGAGCAGTCACCCCCCGCCCCCTCCCCAGCCCCTGACAAGTATGAACCCACTCTCTGTGTCTGCGGATCTGCCTGTTCTGGACGTTTCCCATCAATGGAATCACACCCCGTGTGTCCTTCTGGGTCTGGCTTCTCTCGCTGAGCGTCGCGTTCTCAGGGTCCGTCCACGTGGTAGCGAGTGTCGGGGCTTCACCCCTTTTCACGGCTGAGTGATGCTCCCGGGTGTGGAGGGGCACAGTGGGTGTACCCATCGTCTGCTGATGGGCGTTCAGGCTGTTTCCACTTCTGGCTACTGTTAATCACACTGCTGTGCACATGGGCAGCTTATGAATCATTGTTGAGATGGTGTCTCTCTCTCCGCCCTCACATCTACCATCTGCAAATCTCCCCACGCCCCAGCCCTCTAACGCCCGCTGCTGGCTGTCCTCTAGTCCTTGGAGCTGGACTTGGGCAGGGAGGTGACCACCACAGAGCCTCCACCCCGGCTGTGTTCAGTGCAGACTGGCTTAGACTGGAGCAGAGAAGGGCGAGGACGAAACTCGTGCCCACAGGAACACGTCCCCGGGGCTCACAGACAGCAGGCTGCGAGGCGTACCAGCTGGCGCCAGGCTGTCCCTGTGATCTTCACTGACAAAGATGCTAGGCTTTCACTTTCCCCTCAGGGTGAACCCTGAGCCCCCCGTGAGGGGCCGGCAGTGGATCGAGGAGGCGACGCCATCAGGAGGACCTGCAGAGCTGGCGGCAAAATGAGAGGGTGGGACCCTTTGTTCAAAAACTAGTACAAATTTCAGGACGGTGACAGCAGAGCCCTAGGGTGCAGACAGGGTTGCATGAAGCCGGGCCTGCCGACCCCCCCGCACACCCTGTCCTCAGAACTGCCGACGAGGCAGGCTCGGTAAATCTCAGACACAGACAACGAAAACACCAGGTGCAAGGTGCCCAGAGCTGTGAGGGAGAAATACATCACTGGAGGGAAGCAGACAGAACTTACAACGGTGGTGATCAGGGGCCTGCATGGATAGGACATCCGCCCACTCTTGTCATGGGCGGGACTTTTTTTCTTTTTCTTTCGGCTGTGCCGCCCAGCTTGCAAAATCGTAGTTCCCCAACCATGGATCGAACCTGTGCCCCTGGCGGTGGAAGCGCAGAGTCCTAACCCCTGGGCCGCCAGGGAAGCCCCCGGGCAGCACTTCTTATGACCTGTGAGCCCCACCTCATCCACACGCTTTCCTTTTCTTTTCCTTTTTTAAAAATCGAGACAGAATTCACCTACTATAAAATTCACCCTTTTTTTTTTTCAGTACGCGGGCCTCTCACTGTTGTGGCCTCTCCCGTTGCGGAGCACAGTCTCCGGACGCTCAGGCTCAGCGGCCGTGGCTCACGGGCCCAGCCGCTCTGCGGCATGTGGGATCCTCCCGGACCGGGGCACGAACCCGCGTCCCCTGAATCGGCAGGTGGACTCTCAACCACCGCACCACCACGGAAGCCCCAAAATTCACCCTTTTAAAGTGTCCAATTCGGGCTTCCCTGATGGCGCAGTGGTTAAGAATCCGCCTACCAATGCAGGGGACACGAGTTCAAGCCCTCGTCCGGGAAGATCCCACATGCCGCGGAGCAACTAAGCCCGTGCACCACAGCTACTGAGCCTGAGCTCTAGAGCCCGAGAGCCACAACTACTGAAGCCTGTGCACCTAGAGCCCGTGCTCTGCAACGAGAGAAGCCACCGCAATGGGAAGCCCGCGCACCGCAACGAAGGGGTAGCCCCCGCTCGCCGCAACTAGAGAAAGCCTGTGCGCAGCAACGAAGACCTAATGCAGCCAAAAATAAACAAATATTTATAAATAAATAAAGTGTCCAGTTCAGTGGCTTTTAGGAGATTCACAGGATTGTGCCATCATCGCAGTAATCCCGGGACAGTGTCGTCCCCGCTGAAGACACCCCCTGGTGTCCATCGGCATCACATGGTTCAAAGCTGAGTCCCCCCCGAGAGAGGCGAGACCCCAGACTGCAGGAATAGCGTGTGCTCTGCTCACCGTGGCAGCTCACGCTGCTGTCACCGCCGGCCCACAGGAGGTGCTCGCTGGTTCTGGGGATTCTGCACACTCCAGTCGGTGCCAAGGGCACAGACTGGAGAGCCCTGTGGATCTGGGGTGCGCAGGCCAGCCCCACACAGCTGCATGGTGTTAGGCGAGGCCCACTCCTGTCATCAAGTTCCAGGAGACCGTGACCTGCGTTTTTTGGTAATTCTTTTTGCTTTAACTGAAGTATACTTGATTTACAATATCATGTTAGTTTCAGGTACACAGCGTAGTACATACACACTGTGATTCAGTTATACATACACACAGACGTGTATATATTCTTTTTCAGATTCTTTCCCCTTATAGGTTATTACAAAATATTGAGTTCCCTGTGCTATACAGTAGGTCCTTGTTGGTTATTTATTTTATACATAGTAAGTAGTGTATATATGTCAATCCCAATTTATCTTTTCCCCCTATTTATCCTTTCCCCCACCCACCTTTCCTCTTTGGTAACCATAAATTTTGGAAATAAGTTCATCTGCATCCTTTTTTTTTTGGATTCCACATATAAGTGATATCACGTGGTATTTGTCTTTCTCTGTCTGACTTACTTCACTTAGTATGATCATCTCTAGGTTCCTCCATGCTGTTACATATGGCATTATTTCATGGTTTTTTAATGACTGAGTAATATTCCATTGTGTACATGTACCACATCCTCCTTCTCAATTCCTCTGTCCACGGACATTTAGGCTGCTTCCGTGTCTTGGCTATTGTAAACAGTGCTGCTGTGAACACTGGGGTGCGTCTGTCTTTGAATAATGGTTTTCTCAGGGTCTATGCCCAGAAGTGGGATTGCTGGATCATATGGTAACTCTATTTTTAGTTGTTTAAGGAACCTCCATACTGTTCTCCACAGTGGCTGCACCAACGTACATTCCCACCAACAGTGTAGGAGGGTTCGCTTTTCTCCACACCCCCTCTAGTATTTATTGTTTGTAGATTTTTTGATGATGGCCGTTCTGACTGGTGTGAGGTGATGCCTCATTGCAGTCTTGATTTGCATTTCTCTAATAATCAGTGACTTTGAGCATCTTTTCACATGCCTTCTGGCCATCAACCTCCATCTTGCTAGCAGACTGTCACCTTCTCAGCGTGCACGCTCTGGTGAAGCAATCGGCTGTGTCGGAGAGGCCCACGTGGCAGGGCTGAGGGTGCCCTCCAGCACAGCCAAAGAACCAAGGCCCCACAGGAGCTGAATCCTGCCTACAGCCATACGAACTTGGAAGCAGCAACTTCTCCAGTTGAGCCTTCGTATGAGACGCCAGCCCCGGCTGACACCTCGACTGTAACCAGTGAGAGAGAGGCCCTGAACAGAGGACCCAGCTAAACCAAACCCAGATCCCTGACGCACAGAAACTGTGAGATAATAAAAGTGTGGGGCTTCCCTGGTGGCGCAGTGGTTGAGAATCTGCTTGCCAATGCAGGGGACACGGGTTCGTGCCCTGGTCTGGGAAGATCCTACGTGCCGTGGAGCGGCTGGGCCTGTGAGCCATGGCCACTGAGCCTGCGCGTCCGGAGCCTGTGCTCTGCAATGGGAGAGGCCACAACAGTGAGAGGCCCGCGTACCACAAAAAAAAAAAAAAAAAAAAAAAAAAAAAATCAAAAAAGAGCCAACATTTAGGCTTCCCTGGTGGCGCAGTGGTTGAGAATCCGCCTGCCGATGCAGGAGACACGGGTTCGTGCCCCGGTCCGGGAAGATCCCACATGCCGCGGAGCAACTAAGCCCGTGAGCCATGGCCGCTGAGCCTGCGCGTCCGGAGCCTGTGCTCCGCAACGGGAGAGGCCACAACAGTGAGAGGCCCGCATACAGCAAAAAAAAAATAAAAAAATAAAAAAAATAAAAATAAAAAATAAAAGTGTGTTGTCACTAACTTTGTAGTGATTTGTTACACAGCACTAGCTAACTAGTACAATAGGAGACTATTTAAATAAATCATACAGTAGAATAATAGTTTCTGAACACATACATGCCAGCCTCTGTGCTGAGTTTTATGTATATATACACACATATATATATATATATCCACTTATTTAAATATATATATATAAACATATATAT
Organism: Kogia breviceps; assembly: GCF_026419965.1. Taxonomy (NCBI): domain Eukaryota; kingdom Metazoa; phylum Chordata; class Mammalia; order Artiodactyla; family Physeteridae; genus Kogia; species Kogia breviceps. The sequence goes on from NC_081313.1 coordinate 181,602,634, forward strand.
ATATATGCTCATTTAATTATCCTAACAAATATTATAATTCACTTCTTATGAAGGAAGAAATGGAGTCACAGAGGAAGAAAGTAAGTTGCTCAAGGTCACGTGTGAGCACAGCCAGGCCTTAAAGGCAGGTCGGACAGACCCCAGGCATGAATGCCTAATCATTTCCCAATACCGGACAGGCAGATGAGAAATATTAGATAAAGGTGAAATGATAAACAACAGCAGGGGTTGCCAAGCCCTGGCCCATGGGCCAAATCCAGCCTACTGCTTGCTTTTGTAAATAAAGTTTTATTGGCACACAGCCACTCCTCTTCGCTTCTGGATCGTCTGAGCCTGCTTCTGCGCTACAACCGCAGAATTGGGTAGTTGCCACAGAGAGTGAGAGGCCTGCAAAGCCAAATATACACGCTCTGGACTTTAGAGAATTAGTTTGACAATCCCTAAACCAGAGTTAGATTCCAGAGGGCTCTGCAGGCCAGGAACAGAGACATCCTAAAGTTTTTGAGCAGAGAGGAACACTGCAAAAACCACAGTGGTGCATCTCATGTCCTGGAATCCTCCAGCAGGGAGGTCCCAAATGTGAAGCGGCGTCACACTAACTGATTAATCATCATCTTCAAAGTTACAAAATAATAACTCTCGTAATAAAAAGAGAAACGAGGAGAAGGCACATGCAGCTTCAAGGCAAAGTCCTAGTTGGTTTTGAGTCACGACGCCGGCGTTTCACGTCTTGCTTCAGAAGGACTTCCCTGCAACTAAGGAGCCTGCCTGCCGCAATTAAGACCTGGTGCAACCAAATAAATAAATAAATATTTTTTTAAAAAGGACCTCCCTAATTCCCCAAATTTTCCTTTTAAAAATCTTTCACTTTGGAATAATTGTGGATTTAGAGAAAAGTTGTGAAGCTAGTACAGAGCGTTCCCAAACCCCCCCACTCGGCCTCCCTCATGTTAACATCTTAGAGCAGAGGTCGGCCATCCTTTCCACAAAGGACCAGATGTTCACTATTCACGATTTGTCAGCTCCAGGCTCTCTGCTGCATATTCCTGTTTGTTCGTTTCAACCCTTTAAAAATGTAAAAGGGGGCTTCCCTGGTGGCGCAGTGGTTGAGGGTCCGCCTGCCGATGCAGGGGACACGGGTTCGTGCCCCGGTCCGGGAGGATCCCGCGTGCCGCGGAGCGGCTGGGCCCGTGAGCTGTGGCCGCTGAGCCTGCGCGTCCGGAGCCTGTGCTCCGCAACGGGAGAGGCCACAGCGGTGAGAGGCCCGCGTACCGCAAAAATAATAATAATAATTAAAAAATTTTAAAAATAAAAATGTAGAAGGCACTTAGCTCCTAAGCTGTATAAAAATAGGCCAAGGATAAACAGTATGCTGCATCCATACGGTGCGATGTGATTCAGCCTCTTGTAAAGGAAGAAGATTCTGACACCTGATACCACATGGATAAACGTTGAGGATATGATGCTCAAGGAGCCAGACAGAGAAGGACAAATACTGTGGATTCCACTCACCTGAGGTCCCTAGAGGAGTCACATCCACAGAGACAGGAAGTAGATGGTGGGGGCTGGGGGAGGGGCTGGGGAGTCAGCGTTTCATGGGGACAGAGCTTCAGTCTGGGAAGATGAGAAAGTTCTGGAGACGGACGGTGGGGACGGCTGCACGACAGTGTGAATGTGCTAGTGCCGCTGAGCTGCACGCTTAAAAATGGTGAAGATGGCAAATTTTATATTATGTATATTGTACAGGATAAAAATTAATTAATTATAATTTAAATAGCTAATTAATACAATTTTTAAAACAGGCCAATGTAGGCTGGATGTGGCCCCCAGGCTCATTTGCCAACCTCTGATATCCATCACCACGGTATGCGTTTGTCACCACCAAGAAGCCAACATTACTACATTACTACCAGCTCCACACTTTATCCAGATGTCACTGGTTTCTCCACAAATGTCCTTCTCCGGTCCCAGAATCCCATCCAGATCCCACAGTGCATTTAGGCACCTCCCTCTTCTTGAACTGAGTTCTCTCTGGAGCCTCATTTTAGGAAAATCTAGAGCCTCCGGGCCACTCTGCAAGAAAGGTCAGGTGAAGGAGGGGTGGCAACGAGGAAAGCTGGCGGTTGCCGCTCGGGGCCTGGCGTGCGCACACTGCCCTAGCGCTGTCACGTTGGGTCACGGGAGCAGCACATCGGGTGCCAGGCGGGACCACCACCAACACCGGCCATGTGGCCGCCCCGGAGCTCGGGAGACCTGACAGCCAGGAAGGGGCCACTGCAGCACGTCTCTCCCGCTAATCTCTGTGTGGATGGATGTGAGCTTCCTGTTCTCCGGGCACAGTCCCAGCAGTGGAACCTCGGGGTCATTTGGCAAGTCCACACTGGACGTTCTGAGGAACTGCTGGACTGTTCTCCAAAACGGCTGCTCCATTCTTCCTTCTCGCCCCTTCTCGGCCAGGTCCTCAAAAATCATAGTATTGGGCTTCCCTGGTGGCGCAGTGGTTGAGAGTCCGCCTGCCGATGCAGGAGACACGGGTTCGTGCCCTGGTCCGGGAAGATCCCACATGCCGCGGAGCAACTAAGCCCGTGAGCCATGGCCGCTGGGCCTGCGTGTCCGGAGCCTGTGCTCCGCAACGGGAGAGGCCACAACAGTGAGAGGCCCGCATACCGCAAAAAAAAAAAAAAAAAAAAATCATAGTATTGCTTTTATTTAATTATTTGTTTCTTTAAAATCTTTATTTTATTATTTTATTTTTATGACTTATTTTAAATTCTTATCTCATTATTTTATTATTTTAAAATTATTTTTATCTTCTTTCATCATATATTATTTTTATTACTTAAAAACGTTCATAGCAGCACTATACACAGTAGCCAAAACATGGAAACAACCTAAATGTCCATCAACAGATGAATGGATAAAGAAGATGTGGTGTATATATCCGATGGAATACTATTCAGCCATAAAAAAGAATGAGGGACTTCCCTGGTGGTCCAGTGGTTAAGAATCCGCCTTCCAATGCAGGGGATGCAGGTTCGATCCCTGGTCTGGGAACTAAGATCCCACAGGCCATGGGGCAATTAAGCCTGTGTGCCACAACTACAGAGCCCACGCCCTGTGGAGCCTGCATAGCACAACTAGAAACAAGCCTGCATGCCACAACTAAGACCCGATGCAGGCAAAAATAAATACATAAATATTTTAAAAATAAGAAAGAAATAATGCCATTTGCAGCAACATGGATGCAACTAGAGATTATCATACTAAGTGAAGTAAGTCAAAGACAAATATCATATGATATCACTTACATAAAATATGATACAAATGAACGTATTTACAAAGCAGAAACAGACTCACAGACAGAAACAAACTTATGGTTACCAAAGAGGATAGGGGGTGGGGGAGGGATAATTTAGCAGTATGGAATTAGCAGATACTACTACATATAAAATAGATACACAAGGACCGACTGTATAGCACAGGGAACTATATTCAGTATCTTGTAATAAAGTACAATGGAAAAGAATCTGAAGCTGTACACCTGAAACTAACACAATATTGTAAATCAACTATAGTTTAATAAGTAAAATTTTTTAAAAAAGAACAACAGTAGTATTTGGTATGTGTGAAAAACATATTTACAAAAGTGTGATTTCTGTTCACTGCACATATTCCATGGTATAGCCTGGTGATTTTCTGTCTTTACAAACTGTTCACTGATCTGGCAAAGAAAATTGCCTCGACATGAATAAATAAGTATTCGTTCATTAGCTGTGCTTAATTAACACAAATAAAACTGATGAACCCCCCCAAAATTATTTTTATCTTCTTTCATAATTACTCATTGTTATTTTTTTCCTTATTCTATTCGTTTTATCGGAATAATTCATTATAATTTTATTATTACTACTTCATTTTCTAATTATTATGGTTTGTATGGGTCTGGCCTGTCTAGTCTTGGAAGGTCAGGTAATGACCCATCGGGCAATTTTGACCGAGTGGAGGGTAGGAACTAGGAACCCTCTCCGTTTTCGTAGCAGACGGAGCTCTCTGATTTGAAGAGGTTTGCACCCGATGAGGGGTGGGTTCCTGCTTGAACACCCAGGAGGCCGACGCTGACAGGGACCTCCACCCATGCAAGGTCATATGCGTGCGGCAGCCCCACTCTCGTGTGGGGTGTTCCAGGAAAATGCTTTTTCTTTCCTTTTTTTAATTGTTGTTTTTCACTTCGCACCTAAAGCGATAGGAGCTGGAGACCAACCACCTGCGGTTCTTAATTCCCGATTCGCTGAGCCCGGGTGGGCGGGGGGCGGGGCTCAAGCATCTCATCAGGACCCGGATGGAAAAGCACAGGACCTTTCGCAACGCGGCCGCAGGGAGGTGCACTGGTGTGACCGCCTCGGACGCCAGACGTTCATCCCCGTCTCAGGGGCCTTAACTTATTCCCATCTGCAGAGTCGCTTTCACCACATAAGGTGACACATTCACAGGTTCTGGGGATCGGGACACGGATGTCTTTGGGGGGGTCCCTTATTCTGCCGACTGCACACTTTAACACCCGACGATGTGAGTGACTCTAGCCCTAGAACACTGCATTTAAAAGCAGGTCCCCAGGACTTCCCTGGTGGCGCAGTGGTTAAGAATCCGCCTGCCAATGCAGGGGACAAGGGTTCGATCCCTGGCCCGGAAAGATCCCACATGCCGCGGAGCAACTAAGCCCGCGAGCCACAACTACTGACGCACGCTCGCCTAGAGCCTGTGCTCCGCAACAAGAGAAGCCACTCCAACAAAAAGCCCATGCACTGCAACGAAGAGTAGCCCTGCTCGCCGCAACTAGAGAAAGCCCAGGGGCAGCAACGAAGACCCAATGCAGCCAAAAAATTTTTTAATAAATAAATTTATAAACAAAAAATTTTTTTAAAAAATAAAAGTACTCTAAAAAGCGGCCGGTTAGAAGAGGGACGAATTAGGAGGGTTATACCGAGAACCAGGAACTCTGATGAGAGAAAGAAAGAAAAGGAGGGAGGAGGGAGCCCATCATAGCCCAGATGACGGCTCTGCGCTCACACCTGACCAGCCGATTCATCAGGCTGTTGTGAGCAGGACCCAGACACAAGCTGGGTCAATCCTGGCCAAATGGATTTTCTACGTGTCCCCCAAAGCCCCTGCCAGTATCATAACAAGATCATACCATCAGGATCAAGACTTTCTGGCCACTCCAACCTGGATTAACCTACTCCGGAGCCATCCCCAGGCCCGGGGACCATGGAGGCCCCACGAGCGGATCAGACAAGAGCCCTAATAGAATCACGCCCTGGGATTACTCCCAAATCTCACTTGGCCGATGGAAAGCATATTCTGGCCAGTGCTGAGCTGATTTCTACAAGATCGCGCCGGGCAGCAGGCAACCTCTTTCCTTCTCTCGTTGCCCGGGCCAGACTCCGCGCATCAGCCTGACCCTCACCCATTCCCGTCACCACTCCCTGCCTGGGAGATTCAGTCCCTTCCACCTCCGGCGTGAAGCTTTCGGCGAGGCCCCTCTGCTCCCCACTGCGTGGAACGCGGAGATGGGACCATAGAAACTTGTCCTCCACCCACCCTGTTGCCGTCGTCAAAGCTTTGTGGGGAGGAGGGTGAAAGTGGCTAAAATAAGTGGACAAAAGGCATCCCAAGTAGGGTTCCAGGAATTGCAACTCCACCCAGATTGCCCTGGGAATTGACTGTGCCCCTAATTCCTGATAAAGTCACAATCTCAGTCACTCCATAGAGCCTCTCTCTGTGGTGGCAGGTGGTGTGCCCTTTATTTCTTTTAGGGACACTGGGTGACTAATGTTCCCCCCCTGACCGATTTCCAGAGCTACGTTCACCTGCTGTGGCAGCGTCTCCAATGCACCCAGCCTCCTGAGATTCACGGCCCTCCTGCAGTCTCCTCCCGCTCAGTATCAGGGTCTTCGTGACTAATTCCACATGACAGCCGTGACAGCAGGTCACTTCTGAGATCAGTCATAAAAGATGTGTGGCTTCTGTCTGCTCTCAGGGAGCCAGCCACCATGTAGTGAGGAGGTTCAAGCAGCACCGTGGGGGCCCATGTGGACAGGAGCCATGTGAGGGGCCATCCTGGAAGCAGCTCCTCTGGCTCCGTCGAGCCTTCAGATAAGGCAGCCCTGGCTGACGTGTGCTTTATAGACTCCCGAGGGACCCCGAGCCAGCACACCAAGTTAAGCTGTTTCCAAGTTCCGGACCCATACAAACTGTGAGAGAGTCAATGTTGGTTGTTTAAACTAAGTTTTTAGGGTAATTTGTTACACAGCAAGAGGTGACTGATACACCTGCCATCTGGGCTGATTCACCAGACAGCTCCATGTATATTTTTTTCAACCAGTACGATTTTCTGATGGCAAGCAACTAACAGCATTGGATTTTTCATTTTCTTGTTTTCCCATCTATAGACCCGATCATCTGGGCGGACACAAGAGACTAACGGGACACAGTAAATTCAACGAGGGGAGAGCGGTAGAACAACTGGGACAAGACAAGGAAGCCTTTGGGGTCTCACAGATCATCAAGAAATACCAGTAGCTGGTTCTGAGACTGCACAAATCCACTGCCATGATCTGCTTCCCTCTAAAGCAGGGTCTTGCCCTCGGCCCTCCTGACATGGGGGCCTGTCGTTCTGTGGGGGGCCGTCCTGGGTACTGTGGGGTGCGGAGCAGCATCCCTGGTCCCCACCCACTCATGCCAGGAGCCCCTCCACCAGCTGTGATAAGCACAGATGTGCCCAGGCGTGACCCAGTGTCCCCTGGGAGGCGAGACTGCCCCCAGGGGAGACCCTCTGCTCTGGCATGCCCCTCACGTGCCGGAATGGCAGGGACCCAGCACCCGGCGACGGGCAGGTCCTCCTGGCCCAGGCCCCTTTTGGGAACCGAGTGGGTGGGCCCGGGAGGTCTGAGCCCCCTTCCCGTCCCACAGCGACATCCCACCAGTGTGTGGCAAGCGCACCTTCCCTCACTGGAGGCTCAATATAGACACGCACTGCAGTTATCACCCCAGCCTTCACTCATCACCACAGCAACCATCTAAATGTGTCACCCTGAGGAGCTCTGATTGCATGAAGTGGGAGGAGAAGCCTGGGGGCTGGGGGATGGCAGCCTGAGCCTCGCCACCTGAGCTCCTGAGCCCCGGCAGAGACTCGCAGGGAGGCACCCAGGGCAGACACGCTGCTCCAAAGCCACGGGACTGAACAGATCAGGGGCCAGCACACCCCAATCAGACGGGACAAAAGGTCCTGGCATGCTTGACCCAGGGGCTAAAGGTCTCTGGGGCTCAGCAGAAAGGGGGGAAGGAGGCTGCTGCCCTCAGCTCTGTGTCCTGGTGCCTTAGGGACTCCCAACCCTCCTCCATGTAACACAAGGTAGGGTCTCCCTGCTTTTTACCGTCTGACCCCCGGGGGTTGATTCTGCTTCTTGATGTGAGCAGGAACGGACTCAATATTTTCCCACATAATTAATACAGGGTCTCCCCCATCAGCCCTGCTGACACTGGGCGGGTCCTCCTCTGTGGGGGGGCCGTCCTGGGTGCTGTGGAGGTACAGCAGCATCCCCACCCCCATCCACTCAAGGCCCAGGGCACCCCCAGTGTGACAACCGCAGACGTCCCCAGACCCCTCCCAGGGTCCCCCTGGGCACAGGATCACCCCACTGTGCTAGGCAGCAGTCATCAGAGCCCCCCCCAGCCCCGGTGCTGTACCGTATGGGGGACGGGCAACTGCTTTGGGAAGAGGACCAATTTCCGACAGAAAAAAAAAAACAAAAAAAACCATGTACACACAGATTTCGTTTTCCACTCAAAATTAAAATAGCTTCACTCAGTCCCCCGGAAGGGGTTGGCTGGGGACAGATATTCCTGCATCTGAGAGGCAGCCTGGGCAGCGTTCAGTCCCACCTCCATGACTGACTAAGGCCCGCCTGTGCCTCAAGTTCCAAATCTCTGACATGGCAATGACGTCAGCACCCCACACCTGAGCAGGTTGGTTTTTTCAGATTAAATAAGTGAACATCTGTAAAATGCAGAAAGCAGTGCCTGGCATATTGTTAATAGCGTATAACTTCTTTATCAGTAGGACTTCTTCATAACATTAGAGCACCTATTAACTGCTCTGTTGACAGGGCCAGGGCTCCGCAAAGCGTTTCTGTGAAGGGCCAGCGGCAAACCCTTTTGGCCACTGTCGCTGCTACGGGACTTGGCCAGTCATCGACCAGTGGGTGAGGCTCTGGGCCGACAGACGTTTACAAACCCAGGTGGCTTGGATCCGGCCCAGAGGCTGCAGCTTGCGACCCCCAGACTGGACGATGGTCTATGAGGAGGTGGCGCCAGTGCTCACACGGAGGCACCGCTGCAGAGGGAAACTAGACCCCGGCTCCTAACCAGAAGGACCCCGCTGCGCCCTCACCATCACCCAGCAAGATCATCCCAGGCCACGTGCAACACGCACGAAACCTCACCGCCCCCGAGGCGTCATTTCTCTTAGATTCAGAGAAGGGGCTGTTGCCTCCCCGTCACCTTGAAAACAATCCACGGGCCGACTCCTGTTAGCAAATACCTCCTCTTTATCAACCTTGGCTGCCTTTAAAGGCATCCAAAATATCTCGACTTGGTGAGCAACATATTTTCTTATCATTCTAGATAGGGCAGTTTACCGTCTGCAAAATCGCCACCGGTAACGGCCCCAAGTAATCCTTCCCTAGAGGGAGAAATGGTTCCTGGGGACAGAGTCTGAGGAAACCTCTAGAAGATGTGACAACTCAGTGCCCTGTGGGTCCTGCACGCGTCCTGGGGCAGAAAAGGGGCATCAGGGGAAAATTAAAGAAACCCAAATGAAGTAGGGACTTTAGTTAATAATGACATATCAGTATTTGGTTTCTTAATTGGGACAAATGTACCAGATCTGATGTAAGATGTTAAGAACAGGGGGGACTAGTTGCGGGGGCGGGGGGCGGGTACGTGGGAACTCTCTGTACTGTCTTCCCCATTCTCCTGTGAATCTAGAACTAGTCTGAAATGAAAAGTTCATTTAAGAAGAAAAAGGGAAGGAGGGAGTGATGACAATTAGCTACTTATGTTCGAGAAGGCTTTGAAATGTGATTGAGGGAACATTAAGTTCCTGTGACAGCATCCAATAATGACAGGGTTATATAAAGCCCAGAAAAGAAAAGACGCTAAGAACAGGATATGCCAATCAGCAGGGGAAGTTTGCTCTCAGGAAAGGAGTGAGGAGGGGGAGAAAAGACAGGTGGCTGAGTGGCTCCTGCGACAGCCATGGTGGACCCCGGCACACGGGCTGCTTCACGTGAGGAATCTTCTGGAACATCCCAGGCGGATCCGGGTAACGTGGCGCATCCACTCGGAAGGCCATGGAGCCCAGGCGGTGCTGGAGCGAGGCCTGCTGAGCGCGCAGCCAGCGCCTGGGCCTGGGGGAGGGCAGCGGTTTTATGGATGGAGAGTTCCGGAACATGAGGGTGAAGCCGTAGTCCAAAGAAAGCCAGACAGACAGCTAATACGACTCGGCACCCTGGTCTTTGCAAGGTGACTTGTTGGACACTTTTATCTACATCAGGGTTTCTTCCTCCCGGCCTTGCAGACATTCAAGGCCGGGTCATCCCCCTGTCAGGGGCGTCCTCGGTGCTGCGGGGTGTGGAGCAGCCTCCCTGGCCCCCACCCCCTTGATGCCAGGATCGCCCTGAGTCGTGACAACCACAGATGTCTCCGGACAGTGTCCCCTGTGGCAGGACATCCCAGATGAGAACCGCTGACCTACGATAGCTAACAATCTACACACGGGTCCACAGGAGCGTAATTATCCTCACTCTCCAGATGGGGAAACTGAGGCTCCGAGAGGCAGTAAAGCCAGCCTTCGGGGCTTCCCTGGTGGCGCAGTGGATGAGAATCCGCCTGCCGATGCAGGGGACACGGGTTCGAGCCCCGGTCCGGGAAGATCCCACATGCCGCGGAGCGGCTGAGCCCGTGAGCCATGGCCACTGAGCCTGCGCGTCCGGAGCCTGTGCTCCTCAATGGGAGAGGCCACAACAGTGAGAGGCCCGCGTACCACAAAAAAAAAAAAAAAAAAAAAAAAGCCAGCCTTCGGCCACCAAGTTGGGAGGAAGCCTCGGAAGGAGATGGGCAGTGCTGATCTATCAGCCAAATCCTGCCCGCCCCTTGTGTTTGTAAATAAAGTTTTGCGGAAACACAGCCACGCCCATTCACTGATACCGCTGCAATGACACTCGCTCCTACAAAGGACCAGCTGGCCCATAAAGCTGCAAATATCTGCCCCCTGGCCCTTCACAGTGTTCCCTGGCTCTGCACAAAGTCCCCTCTCACCGCTCAAGGCCCTGCAGGTTTCTCTTCTCAGACTCGGTGCTCGCTGAAGGTTCTGCTGGAGGAATGAAGGCGGCAGAGGCAGCCTCCCTGGAAGCGAAAGGAGTTCGGGCTGGTTCTGCCTGGCTCTGGCCAAGGGGGCCTGCCCCACAATCTATCCGCTCCTCGGCCAGAAGGGGGTCTGCCCACTCCCCCACTGCCAGCCCCGCCCCAGCCCGGCCCCAGGGAGCGCGTGTCATAGTAGGTGTGCGGGACTGTCAGGGTGACTGGCGGCTGGCAGCCCGCCAGCCTGTTTGCCTTTGAGGCTGCGGTGCGTGGGCTGCACTGTCATCTCAACCTCGCTCTCACGTGGGATGGAGCCAGGCTTCTGCTCTGTGCTCTGGTGTGGGTGGGAACCACGTCTCCATGACCCTGCAAGGTCAGCCCTGCAGCCTCTGGAGGGTAGAACGTGCTGAGCGAGGACGGACACAGCTGCCCCAGCTCATTTGCCCGGAGCCCCAGCTGCCTCGGTGCAGCTCTGGTCCCGGTGCTGAGACCCACAGAATATGCTTTCATCTGAAGGTCACCTTTGGCCAGGCTTTCTCCTCATCAGCACTGCGGTCACTTTCTGGGATGCAGCAGCATCCCTGACCCCACCCCGTCGATGCCAGGAGCACCCCCCAGTCGTGGCCACCACAGATGTCCCCAGATGTCATCCAGTGTCCCCTGGGGGCAGAATCACCCTGAGTGAGAGCCCCTGGGTTAGGGATTCCACGGACCCCCAGGAAGCTGTGCGTCCCGTGACCGTCTGACCTCTGAGGTCCTGGGATGCCGCACACATTTAAATACACACCTGAGTGGGAGGGAGGGGAGGTGACTCACGGACAGTGGGGGTGACCCTGGCTTACACCATCTGACCATCGGGGATTTATTCTGGTGTCTAGTAAGAGCTAGGGACCTAGCTCAATTGTTTTTCCAAATAACTAACACAGGATTTCTCCCCGTTGGCACTGTGGACACTTGGGGCCAAATCATTCTCTGTGGGGCTGTCCTGGGCACTGTGGGGTGTGGAGCAGTGTCCCTGGCCCACCCACTCAATGCCAGGAGCCCCTGGTCTTGACAACCACCGATGTCCTCAGATATGGCCCAGTGGCAAATATGGAAACCACTTGCTGCATTGAAAGTAACTCCTTGGCAGTAAGTGCTGGACTCTACCCGTCACTCAGAGACCAAACTAGGGAGGCAGAGATGAGATGAAACCAAGAGTCAGGCCGCAGCAAGCCGGGCACCTCTGGATGTTCCACACCTGACAAGTTCCAAATATGTGGTTTGCTGGGGGGTTCTGTTTTGGTTTTCCAAACCTTGTTTACTTCATGACCTGACCCTCACCAACTGTATTCATATCCTGGGGTTGGCCGCAACAAATGACCACAGGTGGGGCGGCTTCAAACCACAGAAATGTATCCTCTCCCAGTGCTGGAGGCCAGAAGCCCGAGATCAAGGTGTCCGCAGGGCTGGTTCCCGCGGAGGCTGTGAGGGAGGAAGTGCTTCCTGCTCTCTCCCGGCTTTCGGAGCTGCCGGTGATTCTTAAGGAATTCTTAAAGTTCTTGACCTGTAGACACATCAGCCCAATCTCTGCCTCTGTCATACACGGCCTTCTTCTCTGTGTGTCTGAGTCTTCACATGGCCTTCTTGCAGGGACACCATCCACTAGATGTAGGGCCCACCGAAATCTGTATAACTTTTTTTTTAGTACACTTTTTTTTGGCTGCACCGGCCTATGGGGTCTTAGTTCCCCAACCAGGGATCAAACCCGTGCCCCCTGCATTACAAGACGAAGTCTTAACCACTGGACCACCGGGGAAGTCTCCCAGCATGACTCATTTTAACTAGTTACATCTGCAGAGACCCTGATTCCAAATGAGGCCTGATGCCCAGGTGCCAGGGGTTAGGACTGGAACATATCTTTTGCGGGGAACACAGTTCAGACCACAGCACTACCTCTTTGGCCTTCCCTCCTGCTCTCCCAGCCTCACCCCAAGCCCCAGCTCTCCTGACCCCCACGTATGCCGGGCCCCGAGCCGCGTCCTTCGCGCCGATCACAAAGTGCTCCCGTGTAACCGGTTCGGCATCCACCACGCTCCCCTGACTCCCCGACGTCTCCTGGAGGGCTGTGTGCTGGGTAGCAGCTCGCCCGGGAACATTCCCCCCTCGAGGCCTGAGGAGGCCGCGCGCCGAGCTCCGTGCCCCTCCCGCGCTCACGAGTTTGAGGCAGGCGGACGGGTGATGGCGATGTGGGTCCCTGGAGACACGACACCTGGCTTGTAGGCAGGGGGCGCTGCTCCCGGCCCAGCTGCCACCACGAGGGAAGTGGCCCGATGACCTCAGCTCCTCTTAAGTGTCCTGAGAAGCTGGGAGGGCGGCGGTTGTTGTCTTTAAGCGTTAAAGTTCCCGATTTGGGCCGCGTCGCGCCCGGTATGCGGGATCTGAGTTCCCCAACCGGGGATCGAAGCGTGGGGTCTTAACCACTGGGCCGTCGGGGAAGCCCCCCAACTTGTACGTTAAAGACTGCTCTGTGGAGATGAAGTCCGTGTGGATTTCGGCTCCGGAAATCTAACTCCGAGAGGCGGCAGTGTTGTCTTAGGCAGTCAATGCACGCGCAACCCCATCTGCTGTCACTCACGTTAGGAGCCTAGGCGCCCCAAGACACAGGCAGCACACAGAACATCTCCGCATATAACTTACTGGGCATTGGCCACGGCTTTCTAGAAATGCAAACTTGAAGCTTTCAGCTGAGCTTTTGGCCCCAGGAATTAGCTTTTAATTATAAGGAAAGCAACTAGGCACTTTTGCCTCTGCCATTTTTTTTTTTTTTTTTTTTTTTTGCGGTACGCGGGCCTCTCACTGCTGTGGCCTCTCCCGTTGCGGAGCACAGGCTCCGGACGCGCAGGCGCAGCGGCCATGGCTCACGGGCCCAGCCGCTCCGCGGCATGTGGGATCTTCCCGGACCAGGGCACGAACCCGTGTCTCCTGCATCGGCAGGCGGATCCTCAACCACTGCGCCACCAGGGAAGCCCTGCCTCTGCCATTTTTATTTAACGTTCTATCACTGCATTTTCTCACATCACTAAGTATTCTTTGAAAACATAGTTTTTCATGGCTGCCCATGATATATTAACATTGAGTTAATGTATCATAACTGATGAACTAATTTCCTTACGATTGGCCACTTAGACTGTTCCCGTTTTTTGCTTTATAAATAATGCTGCTGCGAGCATCTTTATGCCAATCTAATTACTTTAGAGTAATTATCTGTAATTACTGATGTATTTCTTTTTTTTTTTTTTTTTGTGGTATGCGGGCCTCTCACTGTTGTGGCCTCTCCCGTTGCGGAGCACAGGCTCCGGACGCACAGGCTCAGCGGCCACGGCTCACGGGCCCAGCCACTCCGCGGCATGTGGGATCCTCCCAGACCGGGGCACGAACCCGTATCCCCTGCATCGGCAGGCGGATTCTCAACCACTGCGCCACCAGGGAAGCCCTGATGTATTTCTTAATACATATTTTTAGAGATGGCATTAAGGGATCAGAGACCGTTACATATTTCTAAGGTTCCCGGAAACACACTACTAAATTATTGTTGAGAAAGATTATGCCACCTTATACTATCTTTCTGTCCACACCCTCATCAACACGGGTATGACTTTTATTAATAGTCACCATTTTAGGGGACTTCCCTGGTGGTCCAGGGGTTAGGACCCCGGCTTCCACTGCAGGGGACATGGGTCTGATCCCTGGTTAGGGAACTAAAATCCCACACGCCACCGAGTGCGACCAAAAAACAAAATAGAAAAAAAAAATATTCACAATTTTAAAGGTGAAAAGTGGAGCCTTCTATTTTTTTTAATAGATTTTTTTTACTTTGGAATGATTTTAGATTTGTGGAAGAGTTACAAAGATAACACAGAGATCTCCTGTTTATCCTTCACCCAGCTTCCCCTAATGTTAACTCACATAACCAGGGTGCATTTGTCATACATCAACGTTGCTATGTTATTATTAACCAAGCTCCACGGTTTATTCAGATTTCACTCGTTTTCCCACTACTGGCCCTCTTCTGTGTGTCACCCTTACATCTCCATTTTGCTGATGAGAAGATGGAGGCTCAGAGAACTTAAGTGACTTACCAAAGTCACAGAGCTGCTGAGTGGTACAGCCTGGATGCAGCCCACACCTGAAGGGCTCCAAACCCAGGAGTACTCCAAGCATGTCTCCCTCCCTCTCATCCCATCCTAAGTCACCCTTGAAACAAGCAAAGGCTGGTCTCCAATTCTCCATTAACACATGAGGTGATCCAAGGCAAGGAGCCGGGTGATTAACCACCATGAAAGAACTAAGTAGGCATCCTTCTCTTCAAACAGCCACCTTGAGAAACTATTTCCAAGCAATATGCCATCTCATGACATTTCTGGATGCATCCTCAGAAATCAATCTCAGAGACAAAGCAAAAATCTTATACCGAAGAAATACACTCCTGTGACTTGGCAATAATAATATCTCCCATTCAAGCAAAATCAACCCTGTTCTTGTTGGGCCATCCACCTTACTCACCACTGAGGGACCTTTGGCTGGGTGGAGGGCACTCTAAATGGTCCCCCAGCGACCCCCAACTCCTGGTCCCCGTGCCTGTATCACTGCCCCCACCCCCGCTGAGTGAGCGCAGGACCTGTGACTTGCTTCTAACCACTAGAATACGGCATTGGCTGGGGATGTCATTTTCATGACTATCGCGTGCGAGAATGTAACTTCCACCTTGCTAGCAGACTCTCTCCTTTGCTGCTGTGATGAACAGGTTTCCATGCTGGGGAGGCCCACTGGCCAACAGCCAAAAAACTGAGAACAGCCTCCAGCCAACAAGAAACTAAACCATGCCAACAGCCACATGAGTGAGCTTGGAAGCAATCCTTCTCCAGCTGAGATAAGACAGCAGCCCAGGCCTACGATCTGACTGCAGCCTGAGAGACCCCGAGCAGAAGACCCAGCTAAGCTGCACCTGGATTCCTGACCCACGGAAACGGAATCTGTGAGACGATAAACGTGTGTTGTTTCAAGCCACCAAGTTTGTGGCGACTTGTTATGCAGCATGAGCAGGCTAATGCGGACTGCTTCCAAATTCAAATCTACCCTCTAAAGGTGAAAATCTGACATGTATTTGAAACATACAAATTTGTATATTTGAAATATACAAAAGCAGGGCAGCCTGCTCTTGAAGGCAATCACATCTATGCAAGGTTCCAAGGACAAGGTCTCCCAAGGTGACTGTTTGAAGATGGAGAGGACACCTGCTTTGATGTGAAATCTGGGGGTGGTGAATTATCCTTAGCTCACGATCATAACCAGATTTTCACACTCAGTAGCATATACTACATCAGGCCGTTTTTCTGCATTATCAGGTTTGAAAGCTGTGCTGTTGTGTGTCACCAAAAATAAAAACTGATTCAGAAAACAATGCTATATGTTTATATATATGTATATATATATCGTACTACTTTTCTTAAAACAGAACTGCCAGAACGCCTCCCCCTCTGGCTGAGACCAGAATAGATAAAAGTCCAGATTTTTACACACTTGGGATTGCCAATGTTTTAACACATGAGAACATTCCATGGGGCTGCAAACTGCTTTATATTCTTCAAATATTTCCTGACTGTGCCAGCCACCCTGACAGGTGGTCATATTCATAAATGAATTGAAACAGATCACATTCTTGGGGACAGATGCGCGGTGGAAATAAAGGGTCTCTCTGCCACAGAGGGGGCCTCATTAAACCCCTGGACCATCACAGGAAACAGGAGTCTGGCTTTTATGAGACATCCAGGCTCAGGGAATACTGGAAGGGAGAATGCCATGGCCAAGTTCAGTGTTATCCATTGAAAACCCGTGACTGCAAAGACCAGGAAATGCTGGCCAGCAAGGGGAGAAAGAGGTCGCTCGCTCGGAGCTAAAAAGGCAGGGAACATTATTTACCAAACCAGGCTGGTGAGAGGCTGCAAATCTCAGCTTGCGTGGCCCCTCTTCTGAGGACAGCTCTGAAGGACAGCCATGACCTAAACTGGTTCATATGTGGGCTTCACCCCACAGCTGGGTAACAGTTCCCCAAGATCCTGTAGGATACCAAGAAAAACTTACATTCGCATATATTACACAGAGGTTCTCAATGAAGAAGAGAAACAAGTTTGCCCCCAGGGGACACTGGGCCATGTCTGGGGACATCTGTGGTCGTCACAACTGGGGGGCTCCTGGCATCGAGTAGGTGGGGGCCAGGGATGCTGCTCCATCACCCCACAGTGCCCAGGACGGGCCCCCAGAGAACAACCCGGCTCCACCGCAGCCCCGATGTCAGCAGCGGGGAGGCTGAGAAAGCCGACCCAGCCTGGCCCTCAGGGCTAGAGGGACTCATTCGTCTTTATTACAGACCCAAATCTATGTCATCCCCGCAGAGGAAAAACAGCCGCTTAATTACATTTCCATACGTGCTACCAAGAATTTTTCTAGGGAAGATGGTTTGGGAACATCATCTGGAGGCAGAACATTCCAGGCAGTGCTGAGTCAGTGTGGGGCTTCAAGCTTCACTCTGATGTCAACGGGCATCACAGAGCAGCCAACAATTCCAAACATGTTATCTTTGGCTTTGATCCCATTACATACCAATTCTGCCCCCACCCTACCCCAGGGACACTGGACAATGTCTGGGGACATCCGTGGTCATCATGACTTGGATCGAGTGGGCAGGGCCAGAGAGGCTGCTCCACACCCCACAGTGCCCAGGACGGCCCCCCAGAGGATGACCCAGCCCCACTGTCAGCAGGGCCGAGGGGGGGACCCTGCTTTGGAGGCAATGAGCCTGGAGAAGTTCCGGCGTGGAGGGTGAGGAACGAAGACGGCGGGGATTGCACCCGCGAGACAATGCAGGTGTCTACGGCGCACAGATATTCACCCGCCCACCAGCTACTCCCGGGTAACCGGACGCTGCCCTAGCAGTGAGCGAGCATGGCCTGTGCGCTGCCAACCTTCCACAGATGTCAGTGCAAATGTCCCTTTGGCTCAAAGGACAAGTCCATCCTTGTGACACCCTAAGGCCCTCTTGCCCCGTCCAAATATCTCTCATCCTCTGGCCCAAAAATCAGGCAGAGAGAAAGTCATCCAGTGGCTAAGCAATCACTCCAACCCCAAAGTCTCACTATGCCACAAGGCCACCTGCATTCCACCAGGTTCCAGAAGGTTCCAGAAAGTTCCATAATTCTTGACCTCTCACCTCCCCCACATCCTACCCCCTCTCCAAGCCCCCTTCCTGAAAGGAGGGCAGGACTTTCAACAATCCCACAGCCTTGCCTCACTCACTGCTTTCTGCCAGGGACCGCAGAGCACCTGCCGTCCTTCTAAGTTCCATGCATGTCCGGTTAGGGCCCAGGGTTGGCAGGACCTATGTCCAAGGTGTGACTGTTCAGCAGCCCCAGACGCAGAGGAATTCACGCCCCTGTGCCAGACTCTCAAGGACGGGGCTTAAAACGAGAACGTGTCAGAGATCATGGCTCCACGGGCTTGACCTCAGCCGGAAACGGGAGTCCCCCACAGCCCGTCAAGGACTGCCAGTGGGCTCACGCCCTGAAATGTCACCACTTAGACCAATAGGTGGGGGGCTTTTTTGGTAACATAAAATAAAATTTACAATTTTAACCATTTTAAAGTATACAATTCAATTGCACTTAATATAGTCACAGAGCTGTGAAATCACCACCATCTAGTTCCAGAACTTTCCATCACCCCAAAGAGAAGCCCCATCCCCATCGGCAGTCACTCCCCATCCTCCTCCCCAGCTCCTGACAACCAGGAACCCACTCTCTGTCTCTGTGGATCTGCCTGTTCCGGACGTTTCCCATCAATGGAATCGCCCTGTGTGTCCTTCTGTGTCTGGTTTCTCTCACTGAGCATCGCGTTCTCAGGGTCCATGTACGTTGCAGCGAGTGTCGGGGCTTCACCCCTTTTCACAGCTGAGTGATGCTCCCGTGTGCAGATGGACCACAGTTTTGTTTATCTGCTTGTTTGTTGATGAAATGACATTTGGGTGGCTTCCACTTTTTGGCCACTGTGCATCACGCTGTGTGAACATTAACGTTCAGGTTTTTGTGTGGACATATATTGTCATCTCTCTCTCTTTCTTTTTTTTTTTGCGGTACGCGGGCCTCTCACCGCTGTGGCCTCTCCCGTTGCGGAGCACAGGCTCCGGACGCGCAGGCGCAGCGGCCACGGCTCACGGGCCCAGCCGCTCCGCGGCACGTGGGATCTTCCCGGACCGGGGCACGAACCCACGTCCCCTGCATCGGCAGGCGGACTCTCAACCACTGCGCCACCAGGGAAGCCCTGTCATCTCTCTTAAGCAGACACCCAGGAGTACAATTGCTGGGTCATATGGAAGCTCTATGTTTGACCTTTTGAGGAGCTGCCGGACTGTTTTCTAGTCAGCTGCCCTGTTTTCTATTCCCGCCAGCAAAGCACAAGGATTCTACCATCTCCACGTCCTCACCAACACTTGTTATTGTCTGTCTTTTGATTCTAGCCATCCCGATGGATGTGAAGGGGTGTCTCACTGTGGTTTTCACTTGCATTTCCCTGAGGGTTACTGACATGGAGCATCTTGTCACATGAGACCACAGTTTTCAATGCTAGGAGACAGGTACACCAATGCCAGCCTCACACACCCAATTCCACAGCCAGAAGGAAGCGTGGCTGGTTCCTTCAACAAGACAAAAAAGCCTGTGCAAAACGTAGGCAGCGTGATTCATTTTGTCTCACCAAAGAGCTACAGGGTGGTAGAGCCTGGGGTTGGAGTCCCTCCTGACTCGGCTCCCTAGTTCTTTTTTTTTTTTTTTTTTCTAATTTAAGTATAGTTAATTTACAATATTGTGTTAGTTTCAGTGATTCAGTTATATGAATACAGCAGTGATTCAGTTATACATGTATGTGAATATATCTGTATGTGAATATATCTGTATTCTTATTTTTATTCTTTTCCATTATAGTTTATTACAAGATATTGAATATAGTTCCTTGTGTGATACAGTAAATCCTTGTTGTTTACCTGTTTTATATATAGTAGTGAGTATCTGCTAACCCCACACTCCTAATTTATCCCACCCCCCTCCTTTCCCCTTTGGGAACCAGAAGTTTGTTTTCTAAGTCTGTGAGTCTGTTTCTGTTTTGTAAATAAGTTCATTTGTACTATTTTTTAGATTCCACATATAAGTGACATCACATAGTATGTCTTTGTCTGACTTACTTCGCTTAGTATGATAATCTCTAGGTCCACTCATGTTGCTGCAAATGGCATTATCTCATTCTCTCTTACGGTTGAGTAATATTCCACTGTGTATACATACCACATCTTCTTTGTCCACTCCTCTGTCAGTGGACATTTACATTGCTTCCACGTCTTGGCTATTGTAAATAGCGCTGCTATGAACACTGGGGTGTTGGCTCCCCTGTTCTGAGCTTCAGTTTCCATATCTGAAGACAGACCCTCAGAGGGGCACTGCAGGAAGCTGCTCTTGGGACCAAGGCAGCCCTGGGTGAGGACCACCATGCACAAAGTTAAATGCAAGACAACAGTGACCAATACATCACTGGAAACTTGACCTGGGGCAGAGGAGGGGGAAAGAGACACAACTGCAGCTCTGTGGGCAGGAAGGCAGCACATTAAACACAGAACACACATTCTAGCACATTCTGGAAGATTCAACCTGGGTCAAGTGACTATAAACCCCTCTAAAGACACGCAGCTGACGTTAACTATAACGGGAAACACGTCTCCAGGAGGCGCCAGGAGAGAATCCTGCATTGCGGGCTCAGCCACAGACACGGTGGAAAGTGTGTGGTTGGAAATTCCACACTCCCTTTAGGGTGCAGTGCAGCCCATGACAGGGAGGAACTGTGATCCATGTCACGGACCAGACACAAGATGGGAAGCTGTGGGGACACAGAGTTTCATCTGTTCTGCAGTTCCCTAAACCACATTAGTTTCCTGCCGTTGCTGTAACAAACTGCCACAAATTCAGGGTCTAAAACCACACACATTGGACTCTGTGGAACCAGAGTGTTGGCACCGCATGCAACACCTTTGGTACTTATGCCTTGTGTCTTTCTCGCACCTTAATTCACTGGCAAGCATCCTCCGTACCAAGTTGAGCCGTGTGGCTGACAGAGTCTTGGTGCTCCAGCTGGGTGTCAGGCCTCAGCCTCTGAGGTGGGAGAGCCGAGTTCGGGACATTGGACCACCAGAGACCTCCTGGCCCCACGTAATATCAATCGGTGAGAGCTCTCCCAGAGATCTCGGTCTCAACGCTAAGACCCAGGTCCACCCAACGACCAGCAAGCTCTAGTGCTTGGATGCCCCATGCCAAACAACTAGCAAGACAGGAAGACAATCCCACCCATTAGCAGAGAGGGTGCCTAAAATCATAGTAAGTTCACAGACAACCCAAAACACACCACCGGATGTGGTCCTGCCCACCAGAAAGACAAGATCCAGCCTCATCCACCAGAACACAGGCACCTGTTCCCTCCGTCAGGAAGCCTACACAAGCCACTGAACCAACGTTACCCACTGGGGGCAGACACTAAAAACAATGGGAACTACGAACCTGCAGCCTGCAAAAAGGAGACACCAAACACAGTAAGTTAAGCAAAATGAGAAGACAGAGAAATCGCAGCAGATGAAGGAGCAAGGTAAAAACCCACCAGACCAAACAAATGAAGAGGAAATAGGCAGTCTACCTGAAAAAGAATTCAGAGTAATGATAGTAAAGATGATCCAAAATCTTGGAAATAGAATGGAGAAAATACAAGAAACCTTTAACAAGGACCTAGAAGAATTAAAGAGCAAACAAACAATGATGAACAACACAATAAATGAAATTAAAAATACTCTAGGGCTTCCCTGGTGGCGCGGTGGTTGGGAGTCCGCCTGCCGATGCAGGGGATACGGGTTCGTGCCCCGGTACGGGAGGATCCCACGTGCCGCGGAGTGGCTGAGCCCGTGAGCCATGGCCGCTGGGCCTGCGCGTCCGGAGCCTGTGCCCCGCAACGGGAGAGGCCACAACAGTGAGAGGCCCGCGTACCACAAAAAAAAAAAAAAAAAAAAAAAAAAATACTCTAGATGGGATCAATAGCAGAATAACTGAGGCAGAAGAACGGATAAGTGACCTGGAAGATAAAATAGTGGAAATAACTACAGCAGAGCAGAATAAAGAAAAAGAATGAAAAGAATTGAGGACAGTCTCAGAGACCTCTGGGACAACATTAAATGCACCAACATTCGAATTATAGGGATCCCAGAGGAAGAAGAGAAAAAGAAAGGGACTGAGAAAATATTTGAAGAGATTATAGTCAAAATCTTCCCTAATATGGGAAAGGAAATAGTCAATCAAGTCCAGGAAGCACAGAGAGTCCCATACAGGATAAATCCAAGAAGAAACACACCAAGACACATATTAATCAAACTATCAAAAATTAAATACAAAGAAAAAATATTAAAAGCAGCAAGGGAAAAGGCAACAAATAACATAGAAGGGAATTCCCATAAGGTTAACAGCTTATCTTTCAGCAGAAATTCTGCAAGCCAGAAGGGAGTGGCAAGACATAATTAAAGTGATGAAAAGGAAGAACGTACAACCAAGATTACTCTTCCCAGCAAGGATCTCATTCAGATTCAACAGAGAAATTAAAATCTTTACAGACAAGCAAAAGCTAAGAGGATTCAGCACCACCAAACCAGCTTTACAACAAATGCTAAAGGAACTTCTCTAGGCAGGAAACACAAGAGAAGGAAAAAAAGACCTACAATAACAAACCTAAAACAATTAAGAAAATGGTAATGGGAACATACATATTGATAATTACCTTAAATGTAAATGGATTAAATGCTCCAACCAAAAGACACAGACTGGCTGAATGGATATAAAAAGAAGACCCGTATATATGCTGTCTATAAGAGACCCACTTCAAACCTAGGGACAAATACAGACTGAAAGTGAGGGGATGGAAAAAGATATTCCATGCAAATGGAAATCAAAAGAAAGCTGGAGTAGCAATTCTCATATCAGACAAAACAGACTGTAAAATAAAGGCTATTACAAGAGACAAAGAAGGACACTACATAATGATCAAGAGATCAATCCAAGAAGAAGATATAACAATTGTAAATATTTATGCACCCAACATAGGAGCACCTCAATACATAAGGCAAATGTTAACAGCCATAAAAGGGGAAATCGACAGTAACACAATCATAGTAGGGGACTTTAACACCCCACTTTCACCAATGGACAGGTCAACCAAAATGAAAATAAATAAGAAAACACAAGCTTTAAACGATACATTAAACAAGAGGGACTTAATTGATATTTATAGGACATTCCATCCAAAAACAACATAATACACTTTCTTCTCAAGTGCTCATAGAACATTCTCCAGGATAGATCATATCTTGGGTCACAAATCAAGCCTTGGTAAATTTAAGAAAATTGAAATCGTATCAAATATCTTTTCCGACCACAACGCTATGAGATTAGATATCGATCACAGGAAAAAAACTGTAAAGAATACAAACACGTGGAGGCTAAACAATACTCTACTAAATAACCAAGAGATCACTGAAGAAATCAAAGAGGAAATCAAAAAATACCTAGAAACAAATGACAATGAAAACACGATGGCCCCAAACCTATGGGATGCAGCAAAAAGCAGTTCTAAGAGGGAAGTTTATAGCAATACAATCCTACCTCAAGAAACAAGAAAAATCTCAAATAAACCTAACCTTACACCTAAAGAAATTAGAGAAAGAGGAACAAAAAAACCCCAAAGTTAGCAGAAGGAAAGAAATCATAAAGATCAGATCAGAAATCAATGAAAAAGAAATGAAGAAAATGATAGCAAAGATCAATAAAACTAAAAGCTGTTTCTTTGAGAAGATAAACAAAATTGATAAACCATTAGCCAGACTCACCAAGAAAAAAAGGGAGAAGACTCAAATCAACAGAATTAGAAATGAAAAAGGAGATGTAACAACGGACACTGCAGAAATACAAAGGATCATGAGAGATTATTACAAGCAACCATATGCCAATAAAATGGACAACCTGGAAGAAATGGACAAGTTCTCAGAAAAGCACAACCTGCCGAGACTGAACCAGGAAGAAATAGAAAATATAAACAGACCAATCACAAGCACTGAAATTGAAACTGTGATTAAAAATCTTCCAACAAACAAAAGCCCAGAACCAGATGGCTTCACAGGCGAATTCTATCAAACATTTAGAGAAGAGCTAACACCTATCCTTCTCAAACTCTTCCAAAATATAGCAGAGGGAGGAACACTCCCAAACACATTCTACAAGGCCACCATCACCCTGATACCAAAACCAGACAAAGATGTTACAAAAAAAGAAAACTACGGGGGCTTCCCTGGTGGCGCAGTGGTTGAGAATCCGCCTGCCGATGCAGGAGACACGGGTTCGTGCCCTGGTCCGGGAAGATCCCACATGCCGCGGAGCAACTAAGCCCGTGAGCCATGGCCACTAGGCCTGCGTGTCCGGAGCCTGTGCTCCGCAACGGGAGAGGCCACAACAGTGAGAGGCCCGCATACTGCAAAAAAAAAAAAAAAAAAAAGAAAAAAAGAAAACTACGGGCCAATGTCACTGATGAACATAGATGCAAAAATCCTCAACAAAATAGTAGCAAACAGAATACAGCAGCACATTAAAAGGATCATACACCATGAGCAAGTGGGGTTTATGCCAGGAATGCAAGGATTCTTCAATATGAGCAAGTCAATCAATGTGATACACCATATTAACAAATTTAAGGATAAAAACCATACGATAATCTCAACAGATGCAGAAAAAGCTTTTGACAAAATTCAACACCCATTTATGATAAAAACCTTCCAGAAAGTAGGCATAGAGGGAACTTACCTCAACATAATAAAGGTCATATATGACAAACCCACAGCCAACATTGTTCTCAATGGTGAAAAACTGAAACCATTTCCACTAAGATCAGGAACAAGACAAGGTTGCCCACTCTCACCACTATTATTCAACACAATTTTGGAAGTTTTAGCCACAGCAGAGAAGAAAAAGAAATAAAAGGAATCCAAATCAGTAAAGAAGAAGTAAAACTGTCACTGTTTGCAGATGACATAATACTATACCTAGAGAATCCTAAAGATGCTACCAGAAAACTACTAGAGCTAATCAATGAATTTGGTAGAGTAGCAGGATACAAGATTAATGCACAGAAATCTCTTACATTCCTATACACTAATGATGAAAAATCTGAAAGGGAAATTAAGGAAACACTCCCATTTACCACTGCAACAAAAAGAATAAAATACCTAGGAATAAACCTACCTAAGGAGACAGAAGACCTGTATGCAGAAAACTATAAGACACTGATGAAAGAAATTAAAGATGATACAAACAGATGGAGACATATACCATGTTCTTGGATTGCAAGAATCAACATTGTGAAAATGACTATATTACCTAAAGCAATCTACAGATTCGATGCAATCCTTATCAAGCCACCAATGGCATTTTTCACAGAACTAGAACAAAAAATTTCACAATTTTTATGGAAACACCAAAGACCCTGAATAGCCAAAGCAATATTGAGAAAGAAAAACGGAGCTGGAGGATCAGGCTCCCTGACTTCAGACTATACTACAAAGCTACAGTAATTAAGACAGTATTGTACTGGCACAAAAACAGAAATACAGGTCAATGGAACAGGATAGAAAGCCCAGAGATAAACCCACTCACATATGGTCACCTCATCTTTGAGAAAGGAGGCAAGAATATACAATGGAGAAAAGACAGCCTCTTCAGTAAGTGGTGCTGGGCAAACTGGACAGCTACATGTAAAAGAATGAAATTAGAACATTCCCTAATACCATACACAAAAATAAACTCAAAATGGATTAAAGACCTAAATGTAAGGCCAGACACTATAAAACTCTTAGAGGAAAACACAGGCAGAACACTCTATGACATAAATCACAGCAAGATCCTTTTTGAACCACCTCCTAAAGAAATGGATATATAAACAAAAATAAACAAATGGGACCTAATGAAACTTAAAAGCTTTTGCACAGCAAAGGAAACCATAAACAAGATGAAAAGACAACCCTCTGAATGGGAGAAAATATTTGCAAATGAAGCAACTGACTAAGGATTAATCTCCAAAATATACAAGCAGCTCATGCAGCTCAATATCAAAAAAACAAACAACCCAATCCAAAAATGGGCAGAAGACCTAAATAGACATTTCTCCAAAGAAGATATACAGATAGCCAACAAACACATGAAAGGATGCTAAACATCACTAATCATTAGAGAAATGCAAATCAAAACTACAATGAGGTATCACCTCACACCGGTCAGAATGGCCATCATCAAAATCTATAAACGATAAATGCTGGAGAGGGTATGGAGAAAAGGGAACCCTCTTGCACTGTTGGTGGGAATGTAAATTGATACAGCCACTATGGAGAACAGTATGGAGGCTCCTTAAAAAACTAAAAATAGAACTACCATATGACCCAGCAATCCCACTACTGGGCCTAAACCTTGAGAAAACCATAACTCCAAAAGAGTCATGTACCACAATGTTCATTGCAGCTCTATTTACAATAGCCAGGACATGGAAGCAACCTAAGTGTCCACTGACAGATGAATGGATAAAGAAGATGTGGCACATATATACAACGGAATATCACTCAGCCATAAAAAGGAATGAAATTGAGTTATTTATAGTGAGGTGGATGGACCTAGAGACTGTCATACAGAGTGAAATAAGTCAG
Source organism: Kogia breviceps (assembly GCF_026419965.1). Classification (NCBI taxonomy): domain Eukaryota; kingdom Metazoa; phylum Chordata; class Mammalia; order Artiodactyla; family Physeteridae; genus Kogia; species Kogia breviceps. Next base: position 181,628,903 of record NC_081313.1, read on the forward strand.
AAAGAGAAAAACAAATGCCGGAATGCTAACACATGTATATGGAATCTAAAAAAAAAAGGTTCTGTAGAACCTAGGGGCAGGTCAGCAATAAAGACGCAGACGTAGAGAATGGACTTGAGGACACGGGGAGGGGGAAGGGTAAGCTGGGACGAAGTGAGAGAGTGACATGGACAAATATACACTACCAAACGTAAAACAGCTAGCTAGTGGGAAGCAGCCGCATAGCACAGGGAGATCAGCTCGGTGCTTGGTGACCACTTAGAGGTGTGGGTTAGGGAGGGTGGGAGGGAGACACAAGAAGGAGGGGATATGGGGATATATGTATACATAATACTGATTCACTTTGTTATACAGCAGAAACTAACACCACACTGTAGAGCAATTATACTCCAATAAAGATGTTTTTAAAAAAACCCCACACACATTGATTCTCTCACAGTTCTGGGGGTCAGGAGTCCGACTGGGGTCTCACGGGGCTAAATGTAGGCGTGGGCAGGGCGGGTCCTTCCGGAGGCTCCAGGGCAGCATCGGTTCCCGCCTTTTCCAGCTTCTAGAGGCGCCGCATCCCTGGCTCGCGGCCCCCCCTGCATCCTCACAGCCAGCAGTGCAGCCTCTCCCATCTCTCTCTGCCTCTGACCCTCCCGCCTCCCTCTTATAAGGACCCTGTGATGACGCTGGGCCCTCCCAGGGAATCCAGGGTCACCCCTGTCTCAGGGGCCTCAACTTAATCCCACTCTCAAAGTCCCCTCTGCCCCGTGAGGTGACATGTCCACAGACCCCAGGACCAGAACGGGGACGTCCTTGGGGCCATCACTCTATCACAGCTTGCTTCTGCTTTTTTTACTCCTCCATGCTTTTGTCTGAATAAAACAGCCCATTTTTTTCCTGCACATTTAATCCTTGCTGGCTACTAGACATAACATTCTGTGTGGTCTGCTTGACCGCCCTTGAGGCAGGAGCCTCCTTTATACACAAAACCAACCAACCAACCAAACACTGAAGCCCAGGCTAAAGAAAACTGGGTGAGGTCCCCCGGCGACTGCTGAGCGGAGGCGGCTGAGAGTCCGGTGGGTTCAGGGTGGCATCACTGGACACAGGAGTAAGTTGAAGCCAGGCACGGGGAAGAGGGGGCCGTAGGAGGGTCAGGCTGACAGCAACGAGGTGGCGTTCGTCAGAACAGAGAGCAGAGGGCATTCCAGGCCAGGGGAAGGAAGCAGGAGTGTGAGCCCAGAGGCAGGAGGGAGACAAATCAACAGTGCAGAGAAAGCTGCCCCAGGCCGGCTGCCCAGGAACAAGGATGAAGGCGGGAAGCAGGTGAACGGAATCAACCAGAAGAAATCAAATCCGGCCGAAGCCCCCCAGGGCTGAGCTGCGAGAGAAGCAGCAAATGGATGAAAATCCCACCCGGCGGAGAAGCACAAACAATCTAGAGGTTTAAAAATAGATGATGGGCCCCGCGATGCCACTTCTGGGTATCCACCCGAGAGGACTGAAAACAGCCATCCACACAAAAAACCGCAGGCAAACGTTCACTGCAGCCCGAGTCACAGCAACCAAGAAGTGGAAACACCTCAACGCCCATCGATAGACGAATGCATCAAAACAACGTGACAGATGCGTACAAAGGAATACTATTCTGCTGTAAAGTATGAGCGTGGACGCACCCCGAGGACACGACGCTCAGTGAGAGAAGCCAGACACAGAAGGCCACACAGGGTGTGATTCCACTGATGGGAAACGTCCAGAACAGCCCGACCCACAGAGTCAGAGACTGGGTTCCTGGCTGTCAGGGGCTTGCGGGGTGGGGGGACCGGGGAGTGTTTAATGGGGACAGTTTCAAATTCACAAGGTGAAACGGTGCAGGATGGATGCGGGGGTGGGAGGGGGGCAGTGGTCGCACAACAGCGTGAATGTACTTAATGCTGCTGAGCTGTACACTAAAAACGGTTAAAGTGGTGAATTTAGAGTGACGTGTGGCTTCCCTGGTGGCGCGGAGGTTGAGGGTCCGCCTGCCGATGCAGGGGACGCGGGTTCGTGCCCCGGTCCGGGAGGATCCCACGTGCCGCGGAGCGGCTGGGCCCGTGAGCCGTGGCCGCTGAGCCTGCGCGTCCGGAGCCTGTGCTCCGCAGCGGGAGGGGCCACAACAGTGAGAGGCCCGCGTACCGCAGAAATAAAAAATAAATAAATAAAATAAAATAAAGTGACGTGTAACTCACCACGATGAAAAAACAAAACAAATCAGAGTGGGCAGAAGTGGACGCAGGGAGGTGAGTTACGATGCCCACAGGGTGCTGAGCAGAGATGGGCGGGGGCGGGGGGGGAGGGGAGGAGGAAGGGGGATGGTGTCCGGCATGTGATAAACTGATTTATTGATCCCCAGAAACTAGCGTGACTGGCAGGGCCCTCCCCTCGGGCGGCGGGAAACATGCATGGGATGGTCCTTACACCCGCCCCTGGCACCATCCCGACGTTGACGGCTGAGTAAAGAGGCCACTGAAAAAAAGGCTTCGGAGCAACAAAGGGTCCCATTCACCGTCCCAGGTCCCAGAGCGGGGGCGACTCCTGCCCGCTTTCTCCCAGACATCTCCCAGGGGTGCCCAGTTTCACTTTTAAAGGACACACCGAACACCTCCCCACAAAGCAGGCTGCTTTCCAGCAACCCTCTGCTTCGGCCAGATGCTCCGGCAATGTGTGAGCCAGCACCCAGGGCGCTGCTCGGAGGCAGGGACCCGGGCGGGAGGGCAGGGGCAGCAGCGCCCTCGGGAGGCTTCCCAGCCTCAGGCCGTCTGTGCCAAAACTCTCCCCTGGGGTTTCGGGGGTGTCCCTCGGGGTCCAGGGGGTGGGACTCCACGCTCCCAACGCAGGGACCCCGGTCTATCCCTGGTCGGGGAGCTAGATCCCACACGCCGCAGCTAAGAAGTCTGTACGCACCAACTAAAGATACGCATGCCACAAAGAAGACTCAGCGCAGCCAAAATGAATAAATAAATAAATACATATTTAAAAAAAAAAAAAGAAACTCTACCCTGGAGTTTCAAAACTCCCCCTCCTTTGATCAGAACGTGGCACCTATGCAAAGCTGGGCCAGGACATTCAGAAAGGGCTGGCTTCCACTGGGACTTCAGTCACCAGCAGCGGGACCCGTCCAAGTCCCCCCCCAACCAATGCATGGATTTGGGATGGGTGGGACCCATGTGTCTCACAGTAGGAGGAAGACGTTTCTCCAAAACACTAAGCAGTGTCTGCGGCCACGATATGCAAGACAATGAGTTTTCAACTCCCCGAAGTCACATCCAGGAGCACAGCCTTTGTTGGTTACGATGGAAGCAGGATAAAGCTGACATCACGCTGCAAAGATGCAAGGCAAAGTTCACAGCACAGAGGATGGAGAATCTGACCTCCGGAACAGTTCTGGTGGGGGGGGGGGGGGCGGGGGGGCAGGGAGGAGACTAATCTGGGCCTCTGCGTACCTGACGGGGCAAATACTACCTGGGACAGGTATTCAAGGTTAATATCTGGGTGATGCCACGTGGGTGTCAGGGACCCCTGGGACGGGACGAGAAGGCACTCAGCACCCAAATCTGTAACCTCAATCTAATCACGAGAAAAACATTAAACTAACCCACACCGAGGGGCATCTTGCAAAACTCCTGACCCGGGCGGGCTTCCCTGGTGGCGCAGTGGTTGCGAGTCCGCCTGCCGATGCAGGAGACGGGGGTTCGTGCCCCGGTCGGGGAAGATCCCACATGCCACGGAGCGGCTGGGCCCGTGAGCCGTGGCCGCTGAGCCTGCGCGTCCGGAGCCTGTGCTCCGCAACGGGAGAGGCCACAGCAGTGAGAGGCCCGCGTACCAAAAACAACAACAACAACAACAAAAAACTCCTGACCCGTCCTTCTCACAGCTGTCCAGGCATGAAAGACAAGGAAAGTTAGAGAAACTGTCATCGCTCAGAGGGGCTAAGAAGATGTGAGGACTAAAGTCATGTGGGATCCTGGAGGGGGCCCTGGGGCAGAAAAGGACATCAGGGGAAGCTAGTGGAATCCAAACTCAGTGCGGGCTTGAGTCAATGGTGATGCACCCATGCTGATTTCCTAGGGTGGCAAAGGCACCCCGGAAAGCAGGATGCTGGTGGCGGTAGAGTTTGGGTGAGGGGTACACGGGACTCTCTGTACTACCTCTGTGACTTTTCTGGACACCTGAAATTAGTCCAAAATAAAAAATATAATTAAAAAGAAACAGGGAGTTTTGGATTACCAGATGAAATGATTGTATATAGGATGGATAAACAACAAGGTCCTATTATAGAGCACAGGGAACTATATTCAATATCTTATAATAATCTATACTGAAAAAGAATATGAAAGAGTATATATGTATAACTGAATCACTTTGCTATATAGCAGAAATTAACACAACATTGTAAATCAGCTATATTTCAATAATTTTTTTTTAAAAAAAGCAGATGTCGGAATGCAGCCCACTATCCTTCTTAGAGACGACATGTGGGGTGCTGGCTGTGGTACCCGGAGAGACGGGCATGGGCACCAGCTTATCCTACACCCCATTTCACAGTGAGGGAAGTGGAGGCCCAGAGGACGGGGGACTTTGACGATTTGGAAATAAGAAATGGAGCTGAGGGACTTCTCTGGTGGCGCAGCGGCTAAGACTCTGCACTCCCAATGCAGGGGGTCTGGATTCGATCCCTGGCCAGGGAACTAGATTCCACATGCATGCCGCAACTAACAGTTCTCATGCCACAACTAAGAAGCCCACATGCAGCAACTAAGACCCAGCACGACAAGTAAATAAATAAATGTTTAAAAAAAAGAAAAAAAGAAACGGAGCTGAGACCGGAACCTGAGGTTCCAGAACCCTGGCCCCCTGTCCTTCATGGCCCCAAACTGCACACACACGTGAGGTTTGTGAACATCACTGGACATGCTTTGTTTTCTTTACACAGCCCCTGAGAAGCTCCTGGAATCGTCTGATGAGAGAGAGAAAGAGACAGAGAGAGACAAAGACAGAGAAACAGAGACAGAGGGAGAGACAGAAAAAGAGAGAGAGAGACAGAAAGACAGAGACAGAAGGAGAGAGACAGAGACAGAAAGACAGAGACAGAGAGACAGAACAGAGCAAATCTATTTTTTAAACAATAAAAACCACCCAGCTCCTCCCCAAAGCCTCACCAGCCCAGCTTCCTCTTACCACCTCCTGCTGTCAATCATTCAAGTCAAAAACAACTCTGGAAAAAAAAAAACAAAAACAGCTCTGCATTTCACTAAGTAGCAATTTGAAGGGGAAAAAAAATTCCACTTCTCGTTGGTGCCTCAAATATTTACAAGTCAGCCTGGAAGAACTAATCTGTCAGTTTCTCGACCTAAAGAGAGAGGCAGTGCTAAGTTCAGCAGGTGCTGAGCGAGGAGCCCCAGCCCAGGGAAGGGAGCCTCAGTTTTCACGGCAACCTGGCCTTTTACAAGCTCGCTCTGGGACGCTATGCCTGGCAAACTGTGGCTCTTGGAACATCTTTCTAAAAAACACCCATCGCCTGACAATACAAGGGTTCGTCTGACTATGCATTTGGATGCCCATTAATTCACTGTGTTACTATTTTGTTTTCCTTTACTTTACATGCTTTTTTCGGTTCATGATGTAAAAGCTATGAGCACAGACATTTATATACAAAGTTTGATGTTTGTACATTTTTAAGTAACGTTATAATAAACATAATTGATGTCTTAAAATGCGACCTATTTTTGAGCTATCAGAGGCCACGGTTCTTTAAATCTAAGAGCCTGTTATTTCTAAGACGCATGTCCCTCACGTCTCGTGACACTAAAGAAAATCAATGATCCATCGCAGTAGGGCACGATGCTATGGGAAATATAATCATTCCATACAGTTCTTCCCAAATCGTTAACCCCCGCTCACCCAGAAGGCTGTGGGCATCCAAGCTCCTAACTAGGCAGCATCAGAGGCAACGTCTCAGAAGTCAAGTATTATTTGCTCTCCCAATACTAGAGCTTAAATGAAACCATAAAAGCTATGAAACCCCAAGTTCAAGTCCCAGCATTGCCATGAACCTGTGAAACCAATGGACCTCAGTCTCGCCATCTGTAAATCACACAAGTTGGACTAGAGGGGTGGCCAGACTTTTCCTGGAAGGGGCCAAAGAATCAATATTTTCTGCTTTGTGAGCCTTAGCGTCTCGTGTGTGGTGGGAAACCCGACATGAGCAACACCTGAACGGATGCATGTGGATCTGTGCCAGTAAGACTTTGCTTCTGGACACGGAAATGTGAACTCTGTAATTTTCATGCGTCGTGACATATCAGGCTTCGTTTGACTTTTTTCAACCATTTAAAAATGGTACAGATGAACCTGTTTGAAGGGCAGGAATAGAGGCGCAGACATAGACAACTGACGAGTGGACACAGCGGGGGGCCGGGGGAGGGAGATGAATTGGGAGACTGGGATTGACGTATGTGCGCTGCCCTGTGTAAAACGGATAGCTGGTGGGAAGCTGCTGTAGAGCACAGGAGCTCAGCTCTGTGCTCTGTGCTGACCTGGATGGGGGGATGGTGGGGTGGGAGGGAGGTCCAAGAGGGAGGGGATATATGTATACATATGGCTGATTCACTTCGTTGTACAGCAGAAACTAACACAACATTGTAAAGCAACTGTATCCCAATTAAAAAGAAAAAGAAAAAAGAAAAATGTAAAAACCATTCTGGGAATTCCCTGGTGGCCCATTCACTGGCGGTCCAGTGGTTAGAGCTCAGTGCTTTCACTACCGAGGGTCTGGGTTCAATCCCTGGTCGGGGAACTAACGTCCCGCAAGCCGCGAGGCAGGGCCAAAACAACAAACAAACAAACAGAAAAAATATTCTTAGCTCAGGGGCCTTACAAAAACAGATGGTGATGGAGGATCTGGCCCATAAGCCACGCCGCCCCCTGGACTGGACAACCTCGGGGCCCTTCCACAACTGACTTTCCAAGGTGCTCTGATTCTCAATCCACATTTTCAACCTGCAGATATTTCAGTAGCTCTAAAAACGACCCACCAAGTGGGCATATATCTGGAGAAAACTCTAATTCAAAAAGATACATGCACCCCTATGTTCACAGCAGCACTATTCACAGTAGCTGAGACATGGAAGCAACCTAAATGTCCGTGGACAGATGAACGTATAAAGAAGATGTGGTACATATATACAATGGAATACTACTCAGTCATAAAAAAGGACAAAATAATGCCATTTGCAGCAACATTGATACAACTAGAGATTATCATACTAAGTGAAGTAAGTTAGAAAAAGAAACACAAATACCATATGATAGCATTTATATGTGGAATCTAAAATATGGCACAAATGAACCTATCCATGAAACAGAAACAGATTCACAGACATAGAGAACAGACTTGCGGTTGCCAAGGGGGAGCTGGGGAGAGAAAGGGATGGAATGGGAGTTTGGGGTTAGTAGATGCAAACTATTACATTTAGACTGGATAAACAACAAGGTCCTACTGTAGAGCATAGGGAACTATATCCAAACTCCTGGGATAAACTGTAACAGAAAAGAAAATTTTTTAAAAATGTATATATGTGTATAACTGTCACTCTGCTGTACAGCAGAAATTAACACAACATTGTAAATCAACTATACTTCAATAAAATAAAATTTCAAAATATTAAAAAATAGGGACTTCCCTGGTGGCGCAGTGGTTAAGAATCTACCCACCAATGCAGGGGACACAGGTTCGAGCCCTGGTCCGGGAAGATCCCACATGCCGAGAAGCAACTAAGCCTATGCGCCACAACTACTGAAGCCCATGCGCGCTAGGGCCTGCGAGCCACAACTACTGAGCCCACGTGCTACAACTAATGAAGCCCACACGCTTATAGCCCATGCTCCACAAGAAGAGAAGCCACTGCAATGAGAAGCCCACACACCACAACAAAGAGTAGCCCTCGCTCGCCGCAACTGGAGAAAGCCCATGCTCAGGAGCGAAGACCCAATGCGACCAAAAATAAATAAAAATAAAATTTAAAATTTAAAAATTTTTAAAAAGTATCTTTTTACTGTAGTGCAATCATAGAATTGTAAAATCTTATTAGACATAGTTCAGCCCAACGGTTCCCATCTGCGGGTGACTCTGCCCCCTCAGGGGACACTGGGCCATGTCTCGGGCATCTGTGGTTATCAGGACTGGGGGCTCCTGGCATCGAGTGGGTGGGTCCAGGGAGGCTGCTCCACACCCCACAGTGCCCAGGACGGCCCCCCAGAGAGGATGACCGGATGGACCCCCAGCGTCCACACTGCCGAGGAGGAGAAACCCTGCCTTAATCAAACCCATCACGTTAATAACAAGAACGCCTCATATTTACAGAAAATCCCCACCACCTCCTCCAGAGGTGCCTCACTGGGTCTGCACAACCTGGAAGTGGTCAAGGAGGGTGTGCCTGCCCCGTCCTACAGGTGACAAACAACCAAGAGCTTCCCCGGGGCTGCGAGGTGACCTGCGACCTCCTCCACGCTCCTGTCCCCGTGAACTTGAAATCTCCCGCTTCCTCCCAGGGGCCCAGTCAGGCCCGAGTTCTCCATTTTCTGTCAGCTGGTGCCAATGTTGACTTTTCCAGTGTTGAGAGAGAGGGAACGGGGGGAGAGGGGAGAAGAGCGTTTAGAAATTAGGACCACAGGGCCCCACAAAAGCTGACTCTCACCCACGAGGGTGACCCCTTTCTAGGTGGCGTGGGGTGCAGTGTCCTCCCCCGCAAAGGTACGTGCGCTTCCTCAGCATGGTAGCTGGGAGTGGGACCTGATTTGGAAATGGCATCTTTGTGGGTGTCATCGAGCTAACGTGAGGTCACACGGGGTAGGTTGGCCCTAAGCCAATGACTGGTGTCCTCAGAAGAGGGAAATGTGGACACGCGTGAGACTTGATAAAGATGCTCTCCTTGACCCGATTCTACTCAGGCTACCTTGAACTTTTCAAGGGGACCTCGACGTTTGGGTTCCCGTGTTCACCTCTGCATTGTCCAGTTTTAACAAGGATCCTGCTACGTTGGTTGCCTGAGGCTCCCCCAGCCTCCACATGTGACAACTCCCAATACCTGCTCCGGTTCCTCAGGCCCTCCCCCAGGTGATGGCTGATCCGGCCACCTGCAGGCGGAATCCTCAGAGGTCCCCTTAACCAGAATCTCCCCTTATGTTTCCTCTTGGCCATTTTCCATCCACAGACCCCCACCGGCTCCTTGGCTACGTGTCCCCGCTTGTCCGTGCTGTATTCAGAGTGGAGCCTAGTTCTATACGGAGGTTTCATTTCCCCGTTGCAATCGTTTCAGGGTAGTGTCTGTTCTTACTGTTCTAGCTACTGTCCAGCTCCGGGTTTTCTTTGACAGACACACAGGGTGATGGCCACGTGATGACCAAGGCTGAGACCGGAATGATACATCTACAAGCCATGGAGCGCCAGGAGTTGCTGGAAACTACCACCTTCCAGAAGCCGGAAGAAGCGGGAAGGACCCTGCCCTGAAGCCCCCAGGGGAAGCGTGGCTCGACCCACACTGATTTCAGACTTCTGGCCTCCAAGACTGGGAAAAGACAGATTTCTGCTGCTTCAGGCCACCTGGTCTGTGGCGCTTTGTTACGGGGGCCCGAGGAAAGTCACACAAGTAGGCAAAGACAGGCTGGTAGGGCTGGGGCCTTACTCTGACCCTCCCAGCCACAGCCTGTCTGCTCCGGCATGGGAGCTGCACAGACTCGGCTGGATTCACCTCCTGTTTTTGATTTCTCTTGACTTTTTTGTCCAACAAATTAAGGAGCTTCTTAAGAAGGCAGGGGCAGGGGTCATGGCCTTGACAACCAAGGACAAAAGATATGATCATTAGTAACTGTCACGAAGCAGAGCTGGCGGGCGGGTTTCAAATTAATTTGCACCCCAGATTCACCTGGCCCCTCGCCCGGCACCCCATCATGTTAGCAAAGAGCTGTGGAAACTCACATGTACACACCCATGCACACCCACAGTCATGAAAAGCAAACTAATTGACGTACCGCAAAGATGGGTCATCCTTTTGTCTTTTATCACCTGCAAATAGTTAATTTTCAGAAACTCCAGAAAGGGGAGCAGCTTCTACAAATCGGTTTCTCCCCCTCGGCACTGCATCCGGCATCGAGAGGGCGGAGGCCGGGGAGGTGCTCCACAGCCACGGTGCCCAGGAGGGCCCCGGTAGAAGATGACCAGCCCCAGGGTCCAGGGTGCCCAGGGAGGGGGGAGACCCTGCCCCTGACGGCTGTGCTCCTCCCACCTGCCCCCTGGCAAACTTCTCAGTGGCCTCTGCCCCTGACGTCCCATGCACAGGTGTCATCCCCACCTGCCCGCCCCCCAAGAGACTTCTCCCTGTCGCCGCGCACCTGGGGAGCTCATGGAACACACAGGCCTGGGCCCCCATCTCCGCCACCCCCAGGGACCCCAGCTCAGAGAGCCGGGCCAGGGACAGAAAGGCCCCGGGGCCGCGTCTCTACGCCGCCCCCCACACGCACACAAGCTCCCCATTCACGCGGTGCTCTCGGAGCCTGGCACCCGGTCTGAAGCTTAAAATAGACACACAACCAGCCTTTGTTGGGGAGAGGAAGGAAGGAAGGAAGGAAGGAAGGTTTCAGACAAAGGAGACAGCACACTGCACCATCCAGGAAAGCTGGGGGGCCTGAGCTGGGAGGGCGGCCAGGAGGAGCGGGAGCGGTGGTAACTGGAGGCCAAGTGAAGGTCACTCCGAAGGTGGGATGGGTCCAACTCCCCGGTGCCACCAAGGGCCAAGGGAGCAACCTCGGTTTTGTCGAGTGGGTGACGAGCTGGTGGAGGTGGCGGGCAAAGGACGAACCAATCTCAGCTTTAGAGAGAAGATTCTGGTCATGGTGGGGGCGTCAACCCGTTGGAGCGGGAGAGACCAGAGGCTGATCTGCCAGCTGGGATGTTCTGATGGAGAGACAGGGAAACACTTAACTCAGGGGGGGAAGAAACACAGACGGGAGAGGGAAAGGCAGATCCGGGGTGGCTGATGCCCCAATGACCACCCCCGACCTCTGAGCTTCAGTGTAGTGGGCTGTCAAATGCCCAGGAAAAAAGCCATTTACATAGCAGCACGATTCTTCACTGCCAAAATGTGGGAGCAGCCGGGATGTCCACCAACAGGTGCACGGATAAACACGTGTCCCTGCACACACAGGAATGTCCCTCAGCAACGAAAGGAGAGAAGCCCTGACACTCGCTGCCACGTGGACGGACCCTGAGACCACGATGCTCAGTGAGAGAAGCCAGACACGGAAGGCCACACAGGGTGTGATTCCACGGATGGGAAACGCCCAGGACGGGCCGATGCACAGACACAGAGAGCGGGTTCGTGGTTGTCAGCTGGGCAGGGGGGATCAGGGTGACTGCTCGTGGGGAGGGAGATCTTACTGAGGTGATGGAAGGTTCTAAGAGGGGTTTCTAGAGATTGTTGCACAACTCGATAAACGTACGAAAAAACTGAACTATGTGCTAAAGTGGCTGAGTTTTATGAAACGGCAATTGTACCTCAATTTAAAAAATAAAAAAGTAAGACTTTTCCCCTTTGCAAGGTTCTCAGGGAGAACTGGTACTGTTTCTGTTAGAGTCTCAGAGCTGCCCACAAGCCCCCCTATCCACCAGCTGGCAGGACAGGATGCAACGTCACAGCATGGACGAGGAGGAGGGGGCGGAGTTGTGAGTGCCTGGGACAAGTCACCCACCTTTTCAGTGACCCAGTCTGGTCTGAGGTCTCCTGGGTGACGTACGGAATGAACGCTTTTCTCTAGACCCTGAAGAGAGAGAGGGAGACGCCATGCCCAAGGGCAGCACAAGAGAGAAGCGGTGAAAAGCGAGGTCCAGAGCTGCTGAATTGAGCATTGAACACGGCAAACCTTGACATCATCAAGGACAGGGTCTGCAGGAGACAAACCTTCCCAGAACAAAGAGGAGGCTCGGCCCATCACCCTGGGGCTGTGAAGGCAAAGCAACCTGCAGGGAGCGATGGAAGGGGTTGAAGTTTGGGTCAACACCTAGCAATCACACAACTGTCCTGGGCACCCTCCTCTCTAGAAAGCTCCAGAAAGTTCCAAAGTCATGGAGGCCAGGCCCAACCACGCTTCCCTAAGAAATTACACAGGAACTTCAAGAACACAAATGCCTGGGACTTCCCTGGCGGTCCAATGGTAAAGACTGCGCTTCCACTGCAGGGGGCACGGGTTCAGTCCCTGGCTGGGGACCTAAGATCCTGCATGTCCCTTGGCACAGCCAAAAAAAAAACCAACACAAGTGCCATAGTCAATACAATTTTAAAGGCGACTATTTGTTTCCAGATGCAAATGAGAAAACCTGTAATAACACTTTGGTGAGAAGAAGGCACTTTTTACACCACAACAGGGTGTACCCAAAAACATGCTTCCATTCAGTAAGCACGAAGCTGAACTGTCTCTCAGGGTAATTCATATTCAGTTGTCTTTACCTTCAAACTATGGGCCCCAGGCTTTATGAAACATGGAGCAGAAAACAATAGCATCAGTCACAATTATTTGCAGTTGGAGACCAAAAACCACTGGAAGAACTCAAGCTCCTGTAGAAGCCTCCTGCACTAGGTTACAACCAAGGAAACGAATCGCAAATGTAGGCACCTTTCAGTGACTGCAGCTAATCATTTGATCCTACATTCAAAATCAGTATAAGTGTTCAAAAGCCACACAAAACACTCACCTAGAAAGAAGTCAGCATTTCTAAAATTCTCTAAAAAGCGGTGTGATTTTTGTTTTCCTCTCAAAACCAGAACACGAGATGATACAAAAACCAACCCAAATCTGAATGGCCATACTTCTTAAGGATCAAAGGCGAGGTGTGATCATTAAAGGAGAAAATAACTCAGTTTTGTTTCCGAAAGGTGTCTCCACCAGGGGTGATTCTACTCCCTGGGAGTAGGGGGTGACATCTGGGTACGTCTGTCATTGTCACACTGGTGGGGGAGGAGTCCTGGCATTGAGTGGATGGGGCCAGGGATGCTACTCCACGCCCCCCAGTGCCCAGGACGGCCCCCCACAGACCCGGCCCCAATGCCAGCAGTGCGATGTTTGTCAGCACTGCCAAGGGGAAAGACCCTGGTCCACCACGTGAACTCAAGCTGTAAAGCTCATATAATCGTGGCCTAGTGGTCCCGTTCAGGGCACACACATCCGAATGGCTCCTGTGGGGTACACTTAATCAAAACCATCCGAGAAGCTTTCTCTTAAGTAGCTGTGCTTGTTCCTTGATAAAGCTTCAGAATCCAGGCAGATGCAGGTAGATCTGGCTTTTGTTGTTGTTGTTTTCCCCTCATTTTTAATAATATGAAGAAACCATTTTTTTTTTTTGCAGATTCTTTTTTTTTTTTTTTTTTTAAACATTTATTTATTTATTTAGGCTGTGCCAAGTCTTAGTTGTGGCACACGGGATCTTCGTTGCGGCACGTGGGCTTCTTAGTGGCAGCATGCGAACGCTTAGTTGCAACATGCACGTGGGATCTAGTTCCCCGACCAGGGATTGAACCCGGGCGCCCTGTGTTGGGAGTGTGGAGTCTTACCCACTGGACCACCAGGGAGATCCCTGCAGATTCTTTTTTAAAGCTCCAGAGGGGATTCTTACGTGCACTCCAAGATTGAGGGACTGGTGTCAAGCTTCAAGTGATTCCTTCCCTCCCCTCCCTGACAACCCAGTAATTCTACACACCCACCTTCCTCCCCCCCAAAAAACCTTAATTTAGAACATTATTATCAACGCGCACGTACCCTCGCCATGTGCCAGGAGCGTGCGAGGTACACGCATCCCCTCATTTGACCCTGGCAGCCGTCCTGTGAGGTACCTGCTCCTATTATTCCCACTTTACAGAGGAGTAAACTTAATCCCCAGAGGCGACACAGCCAAGCAAGCAGCCCGAGTGGACACGGGAACACAGGCCCACCTTCCAGAGCCCGCTACACTCTCAACCCGTGCAAGACCACAGCGCGCGACTGAACAAGTCTGTGCTTGGCGTTTGCCTCGCTGACAACTAGCAATGGTGAAGGCTCATCACTCCTGTCTTCTACCGCCCACCTTCCAGCCCCGAGCAAGCCCCGCTCCCCAGGAAAAATAAAAGCGCTACCCACTTCCCTCAATATCATTGTCCCCAAAACTCCCACTTTGATTCCGGGCTCGTGAGCCCCCAAATTCCTGAAAAATTCGGCCACCAAGAGGAGCCTCTCTGCTTCCCCTTTGCACCCTGCCTCCCAGAAACAGAACTTGCAAAGTGTGTCCAAAGCCCATGTCCTGCAGCTCACTGCCTGGCCAAGGGGTTTCTGCCCCATGCCCCCTTCTACACCAGATGATTAGCCAAAGTGGGGGGGATTCCCCTCCACAATCCTCATAACTGACTTCGAACCGAGATCCCCCCATTTCCTCCTGAATAATCAACCTCCTGCAAAACGGCGGGGGGGGGTGTCTCTCAGCTTCTATCCCACCTCCCTCCCCCCCCCACTCCTTTCTCTTCACTCACAGACTCCTAACTCTCCATTTCTCCTGATAGCCCTCGGAAGCTTTCTGAAAGGAGCCTGATGCCCCTCTTCCCTCGGCTCCCCCCAACTCAGCTCTCTGGCCCTGTGCCAGCTCACCCTGACCCCGAGTTCCTCAATCACCCTCCTCGGCCACCAGGACCCCCCAACTCCATCGCAGTCCCCTCTCCAGCTAACCTCGACCCCCAGCTCCAGCCCCCAACTCCACCCCAAACCCCCGACCTAGCACCCTCTTCAGGAACCCCGACCCCAACACCTAAGCCGGATCCCCGGCCCCTCCTCACAGACCCCGACCCCCGTTTCCGTCCGCAGACGTTCCAGGACTCGCCACCCGCGGCCGCCCGGGCCTCCCCTCAGCCCCGGCCGCACCCTGCGCCCAGCACTCGAGGCGGGGGCGGCAGACCCTGGCCCAAATCACGGCCGCACGCGCCCTTACCTGCGCTCGCGCCGCCACGGCCGCCTCAGCCCCTCACGCAGCGAAGCCGAACCCACCACGGGCCCGCGAGCGCTCGCTCCCCTCCGCGGGGGCGGGGGCGGCTCGCAGGGGGCGGGCATTGGCGCCCAACGCGGCCAATCGCGGGCGCCGGCGGCGGGAGCCAGGGCTCGGGGCGGGGCGCAGGGCAGGCAGCGGGGTAGGCTGCGCCTGGGAGAGGGGGTGGGGCGGGGGGGCGGGGGCGGGACCGGGAGGCGGGGCGTTGAGTGGCACCGCTGCTGGCCACCCGCAACGGGAGAACGCGCAGCGGGGAAGAGCTATGCTAATATGCAAATAGGTACAGTGTGGTGCCCCCCGCCGCGGGGCGGCGAGCCGAGTTTCAGAGGTGACTTAGTGACGTCGAGGAGGCGCGAGGCGTTTGGCGAGTTCGAATCCCGGTTGGGGCCGTGGCTTCAAATCCGAATCCTACCTCACGTGCGGGGGAAGAACGTCCCCTCCTATTCAGTCGCTTGACCTGCAGGACAATAATAACTGCTTCCTCTCGTTGAACGCTCTGCATAAGGCTAGGAGGCGAGACGATATTACCCCCCCCCCCCGTTTTACAGGGGTGGAAACTGAGTCTCAGAGAGGTTAAACTCAAGGTCATTTGCTCAACCCTGTCCAGGGTTTCTTAATATCCTAACTCCTGGGGCTTGATTGTAAAATGCAGACTCCTGGGCCCCCACCCAAATCGAATGAACCAGAATCCTGAAAGGAACTGAACCCCTGGAATGTGCATTTTTAACATGCTCCCTCGTTAATGTTGGGAAACGTTTGGTATGTCTCCAAAAGTACCCAGCGGTCATGGAGGGGAGACTTACTTATACAGGAGGATGGAGCCACCGTATTCTGGGACTTCCAGAACTTTGTGCAACACTGTTACTCTGTGATCTGAGCTGCTGGCCTCCCAGCTGGGCCCCCCCACGGCTGCTGTCATCCCTGCAGGAACCTCCCTGCTCACCCCTTGCAGTGCACAGACAGAACCAGGTGCCTGGTGACAGCATCTCACTCCCCAGCTCCATCCCACAGGAGGAATTACTGCCTGCACAAGGGTTGCAAACTGGTGGCCCCCAGATGCTGTAAAATTCTAAATTCGTTGCCAACATTTAAAAATCAGATTGTTTCACAAAAAGACATCCAGATTTCCAGGCACTCTTGAAAAATCAGGTCTGGCGATTCTTGCAGCCCCAAAGACAGATTAGGGCAGGGCTGGGGTGAGGCAAGTGAGGCACTTTTCTCAACTCCTGAACCTAAAGGGGCACCCCAAAACCCTCACCATCCAGATAAATACTATATAAATGCCATATATATATATATATTTTGCGGTACGCGGGCCTCTCACCGCCGCAGCCTCTCCCACCGCAGAGCGCAGGCTCCGGACGCGCAGGCGCAGCAGCCATGGCTCACGGGCCCAGCCGCTCCGCGGCACGTGGGATCCTCCCGGACCGGGGCACGAACCCGCGCCCCTTGCATCGACAGGCAGACTCTCAACCACTGCACCACCAGGGAGGCCCCTAAATGCCATATTTTTTAAAGTCAAAATAAATGCAGAAATAATCCATGATGAACAAAATAACTAAAATTTTAAAGAAGGACAAGATTTGATTCTGCTCTTGTGCAAACCACCTCCTTTGCTACTCTCTAGCCCCAGCCCTGTCAGATCCTGTCTTTATTTCAAAAATAGTGATGTTTTGTTCATCATGGTTTCCTTTCCATTAAACATTGCAATAAAATATGTATCTAGATGGCTGAGTTTTTTGTCACACGTGGCGAGTGCCTCGCTCTCTCACCCTAGTCCTGGCCGTGTTTGTAAATTCACGAAATCTGCCCTGAGCCATTCAGTGGATGGGAAAACTGAGGCCCTGCAGGTTTGTTTGTTGTTGTTGTTTTAATTAATTTTTATTGGAGTGTAGTTGCTTTACATCCTGCAGGTTGTTCCCCAGGTAATTTGAGGATCGTAGTGCCTGCCCGATCACCTCAATGGCTGCAGGAAGTACAGGGTCCAGCAAGGCTGGTGTGATCTCTTGTGGGGGTCACAGTGGAGAAGCACTGAAACGTTCCCATGATGCCCCGGAGTCCTCATCACAAAAGTCCGAACTCTTCCCACAGACCCATCCCTCACCCCCATCTTTCTGGTCTCTCATCCTTTACAGGTGGCGAGCTGACCTCCCCATCCCAAAAAAGGCACTCTGTTGCGGAATGCGGAATCCACTTCTTTATTGCAGGAAGACTATTTGTAGAGCAAATGCTACACAGACCCCACAGCGGGGGGCGGGGGGCACCCACATGCGGGAGGTGAGGGGGCAGGGGCGGGGACAGCAAGCATGGCCTGGCACGGTCCCAGACCCAGCAGTGCCGAGGCAGGACGGGCCAGCAGCTGGGGCAGGCTCTGGCCCCCTCCTGCTGGAGAAACCCCAGGGTCGGGACAGGGCCTGGGGCAGGAGAATCCTGGAGGCAGGCAGAGCCCCGGGGAGATTGTGCTATCAGGGTGTGTCCCTGAGAAAGGGCCGCAGACCCCTGCGCAGCCCCACTTTCTCCGGCACCTTCAAGTGGGAGGGGTCAACACCAGCTGCTGGTGGGCCCTGGACCCGCCACAGGACAGGGGCGTTCCGCTGTGCTCAGACAGGATGCTGCCTTTTCCTCCATGGGCCTGTCCACGTGCCGGGCGGTGACACACACGTGCGCACACACACACACACACACACACACACACTCCCTCCTTCTCACGGCGGGCCCAGTAAATATTTGCGGAGTGAACAGCCATACAAACGCAGAAGGAAAAAAACACACTGCTACCAAGATGGACACAAACAGTCCCTCTTACCCGGGTACAGTCCACGTGGTCATATGACCTCTCTTTTATGGGTGCACACGCGCACGTACGCGCACGTTCACGCACGTGCCGCTTCCTTGCTCCTAATGCCACCGGCGCCGCGAGTGGCCCCAGGGAGAGGCCCGGGAGGCAGGGAGCCGAGGGCAGCTCCGGCCACGGCCAGCAGGCAGCTGAGCCCCTCAGTCCTGAGACCACAGGCAACCGGATGCTGCCCGGGAGCACATGAGCTGGATGTGGATCTGTCCCTGGTCATGTCTTTGGATGAGGCCACAGCCCAGCTGGACTCATGCTGAGGCCACAAATGTGTGCTGTTGCGAGTTGCTGAGTTTGCGTTCATGTGCAGATGCAGATGTTGGGCTGAGAGCCCCCTTAACCACAGAGTGCAGCAGGCGTGGTGCCCCTCGGACAGTCCGGACAAACAGGTCCCCAGATGCTCTCTGCTAAACCCCGTAACCCCCCCCCCAAAACGCAGCTGCACAGTCACACTCTTGCAGGTGCCAAGGCTCACACATCACAGGTGTCTGGTCCTCCCGGCAACCGCATGACCCACCCCTGCGCGCACCCTACGCTGGGATCACCCGACAGACCGTCTCACACACACAGGAGGCCCCCACGCACTCTTAGACGCAAGCCATCCGCCCAGCACACCAAGGGGCCCAATGCGTCATCCCACGGGTGCCCCCCACCCCACCCCAGGCCTACAGGTCACCTTCATACTGTCCGACATGGCCTAACTGGGTCCCGTGAGTGTGGGGTCATCGAGACACTCACGAAAACAGAATCGCACGGTGGTGGTGGGCGCACCCTGACTTCAGGACCCATGCCTTCCTGGGTGCGCCCCCCGCCCCGGGGGGCCCCGTAGGTGGGAGGAATCGGGCTGGGCAGAGCTTTGCGTCCAGCCCCTCAGATCCTGCCAGTGCTGGGTCCACATGCCCGCCTCTGGACAGGGGCCGGCAGCCCCTCACCAGCACCCCAGGTCCCCTGCCCTGGGCTCGGTGGCGACCAACTGTCTGGATCTCTTGTCCTCGATGGTGGGGGTGGAGGTGTCCCGGGACGTGCCCTTGACCAAGCGCGGCACTAGCGAGCTCTTGCCCTCCGTATTCATTCCAGATGGTCCCCTGGAGCTGTGCCACGGCCATCGGCATCGGCCGGTCCCGGGCCTCCCCCGCCTGCACCCCAAGCCCAGGCGGGGCGAGGAGTGAGATTCCGGGCTGGCGGGGCACTGCTGTGAGCCCTGTGGTTATTGCCTGGCAGCCTGAGACCCAGCCCGCAAGGCCCCCCACCGATCCGTAGGGACGGGGGCGAGAGGGGTGGTCTGGGACCTGGGGAGGGGGGCACAGGCCAGAGGTCATGAGGGATGGAAGGGGGAGGGGAGTGTATGTCAAACACCAAGTAGGAGAACAGAAAATCTGAGGTCCATGTGCATTTCAACTCCCTCCTCCCCGGCAAGGTCACAGTGATCTAATGTAGGGGCAGGGTGCAGGTCTGGCTGGGGGCACCCAGGGGGCAGTCAGAGGTGGGAGTCCTGGGAGACACGGAGATGGAGGAAAAACCGGCTTCCTCGGTCCCTATGGGGACAGGCAGGTTCCCCAGTTTTCCCACGTGCAGATCAAGGGGGCCACCTCCAGCGCTTGGCTTTGGCGGGGCCCTTACAGACAGGACGGGGGGGGCGGGGCAAAGAGGGAGGGGTGACGTGACAGAGCTGGGTTGGAGCCCCAGGTCTGCCACAGGCTCCCCCGCCGGAGACGTTGGAGGGAAAGAAGCGGAAGAGATGGTGGGGGGAGGGGAAAGAACGAAGAGGAGGAGAAGGAGAGAGAAGAGGAGGCGGAGAGGGGAGAGCCGGGGGCACAGGACGTGGGGAGAGGCCTGGGGCCAGGACAGTCGGGCGCCGGCGGTGGGCGCTCCGGGCTCACATGAGGACGCATTTGCCCTTGATGCGGTCTGTCCTCTTCTGTTTGCTGGAGCGCTTGCCATCGATGTTCAGGCTCATGTTCCGGCGTGTCTCCAGCGTGAGCAGCTCCTGGAAGAGCTCCTTGACGTTGTAGTTCATCTTGGCCGACGTCTCCATGAAGGCGCACTTCCACTCCCGGGCCACGGCCTGGGCCTCGCGGGTGTCCACCTCCCGCTGGGTCTCGTCGCACTTGTTGCCCACCAGCATGACGGGGATGTCCTCCACGCTGCCCTTGATCTGCACGATGAGCTTGTAGATGGGGCCCAGCTCCTCCAGCGACTGCTTGCTGGTGACCGAGAAGACCAGGATGAAGGCGTGGCCCTTGGAGATGGACAGCCGCTGCATGGCCGGGAACTGGTGGCTGCCCGTGGTGTCGGTGATCTGCAGCGTGCACACGCTCTTGTCGCAGCTGATGACCTGCCGGTAGGTGTCCTCGATGGTGGGGATGTAGGTGTCCCGGAACGTGCCCTTGACGAAGCGCAGCACTAGCGAGCTCTTGCCCACGCCGCCCGCCCCAAACACCACCACCCGGTAGTCATTGCTCTGTTCAGGCATCTTCCACGCGGGGGTGGGGGGCGGGGCCGGGAGGGCTCGCTTCGGCTGCTAGAACCCCAGACCAACCCTGCACAGAGAGGAGTGTCAGACAAGAGCGACCACCCGCTTGGGAGGGGGTGGGAAGGTCGGCTTCTCAGAGGAGCGGCATGTCTCCCGCGTGCCGGTTGATTTGGTTGAATCGGCCACTCTGTCCTGCACACAGGCTCAGAGCCAGACCCTCTGCCTGTCTGCTTCCCCTCAACGAAATCTGGGGCCTAAACTCCTTCCCCGGGGGTGGGGGGTGGCCTCTGGGCTGGAAGAGGCATGGAGATGCCAGCGTGGGCTGCACACCAACTGCTTTCTCCACCTGCGTGCTCCCCCAGCCCCCAGGTGGCACTGGCTTTTCCCCAGCTTTGTGACCTGGGCAAGCTGCCTTGCCACCCTGAGCCTCGGGTTTCTCCTCTGCAAAATAAGTAGAGGGGTGCCTCTCTGCGGCTATCACAGGCTCCCTGCTCTCACCCCAGTGCAGAGGCTCCTCAGCCTCGTGGGAGCTGTGTGGTAGGGCATCTTTAAAATGCAGATTGCAGGGCCTCGGCCCTGGAAACGGTGAATCCTTTGGTTCAGGGCCACAGCCCTGGGAACTTGCATTTTAAAGCTCTCCTCCTCCCCTCATCCCATAACTGTGATCCTGGTGCTGGAGGTCCAAGAATTTGCAAATC
Organism: Kogia breviceps; assembly: GCF_026419965.1. Classification (NCBI taxonomy): domain Eukaryota; kingdom Metazoa; phylum Chordata; class Mammalia; order Artiodactyla; family Physeteridae; genus Kogia; species Kogia breviceps. The sequence continues at coordinate 181,650,004 of NC_081313.1, forward strand.
ATGAAGCGGGTTTCCCACAGCAGCCCAGGCTGTAGATGAGAAAAGTAAAACTTCGCCTAAAGAGAGAAAGCCTCGCTCCCTGAACTCCAAACCCAGACTATGGTCTGGCCTAACCTGGCCTCCCGCTCAGGTCTGATGTGTCCGTAGGAACAGAACTCCCTGCGAGGGGGTCCCCTTCTCCCCTCTCCCCTACCCTGTGCTCACAGAGGTCCAGTGACCTCAGGAGGTCACACTGCAGCGCAATTCCTGAAATGATGGAGGTGGGAGAAGAACCGTGATCTGGGGGTGGGAAGGCAGGAAGCCTGTCTCCAAGCATCTGTGTCCTTAACTTAGAGAAACAGCAGAGACCCCTCCCCTGCCTCCTTCTCAGCCATCTCTGAGGGTCCCTCAACATGGGGCGGGGTCTACAAGGGGATAGAGAAGATATGGCAAGATTGCACCCAGGCCATGCTACTTCCCGCCGGTGTGTGTGTGGTGGGCGGGAGCGGGGGTGGGGGCGGGGAGCAAGACCCAATGGTGTGAAAGACCCTGGCGGTGAAAACCCGGGCAAGTGAATTGATGTGCCGGAGCCTCGAGGTTCTCCTCTGTGAAATGTGAGCAGTCTCGGTGCCCACTCCACGGAGCTGCTGGGAGAAGCAGTGCCATGAGCCGGATAAGGCCCTCGGCCAGGGGCCTGGCACCCAGGGCCCTCGGTAAAGATGGACGGGCATGGTTGTCAATCACAAAGGCCCAGGGTGCAAAGCACTCGGCTGCTCGTGGGCTGGGAAGGCACATTCTCAATGATCGAAAGTACCAGGTTTGTCAGAAAAAGACATACGGAGAAGGTAACAGCCGACACGTACCTCACAAATTACGTGCCAGGCAAACTTGTTGGAGCTTTAGCGGTTCTAACTCGTGGGGGACTGTTTTTAGACATCTTGGTGACATGCATAGCGCTGGAGGGGGGGGTGCTGGCAGGGCTGCCAGCCTGCTCTGCAGTCACTACCCTTTCCTGGGTGGGCACCCCAAGAAGTGAGCTCATCAGCATGCAGCCAGGCACCGCCACAACTGGCCAAGGGACCTGGGGTGGCCGGTGACCGTCCTTTCTGCCACCCCGGACCCAGCCCTTGCCTCGCTCTGGGCGCAGACCCCCTGGCAGTGCTCCAGGCCTGTCAGCAGGGGTGTCCTCCGGGAGGGGCCCACCGGGGCCCGGGATCCCTGACTCAGAGCCCCATTCAATAACCCGCAAACCCAGGCCAGGAACCCACCTGGTGTCATTTGAAAACCACCCGCACCTCCCATGGGCTGGGGTTGGGGGGAGGGGGCTGTGGGCACCAAGGCGCAAAAGGGGGTGGCACGGGCTCAAGGTCACAGCAGAGAGGTGGCAGAGCAGAGCAGGATTTGAACCCGGCCCCGGCTGGCTACACGGCCTGGGGTCCTTCCCCCGTGCAAGGCAGCCCACCCTGAGGCTCCCGGGCCAGGGGAAGCTGCCCGGTCCTGGGTCCCCGGAGCCCACTGCTACTGGGAGGTTGGAGCGACCTCAGGTGCAAGAAAGCAGGCCCCAACCCAGGGGAGGGCCTGGGGGCTCGGGCTGCCTGCCCCGAGGGGGTCTGACATAGGGACTACCTGGCCAGTGAGGGCTTTGAGGAGAGGGCGCTCCCCTGGGCCCGAGGAGGATCTAAGTGGTGGGGGAGGGCCGTCCACCAGAGGAGGGGCTCCTGGATGAGGGCCTCGACTGGGAGAGGGAGCAGGAGGGCTGAACGGGGCGGCGGTGCGGGGAGACGGGCTCGGGGCCCACTCGATCCCTCCAGGAGGGGCCCTGACAGCGGGACCCAGGGGGGCTCCTGTGGGCCGGAGGAGGGGCTGCTGGCTCGGCCGAAAGGCTGCCCGTTCAGTACCGCGGGGGAGGGGCGATGCCGGGAGGGAGCTGTCCAAGGTGGGCGGGGGAGGGCGGCCCGGCCGGGGCCCAGCCGGACCGGGGAGGGGGGTCCGGTGGAGGGCCCGGCCCCGCGGCCGGGAAGGGTGGGGCTCGGACAAAGGAGCGCGCGCGGGGAGAGAACGTGCGGGCCTCGCGGGGGGAACGCAGCGGGCCCCGGCTCCCCGGTTCCCCGCCCCGGCCGCCTACCTGGGCGCTCGTCCCTGCGGCGCCGCCGCGGCTGCTGCTGGTCGTCTCCGTGTCCGCTCGGGCGCCGCCGCCCCCCGCACGCCCGAGCTGCCGCCGCCGCGCCCGCGCCCGTCCCCGCCCGTCCCCGCCCGCCGCCGGGCGCCGCGCTCCGCCCCTCCCCCCGGCCCCGCGCCCCCGGACAAGGTCACCGCCGCGCGCGCAGCCCCGCGCGGGACCCCCATCTGGACCCCCGCCCCGCGACCCCGCCCGACGAACACCGGCTCCTGCCAGGGACGCGGTAGGGGTGGGCTCTGCTTCCCCGGGGAGGAAGCTGGCGGGCGCACCCCACGGCCACCCAGCAGCCGGCCGCTGGGCAAGATGGGGGCAGAGCCGAGGTCACCCAGGAGCAAAGAGAAGGGGCCAGTTGGCAGAACTGCAGACAAGGGGCCTGGGGGAACAGGACGGGACACCCTTGGGCTGGTGGGGGTGAGGGTCCGGGGGTGGGGGCGCATTGATGGAATGTATAATCAATCAATCAATCAATAGATGTATGAGAAGGCAGAGGTGGCCCAAGGGGGCTCGGGGCAATGGGGATGTACCTGGAGACTAGTCTCCATCCTGGGGGACCTGTCCTGGCAGGGTGGGACTTGGTTTGGGTTGGTGCCCCTAAGGGCAGGCCACCAAGGCAGAGATGGCAATTGGGCCCTTGAGCTGGGGGCGGGGGTGGGCTTTTGAAGCTGGGGGTGAACAAAGGGAGCAAAGGAGAATGGACTTGCAGTTTTCTGGTAGGAAAATGTTATCCTCATCAAATAGTTGTCTCTGAGAATAAACGTTTGCCTTTGGGAAGCGTCTGTGCAGTTGACATCTGTGTGTCCACGTGTAAACCAACAGGGTACCATCACCCCTCCCTCCTGAAGACTGGGAGGGTGGAGGCTCATCTCAGAGAAGACTGGGCTTTGGGAAACAGCAACTGAACCAGCCAGGGGTGGCTGTGAGAACGCCCCAGGGCCCAAGCCTGTTAGAAGCAGGCACCCCTCGATGGGTAGGCTGACGCTAAGGGTACCACGAGGAGGGACTTTCTGGGGTCAGAGCAGTCGGAGGGTGAAAGAGGCTCTTTCTAGGGTGGTGAGCTCCCCATCATGAGGTGTGTGAGCAGATGGTCGGCTGGAGCCCAAGGGCTCCTCCGGCTCTCGGCTCCTTGATTTTTGCTGACCCAACTTGTCTGTGGCTCTGGCTGAGCCAGACCCCTTCCTGCTCCCTTGGAGAGGTGGGCATTGCCCCCAAGACCATCTGGTTCCCCCAGAGGCTGGGTCTCTGAGGTTCGTCCTGCTCTGGGGGCTCGAAGGGCCCCATTTCTCCCTGATTCAGCCCCTCCACTGCACCTTCTGGCCTCTAGCACCTGGACCATCCCACCCGCCTCCTTCCTGGCCTCCCAGGACAGCCCTCTCCAGCCCTCCTTCCACCCTGGCCTTCACCGCACAGACTCCCCTGCTCTCATGCCACCGGGCGGCTTCCTTCACTTCCGGGTCAAGGTCCAGTTCTCAGCCTGGCGTTCAAGCTCCTCCCAACCTGACCCAAGCTCCTCTCCAGTTCCCCATCCAACCTCGGCTGCCTGGAACTGTTCCCCGGACACACTCCACTCCTGCCCTGTCCTAGGCCATGTGGGGCACCACAGAAGGTGGCCTGGCCCCAGCCCCACATCTTCACGTGCTCTCAGCGAGCGACAGAGACAGCCCTGCGGATCTCCACGTCCTGGCCAAGTGCTCCTCTGAGCCCCAGTCTCCCCATCTGCGAATGAGGATCACCATTGTCTTTTGCCTCCCAGCGTTGCTGGGAGCGATCGGTGGGACATGACGTCCACCCACCTGGGGCTGCTGGGCACACAGGCGCTCAGAGATGACAGTCCCGCTCCCTCCCGCTCCGACTGCCTGCCTGCTTCCGTCTCTGAGTGACCAGGGGCACTGGGCCGGCCCTCTGCTCCTCCAGGCTGACTCACGCCTAGGAGCATGGGCACGCTCCACTCTGCGGCTGCTATTTATAGCTCCCAGGCCAGGCTCCCGGCCGGATGAGCCAGGAGAGGACAGGCCCCAGAGTCTCCCCCTCGCTCTCCCAGGCACGGGGCTCCACGCCCACCCAAGCACCCCAAACTAGGACGGCAGTCCCCCCTTTCCCGCGGCCGGCCGGGAGAGCCCTGGCCTTCGTGCACCAGTGCAGGAGAGGGTTGTGTTTTACCAGCTCAGAGAACGGGATCGGCTCCCCTGGGGTGGCCCAGCTGGGAAAAGACCAGGCCGGGGCTGGAGCTCAGGTCCATCAGGCTCTGAAGCCACAAGCCAGCCTTTCTGTTGGCCCAGGCTGTCAGGGGGGCCTAGCCCAGGGACGCACATCTGGCCTCTGGCTGTCCTTGATCGGCAGAGGTCCTCTCAAATGTAAAGGGACAGCCACTCACCTGAGAGGTCCCTGCTCCTCGCCTGGCCTTGCAGCCTATGGGCCTCCTGCCAGCTGCTCCAGGTGGGGGCCGCTCTCCAGACCCACAGTGCAGGGAGGAAGGTGGCTGGGTCTCATGCTCTGCTCTTTCTGTGCTCCCGGGATTAATGCAATTATGTGGGCGAAGCTGGGGCTGGGTGCCACGGCCTCTCACCGATGCTGTTTGGCACACAGAGGCTTTTTATTTGTTTTTAACTTTGGTGTCAACATTTAAAAATAAGAAAGTCATTTGTCAAAACACAGTTTGCCTTAAAAAATGAATGGGCTGGTGTCTCGAGCCCAAATTCTACCCACCAGCCCCTGTGGGAGCTGGACCCCAGCCCCTGGTAGAAGGTGCTGGTCCTTCACTGAAGCCACCTGCCTAGCCCCTGGGAGTGGCCTGAGGGGCTCTTCCACATACAGGGCTGTGTTGTCATCAACGCCTCCAAGGAGCTGGGTCACTGGAGCCTAAGCCATCAGCAGGATGAACCCCTGCCACACTTGCATCCTTTAAAAGAGAGCCGGACAGCTTTGATCAGTCAGAGAAAAGGACCACGACATGCAGGGAGACCTCAGGGCCTTTGCACAGGCCACTTCCTCTGCCAGAAAAGCTCTTCACCCATCTTCTGACTCCAGTGAGGCCCTCAGAGATTCCCCCCTGACCACACTGCTAAAATAGTCTTTCTTAAAAAAATAAAATAAAAAAAAATTAAAAAAATAAAATAGTCTTTCTCTCCCTTCGTGGCTCTCCATCCAACTTGCTTATCTTCAGGGCACTTATCACATCTTGTGTCCATCTATCATCTGTCTCCCTTGCTAGAATGTGCGCTGCCTTAGGTTCTAGGACAGTGGGTCTCCCCTGGGGGTGATTCTGCCCCCAGGGGGCCCTGGGCAATGTCTGGGGACATTTGTGGTTGTCATGACGAGGGTGGGCTCTTGACATTGAGTGGGTGGGGGCAGGGAGGCTGCTCCACACCCCAGGGCATCCAGGACGGCCCCCAGAGGATGACCCAGCCCCACATCAGCAGTGCTGGGGGGACCCTGGGGTAGGACAATGGACCTCAAACGTGTCTCCAGACCAGCATCCCCTGGGAGCTTGGTAGAAATGCAAAAGTTGGGAATTCCCTGGCGGCCCAGTGGTTAGGACGCTGGCTTTCACTGCTATGGACCCAGGTTCGATCCCTGGTCGAGGAACTAAGATCCCACAAGCCGTGCAGTGCAGCCAAAAAAAAAAAAAGATAAGAGAAAGAAATGAAAAATCTCTGGCCCTGACCCAGCCAAGACTAGCTCAGCAGGAGGCCCAGCCGGTCCCTCAAAGGAGAGGGCATGTGAACCGTGGCAGCCTTTTCCTTTGCTTTAAACGCAGCACCTCAGCTGTGCCTCCCAGGCATTGAGTGGGGGGGGCTTTAAAGAGCCCACCTGCCCAGCCCGGCTCTCTCCTGCCAGGCTGAGCACACAGCAATCACTTGGACCTTTGGCCAGAACACTGCGGCCTGCCAAGTCAGCTGTTCTTGCCTCAGGAGCTGCAGAGGCCTGGAGGGTGTCAGGGGCGGGGAGGGACGGGGTCTCCCTTCTGCAGCCCAATCTGGCCTCAGCTAACTGACAGCCAGGAGAAGAGTTCTAGGGTCTTCCCAGAACCCCCCCCCCAAGCCCTGCAGCAGCCCCCTTCAGCCCTCAGGAGTCCCAGCCCAGTCCCAGCTTGCAGGAGGCTCTCAAAAGGTCAGGTGGGTCAGTCACTGGCTCGGTATCAAAGCTGACAGACAGCTCAGGGTGGACACGGGCTGGGCCGGGTGGGCCGCATGACCCTCTCTTCCTGGCAAGGCTGAGGGTCCAGAGCTGGTGGTCAGGGCAGGCCTGGAGGCGCCACGTGCAGGGACACAGCATCCCGTCCGATGCCTGTGTTTCGGGACCCAGAAGATGCAGACTGGCTGGGAACCGGCGCGCCCCTCCCCAGCTCCACACTGATAACTTCTCCACCAGAAACGCAAAGGGCAGACAACAGAAGCCGCGACACGCTGTTATTACGCTTGATTCAATCCGCGAGGCCTGGGTGCCGCCTCCTAACTTCCTACTCTTTTGTCTCCAGATCGAGGAGGGGGACCTGGCTGACCACACCCAGCTGTCACGGGCACCGGGAACCCCGGCTCCACTCGGCTCGGGGGCGGCGGGGCCGGTGAGGGTGACGCTGTACCAAGGACCAGAGCTGAGTCCTGGCTCAAGCCTGCTGCTTGCTGAGCCCCCGCGTTGGGTCCCCATAATCGTGCCTGGTCGCAGCCGAGCGGCTAGGGGTGGTCTTGACCCAGCCAGGCACATCCGGATAAAGGTGGTGCCTGGTGTTTTGCGCTGGGAGTTTTGTTTCTTTAAACGGAAAGGCGTCTGTGCTACTTGGGAACGCTCGTGTCCAAGTGAAGGTGGCTGTGCCTGGTTGTCACCAAGCGATACACAGGTCGCCAGCAGGAGTGCGCCCCCCTCTCCTCCATGAGACACGCCCACAGATCTCAAAGCGACACGTCCTCGATGGCGCAAAGTTGCACAGAGATGAGTGAAGGCTTTCGTGGCCGACGTCCAGTTCCATGTCGGGGCTGGTCCAGGGCCCCAGGTGGTGGGTGACCAACCCACAGGCTTCTTCGGCCAAAGCTGTCACCACGCGGCACCTGTCGTGTCAGAGCGGGTGTGGGGGAGATGGAGCCGCTGAGCTGGCCTAGACGAGGAGACCCTGGTCTAGGCTGGACATGGCCGCCATGAGCCGAGGGACCTCAGGAGTGAGGTCGGCCTCTCCGGGGCCCCCATCAGATGGGACGACCATTTTTCTTCTTACCTCGGCTTTCAACTTTGATCCTTGGCCAAAGCAGGGAAAGCTGACCGGAACTGACCAAGTGTCACCATCATCCCTGTGGCCCTGGGAAGCAGACCCCGGGGCTGACCCTGGCCCCTCCAACCACAGCAGACCGGAGGGGTGGCGTTGCGGGTGCTGGCGGGGCAGCTTGTGTCCTCTCCTACGACACACAGCACCCCCCAAACTTCTTGGGGTCCCAGCATCCCTGGGGGGCCTGGAAGCAGTTTTGCTGGGTCTGGCAGGATCCTAGAGAGAGGCCAGAGCCTGGCAGACAGAGGCCGGGCAGGCTGGGGACCCGAGGACGCCGGGGACCGGGGCGGCGGTGTCTGAGGGGCGGGCGGGGTGCCCCGGGGCTTCCCCTCTCACTGGGGTGGCAGAGCCCTTCGTGGTCTGGAAGCTGGCTTAGAGTGAGGGGGGATGATGTGATCCTGAAGGCTCCAGTGCAGGGAAGGTAAGGGGAAATGGAACTGAGGGGTGGAGGGGCGCTTGGTGTCCCCAGGCATCCCTGGAAGCTGACGGCTGGCGGGAGGGCGGGGACCCTGTAGGTAATGGAGGGGAAGGAGTACGGAGCGGGGGAAGCCTGGAGCAGGCTGTTCTGCACCCACGGGGTGGTTTCCTACTGGACTCAGGGGGTCGGGGCCCCCGGGGGCCCCTGCCCAGCCCCGTCCCATGGGCCACAACCTTCGGAAGGCAGGCTCTGGAATCTGGCAACTCCATGACATCCCGCCCACCCGGGGCAAAGGTGGAGTGAAGTAGGGGCAGGGGTCGCCAGCAAGGGTGGGTTTAGGACAAGGTGGAGGTGATGGTCCCACGCCCACAGGGGTCACTTTCCCAGCATGGGGACAGGGTCAGGCCATGCGGGGTTCAGACGTGGGTCCTGGCAAAAGCCAGACAGAAGTTCCTAGAAACGGGCCCAATACTTCCAGCAGCGGTGGGGTGGGCGCCCAATAGAGTGGAAGTGAGGGGCCTTGGACACATGGCCCTGTCCCGAGACCCATATCGACACCGAATGAGGCTGGGGCCGTGGCGGAGGTTGTGTGCTCTCCTGCCCGCGGAGCCGGGCAGGTGGCAGCAGGCCAGCGTCCGGGACGCCCCCTGGACAAGCAAGTAGCTGCTCCTAGAACCCCACCAGGCCGGAGTGGCAGGCTGGAGGCCCCGCCGTGCCCAGGGCCATTGGGCAGAGGGGCCCGTCCTCGCCGGGAAGCTTTGACGGCCCCACTGCCACAGCCCGTCTCCCCAGTGTGGGTCTGGGCAGTGACCGCGAGTGAGAGGAAGGAAATCAGAGGTTCTAGGAAGGAGCCTGGGCCCCATGCCAAGTGGACGAGTGAGAAGACAGGAAGGGTATAAGTAATGGGATGGAGCTGTAGAAGCCGAGGCTGCGCCTCCAGGCTTGGGGGCAGACACAGTTAAGTCCCCCCAGAAGGGCCCTCAGCCCTGGCTCAGCCTGGGAGCAGGAGCCGGTTGCCATGACTACACTAACAGAGCTTGTTGCCACAGAGGGGAGGGTTCGCGCCAGCCCCACGGGGCTGTTAGGCTCCTGCGCTCCCCGAGGGGTGTTCTAGCTTCGTTTGTGTCTGGCCAGGGCGAGCTGAGTCATATGGCCCCTGACCCTGGCCTGAGGGAGTCGTCTGGCTCTGGAGACCCTGTGGCCAAGCCGCCCCAGGCCTGCCCGCACTCTCTGCAGCCCTGGGGCTCTGTTGCCTCAGGGAGCCAAGCAGCTCAGCCTGGCCCGGAACCCCAGCCCCTGGAGAGCAACCTCTCTGGGCAGGGTGGCCGCACAGAAAGCAGGGAAGAACAGGGCAGCTCTGAGATCCCCGGAACCTCTGTCTCCCCAGAAGCACAGCCTCAGGCGGCAGGAATCACAGCCCCATCACCCCCACTAGCCTCGAACGAACAGAGGCTCCTGGCTCGCGGACTCCCTTCAGAAACCCTTCAGGGCATCACGTGACAGCGCCAGGACCCTCTGCTCACCCTGGGGACACGCCGGCCACGTGCTGCAGGGCTCCAGGGAAGGCGTGGGGGGTGGCTCCAGCGTTGGCACTGTAGCCAGGGGTGCGGAGGACAGAGGCTGGCCTCTCCCTCACTCGTCCACAGCCGGCGGTGTTTAGGGGTGGGGAGGGTCTGGGTCTGACCCTACCTGGACGCCCGGGGCCAGCTCCCCTGCGCGTCACCAGACCCCCAGGCCGGCAGATGACAGGGCCACGCAGCTTTGGTGAATACTTTTAAGAGCAGAACCTGTAACAGTAGCAGAGGTGCACCAAGGCTCGGGCTGTAGGGTCTGGGGCTCAGGGCAGTCCCGGGCGGCCCCTCTGTGCGCAGGCGCAGCCCGGGGGGCTGGGCGCGGACCCTCGGGGGAGGCGAGGCGAGGCTCCGGCTGGGTAGGGGCGGGGCAGGCACCCGGCGCGGGAGGGTCACCACTTCAGGAAGACCATGCCCGCCAGGACGGCATAGCCCAGCACCAGGAAGAGGACCTTGAGCAGCCGGTCGCTCTTCTCCTCCAGCTCCTTGGCCAGGATCTCAAAGAAGGTGACGAAGAGGAACGTACCGCCCGCCAGGCCCTGCAGCACCACGGAGGCCACGCTGCTGGGCACGCCCTGGGCACTCTCGATGCCCAGGCCGAGGCTGATGCCCAGAGGGATCATGGCGCTCACGGTGACGGCCAGCTTGGCGGCGTCCGTCAGGGCCATGGCGCTCCTGGCCATGCTGATGCCCAGGGCCACGGCCACCAGCGTCTCGTGAATGGCCACCCCCACGAACAGGCTCAGCACCTTCTCCCCCTCCTCCTGCAGGCCCAGGGCCAGGCCCTCGAAGACCGAGTGGGCCGACAGGGCGAAGACCAGGCTGAGGAGCCGCAACGGGCTGGAGCGCGACAGCTCCTGGACGCTCAGCCCGTGGCTGTGCGTGTGGGGCTCCCCGTAGAGCGCGTGGCCCCGCGAGCCACCCAGGAAGGGGCTCTCGTACTCGGAGTCGCTGCCCACGTCCGAGCTGGCGTTGAACGTCTCCAGGTCGATAAAGGCCGGCCTCTCCTTGCGGAAGGTCAGGACGAGCTGCTCCAGGAAGACGGTCAGGAAGAAGCCCAGCAGCACGGTGGTCTCGGCCAGCGGGTAGTCGGTGCTGATGTGCCCAAGACTCAGGACTTTCTGGAGCTGGAGCAGAGGGCGCGAGAGGGGCAAAGGCGGGGAGGGGTTCGGAGGCGCGAGCGCCGAGACCCCCGCCGCCCCCCACGCAACAGGCTCATCAGACGCCACCTTGCAAGTAGCAGGAATACCCAAATCATACAGGTCTTAAAGAGGGGTGGTGGCTCAGCCTTGATGGATTTGAAAATGAAGGGGCTTCCCTGGTGGCCCAGTGGGTAAGACCGCGCTCCCAATGCAGGGGGCCCGGGTTCAATCCCTGGTCGGGGAACTAGATCCCACATGCGTGCCGCAACTAAGACCCGGCACAGTCAGTAAATAAATAAATATTTAAAAATAAAAACTCTGTTAGAAAGGGACTAGGCCTCACACCATGTCCCCTATGTCAACCAATTTTAAAAGAGTATAGTGGGCTGCATCATGACCCCTAAAAGATATGTCCACCAGGAATCTCAGAATGTGGCCTTATTTGGAAGAAGGGTCTTTGCAGATGTAACTGAGGTGTGACGGGCTGAACTGCGTCTCCCCAACGAAAGGAAATTTCTATGTAAAAGTCTCCCAACCCCTAGTGCCTCAAAACTAACCATATTTGGAGACAGGGTTTTTAAACAGGTGATTCAGTTAAAAGGAGGCTGTGAGGGTGGACTTAATCCACTAGGACTGCTGTCCTTACAGGAAGAGGAAGAGCCATCATGTGAAGAGACAGCAAGAGGTGGCCATCTACAAAGCAAGGAGAGAGGCCTCAGGAGGACCAAACCCTGCCAGCACCTTGGTCTCAGACTTGCGGCCTCCAGCCCTGGGAGAGAATAAGTGTCTGCTGTTTAAGCCCCCCATCTCTGGTCTTCTGTTATGGCCACCCCAGGAAACTCAGTCATAAGATAAGGATCTTGAGATGACATCATCCTGGATAAGGATGATGTCCTTAATCCAATGACAGGTGTCCTTCCGAGACAGAAGAGAGACACACAGGGAGAGGCCATGTGACAACGGAGGCACAGCTGGGGTGATGGAGCCACAAGGTAAGGGACCAAGGACCGCAGACGATCCCCACAAGCTGGGAGGGACACGGGATAGACCCTCTCTCACGGTCGGAGGACCCAGCCCACTGACACCTTGGTCTTGGACTTCTGGCCTCCAGACTGGGATATGAGCCAGGGCTTCTGGCCCTGAGGCCTGTACGGGGCTGGCTTCCACACAACCCAGAGGCTGTTCCCAGAGCTCCCACCATTGCAGCCCCCTGGTGAATGTGCTGAGAAGGAGCATGAGGCTCGCTGGCCCCCCCAGCCATCCTCGTCAGATCCTCGAGTCAGCAATGTCCCATAGAACGTTCCGGATGCTGGAAACGTCCTCTACCTGTGCTGTGTGATGTGGACGCCGCTAGCCTCGCGTGGCCCACGAGGACTTGAAATGTGGCTGGTGCGGCTGAGGACTGGCACGCGGAAGTATGTTTGACTTCAACTGACTGAAACCTGCCCAGCCGGAACGGTGAGCGGCAGCCACACCAGACTGTGAGGCAGACGCTGGCTGAGGCTGGCAGGCGGCCAGGAGAGGCCTGGCTCACTGCGGCGTGGGGAGCCTGGGGCAGGGGCACGGCCCACGAGTGGTTTGGGGAGGACCGTGAGAGGGCCCCGAGCACTGAAGGGGGATGGGGAGGGGCAAGGTCATTGCAGCAGTCCAGGCCGGAGGGGTGGCACTGCGTGGCACTGCGGGAACGTGGGAAACGGCAGGGGGGAGGGGGGAGGTGCAGAGGGTGCCAGAGAGGACTCTGAGCTCCTCCTCACTGACGCCAAGTGCACAAGTTTCCCACGCTGTGTAACAGAGGAACGCAAGCTTAGCAGCATAAAACACCTCCCAGCCCTCAACATCAGGAGTCCAGGCACAGGATGGGGCTCGTGGATAAAGCAAATGGCACAGTGTGGCCAGGGACTGAGGATGGCTCCCAACCAATAGCCAGGGAGACACTGGGTCCTCAGTCTGACAGCCAGGAAGGAACTGAACCTGCCTTACAACCACACTGGCTCAGAGGCCACTCCATCCCCAGCCAAACCTCGAGATGAGACCACAGCCCACCGGATACCTTCATTGCAGCCTCATGAGAGCCAGCAGCAGAGGACCCAGCCAAGTGGTGCCCAGACTGCTGACCCAAAGACACTGTGTAGGAATAAACACGTGTTGTTTTAAGATGCTAAGTTTGTTATACTTTGTTACGCAGCAGTAGCTAACTGATACAGGAGTTGAAGAGAGGCCACAATTGCCAGCCTGAGGACAAAGTGCATGTGTCCGGGGCAGGTGGTCTGGTCAAGTAATGGCTGATGAGCTCACCAGCTGGGAACCCTAGGTCTAGTTCAAACCCCTTGTTTACCAGATAAGACCCAGAGAAGAGACGCAACCAACTCATGGTCACACAGCAAATTCATTTTCTACTTCCCATCACCCTTATAGTGTCAAGGCCTTGACCTTGGTTTCAAGGTTGAAAAGCACCAGAGATGGGGAGGGGCAAGATAAGGGTAGGGGATTAAGAAGTACAAACTATTATGTGCAAAATAAATAAGCTACGATGATATACTGTACAGCACAGGGAATATGGCCAATAGTTTATAATAACTATAAATGGAGTATGACCTTTAAAAATTGTGAATCACTATGTTGCACACCTGTAACTTATACAATATTGTACATCAACTATATCTCAATTAGGGAACTCCTTGGCTGTCCAGTGGTTAGGACTCTGTGCTTTCACTGCTGAGGGCCCGGGTTCAGTCTGCAGTCAGAGAACTAAGATCCTGCAAGTCATGCAGCACAGCCAAAAAAGAAAAAGAAAAAAAACACAACAACTATATCTCAATTACAAAAACAAAATAAAAGGAAAGAAAAAACAAAAGGCACCAGAGACGATTGGCCATAAGGTGCCAAGGGCTGCTGCTACCACCCCAGGGAGCCTTACCTTTTCCCTCACGGCCGGCAGTAAAGCATTGAAGCATGTGGCCAAAAAGACCCCGCCTCCAAAGGTGTTGCAGAGTGAGAGGATCTTTTTCGAACGATGGGCCTTCTCAAAATCTGTCTCGATGATCTTCACGGGGAGCAGGGAGCCCAGCAGCATGAAGAAGAACACGCCCACCATGCAAAGGATTTTGGCTACCAACAACTTCACCATGGCGGCGGCCCGGGCTGCTCCGGTCACCGGTCACTGCAGGGCCAAATCATGTGTGGGCGCACACTCCCCTCCCACGACGCACTACGGGGCCCAGCCACGCAGCCAGGGGCTCATGCCTCAGTCCAGCCGCTGTGAATGTCAGAGGCAACCGCGTCAGCCGTTGGATTGGTTATCTGACCAGCTAGAGCAACCAAGCCCATCACCCCCAGTACTTCACCCCATTCCAGGCCTAGCACACGTCCCTGTCTCCTGCAGAAAATTCTCCACGGCTGCACTGTCCCACACGGCAGTCGCCAGCCGGGTGTGTCTGTGTAAGTTAATTAAAATTAAATAAAATGTAGGCAATTCCCTGGCGGTCCAGTGGTTAGGACTCCGCGCTTCCACTGCGGGGGGGGGGCACGGGTTCGATCCCTGCTTGGGGAACTAAGATCCTGTATGTGGCGCGGCCAAAGAAATTTATTTTAATTTAAAAAAAAATTATAGAAAATGTAGAATTCAGCTCCTCAGTTGCGCTACCCACATTTCAAGTGTTCCATAGCCACTTGAGTCTAGCAGCTGCCGTACTGGACAGCACAGACAGAGAACATTTCCATTGTTGCAGAATGTTCTGGGTCCCACTGTCCTTACATAAAATCCTAAAGGCTTGGGCTTCCCTGGTGGCGCAGTGGTTGAGAGTCCGCCTGCCGATGCAGGGGACACGGGTTCGTGCCCTGGTCCGGGAGGATCCCGCATGCCGCGGAGCGGCTGGGCCCGTGAGCCATGGCCGCTGCGCCTGCGCGTCCGGAGCCTGTGCTCCGCAGCGGGAGAGGCCGCGACAGTGAGAGGCCCGCATACCGCAAAAAAAAAAAAAAAAAAAAAAATCCAAAGGCTTTACCCTAAAGCAAAGGCTCTGCACCATCAGCTCGGGCTCCATCTCCCCTCACTGGCCTCTGTGGTCCCTGACGGTGGCAAGCCCGTTCCCATCTCAGGGCCTTTGCACCGGTTGTTCTCTTGGCCTGGACCACTTCTCTCCCCTGACCTTCCAATGATGCTTGTCTTTCAGGCCCTCAGAAGGGCCTCCCCCTGCCCTCAATGGCATCCCTTGTACCCACCGCAAGGCCTGGTGCAGAACAGATGCTCAGTAACCGCTGGCTGAACAAACGGATGAGCTGAAGCATGTGGATCTCTTTACGGGGACTCAATGAGCCAAAGTAAAGCAGATCTCGCCCTAGATAGACCCGAAAATGTTACCATTAGAATGAGGGACCGCGGCTGCTCCCCCGTCCTTGGGCTTTCTCCCCAACCTCCCAGTTCTCACTGCCCGCGTCCCCATGTCAGCTCAGATGCCACCAGTGGAGAGGGGTTTCCTACCCCGTCCCCTGGCATCATTGGTGCTACAGGGAACTACATAATTTAAAGTCCCTGAACGTCATCACTCGCCCTGGGCTGAGACTTCCACGGGAGCAGGGAGTGTGTCTTTCTCAGCCCAGAGCCAGGTACAGTAGGCGCCCAATAAATACCTGCCGAGTGTAGGGATGCCCCAGTCTGTGGCGTGGGGGTGAGGGTGTCCCGGACGCCCTCAAACCGGGGGCTGATGGGGCTGGGCAGCGGGGACGGGTTCATTCATTCATCCTTTCACTCAGCACTTATTGAGCGCCTTCTGTGTGTCCCGAGCTGCACTGGGCACCCCGCTCGAGAGGGGACAAGTCGCGCTCCGCTGGGGGAGCCAGACTCAAATCACACAGATCGCCAGTAAAGGCGGGGCCTCGGCTAACGGGCAGCAGAGCCCGCCAGGCCCCGGGCCGCCCCGGCCCCCAGCCCCCAGCCCCGCCCCGGCCCACACGTACCTCCGCCAGGTCCTCGCCTGCCGCCGGAGCCGCCCGCCGTTCAACCGCCGCGCCGTGTCGGCCCCACTGCAGCACTCCCGGTCTAGCCCCGGCTCGGCGCGCAACTGCCCACGCCCCGCCCACGCCCCTGTCCATTGGCCGCCCCAAGCGCAGCGGGTCAAGTTCTCCACGCTATTGGCTGTTATGGCTGCCACTCACCCCGCGACTCCACCTTTCCTACCGTCAAGGGAAAGTAGTTTCCTCCCACTGAGCGGCGGGTACAGCCACCGGGCGGCTCCGGCGGGAAACTCGGACCCTAGGGGAAAGGTTCCGTCAGCGTCCGGCTTCCAGAGCTGTCCAGGGGTTCCTGGTGCTGAATCCCGTTCGGATCGAGGTTTGGCCATTGTCAGAAAACGATTTGCTATGGGTGACTGTCTCTCTCGGAGCGTCCTAGCTGCTGATGCCCTTCCCGTCGGTTTAAGATGCAGATTTATCCGTTCAACATCTATGCCTCCTATGTACCAGGACCTTTTCTGGGAGAACATCTGTCAACAAAACAAGGACCTCTCCCCTTTTGGAGCTTACGTTCTAGGAGAAGACAGAAAATAATCAACAAACATAAGTAAGAAGGTGACAAGCGCTCTGGAATAATAGAGCTCAGTAAGGGTTATCAGAGTGCTGGGAGCTGGCTTGGGATGAACACACACACACTACTATACATAAGATAGATAACCAATAAGGACCTACTGTAGAGCACAGGGAACTCTACTCAATATTCTGTGATAACCTATATGAGAAAAGAATCTTAAAAAGGATGAATATATGTATATGTATAACTGAATCACTTCTCTGTACACCTGAAATTAACACAACATTGTAAATCAACTATACTCCAATAAAATTAAAATATATATATATATTTTTAAAACTGCTGAGTGGTGGATTGCTATCTTAGGGTGTTTTTTTTTTTAAGGATGTGTACCTGGGTCAAATGGATTTTTTTTTTTCTGTACGCGGGCCTCTCACTGCTGTGGCCTCTCCCGTTGCGGAGCACAGACTCCGGATGCGCAGGCTCAGCGGCCATGGCTCACGGGCCCAGCCGCTCCGAGTCATGTGGGATCTTCCCGGACCGGGGCACGAATCCGTATCCCCTGCATCGGCAGGCAGACTCTCAACCACTGCGCCAACAGGGAAGTCCCAAGGAGACTTTTTTTTTTTTTTAAATGGCTTGGGGCTTCCCTGGTGGCGCAGTAGTTGAGAATCCTCCTGCCGATGCAGGGGACACGGGTTGGTGCCCCGGTCCGGGAAGATCCCACGTGCCGCGGAGCGGCTGGGCCCGTGAGCCATGGCCGCTGAGCCTGCGCGTCCGGAGCCTGTGCTCCGCAATGGGAGAGGCCACATCGGTGAGAGGCCCGCGTACCGCAAAAAAAAAAAAAAAAAAAAGGTTTAATCCACTGCCCCATAAAAGCAACCAGACTTATGAAAGAGAGGACTGTATTCATTTGTTAACCAAAATCTTATTGTCAGCCTACCATGAGCCAGGCATGGGGAAAGTTGCTAAGAATAAAGTGGTGAATGATACAATGTGGATGAACCTGGAAGACATCAGGCTAAGTGAAATAAGACAGTCACAGAAGGATAAATACTGTGTAATCCCACTTATAGGAGGTCCTAGATTAGTCACATCCATAGAGACAGGACGTAGATGGTGGGGGCCGGGGGCTGGGGGAGGGGCTGGGGAGTCAGTGTTTCCTGGGAACAGAGTTTCGGTTTGGGAAGATGAGAAAGTTCTGGAGATGGATGATGGGGATGGTTGCACAACAATGTGAATATACTTAATGCCACTGAACTGTACACTTAAAAATGGTTCAAATGGTAAATTTAATGTTATGTATATCTCATCACAATTTTTGCAAATTTTAATTAAATGGAGTGAAAAAGCCCATGCCCTCACAGTTCACAGTCTAGTGGGAGAGACAAGTATTAATGAAATAATAGCATATTATTAGGCAGACTTCTCAGATGGTTCCAAATGATCCCAACATCCTAGGATTCATGTCCTCGTATAATCCTCTCTGCTTGAGCCTGGGCTGCACCCAGCGACTTGATTCCAACAAATAGGATATTGTCAAGTGATAGGATGTCATTTCCATGATTAGGTTTCAGAAGACTGACTGCTGTCTTCCCAGACAACTCTCTCTATTATTGCCTTTTTGCTTTCGTGCTTTGGTAAAGCAAGCTGAGAATGCTGAAGATGTCCACATTGCAAGAAAGTGAGGGTGACCTCCAACCAACAGCTGAGACCTTTGGCACAAGAGCCTACAAGGAAGTAAATGCTGCCAGTGACCACGAGTGATCTTGGAGGGGGATCCTGCTCCCATTGGGCATTCAGAGGACGGGTGCCCAGTGGACACTTTGATTGCAGCCTCTGAGGGATCCTGAAGCTGAGGACTCAGCTCAGTGAACCTGGATTCCTGACCCACAGACACTATGAGATAATAAGCATTGTTATCATAAGCCACTAAGTTTGGGGGGAATTTGTTATGCAGCACAAGATAACCAATACAGGGACTTCCTTGCTGGTCCAAGGGTTAAGACTTTGTCTTCCAGTGCATGGGGTACAGGTTCAATCCCTGGTTGGGGAGCTAAGATCCCACATGCCAGAAGCAATATTGTAACAAATTCAATAAAGACTTTAAAAATGGTCCACATTTTTTAAAAGATAACCAATACATATATATAAAGGGAAAACTGTAGGTTGTACTAAATGTCATGAAGAAAAAAAAAGAGAGAGAGAGAGAGAGAGAGACAGTTCTGTGTTAGTCAAATAAAGAGCAGTGAGAAGTAAGGGGTGAAGAGAGGATGTTTGATGCCAAAGTAGAAAGGAGCTTGTGATACTGGAGGAACTGGAAAGCCAGGCTGCCTGAATATTGGTGAGTGACAAGGACAGTCCCAGAGACCATTTTAAGGCATCTGAATTGCCCCATCGATGCCATGGGAGTCAATGATGAAAACTCATTGAAGAGTTTTAAGAAGGTGCAGGTTGTGATTCAACCGATGTTTTAAGGGTTATTCTGAGTCCTGTGTAAAGAAAGGATTGTAAGGGAGAGAGAATGAAGGCAGGAAGTCCAGTTGGGTCATTTGAGCAAGACCTGATGCTAGTTTAGGTGTAGGTGGGAGGTGGAAGGGAGTGGATGAATTTGAAAAATATCTTGGGTGAATTGACAGGACTTGGTCCTGGTTTGTCTGTGGGCCGTAGGAGTAGGAGGTGTCGGGAATGACTTCTAGTTTTCTAGTTTGAGCAACTAGATGGATCCTGGTGTTATTCACTAAAATAGGAAAGACTGGAGGAGGCACAGACATTAGAGGAGTCAAGAGGCTAAGTCTGGCTTTGCAGAGGTTAAGTATGAGATGCCTGTGTGTTCTTAATGTTTAATGTCACTTTCTGCCTGCACAGAGCTTGCTTCATTATAAGCATGCAATATATGGTAGCTATTTTTTAAACTGAAGTATAGTTGATTTACAATGTTGTGTTAGTTTCTGCTGTACAACAAAGTGACTCAGTTATACGTACACATATAACCACTCTTTTTTAGATTCTACTCCCATATAGGTCATTACAGAGTACTGAGTCGAGTTCCCTGTGCTATACAGTAGGTTCTTATTAGTTACAGTGTTGTGTTAATTTCTGCTGTACAGCAAAGTGACGCAGTTATACATATATATACATTCTTCTTCATGTTCTTTTCCATTATGATTTATCACAGGATACTGGATATAGTTCCCTGTGCTATACGGTAGGACATTGTTGTTTATCCACCCTATCTATAATAGTTTGTATCTGCTAATCCCAAACTCCCAGTCCAACACTCCCCTGCCCCTCCCCGTCTTGGCAACCGCAAATCTGTTTTCTACGTCTGTAAGTCTGTTTCTGTTTTGTAGATAAGCTCAATGGAGTCACATGTTAGATTCCACATATAAGTGATATCATATGGTATCTGTCTTTCTCTGTCTGACTTACTTCACTTAGTATGATCATCTCTAGGTCCATCCATGTTGCTGCAAATGGCATTATTTCGTTCCTTTTCACGACTGAGTAATATTCCATTGTATTTTGTGTGGTAGCTGTTTTCATTATTAGACACAAAGTGACTTGACTCTTTCTGTTTTCCGTAATTCACAACAATAACAAAAAAGATCGTTCATAATAACAGCACACCAGGTAAGTGGCCACAGGATGACTCCCTCCTATAGGAGAATTTGTAATGTGCAATATTTATTCATAATTCTTTAGAGCATGAGACTACTCAGAGAAGAAGCTGCAAAGCTTCGGGCTTTTAATCATTCAGACATATTTTTGAAAGCTTCCTAGACACCAGGACCTACATAAGAGCAGTTACTGTCAGAGTACAACTTAAAAAAAAAATACTGACAAATCTGACTACAGATTTGAATACTTCAAAACTCTCCCGTAGTGAAAGACTCTATGAATGGGATTAAAAGACAAGTGATAGGCCAGGAGGAAATGTTGATAATAGATGAGACTGAGCTTTTGATAGCAAGCAAACATCTTAAAATGAAAATAGGAAGGGAGGGACTTCCCTAGTGGCGTGGTGGTTAAGAATCCGCCTGCCAATGCAGGGGACACAGGTTCGATCCCTGGTCCAGGAAGATCCCACATGCTGCAGAGCAACTAAGCCCGTGTGTCACAACTACTGACCCCATGTGCCACAACTACTGAAGCCCGCACGTCTAGAGCCTGTGCTCTGCAACAAGAGAAGCCACCGCAATGAGAAGACCGCGCACCGCGAAGAAGAGAAGCCCCTGCTCGCCGAAACTAGAGGGAGCCCGCGCGCAGCAACGAGGACAGAACGCAGCCAAAAATAAATAAATATATATTTTTTAAATAAATAAAAAATAAAAATGGGAAAGGAAGGGAAGGAACAGACAGTTCTCAGGGGAACAAACACAAGAGGTGAATACATATAGGAAAATATGCTCAAACCATACAGATAATCACAGAAATAGGAAATAAAATCATCTGAACAGGGAGTTCCCTGGCAGTCCAGTGGTTAAGACTCCGCACTTCCACTGCAGGGGGAACGGGTTCCATCCCTAGTCAGGGAACTAAGATCTCGCATGCCGCGTGACTCGGCCAAAACAAAACAAAACACCATCAAAACAGCTTTATTGAGGTGTAACTGACGTACAATAAACTATAGATAGGGCTTCCCTGGTGGCGCAGTGGCTAAGAATCCGCCTGCCAATACAGGGGACACGGGTTCCAGTCCTGGTCCAGCCCTGTTCTGGGAAGATTCCACATGCCGCGGAGCAACTAAGCCCGTGCGCCACAGCTACTGAACCTGCGCTTGAGCCCGCGAGCCACAACTACTGAGCCCACGTGCCACAACTACTGAAGGCTGCGTGCCTAGAGCCTGTGCTCTGCAACAAGAGAAGCCACTGCATTGAAAAGCTCTTGCACCGCAACGAAGAGTAGCGCCCGCTCGCTGCAACTAGAGAAAGCCCGCGCGCAGCAACGGAAGACCCAACGCGGCCAATTAAATAAATAAATAAATAAAATATATTTTTTTAAGTACTAAAAAAAATTTAATGAAAAATAAATAAATAAATAAACTAAAGGTATTCTAAGTATACAACTTGATAAGTGTTGATATATGTACACACCTGTGAAACCATCCTCACAATCAAGACAGTGAACATAAACTACACGCCCTGAAAACAATGTCCTCCTGCCCCTCCCCACCCCCGTCTCCCAAGCAACCGCCATTCTGCTACGATTGCTCAACAGGGTAATTTCCAGTGTCGGCTTTCTGATGGCGCTGCTCCCAACTTTCCTCTGCCTGCTGCCGGGTGGCCATTCATACACGTTCTGTTGGGCACACAACCGCGGGGCGGGGCATCGTACATCCAGGGATTCTAGGGTATCCAAACGCTCAGCTTTAGAACTTCATATACAGCTGGCTTGTCCATTTGGGCGCAGAAAAGAGTTAACATAGCAGGTTTAAGATTTTTGTCTTTGCAAAGACCCTCAGCAGCGTCTGGAACTGGACTCTGGGGGCACCTGCCACCCTCAGACATCGGGGAGGGGGATCCCTGTCCCTATACTGTCTGTGCAAACACGTGGTTTACGCTGAACACCTGCTGTCCTCCTAGAGTCTGGGGCCTCGGCTGTACTGGGCAGAGGTGCCTGAGTGCACAGACCCCCCCCAGAGAGAACCCCGGGCACCAGGTCTCCGTGAACCTCCTTAGGAACCACACCCCACTCATGCTGTCACGTCTCGTTTTGCAGGAATTAAGTGCATCCTGTGGGACTCCATTGGGAAAACGCTCTGAAGGCTTGTGCCTGGTCCCGCAGACCCCACCCCAAGCCTTTTCCCTCTGCTGATTTTGCTTCATATCCTCTCGTAAACCATAGCCACGAGGACAATCATTGCTGAGTCTTGGAGCCCCCAATGCACTTTTGTGATGAATAACACTTGCTTTTGTCTTTTCATTTTAGCTATTCTGGTGCAATCATCTCACATTATGGTTGTGTTTTTTTTGTTTTGTTTTTGGTTTTTTGTGTTACGTGGGACTCTCACTGTTGTGGCCTCTCCCGTTGCGGAGCACAGGTTCCCGACGCGCAGACTCAGCGGCCACGGCTCACGAGCCCAGCCCCTCCGGACGCGCAGGCGCAGCGGCCACGGCTCACGGGCCCAGCCGCTCCGGACGCGCAGACTCAGCGGCCACGGCTCACGGGCCCAGCCGCTCCGGACGCGCAGGCGCAGCGGCCACGGCTCACGGGCCCAGCCGCTCCGGACGCGCAGACTCAGCGGCCACGGCTCACGGGCCCAGCCGCTCCGGACGCGCAGGCGCAGCGGCCACGGCTCACGGGCCCAGCCGCTCCGGACGCGCAGACTCAGCGGCCACGGCTCACGGGCCCAGCCGCTCCGGACGCGCAGGCGCAGCGGCCACGGCTCACGGGCCCAGCCGCTCCGGACGCGCAGGCGCAGCGGCCACGGCTCACGGGCCCAGCCGCTCCGGACGCGCAGGCGCAGCGGCCACGGCTCACGGGCCCAGCCGCTCCGGACGCGCAGACTCAGCGGCCACGGCTCACGGGCCCAGCCGCTCCGGACGCGCAGGCGCAGCGGCCACGGCTCACGGGCCCAGCCGCTCCGGACGCGCAGACTCAGCGGCCACGGCTCACGGGCCCAGCCGCTCCGGACGCGCAGGCGCAGCGGCCACGGCTCACGGGCCCAGCCGCTCCGGACGCGCAGGCGCAGCGGCCACGGCTCACGGGCCCAGCCGCTCCGCAGCACGTGGGATCTTCCCGGACCGGGGCACGAACCCGCGTCCCCTGCATTAGCAGGCGGACTCCCAACCACTGCGCCACCAGGGAAGCCCTGTTTTGTTTTTTAATTTTGGCTGCGCTGGGTCTCTGTGGCGGTACACAGGCTCTTCTTTGTGGTGCTCGGTCTTCTCTGGTTGCGGCCGTGCAGGCTTAGTTGCAGCGTGTGAGATCTTAGTTCCCGGGCCAAGGATCGAACCCGGGCCCCCTGCATTGGGAGCGCGGAGTCTTAACCACTGGACTGCCAGGGAAGTCCCTCACATTATGGTTTTAATTAGTGCTCCCTCATGGCTAATTGAGTCCCTTTTCATGTGTTTATTGGTCAACTGCATACCTTGGTTTTTGAAATGGCTTTCTGTTTTGCCCATCTAAAAAATTGGGTTCTTTCTCTTTTTCTTATTGATTCGTAGGAGTACGTTATATTTTTGTCAAGTATATATTGCAAATGCCTTCACCCATTCAACGGCTCACCTTTCCTCTCTCTTTTAAGCCAGTCCAATTTGTTGATTTTTTTAAATGTATGGTTAGAGCTTAATGTATGGTTAGAACTTGTATTAGTCAGGTTCTCCAAAGAAACAGAACCAATATAGGATGCCTATCTATCTATCTATTTATCTACATATGGAGAGAGAGACAGAGACAGACAGAGAGAGAGGGGGGGGGAATTTACTTTATGGAATTGGGTCATGCAATCATGTGGGCTGGCATGTCTGAGATCTGCAGGGCAGGCTGACAGGCTGGAGACGCAGGGAAGAGTTGACATTGCAGCTTGAGTCCCAAGTGTGTCTGAAGGCAGAATTCCCTCTTCTCTGGGGAGATCTCAGTCTTTTCTCGTAAGACCTTCAACTGATTAGAGGTGGCCCACCCGCATTCTAGAAGGTTATCTCTCTACCCAAAGTTTTTTTCCTTTACGTCTTTATTGAGGCATAACTGTTTTACAATGTTATGTTAATTTCTGCTGTACAACAAAATGAATCAGCTATATGTATACATACATCCCCATATCCCCTCCCTCCTGAGCCTCCCTCTCACCCTCCCTATCCCACCCCTCTAGGTGGTCACAAAGCACAGAGCTGATCTCTCTGCTATGCAGCAGCTTCCCACTAGCCATCCATCCTATATTTTCTACCCAAAGTTGACCGATTTAAATGTTAATCTCATCTAAAAATACCTCCCCAGCAACATGTAGGCTGGTATTTGACCAAATGTCTGGATGCTGTGGTTTAGCCAAGTGCACACATAAAATTAACTACCACAGTTCTTTTTTGTGTTCTCTTCAAGAAAATTTTGCCTGCCTCAAATCATATGTATATATATATATGTGTGTGTGTGTGTGTGTGTGTGTATATATATATACATATATGTATAGGTCTTGCCATACAGCATGTGGGATATTAGTTCCCTGACCAGGGATCGAACCCATGCCCCCTACAGTGGAAGCGTGGAGTCAACCACTGGACCACCAGGGAAGTCCACATTCTATATTTTCTCCTGCCATCTTTCTGGTTTTACCTTTCATAGATTCCATCTGTTTACGTTTCAAAACCAGGCAAAACTAATCCCTGGCATAGACACTGGGGCAGTGTTATCCTTTGGGGTTCATGGGGTCTGTTCTTGGTCTGGATGCCAATGACAAGGGGTGGGGGATTGGGGGGTGCTCCCAATGACAAGGGGTGGGGGGTTGGGGGGTGCTCCCTTTGTGAAAATTCACTGAGCTCTTTGCTTATAATGCGTGCACTTTCGTGCCTGTAATGTTACGCTTTTTAAAAATATATATATTTATTTATGGCTGCTTTGGGTCTTTGCCGCTGGGCATGGGCTTTCTCTAGTTGTGGTGAGCGGGGGCTACTCCCCGTTGCTGTGCGCGGGCCTCTCATGCGGTGGCCTCTCCTGTTGCAAAGCATGGCTCCAGGCACGTGGGCTTCAGTAGTTGTGTCACGCAGGCCCAGCAGTTGTGGCTCACGGGTTCCAGAGCGCAGGTTCAGCAGCTATGGTGCACGGGCCCAGCCGCTCCGCGGCATGTGGGATCCTCCCGGACCAGGGCTCGAACCCGCGTCCCCTGCATTGGCAGGCAGACTCCCAACCACTGCGCCACCAGGGAAGTCCCTGTATGTTACACTTTGATTAAACATTTAGGAAGCACAGTCATGAGAACGAGAGAGAAGGATGGACACCTTAAGTCCGCAGGAGCTTACAAAGACCTGGGAACAGCCGTGAGCTGAGCAGAATTTGTGGTTGTTACCCTCAACCTCACCCCCGAAGGGATTCACATTCTCTGAGCCCATCTCTGACCCCATATCCCATCATGCAATGCAGGATGGCAGCCCTACCACAGCACAAAGCCGCACAAAACATCCCTGGTGAGGAGGACTTAAAATTCTGAAAGGGGAATCAGCTCTAAACGCGCAACCTCAGTCTCTAGGACGCGGGCCGTTTCTAGGCTCAAGCCCGGGTGGTTTCAGGGTTAGACTCAGCCTTTTTCTTTCTGGTCCTGATGCCGCGCGCGGCCCGCAGGGAGGGAGGCGGCACCTTCGTGGCGGCAGCGGCGCCGGCGCGCCCCCTGGTGGCCTCAGCTCCTCATCTACGGGGGCCACGTCCGGAGGGCTCGGTGTGTGTTCTGACTTTGAAATAACTGATTGTGCAGGGCTGGGGTCGATTTGGGGGAGGGGTCGGGTCCGGTGGGGAAGCCAAGTTTGGGGTTTCCGAGTTACCTAGGTTGGGATGAAATCTTTGCTGAAAAGATACAGGGGCACTCTGGAGCCAGTGAACAAATCATTATAATTATAATTATTATTAGCCTCTCTGCCCAGCTTGCAGGATCTTGGTTCCCCAACCGGGGATTGAACCCGGGTCCTCCTCAGTGTAAGCAGGTAGTCCTAACAATTGGACCGCCAGGGTGTTCCCCTGAATAAATTATATATTTTTGCTGGTGGCAAAATTGTTTGGGATATTTGTTTCTTTGACACATTTTTCTAGGGCCTACTGTGTGTTGGTAATACTGCAGGATAGGGCTTCTCAGCCTTGGCACTGCTGATTTTCAAGGCCCGGTCATTCTCTGGGGCGGGGGTGCCGTCCTGGACACTGTGGAGTGTGGAGCAGTACCCCTGGTCCCCACTGGGACAGCCACAGAGGTACCCCCAGACATCACCTGGTGTCTTTTTATTTATTTATTTATTTATTCTTGGCTGCGTTAAGTCTTAGTTGCGGCCCTCGGGATCTTTCACTGCAGCACATGGGCTCCAGAGTGCATGGGCTCTCTAGCTGTGGCTCCAGCACTCAGTAGTTGCAGTGCGTGGGTTTAGTTGCCCCGCAGCATATGGGATCTTAGTTCCCTGACCAGGGATTGAACCCATGTCCCCTGCATTGGAAGGCGGATTCTTAACCACTGGACCACCAGGAGAGTCCCTCACCTGGTGTCTTTAGAGGGCTGAATTGCCCTCCGGGTGATACCCCCTGCTTCTGTGAGAGAGAGAGACAAACCTTACTTCCACCTTGTTGCTTCACGGCACTCAATCTGGGTGAGATCTGCAGTCTTGCTCTTAGGAATTATGCACCAAGGGTGTGGAAATGCAGGGAACGGAGCCTTTCTAACCCCATCAACAGTAGCAGCCGCTGCCTTACATCTCAAGGCTCAACCTATTCCTGGAAGCTTTCTCCCAGGCACGACTTATGCTAAATCTATGTTTAATTGCCCCCCTTTTTTTTTTACTCAATGCACTTCTGACAGCAATATTCAAAAATACCCTATTTCTAACTCGTGTGGGATAAAGCAGTGATTCTCCGTGATACACAACTCATCAAGTTACATAGAGAAGCTGCTGGCTTCTGGGCTTCTGGGATGAATTGTTGACAATTACTCCTTTTTTTTTTTTTCTTTTCTTTCCCTCTTCCCCACACTTCCAGCGGTTCTGAAACAGGAAATTTCTGGATCTTTCCTGAACACTTAGACTGGGTGTGGGGTCAGTTCGGAAGAGGCTCTGTAGGGCCTCCCAGCGATGGACACACAGGTTGAGGGAGAAGCAACGGAGATCGTTTGGGAAGACCTAAGGGGCATAGGTAGATGCTCCTGGAAGATACAGCTCCTATTCCTGTGCCCACCAATGCTTCTCAACGTGGGCTTCTCCAAACAGGTGTGTCCCAGTCCCCTGAGATGCTTGTTTAAAATGCAGAAGTAGTAGGGGGCTGGCTTAATGAATTCAGCAGACTACAGAGACTGGACCAGTAGCTCTCCAACCCTGTGGGGTGTTGAGCGGTATCCCTGGTCCCTACCCACTTGATGCCAGGAGCATCCCTCAGTCCTGACATCCAAAAATATCTCCAGATGTCACCCAGTTTCCCCTGGGAAGGCAGGGTTACCCCTGCGGACAATCACCACCCTAGGTGAATTGTCAAGGGTTTATGGAGGTGGGATGCAGGTACCAGTGATAAGGATTCTCAGATGATTTTGGCCCAGGTGGGGACCACTTAATCCTCCCCTCTGAGCTGGGGGTCACCAGCCAATCCTTGCTAGTCACAGACAAGGAGGAAACAGGCTTAACTGGCGCCACGAAGCTTTAAGATTTTGCCGAAAACACATTCCAGAAGGTTTGTAAAGCCTTAGAAGGATGCTGGGATTTTTCTGTCTTCTTTCTGAAGAATTCTTGCTCAGACGGATTTGATGTAAATTGGGACCCACGTGGAGGCGAGCCAGGCTGGGGGTGGGGGAGGGTCCGTGAAGACCCAAGACGCCAGACTCCTGCCAGACCTGGGACCTGCTGATTCACTTTTGAATGTGACAGCCCTTTATGGAGGCTGCAATGTCGAGGCAGGTCCCTCTGGTTGGCTGGAAGACTTGGCCAAGCTCAAGCCTGTGGTGGAAGGCTGTAAGGCACCCCAATAACCCCCACCTCCTGGTGGTCATGCCCTGCGTAATCCCCTCCCGTCAGGTGTGGACAAGACCTGTGACACACTTCTAACCAAGAGTCTAGGTGATGACTACCATTCCCAAGATTCCATCATGGTACCTAAGATGCCGTCCTGCTAGCTGACTCTCTCTAGATTCTCTCTCCCCTGCTGGCTTTGAGGAAGCAAGCGGCCATGGCGGGGAGGGGGGTGGTCGTGGAAGACTAACTATCGATCCCCAGAGACGTCCATGTCTTAATCTCTGGAACCTGTGAGTATGGCATCTTATATGGCAAAAGGGACCTTGCAGGTGGGCTTAAATTAAGGACCTTGAGATGCGGATGCTCCTGTCTCCCCCGAGGGGGGGGGGGTCCAGTGTCATCACAAGGGCTGTTGTAAGAAGGAGGAAGAGGGAGATTCAACACAGACAAAAGGGGAGAGGCCACGTGAAGACAGAGGCAGAGACGGGGGTGATGCGGCCACAAGCCCAGGGCACCGCGGCCCCCAGAAGCCGGAGCCTCTGGTGGGAGCTCTGCCCTGTGACACTCTGCTTTAGGACTGGACAAACTGATTTCATGCTTCTGGCTTCTAGAACTGCAAGAGAGTCAATGTGTGTTCGTTTAAGCCACCGAGTCTGTAGTAATTTGTTAACGGCAGCCCCAGGAAATGAACACAGGAGGCCCTGGTGGTGCAGAGCTGAGGAAGGCCAGGCCTCGACCCACAACATGAGGACTGAACTCTGCCAGCGACCTGTGAGCAGAGGAGAACGTGGCCTTCGCCGAGACCCTGAGCAGAGGCCCTGCTGCTTTCTGACCCATAGAAAAGAAACTAGGAAGTAACCAGTGTGTAGTTCTAAGCCTCTGGGGTTTGGCAGGAAGAAGGCACAATGTGTTATCAAAAAGCAAACAGGCTTTCTGGAGCCAGGCAGGTGACACGCTCTGCACCTGGGCCTGTGGGTTCAGGATAAAAACCCCTCCTCTGAAGAATGGGAGAAGAGGTGCTACACACCTGACACCCAGCAGGGGCTCGATGACTGGTGACTCCTGGGAGGGAGACGTGGCCTGTCAATGTCCTCCCCGCCAGGTGCAACATTATGTAAACACTTAACTTTTTTTTTTTTTTTTTTTTTTTTTAAAGTTGATGCTTTATTTTTTTCTCCAAGGGTCAGGTTTTTTTTTTGTGGGGGGGGGGGGGTTGCGGTATGCGGGACTCTCACTGTTGTGGCCTCTCCCGCCGCGGAGCACAGGCTCCGGACGCGCAGGCGCAGCGGCCGTGGCTCACGGGCCCAGCCGCCCCGCAG
The DNA here is from genome assembly GCF_026419965.1 of Kogia breviceps. NCBI lineage: Eukaryota > Metazoa > Chordata > Mammalia > Artiodactyla > Physeteridae > Kogia > Kogia breviceps. Next base: position 181,679,008 of record NC_081313.1, read on the forward strand.
CACGCGGGATCCTCCCAGACCGGGGCACGAACCCGCGTCCCCCGCATCGGCAGGCGGACCCTCAACCACTGTGCCACCAGGGAAGCCCCCCAACACTTAACTTTTATGGGTACTTTTTCTAAAGCTCCATCAGTGATTAAAATGTTGCGTCAGGATTAAGAACCAGTTCCTATGTTATTAGGCCATGAAAAGGAATGAAGTTTTGATACATGACGCAATGTGGACGGACCCTGAGAACACGATGCTCAAGTGAGAGAAGCCAGACACAGAAGGACACACAGGGTGTGATTCCACTGGTGGGAAACGCCCAGAACAGGCAGATCCGCAGACACAGAGAGTGGGTTCCTGGTTATTAGGGGCTGGGGTGGGGATGGGGGGGACTGCTGATGGGGACGGGGCTTCTTTGGGGGGTTTAAACAGTGGTGATGGTGGCAGAACATGGTGAATGTACTAAAAACTACTGAATTGTACAATTTTATCTATTTATTTAAATATTTATTTGGCTGCACTGGGTCTTAGTTGTAGCACGTGGGATCTTCACTGCCACGTGCAGGATCTTTTCGTTGCGGCGTGCAAACTCTTAGTTGCCACGTGTGGGATCTAGTTCCCCAACCAGGGATCGAACCCAGGGCCCCTGCATTAGGAGCACGGAGTCTTAACCAATGGACCACCAGGGAAGTCCCTGTACGTTTTTAAATGGCAAATGTTATGTCATGTGAATTATATCTCAACTTTTTTAAAAGGAACCATTTCCCCAAACAGGTAGCCGGAGCCACATAAATGGCAGTTGAGTGCATTAACTTCTGTGGAAACGCAGATCGGGAACACGGGGGGGCTAGGACCCCGCCTTCCTCGCCGGCTCCGCTGGTGTCCAGGCTGCCCGGTCGCACTGGGTAGCTGGAGCAGCAAGAGGGCTGGACGGCAGGGAGCTTCCACACCCCGCCAGCGGCACCCACCAGGGACGGACCCCTCCTCCTCCTTGAACTTCCTTTGTCCCCTACTCGCCACCGTCCGAGAGGCGGGGGACACGGGGAAGTCATCTCTGCAGGACAAGGCAGCTGAAGGTCACCGGAGGCTGCAAGTACAATCCCCCAGAAGCCACAGAGGGCACGGCTGAAGGAGGCGAGTGTGGCCCAAAGGTGCTTCCACAGCCCAGTGGCCAGTGGGGAGCCGAGTGCAGGCGCTGATGCCCCCCCTTTGCCTACACCGTCTGCGGCGGGTCTAGACGCTGGGAAATGCAGGGGGCACTTCTCCCCTTGAGCCCTGGCAGGGAGGCAGACCCGCCCACACCTGGATTTAGCCCCGGGGGGGGCGGGGCGGGGGCCATGTCCGAGTTCTGACCTCCAGGACCGAGATGATCTGTGTGGTTAAAAGCCACTGAATCTGTGGGACTGTCTCATCAGCGACAGGAGATGCACACACAACCCAGTTCAGTGGTTCCAAGGAGACCCACACAGGGTCCAGGCTGGGGGTTCCTGGAAGCTAGGGGCAGGGAGGGACGGCGGCACTGAGAGGTCAACACAGAGATGGGCAGAGGTCACGATGTCTATTTATTCCCCACACGTTACGTTACGCTTGTCACCATGGCTAGCACGTAAGAGGACACATCTCGCCAGACATGTGCCACATGGCTGGCGGCTGACGGCCGTCTCCCTACTAGTTACCTACACACACGGTGCTGGATCACCTCGCACGTGGCCCGACAGCACCAGGGAGCCTCCAACGATCCAGCTGCCAACGCTGCTGCTGGAGCGGCGGTGCCAGCCGACCCCTCCTCCCCACGCCGCCCCGCTTCGCCTGGGGCTGCCAGGCATCCACGCTGGCTGCCTAGCAATCTCAGGCCAAGGCGGGCGGCACCAGGACCCCCTGCAGCCCCCCCTCCCAAAGGGAGGAGGCGCCGGGCCAGCGGGACCACCTGTGGGCAGAAGGGCAGCTGCTGGGCCACGTGGCCAGGCTGAAGGTGGTGAGAGGGCCCCTCACCGTCTGTCGGTCGTGAGTACTGGGGTCAGACCCGCGTCCATCCAAACGCTCGACTGGAATAAAAGTCCCAGAAATGGGCCCTGCACGCCCAGGCCGTCCGCTCCGGCCCGCCCCCAGGCCCAGGGCAACAGGACCGGCTCCTGGGAACCTGCAGCAGGAGTTGCTCATGTGAGAACCCAGGTGCGAGGGCCAGGCTGGCTGGCAGGGAGCCCGTCCGAGCAGGGGCGGCTGGGGTGGCCACGGTCGACGCAGAGAGCAGCTTCTCGTGGGCTGCGAGGCCCCTGAAGACAGGCTGAGGGGGCGGGGCTGCGGAAGGGGCTTCGGGCCACGGCTTCCCCACGGGCCGCTTCTTGAGAGCGGCGAAAGGGCCCCCCCACAGATTATTCTAGAAAATACTTTAGAGACTGGGTTTGGGGGGGTGCTGGGAGTGAGATTGGTGCTGGTCTGTGCTCACAGCTTGCTGGCTCTGTTTTGAGAAGGGTCTGGGGGCCGTGAGAGAGTACAAAAAGGGAGGGAAGGGCAGAGGCTAAAAAATAAAAATAATAAAAATCCGTCTTAACATGCAGGTCCAATTCCTTTTCCTCTCATGGGCGGCCCAATGGGAAGAGACGGAAAAGTGAGAGAAGGCTTCCGGTCAGCCGGGAAGGACCTGATGGCGCTGGGGGGCTGGAAAGAGAAACAGCCCAACTGAGCGGGAATGGGAAGCGTGGGGGGTCCGGGCGGGAAGCCCCGGCGAGGGGCCTGATGACCAGAGACGCCCCCACGTGGCCTCGGCGGTGCGGGCCCGGCCCCGGACTCACCGGGCAGTCATTCCCGCGGGTCGTCGCTGCTGGCACTGGGGGTCCGACTCCGGATCTGACTGCGCAGCTGTTCTATCAACTCTGGGTTCTGCTGCTGCATCTGCTGAGCGAACTGCTGGCCCCTGCGGGGAGGGGAGGTGCGCCCAGGCTCAGCCTGGCCCGGGGTGCCCGCCCCACGTGCCCCTCGAAGGCAGGGCGACCGCTCCCCGGAGGATGCAGGCCCTACAGAGCAGGTCTCTCTTCCCGGGCGGGTAGGGACACACCCCGCCTGCCCAGGGGCCCCGCCTGGCAGGTCCACTCACGCCTGGATGAGGCTGGCCAGGTCGTTCTGCGAGGGGTTGGTGCCGGGAGTCCCCAGGGGGTTGTGGCCGCCCGAGATCATGCCGGACATGCTGCAAGGAGAGCGCCGGACTCGCAGGCGGCTCTGCCCTCCTCCCTCCGAGCCCCGCCTGGCCCCTCCCCCCGGCGGGCAATGGACGCCTCCTGGGGCCCGAGGCTGCCCTCGGCCCACCCTTCTCTCTGACTGCAGCCTGTCAAGCCCATCGGCGCTCCCAGCAACACCCTTCTCTGGCTTAAAGACAGTGACCCTCAACGGGGCAACGCCGTCCCTCGCGGACACCGGCGGCCACACGGTGTGGGGAACGTCCAGCACAGGCACATCCAGGGACACAGAGAGTGGGTTCCTGGTGGTCAGGGGCTGGGGGCGGTGCTAACGGGACGGGGTTTCTTTTTCGGGTGGTGAACGTCTGGAACCAGACGGCGGCCACAGCTACAGGACGTCGTAAACGTACTGAATGCCACGGAATCATAAACCTTAAAATGGCTAAAATGGTACATCTTATGCATCTCGCACCGCAGTAATTTTAACCACAAGACCTAAAAGAGAACGGTAGTCACTTACAGCTGTTGAACTTGGGGATTGTTCATGAGATTAGAGGCCTGAAGAAGAAAACAGACTTCTCAGAAAGAGCAAGCTCCCCAACGCGTTTCGTCACTGACAAGGTTTCCCCGTAGGCACCGTGGGCCTCCAGCCCAGAACCCAGAGGGCCAGGCCCGCCTCTTCCCCGGGCCCCAACCCAGCCCCACACGCTGTGACCCTGCCCTTTCCCCACTTAGACCCCATCTGGACTCTCATCTTCTCATCCCAAGAACCTCGTCATCCTTGCCCGACCAGGGACACCTGGGACTCAGTTCCAGCCCTGCTCTGTGGATGAACACCGTCCTGGAACCTGTCCCACACCGACACCCCCAGCCACGCCGGGATCGCCTCCTCAGGGCCCATTTTAAGACATGCGCGTGAACGGAAGCCGGGGAAGCACCTTCCGGGCTGTGGCTCTTTCCGTAAAGGGCTGGACAGCGCTACCAGCCGGCCTCGGCCCGTCTACTGCCCTGCGTGGCTGGGTGTCCAGGCCACGGTCACGCAAGTGCCGGGCACGGCCGGGTGCCGACGGCGCAGGACGAAGCTGAGGGGGCCGGGACCGCCGACCCCGACAGACAAGGCCAAAGGAGCGGCCCCTGTCGGGCTGCTCCCCCCCCCGGGAGTCCTCTGGCAGCCTCGTGCCTGCCCCACCCTGGACGAGAGCGGCAACCCAGGCTCCGAGACATGGGAGGCCAGACGCTTCCCGCTCAGGTGGGGACGTTGCTCCGACGGGGGGTGGGGCTCCAGGCTCCTCTCTCCCTGGCGACCTGAGACCCCCACCCTGAGGCCCCTTGAGCCAGCGGTGTGGCCTGAGGACCGGTGAGAGCACCCGGGGGCTGACAGGCACGTGGCGGACACGCCGGGTGCCTGTTCCAGGGGGCGGCCCCGCGCAGAACACGCACATCTGGGCCAAAAGGTGGTCGGCCCTTCCTCCGCGGGGCCCCCGCGCCCCGCGGGATCTCGTCTGCACCTCGGGGAGCAGGTGCAGCGACTCTGCTGTCACCGTGGCCACACCGCGAGGGGGCCCGGGCTGGGCGGGGGAAAGGGGGTGGAGATTCCCCCGGTTATTCAGCTGGGAGAGGCGGGTTCAGCCTGTCCGGCTCCACACCCCACGGCGCCCAGTGACCATGGTGTCTGCAGTGGGGCCGCCCCGGCCCAGGGGCCGTGGTGACACGGCAGGCGGGGGCCGTTACCATGCTCATAAAGCTCGGGTTGTTCAGCAGGCCCGCGATGTCGAAGCTGCCAACACCTCCCGTCTGTGGGGTGAGAAAAGCCCTGGTCAGTGGTGCCTCGACACAGAACCTCGACAGCTGGCCGCCCGGGAACTGAGGGGTAAGGTCCCGCCTGGGGCCTGTTGGAATCCTGGGCCTCCCAGCAACACGGGCGGCCGTGCCCTGTGGCCGGGGGTGCTTCGTAAAAGACGCGCACCACGGTATGGGCTCCCCGGAAGAGCAGGGAATATTAACCGTGTCTTTCACTTTGCGATGCTGACAGTGGCGGGATGGCCCCTCCCAGGGGTGGCCGATCCCTAGAAAGGGTAAACAAATGGCCCGCGAGTGCACCTTTCACGGGCAGACCAGCCTCTAGGGGGCTCGGGGCCACCGTCCCCCTGCCCTGCTCACCCCCGGCAGCCCCCCTGCCCGGGGGCCGTTCAAACTAGCCGACCCCACGCCTGCTCACCCCGCCTGCCAGCTCCTTCCCAAGGCCCACACGGCCCCCAGCCCTCCGCCTCCTGAAGAGACGGGGCTTCCCCGTGTGACTCACGCCCTCCCGTTTCCGGGGTCTCTGCGAGGATAAGCCTCTTCCCTCACGACAGGACCCGGTTAAACAGATGCCGGACCCCCGGCACCAGAGACGTTCCTCCCACACGGGTCAGGCCCAGCCCTCGACCCCGAGCCGCCCTGCCCCCGCGGCCGGTCCCCGGGGACTCACGGGACTGGGCGCCTCTCTCAGCCTCAGCTCCGCCACCTTGAGGTTGGACTTGTAGGTCTCGTTGTCGGGGTCCAGCTCCAGGGCCTTCCTGTAGTAGGCCACGGCCTCCGTGTGCTTGTTCAGGCTGGACAGAGCCAGGCTGCGGGAGGACAGTGCGCGTGGAGGGCCTGGGAGGCCGCCCAGCTGCCCGCCCGGCCCCGAACTGCTGGGGTCGCCGTCCCTCGTCCATCCCTCGTCCGGGGGCTGGGAGGAGGCGGGGCAGGCGTGCTCAGGCCGAGCTGAATCCCAGGGGTGTCCTTGGACCACACTGGAGTTTATGCTAAGGAGGGGGGCTTCTGGGAAGCCTCCGGATGCGCTGCCGGCCACAGAGACCAAATGCGCCCCCGACTCCCGAGGAGGGAGGTGTTCGAGACGGGCTATAAAACCCACCCCCACCGGTGACCACCCCGCGTGCTGGGTGGAGGTGCGCGCCCCGAACCCCGCAGGACGACAGGAGCTCTGCCTCGGGGCCTTCCCCGACCTCGCCCTTGGCGCCCCTCACGTGCGGGCCCGCGCCGACCCCGGCAGGCACTCACCCCATCCTGCCGTAGGCCTTGCTGTAGGACGGGTCGATGCATATGGCCCGCTCGCAGTCCTGCACCGCCCCCGCGTAGTTCCCCAGTTTGCTGTGGGCCGCAGCTCTGGGGGAAGGCAAACCGGGGCAGTCGGGGAGCCGCTTCCAGCTTCCCTGTCTGTCAGGTGGGGCAGAGGCAGGGCTGCCAGGGATGGGAGGCCCGGGGGGGCTGGACGCCCGGGCTGGCGCCGGAGGATACAGCAATCTGGGTGCCGCCCCGTCCGCCAGGGAAACCGAGGCTGAGGGGGCAGACGAGTGCGCCACACCTGGCCGGCCACCCGGCATGGGCTCGTTATTTGGGACAGCGGCTGAGCCGTCACTAACCCACAGACCGACCGCCCCTCCCGTTCCCCTGGGGACCCCGCTCAGCCCGCCCAGGCCCCCGCCGAACCTGTTACAGAAGTAGACGGCGTTGGCGGGGTTCAGCTCGATGGCTTTCCCATAGAAGTGCACGGCAGCCTCAAAGTTTTCTACTTTCATCTGTTCGTTCCCTGAAGGGAAAGGGAAGGAAACATACCCTCGGCTGTTCCCCTCGGACCCCGAAGTTCTGAGACGGCGTTCTCGGCTCGCCCGGCTTCCATGTGACAGTTCAAGACTTTGGGGGCCCAGGATGCAACGCTTGGACACAGGTTAGGGCGGTGGCGTGAGGCGGAGGGTGGGTCTGCGTCCAGCGCACGGCCTGGCCTGAGCCAGCCCTCGGTGCAGCGGCCGTCACCGTCCTGGTTGTGGTATTTCGGAACCTAAGCCTCAGATACCATCACTTTTGCTCGTTCCTTCAGAAACAGCGCGGTTTTAATGAGATGGAATCCACATACCATGAAACTCACCCTTTAAAAGTGTATAACTCAGCGGTTTTTAGTATATGCAAAGCGGTCCAACCATTAGCACTAATTCCAGAACATTCCATTAGCGAAAATAAGCACCATCCCCATTAGCTGTCACCTCCCCCCAGCCCCCGACAACCACACATCCACTCTCTGTCTGGCTCTGCCTGTCCTGGACGTTTCCCATCAGTGGAATCAGACACCGTGTGTCCTTCCGTGTCTGGCTTCTCTCACTGAGCATCGTGTTCTCAGGGTCCGTCCACGTGGTAGCGAGCGTCAGGGCTTCTCTCCTTTGCACAGCTGAGGGACGTTCCCGTGTGTGGAGGGACATGTGTGTGTGCCCGCCTGTCAGCTGATGGGCGCCTGGGTGGTTTCCACGCCTTGGCTGCCGTGCACCACGCCGCTATGAACACGCACGCACAAGCATCTTTGTGGATGTGCGTTTGCATCCCTCCTGGGCACACCCTGGGGAGGAACTGCTGGCTCACACGGTCACTCTGTCGAACCACTCGGGAAGCTGTCGGGCCACCCTCCGCAGTGGCCTCACCCTTTAATTCCTCCTGGTCAAGGGTCTGATTTCTCTGCATCTTTGCAGCTGTGTAAAAGCCCCCCGGCCCCATCTCCAAAGGCTGGTTTGCCATCCGCTCCACAGCCCGGGACCAGCCGGCCTCCGCCGGTAGCACCCAGAGGCCAGCTGTGCGGGGCGTTCCTTACCTTCAGTTTTGAGGCGTTCTGCCTCGGCTGAGTCCTCCTCCGAAGGTGGGGTTCGCTGGGGGCTCCTCAGATCAGGTGGTATCTCCTGGCCCCAAAGCCAGGATGAGCTCTTTGAGGGGCAGCAGGAAACCGCCGACCTCCTCCCCCAAGCCCAGCACCCTCCCCCCTCCCCCACCCAGCCAGGGGATGCCCAAGGACAGCTGAGCTCTGGGGGAGGATAGCTCGGGGCCTCCAACTAAGACAGAACCGCAGCCCCGCAGTGCCCGAGGCTCACCCTGCCCGCCGCAGCCGCTTCAAATATCTCGGGAAGAGTCTGGGGGAGCGCGAGGTCACTATCCTCCACCGTCACCCCGAAAGCGGTCTCCAGGCATTGGATGGCAACTGTCAGGGGGACAAAGGTGTGCTCTGCTGAACCCAACCCCGAGCTGACGATTCCGGGGGGCAGCGCTCACGCTTCCTTTCTCGGCCGTGCTTGCGGAGGCCTCGGATGCACCAGGCGCTGCGTGCGCCCTGCAGGGCCCTGTGGGTGCCTGTTCTGATTCCTCGGGCAGCACAGGACGGACCTGCCCCTCGAGCCCTGAGGCCGGGAGGAGGAAGCCACCGTCCCTGCCCCACGGGGCTCAGGTGGTGACGCCAGGCCTCTCTGTGGGGTCACAATGCTGGGGCTGCCCGGGTGGGGGGCCTCGGGGGTTCAGCGCGGCCCGGTGGGCACGGAACGGCCACCTCCTGCCAGGCAGGCTAGCAGCCGGGTCTGGGCTGGGCTCCCCACCCCGGCCCCTGTCCCTCCTTTGACCAGCAGGGACACACGCACAACGGGGGAGACGGAGAACCTTCGGGAGCTGCGTCCAAAAGAGAACAGCTGCGGGAGGCCCAGCCTAAAGTGAGCGAGGCGGGGGACAGCCCTGCACCCGTCTGGGGCTCAGCGTCCCTACCTGTGAAGTGAGGACAGGGACCAGCCTATCACTCCCACCCCACGGAGCTTCTAGGTGCTGATACGGGGGGGGGTTGGGCAGGCGACCCGAGGCCCTGGGGGGGGAGCGTGGCCCGCACGTACCTTCCAAGCTCTCCTGGGCATCAGAGGAGAGCTCCCCGTGCCGGAGCTGGTCATGCAGGAACCGGATGATGGCGTAGGCCAGACGCTTCTTGTTATCCATCTTGAGACGGGAGGGGACAAGGCCTGGCGGTTTCAGGATCTGCGGACAGCGGTCCACGGTGTGAGGGCAGGACGGCGGGCACAGCCGAGCCTTTCCCCCTCTGCCCGCCCCCCGCATCCCGCACCTCCTGCTCCAGGCCCTCCAGGCTCCCCCTCACGCACCGCCCTGCCCTGCGGGAGCCACTTTAACTCACTGGCTAATTGTGTCTGCCCGGCAACAGTGAGGCAGAAATGTTAATTCTCCGCATTTCCCAGAGGAGACACTGAGGCTGGAGGTCCAGAGCCCCCTGCCGTCCCGCCTGACTCTAACCCCAGGGTGACGTGGTCCCGGGCCTGGTGGCCATCTCTCCCCACCAGCTGGGCGGGGGGCGGGGGGCTCCCCAGGGACACAGAGGGCAGGCTGCAGCCCCACCTGCTGCCCCCGCATGCTCTGGACAAGAAAACGGTCCAACGGTTTCCGATCCCTGAACACCTGGGGGACACGCACCGGCCACGAGGGCCAGACGGGAGCACTGGGTGGGCCCGAGCGAACCGAAGGCCCAGAGGGCACCGACACCCCCTCCCAGGCCGCCTCAGGAACTCCTCTGGGTTCCTCTACAACCTGCTGTATTCCTAGGCCAGGTGTGACTCTCCCAAGGGCCCGCTGGTGACAGCTGTGGTCGTCACAAATTGGGGGACGGGCCCCCACAGTGCTGAGGCGAGACCCCTGGAGAACGAGCGTGGGAAGGGCCTGTTCCCCGCGGGCCGTGACGCGCCAGGCACTTCACACACGGCCTCGCCCCCTGCACAGGCCCGTCTCCCACGCAGAGAGGAAACAGGCTCAGAGGGGGCCCCCCACGCTTGCCCGAGGCCGTGCAGGGCTCACCCGGGAGGGTGGGATCCATGGTGTGAAGCATCTTGGTCCCCCAAACATGCCCCCACGGGCCAGACAGCCTGTGTGGCTTGGAAATCGAGGGGCGGCCACCTGGCCGAGTTATCATTAACTCATCACCGGCCAGCGGCGGGGAAATCAAACCCGGCAGAGCAAGTCGTAACCCCCAGGCTTCGCACACTGGCTGAGAGCAGGCCGGGCGCTGCCAGCCCGGAGCCGCCCGGCGAGTGCAGTCAAGACACGCGATGCTGGCCGCGCTCAGAGCTGTTTCTGGTTCACAGAAAACTACGTCCGTCGACAACTTAAAAAAAGGGAGAGAAGTCAGACACAGAAGGCCACACAGGGTGTGATTCCACTGACGGGAAACGTCCAGAACAGGCCGATCCACAGACACAGAGAGCGGGTTCGTGGTTGCCAGGGGCTGAGGAGGGGGTGGGGCTTCTTTGGGGGTCACGGAATGTTCTGGAATTAGTGGCGATGGTTGCACAGCACTAGGAGTATACTAAAATCTACTAAATTTTACGGTATGTGAATTATATCTCAAATTTTAAAAAGGGAAGAACTTAAAGCAGCTGTTTCGTACAGCCGGACAGGGCACTCTGGCCACCCCCGGAAAGCTCTATGGGGATGGTAATGAGCTTTCCTCCCCCGTTTCTGGATACGATGAGCCTTTACCAAGCAAGTGCCTTTGGCCCAAGAGTGTCCCAGGAACTGGGAGGTCTGGGATCAGGATGTGCTAGAGCCCAGAGGACAGAGGGCCAAGCCCCAGACCCACAGGATCTCAGGGGCAACACAGAGGGCCCCAGGGAGACCAGCCAGCACAACCCACTCATTTTGAAGACAGTGAAACCCCCAAAGGTGAGTCACCTTCCCCAGCTGAACCAGTGAGCCGCTGCCCCAAACGCCAACAAGGTTCTGGCTCTACAGGTACCTGGCCAGCAGAGGCATCACACACCACAGCCGGAAGGCGAACGGACCCGATGTCCACGCACGGAAGATGCATCAACAAATGCCAGCCGTCCACACAGCGGGGTGTTGCTCAGCCTTAAAAACGAGGGGCGTTCTGACACCTGCTACCACCCGGAGGAACCTTAAGGGCGTGATTGCTCAGCGAGAGAAACCAGACACAGGACGAACACTGTCTGATTCCATTCACAGGAGGCCCCTAGGGGACTCACATCCACAGAGACAGGAAGTAGATGGTGGGGGCCGGGGAGGGGGCAGGGGCTGGGGAGTCAGGGTTTCCAGGGGACAGAGCTTCAGTTCGGGAAGATGAGAAAGTTCTGGAGATGATGGTGGGGATGGTTGTACGACAGTGTGAACGTGCTAGTGCCGCTGAGCTGTGCGCTTAAAGGCGGTTAAGATGGTAAACTTTACGGTGTATCTATTTTACTGTAATTAGAAGAAAATCTGTTTTCAAAGCCCAAAGTGGTCCTCTTAGGATGTGAACCTCTGAGACCCCAGGACCCTGATCCTTTTGTACATTCTGTTCTCAATCAGGGGTCAAGGGTCACACCCGGCAGCCGCCCGTTTAGCTGAGGATGTCTTGCATCCCTACGTTATAGAAGTGTCTGCATAGCACACTTGGTCTTCCTCAAGGGCCCCAAAGCCCACAGAATTTACCACCTGGGCCTTCATGTTTGCCAACCCCTCCCAGCCGACTTCTCGATCACTGAACGGGATGGAGGGGCGCCAGGGTCTCTCAGACGGGGTCACAGGTTAACAGGTCACAAGGTAAGGTCACAGGCTGGGCGGCTGGGGCTCCCCCGACGTGTTCCGGGCAGCACGACCCCCCTGCCAGACCCACGGGAGCTGGTACTGGGTGACTGAGCTTCACACTGGGCTCGAGGGTGTGTGCGTCGGGGGACCTGTTTTCCTCACGGGGAACTAACGTAGGCCCCGTGGTGACAAGCGTTTGCTTAAGAGTAGGATAAGGAGGCAATCTGATCTTTACGTGACTGAGCCGTGAGGACGGAGGGGGTGACTCCGAGGGGACCGTCAGGGTGCAGAGAACTGAGACACGAAGTCACACCCATTCCTGGCACACCTTCAGTTCTTCCGAGGGCCCTGGCCCTTGGTACCTCAGGGCCTTTGTACACGCTACTACCAGCCCTCCCACCCCGACTGAACGGCTCGTGAGAGGCAACCGCTCCCTGCTTTCCTGGTTCCTGGCTTCTCCTGGTCTACTGACATGACCTGCTCCCGAGGGTCGCCCCCTCAAGTTGACACAGTGAGCACCGAGACCGGGGCTCCCGGAGGCGCCCTGGGGGTAACAACGGGCTCCGCAGTCTTAGCACCTGAGGTCCAGCCGTCTCCACCCGAGGCCAGCTCCACGTCACCTCCCCACCCCTGAGCTGGGATGCTTGTGTCACGTCTGAAGGAGCCCCCACGATGCCCTCTTTCCTCTTCTACAAAACGGGGTGACAGAGATTGTGAGAACCCAGCGCCCCGTGCGGGGCCTCTCCCCCAGGCTCTATCCGCGTGGGGCGGGGGGGGTCGCTCCTTTTGTGGGCAGTGGGCACTGTAGGGTGTTTAACAGCATCCCTGGCGTCCGTCCAACAGTGTCCCCGGCAGGCAGAACCACTCAGGGTAAGACCCCCGGGGTTAGGGGTTCCACTGACCCCCGGAGGCTATGTTCCACGACCCTGTGGCCTCTGAGGTGCCGGGATGCCGCACACACTGAAGTCCACACCTGAGTGGGAGGGAGGCGAGCTGGCCCACACATGCTGGGGGTGACCCTGATTTACACCGGCTGAGCATCAGGGGCTTATTCTGGGGTCCAGTGTGAACAGGGGTCAGACTCGATTTTTCCCCAAATAATGAATGCAGGGCTCCTATCCCTTAGCACAGCTGACATGGGAGCTGGGTCACTCTCTGTGGGGGGCGTCCTGGGCGCTGTGGGGTGTGGAGCAGCCTCCCTGGCCCCCACCCCCTCGAGGCCCGGAGCCCCCCTCCCCCACAGTGGTAACAATCACAAAAGTCTCTAGACGCCACCAAACCACCACCAGCTGAAAATCACTGATAAACACTAAGTGGGAAAAATAAAAGCCAGCGCGGGTCAGAGTTTCTGGCCAAGCAACTTGGCTGCAAAGTCTCAGCAAACCCTGTGCTTGCAGGGTACTGGGGTTTCCGGACCGCAGAAAAGCGGATGTGGGTCCACAGCGGGGACCCAGCACACGCTGGACGCAGGCTGGCCACGAGGACTGCCGCTCTCCTGCCTCTCGGGCGCGGAACAGCCGTCGGCCCTTCCTCGCCTTCCTGCTCCCTGCAAGGCCGGCCCAGGAACGCCAGGACGCTCTTTTCCTCGATGGCCCCTGGGGTCTCGGGAACAATCCCGACTTGTTGGGCTCTGGCTGCTGGACAGAATTCCCGGGGCAGCCGCTCTCTCTGCGAACAGCGAGGGCTTTGTGAGGCTCCAAAGGCACCGGGGCGCTGGCTGCAGGTGCAGAGTTCAGGCGCAGGCCCGGCCAGGGGATGGACGCTGGCCCCGGGGTGCGGCTGCAGCGGGGGTCCCGGTGCCAATTCCTCCCTGTGCCTTCAGAACCTTTCCATTTTATCATTAAAAACACCACAGCCTCGGGACTCCCCTGGTGGTCCAGTGGTAAGGTCTCTGCGCTTCCAGTACAAGGGGCGTGGGTCTAATCCGCAGTCCAGGAACTAAGATCCCACATGCTGTGCAGCTCGGCCAAAAAAATCCCAAACACCCCAGCCCCTACTCCTTTTATTTCCCCACTCAGAACTGATCATTCGAAGAGGCAAAAGGGTACACTCAGGAAAATGAGTGACCCAGCCCCGGACCCCAGGAAAGAGAAGCACCCTCTTTCTGAGGCTGCCCACCCCTTCTGGGGGTGCCCTGCCCCGCCTCCACCCCGAATCCAGCTCTTCTCACCAACACCAGTGTGTGCAAGCTGGTCCTCTGCTCCTCCCTCCCCTCCCAGGGCACCCAGGGGTCCCAGGAAAGGGCCATCCCAAGAGCTGGAACTCGGGCTCCAGCCCGAGCCCCACATCACAGCCCTGTTTTCCTCTGAGAGGCTGCCACGATGTCCTGCACACTAAAAACCCTCCAGAGCCCCCCGAAACCTCCTGAGCAGGCACATGTGGCCCCTCACCAAAGCCCCTGTGCTCTGCTGAAACGCAACGCTCACCTTTCCTCCTGCCATCCGGGAACCACTCACTCCCCCTTCAACACCAAGCCAGAAAGAAGGTCACCTCCTCAGACAGAGCTGGACACCCTCGTCTTCCAGCAAAGCCCAGTACTTGTCCTGCCTCTGGTCCAGCATCTCCTACGAGGCCTTCCGACTCTTTCCTGGCCTGCCCACCCTGCACCCGACTGTGAGCCACTGGACAGATCACCTTCCCCCGGGGACGCCAGCACTCAGAGGCGTTTGGTCCACATGCACTCAAGGAAACCTTGGATCCTTGTCGTGGTCAGAGACACGTGACCAGGTTCCTTTGGGAAGTCGTTTCTCTTGGGTCTTGGTTTCCTCATCAGCAGAGGGTATGACGAGCCTACCTATCAACCGTCCCCTTTACTCTTTCACCCTCACTGTGCATTGGCCACCAGGGCCAGCACTGGGTCTTGGCCAAAAAAAAAAAAAAAAGTAGGAACAAGCAAGACTATAGCTCTCAATCCAGGGCAGAGCTTAACCCTATTTAGAACCACTCACCCATTCAGGAAGACTGATTTATAAACCCCTGAATGAAATCCTTGGAGTGCCCAGGACTTTCCAGGCCGTGAGCTGAGTACACATAATGGCCTATTTCAGGGGTCAGCAAACATTTTCTGAAAAGGAGGGTCTGAATGAGGACGTCCAGCTGCCCAGGCCATGGATGACATGTATGCAATCGGGTGGGCTGTGTTCCCACAAAACCTCATTCACAAACACAGGCTGCAGGGGGATTTTGGCCCCCCTGGTTAGTTTGTTCAATCTAACTCCCATTGTACAGAACAAAAAACTGAGGCTTAGAGAGATGGGGGCAACTCCCCGCAAGGGCACCCAGCCAAGATGCAAATCAGCAGTTTTGAACCTGGGTGGGCTGATTCCAGAGCCTAAACTCCAAAATACCCTTTCCTCACCCCACAGAAGTGGGCATGCACACAAAACCTTGCACGTGATTTCTTGGGGGTTCACGCTCTCTGCTCCCTCTGAAGCCCACGGGTGAAGAATCCCTAGTCTAGGATAGGATTTAACTTTGGCACTGTGGACCTCTGGGGCCAGATTATTTTGTGGGGGCCGTCCTGTGCACTGAGGGGTGTGGAGCAACATCCCTGGTCCCCACCCACTTGATGCCAGGAGTGCCCCTGGTCGTGAAAGCCACAGATGTCCCCAGACACGGCCCCGGGTCCCCTGACAGGACAAAATCCCTGGTCTAGGGAGAGGAAAAGCAGACAAAAATAACCAGAGAGGCAGAAACAAAAGAAAATGAGAACATCACTCAGCGGGGATGCAGAGTGCACACGCATTTCCGGGCACCTAATAACAAAACTAGCTGTCCTCTACAAAGCTCTTGACAAGAAGCGGGAACCTGAATAAAAAATGTTCCACGTGTATTTAACCTCAAAATGCCTGTAAGAAGCATGTACTTCTAGAGCCCCTATTAGTAGAAGAAAAGGGCTGGTGGAGAGTGGAAACGATCTCCCTAAGCTTACACAGCCAGCGAGAGGTGGACGACCTGGTCCTCAACCCGATTTCTCCCACCTCCAGCACAGTAGGCAGAGGCTCTCCGTGTGAAATCAGACTAACCACTGCTGATCTCTTTGAGCTCTCACTTCGCGCTGGGGGCCCTGCGACTTTAACCCTCCCGGAAGCCTCCCACCCCACGCAGGGCTGGAGACGACGCCCATTTTACAGAAGGGGAAACTGAGGCTCCGAGAAGCCAAGAGGCTGGCCAAGGTCACCCAGGTAGAGTGGCGGCGCCGAGACAGGAGCCCCGGACTTGAACCCCACGCGCGGGGGCCCCGATTCAAAAGGACCGTGTTTCCGGGAAGCAGCGGACACCCAGCAAGTGCTCACTACGTGCAGAGCGCTTTGCCCCCCGCTGTCCACCCGCCGGCCTGCGAACCCGCATTTCCCGGGCC
Organism: Kogia breviceps; assembly: GCF_026419965.1. Lineage (NCBI taxonomy): Eukaryota > Metazoa > Chordata > Mammalia > Artiodactyla > Physeteridae > Kogia > Kogia breviceps. The sequence continues at coordinate 181,694,893 of NC_081313.1, forward strand.
TGGGGTCTGGGGGAGGGAGACCCGGGCCGGCGAGTGCCTGCCCGACGCCGTCCGGCCTCAGTTTCCCCTCCGCGCCGCCCACTCATAGTACTCCGCGGATAGCGGCGACCCCGGCCCCACACCGACGTCCTCTTACGGGGCCCGGAGCCCTGGGAGCCCCAAGAGCCCCGAACCGCGGGCCTCAGGCCCGCAGGGCTCAGCGCCGTGCCCCCCGACTCACCTCTCAGGCAGCAGAACCCCGACCCACCGACGGCTGCGCCTGCGTACCGCGGCCCCGCCCGGTCCCGCCCCCCAGCTGCGACGCCTGCGCAAAAAGAGCCAGCACCCTCGGGCTTCCATTCTGCGCAGGCGCACCAATTATCTAGGCGGACGTGAGGAGGGAAGTGACGCAATTTAGAGACTGGGACAAGCTGGTCGTTAGGGCAACTGACCTCTGCGACCGAACGGAGGGCGGAAATCAGAACTGACTAGTCCTCTGCAGCCGGAATGGAGCGGTGCATCGTGGGACGGTGGCGGACTCTTGTGGGTTGGCGGAGTCGTCATGTGGTGCAGCGTCGGCCACGTGGTGCAGCGTCGGCCACGTGGTGCAGCTGTGTTTGGGTATCTGACGACCGAAGAATTACAGGCGTTCTTTGGACATTATTTGTTCATTTATTCACCCACGCATCCACCTACAAGTGCGTTCTTTCATTTATTCAATACATAAGAGTAAAGTAATAGAGATATTTGTTTACAGCAGATGTCTAATAGTCGAAAAATATTTATTGCACACCAACTATAATGGCCAGCAAAATGTTTGCTGTCATTACCTTGTATTGGGGTAGACGGACTATAAACTAGTAAACTAGTACATAAATGAACAAGTTTTACTTAATGGCAAGTGCTATGAAGAAAAAGTGGGGTGCTGTGATTGTGATGGGCGGGGGTAAGTTGGCTGGGATGGTTAGGGAAGGCCTCCCTTTCACACGTGGATTCGGAGAACGGAAGGAAAGCACTCCAGGTACAGGAAACAGCGAACATGAAGAGTAACAGAATTTAACTTGATGTCCTCAAGAGAGAAAAAACCGAGGGTGGGTAAAGAGAAATTCCCTAGTAAATTAGCGTTAAAGTTGCCAGAAGCGTTCTCCTAATTCATTTTTATCCTACTTAAAACGCATGCACACTTAACACCCTGGGTTATTTTCATTTCTTTTCTTTTGCAGAAATAAAGGAGGTGGGTTTTGGGGCCGGTTTAATTCTCGTAACTCTTTCTTTCTGGGTGCTTTAGTCGGTTCAAGGTTTTTTTTAACCGACAACCCTAGATATAGGTCAGGTAACTGCACTGTTTCAAAACACCTGTTGTTTGAAGTCCTGGATCCGTTCACTGAAGATTTCTCAATGATACTTGTTTACATTTCTGTTTTTTAAATAAATGTGTGTTTAATTTAATTGACCAACTGGATTCAGCTAACATATGTGGCGCACCATCTCTGTTCATTAGATGCTAGAAGCTGGCCAGGATGCTGGGAATGGGATAAGAGCCTGAGATATGGGAAGCGACCACGGAGGACCTTAAGTGAGGGAGAAAACTTGTAAAACTAGCCAAATACCCAACAAAGGTAGAAAGGAGGCAAGTACAAATTAATACAGGAGCTAGAAGCCCAAGCGAGCTACTGGCAGAGAGAACCTAGCGAAAGCTCGGAGGCGCCAGCTGTGTGGGTTTCCATGGAAACGCCTCTCCCCCGCCTCCCCGAAGTCTCTGCCCTCTCATCACTGAGAGCCAATGACGGGCGGGGGTGGTTGTAGCGCATGCCCAGGAGGAGTCAGCGCCCGGGCGCACAGCTTCGGGTTGTGGGCGGAGCTGGGGTGCGCGTGCGCCCTACCGTGCGGCGCACGCGCCTCCCAGCATTCAGTTGGTGCGCGGGCGGCGGGCACCTTAGTCCCGTAGGCTGCGGCGGCTGAGTGGACGGAGACTGTCGGCCGCTACGCGGACGGAGGCCAGGTAGAGGGAGAGGTCGCCGGTGCACACCTGCCAGCCATGAAGCCCCCCGCAGGTACTGGCCTCCGATTGGTGTGGCCCCGCTCGCCGGACCCAGGAGCCGCGCGCCACCTCCCTCGGGGTGGCCCCTGGGGCCTAAGAGCGGAGCCCAGTGACTCTCGAGTGACCCGGATCCAGGCAGGGGAGGGGGTCAGTGAGCCCGGAACCCCGACCCCTCGGTTGCCGAATGAATGAACAACTTTTCCAGCGCTTCACTCATTCGGCAAACTCCGTGTCACTTCTCCTGAGGATGGGTCTGGCCCTGGGGTGGACTCTGAGGGAGTTCTAGACGCAGTTCCAGAGCCGGAGACAGACGTTCAACAGGCAAAAATTAAGCGAGGGCTTTAGACAGTGGTCGGTGCCGGGGCTGGTGGTGCTTCTTTAGGGAGGGCGGTCCTGGAGGGCTTCTCGGAGGAGGTGGCATTTCATTCAGCCTGGACCACGTGGGGAGAAGCAGCTGTCCTGCGGGAGGAGTGTCCCAGGTGGTGGGAATCGCGAAGGCAAAGGCGGGGAGGCAAGCGCACCAGTAGGGCGTTTGGAGAGCAACAAGTCATTTTAGCTGGATCACAGCTGGGAGTCCCTTTTATGGGAAGCACAAAGAGGCGCTATGGAAGGGTTTTCATTTACGTGAGCCATGCCACCCGCATACTCTATTTTAGAAAATCGCCCAGGATGTTGAGTGGTGCCTCCTGGAATTTTCCCTTGCCCACCTATCCTTCCCCTGTTCTTTCTGCAGCCCATTGTGATGATAGTGATAATTGTAGTAATGATGATAATCATAATTATGGTTATTCAGGCCTCAGGGAGGCAGGGATGTTGTCTGCCTTGTTTGCTGCAGGATTGTTAGCTCAGAGACCGGACACGTAGGTGACAATCAGTAAATATTTATGAAAAGAATGTTCCTGCTCCAAGTGTTCAAATCCTAGTTCCTCCAAAAGGTTTTCCCGACAGTTCCACCTCACTCGGACCTCCCGCCTTTGCTGAGCTCCTGGAGCCCTTCTTTACCACCAGATTTAATGCAGACTCACAGTCCCTCCTGTGCAGTTCTTGAAATCCAAAGTATTCTGCAGAGATATTCTCTAATTTGAAGCAGTTATTTGGCCAGAAAAATCGAACCTCTATTGAGGTGAAGAGGCTCCCCCTGCCACTTAGTGTGTATCAGTGGAAGTAAGCTGCCCGGCTGTGAATCCCACCTCTGTCGCTTGCTGGCTGTGGCATCATGGCGAACTCAGGATTCCCATCTGTAAAGTGGAGCTACATAGGGTGCAGAGTACAGAACTGCCTGAGAGTTCAGTGAGGTCAAAAGACCCTGGAACACACAAGAAGGTTTTCAAGTGACAGCTGTTGTTTTTCTTTTTTTTTTTTTCTTTTTTTTTTTTTTTTTTTGCGGTATGCGGGCCTCTCACTGTTGTGGCCTCTCCCGTTGCGGAGCACAGGCTCCGGACGCACAGGCTCAGCGGCCATGGCTCACGGGCTTAGTTGCTCCGCGGCATGTGGGATCTTCCCGGACCAGGGCACGAACCCGTGTCTCCTGCATCGGCAGGCGGATTCTCAACCACTGCGCCACCAGGGAAGCCCTGTTGTTTTTCTTTTAATTAATTAATTAATTAACTTATTTATTTATTTATTTATTTTTGGCTGCGTTGGGTCTTCGTTGCTGCGCGTAGGCTTTCTCTAGTTGTGGCGAGCGGAGGCTACTCTTCGTTGCGATGCGTGGGCTTCTTATTGTGGTGGCTCCTCTTGCTGCGGAGCACAGGCTCTAGGCACGCGGGCTTCTGTAGTTGTGGCACATGGGCTTAGTTGCTCCGCAGCATGTGGCATCTTCCTGGCCCAGGACTCAAACCCGTGTCCCCTGCATTGGCAGGTGGATTCTTAACCCCTGCGCCCCCAGGGAAGCCCAACAGCTGTTGTTATAGGACCACTGTCTTGTATCCAGAAACTCCTGGGGCTAGGGACGTCACAGTAATCAGGATTTCCCCCTCTTTTAGAGGAGTAATACAGTACAGATGTTCCAGGTTCCATTCAGGGAGGTTGGGGGTACCACCCTTCAGTGCAGTTTTTCTTTCAGTGAAACGCAGGTATATGCCGGATGTCCCGCTCAGCACCGCTGACTTCGGGGGCGGGGCCTCTCCTGGGGGCGGTCCTGGCTGCTGTGGGGGTTATTGAGCAGCACGCCTGACCCCGCTGAGGCAGGAGCATCACTCCCTAGTGGTGACAACCCCAGACATGCCCCAGTGTCCCCTGGGGGCAGGATCACCTTGTGCTCTGGAGGACCAATCGCCCTGTGCGTCCCCAGAATGCCCTGGGGCCTCGCCATCTGCTCCGGGAAACGGTGGACTCTCCCCGGCCTGTTACTCTGACCCTGATTCCGAACCTGAAGCAGACACGCCGGGTGTCGGGTTCTGTTTTCTGGGTCCAGCCTGTGCAGGAGACGCCCTGGACGTGGCGGCACCGTGCTCGGCCGTGAACTACCTCCGGTGGGACCTGAGTGCCCAGCAAATTGGGGAGCTCACCACCGAGCTCATCGAGGAGACCAAGCGCGTGTACGACCGCGTGGGCTCCCAGGAGCTCCAAGACGTGTCCTACGAGAACACGCTCAAGGCGCTGGCCGATGTGGAGGTGTCCTACACAGGTGAGCCCTGCCCAGACCGGGCGACACCACCTCCTCCCCCTGGGCCCGGTGGAGAAAGGCAGCCCGGGCCGGCCGGCTTGCTCTGTCCCCGAGGGCCCAGAACAGCAGCGTCAGACAGTGTTTGCCAGCTCTCCTCTCGGGGAGCCAGCTCATGTGCCAGCCTTGAAACTGGAGCCCCTTCTCACCCCTGCCTGTGTGCCTGCCCGGGGATCTGTTTGTTTTCTCTGAGCCGCTGAACTTGGACCCCTTTGGTTTTCTCTTCCCACGGCGCCCTGGGTCCCCTGATACCCTGAGGCATCCTCATCGCCACCCAGTGAGTCCTTCCCTCTTCTCCTCCACGGTCTGTCTGCTGCCTTTGTATGTCAGATACACAGCTTGCCTCCCAGAGCCCCCTCTGCAGAGGTCGATGAGGCAGAGAACTCTGAGCCAAGGAGACCTCCTGTGCCCAAATCTCTAGAACAGCTGTTTTTCTGGGAACCGTCTAGAATTCGTGAATTCCAGCTGCGGGATTCTCACATGTCCCTGACACCTCGCTGTGCAGGGTCTGCTTGCCCCTGGCCTGCAGGCTTAGACTCCAGAGGGTCCGCCCTGGGGGGGCCCAGCGTGCCTCGGGCCCAAGGGTGAGGGCTTCGGCTCAGGCAGCTGATGGAGAGCCTGCAGGCCGGCTCTGCCCGTCAGTCCCCTGCTCGGGCGGGGGCAGGGGAGGGGTGGCGGGCTCAGTCTCCCCCCTCGTCTGTGGCGGGAGGCTCTGGAGCGTGGATGATGCAAATTCCCCCCTCGGGAGGGACCCCGCCTGACGTGATTTGGTCTCTCCTCCTCCACTTCTGTGGCCGTTTCTTTCCATCTCCACTCAGTAACCTGAATGATTTTGAAGGAAACTAGAATTGGACCATGGCATTGCCCTCGACCAACTCCGGTGCCTTCCCACTGCCCTGAGGGTCAGGTGGGAGCCCTCGACGTGGCCTCTGGGGCCCGGCCACGCACCGCCTTGCCCCTCATCCCGCACCCCGTCTGGGGGCTTCGCGCCAGCCGGGGAGCCCCTCCCCTCTGCTTGGCTGGGCATCGGGCTCTTTGAGCACAGACTGAGCTCCGCCCAGCGCCCCCTCCTGTGCCCCCTCTCCCCACACCAGCCACCGGGACTGATCCCACGCTCTGCTGTTTCGTTGTCATACCCGGTGCAGTCACAGCCTGCAAATCCCAAACGGACAGAAAAGGCTGTTTCTGTCCTTTTCACAGCTTGCTCTCGGGCCACCGGCGTCAGACCCGCCCAGAGCCCCACTGTGTTTGGCCTAGGCAGCTGAGCCGGTGACTGCCCTGCAGAGGTTTCCACGCTGCAGCTGACCCACCAGACCTGGGCCATCTCGGTGGCCTGGAACCATGGAAGTCACCAAACTGTGATGTTAATTCAGGTCTCCCCCATGCAAAGTACATGCTTTTTTAAACACTGCTGTGTTGAGGTAGAATTCACATACCGTGTAATCTGCCCACTTAAAGCATACATGTCGTTGGTTTTTAATGTATTTAGCATATCCAACCTTCGCCACTATCCAATTCCAGAACCTTCCATCACCCCAAAAAGAAGCCCCGTCCCCATCAGCAGTCACCCCCTGACAACACTAACCCACTGTCTGTCTGTGGATCTGCCTGTTCCGGACGTTTCCCATCAATGGAATCGCACCCTGTGTGTCCTTCTGTGTCTGGCTTCTCTCACTGAGCGTCGTGTTCTCAGGGTCCGTCCATGTGGCAGCGAGTGTCGGGGCTTCACCCCTTTTCATGGCTCAGTGATGCTCCCGTGTGTGGAGGGACACATGTCCGGTCATCTGCTGATGGTGTCTGGGTCGTGTCCACTGTTTGGTTCCTACGGATCATGCTGCTGTGATGGTGTGTGTAGAAGTTTTGGGTGGAGGATGTTCCGTTACTCTCGGGTGTGCACCTGGAGGTGGGTCTGCGGGTCACGTGGTGACTCAGCTGAAGTGTGTGCTTTCACAGGCACCACACGTCCCATCTCACGAAGTGTACACGTGTGCCACGGTGCCGTGAAGTATAAAATCTTTGGTGAGCTGCAGCGTAGCCATGGGCAGCCACGGCTCCTTTCTGGCACCGAGTCCCTTTGGCCTCTTCCGGTCTCATCTCTGTTCCGGTCCCTCTTGGCTTGGGGTGTCCTCAGCTAAGTTCCTTCCCTTTTGGAATGTGAGTCCCCGAGGACAAGGGTAACTGCACTCATCTCTAACCTGGGGCTGGCACCCACCCGTTTCCACCCGGGGCTGTTTTCACACCTGTCCTGTCGTCTCCCTGTTTCAGTTCAGAGGAACATCCTTGACTTCCCCCAGCACGTCTCCCCATCCAAGGACATCCGGACAGCCAGCACGGAGGCGGATAAGAAACTGTCCGAGTTCGACGTGGAGATGAGCATGAGGCGGGACGTGTACCAGAGGATCGTCTGGCTGCAGGTGAGCCCGCGGCAGGACCCCTTCAGACTGGGTCGTTCTGCTCCCCGGGCTTTACGAGGTGTCAGGCTGGAGGGAGCCCCGCAGGTGGGCACTGGGTACCACGGGCTGTGCTCCGGGCCTGGGGAAGCTGGTGACTTTCGCGGTGGGGCCATTGGACCACGGCAGACGACGTTAGAAACGTGACAGAGACGAGCGGGAGGGAGGAGAAGAAGCATAAAATGCCTTCCCGGGTCCACACATCACCTCACTTTCCTGACCTTGCTGGGGACACCTAGAGGGGACGTCGAGTCTCCAGCGTGAGGTGGGGGGCGAGTAACAGCTGTGTGCACTGCCTGCCTTCCTGTGGATGCCCTGTGCAGCCGGCCGAGCGCTGCTGCCCGTGTCAGGGGCACCACAAGTGCTTCTCGCGTGGCTGGTGGGCGGTTCGGAGAACCCGCTGTTGTGTATCCCTCGGGACCAGGGGCGGCCCCTGGGCGCTTTGTGCAGACACGAGGGCGGGGCCTGTGAAAGCGCAGGCAGTGCTTGCTTTAACGGAAGTTTTCACTGACAGAATTAATCGTAGGTTCACGTGCAGCTGTAAGAAATGATTCAGGGCTGTCCCGGCTACTTTGCCCTGTTTTCCCCAATGTCATCTTTTTTTTTTTTTTTTTTTTTTGCGGTATGCGGGCCTCTCACTGCTGTGGCCTCTCCCGTTGCGGAGCACAGGCTCCGGACGCACAGGCGCAGCGGCCACGGCTCACGGGCCCAGCCGCTCCGCGGCATGTGGGATCTTCCCGGACCGGGGCACGAACCCGTGTCTCCTGCATCGGCAGGCGGACTCCCAACCACTGCGCCACCAGGGAAGCCCCCCAATGTCATCTTTTGTGAAAGTAAAGTCAGCGTCCCAGCAGGATCCTGACGTTGGCACAACCGCCCCTGTCATCCGCTGCCCTGGGAGGGTCCCCGGCGGCTTTCGGTATGGGGCTCTTCCCAGTCACGCGGGCATTTGCGCACAGCTTCCGCGGGGGCTTCAGTCTCCGTTTCCCTGCGGTAAGCGCCCGCGACTGTGGTTGCCGGGTCCTGCGATGGCTGCTTGGTGAGGAAGTTTTGCTTTCCAGGAAACCGGCCAACTCCTTTCCAGAGTGGCTGCGCTGTCTTCCGCTGCCGCCAGCGATGACTCGCCTGTTCTCCGCTGCCTCGCCAGCACCGGGCAGCGTCTCGATGTTCTGCTGCGAGCAGAGCTTTGCTTATCTTGTTCTAGGAGAAGGTCCAGAGCGACTCGCTGAGGCCAGAGGCGTCGCGGTACCTGGAGCGGCTGATTAGGCTGGGCAGGAGGAACGGGCTCCACCTGCCCGAGGAGACGCGGGAGGTGAGCGCCCGGCCCGCACCCCGCGGGCCCGCCCCTGTGCATCTCTTCGCTGCCTCCGCCCCAGGGGGGAGGTCCACGTGGACCAGCGCTCCCTCTGCCCCTGCTCTGCCCCCGGTCCTCAGGGCCACAGGGCTTTCCCGGAGCACGGGCGGCGGGGGCCCTTCTCTGCACAGCCCCCCAGCCCCGCCCCATCCGGGCCTCCCGCCGCCCGTGGCTTTGCTGGGAGGGTCTCAAGAAAGGACCCTCTCCTCCGAGCCCACTCCACCCTCAGCCCCCACTCCCACAGAGCTTCCGTCCCGATGCCAGGCCCTTGGGGCTCCTGACTGCCGGGTTTCTACAGTTCAGTTCGGACTCCATCTACCCGGCGTCGGAGCCCGCAGGTCAGGGCTCGGCCCACGCCAGCCACAGGTCCACATCGTCCTCTGCACTTGTGGCCGACGGGCTGTGTCAGGAGTTCCCACGCGCCCACCCCGAGTTCCGTTCGTTGGCTAGCGCGGCCCCCAGGACGCAGGCACCCGGTCCACGGACTAGACCACTGGGTTATTATAAAGGAACAGGCAGGGGGAAGGAGGAGGTGGGGAGGCGTGGGGCGGAGCCGGGGCTTCCAGGCCCCCTGCAGGCACCCACCCGGCAGCTCTCTGAGCCCCAGGTTTACCGAGATTCTGTTCCATGAGCACGATTACATCGTTGGCCGTGGGCCACTGATTCACGCTGCAACCCCTGTCCCTCTCCCCTCCCAGGAGGTGGGCAGGCAGTGGGGCTGTGAGATGCAACCGATCCTGTGGCTTTAGGTTTAGGAGCCGTGTGCCGGGACTGGGGGCCAAGATCCAATGCGTTTCTCCCGTAATTCACGGCGCGGATCCCGCTGGGCACGGAGGCTGGGGCGACGGGAGGCTGACGAGCGTGGCATCCGCCTTCACCCCCTCCTTCCTCTCTGGGCCGAGCCCTGCGGCCCCGCGGGTTCCCAGTGGGCCCAGCCCCCCGGGGCCCATCCCTTCAGGTCCTCCCAGCTGCCTGACACCCCTCTTTCCCCAACGTGGACCCCAGAGCCCTCAGCTCTTCCCACTCCTGGTCCAGCCGGACGGGGTCCCTGCGGCACCCTGGACAGGCGGGCGTTGGGCAGCCCGGCCCCTCCCGGGAGGCAGCCTCTCGGGGTGGGGAGGGGGGCGGGCACGGCGAGCCACCCACGGTCGGGCGCGTCACCTCGGTGGGGGGCGTGTGGCGTCTTGATGGCCGGGATCAGACCCAGCTCTGCCACCAACCGGCTGGGTCCCCGGAGGCCGGTCACTGGACCCCCTTGTCCCTGTTCACCCTCTGCAACGTGCGTGACCCGAGGATCCCCTCACAGGTGGTCGGGAGGCCTGACCGAGTCGGTTTGTGTGGAGGACAGAGAAGAGTGAGGCCAGCAGATCAGGAAAGAGCTTGTCGCTGGTGGTTCTGGGCAGGGGCCTGCCTCGTCCCCTAGGGCCTCCCGGGAGCGCGAGGGTTGGGCAGGAAGGGGGGAGGGGTGGCTGGGGACTGGAGCCTGAGGTGTGGGCCCCGGGAGGGAGCAGGCTCAGGATCGGCTAGAATGACCGGGGCTCCGGGCCTACCCGGGGTGATGAGCGCAGGGGGACGGTGGCCCCGAGTGTGGGAGCCCCGTACAGAAGGGGCTGGGGCGCAGCCCTGCGCTGGCTGGTTTGCGTCAGAAAGTGACAGACGCGGTTAGCGCGGGTACCAGGCCCGACCCGGGGCTCAGCGACAGTTCTTGTTACTCAACACAAACGCTGTCCCGCTTCGGCCGGCGCTGTGCCTTGTGGTGGAGGAAACGGGACTCGGAGGACTGCGGGACTGCGGCCTCCAGGGTGGGGCCGGGCGCGTGGGCCCCGAAGTCCGGCAGAGAGGCAGGCACGTGGAGCTTCGAGGCGGGGGGAGGTGAGGGTGTGGACAGTGGGGCTGCGCAGACTGCCTTGACGCCTGAGAACCACTGGCCCGAGAGACCACAGGGACGCCCGGGGAGGGGGGGCCCGGGAGAGGCGGCCTGCTGGCGCGGGCCAGGGTCCTGAGTGCCGCCCCGCCCTCCCGGGGCGCCCTGTGCTCCTGCCGAGTTGTGGCCGCTGGGGCCGTGAGGCTGCAGTGCCCGGCCCGGCGCCTGCTGCCCGCAGAGGCCCGGCATCCTTCGGGCTGCTTCTGAGCCAGGCGTGCCCGACGAGCCCCTCCCCCTGGCAGAGCCAGCGGGCGCCATCCCCCAGCGCCCCTCCTGTCCTCCGACAGGCACATCTGCTCAGCCCGGGGGCGGGGCCGGGCGCGCTGAGTCCTGGGCTGGGCAGGGGGCGCAGCCTGGGCAGGTCCTCGAGGCGCCCTGCCTGCTGCTGGCCCGGCAGGGGCCCCGGGGAGCCGGCGCCTTCCTCTGCGCCCCACGTCGCTCCCTCCCCCAGGCTGGTCCATTTCCCCCTGTTTCTGAAAACCAGATAGACCCTGAAGGGACACAAACTTAGCTCCGTTGAAATGGCTGAAGCTTAGACTGTCACCTTGGGGTAACGCCTGAGGAGGGTCCTAACCCTCCTAGGACCCGAGGCCCTTTCTCTCTCATCTCCCTCTCATCTGCCTCTTCTCCCTTAACCCCCCTCCGTGCCCCCGCCCCCCGATCTCACGGCCGTCTTCTTCTTTCAGAAAATCAAGAGCATCAAGAAGAAGCTGAGTCTCCTGTGCATCGACTTCAACAAGAACCTGAACGAGGACACGACCTTCCTGCCATTCACGCGCGAGGAGTTGGGTGTGTGCGGGCCCCGCGGGGTGGTGGAGAGGCGTCTCTGGGCCCCTGACCCCCGGGAGGGCCTTCTTCCCCTGGGGCGCTCAGAGTGCTTGGGTCCCCAGGTTCTGGATCCTTCCTTGGGGGCGGGGGCGGTCTGTCTGCCGAGATTCCGCCCCGAGACCCCGCCCCCACCCTGCTCTCTGTGATGTTTCTTTAAGCTCACAGGGTCCTCCCCAGCCTGGCCTGGCGTGGGATCTTGAAGGGCTGGGGCCTGGGCGGCTCTTTCAGCTTCTGCCCTCTTCCCTGAACGCTTTATTTTGAAACCTGCACACCGGTAGGGAAGCGGCAAGAACAGCAGCAGGGAGACCCCGTGTGCTCCCCGGGCCGGGCCTCCCTGCGTGACGCCGTGCGTGCTGTTCCTGCGCCGGGGCCTCCGACACATCGCCAGGAGCAAGGGCGCCTCCTGAGTCCCCGGATGCAGGCAGCCCTCGGGAAGCAGAGCGTGGAGCGGTCTCCCCAGCCGTCCCCATGGCGGTCTTGACGTTTCTGGCCCCATCCGGCTTGAGCCAGGCCTCAGGCATCGCATTTAGTTCCTGTCTCTCCAGGCTCCTCCCCTGCTGATCGGTTCCTCAGCCTTATACAAACTTGCTTCCGTCTTGCCCACGCTGATAGCTTTGCGAACTGCAGGCCGGGTGGGCAGCGGCCTGTCAGCTCTGCCTGGGGTTCACACGGGGCTGAGCATCCTCACCGGTTCTGTGAAACAGGCTGTTGCGTAAGACGTGACACCTCGTTTGCCTCTGGGCGGGTGGGTTTTGGGGACACCCACGGATGCACGCTGACCCAGGCAGGTTTTTCAGGTCCATCACGCCAACCTCTGTGGCCCTAACTTCTGGGCCCCAACCCCCTGTCCTGGGCAGTGAGACCCACGTGGCTCCTGGGGTTCATGGGCCAAAGGGTGACCCCAGGCCTCTGGAAACTGGCAGCTGAATCTGCTGGCACAGCTGTCCTGTGGGGCTGCTTTCCACCCCATCTGTCCAGCCCAGGGGCCCTGCTGTCATGGCCCGGCCTCCCGGGTGAAAGGGTGAACCCCAGCTCCATGGAGCAGACATTCAGAGCCCCGGTGACCTATCTCATGGGGCCGGGGTGGTGGCTGGACATGTGGCCAGCCTGATGGGGTTTGACCCCGTCTGCAGTTTCAGTTCCAGCTGAGCAAGAGCCTTGCTGGGTTATTTTCTCCGGTTGTGGAAGGATCCCTGGTGTCATTTTACAGAAACATAGATGGTGTGTTCTTTCTCTGTTTTCTCCCTGCTTCCTGTCCTCCCTCTCTCCCTCTCCCCCCATCTCCTTCCCTCTCCCTCCATTCCCCTCCCTCCCTGCCTCCCCCATCCTTCCCTCTCCCTCCTTCCCTCTCTCCCCTTCTCCCTCCATTCCCCTCCCTCCCTCTCCCCCTCTCCCTGCCTCCCCCTCTTGAGAGAGAGTCATATACACACATAACACTTTGGTTTCTTTCCCTAAATCTCAGTCGTAAGGCAGTTAAGGCAATTTCCTCTATAGGCGTCTTCTCTGTTCTCTGTTCTCTGTTCTCTGTTCATAGTCAATCATTTTCCCAGAGAGCCTTAGACGTTGGTTCCTCTCACTTGTTTTCACCCACTAGTTCTGTGTAATCTCTTAGTTTGTATCTTCTCGTGAGTCAGAACTTACCCCCCCCCCACCCCGCCCTGCCGCGCTACCCAGTACTTGCTGACCAATGTCTTTGCATCTGTGGGCTTCCAGGTCCTGGTCTTTCTGGTGGGGTACGGCCCCCGCTGTCATCACTTACTTAGAGGCTCACTGTCCCAGCGTGGCCTCGAGGAGCCCCTTCCAGTGCACGTGTCCCTGTGATTCTTCAGGCACCTGCGATTTGACGCGGGGTGGGCCAGGCTCGCTCTGTCCTCTCCCTGGCCCGGCCCGGCCCTGGCAGGATAGCCAGAACTAAGGCCTGGCTGCTGGGTGTGCTCCCAGATGCTGGGAGCTGTTGCTTCCAGGCGCCCCGGCTGACGAGAGCAGTGTGCACACACGCGTGCAGACGCACGTTCGTGAGTGCCCACCAGTGCCTTCAGCTCGGGTCGAGCACCTGGGGGTTCGCCTCGTGGCGCTCCTTGCGTGCTTTCACCACCTTGTCCCACAGTGAGGACCGCCTCCTGGATAAGTGTGAGGCTGAGAGAGAGTCACGGGGTCTTCCGGTCCCAGTCGGGAGGAAGAGCCGGTTCGGGGCGAGGGCAGCTCTCCCTAAGCTGTTTCTTGTTGGGTTAGGTGTAGAGTCACGGGCACACCTGTCAGGGCCTGCCGAGACAGCCCACCTGAGGGGGGTCCTCGGGGGTTCCTCCACCCCTCCCTCAGCTCCCAGGCCCCAGGGCTGAGCTGGGTGGCGAGGGTTCCGAGTGAACTGGCCTCTGAGGTCGGAGCCGGGGCGTGAGGGGTGGTGGCCTTGCATCGCCCAGGCTGTGAGGCACAGGTCCCTGGAGGTTTTAGTCTGAGGGCGATGCACCCAGGTCTCCATGCTAGGAGGACAGGCCAGGTTGGAGGCCAGCCATCGCAGCAGTGCTGACAGCTGGGATGGGGCGGGGGCACCACCCAGTCAGGGCTGCCTGGCGGGTTCTGCCTTCCCCTGGTGCCATGCACCCAGAAAGGACACAGAGGAGACAGCAGCCCATGCCATCCCAGGGTGGACGCCATCCCGGGCTGGAGCCTGTCCCGGGATGGACGCTCTCCCAGCCTGGAGCCTGTCCTGGGGTAGACGCCGTCCCGGGGTGGACGCTGTCCTGGGCTGGAGCCTGTCGCAGGGTGGACGCCGTCCTGGGGTGGAGCCTGTCCCAGGGTGGATGCCGTCTTTGGGTGCAGACTGGCCTGGGTGGAGCTGAACATAGCTTTTCCTCCCTGAGGGCGTCCTGATGAGGAGAGCAGCAGCTGTCTGAGGCTGGAGAGCCCTCGACTTGGCTCCTTTGGGTGCAGAGTTGGGAAGTGGGCATGTGGGTAGGCCGCACCGGGCACTGTGCTTCCTGCTGGCTCCCGTTGCTCACTTCCCATGCGGGAGGGGCGCACTCCCTTCCCGCCTCGGTCAGGCACCCCGCGGGTCCTTTCAGAGCCCCCCGATTTGGCTCCCACAGGAGGGCTCCCTGAGGATTTCCTGAACTCGCTGGAGAAGACCGAGGACGAGAAGTTGAAGGTCACCCTCAAGTACCCGCACTACTTCCCCCTCCTGAAGAAATGCCACGTGCCCGAGACCAGGAGGAAGGTGGAGGAGGCCTTCAACTGTCGGTGCAAGGAGGTGAGGAGCCCACCTCTGCCGGCTCAGGGCCCGGAGGGGCGCCACGGGCTCACTCTGCCCCTAGCAGGCGTCCAGGGCTCTGGCTGCACCCCCAGGACCCCGGGGCGGGGCTCTGAGCCTCTTCCTGAGCTTGCCCTTCTGCGCCCTCGCTCTCGAGCCTTAGCCTCGGGTCCTCTCCCTCTGCGGTGTTGCCGGATGCCCATCCCCTCTCTGTGCCTAGCATGTGGGCTAGGCCTTCTCGCTGTGGCCCGGGCACGGCCTGGACATTCAGACATCGGGTCCCGCGTGGACGCTTGTGTTTGGTCCATACTGCGTGTGGCTGCAGTCTGTGCTTCTGCCGTTTAGCGTCTCCAGTAGATGGGGGCTGTGCATGAGCCTTTCATCTTCCCCGCAGACACCACTGGTGCTTGCTTGGCCTCGCGGGGGATGCGGGGGGCACGGGGGACAATCCTGTGTCCCCTCCTTCTCGGGCTGCAGACAGGCCACGTTGGTCCTGTGGTGACTGGGGGCTCCCAGGAGAACCCCACCGCAGAACCGGAGAGGTGGCCCCAGAGAAGGTGGCGTACGCCTGGGGCCAGGCCTCAGCAGCGAGCCACGGCCACCTGCAGCAACAGGTGTCTCACCGTTCAGGGGCTGGGTGTTCGGGCGCCGTGAGGATGAGCTGCTGTCTGCACGGCAGCCGGGTTTGTATTGTTGAGCCCGGGAGGCCCCTTGGTGGCTCCTGGAGAGCCTGGCTGCATCGCTTCCCACCCTCGACCTTTGAGCC
This sequence comes from Kogia breviceps, assembly GCF_026419965.1. Lineage (NCBI taxonomy): Eukaryota > Metazoa > Chordata > Mammalia > Artiodactyla > Physeteridae > Kogia > Kogia breviceps. The sequence continues at coordinate 181,710,147 of NC_081313.1, forward strand.
CGTCACGGTTCACACCCTTTCTGGTTCCAAAGGACCTGTGTTTATAAAGATCACATGGTAGGACAGCACCAAAGTGTCTAGAAATCCAGGCCAGGAGGAGGAGGGAGGGGGATTGGCTGTGCCCCCAGCGGCCTGAGAGCCCTGCCCGCCCACGGAGACCTGGCCCAGGGCCCTGCGGGGAGGGCGTGGCCCGCGGTCCCCAGTGCCGGCCATCTCTGGGTTCCAGGAGAACTGCGCGATCCTCGGGGAGCTGGTGAGCTTGCGGGCCCAGAAGTCCCGCCTGCTGGGGTTCAGCACGCATGCCGACTACGTGCTGGAGATGAACATGGCCAAGACCAGCCAGGTGGTGGCCGCTTTCCTAGGTAACCCCGCCTCCCCCTGGGGCCCAGTGGGGAGCGGGGTCAGACGGACCTTGACTGGACGCGGTGCTGCCTGAGACCCCACTGTGTCAGCCCTTGGGGGTCGCCTTCCCGGACCCTTCATCCTGCCTCGAGGGGCACGGGGTGGGGGGCAGCTGGGGGGCCGCCCCAGGGATGTAGCCGAGCCTCTCCCCTCCGCCCGCAGATGAGCTGGCCCAGAAGCTGAAGCCCCTCGGGGAGCAGGAGCGGGCCGTGATCCTGGAGCTAAAGAAGGCCGAGTGCCAGAGGCGGGGCCTGCACTTCGATGGGCGCATCAACGCCTGGGACATGCGCTACTACATGAACCAGGTGGAGGAGACGCGCTACCGCGTGGACCAGAACCTGCTCAAGGAGTACTTCCCCATGCAGGTGGTCACGCGCGGGCTGCTGGGCATCTACCAGGAGCTGCTGGGGCTGACCTTCGACCTGGAGGAGGGCGCCACCGTGTGGCACGAAGACGTGACGCTCTACACGGTCCGGGACACGGCTTCGGGCAAGGTCATCGGCAAGTTCTACCTGGACCTCTACCCTCGGTGTGTGCTTAGGGGAACATGTCGGCCGTGGGCCGGGGGTCCTCTGCGGAAGCTGGGCCTCACCCCGCGTCCCTCCCCAGGGAAGGGAAGTACGGGCACGCGGCCTGCTTCGGCCTGCAGCCGGGCTGCCTGCGGCAGGACGGGAGCCGCCAGATCGCCATTGCAGCCATGGTGGCCAACTTCACCAAGCCCACGCCCGACGCACCCTCCCTGCTGCAGCACGATGAGGTGGAGACCTACTTCCACGAGTTTGGGCACGTGATGCACCAGCTCTGCTCCCAGGTGGGTGCGGGCGCTGGGCTGCGGGCAGGAGGTGGGGGGGGCCCGGGTGCGCGCGCGGTCCTCAGGCGTGTCCTCGCCGCGGGATTCTTCAGCTGACGTCACCCCGGACGTGGCGACGCCCTCGCTGTCAGCTTCCATCATCAAACTCCACGCACTGGGCATGTAAACAACGGAAATGGATGTCCTGGAGGCTCTGGAGGCTGGAAGCCACTGATCAAGGTGTCAGGGCTGGTTCCCTACATGTTAAGTACATGTACTCAAGAGTTGCCTTTAAAAAAAAAAAAAGAAAGGAACGTTGCCTGCAAGTCTGGTGACAGCCTTTGATGAGAACCAGAGGGAAGGCTCTGGGGCTGGAGCGCCGCACCGTGAGGCCCTGGGGCTGCTGCCGGTCTCCGTGGAGGCTCAGCAAGTCCCAGTGACTTCCCCACGTGGGGCCCCCAGCTGAGCGGCCGGGCCCAGGACCCACTGCTCGCTCAGTCTTCCTGCGGTCAGCCCTCCGTCCTGAGAGCGATGCTCTCACAGGCTGCACCGGAGCGCGTGGGGACAGCTCACTGAGCTGTGCAGCCGCCACTACTGCCATGTTTTGGAACATTTCCATCACCTGAAAAGTGTCCCTGACGCCCTTAGCTATCACTCCCCTCCCCTGCCCCTGACAACCAGGAACCCACTCTCTGTCCCTGTGGATCTACCTGTTCTGGACGTTTCTCCTCAGTGGAGTCACACCCTGTGTGTCCTTCTGTGTTTGGCTTCTCTCACTGAGCGTCGTGTCCTCGGGGTCCGTCCACGTGGTAGCGAGTGTCAGGGCTTCACCCCTTTGCGGGGCTGAGTGATGTTCCCGTGTGGGGACGGACCTCTTATTACTAGTATGTTTATGAGCAGAAGGTTTTGACTTTGAAGTTCAGTCTTTTAACTTTTCCTCCACGTTTTGTGTCCATGGAAAAAACCCTTCTGTAACCCGAGGCACTGATTTTTTCCTTCCTAGTTTCTTCTGCCTTTTCTGCCTAGAAGTTTTGTAATCAAGCCTTTTATTTTCTTGTCCACTATGGTGGAGTGTTGTCTGTGGTGTGAGGCTGGGGGTCACCCTCTGTCACTACGGTTTTCGCCACCGATCCCCACGCAGCCACATGTGATGTGTGTTTCTGTTTAAAGACACCTGGTCTGATAGCAATTGTTGATTCGCTCACAGCGGGGTTGTAACCCTCGCCTGAAGGAAGCTCATCTAACGCATGCACTGTCCCCGTGAGCACGTCACCGTCCTCCTGCACTTGGGACACCGGCCAACACTTCAGCTCTATGCTCAGAGCCATGTTGAGCAGAGAAATCACCCCAAAAACACAAAAATGCACACATTGGGGCATTCAGCAGACCGTGAGAAGGACGCTTGTTTGCAGTTGGGGCTGGAACCGGAAGTTGGGGCTGGAACCGGAAGTTGGGGGTCGAGTGACCCAGGAGTGAGGAGGCAGCTTCTGCCCTGCTCCCTGGGGCCTGGGAAGGACATGCCCGGGTCACTGGGCTCGTGTGGACCCACACCTGCTGGGCCTGGGTTCCATACGCACTGCGTCAGGCGCTGTGTATTCAGGAAGAATTTCAGGCACGAAAGAGGAGCAAAGAGTGCCTGCCAACGGCCGCCATCCGGATGCGCCGTGTCCGCGCCTTTGCCTCCTGGGTGCGGGGCTTTGGCTGGAGAGTGTTGGCTCCATGGGTGGGGAAGGGGCGCAGTGATCCACGGGATGGCGGGCTCTCCGCACCCCTGTGTCCCGGGCAGGTCTGGGGTCCGGGGTGGGCCCTCCTGCAGCTCCACAGCCCGCCTTGCAGGCCGAGTTCGCCATGTTCAGCGGGACACACGTGGAGCGGGACTTCGTGGAGGCACCTTCGCAGATGCTGGAGAACTGGGTGTGGGAGGTGGAGCCACTGCTCAGGATGTCCCAGCACTACCGCACGGGCAGCGCCGTCCCCCAGGAGCTGTTGGACAAACTCATCAAGTCCAGGCAGGCCAACACAGGTGCGGCCGGGCCGAGGGAAGGGAAGGGGGCTCCCGGACCGCCCGGCTACAGAGGGCGGCCTGGACACAGAGCCAGTTCCATGTCAACTTCCTCCCGCCCCCCCAGGCCTCTTCAACCTGCGCCAGATCGTCCTGGCCAAGGTGGACCAGGCCCTGCACACGCAGACGGCCGCAGACCCGGCCGAGGAGTATGCCCGCCTCTCCCAGGAGATCCTCGGGGTCCCAGCCACGCCAGGTAGCCACGTGCGAGCTGGGCCCACCTTAGGGGTCGGGGTGGCGGCCACTGCCCGGGTCAGAGGGATCATCTGGTGGCGCGTGAAGAGGAACCAGCTGACACCCTCCGGCCAAGGCCCGCAGACCTCTGGCCTCTTCCCACCTCAGTTCTTGGGCTGGTCCCTCCCGCTGTGGCCCGTGGAGGCCAAGGGTGGGGTGGGCGGCCCTGCACGTGCTTTCTGGAGAGCCTGGAAGGGGCAGGAGAGGGCTTCATACCCCAGATGGAACGCGTCGACGAGGTTTGCATGTGCGTGTTGGTGCAGACACAGCTCCCTCGTGAGCGCTTTAACCCGTGCTCTCCCCGTGGCAGAGGGCGAGCCCTGACTCATCCCTCGGCACTGACCTTGTAAGAGGCTTAGGGGTGAACCCTCGCGAGCTTCAGCAGAAAGCGGGCAAAGGTTTGTGTCCCTCTGCTGAGTTGCTTGCAAGGTCCCTGTTTTCTAGAGGCATTGGGCCAATTCTCCCTCTAGTGGCAGGGGTCTCAGACAGGGCTGCTTTGAGGCCCCCGCTCTCGGGAAGGGGCACTGAGGGGCCAGGGGGCCGGGCAGGAGCCTCTCCGCGTGTGTCCCAGGGACCAACATGCCTGCGACCTTCGGCCACCTGGCAGGCGGCTATGACGCCCAGTACTATGGCTACCTGTGGAGTGAGGTGTACTCGGCGGACATGTTCCACACACGCTTCAAGCAGGAGGGCGTCCTGAGTGGCAAGGTGAGAGGCCGGTCTGCCGCGCAGACCAACATGGCGGCCCTCGGCCTGGGCCTAGGTGCCTGTGCCACCCGCCTGGGTGTGCCCAGCCCTGAGGGCCCTGCCCTGGATCTGCTCCCCTGCCCTTTGTTCAGCCGCGGCAGAGGTGGCCACACCCACATCCCCAGGTCCCCTCCCTTGGATGCTGACGGGCCCTGGAGCCAGGGGAGGGGGTACTCCACCCTCCTGCAGCCCCGCCCCCTCTCGGCAGGTGGGCATGGACTACAGAAGCTGCATCCTGAGGCCCGGCGGCTCCGAGGACGCCAGCGTCATGTTAAGGCTCTTCCTGGGCCGGGACCCCAAGCAGGACGCCTTCCTCCTGAGCAAAGGGCTGCAGGTTGAGGGCTGCGAGCCGCCGGCCTGCTGACGGCACAGGGTTCTGCCCACCCCAGCGGCCCGGGTGCCTTAGTGCCCCGCCGGGGGGGGGGGGGCGCGTGTCCCCCAAGCCCGAGTCCCCGGCGGCCGGCCTGGGCCCCAAGTCTCCACCTGGACGTGTCTGGAGAGCCTGGCGTCAAGGCTCCCACTTGTTGCACTGATGCGGCCCCTTCCTGGGGAGCTTTTCTGGTTAAAACACGGCTCTTTGAAATGCAGCCATTAAAAAAGACTCCAGTCCTGGTCTCTGACTGCCGTGCCTTCCACCACAGGAGTGGCGTGGGGGCCGTCGCTCTGGGGGGAGTTCTGACCTTGCTCGGGGATCAGCCCTGGGGCCGTTGCAGGCTGCTCTCTGCTGGTGACGCGTCTGGGCCACTGGGAGACAGCCGAGCGGTGGGGTGAGTTCAGACGGGGACGCCCCCCCCCCCACTCGCCGGGCCGGCTCTCCAGTGACGCGGTGTCCGTCTCCTGCCGGCCTCCTGCCTGTCACTCTGGCATCTCGGGGGCTGCAGCTGGCGGGAGCTGGTTCTGGCGGTGGGCACGGTTGCGGGAAGCCCGGCCGGGGCTGTCCCTGTCCCCGTGCCCTGTCCTCCTGCTCACGGCCGCTGGCTGGCCCCCTCTGGTCGCGGGCAGCTCGTGAAGTCTGGACCCCAGCACGGGACCGCCTCCCTGCGGTCCTGGCCGTTCTCCAAAAGGCCTTAGCGATGTGTTTCGGCGCAGTAGGAGGCGCTGCACCACTGGTGCCGTAGGGCGGGTCTGGGCCATCCCGGGTGTCCCTCGCTGGCCTTCGAGCTCCTCGGGAGCCCTGCCTCCGGCCCTTCGTCCCCACAAAGGACGCCAGGCAGCGGAGCGAGGGCGCGGGCAGCGCCCTGACCTTCTCCCCGGAGCCCAGGCGGGCAGGCTGTGTCACACCCTGTCCTCCCCTCAGCCTGCCCGCCCGTCCTCACCCGTCCTGGGCCAGTCGGCTGTGGACCAGGCTGTGCTGTCTGCCCTTCTGCTGCGCCGGCTCAGCTCCCTGCACCTACTTCTGTGTGCCTTCTCTGTTCTGGGCTGGTCGCTGGCACAGAGCCAGTGGGTGGGCGCCCCGTGGCCGGGAGGGCTGTTTGTATGAATTACCTGGGGCTCAAAAAGGAGCACAGCCGGCCTTCCGTCCGGGCACCTCTCGATGGATATAGAAGTGGCGTGTTGGGGCCTGGGGGCTGCTCGTCTTCCCCTGCACCGAGCCCCCAGATGGTCCCCATCAAAATCCAGGTGTGGTGTCGGCACCCCAGCTGTGTGCCGGGCAGTCCATTGCAGGAGCCACAGGCCTTGGTCTGGTGGGCCACAGGGTTCCCAAGCGGGCAGGTCAGGACTGAGAGGGTGAGGCCTTTCCCCGGGCCCAGGGCCCAGGCTGAATGCCGGCTGGAGGCCCATCTGCTCACCGCCTACCCCCCAGCCCCTGCCCTCCCATCAGCCCCCAGGGCTGGGCTCAGGTGTTTGATGCCCAGGCTCCCCGGCAGCCCAACCTCTTCCCAATCCTCCGTGGTCACTGAAGGACTTGGAAGCAGGTTGCCCCACAGAGACTGTTGTTCTCAGAGCCCTGGGCGGGGGGCAGGGAGGACGGGCACAGGGCCTTGCTGGGGTGTGGTCGCCAGGGCAGCCGGAGCAGCCTCCACACCGTAAGTGAGAGCATCTCGCCAAAAATGGTACGTTTCTCCAGCCGCCCTGGGACCTGAGCTCAGGTCCTGGCGCAGGAAGGGGCAGCAGTGCAGCTGTTACCTGTCACTAGGGGTCGACTGTGGCCCGGTGCCACCTCTTAGATCCTCCCCCATCCCCTTCCAGGGTTGCGACAGGACCCCTGCCAATTGGGTTCTCACTCCTCCCCAACATCCCCTACTCCTCCATGAAGGTGGAAGGAACACATTTTTTAAAAGGATGGAGCTTGGGCTTCCCCAGTGACGCAGTGGTTAAGAATCTGCCTGCTGGGCTTCCCTGGTGGCGCAGTGGTTGAGAGTCCGCCTGCCGATGCAGGGGACGCGGGTTCGCGCCCCGGTCCGGGAAGATCCCACATGCTGCGGAGCGGCTGGGCCCGTGAGCCATGGCCGCTGAGCCTGCGCGTCCGGAACCTGTGCTCCGCAATGGGAGAGGCCACAACAGTGAGAGGCCCGTGTACCACAAAAAAGAAAAAAAATGAAAGAATCCTTCTGCCAATTCAGAGGACACGGGTTCAAGCCCTGGTCTGGGAAGTTCCCACATGCCGCGGAGCAACGAAGCCCATGCGCCACAACTACTGAGCCTGAGCTCCAGAGCCCATGAGCCACAACTACTGAGCCTGCTTACCACAACTACTGAAGCCTGCGCACCTAGAGCCCGTGCTCTGCAACAAGAGAAGCCACTGCAGTGGGAAGCCCGCGCACCGCAATGAAGAGTAGCCCCTGCTCACCACAACTAGAGAAAGCCTGCGCACAGCAACGAACACCCATCACAGCCAAAAATACATTTTTGTGTTTATTTATTTATAAAAAAAATTGAAACAAGCGTCTATCCAGGGATGAATCGATACAAAAAATCCAGTCCCTCCACACGCGGAAGCATCACTCCGCCATGAAAAGGAGAGAAGCACTGACACTCGTTTACAACGTGGATGTACCTTGAGAACACGATGCTCAGTGAGAGAAGCCAGACACAGAAGCAAGCTGTGATGTTAATTGTAGGTGTCAACTTGACAGGGCTGAGGAACGTCTGGATAGCTGGTAAAACATTTCTGGGTGTGTCTGTGCAGATGTTTCTGGAAGAGATTAGCATTTGATTCAGTAGACTGAGAGATCTATCCTCACCCATTTGGGTGTCATCCGACCCATCAGGGGCCCAAGTGGAACAAAAAGGCAGCAGAAGGGCAAGTTCCTTCTCTCTTCTTGAGCTGGGACATCCCTCTCTTCCTTCCCTGGAGCTCCTGGTTCCCGAGCCCTTGGCCTCAGACTGAATCACACACAGCCCTCCATAACTGTGTGGCCAATTCCTATGATAAACCTCTGCTATGCTTTGTTTCTCTGGAGAGCCCTGACTGCTGTGGCCACAGTATCTGATTCCGTGCATGTGAAATGTCAGGAGAAGGTAAATCTGTAGATGAGTGGTTGCCAGGGCTGGGGCTGTAGGGGGCTTGGGGGTAATGGCGCAAGTGTAGGGGGTTTCATTTTCTGGCCGATGATCATTTTTTTTGTTTTGGCCATGCCGCCCGCCTTGCAGAATCTATCTTACTTCCCCAGCCAGGGATTGAACCCAGGCCCTCAGCAGTGAAAGTGCCAAGTCCTAATCACAGGACCACCAGGGAATTCCTGATAATGTTCTAGAATTGATGGTGGTGATGACTGCACAACTCTTGAATTTACTTAAAAAAAACCCCAATGAATTGTGTACTTTTAAACGGTGCACCTTAATATGTGTGCATTATATCTCAAGTTTTAAAAATAAAACAGTATCGGGGGCTTCCCTGGTGGCGCAGTGGTTAAGAATCTGCCTGCCAGTGCAGGGGACACAGGTTCAAGCCCTGGTCCGGGAAGATCCCACATGCCGCGGGGTGACTGGGCCTGTGAGCCACAACTACTGAGCCTGCGCTACAGCCCACGTGCCACAACTACTGAAGCCCATGCACCTAGAGCCCGTGGTTCACAACAAGAGAAGCCACTGCAATGAGAAGCCCGCGCACCACAACAAAGAGTAGCCCCCGCTCACCGCAACTAGAGAAACCCCACGCACAGCAACAAAGACCCAACTCAGCCAAAATTAAATAAATTTATCAAAAATATATATATATATCGGGGTTCAGGGAACCTGACGTCTGTGCACAGATCCTGGCCTGAGGTGTGGGGAGCCAGCTTGGCGGGAGACAGAGGGTCCCTGGCAGCCTTGGGGAGAGCAGGCAGCCCACATGGGCCCATGAAGGAGCCTGGATGCACAGCTGCCTGGCCGGGAGTCTTTAAAAAATGACAAAAATCAACTTAGGCCGAGTGCAAGAAACTCGCCCCACAAGGGAGTACAAAGTGATTCCGTGGACTTCCCTGGTGGTCCAGTGGTTAGGACTCCGAGCTTCTACTGTAGGGGGCACAGGTTCGGTCCCAGGTCAGGGACATTCCATGTGCCGCGGTACAGCCAAAAAGGGGGGGGGGGTAGATTCTGTTTACATGAAGCCCCAGAGGAGGCAAAACTGGTCCAGGTGACTGACAGAGAGGGAAGAGCCAACTGGGTCCTGCAGCCGCTCATCTGGGCAGGAAGAGCTTACGCACAGGGCAGTGAAAGCAGGTGCCTTTCATTGCCTGTAAATTTTATTTCAAACCCAACCCAGTTCACAAAAGTAACCATGAGCCACTCCAAAATCGACTGCCACAAGCACATTTTAATAACTGGAGAGGGAAGACTGAAAGTGGAAATGGTGCAGGGAAGGCAGTTTTGTGGTTTCATATTCTTTGGCAACAAAGTTCTTCTCCTTGACTATTATTCTCTCAAAACATGACCTTGGGACTTCCCTGGTGGCGCAGTGGTTGAGAATCTGCCTGCTAATGCAGGGGACAGGGGTTCGAGCCCCGGTCTGGGAGGATCCCACATGCCGCGGAGCAACTGGGCCCGTGAGCCACAACTACTGAGCCTGCGCGTCTGGAGCCTGTGCTCCGCAACAAAAGAGGCAGCGATGGTGAGAGGCCCACGCACCGCGATGAAGAATTACCCCCGCTTGCCACAACTAGAGAAAGCCCTAGCAGAGAAACAAAGACCCAACACAGCAAAAATTTAAAAATCAATTAAACTCCTACCCCCAACATCTTAAAAAAAAAAAAAAAGTGACCCTGGATGAGGCACCACTGCCACCCCGCCTTGGGCAGTGCCGGAGGGGTGCCCAGCAGCCGAGCTCAGACCCAGGCCCCCACCAAGCCTCAATGGCCATGGTGTTTTCATCACAGTGTTGCCTCACACGTTTAAAAACTAATATATGTGTAGCTTAAAAAAAAAATCACTAAAATCCCCATCGCGGAAAATAGCCGTGCCCAGCCCCATGCTCCCCAGACCAGACCCCCTTTCAGCAGTTTTGGTGGCTTCTGGCATTTTCCTCCATGTCTCTAAAGTTATTTATGATGCTTCTCCCCTTCCTCCTCCTTTTTTTTTTTCTTTTAGAAATTTATTTATTTTTGGCTGCCTTGGGTCTTCATTGCTGCGCGCGGGCTTTCTCTAGTTGCGGCGAGTGGGGGCTACTCTTCGTTGCAGTGTGCGGGCTTCTCATTGCAGTGGCTTCTCTTGTTGCGGAGCACAGGCTCTAGGCGCAGAGGCTCAGTAGTTGTGGCTCGCAGGCTCTAGAGCACAGGCTCAGTAGTTGTGGCGCATGGGCTTAGTTGCTCCGCGGCATGTGGGATCTTTCCCCACCAGGGCTGGAATCGGTGTCCCCTGCATTGGCAGGCGGATTCTTAACCACTGCACCACCAGGGAAGTCCCTGAACATAAGTTTTGATGAAGTAATTAATACTTCCGAGCGAGCATTCAAGCACACAAAAGAGAAGTCCAAGACCCTAAGAGAGGAACTGGGGTCCCTTAAGAGAGGGGGAGGGGCACCTGCCAGGGAAGACAGAGTTCGTGAAGAGAGGTGACGAACTCTGGGCCATCCAGTCGTGGACAGCTGTGGCCGAAGGACTCCATGGGGTGGGGGGCAGGTACCCAGGTCGGGTGAGGATGGCAGTGGACCAGGTGAGAGGCCAGTGCTGTACAAAAGGGGCGGGCCGCCCCCTCTCCAACCCAAAGAGCCCATGCAATTGGCCTGAGGTCCCGCAGCCAAGCAGGGACTAGGGTCCGGGTCCCCTCGGAGACCCGGTAGGACGACCTGGGTGGGGTCTATCCCAGCCCATCCATTCACCAAAAGAAATCCCACAGGGGGAAACCGGACGGCTCCTTCGCCCCAAAGGAAAAAAGAAGGCCCTGAAAGGCCGCTGGAGGAAGGGCCACCGGGACAGGCTGGATTTAAGCGTGGGCACGCCAGGCTGCTCTCTGAGCATTAGAGGGCGGTGCTCACGTCCGAGGGCTCTGGCGGGTAGAAACCAGCCCAAGCCGGGAAGCACCACCACGTGGCGCGACCTCGGCTCGGGGCACACTCCCGGGATGGAGGATGTGGGTGCCCGTGACCTCCCGGGGCGGGGCCCTAGGGGCCAGGTGCGTGCGGGGATCGCGCGGGGGAAGGGGGGCAGAGTCTGGAGGCCAGCCCCGGCGCTAGGGGCCTCGGGGGAGGGATGCCGGCCCAGAGGCGAGGACTGGGGCGAGGCGCCTTCGCGCCCCCAGGGCCCGGGCCGCCTCGGGAACCTACCTGCGGCCGCGCCCGCACGTGCCACAGCGCCCGGCCCGCCCCAAAACCCGTGGCGGGGGTGGCCGCGCCACGTGACCGCCCCGCCCGCGCCGCGCGTGCGCCCTGCCCGGCGCCCCATTGTTGGCGGCAGCCGCGTCACGGGGGCGGGGCCGGGGCGGGGCGGCCGGCGGCCGGAGGGAGGCGGCGGGAGGGCGGAGGGAAGGAGCGTCCGCGCCGCCGCCGCCGAGGAGCCGCCACCGCCGCCGCCTAGAAGCAAGCAGAGCCGCGCCGCGCCGCCGCCGCCCGCGCCCGAGCAGCCCCGCCGCCGCCCCGCCCCGCCGCTGGATGCCGGCGGCCGGCGGCCGAGCTCCCAAAGGCGGAGGGCGGCGGCGCGGGCGGCGGCGGCGGGGGCGGCCGGCGGCCGAGAGGCGGGAGCGCGGCCCCGAGCGCTAGCGCCGCCATGCCCAGCTCCACCGGACAGCCCGACGGCGGCGGGGGCAAGCGCAGCGGCGGACCCGGGGCGGCGGTCGGGGGGGATCCCAGCCCTGGCCCCCCGCCGCTGCCGCCGCCGCCCCCGCCCGAGGGCGCCGAGGAGGCCGCGCCCGCGCCCCGGCCGCCGCCCGAGCCCGACGACGCGGCCGCCGCGCTGCGCTTGGCCCTGGACCAGCTCTCGGGGCTCGGTCTGGGGGGCGCGGGCGACCAGGACGAGGAGAGGGCGGCCGCGGACGGCGGGGACGGAGCGGTGGCGGCGGCGGGAGGCGCAGAATGCGGGGCCGCGGCGGAGCCCGCGCCCCCCGACGGGCCCGAGGCGGGCGCGCCCGGGGTGGCCGTGGCCACCGGCCCGCTGCCGCTGCTGGAGCCCGACGTGAGCCCCCCGCCGCCGCCTCGGCCGTCGCCGCCCGACGTGTTCGCGGGCTTCGCGCCCCACCCCGCGGCCCTGGGTCCCCCGACGCTGCTGGCCGAGCAGATGAGCGTGATAGGCAGCCGCAAGAAGAGCGTGAACATGACCGAGTGCGTGCCCGTGCCCAGCTCCGAGCACGTCGCCGAGATCGTGGGTCGCCAGGGTGAGTGGCCGCCGTCGGGGGCGCCTCCCCGTGGGTCCCCGCACGGCTCGCCCCGGGAGGGCCCACCCAGCCCAGCCCAGCCCGCGGCTGGACACCAGACCCCGGCCACGCCCCGCGTGGGCTCGGGCCTCGGTGGCCGCCTGTGTGCCTTTGTCCTGCCGCTGGCCGCGGGAGAAAGTTGGGCGCAGCCCGCGCTCCTCCCCTCGGCGCTCCGGCCCCGCTGCCGCCTTTGTCTGGGCGCCTGCAGCCGGGAAAGGCCCCTGCGTGCAGCTCACTGCCCGGGCCCTGGGCCGCCGGCGGTGGCATCCTGGGGATAAGGGGGCCGGGCTGGGCAGTGCCTGCTCCACACCCAAAGCTGGCACGGGGCGGGTTCGCTCGGGTTTGGGGGGTCGCTGGGGCTGGGGGCGGGGGCGCTCCGGCAGTGTCAAGAGATAAGTTTGGCGGCACAAAGAGGGTGCATCGAGACTTGCCAGCCTGGGCACCCTGCTGGGGATGGGGAGCAGGACAGGATGAGAAAGGATCCCTACCGGGCTCTCAGCCCCCAGTCAGGGATTTGAGGGATGCACAAGCACCCCCCTGTAAAAGCCGCTTTGGGGGTCCGGCCCCACAGCCCTCCCCTGGCCAGGTGGCCAGCAGCAGACCCAGGGTGTGCGGGTCCCGGAGCGGCATTGTCGGAGTGTCCCTGTGGCTGCCCCATTGTTCTCTTTGTTAGAGAGCCAGGCTGAGATTTGCAGGGTGACATCAGGCCGGCGGCCGCTCATTGGCCCTGGAGCTGCGGGGCGGGCGGGCTGGAGGGTGGTGGGCAGTGCCCGGCACAGCACACACCCACCCACCCTGTTAGCTGCCTGCCCACCAGCCTCAACTTTCCTGCCTTCCTGCCCGCACCTCCGGGCTCCCTGCTGCTCAGCCAGGTTCTAGAACTTGGGGTGGGGCCTGGGCGGGGCTTGAGGTGGGGCTAGGGGTCCCTGCCTCTGGACCCTCGGTAACAGGAGCTAGAGAAGGGTGTGGGGGCCTTGAGTCTCAAGGTGACCTGTCGCCCTAACTGCCACGAGCAGAGAGGACCACAGGGATGCCCTGGACACCGCTCTCTACTAGTTCCGGGTGGGTAGGGCCATGGGGTGGCAAGCCCTCTGGCTTCGGACGCAGGTACATTCAGTCATTCATTTGTCCTCCCCATGTGTGGACACAAGGAGGACCAGGCGTGGTGCTGGGCCCGGGGACCCGCTGTTAGGAACGGGAGCCGGGGGGAGGGGGACCCGTAAACCGTTCTCTGGGCCCTGCGGCTACCGGCAGGCACCACGAGACCACGACCGGACGTTTCCCCTCTGCCACCCAGTTGCCTCCTTCCTATTCAGGACATCACCCCCTGCCGCCCCTGTCCCCAGTAACCTCACTGGGATCTGTAACAAGACAGCTGCTTCCCTGCTGAGTGTCCAGGATCCTGTGGAGACTGAGGCTGGGGGCTGTCAGCCGAGGTCATGAGACTCATCCACCCAGTGGTGGAGCCTGAGAACAAGTCCCACGTGAATGCGCGTGTCAGCCCCCCAGAGGCGCGGGCCCCAAGCAGGGGGCGCCGATCCCTGGCCTACATGCTGAGCAGTCTGGTGGCTGGGTCGCCAGGCTCCACGCTGACCTCTGGTACCGCCTGTCTCTCTGGTACCCGCTGGTACCCAGGGTATCAGCCTGGGTTCCTGCGGATGGCAGACAGCAAGGCAGGCTCTGGGGGCCCCTGGGCCCTGACAGCTCTCCCTGCAGACCAGGGTGGCCCTGTGATTCAGCACAAGAGCCCCTCTCTGCGACGGGGGTAGAGCACCCCCCTTGTCGTGAGGATTCGCTTATCCCGGCACCGGGCCAGCACACCGTAGCCACCCCGTGAGTGGGGTGCGGGACACCAGGGAGGGGAATACGAATGCCAGGACAGCTTGGCAGCTGCAGCGGCCCTTGTGTCTCCCCACTCTAGAAGCATCTGTGGCTCCTAGCTTCTGCCACCAGTTCTCAAGCACAGCCTGGAAGACTCTGTGCCCTTCCTCTGGTTACCCACCCCCCTGTCCACCCTGTGGGTCCCTGGACATGGAACCTGTCCCTTCCTACTGCTCTGCTGTCCCTAGGGCAGGGGGCATGGCCCACCCTGAACTTTTTCTTTTCTGTCTGACCCCAGGCCCACAGCCACCCCCTTCTCCAGAGTGCAGGGTCAGGGGGTTCACCTGCCCAGCCTCCTGTGCTGACGAGAGCCACAGACCCGGGCTCACCGTTTCGTGGACACCCCTTCGCTGCTCTGTGAGCCTCGGTTTTCTCAGCCCTGAAATGGGTCCATGCACCTTCTGGGCACAGGCAGGAGATTATAGCCCCTGCGTGGCTCTCTCCTCCCGGAGGCTGAGGGGCCCAGGAGGTGCCCCGGACCCACTGAGAGGCAGCCTCAACCTGCCCCAGAGGGGATCCTGCAGCCACGGGTCACAGACAGGGAGGGAGAGGCTGCAGGAGCAGAGGTGCTGCCAGAGCCAGTCAGCAGGGCCCGGATACGAACCCTAGTCTCCTGGCTCTTCCTGCCCTGCAGGGAACAGGGGCGAGTCAGGAGAGAACCTTCCACCTTCCAAAGCTCCAGGCTTGGGGGTGGTGGGGAGGTGACCCCCTTCCACAAACAGGAAAAGTGGAAACTCAGAAGGGCCAGTGGAGAGCCGGTCACCCCAGCTGGTCATCAAACGTCAGGGGGCTGGTGCCCAGTTCCTTCTGATACCCTCCCCTGCGCCCCCCGCCTTGCTGCCTTTGCCCCGGTTGGCAGAATGGCGGTGGGGTGGCCGGGCTTGGGTCTTCCGAGCCAGGCCTGGGTCTGCAGCTCACTCAGCTCACAGCCGAGGGCGAGTGGCCTGCCAGCCAGCCAGGGTCCCTTCCGTCATCCCTCGCTCGAAGTTCTCTCCCTCGTGCGGGGCCCCACCCCTGCGGGACACCGCAGGCCTGTCAGGGGCCCCTGCCTTGATGTTCTTACCTACCCACTGCGGGGTGTAGGAAGAACGGGGCCCCCAGGTGGCGGGTCACACCCTGCCGTGCCTGCACGGGGCTTTCCCTGGCCCTGTCTCACAGGTGAGCCAGCTTTGCCCCCAGACGCAGCACCCCGCTGGGTTGGGAGCGGCGGTATATCGGGCTGACTTGTCCCAGCCCTGGCCCGCTGGGACTCTGTCCCTGCTGCCCCCTTAGCCAGCGGTGCTCCGCCGGCACGCAGCCTCCTGCCCAGGGTGGCCCCTTAGCTCCCCCAACACGGCCTTGAGGTTCCCTTGATAAGTGTGGCCTGTGGTCACCCGTGTGGGCTCCTTTGGGGCAGAGCCCATGTGGCCTGGTTCCGAGTGCCCAGTGCAGGGGTGCCTGGACCCCAGTACAGGGTCACAAGCAGTGGGAAGCAGGGCTGCCTGCATGTAGGCTCCCCGTGGGGACCCTTGGCCCTGCCCCTCTGGGGGAGGGTCTGGCTGCCACAGGGTGGGGCCTGCTGGGGCCTGGGGCAGTCAGCCACCTTCCCCGGTTCTCTGAGTTGGAATCCTGGGGCAGGGCCCGGGAAGCTGCATTTCTGCTGCACCCACCAGTTGGCGGTAGCCCCCAGGGTCACTCCTGGAGACCCAGTTTCCTGGCTTGTGCTGTTGCACCACCACCCCCAAGCTCTGCCACCTCTCAGGGTCTTAGCGTGGGTGGGGTTTGGGGGATAGTGGATGTCACAGCTGAAGTCTGGATGGTTAATTGGGCTCTACTTGGCCACTGAGGCCTCCATCCAAGGCTGCTCTTTGGGTCAGGCCAGGATGGGGCCCGGCAAGCAGGAAGCTGCAGGGTCCTTCCCCAGCCCTGACCTGCCCAGGGGTCCCTTCCCCACCGAGGCCCCCCCATGAGGACAGGCACCGGTCTGGGGCCACTCTCCAGTCTGTGGCTGGTCGGGTCCTTCCCCAAAACTGTGAGGCTGGGTGTGTTTCTGCCCTCCTTTGGCAGGTGAGGAAACTGAGGCATGGGACGGTCCCTTGAGTGCCCAGGGCAATTCCCAGTCCGCCGGCCCTTACAGCACAGTCCCCCAGCCTCAGGGAGTCCAGAAAGTCAGACTTAGGGTGTGAGGAGAAACTGAGAAGTGTGTGCTGGGGCCTGGCCCAGCACAGTCAGGGCAGGTTTCCCGGAAGAGGGGGTGCCGGGCTGCGATGTGATACAGAGAAGGGAGAGGACGGTGGGGTGCAGCAGTGAGGATGACGTGACAGATGGGAAAGGTCAGGCTCAGGGGAACTGCAGGAGGGGCCTCCGCAGCCGAGTGGGGAGGAGACCATCCAGGCAGGAGTGGAGGCAGCGCAGGTCAGGGTGCCTTTGGACTTGCCAGTGAGGCCATGCAGCCGCCAGCGGGGACGATGCCGGGTGCAGAGGGGATGGCTGGGGGCCAGGAGGCGAGGCCGGGAGATGGGAGGAAAGACGTGTTTCCCTGGGAGATTTCAGACCCCCACTCAGCTGGCCCCCTTTTATTCAGCCATGGGTGGGGGTCTGCTGCCCTCTTTGCGCTGGCGGTGAGGCTGCCCCCCGCCCAGGCCCCATGTCTCTGACTTCCTTGGCTGCAGGCAGACAGCTCGTCCCGCTAACTTTGTATTTTCTCTCGCTGAGTTAGCCACGCTGTTACTCCGCTCAATGCCGCCCTCATTTTGCACTGAAACAATATCCCTGTGTCCCTCTGGCCTCCCCAGAACTTGGGGGTGGGGGGGTCCTCCCAGACTCCTGGACCCGGATTCAAGATGTGTCAGAAGGCCCCTGGGCGGGGGTGTGGGTGTCAGGGCCCCGGGCCGGCCATGCCTGGTGTTTGGATGTCTCAGGGGCAGCTTCCAGTCGACCTCGGGAGGGCCGCCTAGGTGGTGGGAGAGACACCCAGTCAAAGAACCTGCTCGACTGACCCTCTCCCCCACGGACACCCTGGCCCCCTTCCACACGTTCAGCCCCCCAGCCCAGCCCAGCCCAGGCAGCAAAGATGAAGCCACAAGGCCGTGTCCCCAAGCTTCCCCTCAGAGGCGGGGACCACTGGGGGCCTTTGGAGGCATCCTGATACGGGGTCCAGGAACTGCTCTTGGGGGAGGGTCACATGGTCAGGAAGAAGTCGTAGGCCATTTCCACAATCTGAGCCTCAGCACCAGAGGGTCTGCATTAGTGTCCTAGGTCTGGTACGATGAACTGGATGGCTTGACACAATAGAAACGAACCCTCAGTTCTGCAGGGTGGAAATGAGGGGGTCGGCAGGACCATGCTCCCTCCAGGGGAGAGTCTGTTCCGGCCTCTCCCCACGCTCCCGGTAGTGCTGACAGGCCTCGGCGTTCCTGGGCTCGTGTCCGCCTCACTCCAACCCTGTGCTCCGTCTTCACAGGGCCATCTTCTCTTGTGTCTCTACATGTCCCTCCTCTGTAGTGACACTGGTCATTGGATTCAGGGCCGCCCTAATCCAGCATGACCTCACCCTAACTAATTACATCTGCAAAGACCTTATCTCCAAATAAGGTCACATTCTGACGTTCCAGGTGGATATGGATTTGGCGGGGACACCTTTCAACCTAAAACAGGGTCCCTCCTTGCCTTTGGGACAATCCTCCTGTTACAGAGCAGGGGGTTGCAGGACCAGAGTGGACACGGAGGCCCAGGGTTGGAGGGAGGGACGCCGAGTGCCTGAGATCACAGCGCGAAGGTGGGGCCTCCTAACCCAACGCACCGGCTGGCCCCTGCAGCTGCCGCCCAGGAGGGGCTGTCCTGGGGAGGGGTCCCTGCCCTCACCGCGTCTCCCCCTCCCCCACCGCAGGGTGCAAGATCAAGGCTCTGCGCGCCAAGACGAACACATACATCAAGACGCCGGTGCGCGGGGAGGAGCCGGTCTTTATCGTGACTGGCCGCAAGGAGGACGTGGAGGTGGCCAAGCGTGAGATCCTGTCGGCCGCCGAGCACTTCTCCGTGATCCGCGCCACGCGCAGCAAGGCGGGCGGCCTGCCCGGTACCGCGCAGGGCCCGCCCAACCTGCCGGGACAGACCACCATCCAGGTGCGCGTGCCCTACCGTGTGGTGGGGCTGGTGGTGGGCCCCAAGGGCGCCACCATCAAGCGCATCCAGCAACGGACGCACACATACATCGTGACGCCCGGGCGTGACAAGGAGCCGGTGTTCGCTGTGACGGGCATGCCCGAGAACGTGGACCGGGCGCGCGAGGAGATCGAGGCCCACATCACGCTGCGCACGGGCGCCTTCACTGACACCGGCCCCGACAGCGACTTCCACTCCAACGGCACCGACGTCTGCCTGGACCTGCTCGGGGCGGCCGCGGGCCTCTGGGCCAAGGCCCCCAACCCGGGCCGCCGGCCCCCCGCCCCCACGGCCGGCCTCCGGGGGGACGCTGCTCTGGGCACCCCGGGGGGCCCCGAGGCCTTCTACGCGGGCAGCCGAGGGGGGCCGACCATGCCGGTGCCGGACGCAGACCCCACCAGTCCCTACGGCGCCTCGGGCAACGGAGGCTTCACCTTTGGTGGGGACGGTCCGGGGGCCCCCGCGGGGCCACCCGCCCCCGAGGACTGCGACTTCGGCTTCGACTTCCTGGCTCTGGACCTGACCGTGCCCACCGCGGCCACCATCTGGGCGCCCTTTGAGCGGGCCCCGCCCCTGCCTGCCTTCAGCGGCTGCGCGGCCGTCAACGGGGCCCCCGCACCGCCCGCCCCAGGCGCCCGGCGCAGCAGCGGGGCCGGCACACCGCGACACTCGCCCACGCTTCCCGAGCCTGGCGGCCTGAGCCTGGAGCTCCCGCTGGCCCGCCGCGCAGCTCCCGACCCGGTGGGCGCCCTGCCCTGGCGGCCCCCGCAGGGCTCCCTGGCATCCTTCTCGAGCAGCGCCAACTTCTCCACGGCCACCTCGCTGCCCAGCAGCTCCTCGGCGTCCTCGTGCTCCGCGCTGGACTCGAGTGCCTCGGAGAGCGGCCGCAAGGCCCAGGCGGCCCCGGCCCCCAACGCCTCCGCCTCTGTGGCCCTGGCGCGGGAGTGCGTTGTGTGTGCCGAGGGCGAGGTGATGGCCGCGCTGGTGCCCTGCGGCCACAACCTCTTCTGCATGGACTGCGCCGTCCGCATCTGCGGCAAGAGCGAGCCCGAGTGCCCCGCCTGCCGCACGCCTGCCACCCAGGCTATTCATATCTTTTCCTAGCCGGTCACCTCGCCGCGCCCGCGGCCCCCAGAGCCGTCCAGGGACGCGGGGTGGGTGCGCAGGGCCGGGTGGGGAGGAAGGGGAGGGGGCGGGCGGGGGGAGCGGCGGGCTGGCCAGTGTTTACAGACGAGCTTTAACTCCGGCCCCAAGCGTGGAGACGGCGACCCGGCGGCCCAGTGACACCTCAGTTCTTAACAAATGACAGTATTGAGTCGACAGGTTAAAATAAACCAGAGAGAAAAGGCCTGCTTGCACTTTTTATTTAAGACACCCCCCCCTCCCCAGGGTGATCTTTTTAAGGAAAAAAACCACGATTTTTACAACTCTCCTGGTTGTCCTTTTGTACGTAGCTGATATCGATTTGACAGTGTTTGTTTTCCCACGGCCTCAACCTCTGCAGAAACTTCCAGGAGGACGGCTCCCTTTTTGGGGCCAACTGGTTACACTTTAGTATGTAAGCCGCGCGCGCAGGCTGGAGGGGGGCGGGGGGAGGGGGCGTCCAGAACTTACTTTTTTTTTTTTTTTTTTTTTTTAATTATTAATCCCTTTCTGCTGTGGTTTCTGTTGACCGTTTTTTAAGTTTTTTGTTTTTTTAAACTTTTACTTTTTACCTCTTGTGTATATGTAGGGAATTTATAGGGAAATATGTACTTTATGGAATAAATTTTAAGAAAACTAAAATATATTTTATTTTAAATAAAGTAACGGACCTTTAATCTTACACAGCTAAATTACTGATTATATATTTGCTGAGCTGAGCTAAGGGTTCAGAAAATTGTATCAAGAGTTTTATTTTTTGACTTCAAAGCCTTCTTAATAAAGTCTTTTTACTACACGTGAGCCCTTGGCCTGGTGTGGGGTTGGTGGGCATGGGGGAGGGGTGGGGGTGGAGGGCTCAGATCCAGCCCCTCCCCCCCTAGTCTTCCAGATACAAGAGTTAGGGCTCAGGATACCCCAGTTCCAGGCGTTTCCACAAGCCAGGTGCTGTCTGCATCGGGGCTACACCTAAAGGTGGTCCAGCCAGGTCCCCTTTTCCTGAGGCTCAGGACCTGACATCCCAGGGGACAAGCAGCCCTGGGGACGGCTGTGACCCATGTGGAGGGGATGGTGCCAGGTGGTCGCTTCCTAGGGCATCGGCCCGCCTCCGTGGTGTGTGGGGGACCCCCATCCCCAGTAGGATGGAGTCCCCCTGACATTGTACAGACAGGGAAACTGAGATCTGCAAACCTTCCAGGATGACTCCTAACACCTCCCAGTCCCCGAAGGACATCTGAGTGATGAGCCGCAGGTGTTGCCCCCCTGTCACCTAGTTGGGAGCAGAGGACCATGGCCCATGGGGCTGCTGGACACATTTCTTCAGGATTGGGATCGGCCTGGAGTCGAGGACTGGGGGACCATGGGTTGGACCGTGGTCAGCTGGCAGTTGCCACAAAAGTTCCAAAGGCGGGGGAAGGAAGTGCTGGAGTGTGTGGAGGATGGGGTGTGGTGACAGGGAGGGGCCCAGGACTGCTCCAGGGACAAACCCAGGGGCCAGCTGACCACAGGCTGCTGGCTTGAGGAATGGGCAATGAGGGGTCTGGGGGATACAGCCCGCCAGGAAAGCTAGGAAGACATAGCAGAGCAGCCTGGAGGGCTTCCAGGAGGAGGCCAGGGGCTTGGGATGACAGGAGCATCTGATGGGGCAACAGGGATGGAGAGGAAGTAGCCAGAGATGGACAGGGCACCCCCACGAGCGAATGATGCCCACACCAGATCCACCAACTGAGAGCAGTAGCCCCAGGCTGCAGGGCCACAGGTGGGTCTCAGGAAGGGCCACATACATGCAGGGTTCCACCCAGCCCTGCTGGAATTTCCCCGTCTGTAAAATGGGCATACACCTGGGACTTCACTGGCGGCCCAGTGGTTGAGACTCCATGCTTCCACTACAGGGGGACAGGTTTGATCCCTGGTCGGGGAGCTAAGATCCCACATGCTGCACGGTGTGGCTCAAAAAAAAAAAAAAAAAAAAAATAGGGATACACCTAGGTACAAGCAACGAGCTCTGATGAGAGCTTACAAAAGGGTATTTGCAGGGACTTCCCTGGTGGTGCAGTGGTTAAGAATCCACCTGCCAATGCAGGGGACGCGGGTTCGAGCCCTGGTCCGGGAAGACCCCACGTGCCTCGGAGCAACTGAGCCCGTGCGCCACAACGACTGAGCCCGCGTGCCACAGCTACTGAAGCCCACGTGCCTAGAGCCCGTGCTCTGCGACAAGAGAAGCCACCGCAACAGGAAGTCCGCGCACCACAATGAAGAGCAGCTCCCACTCGCCGCAACTAGAGAAAGCCCGCGCGCAGCAACAAAGACCCAACGCAGCCAAAAATAAATAAATAAAAAAATTTTTAAAAGGGTCTTTGCAGATATAATTAAGAATCTTGAGATGAGATCATCCTGAATTAGGGTGGTCCTAAATCTAATGTCCTTATAAGAGACGGAGGAGACTCAGACACACAGGGTGAAGCTGTGTGAAGACGGAGGCAGAGGCTGGGGTGATGCAGCCACAAGCCCAGGGATGCCTGGGGCCCCCACAAGCTGGAAGAGGCGGGGAGAATCCCCCCCACCCCACCTGCCCTGCAGCCTTCAGAGGGATCGCAACCCTGCCACACCTTGGTCTCCAACTTCTGGTCTCCAGAACGTGGAGAACAAATACCTATTACTTTGCGGTAATTTGTTACAGCGCTTCCGGAAACCAGTATGGGTGGGTGGGAGGGCAATGCTTAACCCGGGGCCGGCCCACACCTCAGCGGTGGGATAGTTGTGGCGCCATTGGCCCCAGCTGACCTGGAGCGAAGTCAGGCCATAGAGGGTTACGGAGGCAGCAGGGACTTGGGGCATGGAGACCACCCCCCTGCACTTGGGCCCCAAGAGCAAGACGAAGAGCTGTGGCCGCGCCCCCCCCACACCTCGGCCAAGGGGTCTATGGTGGTGGGCGTGCGTCCTCGGGAAGGAGGTGGGACCTGGAGCCTGAGCGAGGGTGCCGACAGGGGTGGGCAAAAGGGGTGTTGGCCTGGTGTCTGTAAGGAGTTGGGGGCCCTCTGGGGAGCTGCAGGGAGTGGGCTTGTCAGTGTGCTCCTGAAATAAGAGGAGAGAAGGGCCCCAAAGGGCCCAGGTGCCCAGGAGCTTGGCAGGGGATCGTGGAGATTGGGTAGCTGAAGGACCCACGAGGGGAGGGTGAGGCCCAGGGCAGAAACCCAAATCCAGACCAGCCAAAGCCAGCCCCCTGGAGGGGTTTCTGAAGACGCAATGGTTAACGGGGTGGTCCCCCAACCATGGGAGGGCTGTCACCCATGCTGGTCTGAGGAAGTGCTGTCCCAGGACTTTCCAGAAACACCCGAGGAGTCTGCTTGTTGCTGAGTACAGGGTTGCGAATACTGTAAGTGTGAGGCCAGAGACACCGCAACCCTCGCCGAGAGAGATGGCCAGGCCAGGGTGGATTCCTTACCTTGCCGTTTGAGGCCCTGGATGCAGTCCTGCCTGAAGGTCATGTGTCCCAACCTCTCAGTTATAGGCACCAATAAGCTCTTCTTCTTTGTTTCGGCCACTGTGAGTTGGAATAACTGAAACTCACAACCACCCACAGGGACCAGATTTTCAGTCGGGGAGCTGGAAAGCATTTCCCCGGGGGGAGGGGGGGGGAGGGGGGGAAGCAAGTGAAGTGTCCTGGGCGCCCGGCTCCCTCACGCCGAGGCCTGGCCAGTGTCCTAAGTGCACGCTCACGTCCCCCTTGGCAATTGGCTTTCTTGGTTCACGGGTCCAGCACACCAGGGTGACCCTGGTCCAGTGTCTTGTCCCGGCATGACATGGGTCACCATTCTTCCCAGACTCCAACATCTGTGTCCTCACTGCCCAGGAGTTCCATATTTCAGATTTTTGATCATGGCAGAACCCCACTCTAGTAAGAATTTCTGTGTTGGTGAAAATCTGGCCCGTCTGTGCCACAAAGAACAGCGGGCTCAGATCATGGCGCCCCCTTGCCAAAGCTCCTCAAATTCCCCCAAAGAGAGGCTGACGGCAGGCTGCAGAGCCAAGTTTACTTTAATGAAGAAAGAACAAATCCAAACACAAGTGTGGGTTGAACGGTCATGCCACGAGGCAAGGACCCCCACCTCCTATACCCCCCACGTGCTCCCCGAGCTGTCCCCAAGGACACCCCCTCTGGGGTAGCAAGGGGGACAGAAATGGAGCCTGGGTCCTGGGCGTCAACATGCAGAGGTCCACCTCGACCCTCAGGGAAGCTAGATGCTCTGAAGCATGCGGATCGCGTGCTGAAGATGCTGGTGGGCAGCAGAGCCGGGGCTCCGCAGGACGCCCAGCGGGTAGGAGGTGCCAGGCTGGCCCTGTTCCCAGACCGTGAGCCTCAGCTCCTCACACCCGCCACTCAGCACGAGTTGAGCCTGGTCTCCGCTGCAGCTGACCTACCAAGGCGGGAGGAGCTGGGTCCGAGGGGAGAAGGGGCCCTGGCCCTCGGAGGACAAGTGGATGGGAGACTGAGGTCCCCCTGATCTGAGTCTCAGTGGCTGCCCTACCCGTAGGAACTCAGGGTCAGGAGCCCAGGGCTCTACCACACAGGCAGGGAAACTGAGGCTCAGATGGGACTCCCCCGCCCAGAGCCACCCAGTGAGACCTCCTACTCTTAAGCCTGTGCCCTGGGGAACAGCAGCTCCTCATGGGTGCCAGCTTCCACAGCTGCCGGGCAGGGCCATTTGAAGACAATCCTCTCTAAGACCCGGCCCAGGCCAGCGTACTCTGGTCTGAACAGAGAGGGAGTCTTTACTATAAAATAAAATCATACGAATTTTTAAAAATAAGTATTGCATACTGGTGCGTTTGAAATCTGTTTTACGAGTGGCTACGATGTCCCAGGGGTTGCTAGGACTGCGCAGGAAAACCTAAAAATGATTCTGCAACAAAATGACATTTCGGGGCTTCCCTGGTGGCGCAGTGGTTGAGAGTCCGCCTGCCGATGCAGGGGAAGCGGGTTCGTGCACCGGTCTGGGAGGATCCCACGTGCTGCGGAGCGGCCGGGCCCGTGAGCCGTGGCCGCTGAGCCTGCGCGTCCGGAGCCTGTGCTCCGCAACGGGAGAGGCCACAACAGTGAGAGGCCCGCGTACCGCAAAAAAAAAAAAAAAGAAAAAAGAATTGACATTTCGACAGCTGCTGCAGGTAACCACACAGGACTCTGACCCTAAGGGACATTTTGCTGTCATTCAGACACATTTTATTTCCTATTTTCCTGGGGCTGCCCCCAGAAGCGTGCAATGTAACAGCCCTGTGGGGGGGGGGGACCCTCACTCACCTGCACCGTCCCATCACTGAAGAGCAGGAGCGCGGCCCGCTCAGACACCAGGAAGCGCAGCAGGCAGAGGCTTGGGGCTGCCGGCCAGGTGGCTGTGGACAGGCCCCCCTCCTGCGGACAGACCCAGCCACGGGGCCTCAGGGCCAAGGGCTGCCACCTCCTGGCACACCCCCCCAGCCCCACCCAGCCCTCACCTCTCGCAGCCGCCGCTGCATGTATCGGGCAAAGAGCCGAAGGACGGCCAGCTTGGCGCCCAGCAGGCTGGGCACATCCCTCAGGGCGAACGTTTCCAGCTTTCCCCGGTCGGGCATGTAGATGACTTGGCTGATGGGGGTGGGGGGGGTGCACAGGACGGTGCCAGCTGTCAGGACCTCCATCCTGGGCACCTCACACCCGAGGACACCTTCTCACACAGCTGTCTCTTGGACCATGATGTGAAACCAGCTCTGCACGGACCAGCCCTCTCTGTCCATCCAGCACCGGCCCCTCCCCTGAACTCCAGACCCATGGAGCCACGGACTCGGCCTGTCCACGCTGAGATCCTGATGGGCCGCCACACCTACTGAGCCTGTGCGCCACAACTACTGAAGCCCACCTGCCCAGAGCCCATGCTCCACAACAAGAGAAGCCACCACCATGAGAAGCCCATGCACCGCAACGAAGAGTAGCCCCCGCTCGCCGCAACTAGAGAAAGCCCGTGCGCAGCAACGGAGACCCAATGCAGCCAAAAATTAATTAATTAAACAAAAACAAAAAAAAGAAGTATGAGTCTGACCCCTCCTTCCCACCCCAACCCCAACAGTGGCCTGTGAGGCTCTGTGACTTCATGTCGTCCCCCTCTCCCTGCCATTCCTCAAACCCACCAGGGGCTTTGCACATGCTGTTCCCTATGCCTCAGATGCTGTTCCTGACGGACTCTCTCTCATCATTCCTGTCTCGCCTGAGCATCACTTCTTCAGAAAGCCCCTCCTTCCACAACCACTCTGTTGAGAGTCGTCTCCAGTTCCCCAATCTGTCACCTCACCCTCTTCATTTCCTTCAGAAAACTGCCACCTGAAATCAACTTAGTAATTCATTTGTTAAGCATTGTTCCCCCCCACCAGGCAGTAAGCGCCTGTAGATGTGCACAGTAGATGTTTAATAAATCTATGAGGAGTGAATGAAGAAAGGCAGGGAGGAGGGCCTGGCCTCCCGGGGGGATAGGAACTCCACAACTTACCCCCCTGTGGGGTGCAGGGCCATGTGGGTGCCATCCCGAAGCAGGACACCACTGCCTCCGTCTGACAATTGGTAGCCGAAGCCGTACTTGCTGGAATAATCCACCCACTTGGGGGCCCAGAGGATGGGCCGCTGCTCTCCTGGGGGGTCCTGCATGGCTGGCACAGGATGAAATGAAGTGAGCAGGGGTCCCGGAACGGGCGGGCGGAAGGACGGCAGAGGCACAGGACATGGAGAGTAAAGTCCAAGGAATAGAAAACCAACTCTTGGGGCTTCCCTGGCGGTCCAGTGGGTAAGACTCCGTGCTTCCACTGCAGGGAGCACGGGTTTGATCCGTGGTTGGGGAACTAAGATCTCACTTGCGGCCAAAAAAAAAAAAGAAAAAAATAAATGACTCTTGCCTTGAGCGGGGAGGACTGGGGGGACCCTGGGATCACAGCTGCCTCTGGAAATGAGTAAATCTGAAATGCCTGTAAGGTCCAAACCACTGTAGGGCTTCGCTTTATTTCATTAAACATTTTTTGTATTCAAAAATAAAAATCTCTCAAGGCCATGTGGGATCCTAGATTGGATTGCAGAAGAGAAAAAGGGCAATAATGGAAACCCTGGGAAAATCCAGTGGCCCAGGAAGCTGGGCCACAGGAGAAGCTGGAACTCCGTAATACAACCTTCAGCTATTCGTGCTACTCCTACCTGGGGCGCCAGAGTCCAGGCAAAGCTGCAGGTTCCTGATGGCTGCCTCTACCTCCTGCCTCGGGCTCCCCTGGGGCCCTGGGGGAGACAGATCTCTGTGGGGGACAGACAGGCCAGAGCCCCTCCAACCAGCCCCGCCCCAAACTCCCACATCCGGGAAAGTCCTATTTTCACCCGAGAAGGATTCCAGACATCATTGTCGTTTTACAGGTGGGAAAATTGAGGCCGGGACAGGGGAAGTGATCCTGGCAAGGCAGGGTCTTTGCCCCCCACTTCTCGATGCTCACTCCTGCCCACAGCTCCCACCTAGGATGGAGAGTCTGCTCGCCTGCTGGGTCGCTGCCGAGGGTCCCGTGGCTGAGCAGGTGGACAGGGCGCCCGGGGCACGGAGCCCCTCCCTCTGACAGGGAGGCCTGGGGAGGGGGCAGCAGGGCTTGGGGGCTCTGGCCTCCCCGCCTCGAAGACACCCCCCCCCGCTTCTCCCTCTACCCGGCCTCCCTGTGAGGATGCCTTCCACATTCCCCACCACGCCCCCCTCCCCACGCCCTCACCTCACTACCGCACTCCGTGGAGTCGGGGTCAGGGCCGGCTTCTCCTGGACCTGACGCCTCCTTCTTAGGAGTGAAGGGGCCTGCAGGGAGCAGGAGGATTGGAGGGGGCGGGGGCGGAGCCTGACCCCATGCAGGGCGGGGCCTCTGCCACCGACATCCGCCTCTGCCCGTGGCGGCGACATTTCAGAGCAGGTAGGGAGGAGGACAGGTGTGTGAGATGCGGGGCACAGGTAGCAGCAGGTGAGGGGGCGGGGCGGTACTCACGAGGCCTCCGGCACTGGGGCAGCAGCAGCCGGCCCACCTTCCGGAAGAGCCTGCCCAGAGGCTGGGGAATGGAGAAGATGGGCAGGCTGTGGCAGGAGTGGGGCGGCAGCCGGTCCGGGGTGAAGCCCTTTGGAGTGGAGAGCTGGGCGTCAGCACGCCGCTCCTGAGCACCTGGGCTAGCTGGGGGTCTGCTGAGACGCCCCAGAGAAGGGCAGCCCCGACCCGCTGACACCCCACACCTGCGTGAAAAAGTCATCCTGCAGCAGGTGGTCCAGGCTGGGTCGCTCGGCCGGGTTGGGTGCCAGCAGGCGGGCGATGAGGCGGCGTGCATTGGGGGACAGATGTGCAGGCTCGGGGTAGCGGCCGTCTCGGATGTTCTGGTACATCTCCGACAAGGGTGCCGCCACGAAGGGAGGGGCGCCAGTCAGCACCGTGTACCTGGGCCGGGTCGGGGGCAGGAACCCGGGTGCCTGCTTGCATCTGTCCTGGGCATCCAGGGTTGGCTCACACCTACCTGTGCACACCTGGCCACACCTTCCCACACTTCCTGACTCCCTACCCACGTCACATCCACTTTCTCATAGCTGCCCTACATCTGCTCCCACCTGGCCATTCCTGTCTGCTCAGGAGACACCAGCACCTGTCTGTACACCTGCCTGCTCCTGGGTTATACCTGGACACACCTGCATATACCTTTCCAGTTTTAGTTTGTGCATGCTCACACCTGTTCAACGTCTGTTCAACGCCTCATACTCGTACATATGCCCTCGTCTGCCTGTGTATCTGCCACCTGCACACACCCGTCCATACCTCTGTGAACACTCAAAATTGTCACCCCGCCATATGCCCTATTCATACCTGCACGCTCAGATGATGGCAGGTGTGGGCTCCCGCCTGCTCCCCAGCTGCACGCACTGGTCCTGTGTTCGCTCAAACCTGCCTGTGCCCCCACTCAACCTCCCCTGTACATGCCTACACCTGTCCTTACCTGCCGGTGCCCGCTCCCACCTGCCCACACCTGGCCCCAGCTGGGCAGTCCTGCCCCCCTTCCCCAGGCCCGGGGCTTCTGGGGCCACTCACATGACGCAGCCCAGAGCCCAGATGTCCGACTGGCAGGAGTGCCCGTTTCTGGACACGACCTCCGGGGCCAGGAAGTTTGGGGTCCCACAGAGCACTCTGGGGGGCATAAAGGGGCCTCAGGAAGGCTGGGGCCCAGAGCCCGCCCACCCTCACCCGCCCAGAGAGCCCGCTCAGAGCCCCGCCCACCCTCACCCGCCCAGAGAGCCCGCTCAGAGCCCCGCCCACCCTCACCCGCCCAGAGAGCCCGCTCAGAGCCCCGCCCACCCTCACCCGCCCAGAGAGCCCGCTCAGAGCCCCGCCCACCCTCACCCGCCCAGAGAGCCCGCTCAGAGCCCCGCCCACCCTCACCCGCCCAGAGAGCCCGCTCAGAGCCCCGCCCACCCTCACCCGCCCAGAGAGCCCGCTCAGAGCCCCGCCCACCCTCACCCGCCCAGAGAGCCCGCTCAGAGCCTCTCGGTCACCTGTGGCAGCGGCCTCCAGGACCCACCCTGGTGGCCAGCCCCAGGTCTCCGATCTTCACCTCCATGTTCTTGTTCAGGAAGAAGTTACCTGCCAGGGCGGGGTGCGGGGGGGATGGGAGGGGGAGGAACACGGCGTGAGGGTGGAATCCCCGCCCCCCCGTCCCGCCCCCGTCCCGCCCCCGAGGCCCCTTCCCCGCCCTCACTGAGCTTCAGGTCCCGGTGGACGATGCGCCTCTGGTGCAGGTAGCGCAGGCCGCTGACTAGGCCCCGCAGGTAGTAACGCACCTCAGGCTCTGTCAGCGTCTGCCGCGCCTCCAGCACGTGGGCCAGTGACTGCAGCGGACCGGTTGGTGCAGCGCCAGTGCCGAGGAGACACAGGTGAGCACAGGTTAGGCGGCACAGTGGGTTCCAGGGGCCCAGGAAGGCAAAGGTAAATTCAGCTGGGCCCAGGTGGATGTGGCTGAGTGTGGGACAGGCAGAGGTGAGCTCTGAGCCCCAGGAGGAGCACAGGAGCTCAGATGGGCCGAGGGGGCCACAGTGAGCTTTTCGGCAAGAGATGAACCCAAGGTGCGTACATTCTGGGCAAAGGAGAGCTCAGGTGTATGCAAGTGGGCTCGGGGAGTTCAAGGGGTCTACGACGGTACAGCTGAGTCCAAGTGGGTTCAGGAACACGCACTCCTGTCTGTCGGACGTCTGGGCTCTAGGCTGCACCATATGAGTGGCCCCAAGGGCCCCAGGCCTGGGGAAGGGGGGCAGGACTGCCCAGGTGAGGCCAGATGTGGGCAGGTGGGGCCTGGCTGAGCGCAGGAGGCGCACAGGTGGGCCGAGGTGAGTCAAGAGAGCCTCTGGGTGGGCAAGTGGGCACAAGAGCATTAAGGGTGAGCACAGGTGGGCCTAGTGTGGTCACAGGTAGAAACAGGTAAGGAGAGACAGACATGGGGGGGACACAGACGAGCAGAGCAGACTGGGGGCGGGGGCGGGGCACGGCTCCCTCTTGGCCCCGCCCCCTGGGCACCTGGCGGCTGCAGTATTCCAACACCATGTACACGTGGTCACGGTCAGCAAAGTGTCCGTGGAAGGCCACGATGTTGCGATGTCGCAGGCAGCTGTGCAGGGCGATCTCGCGCTCCACCTGCGGGCGGGGTCCCACGTGTACACACCCAGCAGGTGCCCACACCCGAGGTACCCATGCCCCCACGGGCGTGCTCCCCACTCCCAGGGCAGGGACGTCTCTGCGGACCCGATTTGGTCACAGGGCCCCTGGGCACTGATGCTCAGGGCTTACCTTGTCTCCGGGGCACAGCCGTCCAGCCCCGCCACCACCATGAGGCACCACTTTGAGCGCAAACACGGAGCTGGTGGACATGTCGGTCAGCTTGTAGCAGCGGCTGAAGGCGCCCTGCGAGGCAGGCGACTCACGAGCTCAGGGCACACAGGTGTGGGGACAGATGGCCAGGCCCATTGACACACAGACACACACACACACAGACAGACAGACACACACACACACACACACACACACACACACACACACACACACACACACCCCGAGACGCATGGATGCATAGCTCACATCCTCATACCTGGATACCCAAGGCAATACAACACACAGAAGTACACGAAGACACACGGACACAGACACACAGACACATCCACACCTGGATATACAGAGCCCACGGACCCTAATACAGTACGCGGACACACGGTACAACGCCCGAACACAGAAAACAGAGACCTATGACACGTTGAGACACGCACGCACGGGGACAACACAACAGAGTCCGGGTCCGCACCAAGGCTCCACGTCGCAGAACGCCCGGGCGCACACCCACTCCCTAGACACACAATCCACAGCACAGCACAACGTGCCCGACGCCGGTTCCCGCCACGCGATGCGCGCAGAGCAGCGGGCACATCGCAGACCCGGGCCAGTCCACCCACGCCATCCCCAAACTCGCGTGGACAAGCGACACACGCAGAGACAAAAGCCGGGGCGCACGCTGGCTCGTTTGCGGTCGCGATCGCGCGAACGCGCCCCGCCCCGCCGGGACCCCTGCCCGGCCCGACCCCTCGCCAGCGGACTGCGGGTGCCGGGGTCCCCACCTTGCCGATCAGCTTCCCGCGCCTGTACACGCGCCCCGAGCTCGGGTCGCGCAGGAAGACGGAGACCAGCGGGCGGCAACTGCGCCGCCGCCGCCGCCGCGGCTCGGGCTCCATCCCTCCCGGGAGCCTGGCGGGCGGGCGCACTGGCACAGCCTCGGCCGGGACCACGGCGCGCGGCGCTGCTCTGGGGGCCGCGCGCTGCCTGGACGCGTCTTATTGGCCGAAGGGGGAGGGGTGGAGTCCAGACGCTCGGGGCGGCCAGCGCGGGAGGGGGCGGGCGCGTGGGGGCGCTTGGGCGTGTGGGGACGCGGGGCTGGCGGGAGTTCCAGGGACCAGAGCGGCGCTGGCACCCTGCACGCCAGCCCAGCGCCAGTCCCGCGCGCCATCAGCTCGCTTGCTTCCTGCAATCCTGCGCCTCCCGCCAAACAGAACTGTCAACACACCCATCTCTCTGAGCAGGAGACTGAGGTCAGAGGGATAGTCTCATTGTCTCGAGGCCTCGAGGGGAAGGGTGGGTGGGAGGAAGGGCTTGGCAGGGCTCTCCCCGGAGTGCGGAGTGCGCTTGAGGTCTGAGTCTAGTCGTCCTGAATACGTGTGACTGTGGGTCCTCCTGGCAGGTGGGTCCCCGGGCCCCATATGATAACGCACGAGGCTTGATCATCTTGGCACTAGGGAGCCACAGCAGGATTCAGGGAGGTGGGGAGGGGAGTGAAGCCCAGAGGGGCACTGCTGGGTTTGGGAGGCTGGCGTACATGATGGACACTCAGTGGTGAGAAGGAGCAGGATTTGGGTACTGATGCACAGACACTGGGGGTTGTGACTCCCGGCTTGGGCAGCCAGAGAGAGGCAGGGGATGGAGAACAAGTGGGCAGGCTTGAGCCCCCCGGGAACCATGGGAGCATCTCTGAGCTGTTCCCCAGACTCGGTTCCCAGCTCTTTCTTTGTATCGTCTCAAGTCACCCTCTCACCGATTCTGAGATGCAGGAACTGGCCTTGTCCCCATTTTACAGATGAACACACTGAGGCCCAGGGAGGTTAAGTCGCTTACCCAGCCAGGAAGGGACAGTGCTGGATGTGAATCCAGGCAGCTGCCTCTGGATGCCTCGGTATTAATCCCCAAAAGTTACATAACACAATGAATGGGGAGGGGTTAGCAGGGCTCCGTGGGGCCGGAGTCAGGCCTCGGAATTTTCCAGAGACCAGATTTCGGAGTTCGGCCCAGCCAAGCCACCAGGGATAGGAAACACCTTCTGCGTTGTCACATGTCTGCCTGGCACGTCAAATGGGGGCAGCCAGGGCATGGGGGACTCTGAGGGGGCCTCAGTGCATTGGATGGAGCCAACCTCTGGTACCTTTGTGGGGGGCCGGCCTCAGCGCCAGGGCCAAGGATTCCAGGCCAGTGCAGGGGGCCAGCTGGCTGCGGCCGGGGGGAGCCCGAGTCCTGCTAATGAGAACCAGGTGCGGTGTGACAGAAGGAAAGCAGCTGGGGGGCCCGGGGGTCTGAGCTGTCACATCATTGTCGCCCTGGAATCCACCCTGGCAGGCAGGAATCCAGGTCCTTCTCAGTGGCACGCCTCTGCTGCCCGCTAATTCAGGTATTTGTTCAGCACTAGTGCCCAAGACAGACCCACCTGGCCCTCAGGAAACGGTGGAGAGGAGATCACCCGGAATTAACCAAAGCCGGAGGTCTGGGCGGGTTCTGGAGGCCAGCGTCAGAAAGCCAGACCCCTTCCAGGCAGTGGCTTATCCCAGAGGTCGGTGCTCTTCTTAGCCCCATGTTATAGATGAGGAAACTGAGGCTCAGGAAGGGACATGCAAGCCAGAGTCACCAGACTGTGGCCGAACTTGACCTAGAGTGCAGGTTGGTGCGTGTGGAGCCCCGGCCCACCCAGTACTGCCCCCCATGCCTCTCCTCCGGGGGGGCTACGGGAGCATAGGAAGAGCCCTCACGCTGCAGTAGGCAGCTGAGCCCACTGGACCCCCAGAAGCCTCCTGGGGGAAAGAAATCCAAAGCTCCTGGCCCAGTGCCTCACAGCAGGGCTGTCAGCTGACACCCTCTGCAGACACCAGCTCTGCCCCCATCTCCCGGCAGCCCGCTGTTTTCCTGGCTGAACCTCCTCCACGGGGATGGGGAGCCATCCTATTCCCAGCCTGCGCCCCCTGGAGCAGGGATGCCCTCCCCAGCACTCTCGAATGGAAAAACTTTATAGTAAAAGGAAAACCTTAGATGTTCATAGCAGCTTTATTCACAGCAGCCGAAATGTGGAAACAGTCCTGGTGTCCATCGACTGATGAGGGATAAACAAAACGTGCTCCACCCATACAGTGGAATATTATTCAGCCTTAAAAAGGAAGGAGGTTCTGACACTTGATACAATGTGGATGGACCTTGAGGACATGATGCTCAGTGAGAGAATCCAGACACAGAAGGACAAATACTCTCTGATTCCACTCACAGAAGGTCCTAGAGGAGTGACATCCAGAGAGACAGGGAGTAGATGGTGGGGGCCAGGGGCTGGGGGAGGGGTGGGGAGTCCGTTTTTCCTGGGGACAGAGCTTCAGTCTGGGAAGATGGAAGGCTCCAGGAGATGGATGGTGGGGACAGTCACACGACAATGTGAATGTGCTTAATGCCACCGACCTGTGCACTTACAAATGGTGAAGATGGTGCATTGCGTGTGATTGTACATTTTGCCATAATCAGAAAGTGAAAACCATTTTAGCTTCCCTACCCCCAAAAAACCCACAGGCTCAGGGAGCTAATACCCCCATTTTACAGATGAGCAAGCTGAAGCCTAGTATGTGTAGCAAGCACCGGATCGCAGTTTTGCAAAGGGGCAGGCGTTGAGGGGGTACTCAGTGGGGCTGCCTGACCCTCCCGTGCCGACCCCTGCCCAGGGCTCAGGAGCCCGGGGTGGGCTGGAGCCCCAGCCTGGCCACGCAGTCCCCTGGGCCCCCGTGCTCCAGGCCAGAGGCTTGATGTGTCTCCAGTCTGTTCTTTCCCTGACCTGAGATAACTCCCCAGACTCAGCAGATTTCCCAGGAGAAGCACTGCGGGGCCTCGCTCAAAATACCTGCCGCAGGTGGAGGGGGCGGCTGCTGAGACAGCGCTCGGGCGGGACCCTGGGAGGCCTCCCTCGGGAGGCTGGCGGGCGGGACGGGTGCCGGGTCCGCGGTGGCGTGACTCAGCCCAGCTCCTGGGTCCCTCTCTTGCCTCCTGGACTTTGAAACACAGTGGACTCCCTGCTGCCTGTCTGTACTCGGCAGCCCTCGGCCAGACCTCGCAGGTCCCCAGGGACGGGGCCCCGTGAGCAGAGCGGGAAAGGAGGCCACCTCATGACTGCAGTGCCCACTGCCTCAAGACCGGCCCAGCTGGGGCTGCGGGGACCTGGGTGCCACGTTCCCTGAGCTTCCATCCTCCGGGAACAAACCTTGCCCTTGCCTCTCCCGCCTCTCAGCACCCACTGTCACTGGCTCCTTCTAGAAGCTCTGTCCCCTCGTGTCCTCTGGGACGCCTCTCTGTAGGCTATTCTCCCACCTTTCTTGTTACATCTTTTTGGTTCTCCTTTGAGGCTCCTCCTCCTCTCGGTGCCGAGGACTCAGTTCAGAGCCCCCCCCCCGCACCCCCTTTGTCCACTCCCTCTCGCTGATGCGGTCCAGGCCAGCAGGAGACCGACGCCGGCAGCTTGTGTCTCCTCCCCTGCCTTAGCCCGGCCTCTGCCAAAAGCAGACCCTGAAGCAAGGGTTTAGTGCCGTGAGTTGATCTGAAGAGCAGGACTGAGGGGCCGGGGAGGATGGGGGCAGGGGAGGACTAGGGGCGCATGGACCCCTGGCATCCGGCCCCCGTTGGCCGGGGCCTCCACCCTGGACATTAATTGTCTTGTACACCCAGCTTGGAATGGCTCCCATACATGGTCCAACTGCAGCTTGGAGAGCGACAGACAGAGTGAAATGTGGGACAGGAAGGTATGTGGGTGGGGAGCTCTGAGGGGCTTGATGCCCTCCCAGAGCGGAGCAGAGCCTGGGCTCGACCACTCCAACTTCTCCCCTTTGACCCGTGACCCTAGGACACACGTCCACAGCCAGGGTGTGGGGGGGCGTCCAGGGTCAGGGAGGGGAGGGCCAGAGTGCAGTTTTGGAGACATCGCCTTCAAGATGCCTGGCAGGGGAGCCCAGGGATGACCCAGAGGAGGAGATGGAACTGAAGACACCACGTAGGGCCTCCCTGGCACAATGTCCAGGACCAGCCAGGGCCCTGGGTCAGGAGCTTTAAGCACAGCTATGGCCAGGTCGGGGGCCACGATGTGTCTGGGCCCTCAGAGGCTCACAGAACCAGGGGCTGGCTGAGAGCTGGACTCAGGGGATGCTGTGGGGCTCAGGGACAGTCCAGCCTCTTCCTGACAGCAAGAAGCCTTCCAGAACCAAATCAGATCACATCCAAAGCCTGCTAGTGGGCCCCCATGGCCTTCCCACACACCCACTCGCTCACCCTGGCCCAGCCACCCTGGCCTCTCTGTTGGTCTGAGAACCCATACCAAGCTCATCCCAACCTCAGGGCCTTTGCACATGCCATTCTCGCTGCCCAAAGGGCTCCCCACCCCCCCAGTCTTTGTCCAGGAGCTCCTTCTCATCTTCTGGGGCCCAGGCAAGGGCCCCCCACACCCTATGAGTCCCTCTGCGGTACCCTCACAACCTGCAATCATGTCATTTCCTTGCTAGTTCGCTGACTTCTCTCCTACAGGGCTGGGGGCTCCGTGGAAGAGACAGTTGTGCATTTCCTTGCTATGTCCCGTGTAGGTGCTGACCCACTCGCTGGGGGGCCTTGGGAAAGTCCGAACCCTCCCACAGCTGCCTCGGACCCCGCCTGCTGGGTGGGCATCCTCAGGGTCCTGAGTGGGTGCTGCCCCTCCGAGTGGACACTCTTCCCCCAGTGTCCTCAGCTGGATGCCTTCTCAACCTCTGAGGACATTGATTTGACTCCGCTGCATGCAAAGTACTGGGTGCCATCAGAACCAGCCAGATTTCCACAGGAATGATCTGTATTTCATCTGTGCTTGGGTCTTTTGACCAATTATGAGAGAAGCAGCTCAATATCATGTGGGCTCCTGGATGAGATCCTGGAGCAGAAAAAGGAAATTAGTTGGGGTGAAAAGAAAAACCAAAACAGCAACTTGTGGAATCCAAATAACGTTTGGAATTTGGTCAATAGTGATGGTAATTACTAATATTATCAATTAGTAATCATAATATACCAACGTGAGTTCCTTAGATGTGACAAATAGTCATTGTTTCCTATGACTGTTGTAACAAATTAACACAAACTGGGTGGCTTAGGAAAGCATTCAGGAAGTCAGAAGTCCTAAAATCCAGGCGTGGGCAGGGCTGGTCCTTCCGGAGGCTCCAGGGCAGCATCGGTTCTGCCTTTTCCAGCTTCTAGAGGCGCCACATCCCTGGCTCGCGGCACCCCTTGCATCCTCACAGCCGGCAGCGCAGCCTCTCCCGTCTCTCTCTGCCTCTGACCCTCCCGCCTCCCTCTTATAAGGACCGTGTGATGATGCTGGGGCCCCCGGGGAATCCAGGGACCTCCCCATCCCAGGGGCCTTAATCCCACCTGCAAAGTCCCCTCTGCCCCGTGAAGTGACACGTCACAGGTCCCAGGACCAGGACATGGACATCCTGTGTGTGTGTGTGTTGGGGGGGGGGGGGACATTATACTACTGATGACAAAGGATAGACAGAAACTTACTGTCATATCTTTGCAACTTTCTGTAAATCTAAAATTATTCCAAAATAAAAATTCTCTTTAAAAAAGAGAATGAAAAGACTACAATAAATTAAAACCTTAAAGGCAGTAACTCAAACTCACCCCAACCCCCGCCCCCCCGCCGAGATCATCGTGCTTACCCGTGAGGGTTTATTCCTGTCCACTTCCTGTCTGAGTTTATGCTAACATAGGTACTTTTCCTTTTATATAAGTGGCATCAGATCATGCATAACTCTTCCTTCTCACCTAACACTTCTTGCCGTTTCTGAATAACCTTCCCATGCTTCCGGTCCCCACACTATGCGAGGCCCCGGCCCCCTCTGGCCTCATGTTCACTGCAATTCCAGCTACCCAGGCCTCCTCACTGGGCTGGTCCTCACCCTGCTCCTCTGGCCCCCTGGCCTTTGCACGTGCTGTTCTGTCTGCCAGGAACCCTCTCCCTCACACCCTCTTCCGTCCGGTTCCCCTTCATTCTCCAGGTCCTGCCTCAAGCATCTCGCCACTCAGGCAAGTCCCCCCAACCCCCTGCCTCAAAAGGAGCTCAGGACACCCATTCGGATGTGACTGTGAAGCTATCCCAGGCCCTCCAAGTCTCACTGTGTGTGACTCTGCCCCGCTGCCCCCAAGCATCCCGACCCATGAGGTGGGGGTGAGGATCCCTCTCACGGAGGCAGCTGGGGGTGTCACATCAGATATGAAGGCCTCCAAGGTGGTGGTGATGTGTAGAGGTGAAATACTCCATCATAGGATCAGTGGCCTAAGAAACAGGACCTGTCCGGGGTGGGTGAGGGTGATGAAGAAGATGCTGTTCCCTGTGAGAGAGGACCTCCTGATAACAAGTCACAGAAACTCCAAATTGCTAGAGTGAAAAATAATGGATGGATGGCTTCAGGTGCAGCTTGATCCAGGGACTGAAACAACCGTCTCAGAAATCTCGCCCTTTCTGCTTCCTGCTTCTGTTGGCTTCTCCCTGGGGTGGAGAAAACTACCATCCCAGCTGACATGGGCGGCCCTGGCCATGGTGGGTCCCCGATCCTGCTCCATTCATGCTCATGACCAGGGACAGCTGGGCAGCTCCAGAGACCCGGGTTCTGGGTTTGCAGGACCCCTCCCACCCCATCTTCACAGGAGACTGGAGTATCCTGTGGACCACGTGCCCAGGCCTGAGGGATCGTGGGAGGCCATAGGGAGTTGGGGAGGGGGAGCAGGGGGAGGCTCAAGGCTGTGAGACCACAGAGGGAGCCTAGGCTGACCCACATCCATCAGGACTCATGTCCACTTGGGCTGATCCTGTCCAGGCCCAGCGTCAGGGATGCGGTCCAGGCCGGAGCTCAGCGTAGGGGGACCCTGCCGACCCCTGGGCCTAAGTTCAGACCAGGGCATGAGTTGGGGGGGTTGGGATGCCACCGCACCTGGAGCCTCCAAACCTCACAACCATGCCTCCACCTGCAGCAGGTATTTCGAGCTGAGCTCTCCGCCTCCTCTGGAGATCTGCTGAATCCAGCTGAGTTACCTCCTGCATGGGGGTGGGAGGCTGGAGACCTGCAGGGTGACAAAGACTGGGGAGGGGGGGCATGGGTGGGTACAGGACTTCACCCCAGCCCCATCTGGCCATCCCATAAGCGTTAGGGCCCCCATGTGGGCCACAGTGCCTACTGTATGCATTCCCTGCAGGACCCAGTGCCTGCTGTGTATTGTCCCTGCGGGGCACAGGGACTGCTGTATGCACTTTCTACAGGACTCAGTGCCTGCTGTATACACTCACTGCGGAGTACAATGCCTGCTGTAGACATTCTCTGTCTAGCATGGTGCCTGCTGTATGCACTCCTTGTGGGACATAGTGCCTTCTGTATACCCTCCCTGCAGGGTGCAGTGACTTCTGTATACACTTTCTGTAGGCTACATTGACTGTTGTATACACTCCTTGGGAGGTTCAGTGTCTACTAAATGCATTCCTTTCAGGGTGCACTACCTACTGTATACACTCCCTGCAGGGCCAAGTGTCTACTGTATGCATGTCTAGGATGCAGTGACTGCTGCATACATTCCCTGCAAAGCATAATGCCTGCTGTATATGCTCATGCAGGACACAGCGCCTGCTGTATGCATTCTTTGCAGAGCACAATGTCTGGTATATACACTCCTTGCAGGGTACAGTGCCTTCTGTATACCTTCCTGCAGGGCACACTGCCTGCTGTATGCACACCCTGCATAGCGCGGTGGACTGGGGCTTGGGGCATAAGGCACATGGGGCGGGGTGCGGGGGATGAGATTGTCCACTTGGTGGCGCTCCTGGCCAAGCCTGATTTCTTTCTGATGCCACCAGGCCCCAGGCCCCAGGCCCCAGCTCAGCACACGGTAGCTGCTCTACAGAGGGTGCCTACCCTCACCACCCACCTCCCTCTTGCCATCCTCTCTCGAGTCCTGTCCCCCCAGGCTGAACCTTGCCAAAGTCACTGCCTTCACTGATGCTGATCCGCTGGCCACTGGTCCATGCTCTATCCTCATCTTACCCACTCAGGCCGCCCCTCCTCCTCCCGGAAGCCCATCCTCTTGCGACCTTGGGGGACCCCATGCCCACCCCGGCCTCTGACACTCAGGCCCCAGTCTCCGTTCTGTCCATACTCTCACCCCATGGCCTCATCGATGACTCTAAACACCCCTGTGTGCAAAGGATGCCCACATGTCCATCCCCAGCCAGACGCAGCCCCTGGACTCCCAGCCTCTCCTTGCCTCACCCTAGACCCATCCTCAGGTGACCTCGGACTTGTGCTTCCCCCCCACCGCCGAAGGGAATGGGGCTCCTCCCCTCACTGGCTGCTCAGCCAAGCTCCCACCTGCCTCCTCCCAGTGCCTCCCCCATGGGATCTGTCCCTAGGCCTGCAGACTCCGCTCCCAAACAGCTGGGAGCCACCCAGTGCCCTCCCCACCCCCCACGCCCCCAGCCCAGCCCCTGACCCCAGCATGCCTGCCACTGCCTCCCCACTGCTTTCCAGGTCCCCTGTCCTGCCCCCATGACAGCCAGAGGCAGCTGTTCCCAAACCAGAGCACCCCCTCCCACCTCCCATGGCTGCCATCCCCCTGGCCCCTCTCCGACCACATTCCTACCCCCAGGCTGGCTACTGGCTCCACCCACCCCAACCTTCCCACTGTCCCTATTCCCTTTTCCAGCCTCAGGGCCTTTGCATGTGCCGTTCCAGGCAGACTGGGCTGCCCTTCCCCCACCTCCCTGCAGCAATGGCCTCCTGCGTGAGGGCCTTCCTGGCCCCCCACCCCATCTGCAGTGGGCTTGGGCTATTACTGCAGAACGTCCTGATGGGAAGGTAGCATGGTGCCCTCGTAGGGCACTGTCTCCCCTCACTAGGCGGATTCACAGGTGTAGCGGCACAAAGTAAATGCTCAGTAAGTGTTGGGTGAATGAATGGCTTGGATGGCCCTGCCTTGAGCTGCTCCAGGCTGGAGGACAGACAGAGCTGGGCCGGCAGTACCCCCTCCCTGTGGTCGGGGCTGGAACACCCCGCTGAGGGCTCCCAGGAGAAGCGGGCACTCAAGCTGAGCCTGGGCCGAGCCCAGGGAGCAGAAGAGCTGTCCATCCATCGCCCCCCTTGGTGCCCCCATCTCCTCAACCCGCTCGCCAGGCAGCATCCTGGGGCCACAGTGAGGAGCCAGGGGAGGGGCCGAGCGGTGGGCGCCTGCTGCGTGTCTGCTTGGGTGGGCGATGAGGGGTGGGCGATGAGGGGTGGGCGGGGGGGCGCGCAGATGCTAAACCGGGGAAAGGTCTGGTGGTGGGGAGCCCTGGGGTAACCCTGTCCTTGCCAGTTCACGCAAAGAGCTGAGATCCACCTGGAATTGTCGCTGTGGAGACCCCCGCCGGCCCCATTGCCCGGATGGGGAACTTGAGGTCAGGGAGGGTGGGCCACAGTCGCGTGGGAGGGGTCCTTCTGGACCCGGGTCTCGCTGCGAAGCCACGGCTTGCAGCCTGGGGCCGGGAAGGGAGGGCGGGAGGCGGGAGGCGGGGTGGGGCGCGTCCTCTGGTGACAGCAGCGCCCGGGAATGCGCCGGGCTGAGAGGGGGCTCCCCGCCCCTCACGCCAGGCCCCTGGGACTGAGCTTCTCCCCAGTGCTCTGGGGCCCTGCGCTGGGGGTGGTCGGGACCTGGGGCGGGAACCCTAGGACCTGAACCCAGGCGCGCGGGTTCCTGAGTAGGGTGACTTTGAGAGAGGGGTAGAGAGAGGGATTTGGGGAGGCGTCGTGGCCAGGAAAGGGAACCTTCGTGGGGACGCGATCTGGGCGTCGGTGGGGAGAGGGCAGCGCCCTCCTGGAGCCTCAACAGGGCGACCTAGGTTCGCTCACATTCCCGGGCCCTGAGCGCGGCGCCCGGAATAGCAGCCACGAGGTGGGGGTAAGGGCGGTCAGTCCCCGCGTGGCTCCCCCGCCCTGGGCTTCCCAAGGTCGCCGCGACGCGGACGGTCGGACACGGCTCGTGCGGAGCAGTCCCCTGCCGCAGATCGGCGCCCGGGCGCGCAACGGCCGCGCGGGGGCGCACGGCGCCGCCGCCCCTCTGGACCCCGGCCGGGGCGCGCCCTGGGAGGCCGGGTGGGAGGGGCCGCCCCGGGCTCCCCCCGCCCCTCCTCGCGGGCCCCGCCGCTTCCGCTCGCCCACGGGCCGCCCGGGAGCCTGGACGCGCCGCCGGGGCTCTACGTAGCCGGTGAGTCCCTCTCCCTACCCCCACCACTATCCCGGCCGGAGTCTTCTCCCCGTCCCTAAACTGGGGGGTGACGGGGCGGCAACCCCCAGGGTGGGAGAAAGCTCATCCCCACTTCCTCCTGGGGAAACTGAGGTCCAGAGGCGTGGCTTGCCCTGAGATCACCCCGAGGGTCAGGACTGCAGCCTAAACGCGGGGGGGTGTCCTGCTCCTCGGGCAGGGGGCTCTGGAGAGTGGGAATGGTGACCCCTCAAGCTCCTCATTTTGCATCACCTAGACCCCCGCCCAAGCCAGTGCTAAGAGGGGAGCGGGTGTCCCAGGGTCAAGCCCCCTCCCCTACCTCTGCTCTCCAACCCGGACTTCTTCCTGCTTCCTGGGCCAGCCAGGGCTCGGGTTCAGAGATGCAGCCAGCCTCACAGCTCTGGTCAGAGGGGGGGGGACACCCACCCCGTGGTCCCCCAGGTTCTCAGCATCTGGAGCCACCTTGGCCCCAGACCCTTGCTGCCCCAGGTTTGAATGTCAGAGCCAGGAGAGCCTGATAACCAGGGACACTGCTGCTCGAGAACATCCAGTGGGGCCCTGCCTTCCCCCATCCGCTGCCCGGGACCTCCAGGACTGGAGCCCTGCAGCATGGCCTTAGTGTCCTTTGGGCACTGCCGACCGCTGGGCTCCCTGGCCCTAGCCCGCTACTTTCTCCACCAGTGCCATGGTCATGGGGAGCGTGGGGATGGCAAGTGACTTCATTCTTCCCCTGACAGATGGGGAAACTGAGGCCCAGGGAGGCAAAGCCTCCCAGCCGCCCTCTCCCCCGCCCCCACACGGCCGCCTCCTTCTTCCCTGCGTCACCCTCATTGGCGGCCCCTTTCCCTCTGCAGGCGGCTCTGGGGCTCCATCCCACACCCTCTCCACATGAGGCCATGAGGCACCCATTGGACCAGGGCCAGGTCACCCTGCCCCGTCCCGCCCCCCATCCAGGAGCTCCTGGCTGCTGCAGGTCTGGGAGCTGAGGGGGCCCTGGAGGCTGGGGCCCGCCCGGGGGTGGGGTGGGGGGAGCTCTGCCAGGCACCAGACCCAGCCACCACCAGCCACACCCTCTGCAAGGTCCCATAGAATCCTGGACTGTGCCCAGCTGGTCCCCACTGCACAGATGGGGAAACTGAGGCGGGGGGAAGAGGAGCACCTGGCCCCTGGCCACACCGGAAGGTAGGAGCAAAGATGGTGGGAAGAGTGGGGAGGGCGTTAGGACCCTGGAGACACCTGTGCACGCTCCTGGAAAGATTCCTTCCATCATCAGACGCTGAATGAGCACCTACTACGTGCATCAAAGACAGTAAACAACTAATAATAATTATTTGAGTTTTCTCTCTCCAGACCTGGCTCTGTGGCCCCCGTTTTCCTCACCTAATTTGATGAACCCCTCAAAACTCTCCTATTAGGTGGGCTCTATTATGACTTTATTTTTCAGAGATGAGAAGGGAGGCTCAGAGAGGTTGAGTTACTGTCCAAAATCACACAGCCAGTCAGGGAAGAGCTGGGGTGCAACCACTGGCCTGCTGGCCCCCCCACTGCGGCGCCCCCTCCTTTCCCCCAGACCACGCCCCCTCCGG
Organism: Kogia breviceps; assembly: GCF_026419965.1. NCBI lineage: Eukaryota > Metazoa > Chordata > Mammalia > Artiodactyla > Physeteridae > Kogia > Kogia breviceps. Next base: position 181,753,057 of record NC_081313.1, read on the forward strand.
AACCTCCTGCTCCTGCTGTGGACCCTCCTGAACTGTGGTTTGGGGGGCAACGCTCAGGTAAAGGGGGACATGAGCCCAGGGGGCAGCGGGCATGGGAACCCGGCTAGCAGTGTGGGGGTCACCAGCCTCCCTTCCAAGCTGACTCTGCCTCTGTCTCCCCAAGTAGGGTCCGGGTGAGTGGACTCCATGGGGTTCCTGGAGCCGCTGTTCTAGCTCTTGCGGGCGAGGGCTCTCCGTGCGCAGCCGGCAATGCATCCGGTGAGGAGGCTCCTGGGACTCGGTTGGGTGGGATGGGAGGGGGTCCCTGCCCCTGCCCCTGCCCCTCCTCTCCTGTCAGGCTGGTCCAGCCCCTGGCCGCACCCTCAGCCTGCCCACACATGCTGTGCCTTTTAATCCCGCTAATCCAGCTGGAATGTGGGTGGGGTTAGCGGGGGTGGATGGGTGGGCAGGCTGGCTCTGGGGAAGGGTTTCTGGAGGTGCTGACCGCAGTCTGGCCACCCTGCTCCTCGAAGGTTTCCCAGGGAAGTGATGTGCTGGGGGGACACCCACGAGTACCGCCTCTGCCAGCTGCCCGTAAGTTCTATCCACCCACCCCCCAGACTGAGTTCTCCCTGAAGCCCTCCTGCTTCCCCACTCATGCCCCCAAATATCCTTGCCACCATGCCAGATTCTCTGGGCATCCCCGGGGCTGTCCCAGCCTCTGCTGCACCGATCTCTGTCCCCAGGAGTGTCCCCCAGGGGCCGTGCCCTTCCGAGACCTACAATGTGCCCTCTACAATGGCCACCCTGTTCTGGGCACCCAGAAGACCTACCAATGGGTGCCCTTCTACGGTGGTGAGTAGCCTATGCTCCTGTTAGTCCAGCTCTCTCAGAGCTGGCAGGGAAAAGTGGCTGTTAAGAAGGAAGGGGGACTTGGAGGGGTGCAAGAAAGGGGCATTGGCACTGGGGCTTTGAGGGATATGTAGGAGTTGGTGAAGTGAAGGGTGGAAAGCAAGTGTGAGTTGTGAAGAGGGGCAGAAGGAGGCAGGGTCTATTCTGCACAGGGTCGAACACCAAGCTGAGGATTTACTGGGAGCTGTATCCAGAGGCCAACATTTCTCAAACTTACACCAGTCGCAGGAAATATTGCTGCACTGAGCTGAAAATAGCGAGTTATATAATTGTGTGCCTGGGGCAGTGCGCCTCCAGATTTAAGGGAAACAGGCAGCTTCAGACGCCACGGTGGGGGTAGACACAGATAAGAAAATCCTAGAATGGAGAAAGTTCCGACCGTCAACCTCACAGATTTTTTTTTTTTCCTTCACCCTAAGAATTGGCGGAAACTTGCCATGATTTCACCCCCGCAGAGGCCCGCCAGGGTCAGCTCAGGCTCTATTCCAGGCTGGGTCTGCCAGCCAGACTCAGGGAGTCGGGAGCCAGAGGGATCCTGAGCAGGGGGAGCAGGGATCAGGTCTGTGGGCCTGGGGTGTGGTCAGACTGTCCATTATGCCCCACTGCCAGGCAGAGGGGTAAACTGAGTCCCGGGGAGGACCAGCAACACACCCAGGCTATGCAGGACTCAGTCAGAACTGGACAAATACTTTTTCGGGGGCACCTGCTGGGTGCAGAGCCCAAGTGCCGAGTGAGTTCTGCCCACCTCTGTACCCCAGAGTCTAGAACATTGTCTGGAAAATAGTAGGTGCTCAATGAGTGTTTGTGGAATGAACGTATGGAAGAATGAGTGAAGAATGGGTGATGATGTCAATAGTGGGCCCCTAATATTAGGACTTAACATGAATGAATGAATGAGTGCAGGCCCAGGATACTTGCCTGGGACAGTCCCAGCGAACGGGAAGCAGAATGCCTAAGTTCCAGTCCTGGCTCTGCCTCAGCCTCCACGTGTGGCTTTGGCTGAGGCTCTGGGCCTCATCTGCCCAAGAGGATGGCTGCCTGAGGGGTGACTGGCAGGAAGGGGGCTGGAACTCAGATATGTCCCCCACTCCCACCGACTCCTCCCATCCCCAGCACCCAATCAGTGCGACCTCAACTGCCTGGCGGAGGGGCACGACTTCTATCACAGCTTCGGCCGCGTGCTGGACGGTACCCCCTGCAGCCCGGGCACCCAGGGACTCTGCGTGGCTGGCCGCTGCCTGGTAAGAACTCCAGGCCCCGCCCCCATCCCCGTCCCTTTTAGGTTCCACCCGGCCTCTGCCCTCCAGGCCCCGCCCCCAGACCCCATTCGCTAAGTTCCTGGTCCCGCCCTCTTCCCTAGGCCCCGCCCCCTACCGAGTCACCGACCTTCCCTGCCCCACCTATCACTAGGCCTCATCCTCAGCCTCCTCCCACTAGGGCCCGCCCCCCAGGTTCCATCCTTTTAGTTCTTGGTCCTGCCTTCTTCCATGGGCCCCGGCCCCTCGACGGCAGGGGCCGTCTGACGGCGCGCGTGCCCTCCCCACCCCTTCAGAGGCCCGGCTGTGACGGTTTGCTGGGTTCGGATGCCCGCGAAGACCGCTGCGGCCGCTGCGGCGGCGCCAACGACTCGTGCCTCTTCGTGCAGCGCGTGTTCCGGGATGCCGGTGACCGCCCTCCCCGACCTCGAGCTCTCCCAGAGCAGGCCCTTTAAGACGTCCCGCACTGATTGGGCAGTCTGCGGCCCAGCCCCCCCCCCCCGCTCATCATTCTGATTGGCCACTGCCAGATTGTCCCGCCCTTCCCAGAACAGACGGGGTTTAACTCTTTTGCTGCCGCACTTAAGTGATAATCATCGTAACTCCAATCCTTTAGGAAGCGTTTTCGGAGTACCAGAGCCTTGGCTAACCTTCTTACCGCAGTATCCCACTTAATCCTCAAATCATCCTTCAAATACACAACACCTGCTCCCCAACGCCCTCCTTCCCTCCCGCCCAGGTGCCTTCGCTGGGTACTGGAACGTGACCCTGATCCCTGAGGGCGCCAGGCACATCCGCGCCGCCCACCGGAGCCGGAACCACCTGGGTATCGCAGGGTCCGAGGGAGGAGGTGCCCTGCTGGCCGCCCGAATCCAGCGGAGAGGAGGGCAACAGGGTCGGGAGGCGGGCGGGGCCGCTTCCGGGGAGCCCGGGCTGACCCTTCCCTTGCAGCGCTGATGGGGGGCGACGGGCGCTACGTGTTCAACGGGAACTGGGCGGTCAGCCCTCCCGGGACCTACGAGGCAGCGGGCACCAGCGTGGTCTACACCCGCGTCACAGGGTCAGAGGAGACGCTGCGCGCCGCAGGGCCCACCTCCGAAGACCTGCTCCTGCAGGTGGGAGCGGGCCTTTGAGAGGGCGTCTGGGCGTGTGGGGTTAAAGAATCCGTTGGGAAGCAGGGGTCGTGGCGGGGAACGGCTGGGTAGAGTGTGTGTTAGGGGACGCTGGGCCATCAGGTCCGAGGGCAGCTCTCTGGTGTGTGACACCCCCCCCACCCCCGCCGCCCAGGTCCTCCTGCAGGAGCCCAACCCCGGCGTTGAGTTCGAGTTCTGGCTCCCCAGGGAGCGCTATGGCCCCTTCCAGGCGCAGGCTCAGGCCCAGGGCTGGTCCCTGCGGCAGTCGCAGCCTCGGGAGGTAGATCCTCGGTCCCCTGACTCTCCCGCTGCCCCCACTGTTATCCCCCCACGGACCCCAGGCCCCACCCCAGGTGAGCTGGGGACAGCCTGGGCGGGGGCGAGCAGGGAGGCAAAGCCTGTGCCCCTGACTGCACTGCCCCCGCAGACCCCTGCCCACCCTGCCCTGACACCCGCGGTCGTGCCCACCGGCTGCTCCACTATTGCGGCAGCGACTTTGGTGAGAGGCCCTTGACCCCATCCCTCACCTGGCCCCTAATTGACCTGAACTTGACCCCTATCCAGCTGACCTCTGACCCTGGTCTGACTTTGCCTTTCACTCCTTGACCTGACTCCAGCTTGACCCCTCCTGACCCTCATTTGACTCCCTGATCTGATCCTTTGCCCTAATCTGACTCCTAACCCCTCACTGATCCCTGAGCTGACCCCTACCCCAGGCCTCAGCTGACCACAGTCCCCAAGGGCCCCCAATGCCCCACCTGACCCCCAGTTCCCTCGTCTAGAAAGGGGTGTGTGGATGGGCCCCAGGGTGGAGCGTCCAGCCGGGCTGAACACCACCCTGCCCGCAGTGTTCCGGGCCCGCGTGCTGGGCCGCGTCCAGCAGGCCCAGGAGACCCGATACGAGGTGCGCGTGCAGCTCATCTACAAGAACCGTTCGCCGCTGCGGGCCCTCGAGTATGTGTGGGCGCCGAGCCACTGCCCCTGCCCACCGCTGGCCCTCCATCGGGACTACCTGCTGGCGTCCCGGCGCCTCATCAGCGCCGATGGCACTCAGGACTGGCTGCTGCTCCCCCATGCCGGCTACGCCCGGCCCTGGAGCCCCGCCGAGGACAGCCGCGTGCGCCTGGTCGCCAGACACTGCCCCCTCTGAGCCCCTGGACCAGACCTCTCCACACACGGCTGGCCAGGCTCAAAGTCAGCATCTTTCCCCTCTTGCCATAGCTTCCAGGGAGCTCAGAACTATCTCCCACCTGCAGCTCTGTGACTCCCCACCACACACACTCAGACACCCCTGCACTCAGTCAGATCCACTGTCGGAAGCAGGCACACACTGGTGAGGATACACTAAATGGACTTTTTAGCTCTGATTTCCTCTCTCACCCTGGAGGCCAGGAAACTCATAGCTATTTTACTCTCAGAGACTCTGTGTCTGCTTTTATTCCCCTTGCCTCACACTCATTTGCTGGGAGACATTGTCACGCACAAGCATGACCCCGACAAAGACATGCCTAAGGAGACCTTGTAATGTATCCATTTCCCCTCTTGCCCTGGCTACCAGGAAGCTCACCACTGTTTAACCCCTTGACACTCTGTCTCTCCCTTCTCATTGCCACTTAACACACGCACCCTCACGTATTCAGACACACTGTTACAAACAGGCATGCCTACCCAGTCACTGTAACGTACCAATTTCCCCTTTTGCCCTGGCTACCAGGAAGTTCAGAGATAATCTTGACACCGCTTTTTTATTCTTATTCCTTTTTGTTTTTTTTTTTTTTTTTTGCGGTACGCGGCCCTCTCACCGTTGTGGCCTCTCCCGTCGCGGAGCACAGGCTCCGGACGCGCAGGCTCAGCGGCCACGGCTCACGGGCCCAGCCGCTCCGCGGCATGTGGGATCTTCCCGGACCGGGGCACGAACCCGCGTCCCCTGCATCGGCAGGCGGACTCTCAAGCACTGCGCCACCAGGGAAGCCCCTCCTATTTAATTTTTGCAATCACTTTTTTTTTTTAACAAAGGCACCCCATTTTCACATACTTGGCCGCAGACACTTCAGGATGCCCTGTCAGTCAGATCCACAGCCACGTTGTCAGCACCTGTACACACGCGATCACGTGCACCTCGTCCCCTCCTCCTCCCCTCCAGCCCCCACCTCCCCCCACCGTGTCTGACCCTGGGGCGACCGTGAGGATGGGGAATGTAAGAGGATGGGGGAAGGCGGGACTTTCTGAGGTTCCAAGCCTCCTCCCGATGCCCCTTGGGGCCACATATTCCTCTCAGGCCATTCAGGGGGCCCCCTCCCCACCCCCGAGCAGAGCGGCCAGGTCAGAGCCCCCACCCTCAGCGTGTGCCCTGTCCTCATGTGTCCTGGATGTAGTCTCCTTATAGACTCTAGAGCCAGGAGGCCAGGCCTAGATCATGTGTGGATTGGAAGTGTCGGTGGGGTGGCACAGTCACCCAGCAAACCTCCCCTTCTGCCTCCCCATCCTGAGTGGGGTGACTCACACCGTCACCTGGGACAACCTGCTCTTCTGTACCATCCGTGGTTGTATCTTCTTCTGGGGCGTGGGATGGTGGGAGCGTGCGAGGGGTGCTGGACATGTGGGTCTCAATGGACTTGGCCGCTGACCTTGGGGGTGACCTCAGGCCAAGCCCTGCCCCTCTCTGGGCCTCAGTTTCCCCATCTGTGTATACCCTTTCAGCCTCTCCCAGCCCTGACCTTGGGAACCTCGCTCTTCCAGACTCCTTCCCTAGCCCTTCTGTTCTTTTGTGCATTGCTCCAAAGAGTTTTTTTTGTTGTTGTTGTTTTTTTTTTTTTTTGCGGTACGCGGGCCTCTCACTGCTGTGGCCTCTCCCGTTGCGGAGCACAGACTCCGGACGCGCAGGCTCAGCGGCCATGGCTCACGGGCCCAGCCGCCCCGCGGCATGTGGGATCCTCCCGGACCGGGGCACGAACCCGTGTCCCCTGCATCGGCAGGCGGACTCTCAACCACTGCGCCACCAGGGAAGCCTCCAAAGAGTATTTATTGAGCACCTACTGTATGCCTGGGACCCAGCAGCGTCTGGGGCGGTCCCGGCCTGGCCCTGTCTTCTGTAACAAGTGCTGAAGCGGGAGGATCTCCCGAACGCCCCCTCCCGCGGGGCCGAGTGGGGCGCAGTTCTGGAGGGAGGCGTGGGGTATGGGCGCCCCCTGGTGGCAGGACGTGGGGGGAGAAGGAATTCAGCGTCTCGCGTGTTACTCGCAGCCCCCAAGGGCTTCAAGTCCCCGATGGCCCCAGATGGTCCCCTCTGCCTCACTGCAGTGTGGGAGTGTGTTCAGTGTCTGGAAATGGGAGCCTCCGGCCTCTTCCTCCCCAGAGCTCTGTGGGGCAACCCTGCCATCTACTCCCCAACCATCGGGACCGGTTTGCAGGGGTGAGGTTCCTGCCGGGGCAGAGGCCAATGCAGGGCCCACTCTAGCAGACAGGATGGCCTGTGGCCACAGGAGCCACGATTTCCCGCATGCTGTCCTCCGAGCGGCAACATTGTTTCCGGTAATGGTCATGTAACAAACAATCAATGGAACCATTTAAAGAGAGAAGAAAACATCGCAGTTTTAAAGATACTCAAAATCAGCAACCCAGTTGAAGGTGGAACTAGCATTTGCACTTACTCGCCCAGCAAAACTTCCACGCTGCTTTGATGCTTTACTTTTAAACACGAATAAAAACTCCAGGTGCAAAACAATGGAAACGGGGAGACTCAAGATCTGTATCTCTGTGTCTTTACGATCCCTGGCTCTCGGGTTTTATTATTTACTGTGTCCCTGTAGGAACACGCAGGGCCCATTTGGTTTAGAGACTGGATTGCTGCCTGAAGAGACCGCAGGTGATTACAGACGGAACTGCCTCTCGAGGGAACACTCACAGCTGAGTCCTCAAGGGTCCAGAACTGGGAATTCTCCAAATGGACTTCCCGCAGGAGGCGATGTTTATTAAAGGATAAAGAATGAAAACGGGCAAGCTTGAAACTTGCGTCTATGTTTATAAAATAGTAATCCCGACAGATCTTTCATCAACGTCACCCAATATTGTATTCAACAACCTTGTGGAGTACCGTTTCTGGGGGGTGCGATGCTTTTCTTACTGTTTTGAATTCTCTGCAGACAGCACCCCTCTGTTGTCTGTGCTTCTCTCTCACCGACCCTGTACCAGCTGGCTCACCCACAGGAGGACATGAGTCCGGTTGAAGGGCTGCTGAAAACGCCTGGACCGTCTCGCACCCTGAGGGTTAGTTGAGGGTTACAATGGCTTGATCACCTGGGAAAACAGTTTGGCTGTTTCTGCTACAGGTGAACGCACACTCGTGTACAAGTTTGAATAATCATGTCCACGCCCTAACCCCTGGAACCTGTGAACAGAACTTTATTTGGAAAACGGATTTTTGAGGATGTAATTAAGAGTCTCAAGAAGATCATTCTGGAGTATCCAGATGGATGCTAAATCCAGTGATAAGTGCCTTGTAAGAGACACACAGAGGAGAGACAGAGAGAAGACACCCGTGTGAAGCCAGAGGCAGAGATCGGAGGGATGCGGCCACAAGCCCAGGGATGCCTGGGGCTCCCAGAAGCTGGAAGAGGCAGGAAGGACCCTCTCCTGGAGCCTCCAGAGGGAGCACAGCCCTGTGACACCTTGATCTTGAACTTTCGGCCTCTGGATGGTGAAAGGAAAAATTCCTGTTGTCCCAAGCTACCCAGTTGGTGGTGACTGGTTACAGCAGCCCCAGGAGACTCACAGGCTCACCCTACACCCTGCAGTCTCTGACAGGTATATGCGCAAGACAAATGAGAGCTCCGCTCACCAAAGGCTGCTTCTAGAATGTTCCTAGCAGCTTTAGTCACAATAGCCCCCCACTGGAAACAAATATAACACCCATCAGCAGCGGACTGAATAATTCTCTGGCCCTCACAGAATGACACGCGCTCTGCCAACGAAAAAGAATGATGAACCAATCATTCCCACAGCAGCGTGGTGAGTCTGAGTCAGACAGGAGGGGACAGAAGACACCGTGGACACGACACAAGTGGTCTTCAAGGCCAGAGGCAATGGAGGCAGGATTGGGGTTACCTTGGGGGGGAAGTGACTGGGAGGGGCCGGCCCTGTTGTGATACTTGCCCCCAAGTCGCGGGTTACACTTTTCTGCACATTTAAATTAAAACCAAAACAAATCTGAGGGGCTAAGTAAACGTCACTGCTTCCAGCTGGGAAACAGGTGTGTGTCCGCTCACCTGTGCTCCCAGGTGACCTGACCCGGGGGGGCGGGGCCCAAGGACAAACTTCAAGGGGCACAGGGGGCGGGGCAAGGCCCCATCTCCTGCCCTGGACCCAGGCCACACCACCTACTTCAAACCCCCCGGGCCAGCAATAAGCAGATTAAGGGATCACTGTCCCCAGAGCCCAAGTGGACTTCTCGGCAGGGTGGGGGCTCATTAATAATTACCCTGATCCCTTCCTCCCAACAAATCCAACATCCTCAAATAAAAGTCAAAGTCCTCACCACACCTTGCAGGCAGGCTCCTGCATGGTCCACCCCCAGACCCACCTCCTCTCTCACCCTGGCTCATGTGGCTCCAGCCACACCGGCCTGCCTGCTCTTCTTCTAACCCACCAGGCATGGTCCTGCCTCAGGGCCTTTGCACATCCTCCTGCCTGGACCACACCCGCCCCCGTATTCACAAGACTTGAGCCCTCACCTCCTTCATGTCTCTACTCAAGGGTCACTTCCAGGGACTTCCCTGGTGGCACAGTGGTTACGAATCTGCCTGCCAATGCAGGGGACGCAGGTTTGATCCCTTGTCCGCGAAGATCCCACATGCCGCAGAGCACCTAAGCCCCACACTCTCTGGAGCCCAGGCGCCGCAACGAAGACCCCGCGAGCCTCAACCAAGACCCGACGCAGCCAAATAGAGAAATCAGTCACTTCCATAGAGAGGCCTTTCTCTGACCCTCCAACCCCTGCCCCTCCCCCAACTCCTAGTCACATATTTCCCCATATTCTCTTCCTTCTGACCTGTGACCCGTTTATCCTGTTGATTGTCACCTCCCCAAATCCTCAGGAACGGGGATTTTTGTCTCTCTGGGTCATGACTCTACCCTTGGAGCAAGGCCTGGCATACAGTAGGTGCTCAATATTTGTTGAGTGACTGATTGAATGAACTGGACCCACTGCTCACCAGTAGCACTCTCTCTGAGCTGCTTCCTCCCCCGCCGGAGTTCTCAAGCATGAGGACACAGGGCTGCCAGGTTGGCAGCTGCACAGAGCTGCCTCCTTTTCAGGAAAACTGTCTGTGATGGATAGATCACCAGCAGCTGGGGGCAAGCTGGGCCGCTCAGTGGGGAGAGGAGTGACATGTCCAAGGATTGCAGCACTTGGCTGATGTGTTCGGGCAGGAATCAAAAGTATCTCCAGATATGGCCCAATGGCCCTGGGACAGAATCCTCCCCCCCGCCCCCCGGTTGAGAACCACTGACTTATGGCCCTGAGAGCCACTGCCCTGTCAGGGTTCGTGGTTTCTCCTCCTAACCCTCCCCTTTGTTGGCACCAGAAGTTGTAAGCAACCGGAACCTGGGAGAAGCAGAGCTCGGGTCGGGGGGCGGACCGTGATGGACGCTACAGCGTCCTCCCGGCTGTGGCTGCAGATGCCTCGCGGGAGATTCGTCTCTGGGCGACAGTAGCTGCCCCTCGGAGATGCCCGTGGGGTTAAGGCCCCCTCCCCGGGGGTGGGCTGAAACCAGTGACTGACGGATGTGAAGGCACAGAACACGGGCCCCCGGGCTCCAGGAGGGCCGATTCCAGGTGCAGTACCAGCTCCAGACACCCCCCCCCCCGGACTGCTTCACTCAGCTCCCCCGACCCCCCAGCTTCCAACTCAGCCTGTGCTTCCGGGGACATGAAGTTGAACGGGGCAGTGGGGGGGGAGAGTGTTCTGGCTTTTCATATCCTATTGGGTAGGATTTGCTATCTTTTGCTTCGATGCTTTTGCGTCTATATCCACACGACAGGTGCATCACATTCCTTACTTGTTATGGCTCTGCCTGTTTTTTTTTTTTGTTTGTTTTTTTTTTTTTTTTTTTTGCGGTACGCGGGCCTCTCGCTGCTGTGGCCTCTCCCCTTGCGGAGCGCAGGCTCCGGACGCGCAGGCGCAGCGGCCACGGCTCACGGGCCCAGCCGCCCCGCGGCATTGTGGGATCTTCCCGGACCGGGGCACGAACCCGCGTCCCCTGCATCGGCAGGCGGACTCTCAACCACTAGCGCCACCAGGGAAGCCCCGCTCTGCCTGTTTTTACAATCAGGGTTGTGCTGGCCTCACAAAGGAAAGCAACGGCAGGTCCTAGGAGGTCCTGTCCGTGCCCACCGAGCTCCCGCCTCCCAGTTTCCATGAAGGCCAGGCTGACGTCCATGGCCAGCCTCCCAGGGCCTCTTTGCTGAAGGCTGCCTGGCCCTGGCCCCTGCGCTGCCTGCGGGGGCGCCGCCTGCGGGGGCGCTGGCTGGAGTGAACGGCCACCACTCCCCGCAGTCACCGGCAGGGTGGTGGATCCAGCCCCTCAGCACCTGGACAGGATAGGTCTCAGCTGTGCACTCAGCATGGGCGGGAGAGCAGCATGCTGGCAGGTGTGCTGCGTTTAGCCACACCTGCGTCATTGGTTTCTTTCCCCTCCCACCTCAATCTTCTCCCTCTTGGCTCTTCCTGGGATCCCTCCCACGTAAAGGACTTGTACTCAAATTCTTGCCCGGCCATCTGCTTCTAGAGGGAACGCAAGTGAGGCGGGGCTATTGCCTCTGGCTTGCTTGTCTGGAGGAGTTTTCACAATAAGGGGATTGTGAGGCCTTCCCTGGGGGTCCGGGGGTTAAGGCTCCGTGCTTCCACTGCAGGGGGCATGGGTTCGATCCCTGGGCGGGGAACTGAGATCCCGCACGCCGCACGGCACAGCCAAAAAAAAAAAAAAAAAGAAGGGGATTGTGGTGAGTGGGCCTGAGAGCTACCCCAGGAGGGGAGAGAGAAAGCGTGAGGACAAGGAGTGCCCGGGCTCATGTCTTTCGCAGCCACTTGGTGAGACCTCCATTCTGAGCCTCGGTTTTCTCATCTGTAAAGTGGGGCTGCCCAGCGCCTGCCCCGGTTGGAGGAGACCCTGTGCCCAAGAAGCCCCGCCCCCTGGAGCCCAGCGGACAGACGGTGAGATAAGGCTGGTCCAGATGAGCTTTACTGAGCCCTCCCTTAGCAGGCCAGGTGTTTCAGCCGCCAGCAGTGCTGCAGGTAGCGGAACCCGTGTCTGTGGTGGGGCCAGCTGCAGGTGGCCTCAGTGGTGGACTCCGAGGAGCGCTCCAGGGAAGACATGGATTGGCAGGAGGCGGGCAGCTTGGGCACCGAGGTGCTGCTGGTGGCTTCTGTTGTGGGCTGCTTCTGATGCCGTCTGCTGGACTTGGGGGCTGAGGCCCCTGGTCCATCGGGGGTCTTGTTGGGGGGCTGAGGGGGCATGGTGGTGCCACTGGGAGACTGCACAAGGGGGGCTCCCTGGCTGGAGGACGCGCTGGGACCCTGCGTGGAGCCTGAGGACTGGCGGGCCGTCTGGGAAGGGCCTGAGGAAGTGATGGAGGGCCGGGCGCGCTGCTGGCCGTGGACCTGGGGCTGTCGGGGGGACTGGGACTGCCCGGGAGCCTGGGGCTGCCCTGGGGCCTGGGGCTGGGTGGAGGAGTTGGCTCGAGACCGAAGCCCAGCCCGGAGCTTGCCGGGCAGCTGGGTGCCATTGCCAGAGCCAGTGGTGGGGGGGTATTGAGGCTGAGAGTGGCCCAGGTCGGTGGAGCTCCTGAGGGCCGGCTTGCTTGGGGACGAGGGGCTGGTGGTGGGCTCCACTGGGGAGTCGGCTGGGGGATCCACCGAGGACTTGGAGTGTAACGCGTCCTCCAGCTGGCCGGCCGGCTTTTCTGCACAGGGCCTGGGCAGGGACTTCACCTGTTCTTCTGGGGCTGAGTCACGCTTGCTTTGGCTGTGGAGAGAGCGCCCTGAGTGTGAGTGAGGCGGGTCTGGCTGTGTCCAGGGGCCCAAGGGCTGCGCTAAGCCGGTGGAGACCGGGACAGAGGCTGCTGGAGAGTGCCGGGGGCCAGCTTCACCTGAGCGGCCAGCAGCCGGCCTTGGCAGGGAGAGAGGCAGGTGCAGGCACTCACGCACGCACGCACGCACGCGTGCACGCACACACGTGCGCGCACACAGGTGTGGGCCCTCCCTACCTCCCAGGGGCGGGCGTTACGTACAGTCGGCTCCGAGGGCAGTGAGGGGCCCACTGCCGCAGCCGCCGGGGTGACGAGAGCCCGGCTGCGGGCCAGGGCGTGCAGGACTGGTTCCGGAGAGCGAAGGAGAGAGAGGCGGACAGTGAGAGGGGAAGATTTAGCGAGCACCCAGTGGAGGTGGTCCGGACGCCAGACAGAGGCCAGTCAGAGTCAGGAGGACAGCAGGCAGGAATGAAGGTGAGTGGGGCAGAGGGAGCCGGGAGACAGACAGACAGACAGAGACCGGAGAGACAGACACCCCTCGCCCTGCGGGCACGCACTGTCCCTTGTTATTCCGGCTGCCACGTCCAGGGCCCGCCCGCTGAGGTCGCTTATGATGCTGTCCACGGCCTCGTGATGCTTTAGGAACAGTGGACGTATGACGCGATGATACAGCATGTGAGCCCCGTTCCAGGGGCCGGGAACCATGCAGAACAACAGGAAGGCGCACTGCGGACACAGGGCAGGAGTTACACTCGGCCCCTGCTCTGTGCCTCGGGTTGGGGGGGGTCTCCTCCATCAGACGCTGGGCTGGGGTGGACCTGGCCACACTCATCAGACGCCTCTGTGGATGGGCCTGGCCTCCCCATCAGACACCCTTAGGGATGGGCCTGGCCTCCCCCATCAGACACCCCTGGGTACCCGCTCCTGGGAACCCCAGCCGCCATGGTGTGTCCCGAGTGGCGCCCACCTTGCCCGCGTAGTAGAAAGGGAACCAGGACAGGAGTAGATCGCTGAAGAACTCGGCCAGCCCAAACAGGCCGTACACTACCCAGTAGGTGAGCCACACGGTGTCGTCGTCTTTGCTTGGGCTCTCGATAGCTTTGATCCTGGGGGAGGCGAGGCAGGGTCAGGGGCTGCTCTGAGCCCCAGACGCCCCCCCGCCGTGCCCCCAAACCAGCGGGCACTCACGAAGCATATGCGGGGTATGCAAAGCCGATGAGATTGCACAGCAGAGACGCCCCGTACCCGAACAGAAGATACAGGCTTAGCAGAGTGGCGGCTCCTGCGGAGAGAGGGGGCCGGGTGTGGGCTACACGTGCTGAGCCCAGTCTCCAGAGCCCCGTTGGCCTGGCCCATGCAGCCTGCATCCATCACTCCTCCCAGAAGCCTCGGCTGCCCCTCTAGGAGGGGTTATTGCCCTGCAGCACCTGGGCAACCCTCATCGTGGCCCTGAACCCCACTGACATGTCAGTCTCCGCCGCGGGACTGTGAGCTCCCCAAGGGCAGGCTGGCACCTCAGGACTGGTCTGTACCGAGTGGCTGCCCCGTGTTTGTTGAATGAATATGTGATCTCCACAATTATAACCACCTCACTCTGGGTCCTATAGGAGGGGCTGAGCACAAGAGGCTAGAGTTTGAATATAAGTAAATGGGAGAAAAACCAAGACATGATTCCTGGAGAGCAGAGAAAGGCAACGATTTCTAACTTTTTGCTTAGTCCAGGGTCCCTTCCCCTCACCACTGCTGACTCTGGGGCGGGGGGAACCTCCCTGGGCACTGCGTCTGGGGTGCAGAGCAGCATCCCTGGTCCCCACCCACTTGATGCCAGGAGCTCCCCCCAGTCGTGACCGTCAGATGTCCCCAGACATCGCCCAGTGTCTCCTGGGGGCTGCACAGCCCCCTCTGAGAGCCCTTGTCTCAGTGGGAGGATGCAAAGCACCGTACTGAGAGTCCCCCTGACTGAGGAGAGCTCTCACCCACGACAAGACACCTAGCAAGTGTCTCTCTGCTTGCAGCCTCAGTTTCCCCAACTGTCAGTGGGGCGGGTAGTGGCCCTGTCTCCTAGGGCTGCTGTGGGGTTAGCTAAACAAGACTCAGTAGAAGGGACCCCGCCCTACACGTCTCCGGGGGCCCAAGCGCACTCCCAGCGATGAGGGCTCAGAGGAGAACGGTGTGGGGGATGGGGGCCAGGAGCATTAGCCACTCTGAAATCATAATGGTCGCTGCTGCATTTATGAAGCACTTCTTGTGTGCAGGTCTCTGTCCCGCCCTGCTCTGTTTCATTCAACAGCCAGGATGAAACGGAAGCTGGGGGTGGGGGTGGCGGAAGAGGCTCACGCTCGATCACTCGGGGAGCCTCTGGCCCCTGGGAGCATTTACAGCCTCTTCCCCCACCTCCAGGCTGTTATCTGTAGAGAGAGACAGAGGCCACTAGAGGACCAAAGGGCAGAGTCCCCTCCACCCTCCCCTCCACATGCATTAGCCTTTATCCCGGGGGTCTGGGGTCGAGAGAGGGAGGGGAATCCCCAGCTGGCCCTAGGAGGCCTGGTCATTGCTTCTTCTGGGTTTCCTCCCCGGTTACCTTGGAGGGGGTATTTTGTCCATCTCAGGCCGGTAGGGCCCAAGGGTCCCAATATCTGGGAGAGGGGGTGGGGGAAATGGCACCTCTTCCCCGGCGATTGCTGCTAGTTGGGGAGAAGTAGCTCTCTCAGAGCCCCTCTCTGCTCAATCCCTATTCCTGCAGCCTCAGCAAAGGGAGGATGACCTTGGACACGGGCGGGGACAGTCCAATCAGCAGCAGATGGGGTGGGGGTGGGGTGAGGGTGGATGCTCCAAACAGGGCAGACAGCAGGGGCAGCCTCCCACTCCAGGCCTCAGTTTCCTCCCTGTGACCCCCCCAGCCTACCCAGCAGGCCCCTCCCAACAGGCCCCTCCCCTGTGTTCTATGACCTAAATTCCCCTCCCACTGGTATCAGGGATGTTGAAAACAAGGCAGGAGGTCAAGGGCTTGCTCTCAGGGGCAGGTCCCTGGCTGACCCGACACAGATTGGGCACCAGGAACCTGGGGGGACAGGTTTTGGACCTTCCTTGGGCTGTCTGGCATGGGAATCCCCCAGCTGGCAGGGAAATGGGAGGAAAGTGGACTCCAAGGATCTGTACACAGATGCTCAAAACACGTGGCCTGTCCTCAGCCAGAGCTGCCCCCCAGTGTCCAAAGTGTCCTGTGATTCATTCCAGGGGGGCTTCCTGGAAGAGGTGGCAGAGGGCAGTAGGGTCTGAAGCACCAAAAAAGAGGGGAGGCACTTAAGGGACACTTACTGGACAGTTTCAGAGGGTGGCAGGGGCCACCCAAGGTCATTGAGGAAGAAAGGCAGAGGAGGGACTGGAATGGAGGTGACAGTTGGGGTGGCTGGACCTCCCTCTCCGTGGGCCCCATCCAACCGTTCTGCAACCCCATCACAGCAGTCAAACAACCCAATTCCGGACAGGGGAAGGGAGAGGGCAGGCCAAGGGCGGGGGTAGGAGGTGATATTAGCAGGAGAACAACCTGAGGGGAGGTGGGAGTGATCCTTCCCCTCCACGTCTGGAGCATCCCCTGGGAAAACGGGAAGATCTCTACACTTGCTTCCTTGCTGGAGTCCATCCGGGAAGAGGGTGTAAAGACTGGCAGGGCACTGGCTGCCTACCTGCCCCGTCCTCCCCCGGGGCCAGCAGGACAACTGGAAGAACCGGACTTCTGCCTGGCGGGCACCCATGGCCCAGAGGGAGGGGGCAGAGGACGGCTGCGGGGCCGAGAGAGGGGGTGGTCCTCGACCGAGGTCGCACAGCGGGGACGGGGAGGGGCTACGGGTAGACACAAGGTCCCGGTCCAAGACCCCTCCCCAAGATCTCAGTCTCCTCCCTGAACTGTGGGCTTGCCCCGCCGCCTGAGCTGGACCCCGCAGCCGGAGCTGGCCGGAGGGTGCAGGTCCGAGGCCCCGGTGGCCCAGGGCCTCAGTGTGCCCGTCGGAGAAATGGGGAGGCGGCCCCGAGAGCCCACCGACGGCTCACCCGCGGCCAAGTAACGCTTCTCGACACCGGTCTTGGCTTCGAGCGCCCCTAGCGCTTCGGTGGCCAAATTCCTCTGTTCCAGAAAGCGCTCGAAGCGCTGGCGCAGGCCATCCATGGCACCGGCGGGCCCGGGGCTGGCAGCTTGAACTTGACCGCCACCCCGCGCACCTGCCGTAGACCGTGCGCGCTGCCTTCCCTCCCCGCGAGCCGCACCGCCGGACCCCGGGGCCACTCTCCGCCCCCGGGCTGGTCTCCGCCCCCGGGCTCTTTTCCACCTCCTGTCCCCCGCTCTGTCCAATGGGAGGGCGGAGAGGACAAAGGAGGTGGGGCCCGCCCCGTCTCCTCGTCCGCATTGCCCCAGGGCCGGCCGCGGCTGCCGCAGCCGCGGCTTTGGAGTAAGGGGGCGGGGCGCGGGGGCTGAGGGCGCCGATTGGCCCAGCGGGAGCGGGGCGTAGCTGATTGGAGGGGCGGGGTCATGGGGATTATTGGCTGAGCAGTTGTGGGTGGAGCTGGGTGAGGAGCGAAGAGTGCTAGGGAGGCGGAGCTGGTGGGAGGGGCAACTGAGAAGGTGGGACTTATTCTAAAGAGCAATTCTGGTTGGACCGGGGAGGAGGCAAGGCTTATTCTAGGGGGAGGGTGTGTATAGGAAAGTGGGCGGGGCAAATAAGGGGCGGGGTCAATTATAGCAACAGTGAACCCTCACCTCTGGGTCAGAAGAATTGGGGAATCATTGTACAAATGGGGAGACTGAGGCTCCAGAGGGTTCGAGTCTGGGGAAAAACAGGGTGGGCATGTCTCTCCCCCAACCTGCTGTCAGATCTTCGCGCCCATCAAGTTGGAGAGCTGCAAGGCCCCCTGGGAGTTGAAGGATTTCAGGGGTTGCTATGGCGCCGGGGGCGGGGCGGGCGCTTGGGCCATCTCGGCGGTTTGGTCAGGAGGAGGGGCTTTCTGAGGCCCCGCCCCCGCCGGCATGCGGCTCGCCCGGAGTGCGCTCTGGCTGCGCCTGACCTTGGCCTTGGGCCTGGCACTCGTTGGCTCCATGGCTGTGGGTTGGGCGTCACCCCGGGCTCCCATCTATGTCAGCAGCTGGGCCGTGCGGGTGTCACAGGGTTACCAGGAAATCGAGCGCCTGGCGCGCAAATTCGGCTTCGTCAACCTGGGGCCGGTGGGTGGGACTCGGTCTGACGGGAGGGGGCGGGGGATGGACGACCCCAGACCCCGGCAGATGAGAGGGTCCCTCGCTAGGTTCCCCAGATATCAAGGACCCCCCAGCTCACTACTGCCTAGACCATCTCCAGATCCTGGGACCCTCAGAGGGCATCTGAAGCTCCCACCCGGGCACCTGGTTGGGGGAAACATAAGGAAGGGGGGCTGGCCCCTGTCCTGGGAGGGGCTCCATCAGGGGAACCAGGTCCCAGCCATGCAGCTGCTCCCCTTTATTCCCAGATCTTCCCTGATGGGCAGTATTTCCATCTGCGGCACCGGGGCGTGGTCCAGCAGTCCCTGACCCCACACTGGGGCCACCGCCTGCGCCTGAAGAAAGACCCCAAGGTGAGCCTGGCCTTGAGGCTGCCCCCTGAGGGATGTCAGCACCTCTCGTTATTCTTGTAATTGTAATAAATGTCTGTGTGACCTTCGGCAAGTCACCAGCTCTCTCTGAGTCTTGGTGTCCATTTGGCCCCCTAGTCTATACAGTAGGGAGCCAAATGGGGAAGATTTGTGCACAGCACTCACCCCAGGGCAGGTGGACTGTCAGCAATTTCTTGTCACCTCCCCTTCCCTCCTCTATCTCACCCTGAAAGATCAAAGTTCCCAGGTACCCCATAAAGAGACTGGGCTGGGGGAGGCGGGCCTGACTGGCAAGGAGGCAAGAAGCACGACAGCTGGAAACCCCACCAGGAGCACTGGGACAGAGAGAAGTGGTTGGTTCGAGACGTGGTTTGCAGGACAGAGGCCAGTCAGGGCTTGCTGATGGATTGGATGTGTGGGACAGAGAGAAATCAGGATCTGGAGTTGAGCAATCGAGGAGAAGATGGCCCTGATTGCTGAGATGGGGACGTGGGAACATGAGCCAGGTTGGGGGGGCTATTGGGAGCAGAACAAGGAAAAGGGGGAAAGGGCAAGGTCTGAGAAAGGGAGGCCTGGGGCAGGCAGAAGGGCATGTGCAAAGGCCCTGGACTGAGGCAGCCACTGTGGCTGCAGCAGAGGAAGACTGCTGGGGGACGGACAGGCAGGGGGCCTTGTGGGCTTTGGAGAGGTAGTGTTCAGGTACGGGTTTCACAGAGAGGGTTCCACAGAGAGTAATGCTGCAGTGTGCCAAGAATGGGTTGTAGAGAGGCAGCAGGGCAGGGCTGCTGGAGGACAAGGGAGGAGGTGGGTGTGGCCATACAGGGGTGACCTGCACCAGGGAGGGTGCGGTCGAGAGAAGTGAACACTGCAAGAGGATATGGGCATGTCTTGGGGAGACAGATTCTAGAACAGGGATGGGGACGGGGGCAGGGTTGGGACGCCAGGAGCCGCAGCCACCCTGAATAGCAGCCACCACGTGTCTGTGGGCCGCAGGGGATGGGTGCTCAGAGGGCTTCAGTCCCCTCCAGAGGCAGAGCCCCAGGCACACGGGGACCCCCAAGAGCAGCCCCAGCAAACACGGGGTCCCTGGCCCCAACACACACCACGTGGGCCCCAGGACAAGTAGGTGACAGCCCAGACACACTATGCCTCAGCCCCACACCGCTGCCCCTTGGCAGATCCAGGGAAGAGGCCGACGCCAGATCCTGGAAGCAGATTTGGGCCCTTTGACCAGGAATTGGTGGAAGGGCTGAGGGGCAGGGCCCTCTAAAGCAGCCTGGTGTGAGGGCAGGAAGCTGGGAGGAGGGTGGGCTGCTCGTGGGTCCAGCCCCTCCCGTGGTGTGGTCTCCCCGCCCACAGGTGCAGTGGTTCCAGCAGCAGACGATGCAGCGGCGGGTGAAACGCTCCTTGGTGGTACCCACGGATCCCTGGTTCTCCAAGCAGTGGTACATGGTGAGCTGGCTGGGCTGGGCGGCGGGGCCAGGCCAGGCCAGAGCCCCACTGACCCCAGCCCTGCCTTGCACAGAACAAGGAGGTGCAGCCGGACCTGAACATCCTGCAGGTCTGGAGCCAGGGGCTGTCTGGCCAGGGCATCGTGGTCTCTGTCCTGGACGACGGCATCGAGAAGGACCACCCAGACCTCTGGGCCAACTATGTGAGCCGGTGGGGCTGGGGAGGGGGCTGCCCCAGGTCCCACGGCTGGTCGCAGCCCCTCATGTCTCCATCCTCCAGGACCCTCTAGCCAGCTACGACTTCAATGACTATGACCCAGACCCCCAGCCGCGATACACGTCCAGCGATGAGAACCGGTGAGCCCGGCATCCCACAGGGCATGGGGGCAGCCCCCGCTACCCTACGAGGGGCCAAGGGGCTGTGACGGGCACCTGTCTCTGCCCTGGCACCAGGCATGGGACCCGCTGTGCCGGGGAAGTGGCAGCGACGGCAAACAACAGGTTCTGTGGTGCTGGCGTCGCCTACAATGCCCGAATCGGAGGTACTCAGGCCAGGAGGGTGGCGGGGCGCCTTTCGGCCCCACACTAGCCACTGGGCCGTGTCAGGGCCCCAGGCTCAGGGTCGGGGAGAGCTGAACCCCCCACAGACACCTCCACCCCCAGGGCGGGGAGAGTGCGGGGCGCAGGCGGGGTGTTTACCGAGGCCGCCTGCGCAGGGGTGCGCATGCTGGACGGCACCATAACCGACGTGATCGAGGCCCAGTCGCTGAGCCTGCAGCCGCAGCACATCCACATCTACAGCGCCAGCTGGGGCCCCGAGGACGACGGCCGCACAGTGGACGGCCCGGGCATCCTCACCCAAGAGGCCTTCAGGCGCGGCGTGACCAAGGTGAGCTGCTGTGGGGCACGGAGAGCCTGGGCCAGCATGCGAGGCCCACACCCCGTCCCCGTCTCTGGCCTGGTTCTCCATCTGCAGGGCCGAGGCGGGCTGGGCACCCTCTTCATCTGGGCGTCGGGCAACGGCGGCCTGCACTATGACAACTGCAACTGTGACGGCTACACCAACAGCATCTACACGCTCTCGGTGGGCAGCACCACCCAGCAGGGCCGCGTGCCCTGGTACAGCGAGGCCTGTGCCTCCACGCTCACCACTACCTACAGCAGCGGCGTTGCTGCCGACCCCAAAATCGTGAGCGCCCCCCCACACCGGTGCCCTGCCTTCCCTCCTGTCCCCCACCTTGCCTCTTCCCAGGACTGCCCGGTTCGCGTCTGACACACAGACTGGGGTCCGGGGACCAGGCCCCACGGTTGGCACCCCTTCACGTGCCCTCCCAGGAGGCTGGCAGCTGGGCGGCTGTGTTCAGGGCCCCAGACCTGCTGTCGTGCTCTGAGGTGTCTCTTCCTTGGAACGCTTGGGCCGTTTTGAACAAGGCCTGGGATTTCCTGTGCACCAGGCGCCTGAGTCCCTCTCTCTGTGCCCCCAGGTCACCACAGACCTGCACCACCGGTGCACGGACAAGCACACGGGCACCTCGGCCTCTGCCCCGCTGGCTGCGGGCATGATCGCCCTGGCTCTGGAGGCCAAGTAGGTGACGGAGGGATCCCGCCTACTGCCGGAGCTCCCCAGTGTGGCCCCGGCTCACCCTCCCTCACCCACCCCCAGCCCGTTCTTGACGTGGCGGGACATGCAGCATCTGGTGGTCCGGGCGTCCAGGCCAGCGCAGCTCCAGGCCGAGGACTGGAGGACCAACGGCGTGGGGCGCCAAGGTGCGGCAGGACTGGGCGGGGTTGGGGATGCCACGCCCACAGCGGGCGTGACCACCGGCGTGGGGCGCCAAGGTGCGGCAGGACTGGGCGGGGTTGGTGATGCCACGCCCACAGTGGGCGTGACCACCGCCCCTCCACGCAGTGAGCCACCACTATGGCTACGGGCTGCTGGACGCCGGGCTGCTGGTGGACTTGGCTCGCTCATGGCTGCCCACACAGCCCCAGAAGAAATGCATCATCCGCATCGTGCACACCCCCACGTGAGCGCCCTCCTCTGCCCACCTGCGCACCCACATCTAACCCCAGCCACGTCCCCACCGCCACGTCCCCAGACCTCTCCCCCAGCACCTGTCATTACCACCCTGGGGGGTGGACATGTGGAGGCAGGCCCCGAGGTCTCAGTCCAGCCATCTGTACAAGGAGAGGGCAGACTCTGAGCCCAGACCCTGCCTGCTGGCCGCCCATCCTCTAGCAGGCCAGCAGGAGGGGCCCTCGCCTCGCGTGCCGCAGCCCCCAGCCCCATCCTGCGGGTGATGCACGTGAGGAAGAACGTGTCAGCCTGCATCGGCCACGCCAACTACATCCGCTCGCTGGAGCACGTGCAGGTGCAGCTGTCCCTGTCCTACAGCCGCCGTGGGGACTTGGAGATCTCGCTCACCAGCCCCATGGGCACCCGCTCCACGCTTGTGGCCATCAGGTGCGGGGGCAGGGGACCGGGCCACAAACTCTCTTTCCTGGGCAACCCCACGAGGAGGAGACAAGTGCCCCGTGGGGTCAGGCGGGCTGGACCCCCCCCCGTTGGCATCACAGACACTTAGTGTGCTCGTGGCCGGTCAGGACTGTGGTTGTGAAGCCCCCCTCCTCCCCGCGCCTGCCTCTCTGTCCCAGACCCTTTGACATCAGTGGCCAAGGCTACAACAACTGGATCTTCATGTCCACCCACTTCTGGGACGAGGACCCGCGTGGCTTGTGGACCCTGGTCCTGGAGAACAAGGGCTACTATTTCAACACAGGTGAGAGCCGGGCACAGGCTGGGGCTCGAGCCCCACCTGCCCCGTGCTCTGGAGCTGGTGGCCTCCTTACTGCCCCCAAGCCCAAGGCACAGGGCTCCCGCTGGTCTCCTCCAAGAGGCTGAGCACACAGTGCTGGCATGTAATAGGTGTCTGGTTACCAGCGCACAGTGGGGGTTCAGGTATTTAGGGGGCAGGAGGTGTCCAGTTACCAGCGCGCAGCGGGTCCTGGGCGACCCAGGGCACCGTCTGAGGCTGGGAATCTGGGGAGGGTGGGGGCCCAGAATGGCAGGACGAGGCTGCTGACAGCCTTTTCCTCTTCTGCCCGTGCCCACCACCACCCCTGCCCAGGGACGCTGTACCGCTACACGCTGCTGCTCTATGGGACGGCCGAGGACATGACGGCGCGGCCCTCAGGCCCCCAGGTGACCAGCAGCGCGTGTGTGCAGTGGGACACAGAGGGGCCGTGCCAGGGTGAGTGCCCGGCGTATGGCTCACCTGCTGGGAGGTGGCAGGCGGGCAATGTGCGTGTGCGGCCTGGGGCAGGTCACGGCCTCACAGCCCGGTGGGCGTGTCCCTCCCTCGTGCAGATTGCCAGAGCCCCACCTACATCCTGGGCCACCTCTGCCTTGCCTACTGCCCACCGAGGTACTTCAACCACACCCAGCAGGCGGTGACGGCTGAACCTGGGTGCCCAGCCGCGCCTGCCCTGCGGGTCTGCTGCAGCTACCACTTGTCCTGCTATACCTGCCGCGGCAGCTCCCCGCTGGACTGTACCGCTTGCCCCCCGCCGTCCACGCTGGACGTGCAGCGGGGCTCCTTCTCAGGACCCGACCCCCCTGAGGGCCGCATCCCCCAGCCCACCGCGACCGCCTGCCCCTGCCACCACGGCCCGGCCCAGGCTGTGGTGCTGGCCCTGCTGGCCGTGGCCTTCGGGAGCCCCTCCTCTGCCGCGTCCTTCTTGTAGGCTGCCCGCCACCATGGGTGGGACCCCCCGGATCGGGGCGCCACTACCTCACCACTCCAGACCCCGCTGCGAGCTGGAACCCGGAGCTGGTTGACGAGGACAGCCAGCGTGCGCCTCCACCCAGGTCCCCGGTGGGCACCACTGCCCCGCTGCCCAGACGGGCGCCCCGTGGGAACCTGCCCCGGGAAGGCCCCGGCTGCCACTGAGGCCGCGGGCCAGGGGCAGCCTCGTGGGACCCTGCACCCCGGACCTGGCAGGTCCAGGTGAAAGAGGGGGAGAGAGAGAGAGAAGTCTTGTTGCACAGTTTGGGTCGGGAGAGGGTAATGGGGCAGAGCCCGGCAGTGACCACCATCCCTTCCCTTCCCGGAATGGGGGAAGCGGGAAGGAGAGCAGATGACACTGTCCAGAGTCTCGGGTACCACGTGCAACCTCAGAGTTTGCAAATAAAGGTTGAATAGGAGGTGCAAGTCTGTGGGCTCCTTTGGGGCACCGGCCCCTTCTCCATGGCATGATTGCGGGAGTCCCCTGCATATCATGTGGAGTCTGCCTTCCCCTGGGCGTCTGTCCCTGGAGAAGGAAGGGATCAGCTGGGGTTCTGGGGGTGGGATAGGGTCCCAAGTGATACCCACCCATGTGCTGCAAAGCCTCTGAGGCCCCACAGTGCGGCCTGGCCCCCTGTGGCTCTGGCTCCTCTTCCATCCTTTTTTCTTTTTTTAATTTATTTTTGGCTGTGTTGGGTCTTCGTTGCTGCATGTGGGTTTTCTCTAATTGCGGCAAGTGGGAGCTGCTCTTCGTTGCGGTGCGCGGGCTTCAGTAGTTGTGGCTCGCAGGCTCTAGGCATGTGGGCTTCAGTAGTCGTGGCACATGGGCTTAGTTGCTCCGTGGCATGTGGGATCCTCCTGGACCAGGGCTCGAACCCATGTCCCCTGCATTGGCAGGCGGGTTCTTAACCACTGTGCCATCAGGGAAGCCCTCTTCTTCCATCTTTATGCGTGAGTTTCTCTTTAATGCTGAGAACTAACAGAAGTGCAATTTGCAGTTGACAATTCACGCAGCATTCCATCCACTCAGCCTGTCTACCAGCTTCCAGTCATTACACCTTTGTCTATTTTCTGAGGTTGTCGGGAGGCTGAGGGAATTATGAGCTGGGGTACATTGATCTCACTCCTTCAGGCCTCGACCTCCTCATCTGGAAAATGGGTTCTCCACCTCTCTGGAACAGAAGGAGAATCCTGAGGTGCAGGGGTGTGGGGATGGGGGTGGAGTAGGGCATGGATGGAGTTAGTAAGAGTCCCTCCTCTGTCCTCACACACACCGGTGGGGTGAGGACATGTTCCTCCTGATTTTCAGAGCGGGGAGGCGATTTCCACAGGAAGTGGAGGCTGGTTGTGCCTTGACCATGGGCTTCACTTGAACTCCAAGGGGCGGTCCTGGTTTGTTTCAGGAGCCCCAGAGACACCCCCAGTATCCAGTGGCCCTGGGCCCCTGAGAATCTCCTTGGTCACCAGGCCCAGGTTGGCCAGCCTCATGCTGTAAAAGGAATGAGCCTCTGTCTAAGGCTGCAGCTGGACCCAATGGAAGCAGGTGGCTAGTGAGGGAAGGGAGACAGCCAGCTGCTCTCCGAGTCCTGCCCACGCCCCCCAGAGTCCCACCAAGCTCAGCCCCTAGTTCTGAAGTTAGGTCCAGTCTGTGTGTCCAGAGGCACCTGGCCTCCCTCTCAGAACCTCAGTGGCTCCACCCGTGCAACAGCATTAAGCCTGGCACCTGCCTCACCAAATACTCTCAAGGATCCAAAGAGGTAGTTTTCCTGCCTGGCACATAGTAAGTGCCCAAAATATGCCATCTTGGGGCAGTCGCTTTGGGAAATAGTTCCACAGACAATTAAACATAGAGTTACTGTAGGACTCAGTGATTCTGCTGCCAGGTACGTGCCCAAGAAAACTAAAGACACATTCACACAAAAACCTGTGCAAGGATATTCACAGCAGCCAAAATGTGGAAACAGCCTAAATGTCCATTAACAGGTGAATGAATAGATGCAGTGTGGTCCATCCACACATGGGAACATCACTCAGTCATGAAAAGGAGTGAAGCACTGACACTCCTTACGACATGGATGGACCTGGAGAACACGATGCTCAGTGAGAGAAGCCAGGCATAAAAGGACACACGGTGTGTGATTCCACTGATGTGAAATGTCCAGAACAGGTCTCTCTATATATTCCCAAACCATTGACCTGTACACTTTAAACAGGTGGGCCGCGCCTTGTGGCTTCTGGGATGTGAGAGCTTAGTTCCCCGACCAGGGATTGAATCCAAGCCCTCGGCAGCGAGAGCGCGGAGTCCTAACCACTGGACCGCCAGGAAATTCCTTGTAAATTACTTTTTATGAAGTTGTTTAGAAACGCGAAAACCTCCCTGGGCTCTGATCCTGTCTTCCCAGGCTACCCAAGAGGGGAGGGGCCAAGATCACCATCCAGCGCTACGCCCCCATCCCGGTGGGGAGGGGGTTTTAGAGACAGAACAGGCGACCCTGACGGGGATCTGGGAGGCCGGACCAGACGCGCGTGCTACGCCCCTGGCCACCTCGCTGGGGCTGGCGCAGCTAGCATTCACGGAGCGCTCGCTGTCCGCCCGCCACCTGGCGTGGTCTGCACAGTAACTGCTCCCACGACAGCCACGTGGGTTGGGGGCCGTGTCCCCCTTTTGCAGAAAACCGGGCTTCGGATGCCTTGTTAGGCAGCGAGAAGAGACGGGATTGGACCCTACGCCCACACCTTGGGCTTCCAGGCCCGGCGCGGGGAGGATGATGTCGCGTCCTTACTGGTTTTGGTCCAGTCAACTTCGTTGTTCGGATGGTACCCGGCCCCTCGAGGGCCCGGCCCCTTTAAGGGGGCGTGGCTTCGCGGCAGGCACGAGCCGGAGGAGGCCGGAAGTGCGCGTCACGGGCCTGTAGGGTGGATCCGCGCGCCAACCGGAAGCGGAAGTGGCCGCTGGGCCGCGGTTGCGGCTGAGGGGTTGTCGCGAGGTGAGGAGGCTGTCGCCCTGGGAGCTTCAGCGGGAAGCTGGGGCCTGGGTGGAGACGGAGGCTGAACCCCCGGCCCTGTGTTGTTCGGCCCTGGGAGGAGCGGGGCAGGACGGGCTTCCCCGGGAGCGGGTTCCGGAGAGCGTCTAGGTTTCGCTGGGCGGCAGCAACGGCCCGGTCCACCCTACTTTCTCCCACCTGCAGGAATGGGCTCCAAGGCCAAGAAGCGCGTGGTGCTGCCCACCCGCCCGGCTCCCCCCACGGTGGAGCAGATCCTGGAGGACGTGCGGGGGGCGCCCGCCGAGGACCTAGTCTTCACCGCCCTGGCCCGGGAAGGTAGGGGCAGCCCAGGTTGGGCAGGGGAGAGGCGGCCCAGAGACCCCAGCAGGAAGGGGCGGGGGAAGCGCCTGGCTGCCTTTAAGACATACTGGCAGAGCTGAGTAGTCAGGACGGAGACTGGCCCTACAATGCCAAAAATACGTAGGTCTGGCCTTTTGCAGAAAACGTGTGTCCACCCCTTGTTCGGAAGGTGGAAGCACATGAGTGGCATACAGTTGTAGGGTGAATTTTGTGTTCCACCCTGTGAGGTTCGTTTATTCATTCAACAAACCTTCACTGAGAACCTGTTGTGGGCCAGGTTCTGGTCTAAGCACTGAGGTGGATAGGTGATCAAAAAAGATGGAAGTGCCTGGGACTTCCCTGGCGGTCGAATGGTGAAGACTCGGCGCTTCCACTGCAGGCATCACGAGTTCGCTTCCGGGTCGGGGAACTCACATCCCTCCTGCTGCGCGGCGTGGCCAAGGGGGTGGAGGGGGAAAGTGCTTGCCCTCGGGCCATTCTAGTGGGTAGAGCCATTCAATATGTAAGGCTTGCGGGACGATAGAAAGTGAGAAACGCTTTGGGGCTTTGTTTTTTGTTGTTGTTTGGTTTTGGTTTGTCTTTGTGTCTTTTTTTAAAAGTTGAAGTACAGTTGATTTACAATGTTTTGTTAACTCCTGATGTATAGCAAGGTGACTCGGTTATACATGCATATACATTCTCTTCATATTCTTTCCCATTATGGCTCATCACAGGATATTGAATATGGTTCCCTGTGCTCTACAGTAGGACCTTGTTGTTTTTACATTTTGTATATAATAGTTTACATCTGTTAATCCCAAACTCCCAATTCGTCCCTTCCTCGCCCCCCCTCCTCTTTGGCAAGCACAGTTCTGCTCTCTATGTCTGTGAGTCTGTTTCTGTTTCATAGATAAGTTCATTTGGGTTGGTTTTTTTTCTTTTCTTTTTTTTTGGCCGCCATGTTCGGCATGTGGGATCTTAGTTCCCCGACCAGGGATCGAACCCGTGCCCCCTGCAGTGGAAGTGTGGAGTCTTAACCACGGGGCCACCAGGGAAGTCCAATTTGGGTCATTTTTTTTTTTTAATTTTTAAAATATGTATTGAGTATATATGGTGTACTGCTATAAAGTGAATTTTTTTTTTTTTTTTTTTTTTTTTAAATTTTTGGCTGCACTGGGTCTCCGTTGCTGCATGCGGGCTCTCTCTAGTTGCAGCAAGTGGGGGCCACTCCTCACTGTGGTGCGCGGGCTTCTCACTGAGGTGGCTTCTCTTGTTGCAGAGCATGAGCTCTAGAGCACGGGCTCAGTAGTTTTGGTGCACGGGCCCAGCCGCTCCACGGCGTGTGGGATCTTCCTGCACCAGGGCCCAAATCCGTGTCTCCTGCATTGGCAGATGGATTTAACCACTGCGCCACCAGGGAAGCCCTGGGTCATATTTTAGATTCCACATATAAGTGATAAATAGTTTCTGTCTTTCTTTTTCTGACTTACTTCACTTAGTATGATCATCTCTAGGTCCATCCATGTTGCTGCAAATGGCATTATTTCGTCCTTTTTATGGCTGAGTAGTATTCCTGTGTGTGTGTGTGTGTGTGTGTGTGTGTGTGTGTGTGTGCGCGCGCACGTACACACACCATATCTTCTTTATCCATTTATCTGTTGATGGACATTTAGGTTGTTTCCATGTCTGGCTATTGTAAGTAGTGCTGCTGTGAATATTGGGGTGCATGTGTCTTTTTGAATTAGAGTTTTGTCTGGCTATATGCCTGGGAGTGGGATTGCTGGATCATATGGTAGCTCTATTTTTAGTTTTCTGAGGAGCCTCCATACTGTTCTCCACAGTGGCTACACCAACTTACATTCCCACCAACAGTGTAGGAGGATTCCCTCTTCTCCACACCCTCTCCAGCATATATTGTTTGTAGACTTTTTTTTTTTTTTTTGGCTGCATTGCGTCTTCATTGCTCTGCATGGGCTTTCTCTAGTTGTGGCAAGCGGGGGCTACTCTTCGTTGCAGTGCGTGCGCTTCTCATTACGATGGCACGGGCTCTAGGCACGTGGGCTTCAGTAGTTGTGCCTTGCAGGCTCAGTAGTTGTGGCACACGAGCTTAGTTGCTCCGCGGCATGTGGGATCTTCCCGGACCAGGGCTTGAACCCGTGTCCCCTGCATTGGCAGGTGGATTCTTAACGACTGCGCTACCAGGGAAGCCCCGTTTATAGACTTTTTAATGATGGGCATTCTGACTGGTGTGAGTTGATACCTCATTGTGGTTTTGGTTTGCAGGTCTCTAATGATTAGTGATGTTGAGCATCTTTTCATGTGCTTGTTGGCCATCTGTATGTCTTCTTTGAAGACATGTCTATTTAGGTCTTCTGCCCATTTTTTGATTGAATTGTAAGAGCTGTTTGTATATTTTGGAGATTAAGTCCTTGTCAGTCACATTATTTGCAAATATTTTCTCCCATTCCATAGGTTGACTTTTTGCTTTGGTGGTTTCCTTCGCTGTACAAAAGCTAGTGAGTTTGATGAGGTCCCATCTGTTTATTATTGCCTTTATTTCTGTTATTCATTTATTTATATATTTTTGTCTGCATTTGGTCTTTGTCGTGCCACATGGGATCTTCATTGAGGCACGCAGGCTTCTCTCTAGTTGTGGCGCATGGGCTCCAGGGTGCGTGGGCTCTGTATTTTGCGGCACGTGGGATCTTAGTTCCCCCACCAGGGATCAAACCCTCATTCCCTGCATTGGAAGGCAGATTCTTTACCACTGGACCACCAGGGAAGTCCCAGTTTTGCTTTTATTTCTGTTGCCTTGGGAGACTGACGTAAGGAAATATTGGTATCATGTATGTCAGAGAATGTTTTGCCTGTGCTTTCTTCTCAAAGTTGTATGGTGTCATATCTTATATATAAGTCTTTGAGCCATGTTGAGTTTATTTTTGTGTATGATGTGAGGGAGTGTTCTAACTTCACTGATTTACACGTGGCTGTGGGACGATTATTTTTTTTGTTAATAGTAAAAAAAAAATTCCGTTCTTTGTTCTATGTGGCCACATTTCAAGGGCTCAGGAGCCTCTGGTGCCTCAGCTGGAGGGTGTTTCCATCACTTGGAACGTCATGTTGGATGGGGTATCCCCAGGAACAGGAGCTGTATTTATCCCTGGCCCACGGCTGGGTCTTCAGAGGCCACTTGAGCCCCAACTTAAGGATCCTGGGCCCAGTTCCCCCATGAGCAGTGCCGGGGCCACTCGAGGGCGAGGGGCTTCCCCTGCCAGCCTGTGTTCATGTCTAGGACCGTACCTGGCCTCAGTGTGCACTCTCTGGCCTTTCCCACCTTGTTACTAAAGCAGATAAGGTGATTTTTAATTAAATCCCAGCGTTTCTGGGCCTGTTTGTAGACAAGGGAACCAGGCAGAGCGTAGAGGACCTTGGCATGTCTCCAGGTGGCCCTGAAACCTGTGCTTTTCCTGCCCTGGTCCCCCCACCCCCGCCACGCCCTTTAGGAAGCGTGGTCATTGGGAAATGTGCGTCCATGCCCTCCTGGCCTCCTCTCACCTCCCTGATTGCTGAGAGCACAGGTGAGGCCGGCCGGCTCATGGTCAGGGTCAAGGCCCTTTCCAGGAGCTGGAGCCCATCCCCAGGCGGGGCCGAGGGACGGTGGAGTCTGGCCTTTTTTGTGACCTGTCCCCTTCAGTCCACTGCTTTCTTTAGGGGGTAAACTGAGTCCCCTGTGTGGCCAGCAGGCAGTGATACTGCTGTGTCCTGTCCCCAGAGCCCCCAGCCCCCTCTGGGAGGGCCGAGGACACTGAGGCCCAGCGGGAGCAGCTCTACCAGCAGAGCCGGGTCTACGTGGCCACGAACCAGCGGCTGTGGCACGCGGGCGCCCAGCTGAAACAGCAGCGTGAGGAGCTGTGTCAGGCACGCGAGGAGCTGGAGCAGGAGGTCAGCCATGTGGGCCAGGTGGCTCTGCCGGGCGCTGCGGCCGCCACCTCCTTGGGCTGACCTGGCTCCCCGGAGCCTCGGGTCCTCCGCTCGACACCTGGCCCGGCGCACCTCACCTGACACCTGGCCCCTGGGTCCGGGAACTGGGGTCCAGGCTCTCTGTTCCGCGGCCTAGACACGCCTGGCACCCAGAGACCCCGGGGGACACAGGCCGCCCAGGGGGTGGGATTGCCTCAGCCAGGCACAGGCCCCTCCCCGAGGGTGGGGTCCGGGTTGTGCGCATGCCCCTCGCCCTGAGGAGCCCCGACTGGACTTCCTGCGGGGCCCAGCCCCCGAGGGCCCTCCATCCATCCTCCCTTCCTTCCTCCGGTGACCCTGCTTCACTGCCCCCCCATCGGGCTGAGCTGGTGGGACCCACCCCTCTGCTTCGGCGGTCTCCGTGTGAACTGGGGGGGCCCCAGAAGAGGGTGGGGAGTTCAGTGTCCTCCCTGACGCGTGGTGGCTAAGGTTATGTGAGGAGCTTGTGGCCCCCCAGGGCCCAGATCTGAGATAGGGCCTCGTGGTGGGTGCCACCTCTCAGGGCCCCCGGCACCCTGACCCAGGGCCTGGGCGCTCTCCCAGGGCACTTGTCTGTCTGTCAGCTGTGGGGTTCTGTCACATGGGGGTGCCATGAGGATGTGGTCAGTCCACTGCCCCGGGCCATCACCCAGCTGCCCTCCTGTCCGTGCACCTTCGTCTGCGGGCAGGTGGGTGGTGGGGCAGGAGAGGATCTTAAAAAAGGCATCACCCTAAAAAACCCTTCCCATGAAGACCAGAGAAGCAGTAGGCCGGCAGGAGGTGGCCCTGGGGCCAGGCCCGTCATGGATGAGCCCGAGCCCCTCCGATGAAATCCCCGTGTGTAGCTGCCTGAACAGTGCCCCCATGGGCCACTCCTTTGCAGGGTCCCCAGAAGCTCGGGGCAGTGCTGGGACCCAGCACGCAGGGCCCTGATAAGGGAGACCCTGCACATCCCAGGAAGAGAGAGAGTCTGCTTTACCCTCAGAGACCCCAAAACTGGAGACTTGACCTTGGAGGCCCAGGTGTGAAAAAAGTGCGGGCTCATCTCTAGTGGCAGCAGTGGACGCCAGGCTGCCTCCTCCAGGTGCGCTGGCTAACAGCGGGCCCTTGGGGAGAGCTGCTTCCCTCTCCCTGCCCAGCCTGGCCTCCGGGTAGGGCCGCCTGTCTTTGGGGCACGGTCCACCCTCCGGATCCCCCCTGGCATCAGGCAGAGACACTCCACTGACTCCTGCTGGGTGCCTCCCCCTGTGCCTGTTCTGAGCGCTCTCCCTGCACCCCCGGGTCACGCTGGAGCGAGGCTCTGCAGGCGGCACGTGGACCCCCACCCCGGCTTGTCCCCTCTAGAGACGGGCGCAGGCATTGTGGAGCGCAACTCAACAGCTGTTTATTAAAGGTGCATGTGAGACGCCTGGTTCCGCGGCCTTCTTCCGCCAGATGATGGCTTTACGGTTGAGGGGACGGGATGGGACGGCGGGGGGGGGGGGGGCTGTACGTATTTACACATGTCCGGTGGCACTGCAGACCCAGGAGGGAGACGCAGGGTGGAGGGGGAGTCTAGACAGCTGGGCTGGGACGGCAGGGTTCAGTGATGCACCGAATCCAGCACCCAGCTCGTGGTGTCCGTCTGCCCCTGGGCCGAGGTCCGGGAGTGGGTGCCCTGTGTCCCCTCAGCGGGTGGCCGGGCGGCATCCTGAGGGTTTCAGACTTTGGTCCTCCAGCTCCTGCCTCAGACGACTATCCAGCAACCGCCAGTGCCTTCCTCCAGGAAGCCCATCTTCTCAGGGCCCTGGGCTCCCACTGGTCTGCTGGGCTGGGTGATGAGGCGTGGCTGGCCCCGCTGCAGGGGTTGGAGAAGGCAGAGGTGGCCCTGACAGGATGGCCCCGGCCTGGGGAGAGAACGCCTGGGCCAGACAGAGGGCAGCGGGGGCGGCCGGGGAGGGTCCTCTGCCCCCAGTCACGGTGGCCGCACTGCTCGCCGAGAGGTAGCTCTGGGAGTTCGCCCCACGGCCCACGTGGGGAGACAGGCACACAGCGGCCAGAGTGCCGTCTGGGTCTCCCAGTGCAGGGGGCTCCCACCCTGGCCCTCACGGCTGGATGAGCTGGGGTGGGTCCCCCTTTTCCAGGGGAGGCTGACCCGTGGTGGTGGGGGGCAGCATCCTTCAACCCCCATATCTGAGAAGGCGCTCGGAAGACCCCCAGCCCCGCCCTTCTGGCTACTGACGGGGACTGGGGGCCAGGGGCGGCCGGTATCTGAGCCGCGTCTGATCCTGATCCGCCCTGCGGCTGGGTTCGTAGCACCCTGCTCAGCCTCCGGCCTCCTCCGCTGCTGCCGGCTGGCCCTCCACAGGAGGGGCATGTGGTGCAGCCCTTCCCGCGTGCTGCATCCAAGCCCTCAGGCAGAGTCCTGGCGCCTGTCCTGCAGGACGGTGTGTCGGGTGTGAGGGAGAGGTTGCAGCGAGTCTGTGTGTCTCAGCGGCGGCACGGTGTCCGAGGGAGGGGAGGGACAGTCAGTGGCGCCCGGGGTGGAGATGGGGCCCCTCCAGCACCTCCTCTTGACTCAGCCCTGCTCCCCCTCCTCCCAGAGAAGGGACGGAAGCCGGCACAGCGTCCCCCGGCCTCTCTGAGCAGCTCTGCAGGGCGACTGTGATTGCAGATCCGCGGGGCGGCCGAGAGCAGCCCCTTCCAGAGCCGGGTTCTGCAGGAAGGCGGTGGGCGGCTCTTCCTGCAGGTGTGCCGGGGCTCCCCCTCCGCCTCCTCTGGGACCAGCTCCCTCCAGCACCTGTGGGCTCCAGGGCCCCGCCTCCGAGTCCCACAGCTGTGCTGGACCTCAGGGAGGAGGCCGTGCCCGCATGGAGCCCACAGATCCAGGGCCTCCCGCGTCGCAAAGGAGATTAAGATCGAAAAGGGAAAGGCCGGGGACCGGGCGGGCGCCTGCCGGGACGTCCTCCCTTAGAGTGCAGTCCAGGCCCGGCGGCGGGGCGGTCAGCCGGGCCCCGGCCTCCCCTCGGTGTCCCGCCCGCCTCGGCCAGAGCCCTCGCGGCACGCCTGCCTCTCCGAGTTCCTTACGAGGGTTGCGGGGGTGCTCCAGGCTCCCTACACTCGCCGTCTCGGGTGGGGCTGCCTTTCTGTGGGGCTCAACCACGCCCCTCCCCCGTGCCCCCAGCTGAGGCTGAACAGGCAGGCGAACCGGCTAAGCCCTCGTGAACAAATTACTCAGCCTTGCCGGTAATTACAGGCTTCCTGCTGCGCCTGCTCTGCCACGGTTGCCTGCCGCTGCCCCCAGCTGGCAGGCTCCCGTCCCCCAGGTCGGCGGGCGGGCACTGCCACCTCCCTGCGGCTCCCCGGAGGGGAGGGGAGGGGGTGTGGTGCTGATGCTGGGCCCGGTGGGGTCAGGAGCCCAGGAGGGCACTGCCGAGGACAGCCCCAGCCAGGAGGGTGGTCTCCGCGTGGGGGCCAAGCTGGGACGGCGTCCTCGTGGGCGCCCCCTAGCGGGGACGCAAGATCCACCCAGCAGCTCACTTTCCTTGCGGAGCCCCCTGAGCACGGAAGCAAGCGTTTACGCGGTGAGGGTCGGGCCCGTACGGGCAGGGCAGAGGCTCAGAGGGTGGGGGCCCGGGTGGGCAGGCGGGTGCTGGGACCACCCTCAGGGCAGCCAGACGGCCCTGGGCCGGAAGAGGACGTTCTGGAAGGCCAGCCCCGGCCACTATCCCAGGAGGCCGGTAAGGACGGGGGCGGGGGCTTTCTCCACGGCAGAGTCAGTGGTGGCTGCCACCATGGGGCTGGGCACGTAGTTGAAGGGGGGGACGCGGGCGGAGCGGCTGGGGGAGCCGTGTCGGCTGGCGGGGACGAAGGGGCCGGGAGCGGGCGCCTTGGCGGGGCCCGGCCCGTCCACGTCGCTGCCGAGGAGGAGGGAGGGGGGGCCGCCGGTCGTGGCCTGTGGGGTCGCCCAGCTCTCCAGGCTCGGGGACGTGCTCGAGTTGGTCTTGGCAGCCGCGAAGTCCTCGGTCTGGACCACGGCGTCGCTGGTCTTGCGCTGCGGAGGGCCTGTGGGGCCGTCCTCGGGTGAGGAGCCCAGCAGGGGCAGGGCGCGGGGGGGCAGCGTGCTCCGCAGGATGTGCGGGACGTCCTCGTCCCGGATGCGACGCCACGTGGTGCCCGGAGCGGCCTCCCCGGTGCTGCTGCGGGGCGCGTTGTCCGCCACAGGCCCAGGGGCGGGGGCGTCGGGCCCGCGGGCCACACTGATGTGAGGCAGGGAGGCATAGCGCTTGACCGTCTCGGGCCGGGCGGCCGGCGTGCGGACGGGCAGGCGAGACGGGCTCTCAGAGCTGGTGCGCCGGGGCGGCCGCTCGGCCGGGCCGGGCCGGGCCGTGGCGGGCCGCTGGGGGGCCGGAGCCTGCCGGGGGGCCGCCCGCAGCTCATCACAGCGCGAGGAGCATAGGAAGACGGCGGGTAGCGCGGGCCGGCCACGGCGGGGCAGGCCGGCCTGGGTAGCCGGGGTGGCGGCCTCGGCGTCGGACAGTTCGGTGCGTCGGCGGCGCAGCAGGCCCGGCGACTCCTTGATGAAGGTCAGCTGCCGCCGGAAACCGGAGCGGTCGGAGGCCTCGCTGCCGCTGGAGCGGGCGGAGGCCACACGCACCAGCCCTGGGCGGCCCCCTCGGGCCCTTGGACCTGGCTCCGGGGCAGCCCTGGCCAGGGGTGGAGGCCCCCGCCTGGT
This sequence comes from Kogia breviceps, assembly GCF_026419965.1. NCBI lineage: Eukaryota > Metazoa > Chordata > Mammalia > Artiodactyla > Physeteridae > Kogia > Kogia breviceps. Next base: position 181,788,253 of record NC_081313.1, read on the forward strand.
GGGCCTCTGCATGAAGGGGATCCGCACGGGCGACTTCTGTGTCTTGTGCTGCTTGGCCAGCAGCGCCCGGGCGGGAGTCTTGGTTGTGGGGGAGGCCCCGGGGCCGGGCAGGGGTCCTGCAGCCTGGGCGGCTGGGGGTGACCTCCTCGGCAGAGGCTGGGAGGCCGGGGAGGTCTGGGAGGAGCTCGACGAGGGGGTCTTGGCGAGGCGGGCGGGTGGCGTGGCACTCCTCTGAGGGGGGCTCAGCGCCGCCAGCTCCGAGATCTTGCCGGGTCGGTGCAGGCTTCGAGACCGCTGCTGCCCGGGGCCGGGGGTTTTGGCGGGGGCTGTTGGCTGCACTGGGCTTGGGGCTCCCGTCTTTCTCGGCACATTGCGGGGCCCAGGGGCACCTTTGGGCTGGGCCCGGGTGGCCGGGCTGGGCATGTAGATCACCGTCCGTCCCCGGAGCACGGCTGGCACCCCGGGCGCGGCCTTCTGATTGCCACGTGGCTTCTCCAGGCCGCCGCTGCGCTGGGCCAGAGCCCTGTCCTGTTTCTCTGGCCGCGTGGCACTGCCTGCTTGGCCCTCTGCCCTTGGCCGTCGCCCCTTCCTCTGCAGGGGAGGCTGCAGGGTGGAGCCCACCGACCGCCCCGAGGCGAAGGACAGGACGGAGTCGGACTCAGAGGAGGCCTCGCGGGTGGCCTCCGCCGCCGCCTGGTGTAGCCACGTGACGATGGAGTTGGCCCCCTCCTGGATGGCGCGCCACTCCACGCTGTCCAGGTCTGAGGCGTGGTCCGAGCCCGGTGCCTCCTCGCTGTGCTCCCGGGGCCCCTCTGCTGGCCTCTTCTGCTGCGCCGCTCTGGACGGGCGGCACCCTGGGCCAGACACCTGGGGCCGGCGCCTGGGCACAGCTGAGCCAGTGCAGCGCCGGAGCAGCTCTGCCTCGGCCCGCGGGCGTGGGGCGCCGTTGCGCCTGCCCCCAGGGCCCGGGTCCTTGGTGACCCCCGGCTCACGGGCTCGGGGCCGGCTGGCTGCGCGCTCAAAGGGCTCAGGCTCGCTCAGGGAGCTGGCGGAGGAGCTCAGGGAGTAGCATGGTGGTGTCTCATCAGCGATGAGGCTGGGCTGGGCCCGGTCCGGCGGCGCGACCTTGGGCGCAGCAACCTTGGGCGGCACGACCTTGGGCACGGCCTGCACCTCCTTCCTGCCACCAGCAGGGGACTCCCTCTTCACCGCGCGGGGGATCGCAGATGCCCGCCGCGGGGGTGCCACTGCCGCTGCTGCAGACGGCTCCTCGTCTGAGTCGTTGCCGTAGAAGCAGTACACGGCCTCCTCGGTGGGCGTCGTGAGGCACAGAGACTGCAGGGCCCCGTCCCCACGTGCCCGGCCCGGGTGGGAGCTGTCCCTGTCCCTGCAGGCACTCTGGGGCCGGCAGAGGGGCAGCTCCAGCCTTGTGCGGCTCCTGCCAGCCCCCCGGGGCTGCTCTGTGCTCCGGCCCGTGCCCCCCGCCCTGTGCCGGTGCCCAGCGGGCAGCCTGGTGGGTGCGGCACGGCCCGCAGCCTTCTGCCCCTGCGCAGGCCCGCCATCCCTGGGGGGTCCCTGCAGCGTCTCCTCACTGAGGGAGGTGGCGCTGGAGAAGGTGGCCGGCGTGCCCTCGGCCGAGTCGGTGCAGGACTCGTCCTCCCGTGCCGGGGCGGGCACCAGCATGTAGACGGGCACGGGCAGGGCGCGGCGGCCAGGCACCAGCGCCGAGGCCACCTTGCGGAGCCGGGCGGGCACGGCCCCGGCCCCACCCAGGCGCTCGCACAGCAGCTCCAGGTCCCGGTCGGTGGATGTCGGCCCTTCGAGGCGGCCGCCGGCTTCGTCCCGCCGGCGGTGCCCGGGGCCCGCACCTCCCCCACTGCCGCGCTCGGGGCAGGCCGGGGGCAGCAGCCGCAGCTCCACGTCCTTCTGCACGTACAGCTCGTGCAGGGCCAGCGCGCTCAGGCTGGAAGCACAGGAGAAGTTCTCGTCGGGCTTCTCCACGGTGAAGCGCACGCTGCCCGCGTCCAGCTCGGACGGCAGCCGGCAGCGCTCCCGGCGGTCGGCGATGTCCAGGAAGCGCTTCACGTAGCTCTCCCACTGCAGGCTGAACTGGGTGACCTCACGCTCGCCCGGCGGCGCGGGGGCCGGCGGGGGCGTCTTGCTGCGGCTCGGGGGCATGGTCTGACCGGGGCTGTCGGGCAGCTCGCTGGGGCTGACTGTACCGCTGCCCAGCCCGCTGCACGGGTCGCTGGCGACGGAGCTGGCGATGGATGGGCTCTCGAAGCTGCCCAGCGAGCTGACCGAGCTGCAGCGGCTCAGCACCAGCGGCGTCTCCTGCACGCAGTTCTCGGACGAGCTGGACGGTGTGGCGTCCTCCACCCCCAGGCCCCGGCCCCGCTGAGGCACCGGGATGGCCATGGGCAGGGAGGCGGCCCCCGGCCCCTGCCAGGCCTCGCTGGGGCCGGCCTCCTCCAGCCCCTCCAGAGATGAGTCGCTGTCGTCCAGGTCCCCGGCCTCACTGGGCCCTGGGCGGCCGGCCGAGGACAGCGAGGACAGGGAGCTGCAGCGGGACAGGCAGAGGGGCGCCTTCTCCGCCGCCAGCTTCTCGGGCACCTTGCTCAGGTCCTCTGCGGGCAGCCAGGCCTGTTTCCGGGCCCTGGGGGCCAGGGACCCTGCGCCCGCTCTGGCGGTGCCCTCGAGCAGCGGCACATGCTGGTAGGTGGGCGACAGCTTGATGGTGCACACGCGGGCATCTGTGGCCACGGCGTCCCGGGCCTTGGGCTCTACCTGGCCGCCGGGCAGGTTGAGGTCAAGCCGGCTGGGCCGCGCCTGGCCGCACAGGGGCCCCTCGCAGTGCTCGGCCAATGCGGCCAGCAGGCAGGGCCGCGAGTGCTCGCGGGGACAGTGCCCGTCGCTGATGCTGCCGCTGTTAAGACTGTCATTAGAGAGGCTGGCGTGGGCCGCCTTGAGCCTCAGCAGCGGGTGAGCCCGGCCGCCGGCCTCTCGCCGCCCCGCCTCGGGCCCCCGGCAAGGGGAGCAGGATTGCGCGCGGCCCTCCCGCGGGGCCTCCTGCCCGGGATCCCCAGAGCTGAGGCTGAAGCTGTCGTCGGACGAGGTGTGCAGGGCCGAGATGTCCTCCACAAGCCGGTCGATGCGTGCCACTGCCAGTGCCAGCTTGGCCTTGGCCCTGGCTGCCACAGCTGCCTCCCCGCCGGCCTCCTTCTCGGACTCCAGGCCGCCCCGGCGGGCGGGCGGGGCGCGGGCCAGCGCCTGGCCCTGCAGGAAGGGGCTGCCCAGGAAGAGGGGCAGCACGGCGGGGCTGGCGGGCTCGGCGGTGGCGGCCCCAGCGGTGGCCAGGGAGGGTGCGTCGTCGTCATCGAAGCAGCCCGAGTCGGAAGCGTAGTCCCGGGCCAGGCCGTCCAGGTGGCGCAGGGGCGGCAGGGGCTTCTTGGAGGCGGCCTCGGCCTCGGGCAGGCCCTGCTTCTCCAGGTGGTCGAGCGCCTGCGCCAGGTGCCGCGCGTCCAGCGCGGCCTCCAGCGCCCGCTGCTTGCGCACGTACAGGCTGGGCGCGCAGGCGCCGGGCGAGACGGCGGTGGCTGCCGCCTGGTACTTGGCAGGCCGGTGGGCCAGCAGGTTGCGCAGGGCGGCGGCGCTGCCCATGGCGATCATCTTGTGCTTGGAGTGCACCAGGTTGCGCAGCATGCCCACGGCGCCCAGGTCCCACAGCAGCTCCTGGTCGCCGGCGCTGCGGGCCGACAGGTTCCAGAGCGTGCCGCACGCGTTGCTCACGATGGTCAGGCTGTGCGACGTCAGGTGCTGCAGCAGCGTCTGCAGGCAGTTGTGGTCCCGCAGCACCTGCCTGCGGGGGCCCGAGGGGATAGGGGGGCGGGAGGGGTGCGTCAGGCCCCCCGCCCAGCCTGGACCCCAGCACCCCCTCCCCCGGCCGCCCGCCTACCAGCAGGACCGTGTCCACGTGGGGCAAGTCAAAACAGAAGGTGCCCAGGTAACTTTGCATTTCAAAGGAAGGGATACATTTTTAGTAAAAGCATATCTCACATATTGAATGTGCTGTACTTGTGTGAAAGCTTTCATTTATTAATGTCAACAAACTATTTAAGAAACAATACTAATGTGTTAATGTTATTATTTAAAATGAAATTTCATTAAAACCATCTCATTTTACTTCTTTAATTTTTATTTTACATTGGACTACAGCTGATTTACAGTGTTGTGTTACTTTCAGGTGTATAGCTAAGTGATTCAGTTATACATATACATATATCCGTTCTTTTTCATATTCTTTTCCCATTTAGGTTATTACAGACTATTGATTGGAGTTCCCTGTGCTACAGTAGGTCCTGTTGATTACCTATTTTATGTATAGTAGTGTATATAGTATACCTCATTTTAGGGCACCTGAATCTTGTGATATTTGGGATATACTAAAGACAGGTTTCTGTTTGCTTTTAAAAATAACTAAGTATTGTTTCTTAATTATTGGCATTACTAGTAAGTAAAAGTTTTATTTTACATGGTAAGATCTTTTTTTTTTTTTTTTTTTTTTGCGTTATGTGGGCTTCTCACTGCTGTGGCCTCTCCTGTTGCGGAGCGCAGGCTCCGGACATGCAGGCCCAGCGGCCATGGCTCACGGGCCCAGCCGCTCTGCGGCATGTGGGACCTTCCCGGACTGGGGCACAAATCCGTATCCCCTGCATCAGAAGGCGGAGTCTCAACCACTGCGCCACCAGGGAAGCTCACATGGTAAGATCCTTAGCGCAAGTATCTCCCATGCAACATTCGGAAATATATTAAAGATAGTATTTTTAAAAGAAAACAAAAATCTAAGTATTGTTTGTTAATTATTAGCATTATTAGTAAATTAATGTTTCTTTTTTTTTTTTTTTTTTTTTTTTTTTTTCCCGGTACGCGGGCCTCTCACTGTTGTGGCCTCTCCCGTTGCGGAGCACACGCTCCGGAAGCACAGGCTCAGCGGCCAGAGCTCACGGGCCCAGCCGCTCCGCGGCATGTGGGATCTTCCCGGACCGGGGCACGAACCCGTGTCCCCTGCATCGGCAGGTGGACTCTCAACCACTGCGCCACCAGGGGAGCCCTGGGATATGCTTTTTAAAAGTTATGTGTTTTCATACATCTGAAGCATTATTTATTAGTAGTATTAACAAATAATTTTATTTATTTTAATAAAGAACACATTTTTTCTTTCTTTTCTGCGGTACGTGATCCTCACCGCTGTGGCCTCTCCTACGTTGCGGAGCACAGGCTCAGCGGCCACGGCTCACGGGCCCAGCCGCTCCATGACATGCGGGATCCGCCCAGACCGGGGCACGAACCCACGTGCCCTGCATCGGCAGGCTGACTCTCAACCACTGCGCCACCAGGGAAGCTCACGTGGTAAGATCTTTAGCACAAGTATCTCCCGTGCAACATTCGGGAATATACTAAAGATAGTATTTTTTAAAAGAAAACAAAAATCTAAGCATTGTTTGTTAATTATTAGCATTATTAGTAAATTAATGTTTTATTTTAATTGATAAAGTATTTACCACAAGCATTTCCCATGCACTATTTAGGATATGCTTTTTATTTATTTATTATTTATTTATTTATTTATTTATTTTTGCGGTACGCGGGCCTCTCACTGTTGTGGCCTCCCGCGTTGCGGAGCACGGGCTCCGGACACGCAGGCTCAGCGGCCATGGCTCACGGGCCCAGCCGCTCGGCGGCATGTGGGATTTTCCCAGACCGGGGCACAAACCCGTGTGCCCTGCACTGGCAGGTGGACTCTCAACCACTGCGCCACCAGGGGAGCCCTGGGATATGCTTTTTAAAAGTTATGTGTTTTCATACATCTGAAGCATTATTTATTAGTATTAACAAATAATTTTATTTATTTTAATAAGGAACATTTTTTATTTCTTTTTTTTTTTTTTGCAGTACACGGCCTCTCACTGCTGTGGCCTCTCCCGCCGCGGGGCACCAGCTCCGGACGTGTAGGCCCAGCGGCCATAGCTCACGGTCCCAGCCGCTCCGCGGCATGTGGGATCCTCCCGGACCCAGGCACGAACCCGCGTCCCCTGCATCGGCAGGCGGGCTCTCAACTACTGCGCCACCAGGGAAGCTCATATGGTAAGATCTTTAGCACAAGTATCTCCCGTGCAATATTCGGGAATATACTAAAGATAGTATTTTTAAAAGAAAAATCTAAATATTGTTTGTTAATTATTAGCATTATTAGTAAATTAATGTTTTATTTTAATTGATAAAGTATTTAGCACAAGCATTTCTCCTGCATTATTTAGGATATGCTTTTTATTTTTTTTAAATTTTTTAAAATCATTTTTTATTTATTTATTTATTTTTGCGATACGCAGGCCTCTCAGTGTTGTGGCCTCCCGCGTTGCGGAGCACGGGCTCCAGACACGCAGGATCAGCAGCCATGGCTCACGGGCCCAGCCGCTCCATGACATGCGGGATCCTCCTGGACCGGGGCACGAACCCACGTCCCCTGCATCGGCAGGCTGACTCTCAACCACTGCGCCACCAGGGAAGCTCACGTGGTAAGATCTTTAGCACAAGTATCTCCCGTGCAACATTCGGGAATATACTAAAGATAGTATTTTTTAAAAGAAAACAAAAATCTAAGCATTGTTTGTTAATTATTAGCATTATTAGTAAATTAATGTTGTATTTTAATTGATAAAGTATTTAGCACAAGCATTTCCCATGCACTATTTAGGATATGCTTTTTATTTTTTTATTATTTTATTATTATTTATTTATTTATTTATTTTTGCGGTACGCCGTCCTCTCACTGTTGTGGCCTCCCGCGTTGCGGAGCACGGGCTCCGGACACGCAGGCTCAGCGGCCATGGCTCACGGGCCCGGCCGCTCCGCGGCATGTGGGACCTTCCCGGACAAGGGCACAAACCCGTGTGCCCTGCACTGGCAGGCGGACTCTCAACCACTGCGCCACCAGGGGAGCCCTGGGATATGCTTTTTAAAAGTTATGTGTTTTCATACATCTAAAGCATTATTTATTAGTATTAACAAATAATTTTATAAGAACATTTTTTATTTCTTTCTTTTTTTTTTTTTTTTTTTGCGGTACGCGGCCTCTCACTGCTCTGCCCTCTCCCGCTGCGGGGCACCGGCTCCGGACGTGTAGGCCCAGCGGCCATGGCTCACGGGCGCGGCATGTGGGATGTTCCCGGATCGGAGCACAAACCTGTATCCCCTGCATCGGCAGGCGGACTCTCAACCACTGCGCCACCAGGGAAGCTCACATGGTAAGATCTTTAGCACAAATATCTCCCATGCAACATTTGGGAATATACTAAAGATAGTATTTTTAAAAGAAAACAAAAATCTAAGTATTGTTTGTTAATTATTAGTAAATTAATGTTTTATTTTAATTGATAAAGTGTTTAGCACAAGCATTTCCCATGCAGTATTTAGGATATGCTTTTTAAAAGTTATGTGTTTTCATACATCTGAAGCATTATTTATTAGTAGTATTAACAAATAATTTTATTTATTTTAATAAAGAACACATTTTTTCTTTCCTTTTTGCGGTACGTGACCCTCACCGATGTGGCCTCTCCTACGTTGCGGAGCACAGGCTCAGCGGCCACGGCTCACGGGCCCAGCCGCTCCATGACATGCGGGATCCGCCCAGACCGGGGCACGAACCCACGTGCCCTGCATCGGCAGGCTGACTCTCAACCACTGCGCCACCAGGGAAGCTCACGTGGTAAGATCTTTAGCACAAGTATCTCCCGTGCAACATTCGGGAATATACTAAAGATAGTATTTTTTAAAAGAAAACAAAAATCTAAGCATTGTTTGTTAATTATTAGCATTATTAGTAAATTAATGTTTTATTTTAATTGATAAAGTGTTTAGCACAAGCATTTCCCATGCAGTATTTAGGATATGCTTTTTAAAAGTTATGTGTTTTCATACATCTGAAGCATTATTTATTAGTAGTATTAACAAATAATTTTATTTATTTTAATAAAGAACACATTTTTTCTTTCTTTTTTGCGGTACATGACCCTCACCGCTGTGGCCTCTCCTACGTTGCGGAGCACAGGCTCAGCGGCCATGGCTCACGGGCCCAGCCGCTCCATGACATGCGGGATCCTCCTGGACCGGGGCACGAACCCACGTCCCCTGCATCGGCAGGCTGACTCTCAACCACTGCGCCACCAGGGAAGCTCACGTGGTAAGATCTTTAGCACAAGTATCTCCCGTGCAACATTCGGGAATATACTAAAGATAGTATTTTTTAAAAGAAAACAAAAATCTAAGCATTGTTTGTTAATTATTAGCATTATTAGTAAATTAATGTTGTATTTTAACTGATAAACTATTTAGCACAAGCATTTCCCATGCACTATTTAGGATATGCTTTTTAAAAGTTATGTGTTTTCATACATCTGAAGCATTATTTATTAGTAGTATTAACAAATAATTTTATTTATTTTAATAAAGAACACATTTTTTCTTTCTTTTTTGCGGTACGTGACCCTCACCGCTGTGGCCTCTCCTACGTTGCGGAGCACAGGCTCAGCGGCCGCGGCTCACGGGCCCAGCCGCTCCATGACATGTGGGATCCGCCCAGACCGGGGCACGAACCCACGTCCCCTGCATCGACAGGCCGACTCTCAACCACTGCGCCACCACGGAAGCTCACATGGTAAGATCTTTAGCACAAGTATCTCCCATGCAACATTCGGGAATATACTAAAGATAGTATTTTTTAAAAGAAAACAAAAATCTAAGTATTGTTTGTTAATTGTTAGCATTATTAGTAAATTAATGTTTTATTTTAATTGATAATGTATTTAGCACAAGCATTTCCCATGCACTATTTAGGATATGCTTTTTATTTTTTTATTATTTATTTATTTATTTATTTATTTATTTATTTATTTATTTATTTATTTTTGCGATACGCGGGCCTCTCACTGTTCTGGCCTCCCGCGTTGCGGAGCACGGGCTCCGGACACGCAGGCTCAGTGGCCATGGCTCACGGGCCCAGCCGCTCCGCAGCATGTGGGACCTTCCCGGACCGGGGCACAAACCCGTGTGCCCTGCACTGACAGGTGGACTCTCAACCACTGCGCCACCAGGGGAGCCCTGGGATATGCTTTTTATTTTTTTTTATTTTTTATTTTTTTTATTTATTTTATTTTATTTTTTTTTTGCTGTATGCGGGCCTCTCACTGTTGTGGCCTCTCCCGTTGCGGAGCACAGGCTCCGGACGCGCAGGCCCAGCGGCCATGGCTCACGGGCTTAGTTGCTCCGCGGCATGTGGGATCTTCCCGGACCAGGGCACGAACCCGTGTCTCCTGCATCGGCAGGCGGATTCTCAACCACTGCGCCACCAGGGAAGCCCGAGGGATATGCTTTTTAAAAGTTATGTGTTTTCATACATCTAAAGCATTATTTATTAGTATTAACAAATAATTTTATTTATTTTAATAAAGTATCAAGTATCTCCCGTGCAACATTCGGGAATATACTAAAGATAGTATTTTTTAAAAGAAAACAAAAATCTAAGCATTGTTTGTTAATTATTAGCATTATTAGTAAATTAATGTTTTATTTTAATTGATAAAGTATTTAGCACAAGCATTTCCCATGCACTATTTAGGATATGCTTTTTATTTTTTTATTATTTATTTATTTATTTTTGCGGTACGCGGGCCTCTCACTGTTGTGGCCTCCCGCGTTGCGGAGCATGGGCTCCGGACACGCAGGCTCAGTGGCCATGGCTCACGGGCCCAGCCGCTCCGCGGCATGTGGGACCTTCCCGGACCGGGGCACAAACCCGTGTGCCCTGCACTGACAGGCGGACTCTCAACCACTGCGCCACCAGGGGAGCCCTGGGATATGCTTTTTAAAAGTTATGTGTTTTCATACATCTAAAGCATTATTTATTAGTATTAACAAATAATTTTATTTATTTTAATAAAGTATCAAGTATCTCCCGTGCAACATTCGGGAATATACTAAAGATAGTATTTTTTAAAAGAAAACAAAAATCTAAGCATTGTTTGTTAATTATTAGCATTATTAGTAAATTAATGTTTTATTTTAATTGATAAAGTATTTAGCACAAGCATTTCCCATGCACTATTTAAGATATGCTTTTTATTTTTTTATTATTTATTTATTTATTTATTTATTTATTTATTTATTTATTTATTTATTTATTTTTGCGATACGCGGGCCTCTCACTGTTGTGGCCTCCCGCGTTGCGGAGCACGGGCTCCGGACACGCAGGCTCACTGGCCATGGCTCACGGGCCCAGCCGCTCCGCGGCATGTGGGACCTTCCCGGACCGGGGCACAAACCCGTGTGCCCTGCACTGGCAGGCGGACTCTCAACCACTGCGCCACCAGGGGAGCTCTGGGATATGCTTTTTAAAAGTTATGTGTTTTCATACATCTGAAGCATTATTTATTAGTATTAAATAATTTTATTTATTTTAATAAGGAACATTTTTTATTTCTTTTTTTTTTTTTTTGCAGTACGCGGCCTCTCACTGCTGTGGGCTCTCCCGCCGCGGGGCACCAGCTCCGGACGTGTAGGCCCAGCGGCCATAGCTCACGGTCCCAGCCGCTCCGCGGCATGTGGGATCCTCCCGGACCCGGGGACGAACCCGCGTCCCCTGCATCGGCAGGCGGGCTCTCAACCACTGCGCCACCAGGGAAGCTCATATGGTAAGATCTTTAGCACAACTATCTCCCGTGCAATATTCGGGAATATACTAAAGATAGTATTTTTAAAAGAAAAATCTAAATATTGTTTGTTAATTATTAGCATTATTAGTAAATTAATGTTTTATTTTAATTGATAAAGTATTTAGCACAAGCATTTCTCCTGCGTTATTTAGGATATGCTTTATATTTTTTTTAAATTTTTTAAATTTATTTTTTATTTATTTATTTAATTTTGCGGTACGCAGGCCTCTCAGTGTTGTGGACTCCCGCGTTGCGGAGCACGGGCTCCGGACGCGCAGGATAAGCAGCCATGGCTCACGGGCCCAGCCGCTCCATGACATGCGGGATCCTCCTGGACCGGGGCACGAACCCACGTCCCCTGCATCGGCAGGCTGACTCTCAACCACTGCGCCACCAGGGAAGCTCACGTGGTAAGATCTTTAGCACAAGTATCTCCCGTGCAACATTCGGGAATATACTGAAGACAGTATTTTTTAAAAGAAAACAAAAATCTAAGTATTGTTTGTTAATTGTTAGCATTATTAGTAAATTAATGTTTTATTTTAATTGATAAAGTATTTAGCACAAGCATTTCCCATGCACTATTTAGGATATGCTTTTTATTTTTTTATTATTTATTTATTTATTTATTTATTTATTTATTTATTTATTTTTGCGATACGCGGGCCTCTCACTGTTGTGGCCTCCCGCGTTGCGGAGCACGGGCTCCGGACACGCAGGCTCAGTGGCCATGGCTCACGGGCCCAGCCGCTCCGCGGCATGTGTGACCTTCCCGGACCGGGGCACAAACCCGTGTGCCCTGCACTGACAGGCGGACTCTCAACCACTGCGCCACCAGGGGAGCCCTGGGATATGCTTTTTAAAAGTTATGTGTTTTCATACATCTAAAGCATTATTTATTAGTATTAACAAATAATTTTATTTATTTTAATAAAGTATCAAGTATCTCCCGTGCAACATTCGGGAATATACTAAAGATAGTATTTTTTAAAAGAAAACAAAAATCTAAGCATTGTTTGTTAATTATTAGCATTATTAGTAAATTAATGTTTTATTTTAATTGATAAAGTATTTAGCACAAGCATTTCCCATGCACTATTTAGGATATGCTTTTTATTTTTTTATTATTTATTTATTTATTTTTGCGGTACGCGGGCCTCTCACTGTTGTGGCCTCCCGCGTTGCAGAGCATGGGCTCCGGACACGCAGGCTCAGTGGCCATGGCTCACGGGCCCAGCCGCTCCGCGGCATGTGGGACCTTCCCGGACCGGGGCACAAACCCGTGTGCCCTGCACTGACAGGCGGACTCTCAACCACTGCGCCACCAGGGGAGCCCTGGGATATGCTTTTTAAAAGTTATGTGTTTTCATACATCTAAAGCATTATTTATTAGTATTAACAAATAATTTTATTTATTTTAATAAAGAACATTTTTTATTTCTTTTTTTTCTTTTTTTTGCGGTACGCAGCCTCTCACTGCTCTGCCCTCTCCCGCTGCGGGGCACCGGCTCCGGACGTGTAGGCCCAGCGGCCATGGCTCACGGGCGCGGCATGTGGGATGTTTCCGGATCGGAGCACAAACCCGTATCCCCTGCATCGGCAGGCGGACTCTCAACCACTGCGCCACCAGGGAAGCTCACATGGTAAGATCTTTAGCACAAATATCTCCCATGCAACATTTGGGAATATACTAAAGATAGTATTTTTAAAAGAAAACAAAAATCTAAGTATTGTTTGTTAATTATTAGTAAATTAATGTTTTATTTTAGTTGATAAAGTATTTAGCACAAGCATTTCCCATGCAGTATTTAGGATATGCTTTTTAAAAGTTATGTGTTTTCATACATCTGAAGCATTATTTATTAGTAGTATTAACAAATAATTTTATTTATTTTAATAAAGAACACATTTTTTCTTTCTTTTTTGCGGTACGTGATCCTCACCGCTGTGGCCTCTCCTACGTTGCGGAGCACAGGCTCAGCGGCCACGGCTCACGGGCCCAGCCGCTCCATGACATGCGGGATCCGCCCAGACCGGGGCACGAAACCATGTCCCCTGCATCGGCAGGCTGACTCTCAACCACTGCGCCACCAGGGAAGCTCACGTGGTAAGATCTTTAGCACAAGTATCTCCCGTGCAATATTCGGGAATATACTGAAGATAGTATTTTTTAAAAGAAAACAAAAATCTAAGTATTGTTTGTTAATTATTAGCATTATTAGTAAATTAATGTTTTATTTTAATTGATAAAGTATTTAGCACAAGCATTTCCTATGCACTATTTTGGATATGCTTTTTATTTTTTTATTATTTATTTATTTATTTATTTATTTTTGCGATACGCGGGCCTCTCACTGTTTTGGCCTCCCGCGTTGCGGAGCACGGGCTCCGGACACGCAGGCTCAGTGGCCATGGCTCACGGGCCCAGCCGCTCCGCGGCATGTGGGACCTTCCCGGACCGGGGCACAAACCCGTGTGCCCTGCACTGACAGGTGGACTCTCAACCACTGCGCCACCAGGGGATCCCTGGGATATGCTTTTTATTTTTTTTTTATTTTTTATTTTTTTATTTTTATTATTATTTTTTTTTTTTGCTGTATGCGGGCCTCTCACTGTTGTGGCCTCTCCCGTTGCGGAGCACAGGCTCCGGACGCGCAGGCCCAGCGGCCATGACTCACGGGCTTAGTTGCTCCGCGGCATGTGGGATCTTCCCGGACCAGGGCACGAACCCGTGTCTCCTGCATCGGCAGGCGGATTCTCAACCACTGCGCCACCAGGGGAGCCCTGGGATATGCTTTTTAAAAGTTATGTGTTTTCATACATCTAAAGCATTATTTATTAGTATTAACAAATAATTTTATTTATTTTAATAAAGTATCAAGTATCTCCCGTGCAACATTCGGGAATATACTAAAGATAGTATTTTTTAAAAGAAAACAAAAATCTAAGCATTGTTTGTTAATTATTAGCATTATTAGTAAATTAATGTTTTATTTTAATTGATAAAGTATTTAGCACAAGCATTTCCCATGCACTATTTAGGTTATGCTTTTTATTTTTTTATTATTTTATTATTTATTTATTTATTTATTTATTTATTTATTTATTTATTTATTTATTTTTGCGATACGCGGGCCTCTCACTGTTGTGGCCTCCCGCGTTGCGGAGCACGGGCTCCGGACACGCAGGCTCAGTGGCCATGGCTCACGGGCCCAGCCGCTCCGCGGCATGTGTGACCTTCCCGGACCGGGGCACAAACCCGTGTGCCCTGCACTGACAGGCGGACTCTCAACCACTGCGCCACCAGGGGAGCCCTGGGATATGCTTTTTAAAAGTTATGTGTTTTCATACATCTAAAGCATTATTTATTAGTATTAACAAATAATTTTATTTATTTTAATAAAGTATCAAGTATCTCCCGTTCAACATTCGGGAATATACTAAAGATAGTATTTTTTAAAAGAAAACAAAAATCTAAGCATTGTTTGTTAATTATTAGCATTATTAGTAAATTAATGTTTTATTTTTTTTTTTTTTTTTTTTTTTTTAATTTATTTATTTATTTATGGCTGTGTTGCGTCTTCGTTTCTGTGCGAGGGCTTTCCTCTAGTTGTGGCAAGCAGGGGCCACTCTTCATCGCGGTGCGCGGGCCTCTCACTATCGCGGCCTCTCTTGTTGCGGAGCACAGGCTCCAGACGCGCAGGCTCAGTAGTGTGGCTCACGGGCCTAATTGCTCCGCGGCATGTGGGATCTTCCCAGACCAGGGCTCGAACCCATGTCTTCTGCATTAGCAGGCAGATTCTCAACCACTGCGCCACCAGGGAAGCCCCTAATGTTTTATTTTAATTGATAAAGTATTTAGCACAAGCATTTCCCATGCACTATTTAGGATATGCTTTTTATTTTTTTATTATTTATTTATTTATTTTTGCGGTACGCGGGCCTCTCACTGTTGTGGCCTCCCGCGTTGCGGAGCATGGGCTCCGGACACGCAGGCTCAGTGGCCATGGCTCACGGGCCCAGCCGCTCCGCGGCATGTGGGACCTTCCCGGACCGGGGCACAAACCCGTGTGCCCTGCACTGACAGGCGGACTCTCAACCACTGCGCCACCAGGGGAGCCCTGGGATATGCTTTTTAAAAGTTATGTGTTTTCATACATCTAAAGCATTATTTATGAGTATTAACAAATAATTTTATTTATTTTAATAAAGTATCAAGTATCTCCCGTGCAACATTCGGGAATATACTAAAGATAGTATTTTTTAAAAGAAAACAAAAATCTAAGCATTGTTTGTTAATTATTAGCATTATTAGTAAATTAATGTTTTATTTTAATTGATAAAGTATTTAGCACAAGCATTTCCCATGCACTATTTAGGATATGCTTTTTATTTTTTTATTATTTTATTATTTGTTTATTTATTTATTTATTTATTTATTTATTTATTTTTGCGATACGCGGGCCTCTCACTGTTGTGGTCTCCCGCGTTGCGGAGCACGGGCTCTGGACACGCAGGCTCAGTGGCCATGGCTCACGGGCCCAGCCGCTCCGCGGCATCTGGGACCTTCCCGGACCGGGGCACAAACCCGTGTGCCCTGCACTGACAGGCGGACTCTCAACCACTGCGCCACCAGGGGAGCCCTGGGATATGCTTTTTAAAAGTTTTGTGTTTTCATACATCTAAAGCATTATTTATTAGTATTAACAAATAATTTTATTTATTTTAATAAAGAACATTTTTTATTTCTTTTTTTTCTTTTTTTTGCGGTACGCGGCCTCTCACTGCTCTGCCCTCTCCCGCTGCGGGGCAACGGCTCCGGACGTGTAGGCCCAGCGGCCACGGCTCACGGGCGCGGCATGTGGGATGTTTCCGGATCGGAGCACAAACCCGTATCCCCTGCATCGGCAGGTGGACTCTCAACCACTGCGCCACCAGGGAAGCTCACATGGTAAGATCTTTAGCAGAAATATCTCCCATGCAACATTTGGGAATATACTAAAGATAGTATTTTTAAAAGAAAACAAAAATCTAAGTATTGTTTGTTAATTATTACTAAATTAATGTTTTATTTTAGTTGATAAAGTATTTAGCACAAGCATTTCCCATGCAGTATTTAGGATATGCTTTTTAAAAGTTATGTGTTTTCATACATCTGAAGCATTATTTATTAGTAGTATTAACAAATAATTTTATTTATTTTAATAAAGAACACATTTTTTCTTTCTTTTTTGCGGTACGTGATCCTCACCGCTGTGGCCTCTCCTACGTTGCGGAGCACAGGCTCAGCGGCCACGGCACACGGGCCTAGCCGCTCCATGACATGCGGGATCCGCCCAGACCGGGGCACGAAACCATGTCCCCTGCATCGGCAGGCTGACTCTCAACCACTGCGCCACCAGGGAAGCTCACGTGGTAAGATCTTTAGCACAAGTATCTCCCGTGCAACATTCGGGAATATACTGAAGATAGTATTTTTTAAAAGAAAACAAAAATCTAAGTATTGTTTGTTAATTATTAGCATTATTAGTAAATTAATGTTTTATTTTAATTGATAAAGTATTTAGCACAAGCATTTCCTATGCACTATTTTGGATATGCTTTTTATTTTTTTATTATTTATTTATTTATTTATTTATTTTTGCGATACGCGGGCCTCTCACTGTTTTGGCCTCCCGCGTTGCGGAGCACGGGCTCCGGACACGCAGGCTCAGTGGCCATGGCTCACGGGCCCAGCCGCTCCGCGGCATGTGGGACCTTCCCGGACCGGGGCACAAACCCGTGTGCCCTGCACTGACAGGCGGACTCTCAACCACTGCGCCACCAGGGGAGCCCTGGGATATGCTTTTTAAAAGTTTTGTGTTTTCATACATCTAAAGCATTATTTATTAGTATTAACAAATAATTTTATTTATTTTAATAAAGAACATTTTTTATTTCTTTTTTTTCTTTTTTTTGCGGTACGCGGCCTCTCACTGCTCTGCCCTCTCCCGCTGCGGGGCACCGGCTCCGGACGTGTAGGCCCAGCGGCCATGGCTCACGGGCGCGGCATGTGGGATGTTCCCGGATCGGAGCACAAACCTGTATCCCCTGCATCGGCAGGCGGACTCTCAACCACTGCGCCACCAGGGAAGCTCACATGGTAAGATCTTTAGCACAAATATCTCCCATGCAACATTTGGGAATATACTAAAGATAGTATTTTTAAAAGAAAACAAAAATCTAAGTATTGTTTGTTAATTATTAGTAAATTAATGTTTTATTTTAATTGATAAAGTGTTTAGCACAAGCATTTCCCATGCAGTATTTAGGATATGCTTTTTAAAAGTTATGTGTTTTCATACATCTGAAGCATTATTTATTAGTAGTATTAACAAATAATTTTATTTATTTTAATAAAGAACACATTTTTTCTTTCCTTTTTGCGGTACGTGACCCTCACCGCTGTGGCCTCTCCTACGTTGCGGAGCACAGGCTCAGCGGCCACGGCTCACGGGCCCAGCCGCTCCATGACATGCGGGATCCGCCCAGACCGGGGCACGAACCCACGTGCCCTGCATCGGCAGGCTGACTCTCAACCACTGCGCCACCAGGGAAGCTCACGTGGTAAGATCTTTAGCACAAGTATCTCCCGTGCAACATTCGGGAATATACTAAAGATAGTATTTTTTAAAAGAAAACAAAAATCTAAGCATTGTTTGTTAATTATTAGCATTATTAGTAAATTAATGTTTTATTTTAATTGATAAAGTATTTACCACAAGCATTTCCCATGCACTATTTAGGATATGCTTTTTATTTATTTATTATTTATTTATTTATGTATTTATTTTTGCGGTACGCGGGCCTCTCACTGTTGTGGCCTCCCGCGTTGCGGAGCACGGGCTCCGGACACGCAGGCTCAGCGGCCATGGCTCACGGGCCCAGCCGCTCGGCGGCATGTGGGATTTTCCCAGACCGGGGCACAAACCCGTGTGCCCTGCACTGGCAGGTGGACTCTCAACCACTGCGCCACCAGGGGAGCCCTGGGATATGCTTTTTAAAAGTTATGTGTTTTCATACATCTGAAGCATTATTTATTAGTATTAACAAATAATTTTATTTATTTTAATAAGGAACATTTTTTATTTCTTTTTTTTTTTTTTGCAGTACACGGCCTCTCACTGCTGTGGCCTCTCCCGCCGCGGGGCACCAGCTCCGGACGTGTAGGCCCAGCGGCCATAGCTCACGGTCCCAGCCTCTCCGCGGCATGTGGGATCCTCCCGGACCCAGGCACGAACCCGCGTCCCCTGCATCGGCAGGCGGGCTCTCAACTACTGCGCCACCAGGGAAGCTCATATGGTAAGATCTTTAGCACAAGTATCTCCCGTGCAATATTCGGGAATATACTAAAGATAGTATTTTTAAAAGAAAAATCTAAATATTGTTTGTTAATTATTAGCATTATTAGTAAATTAATGTTTTATTTTAATTGATAAAGTATTTAGCACAAGCATTTCTCCTGCATTATTTAGGATATGCTTTTTATTTTTTTTAAATTTTTTAAAATCATTTTTTATTTATTTATTTATTTTTGCAATACGCAGGCCTCTCAGTGTTGTGGCCTCCCGCGTTGCGGAGCACGGGCTCCAGACACGCAGGATCAGCAGCCATGGCTCACGGGCCCAGCCGCTCCATGACATGCGGGATCCTCCTGGACCGGGGCACGAACCCACGTCCCCTGCATCGGCAGGCTGACTCTCAACCACTGCGCCACCAGGGAAGCTCACGTGGTAAGATCTTTAGCACAAGTATCTCCCGTGCAACATTCGGGAATATACTAAAGATAGTATTTTTTAAAAGAAAACAAAAATCTAAGCATTGTTTGTTAATTATTAGCATTATTAGTAAATTAATGTTGTATTTTAATTGATAAAGTATTTAGCACAAGCATTTCCCATGCACTATTTAGGATATGCTTTTTATTTTTTTATTATTTTATTATTATTTATTTATTTATTTATTTTTGCGGTACGCCGTCCTCTCACTGTTGTGGCCTCCCGCGTTGCGGAGCACGGGCTCCGGACACGCAGGCTCAGCGGCCATGGCTCACGGGCCCGGCCGCTCCGCGGCATGTGGGACCTTCCCGGACAAGGGCACAAACCCGTGTGCCCTGCACTGGCAGGCGGACTCTCAGCCACTGCGCCACCAGGGGAGCCCTGGGATATGCTTTTTAAAAGTTATGTGTTTTCATACATCTAAAGCATTATTTATTAGTATTAACAAATAATTTTATAAGAACATTTTTTATTTCTTTCTTTTTTTTTTTTTTTTTTTTGCGGTACGCGGCCTCTCACTGCTCTGCCCTCTCCCGCTGCGGGGCACCGGCTCCGGACGTGTAGGCCCAGCGGCCATGGCTCACGGGCGCGGCATGTGGGATGTTCCCGGATCGGAGCACAAACCTGTATCCCCTGCATCGGCAGGCGGACTCTCAACCACTGCGCCACCAGGGAAGCTCACATGGTAAGATCTTTAGCACAAATATCTCCCATGCAACATTTGGGAATATACTAAAGATAGTATTTTTAAAAGAAAACAAAAATCTAAGTATTGTTTGTTAATTATTAGTAAATTAATGTTTTATTTTAATTGATAAAGTGTTTAGCACAAGCATTTCCCATGCAGTATTTAGGATATGCTTTTTAAAAGTTATGTGTTTTCATACATCTGAAGCATTATTTATTAGTAGTATTAACAAATAATTTTATTTATTTTAATAAAGAACACATTTTTTCTTTCCTTTTTGCGGTACGTGACCCTCACCGATGTGGCCTCTCCTACGTTGCGGAGCACAGGCTCAGCGGCCACGGCTCACGGGCCCAGCCGCTCCATGACATGCGGGATCCGCCCAGACCGGGGCACGAACCCACGTGCCCTGCATCGGCAGGCTGACTCTCAACCACTGCGCCACCAGGGAAGCTCACGTGGTAAGATCTTTAGCACAAGTATCTCCCGTGCAACATTCGGGAATATACTAAAGATAGTATTTTTTAAAAGAAAACAAAAATCTAAGCATTGTTTGTTAATTATTAGCATTATTAGTAAATTAATGTTTTATTTTAATTGATAAAGTGTTTAGCACAAGCATTTCCCATGCAGTATTTAGGATATGCTTTTTAAAAGTTATGTGTTTTCATACATCTGAAGCATTATTTATTAGTAGTATTAACAAATAATTTTATTTATTTTAATAAAGAACACATTTTTTCTTTCTTTTTTGCGGTACGTGACCCTCACCGCTGTGGCCTCTCCTACGTTGCGGAGCACAGGCTCAGCGGCCATGGCTCACGGGCCCAGCCGCTCCATGACATGCGGGATCCTCCTGGACCGGGGCACGAACCCACGTCCCCTGCATCGGCAGGCTGACTCTCAACCACTGCGCCACCAGGGAAGCTCACGTGGTAAGATCTTTAGCACAAGTATCTCCCGTGCAACATTCGGGAATATACTAAAGATAGTATTTTTTAAAAGAAAACAAAAATCTAAGCATTGTTTGTTAATTATTAGCATTATTAGTAAATTAATGTTGTATTTTAACTGATAAACTATTTAGCACAAGCATTTCCCATGCACTATTTAGGATATGCTTTTTAAAAGTTATGTGTTTTCATACATCTGAAGCATTATTTATTAGTAGTATTAACAAATAATTTTATTTATTTTAATAAAGAACACATTTTTTCTTTCTTTTTTGCGGTACGTGACCCTCACCGCTGTGGCCTCTCCTACGTTGCGGAGCACAGGCTCAGCGGCCGCGGCTCACGGGCCCAGCCGCTCCATGACATGTGGGATCCGCCCAGACCGGGGCACGAACCCACGTCCCCTGCATCGACAGGCCGACTCTCAACCACTGCGCCACCACGGAAGCTCACATGGTAAGATCTTTAGCACAAGTATCTCCCATGCAACATTCGGGAATATACTAAAGATAGTATTTTTTAAAAGAAAACAAAAATCTAAGTATTGTTTGTTAATTGTTAGCATTATTAGTAAATTAATGTTTTATTTTAATTGATAATGTATTTAGCACAAGCATTTCCCATGCACTATTTAGGATATGCTTTTTATTTTTTTATTATTTATTTATTTATTTATTTATTTATTTATTTATTTATTTTTGCGATACGCGGGCCTCTCACTGTTCTGGCCTCCCGCGTTGCGGAGCACGGGCTCCGGACACGCAGGCTCAGTGGCCATGGCTCACGGGCCCAGCCGCTCCGCAGCATGTGGGACCTTCCCGGACCGGGGCACAAACCCGTGTGCCCTGCACTGACAGGTGGACTCTCAACCACTGCGCCACCAGGGGAGCCCTGGGATATGCTTTTTATTTTTTTTTATTTTTTATTTTTTTTATTTATTTTATTTTATTTTTTTTTTGCTGTATGCGGGCCTCTCACTGTTGTGGCCTCTCCCGTTGCGGAGCACAGGCTCCGGACGCGCAGGCCCAGCGGCCATGGCTCACGGGCTTAGTTGCTCCGCGGCATGTGGGATCTTCCCGGACCAGGGCACGAACCCGTGTCTCCTGCATCGGCAGGCGGATTCTCAACCACTGCGCCACCAGGGAAGCCCGAGGGATATGCTTTTTAAAAGTTATGTGTTTTCATACATCTAAAGCATTATTTATTAGTATTAACAAATAATTTTATTTATTTTAATAAAGTATCAAGTATCTCCCGTGCAACATTCGGGAATATACTAAAGATAGTATTTTTTAAAAGAAAACAAAAATCTAAGCATTGTTTGTTAATTATTAGCATTATTAGTAAATTAATGTTTTATTTTAATTGATAAAGTATTTAGCACAAGCATTTCCCATGCACTATTTAGGATATGCTTTTTATTTTTTTATTATTTATTTATTTATTTTTGCGGTACGCGGGCCTCTCACTGTTGTGGCCTCCCGCGTTGCGGAGCATGGGCTCCGGACACGCAGGCTCAGTGGCCATGGCTCACGGGCCCAGCCGCTCCGCAGCATGTGGGACCTTCCCGGACCGGGGCACAAACCCGTGTGCCCTGCACTGACAGGCGGACTCTCAACCACTGCGCCACCAGGGGAGCCCTGGGATATGCTTTTTAAAAGTTATGTGTTTTCATACATCTAAAGCATTATTTATTATTATTAACAAATAATTTTATTTATTTTAATAAAGTATCAAGTATCTCCCGTGCAACATTCGGGAATATACTAAAGATAGTATTTTTTAAAAGAAAACAAAAATCTAAGCATTGTTTGTTAATTATTAGCATTATTAGTAAATTAATGTTTTATTTTAATTGATAAAGTATTTAGCACAAGCATTTCCCATGCACTATTTAAGATATGCTTTTTATTTTTTTATTATTTATTTATTTATTTATTTATTTATTTATTTATTTATTTATTTATTTATTTTTGCGATACGCGGGCCTCTCACTGTTGTGGCCTCCCGCGTTGCGGAGCACGGGCTCCGGACACGCAGGCTCACTGGCCATGGCTCACGGGCCCAGCCGCTCCGCGGCATGTGGGACCTTCCCGGACCGGGGCACAAACCCGTGTGCCCTGCACTGGCAGGCGGACTCTCAACCACTGCGCCACCAGGGGAGCTCTGGGATATGCTTTTTAAAAGTTATGTGTTTTCATACATCTGAAGCATTATTTATTAGTATTAAATAATTTTATTTATTTTAATAAGGAACATTTTTTATTTCTTTTTTTTTTTTTTTGCAGTACGCGGCCTCTCACTGCTGTGGGCTCTCCCGCCGCGGGGCACCAGCTCCGGACGTGTAGGCCCAGCGGCCATAGCTCACGGTCCCAGCCGCTCCGCGGCATGTGGGATCCTCCCGGACCCGGGGACGAACCCGCGTCCCCTGCATCGGCAGGCGGGCTCTCAACCACTGCGCCACCAGGGAAGCTCATATGGTAAGATCTTTAGCACAACTATCTCCCGTGCAATATTCGGGAATATACTAAAGATAGTATTTTTAAAAGAAAAATCTAAATATTGTTTGTTAATTATTAGCATTATTAGTAAATTAATGTTTTATTTTAATTGATAAAGTATTTAGCACAAGCATTTCTCCTGCGTTATTTAGGATATGCTTTATATTTTTTTTAAATTTTTTAAATTTATTTTTTATTTATTTATTTAATTTTGCGGTACGCAGGCCTCTCAGTGTTGTGGACTCCCGCGTTGCGGAGCACGGGCTCCGGACGCGCAGGATAAGCAGCCATGGCTCACGGGCCCAGCCGCTCCATGACATGCGGGATCCTCCTGGACCGGGGCACGAACCCACGTCCCCTGCATCGGCAGGCTGACTCTCAACCACTGCGCCACCAGGGAAGCTCACGTGGTAAGATCTTTAGCACAAGTATCTCCCGTGCAACATTCGGGAATATACTGAAGACAGTATTTTTTAAAAGAAAACAAAAATCTAAGTATTGTTTGTTAATTGTTAGCATTATTAGTAAATTAATGTTTTATTTTAATTGATAAAGTATTTAGCACAAGCATTTCCCATGCACTATTTAGGATATGCTTTTTATTTTTTTATTATTTATTTATTTATTTATTTATTTATTTATTTATTAATTTTTGCGATACGCGGGCCTCTCACTGTTGTGGCCTCCCGCGTTGCGGAGCACGGGCTCCGGACACGCAGGCTCAGTGGCCATGGCTCACGGGCCCAGCCGCTCCGCGGCATGTGTGACCTTCCCGGACCGGGGCACAAACCCGTGTGCCCTGCACTGACAGGCGGACTCTCAACCACTGCGCCACCAGGGGAGCCCTGGGATATGCTTTTTAAAAGTTATGTGTTTTCATACATCTAAAGCATTATTTATTAGTATTAACAAATAATTTTATTTATTTTAATAAAGTATCAAGTATCTCCCGTGCAACATTCGGGAATATACTGAAGACAGTATTTTTTAAAAGAAAACAAAAATCTAAGTATTGTTTGTTAATTGTTAGCATTATTAGTAAATTAATGTTTTATTTTAATTGATAAAGTATTTAGCACAAGCATTTCCCATGCACTATTTAGGATATGCTTTTTATTTTTTTATTATTTATTTATTTATTTTTGCGGTACGCGGGCCTCTCACTGTTGTGGCCTCCCGCGTTGCAGAGCATGGGCTCCGGACACGCAGGCTCAGTGGCCATGGCTCACGGGCCCAGCCGCTCCGCGGCATGTGGGACCTTCCCGGACCGGGGCACAAACCCGTGTGCCCTGCACTGACAGGCGGACTCTCAACCACTGCGCCACCAGGGGAGCCCTGGGATATGCTTTTTAAAAGTTATGTGTTTTCATACATCTAAAGCATTATTTATTAGTATTAACAAATAATTTTATTTATTTTAATAAAGAACATTTTTTATTTCTTTTTTTTCTTTTTTTTGCGGTACGCAGCCTCTCACTGCTCTGCCCTCTCCCGCTGCGGGGCACCGGCTCCGGACGTGTAGGCCCAGCGGCCATGGCTCACGGGCGCGGCATGTGGGATGTTTCCGGATCGGAGCACAAACCCGTATCCCCTGCATCGGCAGGCGGACTCTCAACCACTGCGCCACCAGGGAAGCTCACATGGTAAGATCTTTAGCACAAATATCTCCCATGCAACATTTGGGAATATACTAAAGATAGTATTTTTAAAAGAAAACAAAAATCTAAGTATTGTTTGTTAATTATTAGTAAATTAATGTTTTATTTTAGTTGATAAAGTATTTAGCACAAGCATTTCCCATGCAGTATTTAGGATATGCTTTTTAAAAGTTATGTGTTTTCATACATCTGAAGCATTATTTATTAGTAGTATTAACAAATAATTTTATTTATTTTAATAAAGAACACATTTTTTCTTTCTTTTTTGCGGTACGTGATCCTCACCGCTGTGGCCTCTCCTACGTTGCGGAGCACAGGCTCAGCGGCCACGGCTCACGGGCCCAGCCGCTCCATGACATGCGGGATCCGCCCAGACCGGGGCACGAAACCATGTCCCCTGCATCGGCAGGCTGACTCTCAACCACTGCGCCACCAGGGAAGCTCACGTGGTAAGATCTTTAGCACAAGTATCTCCCGTGCAACATTCGGGAATATACTGAAGATAGTATTTTTTAAAAGAAAACAAAAATCTAAGTATTGTTTGTTAATTATTAGCATTATTAGTAAATTAATGTTTTATTTTAATTGATAAAGTATTTAGCACAAGCATTTCCTATGCACTATTTTGGATATGCTTTTTATTTTTTTATTATTTATTTATTTATTTATTTATTTTTGCGATACGCGGGCCTCTCACTGTTTTGGCCTCCCGCGTTGCGGAGCACGGGCTCCGGACACGCAGGCTCAGTGGCCATGGCTCACGGGCCCAGCCGCTCCGCGGCATGTGGGACCTTCCCGGACCGGGGCACAAACCCGTGTGCCCTGCACTGACAGGTGGACTCTCAACCACTGCGCCACCAGGGGATCCCTGGGATATGCTTTTTATTTTTTTTTTATTTTTTATTTTTTTATTTTTATTATTATTTTTTTTTTTTGCTGTATGCGGGCCTCTCACTGTTGTGGCCTCTCCCGTTGCGGAGCACAGGCTCCGGACGCGCAGGCCCAGCGGCCATGACTCACGGGCTTAGTTGCTCCGCGGCATGTGGGATCTTCCCGGACCAGGGCACGAACCCGTGTCTCCTGCATCGGCAGGCGGATTCTCAACCACTGCGCCACCAGGGGAGCCCTGGGATATGCTTTTTAAAAGTTATGTGTTTTCATACATCTAAAGCATTATTTATTAGTATTAACAAATAATTTTATTTATTTTAATAAAGTATCAAGTATCTCCCGTGCAACATTCGGGAATATACTAAAGATAGTATTTTTTAAAAGAAAACAAAAATCTAAGCATTGTTTGTTAATTATTAGCATTATTAGTAAATTAATGTTTTATTTTAATTGATAAAGTATTTAGCACAAGCATTTCCCATGCACTATTTAGGTTATGCTTTTTATTTTTTTATTATTTTATTATTTATTTATTTATTTATTTATTTATTTATTTATTTATTTATTTTTGCGATACGCGGGCCTCTCACTGTTGTGGCCTCCCGCGTTGCGGAGCACGGGCTCCGGACACGCAGGCTCAGTGGCCATGGCTCACGGGCCCAGCCGCTCCGCGGCATGTGTGACCTTCCCGGACCGGGGCACAAACCCGTGTGCCCTGCACTGACAGGCGGACTCTCAACCACTGCGCCACCAGGGGAGCCCTGGGATATGCTTTTTAAAAGTTATGTGTTTTCATACATCTAAAGCATTATTTATTAGTATTAACAAATAATTTTATTTATTTTAATAAAGTATCAAGTATCTCCCGTTCAACATTCGGGAATATACTAAAGATAGTATTTTTTAAAAGAAAACAAAAATCTAAGCATTGTTTGTTAATTATTAGCATTATTAGTAAATTAATGTTTTATTTTTTTTTTTTTTTTTTTTTTTTTTAAATTTATTTATTTATTTATGGCTGTGTTGGGTCTTCGTTTCTGTGCGAGGGCTTTCCTCTAGTTGTGGCAAGCAGGGGCCACTCTTCATCGCGGTGCGCGGGCCTCTCACTATCGCGGCCTCTCTTGTTGCGGAGCACAGGCTCCAGACGCGCAGGCTCAGTAGTGTGGCTCACGGGCCTAATTGCTCCGCGGCATGTGGGATCTTCCCAGACCAGGGCTCGAACCCATGTCTTCTGCATTAGCAGGCAGATTCTCAACCACTGCGCCACCAGGGAAGCCCCTAATGTTTTATTTTAATTGATAAAGTATTTAGCACAAGCATTTCCCATGCACTATTTAGGATATGCTTTTTATT
Organism: Kogia breviceps; assembly: GCF_026419965.1. Classification (NCBI taxonomy): domain Eukaryota; kingdom Metazoa; phylum Chordata; class Mammalia; order Artiodactyla; family Physeteridae; genus Kogia; species Kogia breviceps. The sequence goes on from NC_081313.1 coordinate 181,814,883, forward strand.
TTTTTATTATTTATTTATTTATTTTTGCGGTACGCGGGCCTCTCACTGTTGTGGCCTCCCGCGTTGCGGAGCATGGGCTCCGGACACGCAGGCTCAGTGGCCATGGCTCACGGGCCCAGCCGCTCCGCGGCATGTGGGACCTTCCCGGACCGGGGCACAAACCCGTGTGCCCTGCACTGACAGGCGGACTCTCAACCACTGCGCCACCAGGGGAGCCCTGGGATATGCTTTTTAAAAGTTATGTGTTTTCATACATCTAAAGCATTATTTATGAGTATTAACAAATAATTTTATTTATTTTAATAAAGTATCAAGTATCTCCCGTGCAACATTCGGGAATATACTAAAGATAGTATTTTTTAAAAGAAAACAAAAATCTAAGCATTGTTTGTTAATTATTAGCATTATTAGTAAATTAATGTTTTATTTTAATTGATAAAGTATTTAGCACAAGCATTTCCCATGCACTATTTAGGATATGCTTTTTATTTTTTTATTATTTTATTATTTGTTTATTTATTTATTTATTTATTTATTTATTTATTTTTGCGATACGCGGGCCTCTCACTGTTGTGGTCTCCCGCGTTGCGGAGCACGGGCTCTGGACACGCAGGCTCAGTGGCCATGGCTCACGGGCCCAGCCGCTCCGCGGCATCTGGGACCTTCCCGGACCGGGGCACAAACCCGTGTGCCCTGCACTGACAGGCGGACTCTCAACCACTGCGCCACCAGGGGAGCCCTGGGATATGCTTTTTAAAAGTTTTGTGTTTTCATACATCTAAAGCATTATTTATTAGTATTAACAAATAATTTTATTTATTTTAATAAAGAACATTTTTTATTTCTTTTTTTTCTTTTTTTTGCGGTACGCGGCCTCTCACTGCTCTGCCCTCTCCCGCTGCGGGGCAACGGCTCCGGACGTGTAGGCCCAGCGGCCACGGCTCACGGGCGCGGCATGTGGGATGTTTCCGGATCGGAGCACAAACCCGTATCCCCTGCATCGGCAGGTGGACTCTCAACCACTGCGCCACCAGGGAAGCTCACATGGTAAGATCTTTAGCAGAAATATCTCCCATGCAACATTTGGGAATATACTAAAGATAGTATTTTTAAAAGAAAACAAAAATCTAAGTATTGTTTGTTAATTATTACTAAATTAATGTTTTATTTTAGTTGATAAAGTATTTAGCACAAGCATTTCCCATGCAGTATTTAGGATATGCTTTTTAAAAGTTATGTGTTTTCATACATCTGAAGCATTATTTATTAGTAGTATTAACAAATAATTTTATTTATTTTAATAAAGAACACATTTTTTCTTTCTTTTTTGCGGTACGTGATCCTCACCGCTGTGGCCTCTCCTACGTTGCGGAGCACAGGCTCAGCGGCCACGGCACACGGGCCTAGCCGCTCCATGACATGCGGGATCCGCCCAGACCGGGGCACGAAACCATGTCCCCTGCATCGGCAGGCTGACTCTCAACCACTGCGCCACCAGGGAAGCTCACGTGGTAAGATCTTTAGCACAAGTATCTCCCGTGCAACATTCGGGAATATACTGAAGATAGTATTTTTTAAAAGAAAACAAAAATCTAAGTATTGTTTGTTAATTATTAGCATTATTAGTAAATTAATGTTTTATTTTAATTGATAAAGTATTTAGCACAAGCATTTCCTATGCACTATTTTGGATATGCTTTTTATTTTTTTATTATTTATTTATTTATTTATTTATTTTTGCGATACGCGGGCCTCTCACTGTTTTGGCCTCCCGCGTTGCGGAGCACGGGCTCCGGACACGCAGGCTCAGTGGCCATGGCTCACGGGCCCAGCCGCTCCGCGGCATGTGGGACCTTCCCGGACCGGGGCACAAACCCGTGTGCCCTGCACTGACAGGCGGACTCTCAACCACTGCGCCACCAGGGGAGCCCTGGGATATGCTTTTTAAAAGTTATGTGTTTTCATACATCTAAAGCATTATTTATTAGTATTAACAAATAATTTTATTTATTTTAATAAAGTATCAAGTATCTCCCGTGCAACATTCGGGAATATACTAAAGATAGTATTTTTTAAAAGAAAACAAAAATCTAAGCATTGTTTGTTAATTATTAGCATTATTAGTAAATTAATGTTTTATTTTAATTGATAAAGTATTTAGCACAAGCATTTCCCATGCACTATTTAGGATATGCTTTTTATTTTTTTATTATTTATTTATTTATTTTTGCGGTACGCGGGCCTCTCACTGTTGTGGCCTCCCGCGTTGCAGAGCATGGGCTCCGGACACGCAGGCTCAGTGGCCATGGCTCACGGGCCCAGCCGCTCCGCGGCATGTGGGACCTTCCCGGACCGGGGCACAAACCCGTGTGCCCTGCACTGACAGGCGGACTCTCAACCACTGCGCCACCAGGGGAGCCCTGGGATATGCTTTTTAAAAGTTATGTGTTTTCATACATCTAAAGCATTATTTATTAGTATTAACAAATAATTTTATTTATTTTAATAAAGAACATTTTTTATTTCTTTTTTTTCTTTTTTTTGCGGTACGCGGCCTCTCACTGCTCTGCCCTCTCCCGCTGCGGGGCACCGGCTCCGGACGTGTAGGCCCAGCGGCCATGGCTCACGGGCGCGGCATGTGGGATGTTTCCGGATCGGAGCACAAACCCGTATCCCCTGCATCGGCAGGCGGACTCTCAACCACTGCGCCACCAGGGAAGCTCACATGGTAAGATCTTTAGCACAAATATCTCCCATGCAACATTTGGGAATATACTAAAGATAGTATTTTTAAAAGAAAACAAAAATCTAAGTATTGTTTGTTAATTATTAGTAAATTAATGTTTTATTTTAATTGATAAAGTATTTAGCACAAGCATTTCCCATGCAGTATTTAGGATATGCTTTTTAAAAGTTATGTGTTTTCATACATCTGAAGCATTATTTATTAGTAGTATTAACAAATAATTTTATTTATTTTAATAAAGAACACATTTTTTCTTTCTTTTTTGCGGTACGTGATCCTCACCGCTGTGGCCTCTCCTACGTTGCGGAGCACAGGCTCAGCGGCCACGGCTCACGGGCCCAGCCGCTCCATGACATGCGGGATCCGCCCAGACCGGGGCACGAAACCATGTCCCCTGCATCGGCAGGCTGACTCTCAACCACTGCGCCACCAGGGAAGCTCACGTGGTAAGATCTTTAGCACAAGTATCTCCCGTGCAACATTCGGGAATATACTGAAGATAGTATTTTTTAAAAGAAAACAAAAATCTAAGTATTGTTTGTTAATTATTAGCATTATTAGTAAATTAATGTTTTATTTTAATTGATAAAGTATTTAGCACAAGCATTTCCTATGCACTATTTTGGATATGCTTTTTATTTTTTTATTATTTATTTATTTATTTATTTATTTTTGCGATACGCGGGCCTCTCACTGTTGTGGCCTCCCGCGTTGCGGAGCACGGGCTCCGGACACGCAGGCTCAGTGGCCATGGCTCACGGGCCCAGCCGCTCCGCGGCATGTGGGACCTTCCCGGACCGGGGCACAAACCCGTGTGCCCTGCACTGACAGGTGGACTCTCAACCACTGCGCCACCAGGGGATCCCTGGGATATGCTTTTTATTTATTTTTTATTTTTTATTTTTTTATTTTTATTATTATTTTTTTTTTTTGCTGTATGCGGGCCTCTCACTGTTGTGGCCTCTCCCGTTGCGGAGCACAGGCTCCGGACGCGCAGGCCCAGCGGCCATGACTCACGGGCTTAGTTGCTCCGCGGCATGTGGGATCTTCCCGGACCAGGGCACGAACCCGTGTCTCCTGCATCGGCAGGCGGATTCTCAACCACTGCGCCACCAGGGGAGCCCTGGGATATGCTTTTTAAAAGTTATGTGTTTTCATACATCTAAAGCATTATTTATTAGTATTAACAAATAATTTTATTTATTTTAATAAAGTATCAAGTATCTCCCGTGCAACATTCGGGAATATACTAAAGATAGTATTTTTTAAAAGAAAACAAAAATCTAAGCATTGTTTGTTAATTATTAGCATTATTAGTAAATTAATGTTTTATTTTAATTGATAAAGTATTTAGCACAAGCATTTCCCATGCACTATTTAGGATATGCTTTTTATTTTTTTATTATTTTATTATTTATTTATTTATTTATTTATTTATTTATTTATTTATTTTTGCGATACGCGGGCCTCTCACTGTTGTGGTCTCCCGCGTTGCGGAGCACGGGCTCTGGACACGCAGGCTCAGTGGCCATGGCTCACGGGCCCAGCCGCTCCGCGGCATGTGGGACCTTCCCGGACCGGGGCACAAACCCGTGTGCCCTGCACTGACAGGTGGACTCTCAACCACTGCGCCACCAGGGGATCCCTGGGATATGCTTTTTATTTATTTTTTATTTTTTATTTTTTTATTTTTATTATTATTTTTTTTTTTTGCTGTATGCGGGCCTCTCACTGTTGTGGCCTCTCCCGTTGCGGAGCACAGGCTCCGGACGCGCAGGCCCAGCGGCCATGACTCACGGGCTTAGTTGCTCCGCGGCATGTGGGATCTTCCCGGACCAGGGCACGAACCCGTGTCTCCTGCATCGGCAGGCGGATTCTCAACCACTGCGCCACCAGGGGAGCCCTGGGATATGCTTTTTAAAAGTTATGTGTTTTCATACATCTAAAGCATTATTTATTAGTATTAACAAATAATTTTATTTATTTTAATAAAGTATCAAGTATCTCCCGTGCAACATTCGGGAATATACTAAAGATAGTATTTTTTAAAAGAAAACAAAAATCTAAGCATTGTTTGTTAATTATTAGCATTATTAGTAAATTAATGTTTTATTTTAATTGATAAAGTATTTAGCACAAGCATTTCCCATGCACTATTTAGGATATGCTTTTTATTTTTTTATTATTTTGTTATTTGTTTATTTATTTATTTATTTATTTATTTATTTATTTTTGCGATACGCGGGCCTCTCACTGTTGTGGTCTCCCGCGTTGCGGAGCACGGGCTCTGGACACGCAGGCTCAGTGGCCATGGCTCACGGGCCCAGCCGCTCCGCGGCATGTGGGACCTTCCCGGACCGGGGCACAAACCCGTGTGCCCTGCACTGACAGGCGGACTCTCAACCACTGCGCCACCAGGGGAGCCCTGGGATATGCTTTTTAAAAGTTTTGTGTTTTCATACATCTAAAGCATTATTTATTAGTATTAACAAATAATTTTATTTATTTTAATAAAGAACATTTTTTATTTCTTTTTTTTCTTTTTTTTGTGGTACGCGGCCTCTCACTGCTCTGCCCTCTCCCGCTGCGGGGCACCGGCTCCGGACGTGTAGGCCCAGCGGCCATGGCTCACGGGCGCGGCATGTGGGATGTTTCCGGATCGGAGCACAAACCCGTATCCCCTGCATCGGCAGGCGGACTCTCAACCACTGCGCCACCAGGGAAGCTCACATGGTAAGATCTTTAGCACAAATATCTCCCATGCAACATTTGGGAATATACTAAAGATAGTATTTTTAAAAGAAAACAAAAATCTAAGTATTGTTTGTTAATTATTAGTAAATTAATGTTTTATTTTAGTTGATAAAGTATTTAGCACAAGCATTTCCCATGCAGTATTTAGGATATGCTTTTTAAAAGTTATGTGTTTTCATACATCTGAAGCATTATTTATTAGTAGTATTAACAAATAATTTTATTTATTTTAATAAAGAACACATTTTTTCTTTCTTTTTTGCGGTACGTGATCCTCACCGCTGTGGCCTCTCCTACGTTGCGGAGCACAGGCTCAGCGGCCACGGCTCACGGGCCCAGCCGCTCCATGACATGCGGGATCCGCCCAGACCGGGGCACGAAACCATGTCCCCTGCATCGGCAGGCTGACTCTCAACCACTGCGCCACCAGGGAAGCTCACGTGGTAAGATCTTTAGCACAAGTATCTCCCGTGCAACATTCGGGAATATACTGAAGATAGTATTTTTTAAAAGAAAACAAAAATCTAAGTATTGTTTGTTAATTATTAGCATTATTAGTAAATTAATGTTTTATTTTAATTGATAAAGTATTTAGCACAAGCATTTCCTATGCACTATTTTGGATATGCTTTTTATTTTTTTATTATTTATTTATTTATTTATTTATTTTTGCGATACGCGGGCCTCTCACTGTTGTGGCCTCCCGCGTTGCGGAGCACGGGCTCCGGACACGCAGGCTCAGTGGCCATGGCTCACGGGCCCAGCCGCTCCGCGGCATGTGGGACCTTCCCGGACCGGGGCACAAACCCGTGTGCCCTGCACTGACAGGTGGACTCTCAACCACTGCGCCACCAGGGGATCCCTGGGATATGCTTTTTATTTATTTTTTATTTTTTATTTTTTTATTTTTATTATTATTTTTTTTTTTTGCTGTATGCGGGCCTCTCACTGTTGTGGCCTCTCCCGTTGCGGAGCACAGGCTCCGGACGCGCAGGCCCAGCGGCCATGACTCACGGGCTTAGTTGCTCCGCGGCATGTGGGATCTTCCCGGACCAGGGCACGAACCCGTGTCTCCTGCATCGGCAGGCGGATTCTCAACCACTGCGCCACCAGGGGAGCCCTGGGATATGCTTTTTAAAAGTTATGTGTTTTCATACATCTAAAGCATTATTTATTAGTATTAACAAATAATTTTATTTATTTTAATAAAGTATCAAGTATCTCCCGTGCAACATTCGGGAATATACTAAAGATAGTATTTTTTAAAAGAAAACAAAAATCTAAGCATTGTTTGTTAATTATTAGCATTATTAGTAAATTAATGTTTTATTTTAATTGATAAAGTATTTAGCACAAGCATTTCCCATGCACTATTTAGGATATGCTTTTTATTTTTTTATTATTTTATTATTTATTTATTTATTTATTTATTTATTTATTTATTTATTTATTTTTGCGATACGCGGGCCTCTCACTGTTGTGGCCTCCCGCGTTGCGGAGCACGGGCTCCGGACACGCAGGCTCACTGGCCATGGCTCACGGGCCCAGCCGCTCCGCGGCATGTGGGACCTTCCCGGACCGGGGCACAAACCCGTGTGCCCTGCACTGACAGGCGGACTCTCAACCACTGCGCCACCAGGGGAGCCCTGGGATATGCTTTTTAAAAGTTATGTGTTTTCATACATCTAAAGCATTATTTATTAGTATTAACAAATAATTTTATTTATTTTAATAAAGTATCAAGTATCTCCTGTGCAACATTCGGGAATATACTAAAGATAGTATTTTTTAAAAGAAAACAAAAATCTAAGCATTGTTTGTTAATTATTAGCATTATTAGTAAATTAATGTTTTATTTTAATTGATAAAGTATTTAGCACAAGCATTTCCCATGCACTATTTAGGATATGCTTTTTATTTTTTTATTATTTATTTATTTATTTATTTTTTTATTTTTGCGGTACGCGGGCCTCTCACTGTTGTGGCCTCCCACATTGCGGAGCACGGGCTCCGGACACGCAGGCTCAGCGGCCATGGCTCATGGGCCCAGCCGCTCTGCGGCATGTGGGATCTTCCCGGACCGGGGCACAAACCCGTGTGCCCTGCACTGGCAGGCGGACTCTCAACCACTGCGCCACCAGGGGAGCCCTGGGATATGCTTTTTAAAAGTTATGTGTTTTCATACATCTGAAGCATTATTTATTAGTATTAAATAATTTTATTTATTTTAATAAGGAACATTTTTTATTTCTTTTTTTTTTTTTTTGCAGTACGCGGCCTCTCACTGCTGTGGGCTCTCCCGCCGCGGGGCACCAGCTCCGGACGTGTAGGCCCAGCGGCCATAGCTCACGGTCCCAGCCGCTCCGCGGCATGTCGGATCCTCCCGGACCCGGGGACGAACCCGCGTCCCCTGCATCGGCAGGCGGGCTCTCAACCACTGCGCCACCAGGGAAGCTCATATGGTAAGATCTTTAGCACAAGTATCTCCCGTGCAATATTCGGGAATATACTAAAGATAGTATTTTTAAAAGAAAAATCTAAATATTGTTTGTTAATTATTAGCATTATTAGTAAATTAATGTTTTATTTTAATTGATAAAGTATTTAGCACAAGCATTTCTCCTGCGTTATTTAGGATATGCTTTATATTTTTTTTAAATTTTTTAAATTTATTTTTTATTTATTTATTTAATTTTGCGGTACGCAGGCCTCTCAGTGTTGTGGCCTCCCGCGTTGCGGAGCACGGGCTCCGGACGCGCAGGATAAGCAACCATGGCTCACGGGCCCAGCCGCTCCATGACATGCGGGATCCTCCTGGACCGGGGCACGAACCCACGTCCCCTGCATCGGCAGGCTGACTCTCAACCACTGCGCCACCAGGGAAGCTCACGTGGTAAGATCTTTAGCACAAGTATCTCCCGTGCAACATTCGGGAATATACTGAAGATAGTATTTTTTAAAAGAAAACAAAAATCTAAGTATTGTTTGTTAATTGTTAGCATTATTAGTAAATTAATGTTTTATTTTAATTGATAAAGTATTTAGCACAAGCATTTCCCATGCACTATTTTGGATATGCTTTTTATTTTTTTATTATTTATTTATTTATTTATTTATTTTTGCGATACGCGGGCCTCTCACTGTTTTGGCCTCCCGCGTTGCGGAGCACGGGCTCCGGACACGCAGGCTCACTGGCCATGGCTCACGGGCCCAGCCGCTCCGCGGCATGTGGGACCTTCCCGGACCGGGGCACAAACCCGTGTGCCCTGCACTGACAGGCGGACTCTCAACCACTGCGCCACCAGGGGAGCCCTGGGATATGCTTTTTAAAAGTTATGTGTTTTCATACATCTAAAGCATTATTTATTAGTATTAACAAATAATTTTATTTATTTTAATAAAGTATCAAGTATCTCCCGTGCAACATTCGGGAATATACTAAAGATAGTATTTTTTAAAAGAAAACAAAAATCTAAGCATTGTTTGTTAATTATTAGCATTATTAGTAAATTAATGTTTTATTTTAATTGATAAAGTATTTAGCACAAGCATTTCCCATGCACTATTTAGGATATGCTTTTTATTTTTTTATTATTTATTTATTTATTTTTGCGGTACGCGGGCCTCTCACTGTTGTGGCCTCCCGCGTTGCGGAGCATGGGCTCCGGACACGCAGGCTCAGTGGCCATGGCTCACGGGCCCAGCCGCTCCGCGGCATGTGGGACCTTCCCGGACCGGGGCACAAACCCGTGTGCCCTGCACTGACAGGCGGACTCTCAACCACTGCGCCACCAGGGGAGCCCTGGGATATGCTTTTTAAAAGTTATGTGTTTTCATACATCTAAAGCATTATTTATGAGTATTAACAAATAATTTTATTTATTTTAATAAAGTATCAAGTATCTCCCGTGCAACATTCGGGAATATACTAAAGATAGTATTTTTTAAAAGAAAACAAAAATCTAAGCATTGTTTGTTAATTATTAGCATTATTAGTAAATTAATGTTTTATTTTAATTGATAAAGTATTTAGCACAAGCATTTCCCATGCACTATTTAGGATATGCTTTTTATTTTTTTATTATTTTGTTATTTGTTTATTTATTTATTTATTTATTTATTTATTTATTTTTGCGATACGCGGGCCTCTCACTGTTGTGGTCTCCCGCGTTGCGGAGCACGGGCTCTGGACACGCAGGCTCAGTGGCCATGGCTCACGGGCCCAGCCGCTCCGCGGCATGTGGGACCTTCCCGGACCGGGGCACAAACCCGTGTGCCCTGCACTGACAGGCGGACTCTCAACCACTGCGCCACCAGGGGAGCCCTGGGATATGCTTTTTAAAAGTTTTGTGTTTTCATACATCTAAAGCATTATTTATTAGTATTAACAAATAATTTTATTTATTTTAATAAAGAACATTTTTTATTTCTTTTTTTTCTTTTTTTTGTGGTACGCGGCCTCTCACTGCTCTGCCCTCTCCCGCTGCGGGGCACCGGCTCCGGACGTGTAGGCCCAGCGGCCATGGCTCACGGGCGCGGCATGTGGGATGTTTCCGGATCGGAGCACAAACCCGTATCCCCTGCATCGGCAGGCGGACTCTCAACCACTGCGCCACCAGGGAAGCTCACATGGTAAGATCTTTAGCACAAATATCTCCCATGCAACATTTGGGAATATACTAAAGATAGTATTTTTAAAAGAAAACAAAAATCTAAGTATTGTTTGTTAATTATTAGTAAATTAATGTTTTATTTTAGTTGATAAAGTATTTAGCACAAGCATTTCCCATGCAGTATTTAGGATATGCTTTTTAAAAGTTATGTGTTTTCATACATCTGAAGCATTATTTATTAGTAGTATTAACAAATAATTTTATTTATTTTAATAAAGAACACATTTTTTCTTTCTTTTTTGCGGTACGTGATCCTCACCGCTGTGGCCTCTCCTACGTTGCGGAGCACAGGCTCAGCGGCCACGGCTCACGGGCCCAGCCGCTCCATGACATGCGGGATCCGCCCAGACCGGGGCACGAAACCATGTCCCCTGCATCGGCAGGCTGACTCTCAACCACTGCGCCACCAGGGAAGCTCACGTGGTAAGATCTTTAGCACAAGTATCTCCCGTGCAACATTCGGGAATATACTGAAGATAGTATTTTTTAAAAGAAAACAAAAATCTAAGTATTGTTTGTTAATTATTAGCATTATTAGTAAATTAATGTTTTATTTTAATTGATAAAGTATTTAGCACAAGCATTTCCTATGCACTATTTTGGATATGCTTTTTATTTTTTTATTATTTATTTATTTATTTATTTATTTTTGCGATACGCGGGCCTCTCACTGTTTTGGCCTCCCGCGTTGCGGAGCACGGGCTCCGGACACGCAGGCTCAGTGGCCATGGCTCACGGGCCCAGCCGCTCCGCGGCATGTGGGACCTTCCCGGACCGGGGCACAAACCCGTGTGCCCTGCACTGACAGGTGGACTCTCAACCACTGCGCCACCAGGGGATCCCTGGGATATGCTTTTTATTTATTTTTTATTTTTTATTTTTTTATTTTTATTATTATTTTTTTTTTTTGCTGTATGCGGGCCTCTCACTGTTGTGGCCTCTCCCGTTGCGGAGCACAGGCTCCGGACGCGCAGGCCCAGCGGCCATGACTCACGGGCTTAGTTGCTCCGCGGCATGTGGGATCTTCCCGGACCAGGGCACGAACCCGTGTCTCCTGCATCGGCAGGCGGATTCTCAACCACTGCGCCACCAGGGGAGCCCTGGGATATGCTTTTTAAAAGTTATGTGTTTTCATACATCTAAAGCATTATTTATTAGTATTAACAAATAATTTTATTTATTTTAATAAAGTATCAAGTATCTCCCGTGCAACATTCGGGAATATACTAAAGATAGTATTTTTTAAAAGAAAACAAAAATCTAAGCATTGTTTGTTAATTATTAGCATTATTAGTAAATTAATGTTTTATTTTAATTGATAAAGTATTTAGCACAAGCATTTCCCATGCACTATTTAGGATATGCTTTTTATTTTTTTATTATTTTATTATTTATTTATTTATTTATTTATTTATTTATTTATTTATTTATTTATTTTTGCGATACGCGGGCCTCTCACTGTTGTGGCCTCCCGCGTTGCGGAGCACGGGCTCCGGACACGCAGGCTCACTGGCCATGGCTCACGGGCCCAGCCGCTCCGCGGCATGTGGGACCTTCCCGGACCGGGGCACAAACCCGTGTGCCCTGCACTGACAGGCGGACTCTCAACCACTGCGCCACCAGGGGAGCCCTGGGATATGCTTTTTAAAAGTTATGTGTTTTCATACATCTAAAGCATTATTTATTAGTATTAACAAATAATTTTATTTATTTTAATAAAGTATCAAGTATCTCCTGTGCAACATTCGGGAATATACTAAAGATAGTATTTTTTAAAAGAAAACAAAAATCTAAGCATTGTTTGTTAATTATTAGCATTATTAGTAAATTAATGTTTTATTTTAATTGATAAAGTATTTAGCACAAGCATTTCCCATGCACTATTTAGGATATGCTTTTTATTTTTTTATTATTTATTTATTTATTTATTTTTTTATTTTTGCGGTACGCGGGCCTCTCACTGTTGTGGCCTCCCACATTGCGGAGCACGGGCTCCGGACACGCAGGCTCAGCGGCCATGGCTCATGGGCCCAGCCGCTCTGCGGCATGTGGGATCTTCCCGGACCGGGGCACAAACCCGTGTGCCCTGCACTGGCAGGCGGACTCTCAACCACTGCGCCACCAGGGGAGCCCTGGGATATGCTTTTTAAAAGTTATGTGTTTTCATACATCTGAAGCATTATTTATTAGTATTAAATAATTTTATTTATTTTAATAAGGAACATTTTTTATTTCTTTTTTTTTTTTTTTGCAGTACGCGGCCTCTCACTGCTGTGGGCTCTCCCGCCGCGGGGCACCAGCTCCGGACGTGTAGGCCCAGCGGCCATAGCTCACGGTCCCAGCCGCTCCGCGGCATGTCGGATCCTCCCGGACCCGGGGACGAACCCGCGTCCCCTGCATCGGCAGGCGGGCTCTCAACCACTGCGCCACCAGGGAAGCTCATATGGTAAGATCTTTAGCACAAGTATCTCCCGTGCAATATTCGGGAATATACTAAAGATAGTATTTTTAAAAGAAAAATCTAAATATTGTTTGTTAATTATTAGCATTATTAGTAAATTAATGTTTTATTTTAATTGATAAAGTATTTAGCACAAGCATTTCTCCTGCGTTATTTAGGATATGCTTTATATTTTTTTTAAATTTTTTAAATTTATTTTTTATTTATTTATTTAATTTTGCGGTACGCAGGCCTCTCAGTGTTGTGGCCTCCCGCGTTGCGGAGCACGGGCTCCGGACGCGCAGGATAAGCAACCATGGCTCACGGGCCCAGCCGCTCCATGACATGCGGGATCCTCCTGGACCGGGGCACGAACCCACGTCCCCTGCATCGGCAGGCTGACTCTCAACCACTGCGCCACCAGGGAAGCTCACGTGGTAAGATCTTTAGCACAAGTATCTCCCGTGCAACATTCGGGAATATACTGAAGATAGTATTTTTTTAAAGAAAACAAAAATCTAAGTATTGTTTGTTAATTGTTAGCATTATTAGTAAATTAATGTTTTATTTTAATTGATAAAGTATTTAGCACAAGCATTTCCCATGCACTATTTTGGATATGCTTTTTATTTTTTTATTATTTATTTATTTATTTATTTATTTTTGCGATACGCGGGCCTCTCACTGTTTTGGCCTCCCGCGTTGCGGAGCACGGGCTCCGGACACGCAGGCTCACTGGCCATGGCTCACGGGCCCAGCCGCTCCGCGGCATGTGGGACCTTCCCGGACCGGGGCACAAACCCGTGTGCCCTGCACTGACAGGCGGACTCTCAACCACTGCGCCACCAGGGGAGCCCTGGGATATGCTTTTTAAAAGTTATGTGTTTTCATACATCTAAAGCATTATTTATTAGTATTAACAAATAATTTTATTTATTTTAATAAAGTATCAAGTATCTCCCGTGCAACATTCGGGAATATACTAAAGATAGTATTTTTTAAAAGAAAACAAAAATCTAAGCATTGTTTGTTAATTATTAGCATTATTAGTAAATTAATGTTTTATTTTAATTGATAAAGTATTTAGCACAAGCATTTCCCATGCACTATTTAGGATATGCTTTTTATTTTTTTATTATTTATTTATTTATTTTTGCGGTACGCGGGCCTCTCACTGTTGTGGCCTCCCGCGTTGCGGAGCATGGGCTCCGGACACGCAGGCTCAGTGGCCATGGCTCACGGGCCCAGCCGCTCCGCGGCATGTGGGACCTTCCCGGACCGGGGCACAAACCCGTGTGCCCTGCACTGACAGGCGGACTCTCAACCACTGCGCCACCAGGGGAGCCCTGGGATATGCTTTTTAAAAGTTATGTGTTTTCATACATCTAAAGCATTATTTATGAGTATTAACAAATAATTTTATTTATTTTAATAAAGTATCAAGTATCTCCCGTGCAACATTCGGGAATATACTAAAGATAGTATTTTTTAAAAGAAAACAAAAATCTAAGCATTGTTTGTTAATTATTAGCATTATTAGTAAATTAATGTTTTATTTTAATTGATAAAGTATTTAGCACAAGCATTTCCCATGCACTATTTAGGATATGCTTTTTATTTTTTTATTATTTTGTTATTTGTTTATTTATTTATTTATTTATTTATTTATTTATTTTTGCGATACGCGGGCCTCTCACTGTTGTGGTCTCCCGCGTTGCGGAGCACGGGCTCTGGACACGCAGGCTCAGTGGCCATGGCTCACGGGCCCAGCCGCTCCGCGGCATGTGGGACCTTCCCGGACCGGGGCACAAACCCGTGTGCCCTGCACTGACAGGCGGACTCTCAACCACTGCGCCACCAGGGGAGCCCTGGGATATGCTTTTTAAAAGTTTTGTGTTTTCATACATCTAAAGCATTATTTATTAGTATTAACAAATAATTTTATTTATTTTAATAAAGAACATTTTTTATTTCTTTTTTTTCTTTTTTTTGTGGTACGCGGCCTCTCACTGCTCTGCCCTCTCCCGCTGCGGGGCACCGGCTCCGGACGTGTAGGCCCAGCGGCCATGGCTCACGGGCGCGGCATGTGGGATGTTTCCGGATCGGAGCACAAACCCGTATCCCCTGCATCGGCAGGCGGACTCTCAACCACTGCGCCACCAGGGAAGCTCACATGGTAAGATCTTTAGCACAAATATCTCCCATGCAACATTTGGGAATATACTAAAGATAGTATTTTTAAAAGAAAACAAAAATCTAAGTATTGTTTGTTAATTATTAGTAAATTAATGTTTTATTTTAGTTGATAAAGTATTTAGCACAAGCATTTCCCATGCAGTATTTAGGATATGCTTTTTAAAAGTTATGTGTTTTCATACATCTGAAGCATTATTTATTAGTAGTATTAACAAATAATTTTATTTATTTTAATAAAGAACACATTTTTTCTTTCTTTTTTGCGGTACGTGATCCTCACCGCTGTGGCCTCTCCTACGTTGCGGAGCACAGGCTCAGCGGCCACGGCTCACGGGCCCAGCCGCTCCATGACATGCGGGATCCGCCCAGACCGGGGCACGAAACCATGTCCCCTGCATCGGCAGGCTGACTCTCAACCACTGCGCCACCAGGGAAGCTCACGTGGTAAGATCTTTAGCACAAGTATCTCCCGTGCAACATTCGGGAATATACTGAAGATAGTATTTTTTAAAAGAAAACAAAAATCTAAGTATTGTTTGTTAATTATTAGCATTATTAGTAAATTAATGTTTTATTTTAATTGATAAAGTATTTAGCACAAGCATTTCCTATGCACTATTTTGGATATGCTTTTTATTTTTTTATTATTTATTTATTTATTTATTTATTTTTGCGATACGCGGGCCTCTCACTGTTTTGGCCTCCCGCGTTGCGGAGCACGGGCTCCGGACACGCAGGCTCAGTGGCCATGGCTCACGGGCCCAGCCGCTCCGCGGCATGTGGGACCTTCCCGGACCGGGGCACAAACCCGTGTGCCCTGCACTGACAGGTGGACTCTCAACCACTGCGCCACCAGGGGATCCCTGGGATATGCTTTTTATTTTTTTTTTATTTTTTATTTTTTTATTTTTATTATTATTATTTTTTTTTGCTGTATGCGGGCCTCTCACTGTTGTGGCCTCTCCCGTTGCGGAGCACAGGCTCCGGACGCGCAGGCCCAGCGGCCATGACTCACGGGCTTAGTTGCTCCGCGGCATGTGGGATCTTCCCGGACCAGGGCACGAACCCGTGTCTCCTGCATCGGCAGGCGGATTCTCAACCACTGCGCCACCAGGGGAGCCCTGGGATATGCTTTTTAAAAGTTATGTGTTTTCATACATCTAAAGCATTATTTATTAGTATTAACAAATAATTTTATTTATTTTAATAAAGTATCAAGTATCTCCCGTGCAACATTCGGGAATATACTAAAGATAGTATTTTTTAAAAGAAAACAAAAATCTAAGCATTGTTTGTTAATTATTAGCATTATTAGTAAATTAATGTTTTATTTTAATTGATAAAGTATTTAGCACAAGCATTTCCCATGCACTATTTAGGATATGCTTTTTATTTTTTTATTATTTTATTATTTATTTATTTATTTATTTATTTATTTATTTATTTATTTTTGCGATACGCGGGCCTCTCACTGTTGTGGCCTCCCGCGTTGCGGAGCACGGGCTCCGGACACGCAGGCTCAGTGGCCATGGCTCACGGGCCCAGCCGCTCCGCGGCATGTGTGACCTTCCCGGACCGGGGCACAAACCCGTGTGCCCTGCACTGACAGGCGGACTCTCAACCACTGCGCCACCAGGGGAGCCCTGGGATATGCTTTTTAAAAGTTTTGTGTTTTCATACATCTAAAGCATTATTTATTAGTATTAACAAATAATTTTATTTATTTTAATAAAGAACATTTTTTATTTCTTTTTTTTCTTTTTTTTGCGGTACGCGGCCTCTCACTGCTCTGCCCTCTCCCGCTGCGGGGCACCGGCTCCGGACGTGTAGGCCCAGCGGCCATGGCTCACGGGCGCGGCATGTGGGATGTTTCCGGATCGGAGCACAAACCCGTATCCCCTGCATCGGCAGGTGGACTCTCAACCACTGCGCCACCAGGGAAGCTCACATGGTAAGATCTTTAGCAGAAATATCTCCCATGCAACATTTGGGAATATACTAAAGATAGTATTTTTAAAAGAAAACAAAAATCTAAGTATTGTTTGTTAATTATTACTAAATTAATGTTTTATTTTAGTTGATAAAGTATTTAGCACAAGCATTTCCCATGCAGTATTTAGGATATGCTTTTTAAAAGTTATGTGTTTTCATACATCTGAAGCATTATTTATTAGTAGTATTAACAAATAATTTTATTTATTTTAATAAAGAACACATTTTTTCTTTCTTTTTTGTGGTACGTGATCCTCACCGCTGTGGCCTCTCCTACGTTGCGGAGCACAGGCTCAGCGGCCACGGCTCACGGGCCCAGCCGCTCCATGACATGCGGGATCCGCCCAGACCGGGGCACGAACCCACGTCCCCTGCATCGACAGGCCGACTCTCAACCACTGTGCCACCAGGGAAGCTCACATGGTAAGATCTTTAGCACAAGTATCTCCCATGCAACATTCGGGAATATACTAAAGATAGTATTTTTTAAAAGAAAACAAAAATCTAAGTATTGTTTGTTAATTATTAGCATTATTAGTAAATTAATGTTTTATTTTAATTGATAAAGTATTTAGCACAAGCATTTCCCATGCACTATTTAGGATATGCTTTTTATTTTTTTATTATTTATTTATTTTTTTTTTTTTTTATTTTTGCGGTACGCGGGCCTCTCACTGTTGTGGCCTCCCACATTGCGGAGCACGGGCTCCGGACACGCAGGCTCAGCGGCCATGGCTCATGGGCCCAGCCGCTCTGCGGCATGTGGGATCTTCCCGGACCGGGGCACAAACCCGTGTGCCCTGCACTGGCAGGCGGACTCTCAACCACTGCGCCACCAGGGGAGCCCTGGGATATGCTTTTTAAAAGTTATGTGTTTTCATACATCTGAAGCATTATTTATTAGTATTAAATAATTTTATTTATTTTAATAAGGAACATTTTTTATTTCTTTTTTTTTTTTTTTGCAGTACGCGGCCTCTCACTGCTGTGGGCTCTCCCGCCGCGGGGCACCAGCTCCGGACGTGTAGGCCCAGCGGCCATAGCTCACGGTCCCAGCCGCTCCGCGGCATGTGGGATCCTCCCGGACCCGGGGACGAACCCGCGTCCCCTGCATCGGCAGGCGGGCTCTCAACCACTGCGCCACCAGGGAAGCTCATATGGTAAGATCTTTAGCACAAGTATCTCCCGTGCAATATTCAGGAATATACTAAAGATAGTATTTTTAAAAGAAAAATCTAAATATTGTTTGTTAATTATTAGCATTATTAGTAAATTAATGTTTTATTTTAATTGATAAAGTATTTAGCACAAGCATTTCTCCTGCGTTATTTAGGATATGCTTTTTATTTTTTTTAAATTTTTTAAATTTATTTTTTATTTATTTATTTAATTTTGCGGTACGCAGGCCTCTCAGTGTTGTGGCCTCCCGCGTTGCGGAGCACGGGCTCCGGACGCGCAGGATAAGCAGCCATGGCTCACGGGCCCAGCCGCTCCATGACATGCGGGATCCTCCTGGACCGGGGCACGAACCCACGTCCCCTGCATCGGCAGGCTGACTCTCAACCACTGCGCCACCAGGGAAGCTCACGTGGTAAGATCTTTAGCACAAGTATCTCCCGTGCAACATTCGGGAATATACTGAAGATAGTATTTTTTAAAAGAAAACAAAAATCTAAGTATTGTTTGTTAATTGTTAGCATTATTAGTAAATTAATGTTTTATTTTAATTGATAAAGTATTTAGCACAAGCATTTCCCATGCACTATTTAGGATATGCTTTTTATTTTTTTATTATTTATTTATTTATTTTTGCGGTACGCGGGCCTCTCACTGTTGTGGCCTCCCGCGTTGCGGAGCACGGGCTCCGGACACGCAGGCTCAGTGGCCATGGCTCACGGGCCCAGCCGCTCCGCGGCATGTGAGACCATCCCGGACCGGGGCACAAACCCGTGTGCCCTGCACTGACAGGCGGACTCTCAACCACTGCGCCACCAGGGGAGCCCTGGGATATGCTTTTTAAAAGTTATGTGTTTTCATACATCTAAAGCATTATTTATTAGTATTAACAAATAATTTTATTTATTTTAATAAAGTATCAAGTATCTCCCGTGCAACATTCGGGAATATACTAAAGATAGTATTTTTTAAAAGAAAACAAAAATCTAAGCATTGTTTGTTAATTATTAGCATTATTAGTAAATTAATGTTTTGTTTTAATTGATAAAGTATTTAGCACAAGCATTTCCCATGCACTATTTAGGATATGCTTTTTATTTTTTTATTATTTTATTATTTATTTATTTATTTATTTATTTATTTATTTTTGCGATACGCGGGCCTCTCACTGTTGTGGTCTCCCGCGTTGCGGAGCACGGGCTCCGGACACGCAGGCTCAGTGGCCATGGCTCACGGGCCCAGCCGCTCCGCGGCATGTGGTACCTTCCCGGACCGGGGCACAAACCCGTGTGCCCTGCACTGACAGGCGGACTCTCAACCACTGCGCCACCAGGGGAGCCCTGGGATATGCTGTTTAAAAGTTATGTGTTTTCATACATCTAAAGCATTATTTATTAGTATTAACAAATAATTTTATTTATTTTAATAAAGTATCAAGTATCTCCCGTGCAACATTCGGGAATATACTAAAGATAGTATTTTTTAAAAGAAAACAAAAATCTAAGCATTGTTTGTTAATTATTAGCATTATTAGTAAATTAATGTTTTATTTTAATTGATAAAGTATTTAGCACAAGCATTTCCCATGCACTATTTAGGATATGCTTTTTATTTTTTTATTATTTATTTATTTATTTTTGCGGTACGTGGGCCTCTCACTGTTGTGGCCTCCCGCGTTGCGGAGCATGGGCTCCGGACACGCAGGCTCAGTGGCCATGGCTCACGGGCCCAGCCGCTCCGCGGCATGTGGGACCTTCCCGGACCGGGGCACAAACCCGTGTGCCCTGCACTGACAGGTGGACTCTCAACCACTGCGCCACCAGGGTAGCCCTGGGATATGCTTTTTAAAAGTTATGTGTTTTCATACATCTAAAGCATTATTTATGAGTATTAACAAATAATTTTATTTATTTTAATAAAGAACATTTTTTATTTCTTTTTTTTTTTTTTTTTTTTGCAGTACGCGGCCTCTCACTGCTCTGCCCTCTCCCGCTGCGGGGCAACGGCTCCGGACGTGTAGGCCCAGCGGCCATGGCTCACGGGCGCGGCATGTGGGATGTTCCCGGATCGGAGCACAAACCCGTATCCCCTGCATCGGCAGGCGGACTCTCAACCACTGCGCCACCAGGGAAGCTCACATGGTAAGATCTTTAGCACAAATATCTCCCATGCAACATTTGGGAATATACTAAAGATAGTATTTTTTAAAAGAAAACAAAAAGCTACGTATTGTTTGTTAATTATTACTAAATTAATGTTTTATTTTAATTGATAAAGTATTTAGCACAAGCATTTCCCATGCAGTATTTAGGATATGCTTTTTAAAAGTTATGTGTTTTCATACATCTGAAGCATTATTTATTAGTAGTATTAACAAATAATTTTATTTATTTTAATAAAGAACACATTTTTTCTTTCTTTTTTGCGGTACGTGATCCTCACCGCTGTGGCCTCTCCTACGTTGCGGAGCACAGGCTCAGCGGCCACGGCTCACGGGCCCAGCCGCTCCATGACATGCGGGATCCGCCCAGACCGGGGCACGAACCCACGTCCCCTGCATCGACAGGCCGACTCTCAACCACTGCGCCACCAGGGAAGCTCACATGGTAAGATCTTTAGCACAAGTATCTCCCATGCAACATTCGGGAATATACTAAAGATAGTATTTTTTAAAAGAAAACAAAAATCTAAGTATTGTTTGTTAATTGTTAGCATTATTAGTAAATTAATGTTTTATTTTAATTGATAAAGTATTTAGCACAAGCATTTCCTATGCACTATTTTGGATATGCTTTTTATTTTTTTATTATTTATTTATTTATTTATTTATTTTTGCGATACGCGGGCCTCTCACTGTTTTGGCCTCCCGCGTTGCGGAGCACGGGCTCCGGACACGCAGGCTCAGTGGCCATGGCTCACGGGCCCAGCCGCTCCGCGGCATGTGGGACCTTCCCGGACCGGGGCACAAACCCGTGTGCCCTGCACTGACAGGTGGACTCTCAACCACTGCGCCACCAGGGGAGCCCTCGGATATGCTTTTTATTTTTTTTTATTTTTATTTTTTTTTATTTTTATTATTTATTTTTTTTTTTTTGCTGTATGCGGGCCTCTCACTGTTGTGGCCTCTCCCGTTGCGGAGCACAGGCTCCGGACGCGCAGGCCCAGCGGCCATGACTCACGGGCTTAGTTGCTCCGCGGCATGTGGGATCTTCCCGGACCAGGGCACGAACCCGTGTCTCCTTCATCGGCAGGCGGATTCTCAACCACTGCGCCACCAGGGAAGCCCGAGGGATATGCTTTTTAAAACTTATGTGTTTTCATACATCTAAAGCATTATTTATTAGTATTAACAAATAATTTTATTTATTTTAATAAAGTATCAAGTATCTCCCGTGCAACATTCGGGAATATACTAAAGATAGTATTTTTTAAAAGAAAACAAAAATCTAAGCATTGTTTGTTAATTATTAGCATTATTAGTAAAGTAATGTTTTATTTTAATTGATAAAGTATTTAGCACAAGCATTTCCCATGCACTATTTAGGATATGCTTTTTAGTTTTTTATTATTTATATATTTATTTTTGCGGTACGCGGGCCTCTCACTGTTGTGGCCTCCCGCGTTGCGGAGCACGGGCTCCGGACACGCAGGCTCAGTGGCCATGGCTCACGGGCCCAGCCGCTCCGCGGCATGTGGGACCTTCCCGGACCGGGGCACAAACCCGTGTGCCCTGCACTGACAGGTGGACTCTCAACCACTGCGCCACCAGGGGAGCCCTGGGATATGCTTTTTAAAAGTTATGTGTTTTCATACATCTAAAGCATTATTTATTAGTATTAACAAATAATTTTATTTATTTTAATAAAGTATCAAGTATCTCCCGTGCAACATTCGGGAATATACTAAAGATAGTATTTTTTAAAAGAAAACAAAAATCTAAGCATTGTTTGTTAATTATTAGCATTATTAGTAAATTAATGTTTTATTTTAATTGATAAAGTATTTAGCACAAGCATTTCCCGTGCACTATTTAGGATATGCTTTTTATTTTTTTTTTATTTATTTATTTATTTTTGCGGTACGTGGGCCTCTCACTGTTGTGGCCTCCCGCGTTGCGGAGCATGGGCTCCGGACACGCAGGCTCAGTGGCCATGGCTCACGGGCCCAGCCGCTCCGCGGCATGTGGGACCTTCCCGGACCGGGGCACAAACCCGTGTGCCCTGCACTGACAGGTGGACTCTCAACCACTGCGCCACCAGGGGAGCCCTCGGATATGCTTTTTATTTTTTTTTATTTTTATTTTTTTTTATTTTTATTATTTATTTTTTTTTTTTTGCTGTATGCGGGCCTCTCACTGTTGTGGCCTCTCCCGTTGCGGAGCACAGGCTCCGGACGCGCAGGCCCAGCGGCCATGACTCACGGGCTTAGTTGCTCCGCGGCATGTGGGATCTTCCCGGACCAGGGCACGAACCCGTGTCTCCTTCATCGGCAGGCGGATTCTCAACCACTGCGCCACCAGGGAAGCCCGAGGGATATGCTTTTTAAAACTTATGTGTTTTCATACATCTAAAGCATTATTTATTAGTATTAACAAATAATTTTATTTATTTTAATAAAGTATCAAGTATCTCCCGTGCAACATTCGGGAATATACTAAAGATAGTATTTTTTAAAAGAAAACAAAAATCTAAGCATTGTTTGTTAATTATTAGCATTATTAGTAAAGTAATGTTTTATTTTAATTGATAAAGTATTTAGCACAAGCATTTCCCATGCACTATTTAGGATATGCTTTTTAGTTTTTTATTATTTATATATTTATTTTTGCGGTACGCGGGCCTCTCACTGTTGTGGCCTCCCGCGTTGCGGAGCACGGGCTCCGGACACGCAGGCTCAGTGGCCATGGCTCACGGGCCCAGCCGCTCCGCGGCATGTGGGACCTTCCCGGACCGGGGCACAAACCCGTGTGCCCTGCACTGACAGGCGGACTCTCAACCACTGCACCACCAGGGGAGCCCTGGGATATGCTTTTTAAAAGTTATGTGTTTTCATACATCTAAAGCATTATTTATTAGTATTAACAAATAATTTTATTTATTTTAATAAAGTATCAAGTATCTCCCGTGCAACATTCGGGAATATACTAAAGATAGTATTTTTTAAAAGAAAACAAAAATCTAAGCATTGTTTGTTAATTATTAGCATTATTAGTAAATTAATGTTTTATTTTAATTGATAAAGTATTTAGCACAAGCATTTCCCATGCACTATTTAGGATATGCTTTTTATTTTTTTATTATTTATTTATTTATTTTTGCGGTACGTGGGCCTCTCACTGTTGTGGCCTCCCGCGTTGCGGAGCATGGGCTCCGGACACGCAGGCTCAGTGGCCATGGCTCACGGGCCCAGCCGCTCCGCGGCATGTGGGACCTTCCCGGACCGGGGCACAAACCCGTGTGCCCTGCACTGACAGGTGGACTCTCAACCACTGCGCCACCAGGGGAGCCCTGGGATATGCTTTTTAAAGTTATGTGTTTTCATACATCTAAAGCATTATTTATTAGTATTAACAAATAATTTTATTTATTTTAATAAAGAACATTTTTTATTTCTTTTTTTTTTTTTTTTTTTTGCAGTACGCGGCCTTTCACTGCTCTGCCCTCTCCCGCTGCGGGGCAACGGCTCCGGACGTGTAGGCCCAGCGGCCATGGCTCACGGGCGCGGCATGTGGGATGTTCCCGGATCGGAGCACAAACCCGTATCCCCTGCATCGGCAGGCGGACTCTCAACCACTGCGCCACCAGGGAAGCTCACATGGTAAGATCTTTAGCACAAATATCTCCCATGCAACATTTGGGAATATACTAAAGATAGTATTTTTAAAAGAAAACAAAAATCTACGTATTGTTTGTTAATTATTACTAAATTAATGTTTTATTTTAATTGATAAAGTATTTAGCACAAGCATTTCCCATGCAGTATTTAGGATATGCTTTTTAAAAGTTATGTGTTTTCATACATCTGAAGCATTATTTATTAGTAGTATTAACAAATAATTTTATTTATTTTAATAAAGAACACATTTTTCTTTCTTTTTTGCGGTACGTGACCCTCACCGCTGTGGCCTCTCCTACGTTGCGGAGCACAGGCTCAGCGGCCACGGCTCACGGGCCCAGCCGCTCCATGACATGCGGGATCCGCCCAGACCGGGGCACGAACCTACGTCCCCTGCATCGACAGGCCGACTCTCAACCACTGCGCCACCAGGGAAGCTCACGTGGTAAGATCTTTAGCACAAGTATCTCCCATGCAACATTCGGGAATATACTAAAGATAGTATTTTTTAAAAGAAAACAAAAATCTAAGTATTGTTTGTTAATTATTAGCATTATTAGTAAATTAATGTTTTATTTTAATTGATAAAGTATTTAGCACAAGCATTTCC
Organism: Kogia breviceps; assembly: GCF_026419965.1. Taxonomy (NCBI): domain Eukaryota; kingdom Metazoa; phylum Chordata; class Mammalia; order Artiodactyla; family Physeteridae; genus Kogia; species Kogia breviceps. The sequence goes on from NC_081313.1 coordinate 181,839,305, forward strand.
CATGCACTATTTAGGATATGCTTTTTATTTTTTTATTATTTATTTATTTATTTTTGCGGTACGCAGACCTCTCACTGTTGTGGCCTCCCGCGTTGCGGAGCACAGGCTCCGGACGCGCAGGCTCAGCGGCCATGGCTCACGGGCCCAGTCGCTCCGCGGCATGTGGGACCTTCCCAGACTGGGGCACAAACCCGTGTGCCCTGAACTGACAGGCAGACTCTCAACCACTGCGCCACCAGGGGAGCCCTGGGATATGCTTTTTAAAAGTTATGTGTTTTTATACATCTGAAGCATTATTTATTAGTATTAACAAATAATTTTATTTATTTTAATAAGGAACATTTTTTATTTCTTTTTTTTTTTTTTGCAGTACGCGGCCTCTCACCGCTGTGGCCTCTCCCGCCGCGTGGCACCAGCTCCGGACGTGTAGGCCCAGCGGCCATAGCTCACGGTCCCAGCCGCTCCGCGGCACGTGGGATCCTCCCGGACCCGGGCACGAACCCGCGTCCCCTGCATCGGCAGGCGGACTCTCAACCACTGCGCCACCAGGGAAGCTCACATGGTAAGATCTTTAGCACAAGTATCTCCCATGCAATATTCGGGAATATTCTAAAGTATATATACTAATATATATACTAACGATAGTATTTTTTAAAAGAAAACAAAAATCTATGTATTGTTTGTTAATTATTAGCATTATTAGTAAGTTAATGTTTTATTTTAATTTATAAAGTATTTAGCACAAGCATTTCCCCTGTGGTATTTACGATATGCTTTTTAAAAGTTATGTGTCTTCATAAATCTGAAGCATTATTTATTAGTAGTATTAACAAATAATTTTATTTATTTTAATAACGAACACATTTTTACTATTATTTAGAAAATGCATTTTTATTTTAATAAATTAATTTAAAATTCAGTATATTCCACAGAATATTTGGGATATACTTAGCTATGTCTTTTCATGCATTAGAAGTATTACTTATTATTAATGTTATCTAGTAGGTAATAAATATTTATGCTAATGAAGAATAAGCATTGTTACATTTATTAATATTGCTTAGTGAATATTTTAATAAAGAAAAAAGTATTTATTATTAATATTTAGAAAATTATGTGTATTACTAAGTTAATTTAAAATTTAGTACAAGTATATCCCATGCAGTGTTTGGGATGTACTTATACTAAATATAGTACTTTTAAAGTAAACAGAAATCTAAATATTGTTTTTTAGTTATTAGCATTATTAATAAATTCATGTTTTATTTTAATTGGTAAAATCTTTAGTGCAAGTATATTCCATGCATTATTTGTGATATACTTTTTAACAGTTACGTGTTTTCATACGTTAGAAGCAGTACTTACTGTTAACGTTACCTAGTAAGAAGTAAATATTTATGTTAATGAAGAATAAGTATTGTTTACTACTTAGTGCATAATAGTTTGATAAAGAAGAAGCATTATTAATATGACTTAGAATGCTACGTATATTTTTACTAAGTTAATTTAAAATGTGGTACGAGTATATCCCAGGCAGTATTGGGGATGTATTTATACTAAAGACAGTCAGCGACCGGGGATGCATCGGGCAGAGCCATTCGCAGGAGGACAGGGCGAGGCTCCCCGTGGTTCAGCGCAGAGGGGGAGCCGCCAGCCCCACGCCGGCTGCTCCCGGCCTGCACCTGCCCAGCGCCCTCCCCTCGCCCCCGGCTGACCTGTAGTCCTCACGGGTGGCGATGAGGCTGGACACGTTGCGCAGGATGCCGCCGCCGCTCTCGATGATGGCCAGCGAGTTGCTCTGGCACTTGTAGGTCAGTGTGCTGACCAGGAAGCCCAGGGCGCCGTCCACCTGGCAGATGGCGGCCTTGTTCTCCGTGCTGTGCGCTGAGAGGTTCCACAGGGCGCTGAGCACGCTCTTCAGGGTGGACTCCTGGGCGCGGGGCAGGAGCAGGAGGCGCTCAGCGGTGGGGCCCCGAGCCCCGCCCCACCCACGGGCCCGCTCCCTCGAGGCGCCGACCCAAGGCACCCAAATGCCTTTTCGAGTAGAAGTCAAGAGTAACACAGCAGCCACGGCAAGATCTTTTGGGTTGGGAGCCCCCAGCCTGGACCCGCTGCCAGGTGGCAGGTTGTCTGTGTGGCTCGACCTCCCCCCAAGGTGGCAAACTCAACACCTGCGGCCAGTGCCTCCCGGCCGCGTGGCTGGCACTCCGCAGCCGTGGCCCCCCCCCACCCTGCCCGGTGCCCACCTTGGCGGCTCGCAGGACGCACTGCGTCAGGGCCGTCACGCTGCCCACCTCCCTCAGCGCCTTCTTGCTGTTGATGTCCGCCCTCCAGGACAGGTTGCGCAGGATGCTGGACACCACCTGGGTGAGTGCAGGGCAGGCTGTGTGGGCCCGGGCCCGACTTCCACGGCGGCTCGCGGGGCCCACCCGCAGGCCCCACGGCGGCGGGTGGCAGAGCCCAGGGGACGCCCCCCACCCCCGGCAGCACCGCAGCCTCCCGGGTACCTGGTGCAGCTCCTCACTGTCAGACGCCAGCTGGGCCACGATGGCCTCCATGCAGCCCCGGCGGGCACACAGTGCGGCCTGTGCGGTGAAAGGGCAGTCATGCCACGGCGGGGCAGGGGGGGGCACCTCCCGGGCTGACTGAGCACCTACTGTGTGCTGGAGCTCGAGCCCCACCCCCCATCTTCACCACCACAGGGGAGGGAGAGCACTCGCCCCGTCGCTCCGATGAGGAGACTGAGGCTCAGGCAGGCGCGGACACCCCCGCCCAGGCCCAGAGGCCCCCACTCCACAGGGGCAGCAGCAGAGGGGCCAAGAGGATGGCGGCCTGGACCCCGGGCCTCAGTCTCCCCGCCTGTCCCCGCCTCTCAGTGCTGCTTCGAGGTGGGGAGGAGGCCAACGGGGCTTAGCCCGGGCGATGCTGCCCCGCCCACTGGCCCAGCCGGGCACCTTGTTGGCGACGTCCCCGAAGGTCAGGTTGGTGAGGGTCATGCCGGCGTATCGGCGCAGGGCCAGGTTGAGAGGGTCCCGAGTCATCTTGTGCATCTCATAGTCGACCTGCAGTAACTCCGCCACGGCCTGCAGCCCACCTGTGGGGACACGGCAGGGCTGGGGCCAGGTGGGCGCCCCTCACCACCCCGCCTGCCCGCCTCCCAGCCTCTGCCCGCGCAGCTCACTCTACCTGCATGCCCTCCCCTCCCTCCGATCTGCTGTCCTCAAGCCCACGTTTGAAGCCCAACTCTGAGGACACCGCCTCCAGGCAGCCTGCTGTCTGGCTGGCCCAGCCCCACTGGGTGCCCTGCACCTTCACGCCCGCCTCTTTTCTGCCCTCAGCCCCCAGTCACACTTCGTCCGGCTGCCGGGCCTTTGCACATGCTGTTCCCCTGCCCAGAATGCTCTTCCCCACGGTTCGCCCAGTGTCCTGGGTCCCCTTCTGCTCAAGAGTGACTTCCTCAGGGAAGCCCCCAACTCCCCAGATGAGAAGCTCCCAAACCATTAGCCAGCAAGCCACTGAGGGCAGCGCTGGTGGCTGCCCCGCTGCGTCCCCAGGACGGACCGGACGGCGTGTGCTCAGGAGCCACTGCTGATGGCCCACACACACGATTTTTTTTTCCCCTTATTTTCTTTTTAAATTTTTTGGCCATGCCACGCAGCGTGTGGGATCTTAGTTCCCTGACCAGGGATCAACCCAGCGGCCCCTGCAGTGGAAGCACGGAGTCTTAACCACTGGACCACCAGGGAGGTTCCTGCACACACAGTTCTTTACTCACTAGGACAACTGGGTTCTCACTTTACAAAGAGTAAATGGTCGGGACTTCCCTGGTGGTCCAGCGGTTAAGACTCCATGCTTCCAAAGCAAGGGACACCCAGGGTTCGATTCCTGGTCAGGGAACTAGATCCCACATGCTGCAACTAAAAGCCTGCATGCCCCAACTAAAAGATTCTGCATGGGGACTTACCTGGTGGCGCAGTGGTTAAGAATCCACCTGCCAATGCAGGGGACACAGGTTGGAGCCCTGGTCCGGGAAGATCCCACATGCTGCGGAGCAACTAAGCCCGTGTGCCACAACTACTGAGCCTGTGCTCTAGAGCCCGCGAGCCACAACTACTGAAGCCCGCGCGCCTAGAGCCTATGCTCTGCAACAAGAGAAGCCACTGCAGTGAGAAGCCCGCGCACCTCAGCAAAGAGCAGCCCCTGCTCGCCGCACTAGAGAAAGCCCACGCACAGCAACGAAGACCCCAATGCAACCAAAAAAATTTTTTTAGTTAAAAAAGAATTCTGCATGCTGCAACTAAGACCTGGTGCAGCCAAATAACTAATTTTTTTTTTTTTTTCAGAGTAAATGGTCAGCGGGAGCAGAAGGGAAAGAACCTGCAGGAACCCAAGCACACGCAGCCCTTCCCCCTCATTCAGCAACAGGCTCATCCTCGGGACCCGGGACCGACGAGGCAGTTTTGCTGAAGAGCCACGCCAGAGGGGACCACGCTGGGGAAGGGGCTTAGCAGCACAAACCTACAGACTTCCAAAGCGAACTTGTACGTGTGTGCACACAGCAGCCAGAAGGGGGAAACAGCCTGAGTGTCCATCACCAGATGATGGAGAAACACACCGTGTCCCTCCCCACACGGGGACGTCCCTCAGCCACGCAGAGGGGTGAAGCCCCGACCCTCGCTGCCACGTGGACGGACCCCGAGAACACGACGCTCAGTGAGAGAAGCCAGACACAGAAGGACCCACAGTGGGTGATTCCATGGATGGGAAACGTCCAGGACAGGCAGATCCGCAGACACAGAGCGTGGCTTTGTGGTTGCCAGGGGCTGGGGAGGGGGATGGGGGGCTGAGTGGTTAATGGGGATGGAGTTTCAGCTTGGGAAGGTACGATTAAAAATGGTTAAGACAGTAAATTTTATGTTACATATAATTTACCACAATTTTTTTAAATGTTTAGGGAACTCCCTGGCGGTCCAGTGGTTAGGACTCGGTGCTTTCACTGCTGAGGGCCCGGGTTCAATCCCTGGTTGGGGAACTAAGATCCCATAAGCTCTGCAGCATGGCCAAAAAAAATTAAAATTAAATTTAAAAATGTTTAAATACGTAATTAGAAGTTGGAGCGGGGAGCTTCCAAAGCCTTTTTGCTTCTTAATCTGGAAACTCCACTCCCCGGAACCCACACAAAGGAAAAAAAAAATAACAATAGGGAAAAAGAGGTTGAACTGAACTGTGCCTGGGGCACTTTCACTGGAACTAAGGGGCCACTCAGCTCATCACGCATCCCTTGCCTCACTGACGGACACCAACGACATGCCAGCATTTTCATCTCGGGACCCCTACACACGCTGAACATTTTTTTGGGGACCCCAAAGACTGCCACCAACAACAAAACAAACATCCCACTCGAAAAACGGGCAGATGACCTAAATAGACATGTCTCCAAACAAGACATACAGGTGGCCAACAGGCACATGAAAAGATGCTCAACATCACTAATTCTTAGAGACCTGCAAACCAAAACCACAATGAGCTACCACCTCACGCCCATCAGAACGGCCATCGTTAAAACGTCTACAAATGACAAGTGCTGGAGAGGGTGCGGAGAAAAGGGAAGCCTCCTGCGCTGCTGGTGGGCATGTCAGTTGGTGCAGCCACTGTGGAGAACAGTGTGGAGGTTCCTTAAACAACTAAAAATAGAGTTACCATATGATCCAGCCATCCCACTCCTGAGCATATACCCGGACAAAACTATAATCTGAAAAGATACATGTGCCCCTGTGTTCACAGCAGCACCATTTACAATAGCCAAGACAAGGAAGCAACCTAAATATCCATTGACAGATGAATGGATAAAGAAGACGTGGTATATATAGATACAATGGAATATTACTCGGCCTTAAAAAATGAAATAATGCCATTTGCAGCAACATGGATGAAACCAGAGATTATCATACTAAGTCAGACAAACACCATATGGTATCACTTTCATGTGGAATCTAAAATATGACACAAATGAACTTATCCATGAAACAGAAACAGACTCACAGACACGGAGAACAGACTTGTGGTTGCCAAGGGGGAGGGGGGTGGGGGGAGGGGTGGAGTGGGAGGCTGGGCTTAGCAGATGCAAACAAGTACATATAGGCTGGATAAACAGCAAGGTCCTACTGTAGAGCACAGGGAACTATATTCAACATCCTGTGATAAACCATCACGGAAAGAATATAAAAAAAGAATGTATATATAACTGCATCCCTTTACACCTGAAACCAACACAATATTGTAAATCAACAACAATAAACAACATTTACCACACTAGAAATGAAAACGGAGAAATCTTTTAAACCCCAGAACGCACAGCCCAGCAGTCCTCAGAGTAGGAGTGCCTGGAAAACCCCTCTGAACACACGCGCGCGCGCGAGAGTGAAAAGGGCAGATCGCATCTTCATGGAATTATCAACATAGCAGTGAGTGTGCAGGCCTCTTGGAAGGAGCTTGGTAACCTCCAGGCGTCCCTGGACCGGCTGGCGGAGGAAGGACTCCAGACCTGTGCCCCCCCGGAAAATGTCTGCCACTCCAGATGCCCCCCCCCCCGGAAAGGCTGCACCTGGGCGCTCCCCCCCACCACCATTGGGTTTCGAGCGCCGGAGTCTATGTGGCCGGACCACGTGAGACCTTACAGAACCTTTGAGTGCTTTGACCACCTGCCGGGTGAGAAGCAGTGCCTCGTTTGGCCCCTGATAATTCCTTTCCCCATGCTTTGATTACTTTTATGCGGAAAAGATGCTGTAGTACTCCCAAACCTAAAGCTTCACAGGGTCGCTCCGCCTCGACCACCCAGTAGCTCCGATTCACCATTTCTCCTGGCTTCCCGGCCTCTCCCCTGTTCTCTGAGCCCCAGGACCACTAGTGCCGAGAACCTGCCCTGCGCTGGGCGAGGAGGCCCGGAGGCCGTCCAGATCGGGGGTAGCTCCAGCTCGCGGGGGCGGCGAGGGGCACTCACCCAGCTCGTTCATGGCGCGGCGGTATTCCTCGTCGAAGGACAGCTTCATCACGGCGCAGGTGGCCTGGCAGATCTGTGGCTCGATGGGGACCGGGGCTGTGGGCAAGGGGGCCGGGTCAGAGTCCTTCCACTGCAGGAAATGTCGCTTGGTGGGTCCCCGCCCCTCCCTGCAGTCTCCACCCTGCAGACCTGCCAAGACCTGGAGCTTTACAGAGTGCTGCCCGCCGGGCGTGCGGGGTCAGCCCCAGAGCATCGGCCCCTCTGAAGTCAACAAGGAGGGGCCTGCCTCCCCCAGCCCGGTGCTTAGCATCTGACAGTAACTTTGCAGACGGCCCCAACAGCTAGGAATCTCAAACTCTGCCCCCGCCTCCCGAGGGTTAACTACAATCGATCCGTTCAATCAACGACCGTTTCTTGAGCATCTATCTACCCTGTGACTATCCCTTCGCCAGTCTGGCTTCACAGGTTCCCAGGAGGCCTCGGCCGGCGCGTGGCACAGAGCAGGTGCCCGGCAAAAGCCAGAGGCCGCTGTTGCTGCCAGCGGTGCTGCCCTGGCACCCGGGGAGCCCAGGCTGCCGCCCAGCGCGCAGAAGCCGCTCGCTCACTCACCGCCGCCGGCGCCGCCGCCCTCGGGCCCGCCATCCTGGGCCTGAAGCCAGTCCCAGCAGGTCTCACAGTAGGCACGGATCTGCTCGAGCACGTGCAGGACGCGCATTTCCTTGCGCGCCAGACCCTGGTCCGGCTGGGAGAAGACGATGTTGTGCAGTGCCGCGTTGGCGCGCATGCGCGCATCCTTGGCTCCCGGCGCCCCTGGGGTCCCGTTGCGACCCCCAGCCCCGGCCTCGGTGCCGTGCAGGATCTGCAGCAGCAGCGGCAGGCAGCCCGAGCGGCGCATGGCCACGCAGCTCTCAGGTGAGCTGGACATGGCGAGCAGCGTCCGTGCCGTGTCCTCCTGGTCACGCGTCGCCAGCATGGACAGCAGCCAGAAGACCACCTCCACCTGCGAGGGGCAGGAGATGTCAGGGTGGGGAGCCCCGCCTGGCTCACCTGGCCCCAGCCGGGCCCACCTGCACTCCCCCTAAACGGATGGGGGTCCTATGACCTCAGCCCAGGAGAATCTCTTGCTCACCCCACTACCCTCATCCTGCATCCTCCCAGGGACACACACACACACACACTCCACTGCAGAGATGCCCCCAGCCCAGGGACACACACACACACACACACACACACACACCACTGCAGAGATGCCCCCAGCCCAGGGACACACACACACACACACACACACACACACACACACACACACCACTGCAGAGATGCCCCCAGCCCAGGGACGGACGGACACACACACACACACACACACACACACACACACACTGCAGAGATGCCCCCAGCCCAGGGACGGAGGGACACACACACACACACACACACACACCACTGCAGAGATGCCCCCAGCCCAGGGACACACACACACACACACACACACAGACACACACACACAACCACTGCAGAGATGCCCCCAGCCCAGGGACGGACAGACACACACACACACACACACACACACACACACACACACTGCAGAGATGCCCCCAGCCCAGGGACGGACGGACACACACACACACACACACACACACACACTGCAGAGATGCCCCCAGCCCAGGGACGGAGGGACACACACACACACACACACACACACACCACTGCAGAGATGCCCCCAGCCCAGGGACACACACACACACACACACACACACACAACCACTGCAGAGATGCCCCCAGCCCAGGGACGGACGGACACACACACACACACACACACACACACACACACTGCAGAGATGCCCCCAGCCCAGGGACGGACGGACACACACACACACACACACACACACACACTGCAGAGATGCCCCCAGCCCAGGGACGGAGGGACACACACACACACACACACACACACCACTGCAGAGATGCCCCCAGCCCAGGGACACACACACACACACACACAACCACTGCAGAGATGCCCCCAGCCCAGGGACGGATGGACACACACACACACACACACACTGCAGAGATGCCCCCAGCCCAGGGACGGACGGACACACACACACACACACACACACACACACACACACACACACTGCAGAGATGCCCCCAGCCCAGGGACGGACGGACACACACACACACACACACACACACTGATGCCCCCAGCCCAGGGACGGAGGGACACACACACACACACACACACACACACCACTGCAGAGATGCCCCCAGCCCAGGGACACACACACACACACACACACACACACACACACACACAACCACTGCAGAGATGCCCCCAGCCCAGGGACGGACGGACACACACACACACACACACACACACACACACACACACACTGCAGAGATGCCCCCAGCCCAGGGACGGACGGACACACACACACACGCACACACACACACACACACTGCAGAGATGCCCCCAGCCCAGGGACAGACAGACGGACACACACACACACACACACACACACACACACACACACACACACACACACACCCCACTGCAGAGATGCCCCCAGCCCATGAGAGCCAAATGTCCACCCCATCAGCCTCACCAGTACTCCTAGCGGTGCCCCCCAAATATACAGAACAGGTATCCACACCCACGCCAGGCTCCGCATCACAACCCAACCTCCCGGAATCACTTCAACTCAGGGTGACACTCCCACACCTGGAGATGCTTTATGGAGGCCTGGAGAGGGAGGGGCCTTCAAATGCAGCAGGGATGCAGGACCCACTTCACCGCGTATCCCAACCCAGCCGCCGCCACTGCCCCCACCCCGCCTCTCAGCACCCTCCTCCAGACTCCCCTCACCTTGCTGTTGCCCGGCTGAGGGGCACCATCCTCAGGGTGCGTGGGGACCTCAGCCTCGGGGTCCTCATCCATCGGCATCGACTTCACTGCCAGCAAGGCCTGTGGGGAGAACGCCAGGCCTGCGGGTTCCGCCCAGGGGCACCCCACAAAGAGCCCAGGCTGCTGATGCCTGCCCTACCCCCATGACGATGTGGCGGGGCCTGCAGACGGATTCCTGAAACCTGGGCAGGGCCCGGGGGTCTCCCTGCTGCCTGGGGCTGTCACCACACACTAGGGCCCTGACTCCGCCCCTCCTGGTACCTGGGGCTCGGTCTGTTGCACCCGGTCCTGCGCCGACAGCAACTCCTTGTCGATCTGCTCCAGGCGGGAAGCACGGATCTGCGTGGGAGAAAGGGCACACTGAGGAAATCCCACCTCGGCTCCGACTCCGCTCACACTCCCAATACGGCCCCGTCCCCAGTCCAAATCCTGCCCCATGCTGACTCCGCCCAGTTCCTGGTTTGGCCCCATCCATTGCCCAAACCCCACCCTGGGCTCTGACCCCGCCTCCCCCTTGATATGGCTCACCCACTCTCAACCCGCCCCCTCCCCCCCCAGTTATCTGACTCCATTCACTTCCTGGTCCCACCCAAGGTCCAACCCTCAAGCCCAGGCTCTGGCCCCGCCCACAACTTAAACCCCAGGCCATCCCTCCGGACCCACCTGTTTTCTGAGTTGGTCCCGCCATTTGACTGTCAACGCCCAAGTCTTCAGACTCGGTTCCTCACACTGGTCGCCCCGTCCCTAGCGTTCTGGGACTCTGTCCTCTGAGCCGGGCTCTACACTAAGCCCTCTCTGGCTCCGCTCATACCCAGCTCTAACTCTGGCTCCGCTTCCTGCGTCAGGCCCCACCCGCAGGAGTCTCTGTCCTCTGACTCGCCCGCAGGCACATATCCCCGCCCATTAACAATATCTGCGCTCCTCCCACAACCGCCCGCTGGTGCATGGCTCCGCCCAGGCTCCGCCCCAGCCGCACCTGCGCCCGCTGCACCATCTCGTCCGAGGTGCCGAAGCGCTCCTCCATCAGCGAGCGGATGTGTTGGGCTTCGAACTCCAACTGCTGCCGAATCAGATCCATCTGCATCGAGAACTGCTGGGAGGGGCGGGTGGGCTTCGGTGAGTTGGGAGGGGGTGATACCCGGGCGAGGGCTGGGCCTCCGCTCCGCTCCGCCCCCCGCCATGGGCGGGGCGGGGCGGGGCGGGGCGGGGCGGGGCACTGCAAAACCCCGGGCAGCTCCGCGCGCTCACCGTCTCCACGTGCGGGAGTTCGTCCAGGCGCTTGGATAGGCCCTGCAGCTGCGAGTAATACCAGAGCTTCTCCTTCTCCTCCTTCTCAATCTCATTCAACAGGAAACACCTGGCGGAGGGCCGGTCGGTGGACGCGGGCTCACAGAGCGGGAGCCGTTGCCATACGTGTTTGTTTACCCTGATTTTTGTAATCACTTGTGGGGTGCTTACTGGGTGCCAAGTTTAATAGGTAGTGTGGCAAAGTCTCGCCCGTGGTGCCCCCGGCACTGGGGTGGGGATGGAGTGCAGAAATTATTTGAAAGTAAAAAAGTAACTCCTTTGTAAATTTGGGTCCTCGGAGAAAGGCTCTGAGGAGGAGGCTGTCCTAAAACCTCTCGAACACCGGCTAATCTCCCTCTAGCCTACGCAGTGCAAAGTTCGGGCTCGGATTGCTCCAGGTGCAGTAGAGTCTCTCTCTTCACACCCTGTGAGGAGACACTGCTATTCCCATTTTACAGAGCAGAAGTCTGAGGCTGGCAGGGGCTAGGGTTCTTGTTTGAGGTCAGACAGCAAAGCATGGACTTAACTCCAGGCTGCTCCAGAACTTCCCTGTGTGACCCCACACAACGCAGCCGAGCTGAGCTAGGCACCCAGACCCTGCCTCCTTCTTCTGGCCTCAGGCCCAGGTTTCTTGGGCTGCAGCCCTTTCTCCACAAAGGCTGCCTTGAGCTTCTCTGGCTCCAGGCCTGACTCTGAGCCCTGGCACTGGACACAGCCCTGTCCCTGGTGACGCCTGTGTGTCCAAGACCCCTGGGGACGTCTCCCAGGAGCCTTCCCCTTTGCCAGGAATGCCCCCCACCCCGCCCTTGTCCTCCAGCTGAGGTCAGTTGGGCCAGGAGAGGGGGCTGAGGGGCCACATGGGGATGGGGCAGGGAATGGGCAGGGAGACTCGTGAGGTGGGTGAAGCCTTATGACCACTGCCTGTGGCAAGGTTCCCCGCCATCTCACCGTTCCCGGTCCAGTTCCTCCAGCAGCTGGATGGTGGCCTGGCTCAGCTCCCCAAAGCTGTCCTTGGAGGGCCCAGAGCTGTGCACCGGGCTTCCCTCGGGGGTCCGGGCAGTGGGCTCAGGGACCAGAGCCGGGGGCTGGAACTTGAGGTTGTACAGGCTGGTGATGTCCATCTGCAGGGCTGGGTGGGCACAGAGGGAGAGGCTGACAGCACGCCCCCTGCCCCCCCTCCTCCCAGCTCTCTCAGGAAGCGGACCAGGGTGGCCCCAACTTGCCTGGGGGAGGGGGGTGTGTCCCGAGGCCAGCCCCTCACCTTTCAGCTGCTCCAGCACCTCAGTCTGCCCCGAGGACACCAGCACGCGGGCCTCCTGCTCCAGCTTTCCCTGCAAGTGCTTCAGCACCTCCTGAACATGGAGGCCGGAAAGAGAGCGGTCAGTGGTCCAGCCCCGTGAGAAGCCCCTGTCCTGCCTGCCTATCCCTGGGCCCAGCACCCTGGTGTCTGTCCCTGTGACCCGGGTCCACGTCCTCCACCGAGCCGCCCCTCGCACCTTCATGCCCGATGTTTCTGTCTCCAGCTTGGACAAGTGGCTTGAGTTATCCCGAAGCTCCTGCCTCAGGTGACTGTTCTCGGCCTTCAAGGCCTCCACCTGCCGCACCAGCTGCTCGTAGGGCGCCACGGAGCTCGTCATCTTCAGCTCCTGCAGCGCCTGGGCCCACGGGAGAGAGGGATCATCCGAGGGTCTGGGTAGGGGGCGGCCCTTGACCTAAGTTCCAGCCCTGGGTTGGGTCTCAGGCAGGGGTGGCTGGCGTGGGCTGCTGCAGGCGGGATGGTGCTGGCCCAGGGAAACCGGGGGACAGACGGCCTGGCAGGTGGAGTGACAGACACAGGCAGGGACAACAGGAGACAGAGGGACAGAACTGTCGGAGAGGTGTTCAGACAGACAGCGGAACTGACCAACAGACAAGACACAGACAGACACTGACCCTCGCTGTGGGGCTTTTAGACACACAGACAGACAGCCGGCTAGATAGACGGACAGCCAGACAGTTGAAACTGGCAGGGGGACTTGCCAGCCCAATGCCACCAGGCTCAGAGACACACAGCCAGAGAGACAGACAGACAGATAGATGGACAGCCGAGACCCTCTACTGAATGAGCACAGCCGCCCAGAGGCTGGGTGGACAGACTGCCAGCTGGCCCAGATGCTGGACAATAAGAACGCCGTTTAGGTTCCAAGAAAGCAATGGACGGGCTGATGGTGGCCCCAGCAGCTGGACGGCCAGCCAGCCAGACCCAAACCCACCGCGGTCCGCGGTCCTCCTGGGGGTCTGCAGCCCGGACACCCCCTCCAGCAGCGGTTGGATCCGGAGTAGCTACCTGCGCAGCCCTGGTGCCCCTCCGGTCAGCCCTCTGTCCGTAGAGCCCCCGGGGGCCGCTGCCCCCTCCCCTGGAACCGCCACTGCAGCTTGCTCTTTGTGTGTCTGGCTGCCCTCCTTGCTCCAACCCAGCCTCCTCCCTCTGTCCAGCTAGCCGGTGCCTCCTCCCTGGCTTGGCCCTCTTGAGCGAGCAGTCCCACCACCAGCCCCCCTTTCCCCTTTGTTCCCTCCCATCAGCCCTCACCCCTCCCTCCTCCTTTGTCTGAGATGCACCAATGGCAGCCCATTCCCTCCGCCACCTCCTCCCTGGGAGCCCCCTCCCCAAATCGGTCAGCCGCCCCTGCCCACAGGGGGGCACCTGCCCCTTCCTTCTCCCTCCACCACCGGGGCGCACCCATTCCTTCACTCGCTCACTCATTCTCTCCTCCCCACAGGAGCCCCCCACCCACTGTGGGCACAGCTGGGCCTGGAGTGGAGGGGGGGGGCTCGGCCCCAAGGAGGAGTCAGTCCATTCTAACCACTCAGAGGACCTACTGCGTGCCTGGCCTTGTCATCTGACGCCTTGTCACAGTCCTGAGCCTTGAGCCTCAGGGATCACCATTTGACTGTTCCCAGAGAGAGAAACTGAGCCTGGGGGGACGCACCAGGCATGACTGGGACCCAGACACTGCCCTGGAAGTGCCCACAGGTCCAGGCAGTGCTGGAAGCACACAAGCCCCGCCCCCGCCGCAGGCCTCAGTTTGCACATCTGAGGAATGGGGAGAACTCGGTCTACCAGGCTTGTCTTATGGGCCAACTAGAGGGCCAGGTGGGATGGCGGTCATGGAGCAGACAGGACAGTCCCATGGGTGACAGCGTGTCGGGTGGGGGAGCCTGGCGCCTGTGGACCACAGTCCCCCCCTCTCACCCTGATACTGATCCTGGCCGAGGCTCAGGCGGGGGTCCCAGCTGGGGATCAGGACCCAATGGCGCTGCGGCAAGATCCCTGGGGTCCGGCTGGGGCCGTGTGTACTGGCTGAGGCCACCATGCCATGCCCAGCCAGGGGGAAGCACTAGTCCCGTGCCTGGCCCTCGCACTCGGCGAACCCAGACCCCTCCTGGGGCCCTCTCCCCAGGTTGCCCCCAAGGGGCTCTCCTGGAATGGCCCAGACCACCGAGCCTCAGACCTTGCACTCCCCCCCCACCCAGTGGTCACTCCTGCGTCCCCCTCAGACTGAACTTGGTAGCAGGGCCACGCATCAGGCTCCCTCCCATTCCAACCTGGGTCCCCAGGTCCCACCAGCCCCCCCGAGCTCTACCCAGCTGGCCCCTCCCAGGGCAGCCTCGCCAGCCTCTTCCCGGCCTCCCACGATCCCCTTTTCACGCACAGCCAGAGGGAAAGTTGGAAGTTGGATTCCATTTCTCCCCTGCGCCAATGCCTCCACGGCTCCCCAGTGCCCTCGGCATAAGCTGGGAACCCTCTGCATACAGCCCGCATCACTGCCACCGGCAGCTCTTTCCCCCAGGCCATTCCACACGCAGTTTTCCTGCCCGGAGCACCTATCCTAACTCCTGCCATGGTCACAAGGCCACCTCCTCCCTCCTGCCTGCCCCTCACCCCCAGGCTGCCTCGGGGGACGGCATCCCAGATGTGTGCACCGATAGAAAAGCACCAATAGCTAGGGGTTTTGTCTGAATGACAGTGAGGGGCCGCACGTCCTCTAATTAAGCTGCCACCCAGAGAGGTGCAGCACCATTCCCCAAGACACACAGTGGCTTGTCCGAAGACTCTGGGAGGTCTGGGTATTGAAACCTGTGAGTGGGTGTTTGCATGGGATCAACTGCAGAGACGCAGACGCCCACCTCCCTGGGACACAGTTTCTCCTCTGGCCCCGCCCTGAAGAAACGGAGGCTCCAGCCTGTGTGCTTACAGGCGCGGCAGAGAGAAAAGGACGGAGACTCCGGCAAGGCGGAGGCCGCACCCGCGCTGCCCTCCACCCAGGGAAGGCGCCCGCTTACTTTATCTCACTGGGGTTGGGCTGACTGCGGTGCCGAGGGCCTGGGGGTTCCTCCCTCCGAGCAGCTATGCCGGCCCCGCCCAAGTTCCCAGTCCTCCGGGGCTGGGGCGGCCGCGGAGCGCGGGCTCCAGGGCTCCGGGGTTTCAGCGGGGCGGACGAGGACTCCGCGTTAGACAAAGCCCAGTCCGGGCCTCGCCAGACGGCGCCGCCACTCCGGGCGCTGGGCGAGACCACCGCGAGCGGGGGAGGATGCGGGATGCAGGCGCGGCGGCCAATGCCGGCACGGGAAGATGGGCTGGTGCCATGGCAACAGCCAATGGCGGCCCGGGGCGGGGACCGCCGGCTGCTGCGGGGCTTCGAGCGGGTTCGGCGGGTGTGTGGGTGTGGGGGGGGGGGGGGGGGGGTCGGCGGGTGTGTGTGTGTGTGTGTGTGTGGGTGTGGGTGTGTATGGGTGAATCCCCCTTAGGGAAGGGAGCCTCCCAATGACCATGACCTTGTGTCCTCCACTCCATTCCGGGGTGAAATGGCCTTTCAGATCCTGCAATGGCTGGATCTGCAGAATTTGAGTGTAAGCCATCCAGTCTTGGGTGTTACATCAGAACCTTAGGGTGGAGGGAGGGAAGCTCTAGGGGCGGGGCAGGAAGCCCCTCCCCACGGATCCGGCCTGGCCTGGACCCGATGGGTCAGGGCAGGCCAGGGTTGGGGATCCAGCTGGACCACCCCGTCGAGCGTCCTGGCTGGCATGGGGGGTGAGCGTGGGGGATGGGCAGGCGCACTGGGGAGCACCTGGGACCCTACATCTCTCCGTGTCCCCCTGCCTGGCAGAGTGTCAGCGCCTCCGTTACTTCACGGCCCCTTCTCGGAATCTCTGACTCTCTGTGTCTCTGTCCCACGTGGGACCCATAATTCACCCTCGCACAAGGGAAGCCAGAGGAGGGAGGGGGCTGGGCTCCCAGGAGTACCCGTCCCCAGCTGTCTCAGATCGTCAGTGGGTCCCCGGAGGCCACTTGAGGGTTTAACACCCAGAGGCCTAATCCGCAGCTGCAGCTCAGGCCGCCTGCTGCCCAAAGGACGAAGGAGACATGGGTTTGGGGCCTGCCTCTGTCTTCTCTTGGCTGGGGGGCCAGGACAAGTCGTTCACCTAGAGACCCTCAGTTTCTCCCTCTGTAAAATGGGGAGGCGGCTGCAGCCTTTGTAAGGGCTGGTACAGGGAAGGACAGGACAGGAGGGGCAGCCAAGGACACAAGGACCACGGCCACCATAGTGTCTCCTGTTGGGCCGGCTGCAGGAGGCCCCTTGTGTCCCACCCTGGGAAAACAGCGCTGGGGGCGCCGAAAGAACTTGGACCTTGCGTGTTCCAGAGCCTCCGGGGCCAAACACAGCTGCCCCCAGGCTGTGGGACCCGGGAGGGAGGGCGACAGGCAGAGGCTGGGAAGGCCGCACTGAGAAGGGGACACCGGTGCGGGGCCTCTTCAGCATCAGTCAGAGTTGGGCATGGGATCAAGGAGGGGAAAAGCATTCCAGGCTGAGGGAACAGCACATACAATGCCTGGAGCCAGGAGAGATCAGGGCCCACTCAAGGTATATGGACTTCGGTGGTGGGGCTGGACCAGGGAACTGATGAGGCGTTGAGAGCAGGAGGAGTCCTGGGGCTGAGCTGACCACGGGAAAGCAGGGCAGCATGGGCAAAGCTGGAGTGGGGGCGGGGAGAGGACAGAGCCCAGGGCCGACTTCAGCTCCACCTTGACTCCCCTGCATGACCTGGGGCATGGCCTCAGTTTCCCCTTTTGTTCACTGGGAGGTGGTTAGAGAATCCCTGCCCCAACCCCCATGGGACGAAGTCTCAGCTCCCCCATCCAGTCCTAGATGCCACTGCTCTCCAGGCCCCTCTCAGCCAGAATGTTAGAGCTGGCAGGGGGCTTGGAGGGTCCAATGGCCAGTCTTGTCCTCATACACAGGGGAAAACTGAGGCTCAGGGCAGGGAGCACGTTGCTTGAGTTCATGCACAAGCCCCCCCAGGCCCTCCCTGGGCGTTCCTCACCACTCTGGGTGGGGCTGGGGCCTGGAAGGTTGAGAGCACATGAGGACTGAGACCCCAGGGCAAAATGCCCGTGTCCCCAAGCCTCTGGAACATCACGTCCCTGACACCACCCCAAATCCTTGACCCTGTAAATCTTTGAGCCACAGCCAGAAAATCGGGCATCACGGTAAATTCTAGAAAGACAAGAACCTTCGGAACCCTCAGAGCCTCTCAGGACCCCAGGCCCAATCTCGGGGTGCCCAGGCCTAGTGGGGGTCCTCTTCCCAGTCTCCCTCCCTGGTATCGTCTGCTCCCTCTACCGCACGGGGCTCGATTCTCCCCATCTCCACCATAAAACAACGCCGCCCCGAGCCTGGCACACAGCCAGGTTCATTCTTGGGCCTTCTGAGCCTGACCCTGGGCATCTCTGCCCCCTTGATTCCCCCCCCCTTCCCCACTGAGCCTCCGCCGTGTCAGGGGCTGGGGATGGAACCAGGAGTGTCCCCCGACTCGGAGCTGGATGGGGGTGGGAGACAGGGGAGCAGGAAGGCAGCAGGTGGTCATGAGATCGCAGAGACGGGCTCAGGCTGTATGACTGGGCAGGGCCCTGACAGGTGAGGAGAGAATGCCACTGGAGGTGGGGGAGGGGTGGGTCCGGCTGGTCCAGGCCGCGTCCCCGAATCCCGACCCGGGATGGGTCGCCTGACCACCGTTCTGGGCCTCAGTTTCCCGGGCTTGGAGCGGGCGGGCTCGCGGCCCCTTCAGCACCGCGGACAGCTCCCGCCGGCCTCCGGGCTGTGTCCTCTGCGGGCGCCTCCGCCCCGCGCTCAGGCTCCAGCCCAGCTCGAGGCGTGACCTTGGGCTCCCCGCTGCACCCTCCCAGCCTCAGTTTCTCTTAAAGAGGGGATGTTATAGCCCCAGAATTCAGATTTCGGAGGCCAGCAAAGCGCTCGGGCCTGGTGGGATGGATATTACTATGAACATCCGCGTGGGCGAACATCTAACTCAGCCCTACGCTCTGCGGCCAGAAGGGGAAACTGAGGCCTGGAGAGGTGCAGGGCGTGGCACGGTCCCCCAGCCGCCTGCGCACGGCGGAGCCTCGGCAGAGCGAGTCCCCGCCGCAGGCCCCCCGCCGCAGGCCCCCCGCCGCAGCCAGTCTTCTGGTCTGCGCAATGAGGAGGGGTCCGGGGGTCTGTCTCGGAGGCAGAAGGCTGGGCCCGGCGTGGCCGCGCCTGCGCAAACCCGGAGGTGGGGGGGTGGGTTGTGGCTGCGGCGCGGGGGAGGGGCTGCCAGCCCTGCGAGCAACCTGCGGCGGTTTCCCTGGTAACGGTCTCCACAGCGACTGCGCTAGACCCCAGACCCTTGGCGATTCCCTGCGCGTGCCCTTGCGCCTCCCGCTGCCGCGACCACCGTTCCCGCTGTCCTCACCCCATTCCGGGCTGCGCCTCTCCCGCCCCAGCCGCGCCCACGGTCAGACCCCACCCCCCGCGGCCGGGACCCCCGCGCCCTACCTGGTCGCCGAAGAAGGCCGAGTGCAGCAGGCTGAGCAGCCCCAGGAGCCCCATGGAGCCGCGGCCGCCTCAATCAGTCTGCGCCCCGCCCCTCGGCCGCCGGGGGAGGGGCGGGAGGGACGGCAGGGAAGCCTGCGCCTGCGCGGAGCAAGGGACGGAGAGGGGGTCACACGGCGGGGCAGGCGGGGACTCTAACGCGAAGGGGGCGAAAGAGGGCGGGACTGGGGGGCCCGCCCGGGCGGGGGAAGGGAGTCTCGAGGGACTGAGGACTTGGGAGGGGCGGCGTGAGGAGATCCCGAGTGAGGGAGATGGGGGCGGGGACCAGCGTGAGCGGAGGAGGAGGGGGGAGGGGCGGGGGTCCAACGGGGTTGGGGAGCCCTAGAGAGGCGCGGGAGGGGTCCCTGGGGGCGGGGGAAGAGCAGGGAGGGGCTCTCACGGGAGCTGGAGAGGCGGTCCGGTGTTGGGAAGTGGGCCCGGGGTAGGAGGGGTTCCCTGGAGGATGGAGATCTCGAAGGGACGGAGGGGGGCGCCGCCCTTCGGCCTCAGTCGTCTGCCCGCTTGGACAGTGTCCCCGCAGTGGCCGGGGCCGCGCGTTCCGTTCATTAGTCATTCAGCAAACGTTGGCTGCGCGCCTGCCGTTTGCCGGGCTCTGAACTGGGCGCTGGGCATGAGGGGGACTGGTGGGCTGCGACACCACACGTAAACCAACTTTCAGTCATTTACCAAACACTTATTAAACACCTACTGCGTGCTGGGCCCTATGCAGTCAACAAAATAGTCAAAACACCTGCCCGTAGGAAGCTGACACTGGGGGGAGAGGGGCCGATAGTCAACAGAACATGTTGGCTAGAAGTGGGCGCTGAGGAGGAAACAGCAGGGGAGGTGGGGGGCTACGGGAAGGGCACTTGAGTGGAGACCTGAGGGGTGACCCAAGAGAGAAGAGCATCCCGGCAGAATCAACCGCTAGCGCAAAGGGACGGGGCAGGGGGTGAGGCCGAGGAGGGGACTGGGCGGGTCAGGCCGTGCAGCGCGGGGGTGGGGGGACGAGGGAGCCAGCCCCCAGGGCGGGGGGCAGTACAGGGACGCACCCCGCTCGCTGCTCACAGGCGGCCCCTGGCAGCTTCGGGAAGAACAGGCCGTGGAAGGTGCCGGGAGACGAGGCGGGGTCCGGGGCGACTGAGGGCGTCCGGGAGGGGTGGGGTAGGGAGGGATGGGAGAGGGGGGATGGAAAGGGACGGTGGGGGTGGCGGAGGGGGCGTTATCACGAGCTCTGCTAAGTCCCGGGGAGTAGAGAACAAGCGACGAGAGGAGGAAGAAGCGCTACCGTGGCCGGGATGGTGAGGGCCGGCCTCCGCAAGCAGGTGCAGGGAATCAACGGGAAGGGCGTCCGGCGGAGAGCGGAGCCCGCGGGAAGGCTGGGAGAGGCCGAGGAACAGCGCGGGGCGGGGCCTCCTGGGGCACGGCGGACCCTAGGCGTTCTTCTGGAGCCTGGGGAGGTCCCAGGATGACACGCATTAAATTGACGTCCAGGTGGGAGATGGTGGAGGGCTGGCCAGGGTGGGTAGCAGTGGGGCGGTGGGAAGCGGTAGATCCAAGTTAGGTTCTGAAGCTAGCTGACCGACGGCGGGGAGGGAGGGGTGTAGAGCCCCGAGTCCCAGCGAAGGAGTTGCCTCTGAGACGGTGGAGATGGCGCGCAGGCTTGGGGGGCCCAGGACAGATTCAGGAGGGACGGGACAAGGAAGTAGGAACGTAGCGCGGCCTGAAGGCGGAGCCCGGGCCGCCACCAGACAGGAGAAGGGCTGGGCGGGGACGTCCGGGTCTGCAAGGACTCCTGCTTCGCCCCCTGGACCGCCCCGACAGTGCTCCAAGATTCGGGCGCCACCCGGCGGCTACAGTGCGCGCCGCAGTCTGGATAAGACAAGGTGTTTCGCATACAACACCAATATACAGTCTCCTAATCATACGTAATTATCATACAAACTGCAGAAAATTTAAAGTGATGATCATTGCCACTCCTGCCCTAAGCCCACCCAGGTGACCTGTGGTGGCCAGGCTGGAAGGTTCCCTGTGAAGGCTCAAAAGGCGACCCTGGTTATGGGGGGGCCCGATGAGGGGTTTACACCAACGCTGCTGTCCCAGGGAGGGTCCTGCTCATTTTTACAAAACAAGTAACTCTGTGCTAAAGGTTCACTCAATAATTTTGACTCCGCGGGCCAGGAAAGCACCGGAACAAATATGAATGGGCATGTCTGTGTGCCAGTAACACTTCATTTACAAACAGATGGCAATGTTTGCACACCCTGTCCAGAACCCATCCCCACTTCCACCAGCACCGCTCCACTCCGCAAGATGGAGGGGCTCACACCGCTGGCACGTGCATTTTGCTCCTGCAGAAGGGCCTAGCAGCTCCAAAGTTACGCACATTTGTACAGCTTTTCGTGCCCAGAGTCAAAAACCACCTCCCTGCAAAGCGTCGGGTTTGCCCAGGGCATTCCTCTCTACTCTTCCAATCCAATGTAAAAAACATGCTTACTTCAACAACTGCTTTATCTTTCCTTGTTTTTAAAATACATTTATTGATTTATTTACTTATGGCTGTGTTGGTCTTTGTTGCTACACGCAGACTTTCTCTAGTTGCGGCACATGGGCTTTCTCATTGTGGTGGCTTCTCGTTGCAGAGCACAGGCTCTAGGACTCCTGAGCTTCAGTAGCTGTGGCACTCAGGCTCCAGTAGTTGTGGCTCGTGGGCTCCAGAGCACAGGCTCAGTAGTTGTGGCACATAGGTTAGTTGCTCCACGGCATGTGGGATCTTCCTGGACTAGGGCTCAAACCCGTGTCCCCTGCAATGGCAGGTGGGTTCTTAAACACTGCACCACCAGGGAAGTCCTTTGTTTTCTTTGTTTCTTTGGCTGCGTTGGGTCTTTGTTACTGCGCAGGATTTCTCCAGTTGCGGCGAGCAGGGGCTACTCTTTGATGCGGAGCGCGGGCTTCTCATTGCGGTGGCTTCTCTCGTTGTGGAGCACGGGCTCTAGGCACGCAGGCTCAGTAGTTGTGGCGCAGGGATTAGTTGCTCTGTGGTATGTGGGATCTTTCCCCACCAGGGCTGTAGCCGGTGTCCCCTGCGTTGGCAGGTTGATTCTTAACCACTGTGCCACCAGGGAAGCCCAATTGCTCTTTTAAATTATGGAATTTCCAAAAAGACAATTGAGGCTACAGTGGGGGGAGGCTACCTACTTCCTTTCTAGTTGTGCGGCCGGGCAGGCAGGTCCTGTTCTGATGGAAGTGAATCTGGTCCATGTTGCCCAGAAACCTTCCATGGCAGCCCTCACAAAGGCCTTTAAACTCACTGCGAGGCAGACAGCTAATCTCACCTGACACCCAAGCCTCTCATGATGGATTCAAGTTTCTAGCTGGTTCTTCTGAAGCCAGAACAGGCTCAGGGGGCCATCCACAAGTGTGTCAGTGTTCTATCCATTGAATGGGCTGCCAGCCCCTCACTTCTCACCTTTGCCATTACCCAGGTATCCTATCTAGTGCACTGGACCCACGGGCTGCCTTCCCCACTCATCCTTCCCTCCTGCCAGGTGTAGGTCAGGCCCACATGTCCTTTCTCAGCCCACGGAAGCTCACTGTTTCTGCAGCGCTCTGGCTCCTGGCATGTGCGCGTGTTAGGAACTAGAGGTGCAGCAGCGTTTTGACGTGTGTCTGTTTATACATCAGCCCTGTTCCTAACAGGCTGCTCTCTTCTTAAGGGTTTTTAGGAGCCCTCCATGAATCAGGGACACAAGACAGACTGCAAAGAATCTAGTCTCAGCACTTGGGTCCTTCTGCCAAACTGGGCCCACCCGAGTGCTTAATCCTGTCTCGTAATCTGTTTCCTGCTTTCTCCACTCGAGGTTGAGGTTACACACAATGAGCTGTGCTTTCTGTTCAATTTAACTCCAGATCAAGATTTAACAGTACGAGCAAATTACGTTAAAACTGAAATTCCGGAAAAGGAGCCCAGAGCAGCAGTCACAGGGGGAGAAGCTCCTTTCAACCATCTCCTCCCCGCCTCCATGGCTGGACTGTGGCCGCCCCTCACATTCTAAACTACGGTGCACACTTGGGCGCCTAAAGGCCGCCTGCAGGACACCCCCTGCTCCCCACCTTGGCTGATGGCAACTCCAGCCTTCCAGTAGCTCAGGCCAGAACCTGGGAGTCCCATCCGCTTTCTTCCACATCCCCCCCGCGAGTCGCAGGGACCCCTTAGGGCCTCACTGCTGCTTGGACAGTCACCGTGCCTGTCCATCCACTGGGGCATCGGCCATCTTTCCCATCGTGAAGGAAAGTCTGACCAGGAAGACGTAGGGAACACGGTGGAGACCCCACCCACAGGACACCCCAGGAAGGCTCAATGCAAGGCTCGGGGCCCCGGGGTTACTGTGGAAGGTTTCTGGAAGCTGATCAGGAGCACACGGAGAGCCAAGAAGAGGCACTGATGCAGGCAGCACAAGCCCCTGGACATCCCGGGACTCATCACAGAGCCCAGCCCACCCGTTCCCTAGCCTCAGCCTACCCGAGAGGGGCTGTGTCTACAGCAGGAAACCCAAGGCCACATGCTGTCCAACAATGGCCCATGACCCACCTGAGCCTCCAGGTTCTGTGACCAGGCCCAGCCCCTTCCCTGGCGGGTGGACCGGAAGCACCACAGATGGCAAGGACTGGTCGCACCCGGGACTAGACAAGTCTCTACCTTTATTGGCCAGCAGGCTACTTAAGGGGGATGAAGCGGGAGGAGTGGGTGGCCCCAATGCCGGGCCGGCCGTGCTTCACAGGCTTGTAGGTGATGGAGAACTCGCCTAGGTAGTGGCCGATCATCTCGGGCTGAGGAGGAAGGGAGCAGGGTGGTCAGGGGGGCGTGGGTGGCCAGGCCCCGCCCACCCCGGCCCAGCACAGCCCCCACGCACCTTGATTTCCACCTGGTTGAAAGTCTTGCCATTGTAGACGCCCACCATGCTGCCCACCATCTCGGGCAGGATGATCATGTCACGCAGGTGCGTCTTCACCACCTCGGGCTTCTCCATGGGCGGCGCCTCCTTCTTGGCCTTGCGCAGCCGCTTCAGCAGCGAGTGCTGCTTCCTCCGGAGGCCACGGTTCAGCCGCCGCCGTTGCCGCGCGCTGTACAGCTGCATCAGCTGCTCACTGCAGGCAAAGCGCACAGTGCGGGCAGCCTAAGCCCCGGCTCACCCCCATCGCCCGCCCACTGACATTCCCGCTTCCCATAGAGCCCCCAAAGCAACACTCGCAGCCAGGCCAGGGCCCACGGCACCCGCGCCGAATGTTCGGGATAAAGCCCTCCGGTTCAAGAACGGCGCCGCTTCCCCCACGCTGTCTACAAACAAGGAAGCCGAGCCAGGAAAAGACGTATAGCTCAGTTGAGGCCGAACTTCGCGGGCAAACTGCTCTGCCCCGAAGGCCTCAAGAACCCAGGAACGGAGCCACCCTGAGAAACCCACAGCCAACGAGGACCCTGTGCTGTGCCCCCAGAAGCCGGCCCCTCCGAGTCAGACCCGCGCACACCTCCAAGAAAAAAGGCGTCCCCGGCCGTCCGCAAGCCTTCCTCCCCACCTGGGGGCCAGGGCGTCGCAGCCACCCTGCCTAAAAGCTTCCAGCTCCTCCAGCCAAACCTTTGACCAGGGATCGGCAAACTCCCCCCCACGTCCCAAATCCCAGCCTGCAGCTGCCCGATCTCAAGAGGCTAGCGAGCTAGGCCAGCGTTTACATTTCCGAGCGGACGAAAACACATCTAAAAGGGACACGTAGAAATCCTCTTAAATTCGATCCTCAAAGTCTCTACGTGGAGTTTTATCCGCACGCAGCCCCGCCCTCTCCATTACACACGGTCTACGGCCGCGGCCGCAGGTCAGGCTGCAGCCCCCAGCCCTCGGGCCCCCGCCCCCACGCCCGGCAGCCACTTACTAGGACATGTCAAGCAGCTGGTCGAGGTCCACGCCGCGGTAGGTGAACTTACGGAAGGTCCGCTTCTTCTTCTGCTCCACTTCCGCCTGCGCGGGCCGGGATACCGGTGAGCGGGACCCCGAGACCCACCTCCCAGCCTGCGGCGGCATCACCGGACCCGCGGCTCCCGCCGAGAAACGTGCTACCCTCCCAGGTACAGAAGCCCACGGGGGCGCACCACCTCGGGCCCGTCCCGGGGCAGCACGGGCGGCCCTGGGCTACGGGGGCTCGGCTGGGACAAGCTGGCCGACACAGGCCTTCCCTGCCCCGGGTCTTTCCGACACCCAGCAGGCCCGCCCTGAGCCCCCATGTCCGGCGGCGATTCCGGAGGCCTTCAGGAGGCCGCCGCAGCCGCGCAGCCTGACCCCGGCCTCCACTGCGCGGCCAGAGCCCGGATGGCGCCGGATAGGCCCGGGACAGACACGATAACCGTGACACTCACCATCTTGTCGGCTTTTCAGAAAGGATCGTCCTTTGTGCGCCTGCGCAGTTATCGCGAGGCCTCTCACGTGCCCCTCCCCCGGGCTGCGCGCGCGCGCTTCCGCTTTCCCAGCGGAGGACGCGCGCCCTCTGCTGTCCGGAGGCCAGAGCGCTGGCTGCGAGGAATAAAGGAGCCTCTGCCAACCTTGGGTGCTCGAGACCCCCCAGGCTGGGGCCGGCCGCCTAGTATTTGGGAGCCCCTTCCTCAACTGGGGGACGTGGGACGCGTCGCCGCCCGTTTTGGAAACTCATATTCGTGCTCCGTAATCTCCATAATGAAATTCACGTAAAAAAGTGTTTATGGAGTGCCTGTTTGCAGTAAGCGCGCTGTCTGGGTTCGGGACTGGCCCTCCCCTAGGGAGCTCGCGTCCCAGTGGGCGAGACAGACCCGTAAGAAACAAGGTCATACAGATATCGGAGCCAAAAGGAAACTCGGGGGGTTGGGACACTGGCTTTGTACAGATGGTCAGAAAAGGCTTCGCTGATAGGGACCAGCCAGCCTTTAACAGACGAAGTTATATCGATATAAAGTAACAACTGCAACATTGCAGTGCTAGGTTTGCAACACATAAGCATGTAATATTTCTAACAAGAAGAGCAAGGACGGGCCGAGGGATGAGAGCTATACAGGAGTACGCTTTCAATAGTCACTAGAACAAGGTGTCCATCTGAAGGCGATTCTGGTACATTAAGATGTATGTGGTCCCATGTGGTCCAGCAATCCCACTCCTGCGTGCATACCCCAAAGAACTGAAAGCAGGGACTCCAACAGATTTGCACACCCATGTTCACAGCAGCATGATTCACAGTAGCCAAAAGGTGGAAACAACCCGTGTCCATCCATGAATGAGGAATAAACACAATGAGGTCCAGCCACACAGTGAAATATAATTGAGCCTTAAAAAGGAAGGAAATTTTGACACACGCTACAATGTGGATGGACCTTGAGGACATCAGTGAGAGAATCCAGACATAGAAGAACAAAATACTGCATAATCCCACCCATGTGAGGTCCCCAGAGGACCCAAATCCATAGAGGCAGGAAGTAGATGGTGGGGGTCAGGGGCTAGGAGAGGAGGATGGGTAGTTAAGAGTTTCAGTTTGGGAAGAGAAAGTTCTGGAGATGGATGGGCGGGGATGGTTGCACAGCAATGTGCATGTACTTAATGCCACTGAGCTGTGCACTTAAAAAATAATTAAAAATAGGGGCTTCCCTGGTGGCGCAGTGGTTAAGAATCCTCCTGCCAATGCAGGGGACACGGGTTCAAACCCTGGTTGGGGAAGATCCCACATGCCGCGGAGCAACTAAGCCCGTGCACCACAGCTACTGAGCCTGCGCTCTAGAGCCTGCGAGCCGCAACTCCTGAGCCCACGTGCCACAACTACTGAGGCCCACATGCCAAGAGCTCGTGCTCCACAACAAGAGAAGCCTGCACACCTCAACGAAGAATAGTCCCTGCTCACCACAATCAGAGAAAAGCCAGTGTGTAGCAACAAATAAAATAAATTTTTTAAAAAAAGTTAGAAATGGCCAATCTTGTATTTTATTTAACTTTTTTTTTTTTTTCTTGGCTGCGTGGCATGTGGACCTTAGTTCCCTGACCAGGGATCAAACCTGTGCCTCCTGCAGTGAAAGTGTGGAGTCTTAGCCACTGGACCACCAGGGAAGTCCCCTACCAATCTTATATTTTGTCACAGTAAAAAGCAACCCAACAGATGCGTGTGGTAAACTATAGAACAGCCCCTAAAAAAGCTCAAAAAGCACAATGAAAAAAATTAAAAGAATTAATTTTCTAGCTACACTAGAAAATAGTCACTGAATGCAAAAGAAAGCCGTAACAGAGGCATACAAGAAAAAAAGACGTGATACATCGAAAACAGTTAAACGTTTGGCAGGGGTAAGCTCCATGAATGGATCAAGGATGCAACCAGCCCTGCAGGGAGGCTGAGGTCCTGGAAGAGGGAGTGAATGTGCAAAGGGCCTGAGGTAGGAATGAGAAGATAAAACAAGAGAAAAGGCCAATGCCCTCCCCTCCCCCTGCCTCATGACTCCACCGCACCTCACTCAGTTTGCCCTCACTCAGGTTGCGTGTGGGGCACACGAGGTGACTGTCTCCAGCCCCCTACCGACTAGGCTTGGCCAAGTGGCTTTGTGAGGAGCTGGGGCTGGCCTGGAGGGGACGGGAAGTCTGAGCCCTCCTCAGCCATTTCCACAATGGGGCGGGGTGGGGGGGTAGCCAATTAGGCTTCACGCAAAGGAGGGGACGTCCCTCCGTGCCCCAGTGGGGTACAAGCACTGTGTGTGGGACTGCAGGAAGTGTCTATCAGGGTGTGAAGGTGAAGCAGGCTTGCCCAAGTTTATGGAGGCAAACGTGGTCCTGGGAGCTCCCGGCTGGCTGGAAGGCCCTTCAGTGATTGCACGGCACCCTTTGGCCAGGAGACTGTAATTTTGCAGAGAATTCATCTTGCTGATGTAAGGAGTTAACTTTTAACAATGCAACGACACGTGGTGGGGACTGGAGGCTGCGGGCACGAGGTCCGCCACTCTGCCTGATCCTGCTGCTTCTGTGAAGCGGAGGGATGGGAGGAGGAGGGGTGCAGTCTTGGAGGGTCATCCTGGGTCTGGGGGAGAAGATGCCCGATTTCACTGGCTTTCTGGGCTGAGCCAAGCTTCCCTTCCCCCACAAAGTGCACTGGGCTGGGGCTCTCCGGCCGTCTAGTTCACCGCATTCTCAAGCCTGGCACACTGGAGCCACATCCAGGATTTATGTTCTGAAATCTTGTCGTTTTTACGACAACAGAATGGCCCCATCACTTGACGTGGCAGAGGGGACTCTGCGGGTGGGAACTCGTCCCACCCCGCCTCCCTGGCCCCCAGGTTCCCTCTGCATCTCTGGGATCCCCCTTTGCTGCTCCACTGCCCAGGCCTGGCCCTGCCTCTCGGGCCCTGTGAACAACAGCTGGGCCCCACCAAGTGCCCACCATGACGACCTTCAGCTCCCTGAGCTGCACCCCACCGGCACTGAACTGGGAGTGCCGCCAGCCCCCCTACCCGTGTCCACAGCCCACTTTGTGGAAAGATGAGCAGCCTGCCCGAGGCCACAGTCCAGGTGTCACTCCCGCAGGGGCGGGGGAGGCTTGGCCAGCCCCACCCACGTGTGTGCAAGTGGCCTCTGAACCCTGGGACCCAGGGTCCCTCTCCCAGTGGGTCTGCAGCTCTGACCAGGCCCGCCCCCAGACCAGATCCCCCAAAGCCCCAGACCCGCCGAGGAGGGCCTGGGCTCCCCGCAAGGAAAGGGGCTCCTCCCAGCCGAGGGAATAACGGACACAGCATGGGTTTCTAATCCAAACGCACTTTCTTTATTCAAACCGGTCAGCGGGGACGCCCTGAAGCCCCAAGCGCGGGAGATGGGCTGGCCCGGCCTCCTGGTCCTTGACGCCAGGGCGGACGCAGGCGAGCGCGGCCCCACGGCGCACCTGCAGATGTGGCCAGGCACGCCAGTCGACAAAAGCAAAGAATAAACAAAAAACAAAACACACTCAGTAGATTTCTTCTTTAAGCTCCCAGAGTTTCTGGACCAACGAGTCCCAACCCTCAAAGCCAGGAGTGAGGGACTAAAAACGCCCCTCACCTCCACCAGTGCCGACAGAAACCCTGTTTTAAATTAAAAAATAAGCGAGTATACATTGTAGAAAATTTCTCTTAAAAATCTCACAATTTGTAAATGTATATTTTTTTCTTTAACATAAAAGTTTACAATATACGGTAAAATAAAGGCTCAGGAAAATAATTTCAAAAAAAAGGAAGAAAAAGAAACCTGAAGTTTTGAATTAAAGCTGAAGAATTTTTTTAACCCTGTTGTTGAACCAGTGACTTTTTTATTGAGCTGATGGGTTAGAGAAAGAATACGTTTAAAAACTTCGGTCCAGATGCCCACAGCCACCGCCAGAAGCCCCCCACGCTCCAGTTGGTATTTTCCCCAAGTCTGTGATTGTCACGAGTTCACAAGTTTGAATCCTGGCCTCCGCCGCCTGACATCCTCAAGGTGCTGCGGCTAGCGTCGGTAGGGGTGGAATCCTTGTACGTTGTGGTTCTGACCGCGTCCAAAGCCACTTCCGCCGGCGGGGGGACCCCCCGATCCGGGCACCGAGGGGCCCCCATAGGAGGGGGGCTGCTGGCTGGGGTCTGAGAAGCCCTGTCCGAAGCCCGCCAAGTCCTGTCCGTAACCTGTGGGGAAGAGCACGGTGAGTTGGGACCACTTCGCTCCCACTGGCACCCAGGGCCGGGGCCCTGCGCGGGGCAGGGAGTGGACCCGGAGGGTGGAGGGCCCACCCGGGAGCCTCGGCAGGACCCTGGGCAGCTGTCTTGCACAGAAAAAAAAGCAGCTCCGAGACCCCTCGGACCCCTCGTCCGTCCCGTCTGCTCTCAGCCCCTTTCCCCACTCACTGCCCTGCCCTCACGGCCAAAGAGGCCCTTGAGCCCGGAGACACAGATTATCTGGCCTGCCTCGGTGGGCCACAGGCTTCTAGAAAGTTTGTCTTCGGGTGGAACACAGGGTAGACTCAGCACAGATTTCAGGATGGGAGGAAACGTGACAGGCCAGCCTGAGGTACAGGTACAGAGCTTGGCCCTGACGGTGCTGCCCGCACAGCCCGTCCAGGTCGGGCAGCCCCTCCTCCAAGCAGGAGCAGACCCGCACCGTGCGCGGCAGAGGGGGTCGTCCCGGGGGCCCAGACGCCCACCGTACTGCCCCGCGGAAGGAGAGCTCGGGGCCAGCGGGGCGGTGGCCGGCCGAGATCCTTGCCCCGGCAAGGGCCCGTCCCCGAGGGCACCGCCGAGTCCACCCCCGCCCAGGATGGCAGAGGAGGCGACATCGTGGCCCGGGCGCAGGCAGTGGGGACCGTGGAGGAGGAGGCGCCACCTACCTAGGCCACATCACTGCTCAGCCTGACCATAAGAGTGTAAACAAAGTGAGGGCCGAAGCCTGGCGGCTCTGGAGAAGAGGTACCCAGGCCTGGCAAGAGACGAGACCAGGCTGACTGCCCCAGGCGGCCTCGGCAGAGGAGCAGGGGTGGGGAGGGGCACACGCGCTGTCGCTCGCACGCCCCCACCGGGGGCCGGCGACCCCACACCCGCCACCGCCGCCGCGTCCTGCTCCGGGCGAGGCGAGAACCCACATGCTCAGGGACCGCGGCCCGGCCAGGCCCCCAGGGGAACAAGAGCGTGCAGTGCAGGGGTGCTGGGGGCATCTGTTCAGCGCCAGCAGAGCCCCAGGCCCACCCTGTCCCCACAGGAGCTCCTCTGCTGGGTGCAGAGCCCAGGCTCCAGCATCTACCTGGCAAGCACCCCTAGGGACGCACAAGGCTGACGTCGCACGACCCTCACACCCGCCCTGCGCCCTACAAACCCAGACACCCAAGGCGGCAGGGCCTGCCGGGGCGCCCCCAGGCACAGGCCCTGGACAGCTGCCAGCCGCGGATGCTCCTCCGTGCCAGTGCCCTGGCCGAGACCCCAGAAATCAAGCGCCTGCTCCAGGCCCACTCGAGACTGGGTCTCTCAAGCTCTCCCCGTGGCGCGTGGACGCGGGGAGCGAGGCACTCACCGTACTGGCTGTACGGGAAGTCGGGCTGTGCCGACGGCGGTTTGCTCATGTCCGGGGCGGCCTGAGACGGAGGCGGTGGGAAGGCCAGAGGTGCAGCCCCCGGAGTGGCTGGTGGTGGGGGGACCCCCGGGGGGGCGAACTGATCTGGTGGGGGAGGTGGAGGCCCGTATCCAAAACCTGCAGGCAGACAGACAGGAAAGAGACACAGACGCGGTGCTCGGCCTCGGCGAGCCGCCTGGACCACCTCCACCCCAGCAGCCTGGCCTTGAGGACACCCACAGGCCGGGCCCACAGCCGAGGAAAGGACGCCCGCTGGGCAGAGCCCGATCAACCGCCAGCCTGGCAGCACATGCCTAGCGGGGCAGGGCCACAGCCCGGGTGGCCTTGGGAAAGCGGGAAGTCGTGAGCCGCCCATGAAGGGTGCCCCGCTCTTTCTCATCAGAAATGAAACTGGCCGGGGGCTAGGCCAGGAGCAGGTGCCCCTCCTGTAAGGGCACGCGGTCATCAGGTGCCCCGCAGGCCCTGGTCCGGGCTACAGGGCTGTACTGCCCGGTCCCGGGGGGTGGGGTGGGGCGGCATCACTGGCCACAGGGGGCCGCTGAGCACGCCGCCCCAAGGACCACGAGGGAAGGAAGGCGGCCGAACGACACACTCAGGTGGCTGCCTGTCGGCCCTACAGGATCAGGTGAGGCACTTCTCTTCCCCGATGGACACAGTCACGTGTGGCCACACCCCCTCGACCCACAGTGCTGGGGGACGGAAGGCCCACTCCAGCCCCCCAGGGGTGCTGACCATCTTGATGCCTCTTCAATTACAGCTGGGCACAGAGCAAGTGAATCAAGCCCCCTCAAGTGAAGCATGGAGAGCAGGTCCCGAGGGATTAAGGTGAGCAAGAAAGGGGGTGGGGATCTCTGTGCCCAACACCTCCCAGCCCCCCCGCCCCCCCAGCAGGGCCCGCGGCCACTTACTGAACTGCGGGGGCGCTCCGTAGCCCTGGGGGAAGCCCTGGGGAGGGGGGAACCCTCCAGGAGGGGTGGACACGATGTAAGAGGTGAAGGGCGGGGGCGGCGGGGGGGCTCCTCTTCCCGCGGGGGGCGGTCCGTAGCCACCTGCAACACAGCGAGCAGGCTGAGGGCGGGCAGAAGCCCCCAGCCCCACCCAGCGGCTTCACACCCTGTTCTCGCCATCTCCTCCCCACAGGGACTCACCGATCGCCTGTCCTGCCGGCACCCACATCCCTGCAGGGAAAACAGAGAGGGGTGGGTGCTGCGTCAGCGCTATGGCGTGGACTGGGGATCCCCGCCCCCCGCGGGACCTGGTGTCCTGACGCATCACGGGCGCAGGGGAGGCGTCAGGAGGGGGAGCCTTCCTTGGGTCGCATGGTCCCAGCTCTTCCAAGCAGCCCCTTGGACGGGAGAGCTGGGACGCCCACAGAGTAGGGACTCAGTCGCGTGTGCGGGACTCAGGCTGGGAGGCAGGAAGCCAGGGCGGCCTCCGGCCAAGCGCTGATTCTTCCCCTGCTTGTGGGTGTGAGGGCATCTAGTCTCACTAGATGGTCCCCTACAGCCGTGGCTTGTTTTGCAATAAAAACCATTCTAAAAGCCAGCCCCGGAGAGACCAGGAATAAAGCCTGGAGCCATGCAGAAACGGGTCTATGAGCTTGGGGGCACCCAGTGCCCTTCCCTGGACAGTGTTCCTTCTCTGGGTTTCTAAAGGAAACGGAGGCTCCTGGATACTGGGTCGGGGCCCCTGGCCAACCCAAGCCTCCCCCAAGCTGTGCGTAAAAGCTCTGCCAGCCCCACACGGAGGGCCCACAGCCCAGGGAGCTGGAATAGACCCAAAGGGCCCAAGAGGCGGGACTCCATGCCTCCTCCCCGCTGGGTGGAAACCCCGCTTTCCCCAGAGCCTCTGACCAGAGCCTGCGAGACAGGCCACGTCCATCTCCCACTCCGGCCTCGTGGCACCTGCCCTTGGGGACACACCTCCGTCTTCCGCCGGAGGCACCAGCCCAGCACTCCCAGCGCCCGTGGGAGGCAGAGGGGATAGACCCACCCAACCCTGGACAGGGAGGGGCCCGGGCCCGGGTTCCAGCCCCCACGGCCCGCACGCATGCCAGCGGGCACGTCCCAGCTACGGACGGGCCTGTCGGAAGGGGCACCAGCCTTACCTTGCGGGCCGTACCCCTGCTGCCACGTGGGCGGGGGCTGACCTGCCCAGCCGTTGGCAGCACTGGGCACCACCCGGCTGCCCCACTGGCTGGCCCCCGGCTGGCCCGGCGCTTGGCTTTTGCTGTCCCGTGGCTCGGCCCGTTTAACTTCCACCTAGACAAATCGAGCTCTGGTTTAGGGAAACGCTGAGGGTCTCAGACCCCCTTCCCTTCAGACACACCCTCAGATAACTTACAACTACACTTAGCATCTTATTATGACTTAAAACTAAATACTTAACTATAAACCTTATTTAGGCCGGTAACTTTTTTTTCTTAAAAAAGTTTTTTAAATTCTTTTGTCTAAAAAATGTTTCTCAGGTACAACAGATCCAACTGTAAGACACACGAAGCCCCACCCACTGCAGAGCAGGGCTGAGGGCCGATAGCCCGCAGAGTTCTGTGCGTGACAGGGGTCTTTCAGTCCAGTTAAGGGGCAGTGTCAACCCAGGGTCACGCAGGCCAGGCTCGTGCCGACCACCGCGGCCCTCCTCTTGGCCTCCCCGGCCGGCCGTGCAGGCCCTCTCCAAAGCCCCCGCCCTGCCTGCGCCCCTCAGCTCATACCTGAGAAACACAGTTGATTTACTTAGGTGTTTTATTTAAAATGTCTAATGGAAGATAAAGACTTACCTTCCCCAGGCTAACGCTTAAAGAATCTCAATTAACTCAAAATAATGTCAGAGGGAATGGATGTGATAAGAGAATCTTACATTACATCTAACAAAAAAGGTAAACAAACATGCAATAAAATGGACATTTGAATCAGTAAGCAATCTTCATACTGTGTTAGGTCAGCAGCCCAGGACCCTTCCGCTTTTGGACGTGCCAGGAGCCACAGCATATGGAGGGCGGGACAAGGGGACCGAGGTACCCATCCCACCAGGTCTAGCCCCGCCTACACAGCCTTTCCGATGTGGGCCGACTGACGGCAAAGACCCCCGATTCCAGGGCTGCGTTAGCATTCTAGAATCCCCAGTTATTCTTGTCTGTAGGATAAATCTTAGCGAGGAGAAAGAGACAATGAATTCACTTGGAGTCGTCCTTGGGGTCTCACAGCCTTGGGGTCTCACAGCCTGGTGCGCCAAGCATCGTATATTCAGAATCCCATCAGTTCTGCCTAAAGGCGTTCCTGGGAGAGAACAGACAGGCGGGGACAGAGGCACAAAGACCCCACCTTCCGATGCCCCGAGGATGCTCCGTGGACAGGAACAAAATCCCCAGTAGCTCAGGGCGGTGGGAAAGCAGGACCAGAGAACCCATTTCAAAGAACTCTAATGAGTCTTCACACTTTCCTTAAGGGAATTTGGTTCCTGCTTACAAAGCACAGCAGCCCTGTGATTTAAAAAGTATACATATTCTTTTAGTCTTCCTATGCTGCCCCTTAGCTTTTAATTACAAGTGGGCCTCAGCCCTTCGAGACAGGGCTGGAGCTGGACTCTGCCCCTGAAGGAGGACCTCACTTCTCCCCAGCTGTAAACGCCACAGGACCTTAAAACACGGGACACGGGCTCCTCTGAACGTGTGTTCGTAACAGCGCACACCCTTGGAATCTGCAAGCTAACCTTAAACTAGGAGCATCAGTGAACGTCTCAAACCGAGAGCATGACTGTGTCTCCTGCAGTCAGGTTCGGGTGGAACTGAGTCAGCCGCCCATCTGTAAAGTGAGGGGGCGGGGGGGGGGGCACCCCTGGGGCCAGATTCCCTCCACGTGTCAGCCAACGAGTCGGCCAGGGCTCCGGCAGAAGGGCTGGGCTTGCCGAGGGGACGAGGACAAGCCGAGGGCCCGGGAGGGGTGGCAGCCGGGCCGACTGCACGGCTCCCCACCAGCTACTCAGGTGAGAGCTAGTTCTCAGCAAGCTCAGGGCCAGAAAATGAGGGGTCGGGCCACCTCCCGAGAGGTTCCCTCCGTGGCAGCAACACAGTATGAAGATGAAACAACCAGAGGTCACTTGACTGCATGGAGTTAAGAACTATCAGGAGCATGTGGTCGGTACCGAGTTCACAGTAAGTGACCCAATTTGAAAACCAATCCTTCAGGATGTTTACGTTGCCTTCAGTTTTACACAGAACCTGTTCTCAAAGGTTCACGGCCCGGCACTTTACGGGCCGGCGTGGGACAGGAGGGGAGGGGAGGGGACACACATCTGAAGGAGTGGTCACTGAAACCAAGCCTGAGGCAACCCGTGACTTCACTGGATGCCAGCCTGCCCGCCCGGCCGCCCTCCCCCCAGGGGCTCCCAGCACCGGGTCCGACCCCCAGCACGGGCTCCCGGGATGACCAGCCCGGCCCTCCTCCTGTCAAGGGGTTTCCTCTCCAGTGAAATCCCTAGGTTGCCTAAGGCTTAGTTTGGTCTTAAGGTAAAATAAAACTACAACTACACACTTTTTTGCCCATGATGTCGTGAAAATGCATGTTGACAGCCTGGTCCACTGATTGTTCGTCCTCGAAAGTAATAAATCCAAAACCTAGCCAACGACGAAGAGTGAATCAAGGTAGCAGGGTGTTGTGACACAAAACAGGATGATGAACAGTATTAGGGACGGGCCGAGGGATCGACCGAGGGTTTCAGCGAAGCCTGTGTGCGAGGCCGGGGGCGTGAGCACGTCTCAGCCCAGACGCCGCTTCCTCCTCAGAGGTGACCTTGGAACCACCGGGGCGCGTCTTAGCGGCAGCCCGAACAGCGGGGCGGTGAGGGCCCGGCCGGCGGGCAGCCCCGAGCGTGTCATGGGTGCGCTTCTGCTTTTCTGAAACCCAGGGTCCTCCCCCTCGGCGGGCAGTCGCTTTGCAGCTAGTGCTGACAGCAGCCGTACACTGTTCTAGCGCCTTAACGGAGGTGCATCTCTACCAGTTAGAGCCTCGCCAAGCTTGCCCAACGCTGTTGGGTAAGCCCGAGGAGTCCTGCCAAGGTAACGTACGTATGTATACAGGTGTCTATCTATACGTAGCTGCATAAATAAATACACAGAGATACAGGCCACGGTGAGTTCCAGCAGGTCAAACACTGCTGTCGGCAGCAAGAGCAAGAGGCACCATGTCATCAAAAGGACAATTTCAAAGGGAAAAACAATTTAGCGTTTCCCAAACACGAGAGAGTGCAGTATAAACGAAGTTTGCTGGTCTGGTGAGCGCGGCCGCCTGGCTAGCGTGGAGTGTCCAGCCCTCAGGCTGCTGCTCTGGCTCCCCAGGGCCCATCTGCACTGAGAACTACAGGCCCCCCAAGGCAGCTGCCGGAAGACCCCGAACAACAAAGGATAGGCCAGGGGAAGGGCCAGGGCCGAGAAGGGGCGGAAGACGGGGGTGGGGGGAGGGCACAGAGCACTGCGGGGAGGTGGCCGCACCCAGGCGGCAGGGGAGGGAGCGCCCAGGAAGGAGCAGCTGCCTCCAGGCCTCTCAAGCTGAGCAAAGAAGGAAGGGGGAGCACAGTCGGGCGGACCTCCGGGAAAGCCTCCTGGCAAAACTGTGGTGGGAGAAGGATGGAGGAAGGAAGGCAGCTCAGAACGGTGGGCAGCAGCCTCGCAGGGAGGCCCGTTCTCTCCGCACACGCACAGCCTGAGCGTGACACACACGCACACAGAACCTGCACACGGCGTGGAGAGGAACTGTGAACAGACCGGAGGAGACAGACCGGAGGATACGGGCCGCAGCGGCGGGCACGCGGGAGGGTGTGAGGGAGCAAAGGTGGCAGCTGGGGTGTGTGGGGACTGAGCCCCGGGGCGGGGACGCTCAGATGAGGCTCAGATGGGGCGAGGAACAGGGAGGGAGGGAGGGAGGGAGGGAGGCTTCGCAGAAGACTCGGGAAGGAGAGAAAGTAGGGACGAGCTCTCAGGGCGCCTGCCAACCAACTGCTGGCTCTGGTGCGGCTCCCGCCCTCCACCTGCCTAGCACTGGGGGCCACGCGGGGACTCGCCAAGCCCCACGGCGGAGGATGGAAGGAGCCACGCGGGAACGGGGCCGAGGGGTGAGCCCCGAGCGCTCTCCCGCAGCCCCTCCTGCCCAGACCCCGCCCAGGCCGCCTGGCGCCCCGGGGTCCGGGCTGAGGACCACGGGCGGCCCACGGGGTGCCTGAGAGCTGCCTCGGGACTCCCGCGTCCCAGGGCATCCCAAGATCAGAGGCAAATGGTGGAACACAACACGGGTGATGAACGGCATGTGAAAAAGTGCACGTTTTCTCCAAGTGCAGGAGTGTCTGAAGCCACAGGGCTCGCGGTCCTTAGAGTGCAAGAGGCGGTGAGTCGTGGGGAAGGAGCCCCGGGGCGGGGCTTCTAGGGATGCGTCTGTCTGTCAAGAGGCGACATCACCGCTGAGGAAGCGGAACAGAAACACACTGAAACTTCGTTTACACCCCACTGGAGCAAAGCCCGCTCCCTCCTCTGACTGCGGGACTGGCCTGTACCTGTGTGATATAATTTAGCACCTGGAGAAGAGAAATCTAAAGAGATATCGTTAATCACAAACAATTCACAGAGAGAAAAAGAAAAACAACTTACTTAACGTTACTGTACTTTACTATGAAACACTTAAGTATGTCACTAAGCATGTACGTCTACGTTAAAATTAAGACTAAGACTTAACAGCTTAACCGACATGAAGTGAGGATACGTTACTTAATCATGGAGGAAGAGGAGGATGAGGTTCAAATGGCAAACTATTCTCCAGCATGGCGGGCGCATGCTGCGGGCGGCGCCGGCCACGCTTGGATGCCTCGAGGGGCTGGGCAGGGCCCACAGGGCCTGGTGCACTTAGCTCACAAGGCCGGTCCAAAAGCGGTTCAGGAACCAAAACACAGAGGCAGGGACAAATAGCAGCAGCCGGGGGGGTGGGGGGGACAAAAAAGAAAAGAAAGAAAAACAAAGGGCATGGAAATGGGGCGCCCAGTGTCCCAGCCCCGCAAACCAAAGTGGACGTGCAGGTGGGCGGCTGGGGGAGCCTGGTGCGGACGCACTGGGGTGGCTCCTTGCCCTCCTCCCACCTGCCCCGCCGACTCAGGGGAAAAAGAACAAGAAAAGAAGAAAAAAATCATGGGATGGATCAAGGGAACTCCACGTTCAAGCCGAGCTGGGGCAGACCTAGCCTGACGACATGAAATGAGACTCCTGACTTCGCTGGAGTGAACTTAAAACAGGAGATGGTCGTAATTTAGGAAGTTCACAATTTAAAAGAAAGACTAATCTTTCAGGACACCCTTAAAAACAGAAACCATGTTGAAATTCATGCCAAGTTGTAAAAACTGCAAAAGAACGAGCTTAAAAAAAAAAAAAAAAAGGTTGTACTGCCTGCCCTCGGGAAGCAGACAGGCTGGGGCTGCATGGGAAGGGACTTCAGTCTCCAAACCACCCTCTCCTGAGGCAAGGCTCGCTAGAACCACCACCTAATTGTGAGATAGTTTGCCATCTGAGGGGAAGGCCAGGGACAAACTCCATCTCTTTTACCTCGAGGCCTCTGCTTTTCCGCGTCGTAGATCATGACCACTTCCGTGACCTGGAAGGGAGATGGGCGTCTGAGGGCCCAGGCCTGCAGGTGGTACAGGCACATCTGCCCACAACACTCCTGGCCCCCACTGCCTGAGACTGGCTGCCGAATGCAGGAAGTCCCGAGGCAAAAGGCCGGCTTCCTGGGCTCTGAGACCCACGGGGCCGAGAGCAGACCAAGGGGTGCTCACAGGGAAGGGTGGGCGGTGGGTCACCAGGGGCCCAGGCCCCACGTTCCAGTGGGGAGAAGAGAGCCAGGACCTCCCACCCGGGATCAGAGTCCCCAGCCTGGCTGGGCCACCACGCTCCCCTCCTCGTCCGCCCCGCACAAGTTCCTGCCAGGCCCTGGGCACACACAGGCACCACCAGGCAAGCACGCTGTGGCCGGGGCATGCGTGGCCGGTGGAAGCCTGGTGGACTTCGTGTCTCTGCTTCGGATGAGGGGACAGCCTCCCCACCCACTGGCCCTGTAAGCTCTCCCTGTGTCCTGTCTGCCCCGCTAGAACCCAGCTCCCCAAAGGAGCCCCCGTGAGATTCTGACGTTTTTTAGCCTCTTCCAGAAAACAAACCCACCCAGCCCCCATGCTAGGGGAGGGGGCGGAAGCCTCACCCAAGCCCGGCCCCTTCTCCCTGACCCCGTCTAGCACTTTCCGCCGCAGTGCCTAGAGCTGACCCGAGGGCCTTCCAGGAGGTCAGCCTGCCCCATTTACAGTGAGTCCTCTCCTGGGATGGTAACAGGCCACGCAGGGAACGCATGGGGCTCTGGTCTGCTTTGTGCCAGACTCAGCCTCCCCAGGACACAGGGCTGCGCCACTCCCGCCCTGACCGACCCGCTGCTGGCGCGGGGAGAACTCACCACTCCGAATTTCTTGAAG
Source organism: Kogia breviceps (assembly GCF_026419965.1). Classification (NCBI taxonomy): domain Eukaryota; kingdom Metazoa; phylum Chordata; class Mammalia; order Artiodactyla; family Physeteridae; genus Kogia; species Kogia breviceps. Next base: position 181,878,971 of record NC_081313.1, read on the forward strand.
TATTCCCTGAGCTCTGTCTCACCACAATTGTGAGGAATTCCACCGACAAATATCTTATTTGATTTACTGTTATCACTCCTGGGTCCTTTCTGCTGTTTCAAGGAGGAGAAGATGGTCAGTTCACGTGGGGAAACTTCCTAACGCTCCCCGCTGTTGTGCACGTTGTGGCCTCTGAAGGTCAGACCAGACACCCCAGGAGCCCAGTGAGTCCAGAAAACCCCAACGGCCGCTGTACGAACGAACGCGTCCACCCGCCGACAGAGGCCTGGGTGCCCCAAGCGCGCCCACCCACGGCGCCTGCCAGCTCTGCGGTGTGGAACTCGGGGCTTTAGGGGAGGAGAAGGAGTACCAGGGTGGCCCGCACAAACCAAACCGGCAGACCAGGCTCGCTTCCAGGGGCAGCGTCTAAGCTGGTGACGCAAGGACGGTGCAAAGTTCGGCTAACTGAGGCTCAGTTGCCCCCTCTTCCGCCTTCTGGCCCGGACCCCACCCTCTGTGGACACCCCAGGTTGCCACCTCCTCCCACCCCCCCAGACACCAGCAGCTGGGGACGCAGAGGCCGCGCTTTTGGGTGTGGGGGCGGGGTGCCAGCGGCAGGGGAAGGCGTGGAGGTGGGTACACACACGGCCGGCCCCTGCAGCCATGGGTTCCGCGTCCTTGGATCCGACCAACCGCGGATCAAAAATATTCGGGAAAAAAAAAAATCCCACAAAGTTCCACAAAGCAAAACTTGAATTTGCCGCACGCCAGCCAACTATTTACACCATATCAGGTATCGTGAGTCATCCAGAGATGGTTTAAAGTGCACAGGAGGACGTGCGTAGGTTACAGGCCATGTTACGTAAGGGACTTGAGCGCCTGGATTGTGGTCACCTCGGGGGTCCTGGAAGCAGTCCCCGCAGATCCCACCGAGGGACGGCTGTGTAGATCACTGACGCTGACCACTGATGAATCTGGGCAGTGTGTTATTTAGGTGTTCACTGTACCACTCTTTTTCTGTATTTGATATTTCCTAACAGAAAGCGGGAAAAATACGCCCTTGGTCTGAGGCTCCTGATGGAAATGCTGGTGCCCGGGCCCCAGCCCCGCATGGCCCCCAGGCCAGCCCATCCAGCAGGGCTTTCCTCGAGGATAGGGCACTCTGGGTGACGGCTGGCCTGGCGCCGGGGGCCACAGGCGGCTCACAGAGTCCCAAGGTGGGTTCTGAACTCAGCAGGCCTCCTCCCTGGAGGGGAGCAGTCAGCAGAGCGCTGAGTAGGGGGTGGCGGGGGGCGCAGGGGGGGGCGGCCGGGAGCAGTCGGCGCGGATACAACGGAAGGTTCCTGACGACAGATGGCTATGAGCCATCGTTTGCAAGGTAGACTAATAAGAAACTTCTCAGCTACAAGATAAAAAACTGCCAACACCGAATCAACTCGAGCAGTTCTCGGCGGCTCAACCTCATGCCGGAAGCCCTCCTGTCGCTCAGTCTGAGTAAGCAAGGACCCAGGTCGGAGACACGGCTCCCCTAGCGTCAGCGGCTGCGGGACACCCAGGAGGAACCCCCAGCCCCTTACCCAGCCTTCCTTTGGCCGCGTCCTCTCCGGCTGCATCCCCCGAGGCGTACATGGCTTTGGGTCGATCTGTTGGAAGTTTCAAAGGAGCAGTGGTGAACAGGAGACTTGTTCCCCCCAGAAGAGAAGGTGTTAGCAGCAGGGCCGGGGCACAGGGCCCATCAGGTGGCCTGGGCCGCATCCTGGCCCAGCGCCCGGTCTAAGCTCTGAGCCTTAACCCCTTCAAACCAACCCCACGGGAAAGCAGTCCTTGACACACACACACACACAGACACACACACACACACACACACTCTGGAGCCACACACAACCAGACGGAGAGCTTTCTTCGGGGACCGGCACTCACGTTTCGGCCATCGAGGGTGTGTGGTCTGCTGGCCAGCACTGTGCCCACGCAGTTTGGATCTTTGAATTTGACGAACCCAAAGCCTCGAGACTGGTTGGTTGTCTTGTCTTTCATGATCACACAGTCCACAACCTCTCCATACTGGGAAAAGTAGCTGCGCAGCGTCTCTGCTCAGAGATTGGGACACACGCACAAGCAGAGCAGGACGTTAGGCAGGTCACACTCTCCCAGCCCGTCAGCCTGACCTGGAAAGGGTGCAACTAGGAACCTTTAAACTGGCTGATCCACTGACGTGGGGGCAGCGGAGAGGGTGAAGGACGGGGTGCCAGGGAAGGGAAGGTGCACCCCAGGTCCGGGGGAAGAAGAAAGGCCACAGCTGAGTAGGCAGAGCCAGCGGATCCCTAGCCCCCCTGGATCCACCTCCACATGCCAACAGCCTCTGCCTTCAGAGCCGGCCACCCTCCCCGGCTGTGACCGTGACCATGACCATGAAGGATCGGGACGAGATCAAGCTCCAAAGCCCACAATCATGCATCTCTGCCCCCATCAACTCCTGACCAAGTGCCCCTTCCCAGAAACCAAGACAATAAACAAGTCAGGAATTAAAGACAATTCACACAATGCAAAGACCGAGGTCCACTCACACCTACCTTGGGTGGTGCTCCAGTCAAGACCGCCCACGAAGAGCTTCCTGCAATGCAACGAGAAAACATTCAGGGTCAAGACGGTTCTGCCCTGGGAACTCCCTGGCGGTCCAGCGGTTAGGACTCGGCGCTCACTGCCGGGACTGGGTTCAAGCCCTGGTCGGGGCACTAAGATCTGCAGGCGGCATGGCCCAGCGCCCCCCGCAAAAAACAGGGTTCTGCCCAAGGTGCCGGCCGCCCAGCCTACCCTAAGGTGGTAAACCAGGGCATGGCCATGGCCCAGCCTCATCAGTCAAAGGCATGAACGAGGCCTCCAAGATCTGCCCACAGGGCGGGAGAGTTAGAACGTCCCAAGTCGCACGTACACGCTGACCTCAACCACAGTAAGGAAAGAGAGACCGACGGCACCCCCTACCGTGCCAGTTTGGGAGCAGGATCACGGGGCAGCTTCCCAACTGCTCAGCAAACACCAAAGGTTTCCAAGTCCCGAGCTGAGATCCCACGCAACGAACGCAGACGACAGCGGGGATGAGGGCTTTAGGACAAAGCTGGGATATGCAGCACGTGGTCACAAGTAAGGACCCACAAATCACTGGGGAGGTCCCTGGAGCTCTGACGTGGCAGGGTGGCCCGGGCTGTCCTTTCGGACAGGTGCCCTAGAATGTTTGAGAGGAAAACTTCGGGTGGCCTCCCTGCCTAGTGTCCACATAGTCCCGGGGCGGGTCCAGAACCCAGGAGCCTTCCACTGCCCGCCACTCTCAGGCTGGCTGCGCCTAAGTGAACGGAGAGGTGCCCTGTGCTGTGGGATCTCAACCCAATCCGGGGCGGGTGTGACAGGGCAGCTAGGGGACGGGGCTCTCCATCCTACCTGCTGCCCCGGGAAAAGGAATGACACTGTCACCCTCAGGACGGCACCCAGGCACTGTCCCCATCCACAGCCAACCCCACCTTGCTTGGCTTGAAGACAAAACAGCCCCCCGAGGCTGAGCGCGCTGAGCCCCGGAGCGCACCAGAACCGGCAGCTGGGATGCAAGGACAGACCCTTGCAGGGCAGTGGCCCTAGCCGCACTCAGGGGTCTCTCCCACTGCGGCTTTCTGCCTGGGGGAGAGAAACTCAGCGTGGAAGAAACAATTTCCCCGCCCCAGACAGGTGGCCCCTGCCATACTCAACATGCCCCCGTCCCCCCCCACAGAGCACGTTCCGGGATGGGGAGGCCAGGAGCTCACACCCGGGCCTCGTGACCTTCCCGTCCTGTCCCCTACGCACCCAGGCTCCTCCTGCCTCCCAGAGACCCTGGGGAGTACAGCCCGCAGCTGTGCCCCACTGCCCCAGGGCCTGGCACCCAGGCGGGCGATGACCGAAGGGCCCTGAGGCTGGCATGGGCCGCCTCTGCGCCCAGGCCTTGGGCACGAGCACAAACGGGTTTGCTGTGGAAGAGCGGCTTGAAGAAACAAAGGACCTGGAGCATTCTCAGAAAACCTGAGGCAAACGCCAGCTCACTCAGAGGAACCCCACCTCTGTTTAGCCTGTGCGCGACCAGGAGAGCAAGGTTGCCAGCCAGTCCCTCGGAGCAACCCAACCCCCATGCCGCTGAGGAGGAAGGAACTGGTCTGACCAGTCCACGTTCCAGCCCTCGTTTAAATTTCAAAATCAGACGTTAAGGGGAAAAGAGAGAGAAAGGCCATCACCTGTGCAAATTGACAAAACCGGAATCTGCCCTGTGGATTAGATGATGATGTGGTGTTGATATGTGCTTCCTGATTTTATCACTGTGCTGTATTTAGAAAATGTTTCTGTTCTTGGAAAACAGGACACACAGGAGCGTCCAGAGGCGCACAGGGCTGGAACGTGGCACGGAAAGCACGCAGGGGGCCGGCGTGAGGAAGTCGTGGCGACTGTGCCCCGTTCCTGTCACTGCTCTGCGAGTCCCAAGTTATATAAACTAGGAGGCGAAAGCTGCTCACCCGAGAAGATGCCAGGAGCACAGCTGGCACAGGAGAGAGCTCTATGTGACCGGAGACCCCATGCCAGTGTTGCGCTGGGTGCTTTATGTATTTCCTTTCCTCCTGCTCCCTGTCTGCAAATGGAAGGTTCTGGAAGGCCCAGGGAGACCTCGCTGACCCGCGGTGGCAGGGACTCGGGGGCCTTAGGCAGACTTGGCGCCATCGCCGGTATCGCAGCCAACACATCTGCACAGGGCGCTGCCCACCCTACGGCCGTCGGGGGGTGGCCCGGACAGACTTGCTTGGCACCAGGTGACCTCAGGCCTTTCTGGGCGCTTACACGCGACTCAGCAGATGAAGGGTCAGCTGACCCCACGTGGCAGCCTCTCTCCAGCCCTTCCCTGCTCTGAAGGGTGCCAGAGTCATCACTCAGCTGAAGCTGGAAGCTGGGGGGCCCTCCCACAGACCCCGCCCCGCCCCCAGGGGACCTCCTGGCTCTGTCACACCCCTCCATCCCTGGAGACCCAAGAGGATGTCTGCAGTCAGCGCTGGCTGCCGGGGCCTGCACCCCGACTGCCGGGATGGGGTCGCTGCCTTCCTCCAGGAAGGGGTTCGGCACAAGTGACCGGGTGCTGGGGTCCGGGAAACACTCACCCTCTTCCGGCTGCTGAATGGAAACCTGCTCTGGATGACTCTCCTGTTCTTGCTCTGGGTACTTTAGGACAACTGTGTGGTATGTACTCCAGAAAGTCAGGCTCCGGTGGCTCCCCCGGCCCAGGCTGCCCACTGCAGGCACCACGGGCCGCGCCCAGGAGGGCAGGGGGCTGAGGCCAGGACTCCTCACACGGTCCAGCAGGCGGCCCTCTCCTCTACAGCCTGTGTTCACAACTTTCTGCAGCCAGGGAGCCACCCCACTTCCAGCCCTTCGGCTGTGACAGACTGGACACCCCAAAGACAGTGGTTGGGGCAGGGGTCTCACCCTGCAGGCCAGGCTCCCCTCCGCCAGCCGGTGAGATCACCTCTCACAAACCATGGGGCCTCACAACACATGGAAAGCTTGGGCCGACCTTCGCTGCACACGTGGGAGGCGCGCCAGCTCCCGACAAGACACCACAGCCCACCGACCCCCGCCAGCCGGAGCCCCCCAGACAGCGACCTCCACCAAAACACAGCCGCGCTCGCCTGCAGGGGTGCCCCCAATCCTAGGCTGGCCACCCTGGGAGTGACCTTGGCCGAGTCCCCTGACCCTTCTAAGCCTCGGTGTGCCCCGTCAAGGGAGGGATCAGAGCTGAAGCTACAGAGGTCCAGCGCAGCCCAGGGCAGGGGCTCTGAGGAGGGGCCCCGCACAGAGGGCAGCACGCCACCAGGTCCAGGTGCTGGGCCCACTGCAACGGCCAGAACCAGAAGGAAGTCAAGCAGAGCAGACCCCAGCATCACAGCCAAATGTACAGGCGTCCAAACAGCCCTGGGACACACATCCTAACCCAAGGGAGCAGGCGGCAAGGACACACTGGGAACCAGGCCTCAAAGAGCAAATGCTCCCAAACAGGGGTCTCACCTGGACAATCCTGCCCCCAGGGGGCACTGGACCACGTCTGGGGACATCTGTGGCTTCTGGCATCGAGGGGGTGGGGGCCAGGGATGCTGTTCCACACCCTGCAGAGCCCAAGACAGCTCCAAAATGCAAGAGAGAAGCCCCAGAGAAAAGGCCCTCCACCCCCACCCCTACAGGGCAGGAGACACCTCTTCCCCCACCACACAGTGGGCCCCCCCCACAGGGCGCTCACACCTACAGGCCTCAGGAAGCTCGGCCTTGCATGCTCCCGGTCTACACCCACGGGTCCAGCCAGAGCTCAACGGAAGGCTCTCTGCCTCTGTAAGGAACCATTCCAGAAAGAGCCGCGCCCATGAGGGACCCACAGGCTCCACCCCAGGACCCCTCTGGTGCTAAGTCACCTGAGCCCTCATGTGCCCCCACATCACCCACCTCCCACATTTCCGCCCTGAGCAGGTGTGCCCACATCTCTCTCCAGAGACCCAGTGCTGCTTTCCCTCCCCTCCCCCAGGTCCCTCGTCGTCCTGGGACCCTCCCCTCCCCTCAGTCACATCCAAGTGTCCCTGTCTCACCAGCCCCAGGGAACGCCAGCAGAACCACATCTGCCAGATAAAACCCCCATCAAACTCCTCTCCGGCTCCATGACACATCAGCCCCCAGAACCTCAGTCCGGGGAGCCCTCTTTAAGCTTACTCTCCAAGGCCACGGAGGAGACCGGGACACAACCCTGACTGCTCCCCGGCTCTCAGCAAGGTGAACACCCGTCTCGACGGGCGGCCCAGGAGGGAGGACATCCACCTGTGGCACCCGGGCTCCACGAGGGCCACACGTGACACCTGCTGCTCCTATCGGGCCTCTGCCCTCAAGACCCGCCCGGGCTCTGCTTGGGCCACTGTGACAACCAAGATGACGAAAATATAAACTAAAAGCAGTGGCCTCACCAGCCCCTGTACAGTCCAGACGTGGAGAAGCTTTGCCTTCAAAGGCTCAAACTCAAAATTGCAGATCCCCGACGCGGCAGCACCCCAGGCATCCACCCACTTCCTGAGGACGCAGGTACCGTCCCCAGAGCCGCCCCTCTGGCCTGGGAGCCGCTCGGGAGGGGCTGACCAGACACCAAAGCGAAGGAGGTCTGAGGGGAAGGTGGGTGTCTTCAGCGATTAGTGAGACTGTCACATCCCCGTAACATGGCTGCCACTTCATCTGAGCATGGCGCGCGCTCCCACACGGCGACCACCGCAAGTGGGCAACGGCGGTCCCACGGGAACCTCCAAGAGGGCCCGTCGCCAGGGAGCCGGATGGGGCCACAAGCGCTGAACTAGCACAGCCACACAGAGCAAGCAAGTCAAGGGGGACCCGGACTTCCCACGGCAAATGGAAAGAAGGCTCCCACAGAAAACAAACTGACCAATGTTTTGGGCGAGGCAATAAAGTTTCTGGGACACCTGACATCTACAACTTTAGAACTTCGGTAATCTGGGTGCATTCACCAGGGTGGTGAGGGGAACGCGGCCAGGCAGGTCCCTGATCCCGATCCGGGTTCAGCTACTTGCTCTGCAGCCTCCCCAAGCTGCCTATGGGTCTGGGGTGGGTCTGCGGTGCCGAGGGTGGGACCCTCCAGACCCAGCCTTGGATCCTGGCTCCGCCCTCTCCCAGGGGTTGGTACAAGCGGTAGGGGTGAACCGCCAGGGACCCCTGTCTGGCCGTCTCCTCGAGGGCACACCGAGGGGCAGGCCTCTTGGATCTGGAGGCTCCCTGCCTTCCCAGGCGAGAGGAAAGGCAGCCCTGGCCTAAAGAAGTCAGCCTCTTGGCCGCAGAAGGCTTGGCTGTCAGGAAAAGAGGCCCATGTAGCTGTGGAAGACCTGCTGGCGCTCCCGCAGGTCCTGCCCCTTTCTGCCGCAACTTTCTTTCTGCCCACATCCTAGCTTCCCAGCGGAAGCACGGCAACTTTTCACTTACCCGACACACAGCTCAGACTTCCAGTGCCTGTACGTCTTTCCTAACCAAAGCAGGCTAGGAGCTACACGCCTTCTTTCTGGTCCTCTAAACGCTGTGGGGTTCTAGAGGGGGGAGCCCACAAAACACACTTTATGTTCTATGGTGTAACGTGCTGCTGGAACCTGGCGGGGGCTCAGTGAGGCCAGCCACCCACCAGCCAACAATGACTTACTCACCAAATCAAGCGTTTTGTAAACACCACATCTGTTCAAAGCTAAGTGCACGGAGAAATGTACACAAGGCCACGGAAACCCAGCCCAGGCTGTTTTGCCGTCTCCGCAAAAAGAATTTAACTGTAAAATTACGCTGATGCTGTAGAAACCAGCCTCTGCAAAGAAAACTAGACCAAACCCCTAGACTAGGGCAGAATGGCATTTCCTAGCTCCTCTGGGATCACTCTCCTCTCCAGCTCGTTTAGCATTAGGCAAAGCTATAATTATTAAAAGGGAAACTTAGCTATAACAAATCTTCTCTCACCAATAGTTGCAACAAGGAGAAAGACCTCAGGAACAAGCCTGTCTGTCCACCGCCCAAGTTTCTCTTTCTCTTTATCTTAAACCCGCCCATGGGAGTTGGGTGGGGGCTGAGCAGGAAGGGGCTCCATCAACATAAAAACAACAGTTGCAGACACCCCATCAGGTGGCGCGGAGGCGCTGAGATGGTGGACACTGCGGGGTGCGCTGCTTGCAGACCGGGGACGGCCCCCCATGACCTTGGCCCTCGGGCCTTCGGCTTGCGAAACTACACTTGGGAAAAGAGTAGACAGTGGAGTGGGCACTCGCTGAGTCCCGGGTGGGAAAAGCTGGGCGGCAGCAGAACTGAAAGCCCCCCGCCGACCGGGCCGCCACGTGCGCTGACCCGCCAAGTTCGTGCACGGGCTGGGGGCTCCCTGGACCCCACAGGTTCCTATTCGAGGTCCCCAAGGAAAAGCATGAGCACGGGGACGGTTCCGCCCCCCCCCCGCCCAGCGAGAAATCCAGGAGCGGGGGAAGACAGAGTGTCCCGGACCCCCACCCCCACCCCCGGTTCCCGATCGAGGGTCTCCCTGCGGTAAACTCCGGCTCGGCGGCGGAGTCTGCCCTAGGCAGGAAACAGCAGGAAACCCCCAGAAACCCCCAGTTGAGGCTCGGGGTTCCTGGCCAGAAAGCGGCAGGACGCCCGGACCTCCAGAACTCCCCGGATCCCCCGGTGGAGGTTCGGGGTCCCAGGCCACGAGGCGGCGGGACACCCGGACCCCCCGGTTGAGACTCGGGGTCCCCGGCCACGAGGCGGCGGGTCGCCCGAACCCACAGAACTCCCCGGACCCCCGGTTCCCGCTCGGGGTCCCCGGCCACGAGGCGGCGGGGCGTCCGGACCCCCAGGTCCCCCCAGGGGCCCCCCGGCCCGTCGCGACCCCGGGCTCCCGGCCGCCGGCTTGGCACGGCCCCGCGGCGTGACCTTGACGGGCCGGGCGGGTCTGGGCGGGGGCCGGCCGAGGCGGCGGCGCGGGCCGGCGCGTCCTCACCCGATCTCGTCGGCACCCGAGTTGTTCATGGCGGCGGCGGCGGCGAAGGCGCTCGGCGTCCGGGCCCCCTGGCTCGCTCCCGCCTCCGGAAGGTCACTGGCCCCGGCGCCCTCCCCACAGCCACGGCCCGGATCTGCGCAACGGCGGCGGTCGCGCTGCCTCCTCCCCTCAGCGCCAACGGTCACCGCGCGACCCCGCGCCCGCGCCGCCGCCCTGCGCACACCCGGGCGCGCTCCCGCACGGGGCCTCCGTAGGCGGAGCCAGGGGTGCGCCCGTGTGCGTGCGTGCGTGCGTGCGGCGGGGCCCGGGCCGTCGCCGCTTGGCCGCCGCGCTTCGGCCTTCCTCCTCGGCGACTGCAAGCGTCGCCGCGGGGCACGTTGGGAAGTGCAGTCCCGCGCGCCGGCGCCGGCCCCGCCCCGCCCCGAGGAGGGGAGCGCGCGGATCGAGCCGCGTGCGTGCGCGTGCTGCGAGCGTGCGTGCGTGCGCGGCGGCGCGGGGCGCGTGCGCGGCCGGGAGCTCGGGGCTAGGCACCGCGGGGCGCAGGCGCGGCTGCGGCTTCCTTGTTCAGCCTCGAGTGCGGAGCGGGGGCGCGCGTGGTGTCAGCCGTGGGAAGAGGCCACGCCCGCACCCCGCCGGGCCGCGGGAGGCTTTGGCGCCACGTTCAGCTCCTGCGCCTCGACTCCCCCGCTGCCCCCAGAAGACGATACCGACGGTCAGAGAGGCTCATTCACCTGCCCAAGGTCACTTAGGGAAAGAACTGGAATCAAATCCAACAGTTGGCTGTAGGTCCAATGATTATGAAAACACATTGAGTCCCTGCCATGTGCCAAGGATTGTCCTGCCCTCATTTGTCCACACCGGTGGTTTTCACCCAGGGTGATTCAGCCTCCTTCTCCCCTCGGGGGACAATGAACCATGTCTGGAGATACAGTTTTGGTTGTCACCACTGGAGGTGGGTGCTACTGGCATCTAGTGGGTGGAGGCTGGGGATGCTGCTAAATATCCTACAATGGGCAGGACAGTCCCTCCAGCAAAGAATAATCTGCCCAACACGTCAACACGGAAGGTGGAGAAACCCAGGTCTGCACGGACCATAATAAAAGCTGACCTGAATGGGGTTATCAGATGGTGGTTTGTGCTGCGTGGTGACTTTCCACTCACTTTCTCAGCCTCTCGGTAGCCTGACAATATAACTGATTCACCATAAAATGAAACAAATGTGAGGAATCAAGGAACCAGGTCACAGGCAAACAGTATAACATGAAACATTTAAAATACACCTCACTTTGGCTACTTTACAGTTTGCAAAGCACATTGGCATCATCAGTTCCACCAGAGAGTAACTCGTTAGTCCCCATTCATAGGTGAGAAGCAGAGGCTCAGCAGAGGGGAAAGGACTGGCCTCAGGTGGCATTGGGCAGGTGTTCTGTCTTCCCCCTGGGGGCTCTGTGAAGTTTTTCTGGTCAGAAGAAACCAGTAACACTTGGCGGGGGGGGGGGGGGGGTGCTGGCTCCACACTGGGGGGAGGCGGGGGGAGCACGGCCCAAGTTCTCAGTCAGACAGACACGCCCTAGGTTGCTCACAGTGCACTATTAGAAGAGCAGAAAATTGGAAGCAACCCCCATGTCCATCCACTGGTGACAGGATAAATAAACCACGAAGGGCGTGAATGACATGTACAGGATGTGGTCAAATGAAGGAAGGCAGACACAAACTGTTTAAAAGAAAATACTTTTAAAAATACAGACACCTACCAGGGATAAAACAACAAGCAGCTATGTACCTGCCACTGAAACGAACACGTTAGCGTTTTTGTCACGTTTGCTTCAGATCTTTTTAAGAAAATGAACTTGACGGTTTGCTTTTCCCTCCTCCCCGTTCACTTCCTTCCTCCCACCCCAGGGCAAACGATGGGACAAAAACGGGTATGTGCACACTTTCCTGAATTTACTCCTAACGTGAGTTCAGGCATACCCAATACACAGAATATAGTTTTGGCTCTTTTTTTCATTGTGGTAAAATACATGTAACATACAAGTTATTGTTGTAACCCTTTTTAAATGCACAGCTTGGTGGCATTAAGCACATTCACATTGCTGTCCAACCATCCTCACCATCATCTCCAGAACTTTCTCATCTTCCCAAACTGAAACTTGGGAAGTTTGACTCCCCAGCCCCTCCCCCAGCCCCTGGCCCCCACCATCTACTTCCTGCCTCTGTGGATGTGACTCCTCCAGGGACCCCCTGTGAGCGGAATCAGACAGTATTTGTCCTTTTTCATCTAGCTTATTTCACTGAGCATCGTGTTCTCAAGGTCCATCCACGTTGTAGCGAGTGTCAGTGCTTCACCCCTTTTCATGGCTGAGAGATGGTCCCGAGCATGGAGGGACCACATAGCGTTTATTCATCATCCGTTGATAGACACTTTGGTTGTTTCTACCCTTTGGCTACTGTGCATAATACTGTTAAGAATGTGGATGTACAAATAAATGCCCATTTGGTTCCTTTTACTTTAAAACATATCTACATGTAACGCTGTATACACATACAGTGTGTGTATAGCTGTGTCCATACAGCTACATGGACATTGCCTGGTAGAGAAGAGACCTGGGCAGAGGGTAGAGATCATGGGGACCTTGTTCTGTCATAGCTGCCACGTGACTTGTAATTATGTCATGTACTTATTACTTATTCTTGTCCATTCCCCCAGTAAGCTGTGAGCTCCAGAGGAGTCAGGGCTGGGCCCCCTGGGGTGAGGAATTCAGTATGTGCTGAATAAATGGGTGACTTTCACTTCCCAGGAAAGAGCTGCGGGCTGCTCTGTAAGGGGGGCTGGTAAGCTTTCTGCTCAGGGCCACACTGTAAGTATGTTTGGCTTTGCCAGCCGTTAGGTCTCCACGGCAATGACTCTGTGCTGTTGTAATTGGAAAGTGCCAGAGTCCATATGTGAACAAGTGGTCCTGACTATAAACTTTATTCACAGACATGCCAGTGTGACTGTTGTATAATTTTCACGTGTCTTGAAAGAGTCTTTGGATTTTTTTTTCAACCATTTAAAAATGTGAAAAGCAGGACTTCCCTGGTGGCCCAGTGGTTAAGACTTCCTGCTTCCCCTGCAGGGGACATGGGTTCAATCCCTGGTCAGGGAAATAAGATCCCGCAAGCCTCACAGCATGGCCAAAAAATAAATAAATAAATAAATAAATACGTAAAAAACATTCTCAGCTCACAGGCTGTATCAAAACCACAGAAGGGGGATGTGACCTGCAGGCTGCAGTTTACCAGCTCTATAATGTTAGAATGTTTTGATCAACTGTGTCCCTTTTCTAATCAGAAAATACATATTTTCCTTCTTTTAAAGCATCTTTTAAGACTGTGGTCTGGAGTCAGGCACACCCCTGTTCGCATCCCTCTGCCACTGATTTGCTGTTGTGTCCTTGAGAAAGCCACCTTCCCTCTCTGAGTCCCGTCTGCAAACTGCAGATAACAGCAGCACACACACGCCAGGCTCTCTTGAGAAAAGTGGACACGATGAATGACCACGTGTCAGTAATTCATTTGAAGCCATCAGCTGGGCAAGAGTGGTCACTCCATTGAGAGAAGAGGACCCCAGCCAAGGCTGGAACAGAGACCCCTTGGCTGAGTCGCCAGCCAGATTGCGCCATGCCCTCAGCCACTCTTGGGGATAGAGTCCAGGCTGCATGTAGGCGACCACTGGGAGGTGGCAGCTTGGCCAGACACGGGTGGTTGCTTATCTCCTGGGCACCAAAGCTGCAGGAAAGGCTCCCAGTTGACCACCACCTCGGCTTCCTCTTACTGTCTGTGTGGGCAGTAGCCTCTGAGACTGACCCCTACTTTCTGATATTCATAGCCTCCTGGGATTCCCTACCCTTGTGTACCTGGCTTCTAACCTGTAGGATACGGCCAGGGTGAGGGGATGTCCTTCTGTGATCAGATGGCAAACGGTTCTGACTTCCGTCTTGCTAGAAGCAAGTTGTCACTTCAGGGAGGCCCGCATGGCCAGGACTGAATGGAGTCAACAGCCAGTGAACAAGCCTGGAAGCGGACGCCTTCCCCCGCTCTGGGCGACACCTTGACTGGCAGCCCTGCCAGAGGTTGTGAAACACAGGACCCGGCTAGGCTAAGCTGCACCTGGATTCCTGACCCACCGAAAAATGATAACCATGTGTTGCTTTAAGTGGCTACATTTGGGGCAATTTGTTACATAGCAGTAGCTGATGAATACAGCCTGCCTTCTGTCTCCAGCCAGGCATTCCAGGGCATTGCTTGAGTTGGGTGACAGTAGTGAGTGCCACCTGTTTACGCGGGTGGCCCAAGGGTGCTGGCATAAGGATGCCTGCAGAGCCCCCGCCACAGTAACCAGGACAGCTGTGAGGAAACTAGACGGGCTCACGAATTCATTCAGCGTGAGCCCAGCCCTGGTGCCTGGTGACATCTACTCATCCTGCCTCCACCTGAGGGTCTCGTGGAATCCATGCTGTCCCATCCAGACCACATTAGACTCAACGTGCCCTCAGGAGTCATCAAGCATTTTCTGTGTGCCAGGCGGGCCGGACAGACAATACAACCGTGAAGGAATACCTTTGGTGAGTGAAATACCAAAGAGAGGTACTGAGAGATGAAACAGCTTTAAATGGGCCATACCCAGCCTGGAGGGACCCGGGGGGCCTCCCAGAGGAGGTGTGGGCTTGGGCATGAAGCAGAAAGAGAAGGAGACCAGGCCAGGAGAGAGGAGAAGCTGTCCAAGCAGAGGGGAGAGCGTGTGCAAAGGCCCAGGGGCAGGAGGGACACAGGAGCTCTGCAGGGGGTGGGAAGGGCCAGGGGGAGGACTCTGGAGCCCCATTAAGGCTGTGAGCAGCCATCCAGAGGTGGACGCAGAAGGGCAGGGCTGCCTGGGTTCAAACTCTGTGACCTCAGCCTCTCGGGGCCTCAGTTTCCCCATGTGTTCGCTTGGATGTGCAAAACACTTGGTCCAGATGCGGTGCTCCAGGCTCACAGCTGGTGGTCCCCTGTGTGCAGATAGATGGGAAGGGGAAGTCATGTTTCAGAACCTGGAGGAAACCCCAGCTCGCCTTGGGGGCCGGTCTCAGCGTGGCCGGCAGAGGACACAGCTGACCCCCAGGGCTGCCCTGCGGCAAGGCTTTAGGGGTGGGCACTGCAGGGCTGTCCTGCCTGCCGTCCGGGGCTGGAGGGCCCAAGGACCGCTGGGGTGGGCATTTCAGTTCCAGCACTGGAGGCCCCTGTGCGCTGAGCCCCTCATCAGGCCCCTGGGGTCTGAGGTGACCTGGGGGAGTGAGGTGAGCTCAGGAAAGGGGAGAGGCAGCACCGCACAGGAGTCAGAGTGGGGTTCATCAGGGGTTCCCACACACCGCCCTGCCGGCCATGAGATTACCCGCTTTGCCTCTGGAGCCTCAGTTTGCCCACCTGTGAAATGAGGGCGATAGAAGAAACCACTGCAGCGCTTCTGAAGATTAAGTGATTGTATTTATTTATTCTGTTTATTTTGGCCCCGCCATGCAGCTTGTGGCATCTTAGTTGCCGGACCCGCGCCCCGGGCGGTGAAAGCGCAGCGTCCTAACCACTGGACCGCCAGGGAATTCCCTACTTCCAACCGTGTCTGGAAAATCCTTAGACCCTCACACCCCGGCAAGGAGGAGGCTATTGACGCGGTGGTGACAGACGAGGAAACCGAGGCAGGAAAGCGACTGGGTGAGGACTCCGAGGTCTCGCTGCTCTGGTGCCGAGTCCGCCCGCCAGGCCTGGCGGCCGGGGAGGCGGGGGCGTCGCGGGGGTCCGGGAGTCAGTGGGGGCCGCCTTCCCCGCCGCGGCCGCTAGGGGCCGCGCGGGCCGCCGGGCAGTGCGCTCGCGCCCCGCCCCCGCTCCGCCTCCCGTCCGCCCCCTGCCCAGAAGGCCCTGCAGGGACGCGACCGTACTCCTCCCCAGCTCCCGGGGCACGCCGTCCAGCCCGCAGCATGAGCGCCCCCGCCGCGACCCCTATCTTCGCACCCGGAGAGATCTGCAGCCCCGCGTGGAGGGCGGCGCCCGCGGCTTACGACGCGTCGGACACGCACCTGCAGATCCTGGGCAAGCCGGTGATGGAGCGCTGGGAGACCCCCTACATGCACGCGCTGGCGGCCGCCGCCGCCTCCAGAGGTAGCGCCCGCCGGGCGCGCGGGGTCGACCGAGGCCGGGGCCGCTGGGACCCGGCGCCCGCCCGCTCTCCAGCGACGTGGCGGAACCTCTGCGTTCCTCTTTCCTCGCCTGGAAACGGGGCCGCTCGCGAGGGCAGCGGGGTAGTCCTGGGGCGCTGCGGGAGCCCTGAGTACCGGGAACCCCCTCTCCGGGGGGGCACCGAGGCCCCGACCCCGCGAAGGGGTCGGGCTGGGTCGGGGGATAGGTTCTCAGACGCGGAACTCAGCCGCCGGCCCCCCCGCCCGAGGTCGAGGACAGGGGAGTGGCGGCTTGGCGAGGTGCTGCCCAGGCCCGCTTGGGTAATGTTCCTGCCCAGGAGTCGCGGGAGGCCCTGCCCTGGCTAAGAATAGCTCTGGTAAAGCTGAGGCCTGGAGACAGCTGTCGGGGGGTGGCCCTGCACCTGGTGTCAGATCCCGCGGGGTGCCGAGGGCTCCCCACGACCCCCAGAGGCCGGGCACACCACCTCTGGGCTTCTGTGTTCCCATCTGGCAAATGGGCACAGCCAGTGTCCCTGCATGGTTAGGGCGTTTCTCCCCTCCTCTATGACCCAAAGGGGCTCGACCCCCGCCCCTCACTGCTCCAGGCCTGGGCCTTGAATCCTGGTCCTCCCTTGCCCTTACTTTGTAGATTTCATTGTTTGTTGCGGGGGCAGGAGACGCTGCCCAAATCAGGAGTTAAGCGCCCTCAGTGCAAACAGCATAGGCCAGGGCTCAAAGTCCAGGGTCTGCCTTGCCCCGTGGGCCAGCCCAGAAGCCGCCATCCGTGGCCTCCCCGGCAGGCCACCCTCTCTGGCTGCTGGACCCGGGCCCACGCTGTTCCCTCTCAGGGCTGCCCTGTTCTGTTCCACCCCCCACCTTTGCTCTGCCAACCGCTCGCTCCTAGTGGCAGTCGTTTCTCTCTGCCAAGGCCCTGCCCCCGCGCCCCCTCCTCCAGGCAGCCTCCCCAGCCCCACCCGGTGTGTAAGGCGTGGGCTCTCTGTCTGCCCAGGGGGCCGGGTGTTGGAGGTGGGCTTTGGCATGGCCATCGCAGCTACGAAGGTGCAGGAGGCCCCCATTGACGAGCACTGGATCATCGAGTGCAATGAGGGTGTCTTCCAGCGGCTCCAGGATTGGGCCCCACGGCAGCTGCACAAGGTGCCCGCCTCTGCCCGAGGTCCCGCTCCTCACGCGGAAGGCCCCGCCCTCGGAGTGGGTTGGGGACCTGGGGTGGCCGCAGACATGGGGGAGGTGGTCTTCTCTCTTGGGAGTTCCTCTGCCCCCTCCCTGGCAACAGGTGAAGTCCTGGGCCCCCTTTGTCCCTCAGCCTTCTCTTTCTTTCTCCCCTGCACCAAGGTGGTTCCCTTGAAAGGCCTGTGGGAGGAGGTGGCGCCCACCCTGCCAGACAGTCACTTCGATGGTGAGGGGCTCTGGGCACTGGGCGGGGGGCCTCTGCCTGGATTGCCAGCCCCTCTTTTGCCTGCTTCTGAAGCACACACGCCTTGATGTGTCACTGGGGGGGCAGAGCCCGGGGGGCAGGCACAGACACGTACAGCAGCCTGGCACTCGGGTGCGTGGACACCTCAAGAACGACCGGATGGGACACAATTCGTAGGGGCGGCTGCAGCATAGCGAACTCTGGGTTCCCAGCCACCGCAGCCAGTGTCCTGACAACGTGGCTTCTGTCCTCCCGAGCAGGGATCCTGTACGACACGTACCCGCTATCTGAGGAGACCTGGCACACACACCAGTTCAACTTCATCCGGGTAGGATCACTTGCGGTGGGACGGGGTCTGCCAGCCCTAAGGCGGGGGTCAGCCCGGTGGGCGCACCTGCTGTCCACACAGGAGGCACCTTTCCGCCGTTCCCCTGACCTGGCGGGAGGCCCGATGGGAACGCCCCTGCACCCCCCCACCCCCTCCTGACCACTGTCGCCCCCACCCCGGCCAGGACCATGCCTTCCGCCTGCTGAAGCCGGGGGGCGTCCTTACCTACTGCAACCTCACCTCCTGGGGGGAGCTGATGAAGTCCAAGTACTCAGACATCACCACCATGTTTGAGGTGCCGCAGCCTGGGCGCTCCCTGCCCCGCCCCCCGCCCCACCCCCGGCAGCGACTTTGGGTGGGGAGGCAGCTGGGGTCACCTGAGACCTGGGGAGGGTCCCTTGCCTCTGGGCCTGGGGGCTCATCTCTTGGGTGGACTCTGAGCCTCCATTTGTGCATCAGAAGAGGTTTCTCCCTAGCTCAACGACCTTAGATGGCTCCCCAGTGCCCTCGAGACACAGGGAATCAGCCCAAGGTCCCCAGCGGCATCTCCTCACTCTGCCCCCCTCCACCCGGGGTGCATCTTTATGGGTCTAGCCGCCCCTTGTCTTGGGCCTTTGCCCACTCGGCTCCCTCTGCCTGCGAGGACGTGCGGGTGAGCGGCCTGGTGATACCCCATGACAGCCAGGAAGCTGTGTGGACACTTGGAGATTCTGACCAGCCCTGGGCTTCAGCATTTTCTTAGCAGCCCCGCCCAGTCCCCAAGGGCCTTGGCACTTGTAGGGGTGGCTGGCACGGTGTCTCCTGAGGCCCCAGGGCCCTGGAGGTGACTCGGCACCTCCCTCTGGCCAGGAGACACAGGTGCCGGCCCTGCTGGAAGCGGGCTTCCGGCCGGAGAACATCCACACACAGGTCACGGAGCTGGTCCCGCCGGCCGAATGCCGCTATTACGCCTTCCCGCAGATGATCACGCCCCTGGTCAGCAAGCACTGAGCCCACGGGGCCCACCGGCTCAGCTGCCCACGCCATCCTGGGCGCTCTGGGCTTCAGGAACCCCTAACCCCCGGGCCCCTACTGAGCGCCTCTGTGGCCGGGAGTGCAGGCTCTGGCCCCTTCCTTGGCCCTGGTCCAGACCCACACCAGCCGCATGGCAGCAAGCTTCCCTAACCTTCTGCGCAAGGGGACGACCACTGCCTTCCTACCATGGTCCTGAGAATGAAATAAACGCTAACACTGGGTCTAGCCAGTCAGCACGAGGACACAAGCGTGTGCCTGCTTTACTCTTCCTGCCCCTCCAAAAAACAGTGCAAGGAAAGAAACCTGTTAAATTGACCACCAACGAGACAGGGGCTATACCACTCCAGTTTCTGATCCTGCCTCTGAGCCCCCGCCGTGCCCACTGCAGACACTGCCCATTAGTCACCCACGGCCCCTCCCACCCTCCCTCTGGTGGGCAGCTGGGGTCCCCAGCGGAGGTGGAACTGGGCCAGGACCTCAGAGCAGGTGGCGGCCCCAAGGCCCAGACCCTCTGGTCCCACCCAGTCAGGCTGCACCGCGATGCCTCGCTCTGAGTCGACGCCCCCCCAGCCCCGGCACCGGGACACCCTGGCTCCGCCTGCCCTGGGCCCTGGTGCCCAGCTGGTCGCCGCGGTGCCGTCTGCTCTACCCCGACCCGCTCTTGGACGCGTCCGCTCCCGCCTTCATGGGTGGGGCCTCCCACTGGGCCACGCTGGGCCCGGCACGGGCCTCGGCATCGCCATGCACAAGAGACAGGCCTGACCCCGCCAAGCAGCACTCGGCCCGCCTACCTCCCAGGCTCCCACCCCCGGCCCACACACCACGTGGAGCAGGGGCAGCCAGGCGGGTTCACCAGGTTTATTGACCGCCTCTGGGGCAACAGCGCAGCAGGGCGGCCAGGCGGCTGGCACTACCTGCGGTACCAGATCTGGAGCCTCTTCTCACGCTTGATCTTCTTCTGCAGCTGCAGGATGCCGTAGAGCAGGGCTTCGGCCGTGGGCGGGCAGCCTGGGGGGCGGGTGACACCTCAGTCTCCCTGCCCTTCCCCCTCCCCTCTGCTCTGCTCCACGTGGGGGCAACCAGGCCACTTTCCAGCGAGGGGAGGGGCAAGACAGGGCTCTGCCCCAGCAGCCCGTTAGGTCTGCACCAAGAGAGCTGGGGGGCTTGGCCCATCACGGGAAAGGAGCCAGAGGGGGGCAGGGTGGGCAGCTGCTGACCCCAGGGCTGACCTCCCAGCCAGGATGAGGGAGGCCTGGGCTACCCCTCCCAGGCCGAGCTGCCCTGTCCCCGGCCCTCCCACCACGTGACCCGGCTCGGGACCCGGGAGGACAATGTGGGCTGCCTGCCAAGCCCCAGGCCACGCCGGCGTCCTGTGAGGACCCTTGGAAAGGAATGGGGGCAGACTCTTCAGGCTGGGAGACCCTCCAGAGACAGCGGGGGGAAAGGCTGCGGTGTCACTCTTATCCTTGGCCCCCAATCTGCTTATTCTTACAAGGGGGCGAGCTGTCTCAGCGGGGCTGCGGGGGTTCTGTGAACCGGGTGGGGGCCGCGTGGTCGCCGCCTGGGGACTCACCTGGGACGTAGATGTCCACGGGCACAATGCGGTCACAGCCCCGCACCACAGAATACGAGTAGTGGTAGTAGCCGCCTCCGTTGGCGCAGCTGGTGGGGAGGGGAGCGCCAGCCGTGAGAGCCTCTCCAGTGACCCCGGCCTCCGTCCCTCGTCGCAGCCCCCCATCCGCACCCCCTCCCAACCTCAAGCAGGTGCCAGGCGGTCAGGAAAGGGCAAGACTGGGACACAGGTCACAGGAAAGACAGCGGCCACCTGAGACCTTCTGTGGGGCCGGGTGGGACAGAAACAAACGGTGGGACTGGGAACAGACGACGCTCAGTGAGAGAAGCCAGACGTGAAAGGACGCAGCGTGTGATTCCACTGACGGGAAACGTCCAGAACAGGCCAGTCCACAGACAGAGGGTGGGTTCCTGGCTGTCAGGGGCTGGGGGATGGGGGTGGGGAGTGACTGCTGATGGGGACGGGGCTTCTATTGGGGTGATGGAATGCTCTAGAATTAGAGAAGATGATTACACAACACTCAGAATGCATTAAAATCCACAAAATTGTATGTTTTGAAAAGGTGAACTCTGTAGTACGTGAATTCTACCTCAACCAAAAAAGTCAGGTGACTAAATGGCTTTTAATGATATGGAGAAATGAGGTGCTGGCTAGACGGTGAGGGGGCTGCAACGAGCTCCCAGCAGGACGTCCTTCCTGTGGTCTTAACACAGAGAAACACAACGGAACTGGACGGGCTGTTGGGGTGGGGGAGCGACTATAACAGGACAGAAGGGGATGTTCTGGACGACCCCAATCAGAAAGCAGCACAGAAACGAAACTGGAGGAGACAAGCCAGCGTGTCACCGGCGTGTCAGTCGCTGGAGCCCCCGCCCCGCCGGGCACTCACCTCCCCATAGACACCACGTAGCGAGGCTCTGGCATCTGGTCGTAGACCTGGAAGAGACGGGGGTCTGTGTGCAGCTCAAGCCTGGGGGGGGTGCTGGGGGGTTGGGGTAGGGGCAGGGGCGGGTGGGCTGGTGGGGGTAGGGGAGGGAGGGGTTGGGGTGGGGGCAGGGGCGGGTGGGCTGGTGGGGGTAGGGGAGGGAGGGGTTGGGGTGGGGGCAGGGGCGGGTGGGCTGGTGGGGGTAGGGGAGGGAGGGGTTGGGGTAGGGGCAGGGGAGGGGGGGCTGGTGGGGGGAGGGGAGGGAGGGGTTGGGGTAGGGGAGGGGCGGGTGGGCTGACGGGGCACACCTTGCGGAGCGCGGGGGCCATCTTGTTGGTGAGCGTCCCGGCCACGATCATCACGTCGGACTGGCGGGGGCTGGCGCGGAAGACCACGCCAAAGCGGTCCATGTCGTAGCGGGGCGCGGCCATGTGCATCATCTCCACGGCACAGCAGGCCAGGCCAAAGGTCATGGGCCACAGGGAGCTCTGCAGGGCAGAGCAGTCGGCCCGTGAGTGGGCGAGTGGCCCACCGTGTTTAAAGAGATTGGACGATTTCACGTAGGAAAATCTGTTTCTAGCCTTTTCTGGGCCCTGCCCACAGCAACCATGTGACCTCCAGATCCCGAAGGCCGTCCCGGTCATCGGCCTGAACCTGATGCCCCAGCCCAGGACTGTGTGACAGGAGGGCCAATTGAGTTAGGCCCGTGGGTCTACACTTCCCAGCAGCCACATTACCAAAAAGAAAAACAGACAAAAATAAAACCAAGTGCAATTAGCCTTAATAATATAGTCCACGTAACCCGGAATATCCTAAATCCCAGCCTCCAACATGGGCGCTTGCTGCTCTGAGTGCCCAGTGGCCACACATGGCACAGATCTAGACCCTGGGGCTCAGCACCCTGGAAGGTCTTGTTCCCAACACCGCCTGGACTCAAAGTGCCAATTCCTCCAGGAAGCCCTCCTGGATGCCCCCTGACTTCCCTCCATCCTTTGGTGCCTGATATCACCCCCGCCCCCACCCACAAGCTGTTCTCCACCAGAGCTTTCTCTGCCTGTCTGTGTCCAGTCTGGGATCTGGCCAAGGTCCCTGCTGCCCTGTGGATGTCCCAATTCAGGTGACAGGGCTCGGGTCACACAGCAGGCAAGGGCTGCCCAACACGGCAGGGCCATGGCTCCACAGCGCATGGCCACAGCGACCATTGCCGCCCTGGAGCTGTGGGCCTGGAGGGACACTCGCTGTGGACTCGCTGGTCACACAGACACCAGGACAGCACCAGCCCGCCCGTCAATGGGGGATTGTTACCCAGCCAGGCACCCCGAGAGCACTGAAAGGAACCACTGTCCTGGGACAGAGGACACATGTCCGGGGGGAGACATGGACAAGCACGTGAGCACGCAGACTGTCCCACGGCCAACGTGGGGGTGGGGTGAGGGATTAGGATATTTGCTGGGAAGGAGCTACTGTCTCTATCATGTATTTCCAGTTAAAAACATGGGTTTCCCGTCAAGAGAGACAAGAGAGGAATGAACACAAGATGGAAGGAGAAGAACAGGAGGGAGGTGGCTCATCTTCTCTGGGGGCCGATGCGGGCGGCAGGGAACGCCGAGGGAAGTCAGGCCAGGAACTGCTGGGGGCAAGGCAGGGGTCCTGAGACAGAATCAAAGCCACAGGTCCCCACACGGAGGGGCCCTGGGGGAGTCCGGCCCACTCCGTAGCCACGGGAGAGTGGCTGAGCAGCCAGAGGGGCCCCACGGACGCAAACGGGGAGGGGCTCACCCGGCGGGCCCAGTTGATGAGGTCGTCCAGCTTGGCCACCACATACTCGCCCCGGCTGCTGGGAAGGGCAGCGGGTTTGGGGACCACGGCTCCGGCCTGGGACACGGCGGGGTGGGTGCTGGGCACGGGACACAAAGCAAGGGGAGGCATCAGCCAGGCAGGTTATCCCCGGCCGGGCCCAGCCCAGAGCAGCCTCTCAGCGGGCAGGACAAAGCCGCGGTCACGGCGGCTCCCCAGAGCGGCACTGGAAGTAGCCGTGAGGCCAGGTCTGCAGCAGCCCTACGTCCCGCCTGGGGCAGGACGCGCCCGCTCAGCACCAGGGTGAGAGATGGTGTGGACAGGCCTCTACCGCCTGAGGCCCAGCAGGACCCTGTCCTCTCGGGGACTGTTTCGCCGTCTGCAAAACAGGCTCGGCTGACATACTCTTTAGCGAGGGCCCTTCCGGTCTGGAGCTGTGCAGCCGTTGGCCTGGGCGCACAGGAGCAGGCTGAGCAGGACTCTGAGGGCAGGGACGCCCTCACATACCCCGCTGGGTGGTGGGAGTGCCCCGGAGTTGCCACGGGCTGCTGCTGTGCTGGGGTGGGGGGATGGGGGGACTTCAGGGTGTGTGGGCTCCCGGGAAGGCTGGCCTCACCTGCTTGGGCTGTCAGCGGCCGAGCTCGGATGGACCCCGCGCACCTGCAGAGCCGCGCCCACGCCAGAGCTGCAGGGAGACAGACCGCCCACGATTAGGAGCCCGGGGCGCCCCAACGCGCTGTGACAGGGTTACCCCGGGGCCAGGATGGGGAAACTGACCAGGGGGTCAAACCCAGCCCACCGCCGGTTTTCGTAAATAAAGTTTTATTGACACATAACCACACCATTCACTTCCTTGGTGTCTGGGACTCTTTGTAGAGAGGCACAGCCAAAAACGGTTACCATTTGGCCCTTTATGGAAAAAAAAATATCTGCTGATCCCTGGTCTAGAGTGTGCCTGGTTTTCATTTGATACTTCCCTCATTTCCCCCATCTTCCCTTTGCTTTGCAGTGAGTGTGTATTTTATTCGTAGGGAAAAGGCCTTATCAAAACAAACTCAGCCCAAATCCGAGAGCCTGGCAGCCACCTACCTTCCTGTCCCAAGGAGGCCTACATGGGGCTGCCATCAGAGCAAACGTGCTGAATGCCTTTCGTGCGCCAGGTAGCGACTGGGCTCTGAGGGTACTAGGGCAGGCAGACGTGGGGTTGGATGCCAGTTGGCCCCTGGCCTGGTGCTGAGGGAGGGCCCGCCCAGATCTGAGGCCCCCTGACAGCCAGCCCCCTCTGAGCCCCTCCCTGCCAGGGCCTCATTGCAGGGTGTCAGGATCAGAGATGCAGACATGCAGGCATTGGAAGGAAGGCAGGCAGGCAGGCACTCACCGAAGAGCAAGGATCCCGCGGAGCAGGCCGGGAGCTGCAGAAAGAACCACAGGGTGGGGGCAGTGAGTTGTGGCAGCACCAGAGACCACAAATGGCCCGGAGGGTCCAGCCTCCAGGTGTTTGCCCGTCAGGCCCCCCACGTGGTGCGCCCGCCCTCTCACTCTATCTCCATTCCATTTAACAAACAATTGATAAAGAGCAATCTTTCAGGGGAATTCCCTGGTGGTCCAGTGGTTAGGACTCCACGCTTCCACTGCAGGGGGCTCGGGGAGCTAAGATCCTGCAAACGGCAAGGTGTAGCCAAAAAAAAAAAAGTGATCTTTCAGAATGTGAACCAGACAGTGTCATTCCCCTGCTTCCAACCCCACACTCCACATCAGAGCCACCTTCTCTTTCCTCAGGAATGTCAGTGTCCCTCCTGTCTCAGAGCCTTTGCACTTGCTGTCCCCTCTGCCTGGAACACCCCTCTCATGGGGCAGCTTTCAGCTCAAATGCCTGGGTCTACACTAGCTCCCCAGGCCCTCTTGATCCTGTCACCCTGTTCTATCTCTATCCACAGGTCCTCCTGTGGCGCCTGCCTCCCCCTGATGCTAGGGCCTCCCTGGGTTCCCCAGTGTCTGTCTCGGCCTCGGCTCAGACTGACAGGCATGTGTCAAGTCAACAAACCCATAGACATCAGCGAGGCTCCAAGCCCTGGGCTGGGAGTTCTGGGGTTTCAGAGGCTGGGCAAGGAGTCCAGGCTAACAGCCCAGCCCCGGACTCTTGTGCAAGCTGCCCCTCTCTGAGCCTCAGCTCCCCCACCTGAAAATGTAGGGCTTTGGGTAATCTCACAGCACAGTAAATGCCCATCAGCTCCAAGGTGAGGGGATTCCAGCCTCTAGACCAGACATTCTTAGCAAGGGGCCGCTGTTGACGATTCAGCAGACCGGTGAGCTTCCACCGGGAAAAATACCCTCTTTATTGTCACCAACGTCTTACTGAAAACTGGCCTTTCCTTAAAATCTGAGTGTAGCCAAAACCACACAGGTATTAGCGAGACCGAGGATTTTTCACCAACAGAAATGACAGTGGTTTCCTAACCCCGACAGAGAGGCTGCAGCCAACTCTGTGTAAAGGAACGTGTCCACTTCTCACTCCTTCAAAGTCACAGCAGTAGGCAGATCCGCCACTAAACCTCGGCTTTCCAGGCATGAATAATGAAGCACCCGGACTGCGAACTGACCCCCGGTTCCCAGGCAGTATCCTGGCAACTGTCAGTATAACCGCTTTCCTTTGCAACCCTGTGAATCCATCCTATGCGTTTAATCGCTAATCGGAGGAAAGGTCCCCGGAGCAACCAGCGTTTGGACGCCTTCTCTGCGGGTGACCGCCCCTTCCCGGGGTGGCAGGGTGCCGGGGGCGCATCCCTGCCCGGCCAGGCCGCGTGACCTCCAGCGGTTCCAGCCGCTCTCTGGGCCTCAGTTTCCTCGGATGTCGGGGCTGCTGTCCCCTCTCCGCCTCCTCCCGGAAACTTCAAGGGCAGCATCCCGGGCCGAGACTGGGTCCCTCCCGCTCCCTCCCCGGCCCCGTCCCGAGGCTGGGAGCCTGCGTCGCCCTCGGCCTCCGCTTCCCCAAGCGGCCGGGCGGAAGGGCGCCCGGAGCGACCCAAGCCCCGACCCCGCCGCCCCGACTCGCTCACCCGCCAGTGCCGCCATCTTGGCCTCGGCCTTCAGACAACCTCTATGGTCCGTCCTCTTCAGAGCTCCGGGTCCCCCGGGCCGTCGCCCAAAGTGCCTCGGCTCGTGCTCGGAAACCGGAACTTGGGCGGGGACGTTCCGACTCTGTGGAATCTTCCCCACCGCGCGCCGCCAGACGCCCCACGCAGGACAGAAGGCTACGGAAGTGCGCGGGGAGGGTCGTGGCAAAAGAAGGCGAGCCGTCCACCCTCTTCTTCTTACCAGGGGAAGGAAAAGACAAAAGAACACACCCGTCCCTGGGTGGGCTCGAACCACCAACCTTTCGGTTAACAGCCGAACGCGCTAACCGATTGCGCCACAGAGACCGTGCTGCAACCCGTTTCTAGGCGCGACCCTACGAGGCATGCGCAGCCCGCAGGGGCGGCCCGAGCTGCGCCTGCACGCAAGCGGCTCAGCGTGGGGCGGAGTCGGGGGCGGGGGCAACCCGTGCTGCGCAGCCGAAATAGCTCAGTTGGGAGAGCGTTAGACTGAAGATCTAAAGGTCCCTGGTTCGATCCCGGGTTTCGGCAGGCGTTTTGGCGCGAACAGCGTTCTTTTTTGCTCCAAGCTGATCCAGCTTCTCCCAGCACTTTTACCCAGAATGTGTCGATTTTGACCTTTCCTCCCCAGAATCCTCTCCATTCTTCAGATGAGGAGCTGGGCTGCTGGCAACGCGGGAGGGCTTTAGAACAAGGCCTCATCCCCACCCACCCCGGTCCACCCCCAAAACTACGATCCCAGCCCAAATGACCCCCTTCCCGACTCCCATTTACAATATTTTTTAAGTGGCAGGATTAGAACGAATGTGATTGTCAAAAGGAACACTACTGAATACCAAAAGCGCCAAAAGGGAGTTTGCAGAGACACCTTCTGCTCGGATGTCGTTTAACTGTGACAGTCCTGCTGGGTACCTATTCTGCCCATTTTACAATACATATGGGGAAACTGAGGTTGCCCCGTTCCCAACGGGGGAACGCAGGTGAGGAGCAGGGCTGGCTCCTGGCGAGGGAGGACCACCCCAGGTGTGTCCTGGAGCCCGACGGCACGGTCCCGGGAAGGGGAGGCGGGGCGCCGGTGGTGACACACAGGAGAAAAGAGCGGGGCTGGGCCGAGGGACAGGTCTGTTGGGAATCCTACACCTCCTTGTCCTCAGTTCCCACAACTGGCCAGGCTGTGGAGCTGGAATTTTTTAATTAAAATAAACCTTGTACTTCCAAATAGTATGATTCAGAGAAAAGTTGTCAAACCTAGTACAGAGTTCGCTGTACTCATCACCCAGTCTCTCCTACTGCTAACATTTTACACTGACGTTAACAATTCATGACCCAATGTGTATACATCACCAACTCATGTCCAGGCATTATTGAGGCTCCTGTTTTCTCCTAACGTTCCTTGTCCTGTGAGCCAGGCACCTGGGAGCCAAGCCCCCCGCCTCACTCGAGCCCTCAGACATCTGACTGCGACCTCCTGAGACCACAGAACAGCCCGGTCAAGAGAGAATGTTGCTTCCAGCCGCCAGGGGCCGGTTCACTGCTAAGGCGGGGATGCATAACTAATACAGCAGGGGCATCAGCTGTCAGGGTGATGGATTGGATGGGGAGGGGAGGTGGACAGGAGGTAAGAGCCTGCATCAGGAAACTGGGACGTCAAGGGAGAGACCTGAAACAGAGAAGGAGGTCTGATAGAGCAGGGGGTTAACAGAGGGTTCACCACAATTCCGGGAACACTGAGGGTCAGTGAGGGGGTGAGGGGCAGGTGGGTAGGTGGGGAGGAGGTAGGGGGGAGAGGAGGGGGAGCCAGGGCTGGAGGAGGTGGGGAGCAGGATCTGGAAGGAGTGGAGCAGGGGCAGGAGGATGGGGGGAGCAGGGGCTGAGAGGGGAACCAGGACACGAAAGCCTGGCCGTAGAAGCCATGCACTCGGGGGAGGGGCACTGACCGCACTGCATAGACGTGCCTGCCTGATTTGAGATTGTGTGTGGGTGTGCATCCCTCGTCTTAATCAATTTCCTAGATAAATGACAGACTTAAAGAGGTGCGCAAGTGAACACAAGGAAAACTCCCCCTTCCAGGAAGTGGTTTTGTTGATGCACCGCTCCTTGCACTGGGGGGTCTGATCGTCCCCTCATGCCATCTGGGCTGGAGTGAGAAAGGTACAGCGACTGTAGGACAAGCATCGCAGGGTCTGGGGTCAGGGGTCTGGCTGAAAAAGGTTCAGGAAGGGTGGCTGTGAGTGGTGAGAGGTGACCGGGGCAGGAGTGGCCCCCCGGGGAGGGGACGGGACACGGGGTGGGGGTGGGGGTGAGCAGGGTGGCCGTGCAGAGGTGCGGGCTGCTGAGACGCCAGCTGGATGGAGCCCAGACAGCTGAGGGGGAACGCCGGGTGAGGGTGGGTGCAGGGAAGCTGGGGCTGTGGTGGATGGGGGTGCAGGAGGCCACGGGCCGGCCGGTGGGGGCCCCGGCTGCACCCTGTGTTATGCTGGGTCTCTCTTCTTGATGCCAAAGCAGCCCAGTGCGCCGGCTTCCCGGGGGCCAGGGCCACCTCACAGCCCCTCCTGGAACATTCCTCACTTAGTCAGCTGGCTCTGCCTTCCTAACCACTACCCAGCGCCAGTTTGGGGCATCAACAGACGCCCACCCAGCACTGCCTGCCCCAGTGGCCCTGGGACAAAGTTTCAAGACGAACAAAAACATAATACAGTGGGAGTCAGGAGCTGAAGACACCTGCTGGGGCGCAGGACTGGGAGGGGCTGGGCGCCGAGCAGCAGAAGCCTCCGGCACCTCTGGTCAGCACCCGGCTCACCTGACAGACACCGGCTCTGCCCGGCAGACAGGGAACCCACCTCCCCAGCCAGGCTAGGGAAGGAGCCTCCAGAAGCAGCCGTAGGGTACAGCGTGGCCGGCCCGAGTGCCCGAGGTGGGCTGCGCGTGGCACCCAGGAAAGAACAGGCAGGGCTGCAAAACGGCATTTAATTCCAGTCTGAATAGTTCAATTCCACAACCAGAGCTCAGAACACAGATATATAAAAATACTTCACGACAACGGAATAGTCCACATGGATGCCTCACCCACAAGGGCACCCTGCTCTCCATCCTGACCCACTTCAAGGAGGCCTGCTGTCTAGACCTTTCTAGAAGGGAGCGAGGCCACGGCACAGATGCTGGTGGGGCCATCCTCCCAAGCCTGGCCCACGTGGGACGCGCCCCCGACCGCCCTGGGGGGCAGCTCAGCAGGACCTCCAGGGCCGTGTGTCTGCACCTCTGCTTAGGTTTCAGCAAAACCAGCAGAGACACCACACGCAGGTCCCCACAGTGACCTCTGCACCTCCTTCCCGCGGGGACCCAGCCTCCTGTCAGGGTCAGGGCCCATGTCCCCAGCGCCCGCGAGAACCTCTCCCCAGCTGTCCTCTGCAGCAGCCGCTCGCTGGCCGGTGCCGGCTTCGGGGAGGACCGGCCGTGCTCAGACGCCGCGGCGCAGCCGTCACGGGCGGGGGGTACTTGGCTGCTTCCTTCCACAGGCAGCCTCGCGTCCGCTTAGAATAAATAAT
This sequence comes from Kogia breviceps, assembly GCF_026419965.1. NCBI lineage: Eukaryota > Metazoa > Chordata > Mammalia > Artiodactyla > Physeteridae > Kogia > Kogia breviceps. The sequence continues at coordinate 181,908,415 of NC_081313.1, forward strand.
CCACCGTGTGTGGCTTTAAACCAGAACAGAATTTCTGTGACCACGTCAAGGACCGGGCCTTCACACAACTCTCTCCAAAGGTGTGGCGGGCGCGGGGAGGGGGGAGGCCCTGAGCCTGGGAGGCTCAGGCATCGGGGGACCCATCTGTGCTTCGGGCTTCCAGACAAAGGACTGGTTTCCACAGAAGCCGGGCCGCGACCTCACGGCCCAGGCCGTGCACACAATGACCTTGGCCGGGCCGGGCGGGCGCAGCAGCCCGGTGGGATCATCACAGCTATCTGGACAGTTGGCTGCGCGGTGACAAGGCCGGGCGGAGAAACCCACATGGGGGCCGTGCGGAAAGAGGCTGGAAAGACTGCCAGTCTGTCTGCTCTCCTGCACCAGTCCCAGCAGAGGCCAGGGCACGGGAAAGCAGCGGGTCTCGGGTCCTGCCTCTTACAAACACGGGTTTGCCTCAAAAACATGTAACAGAGGCACAGCAAACTTAGGAGCCGTCGTAAGAGGAGCCACACACAGGAGGGAAACAAACGGAAAAAAATACATTGATGTTGCGGGAGCCGTACGTTCATATCAGTCTTTAAAGCTCCTGTTTAATGTTGGGTACAGTGCTTTTCAACATAAAACACAAACGTGCACCTTCTGTGAACCTACACGGTACAGTCACAGGTAATGATGTAAAGTTAAAAAAAAAAAAAAAAAAAAGTCTCTGTCCTTTCAAACCCTTTCAGGAGCTGCACCTTCCACAAGAGCCAGGAAAACAGAGGTGGCAGTCGTCAAGGAGGCCGACGGCCCGCCTGTACTCCAGAGCGCAGGGCCTTGCCTCCACCGGCCTCAGCTTCGCCGGCTCCTTTCTTCCAGGAGCTGCGTATCAAATATTTCTTTTTCCCTGCAAAACCAAAAGGAGATCACTTCGTTTTAGTCAGCAATGGTGTTTTAATAAACATAAACCCTCTCCCAAGGCAAGAGAAATCAAAGAAAAATAAACAAATGGGTTCCTAACCAAACGTATAAGCTCTTGCACAGCAAAGGAAACCATCAACCTATGGACTGGAAGAAAATATTTACAAATCATGTGACTGAAGAGGGCTTGATTTCCAAAATACACAAACAGCTGATACAACTCAATAACAAAAAAACAAACAATCCAATCGAAAAACGGGAAGAAGACCTAAATGCAAATTTCTCCAAACAAGACAGACAGGTGGCCGACAGGCACACGAAAAGATGGTCAACATCGCTATTAGAGACCTGCAGACCAAAACGACAATGAGGTTATCACCTCACACTGGTCAGAATGGCCATCGTTATAAAGTCTACAAGTTAACAGGAGATCTCCCTGGTAGCGCAGTGGTTAAGATTCCGTGCTCCCAATGCAGGGGGTATCACCTGATCCCTGGTCAGGGAACTGGATCCCACATGCATGCCACAACTAAGACCCGGTACAACCAAATAAATAAACATTAAAAAAAAAAAAAAAAGTCTACAAATAGCAAATGCTGGAGAGGATGTGGAGAAGAGGGAACCCTCCTCCTACACTGTTGGCGGGAATGTTAAGTTGGTGCAGCCACTATGGATAACAGTACGGAGATGCCTCAAAAAAGTAAAAACAGAGCTACCATATGATCCAGCAATCCCACTCCTGGCATATACCCAGGCAGAACTCTAAACTCGAAAAGACAGGGACTTCCCTGGCGGTCCAGTGGTTGGGACTTCACCTTCCAATGCAGGGGGTGTGGGTTCTGTCCCTGGTCAGGGAGCTAAGATCCCACATGCATCATGGCCAAAAGACCAAAACGCAAAACAGAAGCAATATTGTAACAAATTTAACGAAGACTTTAAAAATGGTCCACGTCGAAAAAAATCTTTAAGAAAAAACGAACAGATACATGCACCCCAACGTGCATAGATTGCAGCACTCTTCACAACAGCCAAGACACGGAAACAACGTAAGTGTCCACCGATGAGTAGATAAAGAAAATGTGGTACGCATATACAATAGCATATTACTCAGCCATAAAAAAGAACAAAATAATGCCATTTGCATCAACACAGATGGACCTAGAGATGATCATACTAAGTGAATTATTTGTAGTTTTCTTTGGCCATGCCACGCGGCTTGCGGGACCTTAGTTCCCCAACTAGGGATGGAAGCTGTGGCTGCGGCAGTGAGAGCACGAGCTCCTAACCACTGGACCGCCAGGGAAATCCCCACACTGAGTGAAGTAAATCCAGCAGAAAGAGACAAATACCATACGGTGTCACTTATATGTGGAATCTAAAATTTGACACAAATGAACTTATTTGCAAAACAGACACAGACTCACAGACATAAACTTATGGTTGCCAAAGCGGAAGGGTGGGAAGGGATAAAGTGGGAGTTTGAGATTAACAGATGCACACTGGTATATAAAAAATAGATGAACGTCAAGGATTTACTATATAGCACAGGGAGCTATACTCCGTATCTTGTAACAAACTGTAGTGAAAAAAATCTAAAAAAAAAGAACACAGACACACACGCGTATACGTATAACTGAGTCACTTTGCTGTACACCTGCAAGTAACATAATATTGTAAGTCAATTATACTTCAGTTAAAAACAAACAAACAAAAAAAACTCCCATCAACAGAGAAGTGAGTGTTTCCTGGGGACGGAGCTTCCGTCTGGGAAGATGAGAAAGTTCTGGAGATGAAGACTGCCCAACAATGGGAGTGTGCTGAATGCCACCGAGCTGTGCGCTTGCAAGAGTTAAGATGCTCAATTTTACAATATGGGTATTTCACCACAGTGAAGAAAAATACACTACAGAGAAAAAATGACGAAATATCAAATTGTCCTTGAAATGGCTATCTGTTAACAAAAGCATTACACGATCAGTTAGTTGACTGGCCGCCCCTCTGAGGATCAGCAAGGACTGTGACCGTGAGGGGGACGACCCAAAGGTAACCGGAGTGCAGCGGCCTAAGGAGCCCACGAGGAGACCCAAACCTGCCGTGGTACCAAGGCTCGATGGTTTGGGCACAAGAACCTAAACGCAACCACAGTGTGAAAAGAAGCAGGAGGTGGGGCTTCCCTGGTGGCGCGGCGGTTAAGAGTCCGCCTGCCGATGCAGGGGGCGCGGGTTCGTGCCCCGGTCCAGGAGGATCCCGCGTGCCGCAGAGCGGCTGGGCCCGTGAGCCGTGGCCGCTGAGCCTGCGCGTCCGGAGCCTGTGCTCCGCAACGGGAGAGGCCACAGCAGTGAGAGGCCCGCGTACCACAAAAAAAAAAAAAAAAAAAAAACCCCAAAGAAGCGGGAGGTGGACACACCGGGACAGACCCACTGCCCGACTGACAGGTGGCCCAAGGGACCCGTGGCTGCCCAGGCTCGGCGCTCAGACCGTGTCCCTGAGGCGGCAGGGCGCGGCCGGGGCACAGCCCGCGGCCCTCCACAGGCAGCCGGGCGGCCTGCAGCCGGCTGAGGCCGTGGGAAAGTCAGGGCGCCCTCCGCCCGGCGGCCCGAGCAGGAGGGTGGCGGCAGCTGGAGACGGGCCGCTCGGACCTCACTGCCCCGGGAGCACCGTCTCTCTGCTGGGTGTGCAGGGCAGCCGCTGAGGCTGGGGACAGTCTGTACCACCAGACCCTAGTTGAGTCTTCAGCCTGTCACTGGCACGCGGCCCCGCCTGCTCCCAGCGAGGCCTGGCAGCCGGCCCAGAGACGGGATTAGGGGCTCCAGAGCGCCAGTCCAGGGCGCTAACCACGCCAGCATGAGAGGAACATCTTGATCACGGCATTCTTCCCACCAGCCAGGGAGGTCCGGGCAGCGGCTGCTGCTTAATCTCACTGTTTCCTCAAACAGCCGTGGCATCGAGGCAACGGAGGAGAACGTTGGGGAGGCAAACGTCAGCCCCATGAAGGACGTAGGGCGCGGTGGGCCCAGCTCTGCCCGCTCGGACCGGGGCCCCCCAGCCCAGCCACTGCAGCCGCCGGCGTGGGGAGACGAAGCCCTTCAGGACGCAGCGCGGCCCGCCTACCGGTAGCTGAGCGAAGGTCCCCGTATGTACTTCTCCTCGGCCGTCTTGTAGTCCACAGCGTCCACTGCGGAAATGGCGCAGATGATGGCCTGCAAGAGGGCAGCGCACGTCAGGCTCGGGCCGGGCCCGGCAGCTCGCACCGAGCTCGGAGGCAGGCGGCCGCGTGGGCGTGCGGTCCAGCCACGCCCCGGCCGCCAGAGCCCTCCCAGCTCACACTCTGCAGTCTGCGAAATCTCTGCTCCTGATGTCTCCAAATTAAATCTACAATCCTCTTTTGGATGAGATGAGAGTTCATGTCACTGAAAGCAGAGAAAGGCAGAACCTGGGGACTTCCCTAGCGGTCCAGTAGTTAGGACTCCCCGCTTTCTCCGCCAGGCCTGGGTTCAATCCCTGGTTGGGGAACTAATAAGATCCCACAAGCCGTGCGGTGTGGCCATAAAAAAAGGAAAAAAAAAGGAAAAAAACAAGAAAACACAAAGCAGTAATCTGAATATACAACAGATGCCTGATATCAAAAGATCACTGTTGAGCTTCCCTGGTGGCGCAGTGGTTGAGGGTCCGCCTGCCGATGCAGGGGACGCGGGTTCGTGCCCCGGTCCGGGAGGATCCCATGTGCCGCAGAGCGGCTGGGCCCGTGAGCCGTGGCCGCTGAGCCTGCGCGTCCGGAGCCTGCGCTCCGCCACGGGAGAGGCCACAGCAGTGAGGGGCCCACGTACCACCAAAAAAAAAAAAGATCACTGTTACTTTTTTGGTGTGAAATCATAGTATCGTAGCTATTTATTTTTAAAGAGTTCTTCTGGTTCAGAGCAGGGTCTCTCTCCCCTCGGCACGGCTGACACAGGGGCCGTCCTGGACCGTGGGGTTTGGCGCACCATCCTGGTCCCCCACCCACCGGATGGCAGGAGCCCCCCACTCGTGACGACCACAGACAACCCCAGACGTCCCCCAGTGTCCCCAGGGGGCAGGATCACCCTTTTTAGAGACACACACGAAAGTATGCGCGGATAAAAAGCAATCCAGGAGGAGGGACTGGAGGTGCAACTGGAGCAAGGCCACACCATTCCAGCGGGTGACGGACACGTGAGGGTTCACGGCACTACTTAATTTTTCTTAACATATTTGAAATTTCCACAACGATAAAGCTCAACACTTTAGAGCCTGGTGACATCTTCCCACACGTTCCATTCATGGCCGGCAGTGTCCTCCCTGAACTGAAGAACGGCCAAGGGGCCGCGCACCAGCTCCTCGACCGCCTGCGCCCCAGCTGAAGCGCGTCTGCAAAGCTGAAGCTCCCCCTCCCCCGGGTCACGGACCAGCCGAGGGGCCCAGGCCGCAGCACCCAGCCCACGGCGCCTCGGGGAGACGCAGGCCGCCAGGCCCCCCGGCCCCGCCCGCGGACGGCTCAGCAGGCACCGCCCCCGGGAAGGCTTCTGGAGGACGACGCCCAGGCCCCGACTCCCCGGGGTGCCGCAGGGCCTGCTGGCGCTCACCTCGGGCAGAAGCACATCCAGGACGAAGCGGATCCCGTCTCTGTGCCCACGTGCCAGCTGCCTGCTGCCCGCCTCTTGGTACACCCCCTGCAGGTACTTCACCACCAGGTCCAGCTGCTCCTCGTCCTCCAGATACGTCTCCACACAGGTCACGTACTGCCCGGAGCTCAGGAACGTCTTCAGCCACCTGGACGGCTTCCTGTTCTTCAGGATGGCGCGCAGGTGGCTCTCGGCACCCCGGGCCTTCACGATGTACTCCACCAGCTTCTGGTTGGCCCGGTCCCGGGCGGCCCGCGAGCGGTCAGGGAGGACCTTCCTGCAGGCTGGCCTCCTGTCCCGCGGGCTCCCTGCCGAGGCCTCCTCGGGGCCCACCCCGCTGAGCGGGGGGAACCTGGTCCCCTGGACATCCCGCTGGATGGACTTGCGGACGGGGGAGCCTGCGGAGGAAGTGTGCTCCCGTGACTGGGTGCTCTCGGCTGCGCCGGGACAGTCCCCGAGGGCTCTCCCTCCAATAGGCCACCCGCCCCTCGCCCCGGCTCTGCCCTCCACCCTGCTTCAGCGGCACCCTGCAGATGCCAGCGACAGGAGGGCAGAGAAAGGGCTACGCAGAGGCCCCGGCCCCAGGCGGGTGACCTGGGCACTGGCGGCAGGTATGGGTGTGCAGCCGCCCTCCCGGCCCCACAGCAGAGGGAAGCGAGGGGACCCCGTGGACCCAGGCATGGCTGGACCGTACGCCTCAGGCTTGGGGCGCGCTGCCCGCCGCACACACCCCTCCAGAGCTCAGAGAAGACTGCCACTCCTAAAGGGCAGAAGAGCGGGTCCCACCTTAAAGGGGCTGCCGGCAGACTTACTTATATCAGCCGCGTAGTATTCCAGGAAAGAGCCAGCGAAGGAACCACAGCCTGCACAGGGGCGGAAGGGAAGTCAGGTCACACACAGGACTGGACCCTGCCAGGTCGTCCAGACGGTGTGCACCCTGACCTCAAGCCCGAGAACGCCCCACGGCCAGACCTGGGACGGATGGAAACCAGACCGGATTCAAAGGAAACTGCTCTGTTCAGACCCAGGATGAGCCTCCACCAGGCGCCTGCCTGTCCGTCGGGATGGGGAGAAGCCTGCTCGGGAACGGGCCAGACAGCTATGGGGGCCCGGCCACCCTCCACCCTCGGGGGCCCTCAGGGGAGGCCCCGCACTGCTGCCCCCCGTCACTTCGTGCAGGGGCACCGGAGCCCCACGTACCAAGCCGGACCCTGTAGTCGGTGATGAGGGAGACGCACCAGCCGATGGCCTGGTCGAAGTCCTCCTTGGCCTCGTCCTGCAACAAGACCCAGACAGCGGGCGTCAGCCAGGAGCGCCTCCAAGGTCCCGCATCCTCAGTCCCCTCGTCCAGGAAGGGGCCTGCAGAAGCCCCCGCACAGGGCTCCCTGTGAGGCATGTCTGGGGCCGGGGCTGCTCAGAAAACGGTCACCTGTGAGCTGAGCCCTCGGGGCTGAGAGAGACACCACAGACCCTGAGAGCAGGAGGCCGGCTGACGGGCCATCGGATGGAGAAGATGTGAGGCTGCAGGAGATGAACCCCGTGGGAGACGCCTCTGGGCCCGCGGCCCTCCACTGTACACGGTCAGTGGGAAGAAGTGCTGCCCGGCGGAGGGACCCCTGGCCTGTGACCCTCACAGCAACCCAAGGCCATCAGCCCCGGTGAGAACCCCTGAGCTGGGATGACAAGTGAGAGTAGCCCGAGGCCCACAGGCGTGTGATGGGAGGGGCGGGCAGCTCCAGAGGAGGAGGGCGCTTGGGCCACAGCCAGGCTCGCTGGCCAGCACCTGGGACGGCAGGGTGGCGCCGGCACATGCCCGAGCTCCCACGGCCTGTTTCCAGGGAACGTGCCCAGGAATCCGGGTCTCGCGAGGCCTACGTGCCATCTTCTCGAGCCCAGGCGTCCTTGAGATAAAACCCATTCCTCAGGTATTTGAGGCACACGAATCTCAAACTCGATTCCCCCCTCCCCTCTGCCCCCGCCCTCCGGTCCCAAGAGCCCAAGGCTGGGTCCAGTGTGGGTGCTGACCTTCCGAGCAGCGCCCGCACTCGAGGTCCGTGGCCTGCTGCCCTCAGAGAACAGCCCCACAGCATCCCACTCACCCGGGGAACCAGCTCAGACACTGCTTCGCACACGGGAAGGGGTCACCCCACGCAGAGCCCAGAGCCCGCTGACCGGGGGCCAAGCAGACACCCGCATCGGAGCGGGGCTCGTGGGCCCCACTGCCCGACCCAGTTGCAGTCTGTGTTTTTGAAAGTTGGGACAACGAAGTGGTGGGTGTGTCAGAGTTAACAGACGGCACCCTGTGTGGACCAGCTCCTGGGGACTCGTGGGCCGGGCCGGTCACAGGGCCACGGCGATGGTGCTCCCTGACATATGTGGTGCTCAGGCTCACGGCCTCAGGGTCTACGGTGCCCTGCCCGGGGGCGGCTCAGACGCAGCCGCAAGTTGGGGGCCTTGGCCCTGGGCTCTCCCACCTCCCCTCTGCGCAGGGCGCCCTGTCCTCCACGCCAGACCTGCTCAGTGGGGAACGGCCAGCAGCCGCCCCAGGGACGCTGACCCCCAGCGGAGCAGCCGGGGCCAGGCGTCACTCCCACAACTACCGCCGTCTGAAGGGCCTCGCGGTGGAGGACACCGTTACCAGCCACCAAGCCAGCCCTTCAAAGCAGCACAAACCACCATCACGTACCAGAAGTGCCTGCTTTTCTTTACAATCAAAGTGCTTCAATCGCCGAAGAGACACCGTGATGCTGGAAGCAGAGAGAGCAGAGGTTCACGGGAACCAGCCCCACCTTGCGACCTAAAAGCGCCCTTCCTCTGGGAAAGCGTGGGGCCTCTGCCAGCGCCGGCTCGTGGGTGGAAGGAGCCCCTCGGAGCCGGGCCCAGGTGTGCCCACGCTTCCAGGCCGGCTCCGGGCACACGGTGCTTCCGCCCCCAGTCGAGGACTAGGGGCGTGACCGGGCAGGGGGCTGCTCACGGTCCCTGCAGGGAGCCAACTTTGCTGCTGTTTGTGGGAAATGGGGGCCCAAGCAGTGTCTGGCGGGGCTGACTCTGGAAGTCGACAAGCAGTCTGGAAAACCCGACCATCTGGCCGCGTCCCTGAACACAGGCTTTGCGGGGACCCTCGTCGGGGCTCCGGACCCCACCCCGGCCCCCTTCGCCAGCCTCCACCCAGAAGCACTCGGCAAGAGCAGAGAACAGTGGGTTTACCCTCTCCCTTTGGGGTTCATGTTTCCTTCAATGAAAAGCACACTCGCTTTCTTATCTCTTCGCCTGACGCTTTTGACCTGTTGGCAGATCCAAGAAAACCAGGTGTCAAGGACCCAGAAGGTCGTGGGTTTTCGACACTTTCCTGACGTCACACCTCGTCGGGCATGTGGTGAGGAACGCAGTGGCTTTGGGCTGACAGCCGACACCGGGTAACGGGAAACGCTCAGAGAGCGCCGCGTGGCCCTCAGCGCTGTTCCGACCGAGCAGAGCCAGGGCTCTACAGGAGGAGTCCCGGCCGCCGCCTTCAACAGTCCCGCCCAGCTCAGGGCGCGGTCCTCCTCACTCTGTGGGACGGGCAAAGCAAGCTCGGGGAGGCCTGGCCGGGCTCAGCAGAGGGCAGGCGGGAGGCGGCAGGCTGTGGACCCCGGAGGGGCCCCTCTCGGCGTCACCAGCGCCGTGGGAGAGGCTGGAGCCCGCGTGCCACGGGTATCTGCACTGCTGGCACCCATGAACCAGCAGGGCCCCCAGGAACTGGGGAAAGCGGAGAGACGGGGAGAAGGCTGCCAACCGCAGGGGGACCCGGGCACCTCGGGAAGCGAGGGTCCCCGATAACCAGCCCCCGGAACCCTGCCGCGGAGCCGCACGGCACCCCCAGCTCAGCTGCACGTCTGCGCTCCACCTACAGATGCCGCCAAGGTTTCATCCTGTTCTTCCCGGGACGGTCAGTCACGTGCCAAGGGGCCGTGCTGACCCGGATGAGCTCAGACTCATCGCGACAACAAAAGCCGCTCCACCGTGGCAGCTATCTTCTGGATTTACACGCCACTGCCTCTTCCTAAAAGTTAACAGGCTACGGCTAGAACCGTCAAAACCCTGTCCCTGCTGGAAGACAAAGGGGGGGAAATTAAGGTGGAAATGGCAGGGGCGAGGGCAACCAGGTGGTGCCCCTGCCTCACAAATCCTCCAACTGACCGTGGGCACCGTCCACGCGGGCGGAGGAGGCACAGCCAGGACGTCAGCCACACTCGAGGGCGTCTGCTGCACTGGGGGCGCAGCCAGGACCTCACACACCTGCTGTGCAACGGATGCCCACCCTAATCTGCACGCTAAAAAGCGGAAATGTCGAATATTTAAAATGAGCAAACCACGGGCACTTTTTGGAGGCGGGCTTTCTAAGCCTGCTTGATAAAAACCTGACCTATAAGCCTCACGATCCTTGGTGCCAGAAGGCTGAGACCCCCTTTCCTTAGGTAAACAAACGCATTCACTTCGACGCTCACAGACCCAGCGTTTCCCCAGTAACAACAGAACAGTGAACCACCTGCCCGGGTCCTGGCGTCAAGAACGGAGGACACTGGACCTCAGGCTCGGGGGACCAAATGGGCGAGCAGGGGGCGGAGGGGGATTCTTACCACTGCGGGCCAGAAGGGGTATTTTTGGTATTTAAGCCAGACTAGCATTCCTACTTCAAACGAACGTGGTTCTAGAATTGAAAGAAAGAAAGGAAAACAAAAAGAGACAAGTTAGATCCATATCAGGCACCAAAAGCAGCTGCTGGAGAAAACGCAACCACGGAGACATTGTTTAAGCCCAGTGTTGACTAGTTACCCTAACAGACCGAGAGTCTTAGGGGCAGGTTTGTAACTCCTGCCCCGGGAACCCAAATGCCGAGCACAAGCGCGGCCAGGGTGACAGCTGGTTTCCTAGCAGTGACCGTGTGCCGTGCTCGTGGGGACCGGGGCGGGCGGGGGCTCGGTGCCACCTCTGCAACTGCTCTGTCAGCCTCAGGTTACTCCAGAATAAAGCACTTTTTAAAGAGCATGGCACATAAACAGAAAGGAGACCACAGCACACAATGAAGACCCCATACGGGGACCGAACTTCTGAAAAGCTCATCTGTCTGGGAAACTGGGGGCTTTAAAGGGTTAAAAAAATAAGAGAACTATTCAAATAATCGTAAGATAACTACAAGTAACTTCTCAACAAAATTTAACTGCATCCTCAACCAAAAAAGTTCCAGGATGTGTAAATAACTCAAATATTCAAAAACCAGCCACGCTGCGGTGCCTGACAGGAGGAAGGGCTGTGAGAGAAAGGGGACCTGGGGGACAGGGAGCTGCCTGGGGCCCATGCGGAGCACTGGTCACCCGCGAGAGGAGCGTCGTGGCCCCCAGGACAACGGGTCACGGGTGCAGACAGCCAACCTGGGCCAGCCGGCCAAAACACCAGCAAACCAAAACCAAATGGAAGACAAAACTGGGAGAAGAGCCAACGCCCGGGTTTCTGGGGCTGTAACTGACCCCCATGTGGCGACGGAGACAGAAACGCCCTCTGCAAGAAGGCACGGTGGCCCCCTTGCGCCCAGCGAGCCCACGGGGAGCTGACCCCAGTGACCCCCCAGGAGCCCAGGCGGAAGCATCCAGACACCCCAGTAACCAGCCGCCACCAGGAACGATCGGCAGAGGCCGCGGGAAACGCCCGAGACTCGCTTACACAGAAAGGGCAGGGAGCCTGCTGCGTGGGGACAACGGGGGACCGGGGGGGGGGGGGGGGGGGGGGGCTCCAGGCCAGCCCCCCGGCCGTGCAGGAGAAGCCCCCAGGCCTCCCGTGCTGCTCGTGCTACAGCCTGTGAACGCGTAAATGTTTCACAACAAAAAGAGCCAAAACCCAAACCCAAACCACACCCAGACCACGTTAAGACTAACGGTTAACGGGCGAGTCTAATACTGAAACCCGTCCTCAATTATTTCGCTGAAAGCAATCTAGCTTTCCGTTCCTGGCCGGTTCTGACCTTTGGGCCTGTGTCTGACCCCCTCCCGGGGAGGACGGGGGCAGCTGACCTGTGCCCGGGGGAGGGGGCGCTGCGCACACGTGGGGGCAACGAGCCCCTGCTTCTCGAGGCGCCATCCGGGAAGGCCGCGAGGCAGCGCCAGGCCGCGCCCAAGCAGTGGCGACGGAGCCCATCTATTCACTCGGCTGCCCTCCTCCGTCCCCTCCGAGTGGACAGCAGGGAGTCCGGGCTGTCGCGCCCCAGAGAGCCTCCCCTCACGCGGTCGTCCTGCACGGCGGACCCCGGACTCACGAAACCCAGGCAGCACAGCGAGACACCTTCCCCGGACGTCGGGCGCCGCAGGCCTCCCCCCAGGAAGGCGTCGCTCACTTACCGCGGTACAGGAGGATTCTCGGCGGCTCCTCGTCGTCCTCCTCCTCCTCCTCCTCTGCCGCCAGGAGAGAGTTCACGGCGTTCAACTCCACTGACTCTTCAGAAGGTGGACGGGCTGCCAACAAGGGTAGATCAGACTTTCCCGGTCACAGCGCTGGGGACTCACCCCGGGAACAACGTCTCCCGATACGTGGGTATCGGCGCAGAGAGCAAAGCTGCCGCGACGCAGACCTCCCCGTGGCCTCGCTCAGGCAGGGCAAGTCGGTTAAAGCACGTTCAACAGAATAAGAGAGAAAGGAGGGCAGGAGAGACCGCAAGCGCGCGCAGAGAAGGTGGAGGAACTGAGCAAGGAGTCCTTGCACGTGGCCTGTCCCTGCACGCAGGTGCCCTCAGACACGCGGGCAGGGGGCAGCCCTGGGGCCAGGCCCCTTGGGAAACCGTCCCCGCGTCTCCGGCGGCGGGGAGAGGGCCCCTTTCAGGGGCCGAAGAAAGGCAGAAACCCAGGAGTGACTGCGGGGCAGGCACGGCGCAAGGTGCCAGCAGTGCAGAAATGAAGATTTCCAAATTAGCATTTCAAAACTAAGCGGGAGGCTACAATGTCCAAACGGAGGGAATCACAGCACCTGGCTGCAGCCACACAAAAATAAATGACACGGGAATCCTTAAAAAGTCAGGAGCCTCTTAAGCGAGTTAATCACTTTTGAGATTCCTGCCAATTTAATGGGAGTGCATCATGGCTTCTGCGACGGGGAAGAAGAAAGGAACTAATCCTCGGGGAGCAGATGCAGCATTATCACGGCCTCACGCTTCCGCCCCGCGCCCCTCCGCTCCCTCCCTCCGCTTCAAAACAAAAATAAAAACACACAAGTATTTGGGAGCAGTTGAGGTAATTATAGCCCAGTGGGAGAGACAGACGAAAAGGACTTAGGAGATCTCTGCTCGGGATCTATCTTGGTAACAATCTCATTCAGAATCTGGTTAAAAATACACGGGTGCCTGGCTCCGGATGGGCCGTGGGAGAAGCAGACGCCGCCCCCCTCCCCGGCACACGACTCACCCACCCTCTCCCGGGCTTTTACCTCCCTCCAGCATCCGGGAGTCTCTGGTCTCCTCTGCGGGGCCGAGCTGAGTGGGGCCGCGTGGAGCCATGCGGGGCCCCGGCCTCTGGCCGCCGTACAGGCACAGGTGCTGCGCAGGGTGGCCGCGGGCACCGGGGCCGCCAGGAGGAGCCTCGGCCCCGCCTCCGGGAGGCGAGCGCAGGGCTGCCGGCCCGGCCCCGGTCTCACTCTCTTCCTCCCCAGCTCCCTCTGAGGACGGAGGCGCTTCCTGACCCCAGCTGGGCCCCCGTGCCGGGTTCCTCTCCCATTTACTCGGGGTCGTTGTCCGGTTCACCGTCCGGTCTGCCCGGTGTTTTCTGGGTCCCCGTCCGTCCTGAGCACCACTGCCGGCCAAGGAGACAGCTGGGGCGCGCAGGCCTCCCCTTCTCCCGAGCCCCTTCTTGTGGTCCACTCTGCACCCGGGGTCCTCCTTGCAAGCGGGCAGGCCGGACAGCCTCTGGGGCGCACGTTCCCTCCTCGTGTGCCCAGGACTGCCCGACGCGTCTTCGTGGAGCAAAGGCGAAGGGCCGGGGTTGCAGAGCGAGGAGGCCGGTTCCATGGGCTTCGCTCTCAGAGCCCGAGTGGTCCTCTCTTCCCTGGAAGAGCTTTCCTGACGCGGACGGGTTCTCTCATTCAAAACATCCAGAGCCACGCGGAGCGACCGCCTGTAGGCCAGCTCCTCCAGGGGCGCGGCAGCAACCTCGTTCTGCGAGGCTGAAGGACAGAAAAGGAACAAAGCCTGGTGACGGGCAGCCAGCCGGCACCGGCACCCGAGCGGCCCTCCACCGGCTGGGGCGTCTCGCTGGGACCGCTGGTCTCGGCCCCCGAAGGGAGGCTGAAGCTTCCCACCTACATCTTCCCGAAGGAGGGACCCGGACGACAAAACAACAGTTCAGGGCTGCAAGGCTGCCCTTTCCCAGAAGTAAACGGACTGACCCTACCCTGATTGGGTTACAGAGATACATTCCTCCAGGTTACAAAACAATGCCGCGGCAACACGTATTCAGATGTTTCTCCCATCCTCTCTCAGCGTCACAGTTTCAAATTCAATCAAGGTCAACAAAAACCCACACCAACTAAATAAAGAACTCTGCGGGCGGTGTACTCTTGGGGGGGGGGTGGTGAACAGACGACTAAGAGGCTCCTCGTGGGCCAGTAAATCGCCCACGCTTCTCCGCAAGGGCGTTTCCAAGCCAGCAAGCGGCACCAGGGGCCTGGACACTTCAGCCTGACCTCCCCGCTGCAACAGCTTTCCTCGTTCACTCCGACGCGCGCAGGCGCCGTGCTCTTTATCTGAACGAGGGGACGGAGGCGACGCCACAGCTCAGCAGGCATAAATGATGCCTCCATCAGCACAGTGTTTGCCCGTCTAATGGTAAAGGCGCCCACAAGCAAGCGGCCCCCCAACACGGGCTGCATGAACAGTCACGGCCTCCGAGGTGCTGGTCGCCGCCGCCCGAGGCGAGCATCGTGCTCTGAACGAGAGCGGTTTCCCCAGAGACGCAGAAAAATGGACCCTACGTCACAGTCACCTCTGGAGATACCCTGGGCAACCTTTACGCAAGACAGAAAGTTCTCCGCACGTGAAGTAAGCACGCCCAGTCTCAGAAGGCAGAACGCTTCCGCGTCTGGGCCTGTGGAAGGGCGCGCCTAGGCCGGCGCCCGGTCGGTCTCCCACGGGCTGTGTGCACCGTGGGCAGAGCCGGGCCGGGCTCAGGCCAAGTCTCTCTGACCTACGACAAGACGCAAGGAGGCCGGAGTCTGGGCTCCACTTCCAGCCCGCCTCGTGCCGCAACCCCCCGCCCCGACAGCCCACAGACACTGTGGCAGCAAGGCTGGTGCCGGTCACACCCTTTTTTCTCCCCTGGGCTCAGTGATAGAATTTAAATACACATCCAACTGCTTCTCAGACCTTGGGCGGAGGCCAGACCAGCAACAGAAGCTCCTCACTCTTGCTGCGTGATAAGCAAAACACATAAAAAGAGGAAAAGCCTCTCCCCCTTTCTTCAGGGAGGTGCGCCCCTTCTGCATGGTCTGCAGGGCCGCGGATGTGGCCTGTGGACCCTGATGCCACCACTGGCCATCCTGGGAGTCAAGAACAGGACGGGCAGGCTTCCCTGGTGGCGCAGTGGTTGAGAGTCCGCCTGCCGATTCAGGGGACGCGGGTTCGTGCCCCGGTCCGGGAGGATCCCACGTGCCGCGGAGCGGCTGGGCCCGTGAGCCATGGCCGCTGAGCCTGCGCGTCCGGAGCCTGTGCTCCGCAATGGGAGAGGCCACGGCAGTGAGAGGCCCGCGTACCGCAAAAAAAAAAAAAAAAAAAAAAAAAAAGGACAGGACGGGCTCGAGGGGCAAATTCTCGAAAGGGCGAAGAAAGCAGACCCATCTCCTCCGGTTCCCTTGTATGAAGGGGAAAACCCTGAACAGGGTCGCTTTGCAGACCTGAGTCTCCATCTTCTCCCAAACTGCCTCTTACTTTATTAAAACCTCACAGTTACTCAAAAACATGCTCTTACCTAACGAGGAAGCAATGCCTTCAATGTGAGACTTCTTCAGGATCTGGGCTCCCGTGCTTTTCACCTTAATTCTGCAGGGACAGGAACGGCCGTTATACGCCACCAGCCATGCCACCAAGATGTTTTCAAACATGTTTTGCTTTAGACGACAAAAGAATTAGATTCATTTTCTTCCTCTGCACCCTTCCACTCAAACCAAAAGTCACGGCCAACTGGGAATTCATGCACCTGAGGTGAGAGGCACCAAGGACCCTGGTGAATGTTTTTGTTTTTGTTTTTTCCTTTCCCCTTTTAAGACAGAAACGGTTGGCTGGATTTAAGAGCAAAAATGAATTCAAATTGTGACTTTTATGCAGCAAATCCCACTTTCAACTGCACAAATAACTCCTTTGTTAGATTTTCAGAGTAGAGGATAATGTCACTAAAAGCTGTTTATGGCCCAGCAGGTGTGTTTTAGTTTAAAAGGATGGGCTTTCCTTTCAAACTCGAGTATTCAATTACCTTCCCAGCCTCGGGGAAAGTGTGAGCTGTGGACTAAGCAGGCTTAGGAGAGGCTCTGAAGAAAGAGGGACGGGGACGCAGGGAGGCGGGAGCAGGAGCTGACTTGATTTCATTCTCTATTTAGACTTGGGAATTCTCCCGTCAGACACACATGACCTGGGCATTTTAATCATTCCCAGTCATCTACGTCCTTCCACCACGGACGATCAAGAACACAACGTAACGTGCTTCCCCACACCCATACGTTTGCCTTCTGAATGCTAAACGACAGTTTCTTGTCAGAGGCACAGGCTCAAACATCAAATATCCCAAAACTCAGGGGGCTGTCACACAAGTTTCTGAAAAAAAGACACACAAATACATCTGTGGGAAAGAAACAGCCCTACTTGAACCCCAACGAGCGTTTACCTCGCGTTTAATTTACATTCGTTCCATTTTTGTACTGATCTCGCTGGACATCAGTACCTCGTATACATCTTCAATTTCCAAACTTTCGTGAAATAAAATCAGTTGTTTTCCTCTTTGGGTTATTTTGACCCCGTTTATAACTAAAAAGAAGCCCTTAAGAGCGCTCTTTGCTTTTTTGGGGGAGAGAATGGTGGTATCAGAAATCCCATGGAAAAAAGACAATATCACAAAAACACAACACTTAACTTGTTGTCTAGGGAAAGTATCTGAACGTTTAGAAAAAATCCCTTTTTTCTCTTATTTTTGGCTGACTTCTCAGTTCCGGCCAAGACCTACATTAGAAAAAAAAAAAAAAGGAGAAAAAAAAACCTTGTCACTGAGACACAACAAACAGCTAACACAATGTAAGAAGCCGTGGTGACCCCAAAATACAAATGCAGCAGATGATTCTTCAAAGAGCAAAGGACTCCAGAGGCGGGGAAACTGAGGCACAAGGTGCAGCAGCAGATCCAGACCAGAACCAGGGTTTTATCTGGCCCTCTTCCCACTACGCTGCTGGGAAGCCTCCCTGAGATTCTCCCGTTATTTACTATCAGGGCTCCCGGCCAGCTATTTCCTTGAGTTACAGCCTTACATGCCTTTTTATAGCTGACTCGGTTAAATTTTTTTTTTTTTTTTCCCCAGTGTGAGGGGGAAAAAAAAGACACTTCCGGAAGCATAACCTTGTAAGCACTCAACCAAAACCCCATTAGATGGGGAAGGAGGGAGAAGCGGTGCCAACGGAGAGGAGCGCCAACTGTTCAGACTCAATTATTTCGCTGAAGCAGCTCCTAGGTATCTCCTGATAAAGATTTTACTTGTCACCCGAAAGTCATTTCTAATTCCTGAAATTACAGAAGAACGGCTGTCACCTTTGCAGGCCATAATCGCTTTTTCCATCTGCAGAGGACGTACTTGGCATCCGTCATGATTTAGACTCATGTGGTAAGCAGTAATGATTTGGCACAAAGTACTTGAAGGTCTGACGCGATGTGCCCTGCAACAAAATTTGCACGGTGGTTTATTACATCGTTTGCTTCCCATTTCAACGCAGACACAAGCCTCAAGGGCAAAGGTTAGCGGGGCTGATCCTCAAGATGGTTCAATTCCATCATCCTGCACTGAGTGGGCTCAATGCCAAAAAGAAGTCACTGGCCTCAGTGCCTAGGGAGGCGCCTGGATGATTTTCATAAATAAAATACAGCCAAAGTCCCTCCCAAAGGTTCTGTCTAGATTATTTTTAAAAGGCTCCTGAATAAATCAGCCTGCCTCCAACGTCGGCAGGAGAGGCGTTGTAAACAAACAAAGCTTAAAAACAATCAAAGCTTACAACCCTCCCATGTTTGGGGAGTTAACAGTTGACCACAGCGCAAAAAAATAAAAATCAGAGGAAAATGACTGCTCTTTTGGCTGCCGTGTCCCTGAAAGGACTGGACAGCTGCAGACCGTTGATTACATCAATGGGGAAGGCTGGTCTGGCCGTGACAGTAAAGGACGTGGGGGGGGGGTCGTTTGTGCAAAGAGGGGTTCACCCCGGCAGAAGAGGGTAGGTCCAGTTAGCAGAGGATGGGGGCTTCAGGGAGCAGAGGTGGGGCTTCAGGGAGCAGAGATAGGGGTTCAGGCAGCAAACGAGGGGCTTCAGGAAGCAGAGGTAGGGGTTCGGGGAGCAGAGATGGGGGTTCAGGATGCAGAAATGGGGTGCAGGCAGAAAAGGGGTTCAGAGAGCAAAGGGGTTCAATGAACAGAGACGGGGGCTCCCACGGCAGGGCGGGTTACCGCCCTGAGGAGCCTCTTTCGGGGTTCACCCCTCCCCCAGGCCCGGCCCCGCCGCCTCAACCCCCGCCCGGCCGACCCGAGGGGCGCAGCCCGCCGGGCTCACCGGGCGCCCCGCCTCCCCAGCACGGCGTCCCCGAGGCCGGCGCGGAGGGCGAGGTGGCCGCGGCGGTCCAACGGCGGTTGCACCCGCGCCGCCCCAGGCGCAGCCGTCCGCGCCCGCGCTCACCGCCTCCGCCGCCTCCGCCGCCGCCGCCGCCGCTCCCGCGGGCCGGGGGCGGGGCCAGCCTGGCGGCCGTGCCAAGCCCCACCCCCGCCGCCGACCAATGGGGAGCCCGCGTTCGCGCCACGGCCCCGCCCCTTCCGCCCGGCTAGGCGCAGAGAGACAGGCGGGCGTGCGCTAGGCTGTCTGAAGGGCGCGGGCGGGCGTGCAGGCTCGAGGTGGGCGGCGACGGCGGCGACCTCCATCTTCCGGCCCGGGTGCCCGCCGCCTCCTGCCTGCGCCTGTCAGGCCCGCGCGGCCCTCGAGGCCCCTCCCCGCCGAGGCCCTGAGGAAAGCCTCGAGAGCCTTCCAGAACCTTCCACGGCCTGAGGCGCCTGAGGTGAGGCGTCGCGGCGGTTCCGACCCGCGCCCACCAGAGGGGTGGTCGTGCATTTCGCACATGACCCACTCGTGTGGGCGGTGACCCAGGAAGCAGGTACCCCGCCGGCCGCGTCAGTGCGGTGGTCGCCGTGGGGTCGGTGTGAAGACACAGTGTGGGGTTCAGGTGTGCGCAGTGGCGACCCCACGGACGGCCGCACACGCGAATGTGTCCCCTCTGCTCCCGGCCGGACCCAGAGCGTCTGTTGGGTAGAAGGCAGAATTCGGGGTTCGGCGTCTCGTGGCGCCGCGTTCAGGGGCCGGTTCTGCTCGGCCCGCTTCGTTCGGGGAAGTTTTGTGTCCAACGCGGCGGGTCGCGAGGGGGCCGTGGACACCGGTGCAGCCCACGCAGGGCCAGGTGGCCGCTCGCCCCGGTCACGCGGGGGTCGGAGTCCCTGTTCACAAGATCAAGGTGTTGTTGAGTGGGGTCCCTTCGTGGCCTCCTTAGGGCCCCGAATGCATGGAAACACGGGGGGGCGTCTCAGTCCACAGGCCATTTGGATGCTCCATTTCCATCGTTTGAGAAAATACAGATTCCGCCGTGGTGCAGGCTGGCTTGCTCGGTGTGTGTGTGTAAAGACATCTTCATCTTTGACGTGGCTCATGGTTCAGTAACAAACATAATATGTTTTTTCTGCCATCGTCCAATTAGCAAAGGTGAGAGAAATTCTCAGTCCCGGCCCCCGCGCAGGGTGTGAGATGGGCAGCTGTAATTTGGGGCTGCTGAGACGTGTGAATTGGTACCTTTCTGGAAAACGACTTGACGTTATCTGTCAAACGCCTCGAAAACGTTGCAGACCCTCCAACCCCGCAATTTCCACTTCCAGAGATTTATCGTAAAGATATATCAGATGTGCACAAAGATGGGTGTGCAGTGATGTTTTCTGCAGCGTTACTTTTGTCGTGGAAAAAATCAGGAGGCCCTGAGATGTCCAACAGTAGAGGTGTGGTTAGCTAAAATATGATGGAAGTTGTTTTGGGGTTTTTTTTTTTGCGGTACGCGGGTGTCTCACTGCCGTGGCCTCTCCCGTTGCGGAGCACAGGCACCAGACACGCAGGCTTAGCGGCCACGGCTCACGGGCCCAGCCGCTCCGGACGCGCAGGCGTAGCGGCCACGGCTCACGGGCCCAGCCGCTCCGCGGCATGTGGGATCCTCCCGGACTGGGGCACGAACCCGCGACCCCTGCATCGGCAGGCGGACTCCCAACCACTGCGCCACCAGGGAAGCCCGGAAGTTATTTTTTGAAATGTCTTCAGTAACAAGAAATATTTATGATGCATTTCCAGTAGAAGGGGAAATATTTTTAATGAAAGCCAAACAGACTTCTGAGAAGGGTGGATCTTGTCAAAGAATGTTCCCTCACGGACTCTGCCCCTCATTTGTGCTGCTTCAGAAGTAGACCCTTTGGTGCAACTGTGAGTCTCGATGATTTGGGATGTGTGCTTACTCTTTAAACGAATGTTTGAGTGACTGCTTGGTGACAGGAACTGGGCATACAGTGGTGAGGAAAATAGCACTCAGGGAACTCAGCCTGATGGAGAAGACATTTAATAAAACCACAACTAAGACTGAAACACTTTATAATTATTAATTTTATTTAACGCGAGAACCCTAAAATGTTAGTATAATAATCGGCCCTGGGCTTCCCTGGTGGCGCAGTGGTTGAGAGTCCGCCTGCCGATGCAGGGGACACGGGTTCGTGCCCCGGTCCGGGAGGATCCCACGTGCCGCGGAGCGGCTGGGCCCGTGAGCCGTGGCCGCTGCGCCTGCGCGTCCGGAGCCTGTGCTCCGCAACGGGAGAGGCCACGACAGTGAGAGGCCCGCGTACCGCAAAAAAAAAATAATAATAATCATCAGCGCAGTTGTTTTGGTGATCACTGTACAACAGAGGACCACGAAGTCCATTAGCTGAAAGAACCGAGCTGTTCACTCACAGTTGTGCAGTTTGGCCGGGGCTCAGCTGCGTGCTTCTGCCGGTCTTGCCAGTGGCCACGTGGGTGCTTGTGTTCAGCTGGAGAGTCCGCCAGAGCCTGGGCCTGTTGGGTGTGTCTCTCCACATGCTCGCTTCAGCAGGGAAGCAGACTTGTTGCCTACACGGCTGCCCAGGGTTCCCAAGAGCACAACGGTGGACGCTGCCAGTCCTTCTTAAGGTGTAGGCTTGGAGCTGGCACGGCCTCACTTCCACCATGTTCTCTGGGTGAAAGTGACTCACAGGGCTAGTTCAGATATAAGGGGAGAGGATTATACCAGCAGATGTGATTCATCGGGGACTTTCAAGGAAACTGAGATAGAAAGAGGTTAAGTCGCCTGTCTAAGGCAGAGCTAAGACTTGAAACAGGAAGTCCTGCTCCAGAGTCCAGCTTGGTAACCACTGTACCAAAAAATAAATAGAAGTTCTGAAGAAGTTAATACAGGAGAAGCACAGGGAGCTTTGAGAATTACAAAGAGACAACCTTGTCTGGAGCTGGGGTGTGGGTGGGGATCAAGAAAATAACGTTTCACCCTGAAACCTGACGTCTGAATGGGTTGGGAGAGAGCTTTCAGAGCTTAGGGAACTGTGCAAAGGCCCTGGGGTGGCAGAAGGCCCAACTCGTCAGAGGAACTAAGTGAAGCCTAGTGAGGCCAGGACCGAGGTGGAGTGACACAGAGGAGTCCCTCGGGGCTTGGATGTGCCCTAGGAAAATTTTTTTCTATCTTATTATTTTTAAAATAATTATAGATTCATAGAAATTTGCAAAAGTAGTACAGAGAGGTCCCTTGTACCTGTCACCCAGCTTCTTCCAAAAGTTATCTTATTTAACTATAATATAGTATCTAAACCAGAACAGTGACATGGGGACAGTGCGTGTAGACTTCTGAGTCATTGTATCTCTTGTGTGGATTCGTGTAACCACCAGTCAAGATACAGGGCATTTCTCTCCCCACAGAGAGCTCCCTCCAGCTACCCTGGATAGACCCCCGCCTCAACGCCACGCCTCACCCCTGGGCACCAGGACTCCTCTCCATCTTCGTCATCCTGAGAATGTTCTACAGAAGCGACAGTGCAGCACGGAACCTTTGGAGCTGCGTTTCTCTTACTCAGCGCAACACCTGGGAGATGCCTCCAAACCCTCGAGTGTATCAGGACTGCCTTCCTTTTTGTTACCAAGCAGTATTCCATGCTGTTCGTGTGCCGGATAATCTCCCTATCTTAAGGTCCCTAACCTCAATCCCACCTGCAGAGTCCCCTTTGCCATCTCACGTGATATATACAGAGTTTCCAGAGATGAGTGTGTGGACATCTTTGGGGCCCATCTGCCCACTGCAGGGATCAAGGGCAGTGGGGGGCCTGAGTCACCTAGGCCTTGGATGTACTATGTCTGCCCCACATCCCATGGGTCCAAACATACCCACCCAGCTATGCCTAGGTACAGGCCGGCTGGGAGAGTTGTCCTTATTCCGGGGGCCACATGCCTAATTAAGAATGGGGTTCTGGGCTTCCCTGGTGGCGCAGTGGTTGAGAATCCGCCTGCCGAAGCAGGGGACACGGGTTCGTGCCCTGGTCCGGGAAGATCCCACATGCTGCAGAGTGGCTGGGCCCGTGAGCCATGGCCGCTGAGCCTGCGCGTCCCGAGCCTGTTGCTCCGCAACGGGAGAGGCCACAGCAGTGAGAGGCCCGCGTACCACACACACACAAAAAAAAGAATGGGGTTCTTCTATTTGAGGGAGAAGCAATATTGGAGGGCAGCTGACAAACTCATAGCAGAAGCCATCCACACCTCACCCCTATGTAACTCAGAGCAGCATTTTTGTTACTTGGGACCCTTACCCATAGCATGTAAAATAGAGGAGAGGCTGGTGCTGTGACTCCGGGGGGCCAAGAACAAACCCCAGTGAGAAAGGCACCTGCGTGTCCTGAATCGCTCCTGCCGAGACCCCAGGTGCCAACGGCCACACCTCAAGCTGTTGTGCCAGCGGCCTCCTGTTGGCCGTTCTCCACCCAGTCTCCCCCCTGCTGTCAGTGTCTTTAACTGGGTGGCAGGCAGAATCCTAAGCTGGTCCCCAGTGGCTCACGCCCTTGAGCGTGGGTAGAACGTGCGATGGGACGAGAGTCACGTCCTGATCATATGATACTCTGGCAAAGGCAAAGGGATTGTCCCGATGGAATGAAGGTCCCTAATCAGTTGACCTGTAGTTAATTAAAAGAGAGATTATCCTGGCTGGGCCGGGCCAGATCGAAGGAGCCATTTAGAAGAGAAAGAAGACTGGGTTCCCCTGGAGGCTGCAGAGGCTCTCCTGTGGTCCATGGGGAAGGAAGATGCTATGCGTTATGCAGCTGCCAGGAAAGGAACTCAGCCAGCAACCTGTGAACTTGGAAGAGGCCTCAGCCTCGGATGCAACACAGCCCCAGGTGACACCTGGATCACTACCAGGGGACCCTAGCAGAACACCCAGCCACAAGTGCCCGGGCTCCTGACCCACAGAAACTTTCAGATGGTGTTGTTTTAAGCTGCCATTTGCGGTAACCTGATGCAGCGCAGGCGTCCCTTGGTCCACTGAGGCAGAGTTCCCGAGTTCCCTCTCCCGCCTTCCGACGCTTCTGTTCTCTCCAGGGCCACCTCCCCCTCCAGTCCCAGCTCAAGTTTCGTGAAACCCTCCCTGGGAGCCCAGCCCAGGGAGCGGGTTCTCCCTCTGAGCCCCCGGCCGGTCTGAACCTAAAGCATGGTGGTCGCTGGCACTGTTCCCGTCTGTTTGGTTCTCTCTCCTCCATGGGGCGCATCCTGCCCACTTGATGCAGACGTGGTCAGGGCACTTGCTTTGGCTGGTGAAATGTGAGCAGAGCACCGTGGCCAGCATGCATGTCCCCTCATCCCCTTTCTGTCCACCCTGGGGACCGGCTCTGCCCCTGATGCTGGCTGCCCCACCAGCCGGGCCCGAGAGGAAGGAGGATGGTGATACACGGATGAGCGCCACCCGCTCTGCTGGACGGCTGCTGGGTGAGTTCCCGTGGCTGCAAACAATGACACCCCTGGCCCCACACTTCCGGAGACATCTGAGATCGAGGTGTGGGCTGCGCTGGTTCTTTCTGGGGGCTTGAGGGAGATTCTGCCCCACACGCCTCTCCCCGCTGCTGGGGGCTCTGGCAATCCTTGACTTGTAGACACATCCTTCCCCTCCCTGCCTCCAACTTCACATGGCTTTTTCTCCCTGCCAGGTGTCCCTGTGTCTCCTCTTATACGGACACCAGCTGTTGGATTTAGGGCCCACCCTAATCCAGTACGGCTTCATCTCAACTAATTACGTCGGCACAGACCCTATTTCCAAATAAGATCACATTCTGAGGTCCTGGGTGGACCTGAATTTGGGGGGGATGATGTTCAACCAAGTCCCACTAGTGTCTGTGAGAAATGAACCTTAGTTGTTTATACATGCTGAGCTGCGGGGTGTTTGTCACTGCAGCACCACCGCGCGAAGCCTCGCTGATTTACGCTGTGATATAATTATTTGTCTACATACTTGTCTACCCGAGACGCTGACCTCCTGCTGACAAGAGACAGTGTGTCTTTCGTTACTGTATCGTAGACGATGGTTGGAGAAAAAATTAATTTTACCAGCTGGTATCAGAACTCATTTTAGACACCAACTGGGCTTGTTTAGGAAAATACCGTAATTAGTACTAGGGGACAGTGAGCAAGGCCCTGAGGACGTGAGATGAACGGGCCCACGGGGAGACAGCTGAACTCCTCTGTATGAGAAAATAGCTGCGTTCGGGAGGAGAAGGAAAGGAGCCGCGAGAGGTGGGGACCCATGGAGATCAAGAGGGAGATGGGGGAGCAGGTGGGGGTCAGGGACCCTCGACATCCCGTTCGCGGGCCTCGAGCCACGAGGCAGGATTGGCCAGAGCCTTGCGGAGCTGGACCAGCTAAGCTAAAGCAGAGAACTAGCCTGCACGGCCCAGCCCAGCAGCCAGCGGGAGCCCAGCAGCCAGGCGCCCCGGCCGGCACTTGTAGGCGTGCAGTACAACCGTGTCCGACAAAGATGAATGTTAACGTGGTTGTTGGAAGGTGCCCGCGATTCACAAGAAGCCCAAGGAGAACCAAGCTACTAATTAAAACAATGAAACCCTACTGTGCCCAGGTCCCCACAGAGCCGAGGCCCAGCTCATCTGGTACTGACCTCAGCCAGAAGTGGGCGCAGGGCCGAACTGGAGGAGGGGCACGCAGAGTTCTATCATGTTCTTTAGCTTTGTCTGGCTGCCTTAGGCATGTATGACTTCTGTATTGTTTTTTTTAAAAAAAAGAGTAAAGGGCTTCCCTGGTGGCGCAGTGGTTGAGAGTCCGCCTGCCGATGCAGGGGACGCGGGTTCGTGCCCCGGTCCGGGAGGATCCCACGTGCCGCGGAGCGGCTGGGCCCGTGAGCCATGGCCGCTGAGCCTGTGCGTCCGGAGCCTGTGCTCCACAACGGGAGAGGCCACAACAGTGAGGCCCACATACCAAAAAAAAAAAAAAAAAAAAAAGAGTAAAAAATTTTAAGACCACCAACATAATGCTAGCTCTCTTCTCTGATCTGTGTCCGCCTCTGTCTAGGCCCCAAGGGGTGGTCAAGTGCTGCTGAGCTAACTGCTCTTTGCCACACTGTGTTGACCCCCATCCCCACAGCTGCCCCACTACCCGCTGTCCCGGGAGCCCAGACTCCTCCCTTAGCCTTCAGGCCTCATCCATGGCTCCGCTGACCACTGTGAAGGAGCCGTGTGCCCTTCTCAGCACTGACCCCACTGTGCACTGACCGGCTTTAACGCCAGAGTAGGGTCTCCCCGTGCGACTGCTGATGCTGAGGCCAGTCGTTTTCTTCGGGGGGGGGGGGCTGTCGCAGGCACTGTGGGGTGTAGAGCAGCATCCGTGGCCCCCATCCACTCGATGCCAGGGGCACCCTCAGTCGTGACAACCACATATGTCCCCAGACATGGCCCAGTGTCCCAGGGGAGCAGAATCTCCCTCGGGTGAGGCCCACGGCCATAGACTAATTGCATCCCTGCCAGCAGTCCTGGAAGTAGCCCCTCCCGGGTCAGCCTGCTCCCTGCAGTGTCCTCAGGACGAGCCCTGCACCTGCACCCAGGGTATGCTTGACAACTGGTGTCTGAACAAATGAAGGGAAAGGCAACCCTCGCAGCAGGCAGATTTCCTCCAGAACTTCTCTGTGTAGGTCAGCACTGTCCTCTGGGCAGGGGCCACAGCAGGAGGAGGGGAGAGCCCAGGGGTCAGGCGGTCTGTCCCGGGACGTCCTTCACCAGCTCCCGATGTCAGCCCGCCCCATCTTTCTCCCTCCGCCATCTACTGGCATTCCCAACCTGACTTTGGCAAACGGAACTTGGTTTTCCTCTTCACACAAAACCTTCCTGCCTGAGACCCGAGACAGTCCAGCCACGCACCTCAGTGACCAGCCGTGTGCATTTGGCACGTGGCTATTCTCGGGGCTCAGGACTTGGTGCCATCCGCGGGGCCTGTGCTGGCAGGGGACTAGCACCTCAGATGAAATGCTAACGGGGCAGCAGCTGGAGCGCCTGGCCCGGGAATCCCAACACAACAATGATCCCGTCTGTAGAGCGCTCCAGCTACCCCTGGCCTTGGAGAGAAAAGCGTGTCACCAGACAAGGATGTGGCCTGTCTAGAATCTGGAAAAGGCAGGAACCAGAGTCTCCCCTGTAGCCTCAAGAAAGAAATGCAGCCCTGCTCACACCTGGATTTTAGCCCGTTGAGACCCATGTTAGACTCCTGATTTCCAGGACTGAGAGAGAATCAATGTGTGTAGTTTTAAGCCTTTGAAAAAAATTGCAGTTGTGGACAATGGAAGAAGAAGAAAATTATCCATGCTCTCTAATCCCCATTTTATGTATTTCCAACCCACCCTTACAAATACCAAAAATATTAAGCATGGGGGCTTCCCTGGTGGCGCAGTCGTTGAGAGTCTGCCTGCCGATGCAGGGGACGCGGGTTCGTGCCCTGGTCCGGGAAGATCCCACATGCCGCGGAGCGACTAAGCCCGTGAGCCATGGCCGCTAGGCCTGTGCGTCCGGAGCCTGTGCTCCGCAACGGGAGGGGCCACAGCAGTGAGAGGCCCGCGTACCGCAAAAAAAAAAAAAAAAAAAAATTAAGCATGGTGGTATTACTAAGAACACAGTTCAAAAATACATACCATCTCACACCCATTAGGGTGGCAAATGCTAAACAACAACAAAAACACAGGAAATAACGAATGGGTTAGGATGTGGGGAAATTGGAACCCTCTTGTGTGGCTGGTGGCAATGAAAAAAGTACAGCTGCTGTGGAAAGTCTGCAGGGTCCTCAGAAATTTAAACATAGAATCACGATATGCTCCAGCAATCCCACTCCTCAGTACATACCCCAAAGAAGGGAAATTAGGGACTCAGAGATATTTGCATACGCATGTTCATAGAAGCATGATTCACAACAGCCAAATGGCAGAAAAAACGCAAGTGTCCATGGACGGACGATGGAAGAACACAGTGTGGTCCATCTACACACGGGAATGTTATTCCTCCTTAAAAGAGGAGGGGCTTCCCTGGTGGCGCAGTGGTTAAGAATCCGCCTGCCAACGCAGGGGACAAGGGTTCGAGCCCTGGTCCGGGAGGATCCCACGTGCCGCGGAGCAGCTAAGCCCCGTGCGCCACAACTACTGAGCCTGCGCTCTAGAGCCCGCGAGCCACAAGTACTGAAGCCCGCGCGCCTAGAGTCCGTGCTCCGCGAGAAGCCACCGCAATGAGAAGCCCGCGCACCACAACGAAGAGTAGCCCCAGCTCGTGGCAACTAGAGAAAGCCCGCGCACAGCAACAAAGACCCAACGCGGCCAAAAATAAAAATAAATTTAAATAAAAAGAGAGTCTTGACACCTGCTACAGCGTGGATGAATCTTGAGGACGTGATGCTCAGAGAGGCGCGCAGACACAGAAGGACAGATACTGTCTGATTCCGCTCACAGGGGGTCCCCGGGGGAGTCACATCTACAGAGACAGGGAGTAGATGGTGGGGGCCGGGGGCTGGGGGAGGGGGAGGGGGAGTCCGTGTTTCCTGGGGACGGAGCTTCAGTCTGGGAAGATGGAAGGCTCCAGGAGATGGATGGTGGGGACAGTCACACGACAACGTGAATGTGCTTAATGCCACCGAGCTGGGCACTTAAAGATGATACATTTTCTATTTTACCACATAACATTTTTTTTTTTCCCCTCTAAATCCATCCCTACAAGCAAGCATTTCCCGTACCCCGTACCGTGTGGGATGCTTCCTGGTGTGTTCATTGTTCGCATCAGAGGGCGACAGACACCCCGCCAGGAACACGACCCCGTCGTGGCCCCCCTTCATTTCTCCCGTCGCTGCGTCCCCCACTCCGCGGAGATCCGCGGCGTCCCCAGACCAGGAAAGGGCGGCGCGCTGCAGTGTCTCTTCAACAAAGAGTCAAGGATTAGGCCCCGTTGAGTTTCCATCCTGTTTGCCTTTGATTTTTTTTAAAAAGCCTTTCATTTTAACTATTAGGCATTTCAGGGCAGGCTGCACTGTGTCATCTGCATTTCAAAAAAGCGCCGCTGTGAGGATTTGTTTTCTTCCTTTTTTCTGCTTCCTTGTTCTTCTCCCAGACGTCGGTAATCTACAACCGTCTTTTGTTTTCTTCAAGGTCCTCTATCATATTATCTCACATCGTTCCAGGCAGTAACTTTCTTCTTTGTCTGCAACTCGTCCACAGGACACAGCGCTGACCGCCACCCCCCGTCCAGTCCCCCCAGGGTCCAAGCCAGCACTCAATGTGGCACCGGGAACCCAAATTTCTCAGGGCCACCCCAACCCCGTTTCGGTTCCACCCAAGACACACTGAGGGGAAATAAGGATGCTGCCTTTCTAAGTCCCCGAGAAGCTCGGCAGCCACTCGCGGCCGCCAGCTGCAGGAGGAACCCAGAACCGAAGCGCCGGCCTGCTGGCTCCTGGCTCCGGGCTGGGCCCCAGCAGGAACCAGGCTGCAGGCAACCAGAGGCACAGTGGCTGTCGCCTGCCTGCCACTGGGCGGCTGCCCCTCAGTTCCACCGTGTGCATTCGAAGGATTGTTTATTTCGGAGTCTAACTGTCACACGGGGGCAGTTTTCAAAAACTGTGGCGGAACACACATAATCTAAAATTAGCATCTAAGTGCACTAAGCACATTCACACTTGTGCAGCCATCCCCACCCTCCACCCCCAGAACGTTCCATCTTCCCAAACTGAAAGCCCGTCCCCATGAAACCCTGACTGCCGTCCCCCACCCCCCGCCGGCGACACTGGGGCCGTTTGGAAGCTTGGGTTCAACTTTCCGTGTCCATACACGTCTGTCGTTGGACAGACTAGGCCGTCATGGATCTGGTTAAGAGATAAAAACCGCAAGCATTTTATAGTGTTTTAGTTGAGTCATATTTTATATTCGCCACGGTTCGCGGGTCGGCTTACTACACGCACCGTGGTATATTTAGTCTCTTAATTCTTTTAATAAGGAGCAGACGACTTCACTGTACGATCTTACTAAAGCAAAGTGGGACGACGCCGGGAGGTGTCGGTCTCCCTACCATCCAGACGTTCATTCTCTGAATGTGAAACTGATCAATAAAAATTCAAAACCCCACGACTGCGTGTCAGAGCGACAAGAGCTGGAGAATGGTCGAGCTTCCAGCTGATGACGAGCAGGATCCGGAAGCCGTGGCGCTGCCGCCCTGTCCGCGCCCCCCAGTGCACCCCTCTCCCAGGCCGCCCAGGGCTGTGTGTCTCCCACCGCTTGGGACATCAATCGCCGACCCCCTCAGCCTGGCCGCTGAACGGCCCCGCGGCACCCGTCGGCGCTCACCAGGACCCACCGCCTCGGTGGTACGATATAGCTGTGAACGTTTCCGTAAACACTCCCTTTTGTTCCTTCTTTCCTTTTCTTCATTTTTGTATGAAAATCCTAGGCTCTGATACCTGCTTGCAACAGCACCATACATCAGAGTATAAGGGAGTGAGGAAACAGAGGAAAGATAATAAAAAATAAACTTTTGGGGGGATACAGAGTGCGTTTGCCGCGTTCTCAGCCGTGCTGCCGCCCGCTCGGCAGTTTGCCTCGTCCTCGGGGGCACGCGAGGTGGCAGAAGTAGCTCTCAGGATGGAGAGATGGCCTGGCGAGGGCGGGCCTGTGCTGGGGGCCTGTGTCCTTCTGTAACTTGACGGCAGGAGCCGTGATTCCCATCTGCACGTGTAACCGAATGGCAGGGAAACACAGACAGACGCACGCGTGGGGCTGGCAGGATCCGAACGGGCTCCTGGGCTGTGCCGGCAGCAGTGGCCTGGATTGGATGCTCTGCTGTCCGCTTACCCTAGTGCCTGGGGTCTAGCTACCCTCTGGGCGCTGTGGTATCTAGGTGCTGCAGTATCAAGGTGCCGTGGGTATAAGATGTCACTGCTGGGGAGGCTGGAGCAAGGGTGCCCTAGTACGTACACAGCTGCCTGTACATTTCTTTGCACCGTTCCGTGACTCTATAATTACTTCAAGTAAAAAGTTTGAAACTGGGCTTCCCTGGTGGTGCAGTGGTTGAGAGTCCGCCTGCCGATGCGGGGGACGCGGGTTCGTGCCCCGGTCCGGGAGGATCCCACGTGCCGCGGAGCGGCTGGGCCCGTGAGCCATGGCCGCTGCGCCTGCGCGTCCGGAGCGGCTGGGCCCGTGAGCCGTGGCCGCTGCGCCTGCGCGTCCGGAGCGGCTGGGCCCGTGAGCCGTGGCCGCTGCGCCTGCGCGTCCGGAGCGGCTGGGCCCGTGAGCCGTGGCCGCTGCGCCTGCGCGTCCGGAGCGGCTGGGCCCGTGAGCCGTGGCCGCTGCGCCTGCGCGTCCGGAGCGGCTGGGCCCGTGAGCCATGGCTGCTGCGCCTGCGCGTCCGGAGCCTGTGCTCCGCAACGGGAGAGGCCACAACAGTGAGAGGCCCGCGCACCGCAAAAAAAAAAAAAAAAAAAAAAAGTTTGAAACTGCATTTAAACAAATGAAGGCAGGGCTCCAGAAATCAGTTCTCTCCCCAGGCCGGCGGGGCTGCAGGTGGACGGAGGCGAGTGGACACCTGTGTGACCACACGCCATGGAGAAGGCCTTTGAGCCCGCACGGCGGGACGGCGGGGCGGGGAGCGGGAGGCCTGGGGACATGGGCAGGTCCCTCCTCTTGGGGGCTGCACTGTCCTGATTCTGCGTCCCCTCACACTCAAGCCAGGACCGGTTCCCATCTGTCCAGGAGACGTGGGGGCCTCTGAGCAGCCCTGGCTACCCCCCACCCCAGGTTCCTCCCGACCTCAGCGTTCGCGGGATGTCCGCCTGTGCCCAGACCCACGAGCGGGCAGCTCAGAGGGCCTGGACTGCGGGCTGTCCCCGATGGGGCCCAGCTCCGTGGGGACAGAGCCCTGTAATGCATCTAACACCCCGCAGCACGTTGTGTTTCTGCAAACCCGTGTCAAGGTCGGAGTCCCCTACCTGGAGACAGCGCGCGCGTGTCCTTGTTAGGATAAAGGAGGGCGGATATTCTGCTAGCTAGCAACCGGAGGTTCTGGAAGCAAGAGGGAAGCGCCGTCCTGAAAACGCAGCCATGGTGGAACCCACGGGACTCCGGGTGACAGGGAAGCCACCGCTGTGCCCCTCCGGAGGGCAGTGGCTGAAAATGAAGTGCCCCACCACCACAGTGACCCCGAGACCCCCGTGCTGGAAATTGCAAGGACTCCCTGAAAGCGCCTGTCCCATCGGGGCACCGTCTCTGGAATCGGGCAGGCTATCGCGGCAGGACAGTGCCCTCAGAGCTCTCCGAAAACAGCTCCTGTCCCCAGGATGGAGGTGGCGAGTTGAGAGGAAGCTTTTAAGTGCTGCTCCCGTCTCCTGAAGCCAACGGTCCCAGCACAAAGGTGCCGGCAAGGACAGGACTGGAATCCCAACGACCTTGACAAGATAAAGACACCCTTCAGCAGTGGCGGGTGCGTGGGGCTTGAATCGGACCTCCGAGTCCACGTGTGAAAAGACCTGAGCCTCAGGACCTCAGACCGAGACCTTGTTTGGATATAAGGTCGTTGCAGGTGTAATCAGGGGGCCCTGATCCAACACGATGGTGTCCTTACAGAAAAGGGACCACGTGGGCACAGATGCACACAGGGGAGAGCTCTGTCAGCCTAGGGCAGGGTCTCGCCCCCTCCCCACTGCTGCACCTGCTGCTCCTCCTCTCTGGGGCACGTCCTGGCCACTGTGGGGTGTGCAGCAGCCTCCCTGACCTCCACCCCCTCGATGCCAGAAGCCCCCCCCAGTGTGACAGCCACAGATGTCCCCCAGACGTCGCCCAGTGTCCCCTGGGGGCAGGACTGTCCCAGTGCGTCCCATGACTGTGGGTAAATCTCTACTAAAGGTGTCTCAGCTCATGTGCTGCCTTTTTCAGTTGAAAAGAACATATAGTTTCCTTTAAAATGGTCCTACAGAGATGCCACCAGCGATTAAAAGAAGTATTTCCTTCTGAGATCCAAGGAAGGGCACGTACTTTCTTTTTAAATATGAATGACCAAACACCTGAGTATTTTTTTTTAAGGACACAAAAATGTTACTTTTTGTTTTCAGATTCTGAGATCTGAGGTTTTCCTTTAATTTTTTTTTTCAGAGTATGATTCCTGTTAAAGTTCAAAAACAGGACAAAGTAGACATTTCATTTAGGATTGCAGATACAAGTGGTATCCTCTCATTTTTAAAGGTCATAAAATATGAGTAAAACGCCAAAACGAAATAGTTTTAGAAAACAGAAGAGCCCAGTTATCAATGATGTGAAATATGCCAGAGGTGCTGGGTGTCTGTCCTGAGGTCTCCCCCCAGGACCTGAGTCCAGGGGACATGTGACCCGAGTTCACAGGAGACCCCGCGGAGGTGGGCCTGGACCAAGGACTCCTCCCCGAAGCCACCTCCCCAAAGCCACCTCCCCAGGCTAATAACCACGAGAAAAACACTAGACGAACCCCAGTTGTGGGGCTCGTTCTACAAACCCCCTGACCCATCCCCCTCACAACTGCCCAGGGCACCAAACGAGGCACGACTGAGAAACCGTGACAGCCCAGAGGGGCCCAGGAGGCGGGACGCCTGGACATCACGGGGGACCCTGAGGAGGTCAGGGGAGCCCGAGGAGATCTGAACAAAGCATGGGTGTCCGTTAGTCACGTCTCGAGTTCGTTGTTTGTGACAAATGTACTGCACAAGGGGAACCAGGTGTGGGGCTCCCAGCTCCTACCTATCATTATTTTAGCGTAAATCTAAAACCCCTCTGAAACCTACAACTTATTCCGAAGCGACAAGGAAAGTGAGTTTGGTTTTGAGAAATCGGCGCAGAGGTGCGGGGACAGTGGGCCCAAGGGGAGACCGGGTGGCCAGCGCCTGGCCCTTCCGAGGGTGGCGGCCTTTACGATGCCTCAGGACTGCTGGGGGGGGGGGGGAGCCACGGCTCCCAGGACGGGTTTAGCGCCCGCGGGGCAGGGACAAGGCCCGACTGTGGGGGGCGGGGAGAGGAGCCAGCAGCAGGCGTGGGGCCGGCCAGGTCCCAGCCCCCATGCGGCCCAGCCCCGTGGCTACCTCAGGCTCTCCCCTGACCCGGTGAGGGAGGGACTTGGGCAACGGGCATGTCTCCTGCACTAATAGTAAAAAGCAATGCCTGTGTTCGGTTAAAGGGCAGCTGTAACAAAGCACCACAAACTGGGAGGCTTAAACAACACCTGAGATCAGGGGTCCCAGGATGGCTCCTGCCGAGGGACCACCCGCACCCCACCCCCATCCCCACTCTCTCCCAGCTTCCAGGGGACACGGCGCCTCCCAGTGTGTCTGTGTCCAAAAGTGCCCCCTCATAAGGACACCAGTCCTGCTGCGTTAGGACCACCTGCTTCCGTGTGACCTCCCCTGAATAACTACTCCCGCAAAGACCCCGTTCCCACACAGGTCCCACTCTGAGGTGCCGGGTCAGGACTTCAACTTCTGAGTTTTTTGGGGGGGCACAGATCAATCGATAACAAAACCCGAACTCTAAGGACGCGAGTCCACATGCGACCGAAGCCGGCGCCGGCGCCCAGACCGTTCTCTCCCCTCCCTCCTGGGCACGCGGCCCGAGGCCCCGGTGTCCTGGCAGCCCCACGTGGCCACGTGACCTCTCACGTCCGGACGAGGCGCAGGCGAATCTCGCTTGGGATCCCAAGGGCCGGCCGGGCACCTGCGCGTTCCTTCCCGCCGCCCGGCCCCGGCCCGGCGCCCATCCTCACCTCCCGCGCTGGGACACCTGCTCCACACCTGCTCCCCCGAAGCTGCCCCGTGAGCCCCGCCGTGGGATCTGAGGGCGCCGCTGGGGCAGCGTTGCTCTCCCACGGGGGCCCCACCCCCTGCTGTGCGCACGACGGGGACGCCGAGGCCCCGGGTCCACCTGGACCCCCAGAGCCCAGCCAGGGGTCCCGCCCCTTGGCTGTCAGCTTCTGTGGCGATGGCCCCGTTTCCAAACGGCAGAGAGGCTGGGGCAGCTCAGCGATCGACCTGAAACCACACGCCAGGGCCAGGAGAGGAGCTTGCGTGGGCCCAGCGGCTCCCAAGCCCCAGGCTCTGCACTGCAGGGACTGACGCCGCTCCAGCGCCCGCTCCCCGGTCCTCCACCTCGGGCACCAGGACGCAGCCCCTCTCTCGGCAGGATTCTCAGAGCCAGCCTGCGGGGGCCCAGGTGGCTCCCTGCCCCATCTAGTCTCCCAGGGCCCACACTCTGAGGCCCGGGCCTCGGTCTGGGTCCCTGGGGGAGGCTTAGGGGTGGAGGGGCTCTCTGCGTCTGCCCCCTGGCCACGCCCAGCATTCCCCAGACCCTCAGCCTGCCCAGCTCACAGAAGCTCTATATACAGTTTGTCTCAAGGCCACGGACGTGGCTGCTGAGGGCCCAGGCACAAAGAACATTCACAATTTCCAGAGCAGGTGTTAGAACACAGCTCCCAGACGTGTCCCTACCCTGGTCCCAGGACCTGTGGACATGTCATCTCCCATGGTGAGGGTCCTCATAAGAGGGAGGCGGGAGGGTCAGAGGCAGAGAGAGACGGGAGAGGCTGCGCCGCTGGCTGTGGGGATGCAGGAGGGGCCGCGAGCCAGGGATGCGGTGCCTCTAGAAGCTGGGAAAGGCGGGAACCGCTGCTCCCCTGGAGCCTCCGGAAGGACCAGCCCTGCCCAGGCCTGGGTTTAGCCCCGTGAGACCCCAGTCGGACTCTGACGTCAGCACTGCGAGAGAACCAAGCTGTGTGGTTTTCAGCCACCAAGATTGTGGTGACTTGTTCCAGCCGCCATCGGAAACACCCGACAGTGAGAAGCCCCAGAAAATCAGCCTCAGGGTCACGCAGAGCTCCCTGTGGCTCCAAGGACCTAATGCTTCAATGACAGCCTGTCCTAAACAATAAGAACACAGTCTGCTTATCGAAACGCTTTACATGTTCCTGCTCCAGTGGGGGCCCCAGGAGGTGCTGCAAAAGTGCTGAGCAGCCGTTTGAAGAGGATGCCACAAGTGCAGGACCCTGGGTGGGGGACTGAGAACCACCAGCTGGCCGGTTCCCATGCGGCCGCCGGTTCCCATGCGGCCGCCGCACCCAAGCAGGTGTAGCTCTAAGCCCAACAGGAAACTAACAATGCTTCTTGTCCCACCGTTCCCAAGTTGTTCTTTTTTTTTTTTTTTTTTTTTTTTTTTGCATTACGCAGGCCTCTCACCGCTGTGGCCTCTCCTGTTGCGGAGCACAGGCTCCGGACGCGCAGGCTCAGCGGCCACGGCTCACGGGCCCAGCCGCTCCGCGGCACGCGGGATCTTCCCGGACCAGGGCACGAACCCGTGTCCCCTGCATCGTCAGGCGGACTCTCAACCACTGCGCCACCAGGGAAGCCCAAAAGAGTCAATTTTTAAAAATAATACATATACATTTTTTATTTACACATGTTTGTATATGTATAATTAGTTTAGTGGATATTTTCTGCTCTCTTTTCTGAGTTCTCTCCAAAATTTCTACCACTTAAAAACTTTGTAATTTAGGGCTTCCCTGCTGGCACAGTGGTTGAGAGTCCGCCTGCCGATGCAGGGTTTGTGGGTTCGTGCCCCGGTCCGGGAAGACCCCACATGCCGCAGAGCGGCTGGGCCCGTGAGCCGTGGCCGCTGAGCCTGCGTGTCCGGACCCTGTGCTCCGCAACGGGAGAGGCCACAACAGCGAGAGGCCCGCATACCGAAAAAAAAAAAAAAAAAAAAACAACTCTGTAATTTTAAAAAGTGCTTTTATGAAACCTACGATAACAAATGCTGGAGAGGGTGTGGAGAAAAGGGAACCCTCCTACACGGTTGGTGGGAATGTAAGTTGAAGAAAACTCTAATTCAAAAAGATATATGGGGGTTTCCCTTGTGGAGCAGTGGTTAAGAATTCACCTGTCAATGCAGGGGACCAGGGTTTGAGCCCTGGTCCGAGAAGGTCCCACATGCTGCGGAGCAACTAAGCCCGTGCGCCACAACTACTGAGCCTGCGCTCTAGAGCCCACGAGCCACAACTACTGAGCCCATGTGCTACAACTACTGAAGCCCGCGCACCTAGAGCCCATGCTCTGCAACAAGAGAAGCCACTGCAATGAGAAGCCCACGCACCGCAACGAAGGGTAGCCCCCGCTCGCCACAACTAGAGGAAGCCCATGCGTAGCAATGAAGACCCAATGCAGCCATAAATTAATTAATTAAATACTTTTTTTTAAAAAAGTTATGTGCACCCCTATGTTCATAGCAGCACTGTTTACAGTAGGCAAGACAGGGAAACAACCCAAATGTCCATCGACAGATGAATAAATAAAGAAGATGCGGTACATATACACAGTGGAATACTACTCAGCCATAACAAAGAACAAAATAACGCCATTTGCAGCAACGTGGATGGACCTAGAGATTATCACTAAGGGAAGTAATTTAGACAGAGAGAGACAAATACCATATGATATCACTTATATGTGGGATCTAAAATATGATACAAATGAACGTATTTACAAGAGAGAAACAGACTCACAGACATGGAGAACAGATTTGTCATTGCCGAGAGGGAGGGGTGTGGGGGAGGGATGGACTGGGAGTTTGGGGTCAGCAGATGCAAACTATTATACACAGGATGGATAAACAACAAGGTCCTACTGTAGAGCACAGGGAACTATATTCAATATCCTGTGACAGAATATAAAAAAGAATGCATATATGTGTATAAATAAATTACTTTGCTGTACAGCAGAAATTAACACAACAATATAAATCAACTATACTTCAATAAAAAATAAATTTAAAAAAAATGCTTTTATGGACCCTTGGTGCGTATGATGCGTTGATCTTCCTCCCAAAAAGCCATCACCCCAGTCTGACCATGAAAAACATACCAGCAAACCCCAAGAAAGGGGCGTCCACATAACTCCGGACCCGTTCCCCTCACGACTGCCCAGGGCTCCAAACAAGGCACATCTGAGAAACCGTCACAGCCCAGAGGGGCCCAGGAGACGGGAGGCCTGGGTGTCTCGGGGGGCCCTGCAGGGTCCTGGGGCAGAGAGCATGTGGGCTTCAAGGAACCCTGACACAGCAGTCAGTGTGGGATTGTTAGTTGTGAGCGACGTACCAGGACACGGTAAGATGCTGTCTATCAATGGGGGGCACTGGGGGCAGGGCACATGGCAACCGTGCGCCATCTTTGCAACTTTTCTGTGACTCTAAGACTGTCTGAAAAAATAAAGTCTATTAATAATAGTGAGAACAATAATAAAAGGTCCAGAAAATTCTTTACAAGCATGGAGTTCCTTGGCCCGTGAAGCAGTCAGCCCGGTTTGTCCTGGGGGCGGCCAAGGGGTCATTCTCTCACGGGCAGCGGGCGCCCGGCTAAGGCTGGCGCTGCACGCCGCACGTCCGGTCCCCTAGAGCCACTAATCCTTCCGCCCTGGACCAGGGCCCGCCCTGACCTGGGACTGGGAGTCGGGGGTCCCTCTGTACCCGTAGGCATCCACACGCCCCCACTCCCACCCTGCCCCAGCCCCAGGCGGCACACGGAGGCGTCCGTCTCCCGGCCCTGACGCAGTTTTGAAACTATTTACATTTTCACCTCCAGGCAGATGATGGGTTTCACTCGTGTTTGGAAGGTTTCTGTGATACAATTTGCGTACCTGGTGCGCTCCTGGGGGCCAGGAGCCTGGTCCTTCCCGCCCAGGCCTGTGCAAAAGCTCTGCTGTATGTCCCGAGAGATTCCCACGCCCGCAGCAGCTCCAGGGTCCAGCCTCCCGGGCTCAGGGTCTCCCGGTGCGGCGGGCCCTCCCGCACACGCACCGCGGCCTCACCTGCGCCTTTTCGCTGGGCCCTGCAGGAGCGCAGGTGACCCCCTGCAGCCAGCAGTACTGCACACAGATGTGTGTGTGTGTGCCAGAGGGGCCCTGTCCAGAGAGGCTGCAGGTGCAGCGAGTAGGAGCCCAGGCTGTCGGCCGAAAGGGGGTTTCAGAGAGACGACGGGTAACTTTAGTGAAAGCGTGAGCCGCAGCATCTGGGGCCTGCTTACCGAGAATCTGTAGCCATCCAGCGTTCGACCCCACTGATGGGAGATGTCCAGGACAGACAGATCCACAGGGACGGGGAGCGGGTTCCTGGTTGTCAGGGGCTGGGGAGGGGGCGGGGGTCACTGCTGATGGGGACGCGGGGGGGGGGGCTTCCTTTGGGGTGATGGAATGTTCTGGAATTAGATTGAGGTGACAGTTGTACAACAACAAATGCCACTGAACTGTTCACTTGAAAATGGTCACTTTCACTTTATGCAAGTTTCACTTCGATGGAAAAAAAAAGAACTTCAGGCACCACTTCAGGGGGGAATTTGTCCCGTAAGCCGGGGCATCTGACGGGCCCTGCTCTGCTGGTTGGAAGATATTCTCCATAGGTGGGGCCGTGACATCCCCACCCAGGGCTTCACAGAGACAGGGACCCCCCCCACCCCCCAGTGGGAACAGCCACCACCTCTCAGCCCAGAAAGCCGTTCTGTGTGCAAGTGGGGCCCAGACATCCAGCTTCTCCCCTCCTCCCCCCACCTGCAGCCCCAGTTCCAGGAAATACAGACCCCGGGTGGGGGTGGGGATATATTAGGAGACTGGGATTGACATACACACACTGCTATGCATAAAATAGATAACCTGCGGTAGAGCAC
Source organism: Kogia breviceps (assembly GCF_026419965.1). Taxonomy (NCBI): domain Eukaryota; kingdom Metazoa; phylum Chordata; class Mammalia; order Artiodactyla; family Physeteridae; genus Kogia; species Kogia breviceps. The sequence goes on from NC_081313.1 coordinate 181,947,521, forward strand.
AGGGAACTGTACTGAGTGCTCTGTAATGACCTATATGGGAAAAGAATCTTAAAAAGAGTGGATATATGTATATATGTATAACTGATTATTTTTGCTGTACACCTGAAACTGACACAACACTGTAAGTCAACTATACTCCAATAAAAGTTAATTACCAAAAAAAAAGGAATACAGACCACAGGAAGGGGGTGCAGCCTGGCCCTGAGGGAGGACGGGGTGGCCAGGTACCTATGCACACCTTGGACCCCCGGTCCCCAGAGGTGCACCAGAGCAAGGACCAGCCGGCAAGGCAATCGGTCCTCGGGTGTGAATCACTGCTTGTCGCTGGGGTGCGGCCCCTGCACGCACAGCTCCACGTCCCTGCTGTTTTGCACTGATTATGCATTCAGCGGAGGAGAGGAAACGCCAACGCCTGGCCTCGTGTTTTATTCATGGATCCCTGGCTATGTGTAACCGGCACAGGTTTTTAGCGGGGAGGCCAGGCCAGCACGAGGAGCTGTGGTCCCCTCGCCGCCAGGCTTCTCTGGAGGTCAGGGGAGGGACAGCTGGCACCTCCAGGCCGCAACCCCACCGCGGGTTCTGCCCCGACAACCGGAGGCTCTGGTTGGAAATGCGCAGTGCCTGGTAACTTCCGGAACAGGCTGATGGGGGACAGAGGGCTGCTTATTAAAAGAAAATAAGACTCACCGCTGCCTGCGAGTCTTTGCTCTGCAAGCGTCTCGGAAGTTGGGTCTGCCCTCATTTCTTTTCAGCGCCTTTCTGTAATTTTGCATTTTCTATAATTTTGCACAAGGCAGCTCAGAGGGTTGGCCTGAGCTGGGCCGGGGGTTCCCGAGCCCCCCTCCCACCTGGTCACCCAGATCGGAGCCACGATCCTTGGTGGTCAGATAATCGCCCCCCGCCCTCCGCCCGAGCCCACCCTGCTGCCAGCCCCTGTCACAGCTGGTCACGGCCGGCACCGTCCCCGTCACTGTGCCCCCGAGGGGAACACACCAATCAAGGGTCAGGACGCTGCTGGGCAGGGGTGTGGCCGGTACCCGCGGAGCTGGCCGGAGGGGCTGCGAGGACCCCTCCCCCGCTGCTCCCCTGAGAGCCCCCCAGTGCCTGGACGACGAGGTTCTGACCGTGGCCACCATCGGCCAAGAGCTGTCAGCCCGCCTTGTTCAGCAGGTGGAAAGGAAGGTGTCGCGTATTGTCTCCCCCAAGGGACGCACGGAACAGCGACAAAGACAGCCAGCCAGGAAGGGCCCCGGGTCCCCACTTTCCACAGCGGCTGCAGGGATGGCAGACAGCAGCAGGCGGGGACGGCAGAAAACCCGGGACGACGGTCGCATTGTGCGCCCAGCTCCTCACCGCGCCACGGGCCGCGGCTTTCTGCAACCGTGTCCATCCGATTTCGGGAGAACCAGACCCCGGGGGAGGGTTCAGCGGCCCACTGTGCCCCCGCCTCCCCTCCACCCCCGCCAGGCCTGGGGTCCCGCTGAGCACTGGCCCGCACGGCGTGTCCGGGGTTGGACGCCAAGGCCTGGGCCTCGTCCCCTTGTCATACGACCGGCGGAGCAGCGGCGGGTCACCCCCTCGCCCCGGCAGCTCACTCGGTCCCTGCCAGCCCACCAGGGTCCCCCTCCAGGCGTCAGTCTGCCCTCCCTTCCACATCGGATCAGGGAGCTCTGCCTGCGCGCTGTGGGTCAATGTTCAGGGCCTGTTCAGGGAGGACTGAATGTAATCTGCAGGAAAATTTCCAGAAGGCTAAAGGAAGCAACATTCTGCTTGCAGCCAAAGGAAAACAAACTCAGAACACGGCACGGAATTTCCTGCCTGGAGCAGTGGGCAGGGGGGCTGGGGTGGGGGTGGGGGGCGGCGGCTCTCCGGCCTGCACGTGGGGCTTCCTGGGCAGGGGAACGGGGTGCGCAGCCAACCTGCACGGCCCCATTCATTCGCCCCCTGCACTTCGCAGATACGGACCATCTCTGCCCGCGGGGTTCAGGGTCATCCTGGGGCCATCGAGAAAGAAGACGGAATGTCCCGCCAGCCCCAAACCACACCGCTCAGCACCGCCACACCTCTCTCCCACCACCCAAGCCAGACAGGAGCGCTCAGTCCTGGCAAGAAGGAAGGAGACAAAGACCCAGAGGAAAAAAATGGACCAGAGACAAGGCAGCAGATGTCAGAAGACACACAACCACTAAAGATACCCGAGGGGGAGAAAAAAGGATCGCATCACCCGTGATCGCACACAAGTTAGAGTAACCACCTACCTCGGGGGCTTTTTAAATCGTCCAAGATGGAAAAGGAGGTCCACCCGGCCTTGCCCGGCCAGCAGGCATGAGGACCTGAGCCGCCCTCCTGGAGGGCAATTAGGTGACTTCTGTCCAGAGCCCTCGCGGGGCGGGGGGGGCTGCCCCCTGGGAAAAGTCCCAGCGAGCGTCAAGCCATGGCCCTGACCGGAAGGAGGACGGTGCAGACACCAAAACCTCTGTCCCAGGAGAACAAGCCACATGGGGAAAGGGCCATGATGGTGAAACACTGTTAAGCTTCAAACGGGTTACAAATCAGCAGGCAAAACACCTCTGATCGGGAAAAGAAAAGTGGATGAGCACGTGCACACAGGCGCTCAGATACACGCACGCACGCACGCAAGCACGCGCGCACGCACGCACACGCACGCACGCGCACGCACACGCACACGCACACGCACGGACACGGCGGGGCTAGGGTCTCACACCCCACGGTGCCAGTGTGGGTCCTGGGAGGAGAACTTTGGGTGAGTTTGTGGCTTGGTCTGGAGTGCTTTTCTGCGCTTTTCACGCCTTCTCCCACGCTGGTGTCCCATTGTCACAAGCAGTAAGAAGACAAGAAGCGTCTGTAATGGGCAACGAGCCACAGCGAGACCCGGGAGCTGGCCAGCCCTCAGGCGAAAGGGCAGGCATCCAGGAGCCAGCTTTGCACCCCGACCCAGCACTGACACTAATTCCCTGTCGGAGCAGGGGTTATCACTGCCCTTGCGTGACCCTCCTCTGGCAAACGGTGACACCTGTAAAATCACAGACTGTCGGCTCTGCAGAGACCACGTATAATGACGGCTTCCAGCCATCCATCCGGGCACTGAAGGACATCACACACACACACACACACACACACACACACACAGGCTGCCCAAAATATAGGCGTGTATTTTCCAAAAATTAAAAACTGCTTTTTTTGTTGTTTGTTTGTTTGTTTGTATGGTAAAAATACCTCCTTGTGTAAAAACTTTGTAAACATTCAGAAAAAGGAGAAAGGAGACACTCCCCCAGACCGGATGGATGTCACCGTCCCGGGAATAACCCCATTGGAGAGTCTGTGTGTTTTTATACGAACAGGATCATATTTTTTATGCTGCTTTATTATTTTTTTTTCTACTGTATTTGGAGCTAATGACAGAATCACATCAACATGCACAGACAGCACGGAGAGGCCCACCTACCCATCACCCAGCTTCCCTCCACGGTCAAAACCAGGAATCTGATGCTAAGATGCTACATAACGTCGGGCATGTGTAGACTCCTTTGTATCAGTTGTCTCACTGCATCTCCCGTGTAGATTCCTGTAACCATCACCCCAGTCAAGATCCATGCCTCACCAACACCTCCCCCACCACCGGCACCACGATTGTTCTCTGCCTCTGTCATCCTGAGAATGTTCTATAGATGCAACCAAGCATGCAGCTTGGAGCCTCTGGAGCTTAGCGCAGTACCCAGGAGAGGCCTGCACCGTGTCGCCCATCCCCACGGCCGAGGAACATTCCATGGCGTGCACGTCCCAGCCGGCACGGCCAGTCACTTCTTTAGGGCATCTGGGTTGTTTCCCATTGGGGGCTTTCGAAAATAAGCTGCCCTGCACGTTTGTACACAGATTGTGTGCAGGACGTGAATGTTCATTTCTCTGGGATGAACGCCAGGGATAAACACAGCAATTGCTGGGGCGCGTCCTAAGTGTTTTACATGCTGTCTGGCGAGCTTGACACCAGCATAGCGGGGACAATATCCCTCACCGCTGGATACGCTCGTTTACAGGGGCTGCGCAGGGTCCCCTCCACACAGAGGTGAGTCCCTGGGTTCCTCGGAGATGAACGTGCAGGTCGCTGGCGGGTATGCAGCCCCAGACACACGGCGCCCGCTGACTGCTGTGACTCAGGCCACACTTTTCTAGAAGTGGGTCAAGGACTTGTGCTCGGGTTGATATGTGGGGCCACATGCCCTCCAGCGCGTTTAAACTTTTTCTATGTTGCCTTTTTTTTGGTACATTGAGATATCATTGACATATAACATTGTGCTAATTTCAGATGTACAACCTAATGATTCCATATTTGTGCATATTACGAAATGATCACCACGATGTCTAGTTCACCTCCTTCCACACTTAGTTACAAATTGTTTTTTCTTGCTTTTTTTTGGCCATGCTGTGCCGCGTGCAGGATCTTAGTTCCCCCTACCAGGGATTTAACTCTTGCCCCCTGCAGTGGAAGCTTGGAGTCTTAACCACTGGACTACCAGGGAAGTCCCAAATTATTTTTTTCTTGTGACGAGAACTTTAAATATCTCTATCAGCAACTTGCAAACACAGGATACAGTGTTAACTATAGTCAGCGAGCTGTAAGTTACCTATCTTGTAACTGGAAGTTTGTACTTTCGGACCCCCTTCGCCCAATTCTCCACCACACCCCCTCTGACACCCACCCATCAGTTCTCTGCATCTATGAGCTTGGGGTTTTTTTTTAATTATTTATTTTATTTATTTATTTATGGCTGCGTTGGGTCTTCGTTGCTGCTCGCAGGCTTTCTCTAGTTGCGGCGAGCCGGGGCTACCCTTTGTTGCGGTGCGCGGGCTTCTCATCGCGGTGGCTTTTCTTGTCGCGGAGCATGGGCTCCAGGCATGTGGGCTTCAGTAGTTGTGGCATGCAGGCTCAGCAGTTGTGGCGCACGGGCTTAGTTGCTCCGCGGCACGTGGGATCTTCCCGGCCCAGGGCTTGAACCCGTGTCCCCTGCATTGGCAGGCAGATTCTTAACCACTGCGCCACCAGGGAAGCCCTGAGCTTGGTTTTTGTTTCAGATTCCACGTTGGAAGTGAGATCGAACAGTATCTGTCTTTCTCTGACTTATTTCACTGAGCACGTGTTAAACCTTTAAAAATAGATGATTCAGACTATATATAAAATAGATAATAAGGACCTACTTACTGTAGAGCACAGAGAACTGTAATCAATACTCTGTAATAAGCTATATGGAAAAAGGATCTAAAAAAGAGTGGATATATGTATATGCGTAACAGATTCACTTTGTTGTACAGCTGAAACTAACACAACATTGTAAATCAACTGTACTCCAATAAAAATGTTAAAAATAGATGACTCAGGACATCGGTAAGAAAAAAAAAATAAGTGTTTTTACCAATATATATCATATATATAATATATGAAGGATATATACAGTGTAGCCAGTTTAAATCTCTATCAGTCACACAGCCCCGTCCAAAACGCACACACACACAAAAAGGCATCTCCTTTTGGGTGACGTCTTTGGCTGTTGGGCTAAACATCACTCCCATCAAGAACTGCATTTTCACTGAGTTTGCCCATTTTTCTCCTGGGTCGTTGGTCGTTGTTGATTCACAGCAGAGATTTGTATATTAAGGATATTAATTGTGTGTCCCAGTGGCTACACATACGTAATCTGTTGTAAACTTTTCAGTGGTCAGATCGCTGCGTGTTTTTTATTGATGGTTTCTGGCATTTAGAGCAGATTTGGGCAGGATTCCCTCATCCCAAGACTAAAAAGAAACTTATCTGAAATTTCTTCTAGGACTTTATGGATCTGTGAGTGACCCAAGGATGTCTTTTTCAAGTGAACTTTTTTACTGTGGAATAATTTGAGATTTTCAGAACATTTGCAAAGGCAGCGCGTTGTGTTCCGACACCCGGATCCTCACGGGAACCTCTGATGGGGGCGGGGGGTGCACCCCTAACAAGGAAAGCAGCCTTTCTTTGATTTCACCCATTTTTCCACTTCTTTCTGCTCCTGGACCCCATCGAGGATTTCCCATTTCAGTTCTCATGTCTCCCCAGGCTTCTCCGGCCAGAAGTTATTGTCATATAAGGATCTGCTTGATTTCCCCACCCCCGGTGGCATTTACACGAAATTTACACAACTTTAGAGTCCATTCTAATCTCTAAAGGCGGGTTTTCTCATCCCTGAGCGTTGTGGGTTGCCTTGTGTTCCCTGGAAAGATAGGTCCACGTCCCAATGCTCGAAACCTGTGAACGGGGCCTTATTTGGAAATCGGGTCTTTGCAGTTGTGATCAAGTTAAGATGAGGTCGCACTGGGTTAGGGTGGCCCTGATGCAATGGCTGGTGTCCTTGTAAGAAGAGGGACATTTGGACACAGACGCACAGGGAGTGGCCACGTGACCACGGAGGCAGAGATCAGGATGATGCATCTTCAAACCAAGGATTACCAAGAAACCACCAGACACTGGAACAGGTGGGAAGGACCCTCCCCTGGAGCCTCCGGAGGGGGCATGGCCCTGCCACACCTGGATCTTCACCTTCTGGCCTCCAGACCTGGAAGGAAATAAATCCTATTGGTTCTGGGGGTTTTTACAATAAATTTATTTATTTATTTTTGGCCGCGTTGGGTCTCCGTTGCTGCGCGCGGGCTCTCTCTAGTTGCGGCGAGCGAGGGCTACTCTTCGTTGCGGTGAGTGGGCTTCTCACCGTGGTGGCTTCTCTCGTTGCGGAGCGCGGGCTCTAGGCAGGCAGGCAGGCAGGCTTCGGTAGTTGTGGCACGTGGGCTCAGTAGTTGTGGCTCGCGGGCTCTAGAGCGCAGGCCCAGTAGCTGTGGCGCACGGGCTTAGTCGCTCCGCGGCACGTGGGATCTTCCCGCACCGGGGCTCGAACCTGCGTCCCCTGCATCGGCAGGCGGGTTCTCAACCACTGCGCCACCAGGGAAGCCCTAAATCCTATTGTTTGAAGCCACCCAGTTTGTGGTCGTTTGCCACGGCTGTCCCAGAAAACCGTATACCCAGCCACCCTGCAGAGCTCTGGGCGCACAGCGCAGGAGGACGACCGGGCCAGGGCCAGGGGACGCTGAGTGGCTGCGGCACGTGGGGACACCCTCCTAAATGCCGCTTCGGAGCTCCCCCCGATGGGGAGCCTCTCTCCAAACCGGCTCTCCTACAGAGGGAGACACCACAGAGGCCGGTGCCCCACATCTGCATTGATTATGAAAACCGCAGGTAAAAGCTCAGAGACCAAATGTAGCATCTCTGCCACAACGCAGGGCAGCCAGGCTGGCTGTTTGCGGGTGCATGGCTGGTGGAGCATGATACAGGCAGCCTCTGTGCAAAGCAGGATGGCGGGCCCCCCAAATTAAACATTGACTCACCATGTGAACCAGCAATCCCACCTCTGGGTCACCTCTGGGCGCAAGCAGGGTCTCAGAAAGATATTTGCACACCCATGTTCACACCAGCGTGCTTTACAACCGCCAAGAGGTGGAAAGAGCCCAAGTGTTTATCAATGGATGATGGAGAAACAAATGTTGTCCATACACACAGTGGGATATTATTCAGCCTTAAAAAGGATGGAGATTCTGGGGACTTCCCTGGTGGTCCAGTGGGTAAGACTCCGTGCTCCCAATGCAGGGGGCCTGGGTTTGATCCCTGGTCAGGGAACTAGATCCCACATGCATGCCTCAACTAAGGAGCCCGCCTGCCACAACTAAAGGAGCTGGTGAGCCACAACTAAGGAGCACGGCTGCCTGAAAGAAGACCTGGCACAACTAAATAAATTAAATTTAAAAGCAAAAGAAAAGGATGAAGATTCTGACACCTGCTACAACGTGGACGGACCCTGAGAACACGACGCTCAGTGAGAGAAGCCAGACACAGAAGGACACACAGGGCGTGATTCCATTGATGGGAAACGTCCAGAACAGGCAGATCCACAGGGACAGAGAGTGGGTTCGTGGTTGTCAGGGGCTGGGGAGGGGGAGGGAGGTAGACTGCTCATGCGGACCGGCTTCCTTTTGGGGTGATGGAATGTTCTGGAATTAGAGGTGATGGTTGCACAATCTTGTGAATGTACAAAATCCCACTGAAATTTTTGCCTTAAAATGATTAATTTTATGTTGTGTGAAGTTCATCTCAATTAAAAGGTTGCCTTCCTAATTTCTGTTCTTCGTATTGCAGAAGTCAGGCATGGTCGCTGCTAACTAAAGCCCTCGGAAAAGTCTGTAGCCCTCCAGGAAGCTCGCACCTGTGTTCAAAGTTCTCTCCGGGGAGAGAGGTCTGTGCAGACAATGCTGTTTTTATGTAACAGTGAAAAAGTAATGTCAGTTACAGCTGTGGTCCCCAAGCTAAGGGCAGCTCACTCCACCCCTGTGGGCTGCGAAGGACCTCAGAGCCCACAGAGTCAGGAGTGGCTGCTGATGAGGGTCCCAGGCCCACCCATCCTTCTGGGGGGGGCCTTCTCCAGCGGGATCGCTGCTCTCGCGTCTGCAAATCTGAGCCTCGCGTCTGCTTCAGGCCCAGAGGGGCTGCTGGGTCCCTGCCCCAGGCCCGGAAAGAGGGGAAGGAGACCCGTGGCCTCTCCCAAGCCCTAGCTCATCCCCACCGGGCACTGCCCAGACATGATGCACTCTTGGGAGACTGGGACGCCAGCCAAGCCCCAGGCCCTGACCGCTGTGTCTGAGCCGCTGCAGGGCTCAGGACTCTGCAAGTGACTCCATACCAGCCCAGGCCGGGGCAGGGGATGGGTGTCCCACTGCTCCCACTTCACAGCCAAGAACACCGAGGCTCACGGAGGTCTCAGCAGGCCCCAGCCCCAGCCAGGGCAGGGCTGAGATCTTCCAGGACCCCCATGCGCCACCTCGCTGTGCTCAAGCCCCCAGCCTCCCGAGGCCCCCTGCCCCCAGAGCTCGAAGCCAGGGCCCTCGCACGGGGCACCTCGGGGAGGGGAATCGTCTGTTCTCCTTAAGCCTCCATCTTTAAGCCGGCCGTTGCCTTGGCAACGGTCTGTGGCTGACCTTTGCGCGGGAAGAAAGGGTGACCCTCCCAGTGCAGCCCCCCTCGCTGCCATCCCCACCCCCCGCCCCACCGCGGTTTAAAGGCATCTGTCTAAACAATACATTATGGATTTCTCTGCCGGTGCTCTCAGCCTGAGAATTTCAACCCAGGAGCTCCACCGTGTCCTAAACTTGAGGAGGGAACGGTGTCCTGGGAAGAGGGTGCTGGAAATGCACGCTCTGGGCTGGGGTGGGCCTGGGAATCAGCGAACGCTGCCCGGAGGGCCCAAGACGCAGTCGGGCCAAGATCGGGGCCCCAGCCTCAGTCTCCCCCTCTGTACCCTGGACCCAGCAGGACCCAGCAGGTGGAGGTGACTGGAGCCCGTAAGAAGCAGTTCCCCAAGCAGAGCCACTGCCACGCCAGGCACAGGGACGCGCTGGTCAGTGTGCAAACCAGGCCCCTCCTCTATTGCCCTGGACGGGGAGGAGACTCCCAGGCTGCAGCCGGTCAAGGCCCGGGGTCATCACTGGGCCCGGTGCCCCCTCAGGGGTCAGACAAGGGCTGAGGGCGGGAAGGGGCGGCTGGCTCAGTCGGGCCACCCCCCCACACGACGGTGAGTGGCTTCGGGCACCAGGACCCTCGTCGTCACCAGGCACAGGAACCCACCCCCAGGCCCTTCCCTCCAATTCCGGAAACAGTGAGGGAAACAAGGAAATGAGATCAGGGAGGAGAAATTTTCCTCCAAGTTCCCGTTGGGAGGATTTCTGCCCTGGGCTCCTTTCCCCAGCTCCAGGCAGCCCCCCCCCCCCGTGCCTGGCCCTCCTGATGGGCCCACCATCGGATCACGTCCCTCCCCTGCTCCAAACTCTGCTGTGGCTCCCCAGGGACCTCGGGGGAAAACCAAACTCCTCCCTGAGGTCCCCCAAGCCCTCACTGGCCTCCCCACACCAGCTGCCCAGAAGACCTGCAAATACACCTGGCTGTCCCCGACCTCAGGGCCTTTGCACTGGCTGTGTCTTCTGCCTCAAGTCACCTCAAGACACTCCTCCCCTTTCAGCTCAAATGACACTTCCTCTGAGAAGGCCTCCTGTTCCCTCCCTTAGAGCTTGTTGAGACAGACAGGGAGAGATTGAGGCAGAGGGAGATCCAGGCAGCTTTTGGAGCTCACAGATTGCCGGCTCCCTGAGGACAGGCACCGGCTCTGTCTTCATTTTTATTTTATTATCTTTTAAAATTTCATTTCATGTTCAGACACAGTGCACGTGGATTCCATGCCACACCCTGTTCCAGGCGCTTTACAAATACAGACCCACTGGACCCCTAACCACCCAGTTACCCCGATGGCTGAAGGTGGAAACTGAGGCCAAGGGAACAGGTCTCTCTTTTCCTGCTGCTCCCCTACACCCAGAGCACACAGTCGGTGCTCAATGAATGCACACGTATTATGTGTTATGATACCAGTCATTGGATGAGGGTTCACTCTATTGACCTCATCTTCACTTGATCACATCTGCAAGGACCCTATTTCCATACACGGTTCCATTCCGGGGCTTGGGACTCGGACACATCTCTCTGGGGACACGATTCCACTCATAACGGCACGTCAGCAGGTCTGGGCCCTCCCTCCTCCGCCCCCCTCTGCACCGAACCCTCGGCCTCCCACCCTTCCCCACGAGGTCTGGGGAGATGCCGTGAGCGTGCCGAGGGCAGCGCCTGAGGCCCCACGGCCTGAAATATTGGGACCTGACATTAAGAGGGGCCCCTCTTAGGGACTTCCCTGGCGGTCCAGTGGTTAGGACTCCTCACTTTCACTGCCGAGGGCACAGGTTCAATCCCCGGTCGGGGAACTAAGATCCTGCATGGCACAACCCAAAAGAAAAACAGAAGGCTCCCCCCTTAGATCCAGAGTCAGGCCAGGAGGCCCTTCCTGGGGGCCTGGGGCGCTCGGGGCCAGCAGAACCCAAGGGTGTCTGAGCCCTTTCCTGAGTCCCTACTGCCACGGCTGGCATACGGCAGGTGCTCACAGATGGGGCCACCCCGGAGCTTCGGGACGCTGGGAGCGGACATGAGGCAGCCCCTAGGCCCCCGGGGGTCCTGACCTGGCGGCATCGGCTCACCCTCAACCCCAGACTCAAGAGGACTCATGCGGCTGCTGGCCCAAGGCCACAGAACAGAACCACCCGAACAGCTGCGGCGTGGGGTTCAGGGAGCTGCTGGGCTCAGGGGGCCCGGGAGGGAGGCCGCTGGCCTGGCAAAATTGTGCCCGGCCCCAGCTCCTCCTGTGTCCCTCTGTGTCCGTCCCTCTCTGTGTCTCCCACCCATTGTGTGGCCTTTGGCCCCCGTCCTCTCTGGCCTCTGTCCAGCAGTCTCCACTCTGTCTCTGAGACCTCCTTCAGGAGAAGGAGATGGATGCGAGGGCAGGGACTTATGCAACCCCTCCTCCTTGAGGACCGGGACGCAGGTCACCTGGCACCCCAGGCAGAGCAGGGCAGCTTCCAGGGAGGGCCCGGAACCTGCCAGCTGCCTAGCCAGCGGAAAAGGGGGCTTTAGTGCCCCCACCAGGCTGTAGGCATCAGGTGGGTGCTACCCACCCCCAGGCCGGGCTCAGGGACCCCATCCCCTGCCCTCCCCACGTCTGCACAGCAGGTGCGAACTCGCTCCTCTGGGACCACCCCTCCAAGGTCAGGGACCAGAGGAGGAAAGTGGCCTTCCTGGATTTCTGGACAGAAAACCGAGGGGTCGTGGACACTGGGACACCCCCTCCACATGCCCAGCTTGCCCTCCAACAACAGCGGTGGTGAGACCCCCATCTGCGGGAGCATACAAGCCGGGACCCGCTGCGCAGTTGCCTTTAAATGAAAAGCAAGTCCGGGCACAGGCGTTGTCCCGGTGTGACATGAACACATTAGGTGCTGTTAAAGCCCTTTGGCCAATGGAGACACCGGGGTCAGGGCAGGGCCACCCGGAGACACTCGGGGTCCATGCCCCTGACCCCGCATGAGTCTTTTTCCCGGAGCTGCAGACGCCCCGACCCGCAATATGCTTCTGGCCTTGGTGGGCCTTGACCTTGTGTGAGGGTTTCATGCACAAGGCAAGGGATGATTAAAGGGTTTTCAAGAACAGCATCCCCTTGGGCTTCCCTGGTTTCGCAGTGGTTAAGAATCCGCCTGCCAATGCAGGGGACATGGGTTCGAGCCCTTCTCTGGGAAGATCCCACATGCCACGGAGCAACTAAGCCTGTGCGCCACAACTACTGAGCCTGCGCTCTAGAGCCCGCAAGCCACAACTATTGAGCCCATGTGCCACAACTACTGAAGCCCACACACTCTAGGGCTCATGCTCCGCAACAAGAGAAGCCACGGCAATGAGAAGTCCGCGCACTGCAAAGAAGAGTAGCCCCCGCTCGCCGCAACTAGAGAAAGCCCACGCAGCAACGAGGACCCAACGCAGCCAAAAATAAATAGATAGATAAACAAATAAAATTAAAAGAAATAAAACAAGAACAGCATCCCTGTCATAAACTCCAACAGAGTGGGAAACAGCCCAAGTGTCTCTCAGTGGTGAAGAGATAAACACCACATGATCCCTCCACACGCAGGAGCATCACTCAGCCACGTAAAGGGGTGAAGCACTGACGCTCGCTGCCACGTGGACGGACCTTGAGAACACGATGCTGTGAGAGAAGCCAGACACAGAAGGCCACACAGTGTGTGATACCACTGATGGGAAACGTCCAGAACAGGCAAATCCACAGAGACAGAGTGGGTTCCTGGCTGTCAGGGGCTGGGGTGACTGCTGATGGGGACGGGGCTTCTTTTAGGAAGGATGAAAATGTTCTAGAATCGACTGTGTTGATGGACACATAACCTTGTGAATATAGTAAAACAAATGAATCATACACTTTAAATGAATGAACTGTAAGGTATGTATCTCAATAATGTTAAAACCATGACATGCCCTCCTGCCCTGTGTCCCATTCCTCCCTGACTTTGGAAGTCCACCCCAGGTAAGGCACAACTTCGCCCTCACCCAGGGCCACATGCAAGGAGGCCTTGTCTGGAAGTCTTGCAAGGTAGTGAGCTTCCCGTCTCCAGAGGCATGCAAGCAGGGAGCAGCAAGCCGCGGGCAGGGCTCCCTGCCCTTGGTGATGAATAGCCTCTGACTCAGGCCCAGCACTGAAAATCCTGGATCTACTGGCTGCTAAAACTACCTGGTATCTCACACACTGTGCCTGGTGTAGGGGCCCCAGGGGTGAGCTCTCTGCTGAGATGGCAGCCTCAGGGCCTGGTGGGGCCGCTGCCATTGCACATACATACATGTACGTTCACATGCACACATATAACTGTTTGGGCATTTTTCCCTTCTTTTCTTCAAGTAAAGGAGCCTGTCATGGTCACGGGGCAACGGTGACACCGTGGATTTCACGGTGCTTTCATCATCGCCGGCCTGGCTCACAAAGGCCCCTCTAAGCCCTCTCCTCTATTCTCTACGTGGGAGCCTCCTCGTTCCCTATTAACTTCAAAAGTCTCAATCCCATTCGGGTGGGGACAGAGGGACAGCAGGCCGGCCGGGGGCCCTGGGGACCCTCCTTAGGCCGGCAGTGTTCCCGCAGGTCTGAGGGTCTCTGACAACCCCCCTCCCCACCTCAGCACCTCCGGAAGCAGAGGTAGAATGCTGAGCCACCCACAAGGGCCACTCCTTCCGGGCAGGAATGTCGGGAGTGGGCAGCGGGTTCTGGGCATCCAGGGGTTCAGCTGACATCATTTCTCGCAGCTGAGAAGCGTCTCTGGACCCCGACTTAGGCCGCATCCCCTGAGCCTCCGTCTCCTTACCTGGAAAATGGGGCCGATCCCACATCCCCCAGCTGTCGCCCACCCTACCCTTCCTGTCCGAGCCGGGACCCTCCCGAGCCTGGGCCATGTGGCCTCGGGAACGTCCGGCCATGCCCTGGAATTCGGATTAACCCTGAGGGCAGTGGGGAGCCTTGGATTTAGGCAGGGGAGGGTCACCGTTTGACTTGGGGTTTTGAAAAGTGCCCTGGTTGCCCCAGGAAGCAGGCAGTGTGGGGTAGTTAACCGGCCTGACCCAGAGCAGAGTCGCGGATGAGGGAAGGGGCAGATGCCATGTGTGTCGTACAAGATGGGGACAGATGGGGGGGTCAGGGAGGAGGCGGATCCCTGCGGGACCCCGGCCTGGGTGTGCTGGCCCACAGGGAGGAAGGAACCAATCAGGCTGCCTACATACGATATTCAGACACGAATCTCATCAGCACCCTGACCAACACGGAGAAAAGGACAGGACAGAATGGGAATATCCACACACGGGAGCACCACTCAGCCACGCAAAGGGGTGAAGCCCTGACACTCGCTACCACGTGGACGGACCCCGAGGACACGACGCCCAGTGAGAGAAGCCAGACGCAGAAGGACACACGGGGTGTGATTCCACTGACGGGAAACGTCCAGAACAGGCCGATCCACAGACACAGAGAGCGGGTTCCTGGTTGTCAGGGGTTGGGGGAGGGTGGGGGGTGACTGCTTATGGGGACAGGGTTTCTTTTGGGGTGATGGAATTTTCTGGAATTAGACAGAAGTCATGATTGCACCACACTGTGAATGGACTTGAAAACACTGAACTGCACACTTTGAACGGATGAAGTATGTGGTATGTGAATTACACCTCGATTAGAAACAAGAGAATCACTGGGTCTTCTGGGTAAGAATGTACCACTCACTCCATCAGTGTATGAAGCCGTCCTTTTTCAAACACATTTGCCTCCTATACTCGACCGTGACTTTCTGGAGGCAGTGGGGCACAACCCCCCCCAGCCTCTTTGTCATCAATATTGCTTGAACTGAAAGTGAGAACGGGGTCGGCACGTGGGGGAGGGTGTGCCCAGTGGGGCTGCCCTTCGCCTGATCGGCCAAGGGTCATCACACACGGGAAGGGAACGGGCCTGTGCAAAGGCCCTGAGGCAGGGACAAGATTCATTTGTTCCAAAGAAGAACAGGATGGCTGGCTCGGAGTGAGCAAGGAGGAGGGGCGGCCTATGGGGCCAGATTCCTTACTCTCAGTGCCGTGAACCCGTATAGAGAGGTGGCTGGGGAGAAGGTTCGGGGGCAGAGCAGGGTGCTGAAAGACGCTGGAACCCCAGTGCCACCCGAACAGCAGATGGCATGCTGGAGAAGGATAGAAGCCGGTGCTTTTGCGGGGGGGACACCTCCCCACAATGAAAACAAGAATGGCTGCCAGGGCAGTGTGGCCTTCCTGGGGCCCAGGACATGGGAAATGGCCACCAGATAGGCTAATCATACCGAAGGAGGGACCCAGGTGTGCTCATTACACAGAAGGGGCCCACCATGTGCTAACTGCAAAGAGGAGGCACCGCGGATGTGCCAGTTGTACAGAAGAGGAAACCCAGATATGCTAATTACACAGAGGGAACTCCATATGTGCTAATTACACAAAAGGGGGCCCACATGTGCTAATCACACAAAAGGGGGCCCACATGTGCTAATCACACAGAGGGAGCCCCACACGTGCTGTGAATGACCAAACCCTCTGTGCCTCAGTTTCCTTTTCTGAGAGATGGGTCTCCCAAGAAGACGAAGCTGTACAGCAGAAACTGACACAACCTTGGAAAGCAACTATACTCCAAAGAAAGGAAAAGAGGATGAAGGGAGAAGCCACTCGCCAGGGGGCAGGTGGAGCTGGCAGAGGCAGGAGGCGGGCACGGGGCAGGCTTGGGGTTCCAGTCAAGGGTCAGATCCGACCCTGAGGCTCTGGCAGACAGGCGACAGCCTGGGGCCGGTGGCCGACACCTGAGCCCACTCTGGCTGTCCACCGCTTGAGCCCTGCGGCTCCGTCCCTGCCCGGGCCCCGCCTGGACCCCACCCAGCTTCCCCCCTGGCCCTGCTGGGCCCCCACTCCTGCCTGTGCCCAGGCAGCCGGAGGGAGCTGGGAAACAAAGTAACTTAGACCATGTCAGTCTCCTGCCCTCACCCACCATGGCTCCCCGGTGCTCTCTGCACAAAACTCAAGTCCCCCCCTACCCATCGTGGCCCACAAAGGCCTGGGGTGGAGGCAGCCCCGCCCTGCCGCTGCCGCCTAGCCTGCGGTCCAGCCTGGGCCGGGGAGAAGCTGCCCCCGTGTGCAGGCCACTCACTCTGCCCGGTATCCCTCATGCCCCAGGTTTCAGCTGCAACACCACCTCCTCAGAGAAGCCAACCTGGGTCCTTGCCCGGGGGTGAGGAGGGGGTCCTGAGGACCTGAGAAGACCCACCCAGCCTCAGCAGCGCCCTAACTCAAAAGGACCCTCGCAGCCCCTGCACGCCGGCGGGCACCCAGCCTCAGCCTCCCCAGCCGCTTACTCGCGCCGCTGCCAGGCTGCGGGCGTTCGCTGGCAGCTGCCGAGTCTGAACTGTGCGTTCGGTTCACACACAGGCATCCGCGCGGCGGCCGGGTCAGGGGGTCGGGGGTCAAGGTCGGCCGGGTCCTCACCGCGCGCGCTCTGGACCCGCCCCTTCTGCTCCCGCGCTTACCCCTCGCAGGCTGTCCGCTCCGCGGGCGGCGCTTCCCTCTCACGGCCTCTGTTTGCAGGGCAGGGGGCTCGAGCGCGGAGGGGTCGCGGGCGTCCACCCAGCAGCGTCCGCTCAGGGCCTCCGCAGCTCCGGACCGCGGGTCCACCCGCGCCGCGTCTCCACCGGCCTCCTTGCTCCACCTAGCGGCGGCCGGAGCCGGAGCCACGCGGGGCCCAGGGAGGGCGCGGGCCGCCAGGCGCACAGCCGGGGTCGGGGCCCAGGGGGCGCGCGGGGCCCCGGGCGCACAGCCGGGGAGAGCGCGGGGCCACCAGGCGCACAGCCGGTGTCGGGGCCCAGGGAGGGCGTGGGGCCGCCAGATGCACAGCAGGGTCGGGGCCCAGGTGGGGTCCTCGGGGCGCACAGTGGGCGTCGCCCCCTGCCAGGTGCACAGGCCGGAGCAGGACTGCGAGGGTGGGGGGCGGGGCTCACAGCCAGGAGAGGTGGAGCTTCATAACGCCCCGCCCCACGCCGTTACTCTGAGAGGGAAGATTCTCCCACAGTCTCTTGTTACAAGGTGGGGAAACCGAGGCACGAAAGGGACAGGCATGCCCCAAGGTCACCCAGAAGGGAAGCCAAGTTCAAACCAAAGTTCACCGACTCCGGACCCCATTTATGTCCTTCCTCACCCCAGAAACTGTGGGGGGCCTGGAGTCCCCGAATAGTGGGGTGAGGATAGGGGTATGTGGATGGGGGTGGGGAGGCGGTGGCTGAGAGTCCACTCTAGAGGGACGGACGATCGCCACCACTGTCCTGCCTGGGACTCTAGGACAGATCTGAGCTGGGACCAAACCCCAGCTCTGTGCCATCAGTAAACTTGGCCAGCAGCCCCCCCCCACCCCCGCGTGGCCTCAGTTTCCGGATCATAGGGTAGTTGATCATAGGGTAGTTGTGAGGGGGATGAGGCATATCGTAGGCACTAAATAAATGTTGGCTGTTGATTAGCATTGAATCGTACTGTCACCAGGCTCATCCACGCTCCCTCTGCTACCCGCTCCTTACCTGCTCCTGCCACACGGTCTCCTTGTGCTCTTCCAGGGCCCTATGCTCCTGCTGCCTCAGGGCCTTTGCACGTGGTCCCCCCCCCCCGCCCAATGCCTGAGAGTCGCCTTACCCTGATTAACTCCAGCTCAGTTTTGTCTACTTTGGTTCCCACTATGTCCCCAGCGTTCCACCTGGGATCAGGCACAGAGTTGGTACTCAAGAAATGCAGGAGGTCTGATGAAACAGGCCTGGCCCCAGGCTCCCTCCCCCCATTTCATTATTCCTGGGAAACGGAGGCCCAGAAAGGGGCAGCAACAGCACAGCCCTCTTGGCACCAGGCGCAGGTGCCTGGGACCTGGTGGGGCAGGCTGAGGAAGCCACCACATCCCCCTCCCTGACCCCAGCCCCCGAGGAGGGCCAGGCTGCAGAGGCAGAGACCAGGCCAAATTGAAATTGATCGTGGGGAACAGCTCGGCAGGGTGGAACAGACACGCGGCCACTGGGGAGCCCAGGGGCGCCCGGGCGTGCGAATGCATCCCAGCCAGCGGTGGAGAATCGTTTAATCTTCGCTGAAGGCTCCTAGCAGAGGCGGCCTCCAAGGAGCCAGAAGGCTAAGTTGCCACAGCTGCCAGAAGCGGGGACACCCCCCTCTCCTCATGCCTTCACCCCATTCTTCCTCAAGCATTTAACAGGCATCTGGTTATTCAGTGTCTTAGTTTCTCCTCGGCCAGCCCTGCCGGGTCGGTAGAAGCAGACGGAGGCAAAATGCTCCTCCACGGTGGCCCAAGGTCAGGTCTGGCTAGCCAGGGCTGAAGTCAGCACCGTCCTGAGCTGCATCTATTGAGTGCCTGCTGTATGCCTAGCCCCGGGCTCAGCCTGATTGGTGAGGTTCCTCATTTTATCTTCACAACAACCCGGGTGTTACTATCCCCCGTAACCAACCGGGGGAGGCCCAGAAAGGAAGAGGGCTCACCCACACCCACGCCCTCGGAGTGGGACTCACCCTGGGGGGCGGGGAACTGAGATTTGAACCCAGGTCACAGAGCTCAATGGCCAGAGCGTTTGCCACTGTTTCTGTGGCCCTCGTCCAGGTGGGGAAACTTGTCTTGAAGACAGTGGGAGTTATGGAGGAGTCTAGAGCAGGGGAGGGCAGTCCGGTCAGAAAGCCCCTCCCGCCCTCCAGGCCAGGGTCTCCCGGGGCCTTCCCAGAGGGAACACAGGAGCCATGCTTAGCCATCCCCCAGCCCAGAGGCGTACACTGAGGCACAGAGCCAGTTAGGAGCCCAACACCCAGCATGGCTGTGGGATGCCTTCCAAGACGCCCGGGCTGCCTGTGACCTTCCTAAGTTCAGGCTCAGAGGGGGCAGCTGCTGGCCTCCGGGCGCCAGCCTGGAGGTGGCAGGCCCTGGGGGCTTCCAAGGGCTCTACCTGCCCTCAGTTTCTCCCACGGGCCTCTGCGGGGTGGTGACCAGACACGTGGCCAACGGGGCAGCCGTGTTCCCTGAAGGCCCTGTGACCCTGACCCGGAAGCCCCCCCTTGGCTCCTGGGGCGGGGGTCACACCCGGGCCCATCTCTCAGGGCCCCTCCCAGTGAGGGCCTCAACCCCGGGATTAGGGGGCCGGGGTCAGGGGTCAACAGCATTTGCCTCAGTCCCTTTCAGGCCTCGAGCAGATCCGTTCTCCCTGCCACGTCGAATTTCCTGGACAAAGGCTCAGTGGCGGGACTGGCCGGAGGGCCGGGCCGAGCACCCCTGGGAAAACCGCGGCAGCTCAGGGACGGTGTCCGCCTCCCAGCCGCCTCTGCCCACACGGCCCCCGTCAATCCCCAAACGACCCGCGGGCAGCCCCGGCGGGCGCGCCCATGCTACAGATGAGCAAAGTGAGGCTGGGAAGGGACTCAGCTGGGCCACCGGGCCGGAAGCCGCTCTGCTGAGGGTCCGGTGGGGGTTCTGTGCGGGCCTCACCCTGCAGGGGCCACAACTGAGTGTGCGGCACCGGAGACGGTGTCCGGGCCGGCGCGCGGGCGGGGCGGGCGGCGGACAAAGGCAGGCAGGCCGGACCCGCGGGGGCGCGTTCCGCTCGTCAGCGCCGGTTCCACTTGAGTCCATCCTGGACAGGCTGGAATAATCCCTCCCGCGACCGCTGCTGGGCCGTGACGACTTGAAGGGGCCCCGCGGGCCTGACTGACGGCCAGGCCGGTGCGGGGGGTGTGGGGGGGGGCGCCGGGAGCCCGCCAACAGCCCCCAGTGCTGGGAACAGCACCAAACCACCACGGATGACGACATGGGGAAACCGAGTCGCGGGGGGCGCACACGACCTCTCACATCACACAGCCGCGCCGGGACCTCCCCGCCCCCACCAGCAACACAGCCTCACCTGTGACCTGGAGGAACTGGGGGGGCCTGGGCCCTGCTGAGTCACGGGAACCACCCGCCTCCTGTTCATTCCCCAGCACCTGGGCGGCGGGTACACACAGGTGTCTGGACTGGAGCCAGGCCAGGGCCCCCAGGAAGGGCCCCGCTGGCTGCTGCGGAGGCCGGTAGACAAGGCTACCTGCCACGTGCCTCCATCTCTCTGGCTCGGGCCTGGAAGGGTTTCTGCAGGAGGGGACAGATCCTGGGAGGAGGAAGCAGCTGGAGGAAGGCCCAGGGGCAGGATAATTAGCAGACTCGTGGAGCGTGAGGGTGGGATGCGGTCGGCGGGAGTGTGGGGGCCAGGCTGGGGAAACTGAGCCCTGGGGGGAGGTGTCCTTGGGGGTCAGTGTTCCGCACAGAATGCTGGGAGGGGGACGGGGACCAGTTGGGCTAAAAACCCTCCCGGGGCTCCCTCGTCACCCTCAGAAGGAAAGACGAACTCCCTTTCTGTCAACCTCCTGCCACACCACCCTCGGGCCTTCCTGGGCTCCGGCCTTTACTGCTTCCACCCGGAGTGCCCTCCGCGTTGGCCTCCTCCCCCTTTGGCCCCCGGAGTTGCTCCCCAGTGGGCATTTCTCTCCCACAAGACCCCTGGCTGCACGGGCCCCGGTCTCCCTCCCCGTTGTTCACTCTTTGGCCTCAGCACCGGGCTTGGCAAACAGTAGGTGCTCAATAAAGCCATTCTGAAACCACAAAGGCATAGGAGCCACTTAAAAAGGCCCGGGTTCCAGGGACCCTGGACTCATAGGCCTGGGATCCGGCTCCTCCCCTGAGGGGCTCTCCGTGCCGGCCGGGGCCTGGGCTACTCCCGGCAGCTTGATCAGGACAAAGACCCTGCCTCTTGTCCCTGCTGTGTGACAGCCATCTAGGCCACACCTCGCCCTCTGTGGGAAAACCCACCTCGGTGTGCAGGCGGAACAGCAGTGGGCCATGCTTGGGCCGGGTCCACTGGGGGTGCCGTGGGGCGCGTGCCCTGGGAGGCCCCCTTTCACTCTGGGTCTCTGGGTCCATCTGGGCCTCAGTTTCCCTCGCCGAAAATGGGTCCTGGCTTCTGCAGAGGAAGACCTCTCTCACTCTGCCTGCCCCGCCCCCGCCTCCCCGGGGATGGCTCCCTTGCAACCCTCCAGGGGCCTCCGCTCGGCTAATCCACCAGCCAGCCTGCGCCTCGGTTTCCCCTCCCGGCTGCCTAATCCCTGGATTGTTGGAGGCCGGTTTTACATACGTTTAGAGGCTTTTCATAACAGATTTACTGGGCCCCAGAACGGCCCTCGCTGGGTGATTAGCTTCTCCTTAATTGAAAACTCCCTTCCCACCCTCTGCCCCTTTGGGCCGAGCTCAGGCAAAGAGATGGGGCCACGGAGCACCCCCACAGCTGTGCGGTCCCCACGGGGGCCTCCCCCTGCGCCCAAATGGGGTCTCCCTGGTATCCACGTTGACGGGGTGGGGGGCTGCCACCCCCGCCCAGGAGGGGCTGAACCTGGATTCAAACCTATTCTGTCACAGCCCCACGTCCATTGATACCATGGCTTGCAGGGGGTGGTCTCCCCAGCGCGGATGTTGGGGGGGTGTCTCACTCAAACCTGGGCCTGTAGGACCAGGTCGTGGGCGCCCACCCTGGGGCTCAGAATTCAGGTCTTGGACCCAGATCTCACTCCCTGAGGTTCCCAGGATGCCCCCCCACCCAGGTCCCCAGCAGGCTCCAGGGGTGCCAGAATGTTCGCCGATAGAATGAGGGATGGTCGAGGGGCAAGAGCCAGGGACGCATCCCCACCCCCCCACCCCAGCCATCGCGGCCGGGTCCCCAGCCGGGAGACTTAATCAAACCTGTCACGAGGTTGTGGGCCGGGTTACTTATCTGGTATATATACGCATTTTAATATAAAGATCTGCCAGCCAGCACGGCTGACACCTGCGGTGCCCCCACTGGCCCCCTCATCCGAGAGAGGCTGTTCCCCACCACCTCCCCATACCCGGGCCTCCTCCCCCAAGGAACAAACGCTGGAGAAAGAGGCCAGCACCTCCAGCGCTGTTGGTGGGCAAGAGCACTTGATTTGGAGTCCATGTACAAAACACACTCAGTAAGTCATTCAACAAATGTTCGCTGAGGGCTGGCTGACTTTGTGCCAGATGCTGGGGCCATGGGGGGAGGGGAGAACCAAAGGTCCTGCCCTTAAGGGTCATCTAGAACCCCCAGGTAGAGTCCCCTCTGTGTGCCATTATAGCTCCATTTTCCAGACTAGCAAACTGAGGCTCTGAGAACAGCGGTGGTTCATCCGTGGTGGTGGCGGCGGGCCGCCTCCCTCCCCACTCACCTCGTGCTGACGGTAGGGTCCCAGCTGTAGGGCCCGGGGCTGGCCCGCCCCTCCTCTGGCCTCAGCATCTCATCTGTAAAATGGGTCTCAGCTGGGTCTCATCTACTCGCAGAGAGGTCGGACTGAGGCCCAGAAGGGAAAATGCCCCCTCCCTCGGGGGGGTCCCAGTGGAGAGAGAGGCTGAGTGGAGGCTGGGACCCAGACCTTGCACCACACCACACAGCTGGGGAAACTGAGTCCCGGGGGAGGGGGCAGCTTAGCCAAAGCTCTCAAACCGGGCCTGTCCACCCCAGACCGGAGCTCACACCCCCACTTTCAGTAAACGGGGAAACTGAGGCCCAGAGCGGGCCCTCCAGGGTGAGATGAGTTCAGGGAACCGCACCGCTGGTTGCGGGGCCCATCTGGGCGGCGGGGGCGGGCGGAAAGGGGGGAGCGCAGTGGACAGGACCTCACGGGAGGGGTGGGGCCTTGTCCTGGGTACCTGGGGGCAGGGATTTGAGCAGGGGAAGGAGTGCGGGATCCAGGACCTCGGGCTCGGCGGCGTAGGGGGCGTTAGGGGAGGGGGCAGACATGCCTGGATGCACCGCCTGTCTCAGGGGCTAGGACTTTTCGGGTGGGGGCACCCCCAGTCTCGCCCCCCGCTGCCCTTCCCCCGCCCGCCCGCCCGCGGGTCCCAGCGGCTGCAGGAGGCTTTTAGGCACTTAGAGCCGGAAACCGATGGGAGAGAAGCAGCTGGTCCTCTGGCCCACCCCAGCCCGGCCCGAGGGCCCCCAGGGGCCCAGCACCGCGTCTCGGCCGCCTCTTCCTTCCCCCAGGCAGCCCGCCGGGGCTGGGGCGACTCCCCGAAGCCGGCCTCAGATTCCCGGGGAGGGAACAGTAGACGGTGCAAAGAAATCCTGGAAGCCACAGAGGAGGGTGGCCTGGGGGCTGCGCGGATCCGGGGGCGCCATAGACAGTACGCCCCCTCACCTCCCTGCACTGGGAGGCCACACAGCCTGGTGTTTCCTGGAGGAGGGGCTTGCAAGGCGGCCCCCACCCTGGCTGCTGTCGGGGGACCCAGGCCTCCTCCATCGCCGGCTGCCCTAGGCCCAACTCAGATACGACTCCTGATCCCACGGAGGCCTGGGGCTCACCCTGGATTCACCCCATTGACACGTGGGGCCTGGTGAGGCCTCAGTTTCCCCCTCTGTGCAGGAGAGGGGGGGGGTCTTCTCCACCACTCGCTGCCCCCCCTTCCCCAGGGACTGAATTATCCATTAGGGCCCATCGATCACCTCCGGGCCTCAGCCTCCGTTTCCGTTTCCGGATCAATGGGGCAGGTGAAGGGCTGTCAGGTGGGCGGCCCCAGAGGGAGGGGCCCCGCCCCGGACACGCCTGCCTCCACCCCAAGTTTCCGGGCTCCCATAACTGAGCCAGTAAGCGTGGAGAGGATGGATGGGGGATGGGGTGAGCTTTCTTCTCCAGCAGGGAAGGCACAGAAGGGTCAGTGGCCTCCTGGACGCCTCCCTGAAGGGAAGCCGGGGTCCTCGGGCTCAGCAGTTCCCCACCCAGCGTCCTCTCCTCCTCCCTGGCCTCCAGTCCTGCCCCAAAGCCTCCCGTGGCGCCCCCCCTACCCATCTCCTTTGCCCCTGCCCGCCTCCCCACCCAACCTCCATCAAGATCAGGCGAAGAAAGGCCTCAATCGCCCAGCACTCCGTCTGTGTCCTGCACCTGCCCCGTGCCCAGCATTTGAGGCCCCTCCCTGTCCCAGGTCCACACCCAGCCCCAGCCCTAATCATCCTTACAAGTATTGTTCCAGTAAGGACCACCGCCAGCAGCTCCGGGGAGGGGGGCGGGGCAGGGAAACTGAAGGTGGGAGGGGCTCCTGGCTCCCCCCGCCCCCACCTGTCTCAGCCCCACCAGCCCAGCTGCAGCCACTTGATTTCCAACTTGTGTGTCATCTCATGTGATTTATGGCTCCTCAGGGGCTCCCGGGCTGTGAACTCGCTTTTTATTTGTCTGTCAGCGGCCGCCTGGCCACCTGCAACCCGGTTCACAGGGCCCGTCACCGTGGCCTCCTCCCATGACCCATAAGCCCGCCAAATATGGGGCCCGGGGCCCCCTGGGGCAGGCCCCGCTGTCCTCGCCCTGATGCCACAGACAGAGGGAGGGCCCTGCACTGACTGCACACAGTAGGTGCTCACTGTTTGCTGGGGGGCGCTGGCATTGACATGAGAAATGGGGGGGGCAGCAGCACCCCAGGAAGACGGAAGGCCCCCGAGGTAGCAGGTGTCAGGAGGTAGGGGCAGCTGGAGGCACCTAGACTGGGGACGTGAGCCCCAGGGCCCCTGGGAGGGTGGCCTTTCCTCCAAGTGACATGACCCTCTCTGTGACTGTGGTCAAGGGACCTGATCGGACTCCTGAAAGCCAGGGGGGGTCCCCATCAGTCCAGAGGGCGAGGCGTGAGCCCCCTCGTCAGGGCCACGGGGGGGGGGCGTCGGGGACCCAGGGTGTGGCCTGGGGCTTCTCCTGAGACAGCGCCATAGATTAGATAGGGACTCAGGGGCCCAGAGAGGAAGGGCTGTGGGGTGCCCTCCTGTGACTGTGGGCATTGATGCCCCCAAGCCGAGGCGGCCATGAATCTGAGGGGGGCCCCCGACCGGGAGGCCTGGCTCCACCCGAGAGCAACCGTCAGGATGTGGGGGAAACCTCAGGACTCCCCCTCCCCACCTCCCTGACCCCCGCCCTTGGGGATCCTCCGGGTACGCGCAGGGCCCCTTTACCGACGGCCGCCCTGGGGGTACCCCGCTGTGCCCAGTGCAGCCCCAGGAGTGAGGGGCCACTCTGCACCTTGGTGGTGGCCCCCGAGGCCGTGGCTGGTGACCGGTGATGGCCAGCGTGGTTCCTGAGAGACCCAGGCCCCAAACGCAAGCATCTGTCGGGACAGGGGTGCGCGCAGGTGGGCGCGGCCGTGGGGTTCCTCCACACACGTGTGTGCACGCGTGTCTGTGCATGTGGCAGATGACAGGTCCCAGGGGAGACTCCTGACTGTGGACCCGTCCCCCCCGCCCCGCCCTCTGGGGACTCCCGGCCGGGAAGACGGACAAGTAAAGAATCAGAGATTTGTGTTGTATGAAAGGAGAGAAGGTTAGCACTCCCCTCGACCAGGATGGAAGAGGCCCTGGGGCCTGACAACACGCATACGTTAAGACATTGCCACCTACTTCGGGCATCTAACCACTGTTTTTGACGTGGACCATAATGTTCATTGCAGCTCTATTTACAATAGCCAGGACATGGAAGCAACCTCAGTGAACCTACTTGCAGGGCAAGAATAAGAGGTAGACATAGAAAAAGGACTTGAGGACATGGGGTGGGAGGGGGAAGCTGGGGCGAAGTGAGAGAAGCATCGACGTGTATACACTACCGACGTATATACACTACCGAATGTAAAATACTTGGCTGGTGGGAAGCAGCCGCATAGCACAGGGAGATCAGCTCGGTGCTTTGTGACCGCCTAGAGGGGTGGGAGGGAGACGCAAGAGGGAGGGCATGTGGGGACATGTGTATGCATATGGCTGATTTGCTTTGTTGTACAACAGAAACAAACATAGTATCGTGAAGCAATTATACTCCAATAAAGATCTAATTTTTAAAAAAGATTCATGTGGTAAATTAGATGTAAATAATGCCTG
Organism: Kogia breviceps; assembly: GCF_026419965.1. Lineage (NCBI taxonomy): Eukaryota > Metazoa > Chordata > Mammalia > Artiodactyla > Physeteridae > Kogia > Kogia breviceps. Next base: position 181,973,525 of record NC_081313.1, read on the forward strand.
GTAAATAAATACACATTATTGTGGGGAAAAAAAGAAGAAAAGAATCAGAGATTTGACAGCAGGGGGGTGGGGTGAAGGCCACTTGGCCAGGGAGGTCTAGAGGGGACATGTACCCCTTATGAAGAGGCTGGGGGAGAGAGTCAAGCGGTGGTCTGCAGAAAGGGCACACCAGACAGGGGGAACAGCACGTGCAAAGGCCCTGAGGTGGGAATAGAGCTATTTTTATACTTACCCATCCAAGGTCACCTTTTTGTGTTAAAATTTTGTCTCAAAAGTTCTCAGAATAGCTAAAAGGAAAAAACCCAAATGTCCATAAACTAGTGAACGGACAGAAAGTCACCCCTCCACACACGGGAGCATCACTCAGCCATGAAAAGGAGAGAAGCCCTGACACTCGCTACCACGTGGACGGACCCTGAGACCACGACGCTCAGTGAGAGAAGCCAGACACAGAAAGACACGCAGTGTGGGATTCCGTTGATGAGAGACGTCCAGAGCAGGCTGATCCAGAGGAACAGAGAGTGGGTTCCTGGTTGTCAGGGGGTGGGGAGGGGGATGGGGCTTCTTTTTGGGGTGATGGAATGTTCTGGAATTAGATGGTGGTGATGATGGCACAACCCCGTGAATGGATAAAAATTGTGGAATCGTACTTTAAATGGATGGATTGTGTGGTATGTGAACCATATCTCAATAACTTTTTTTTTAAATAACAAAATCCAAGTGAGCTGCTACGATTCTGCCCCACGACCCCTGCATTTAATCCTCGCCCTCCAGTCTCCTCTGTCGCCGTGGCCGAGTTGGGGTGTTCGAGTGCGGGGTCTCAGGGGAGTGGACATAGGGGGGCCTCCCCCCTCTCTGAGCCCCGGGGTCCTCTCCGCAGAGTGGGGGGGATCCCCTGGCTCTCCCTCCGTGGTGTTGGGCAGTGGCCACCCTCCGTCCCACTGCCGCTGGGCAGGGCAGGCGGGGCGCACACAGGGGTCTTTGTGCTACTTCCCGGCCTCATTAAGAGGCAGCCCCTGTCGCTGGACCCAGCACGGCCGAATTAATTAGCTGAGAGCCTTCCCCCTCGGCTAATTGTGCCTGCGACGCCGCGGTCCCTGTGGGTGTCACTGAGGCAAGGGGCAGCCCCGAGGCCCCAGTCTCTGCCCTGTTCTGTGCCTCTCCGGGGCCAGGATGGGGTGAAGGCCCCTGGGACCCCAGAAGCCTCTGACACGTGTCTTTTGGAAAGCCAGGAGGGAATTCGAGATGACAAGCCCCCACCCTTGCCTGGAGCCGTTGGAGAAACTGAGTCACCCCTCCGCAGAGCCTGGCGACCAAGACGGCACCGAATTTGGTTGGATCCTAAAAGACCTGTCATAGAACCCAAGGACAGCCCCCAAGTGAGGATGAGGGTACAGGAGGCCTTGACTGGCCGTGGGGTCCAGGGATTCCCACCTGCTCAGGTGCCTAGGGTGACAGACACTGAACAAGCCCCCGCTGTGTATTCAAAGCCAGCGCCGTCTCTTCCCTCCAGCCTCCCAGCTGCCCCAGGGGAGAGGGGCTTGTTCCCCTCTCCTAGGGGTGTTATGAAGGGCACAGCACCCCATAAGATGCTCAGTTTGGGGCCAGGCACCCAAACGATACACAAAACCAAAGGATCACCACCGGTCCCGGGGTCCCCAGACATTCCTTAAAGACACCCCTCCCCAGCAGGTTCCAGACCCGACCTGCGGCCCCCAAACAGACACGCAGCCTGGATGCTTACGCTCATTTTATTATAAAAAAATACAGAATCCAAAGTTGATTGTGACGGGGGTGGGGGGGCCCGTCGCCAGCTCCAGGCGTGGCAATGCCGCCCGCCCACGACCCCTACAAAAGTCCCCCACTGGCGTGCCCGAGCCATCCCCCGGCGGCTGCACGCCATATATATTTATATATAATATATATATAAAACACAGATCAGGAAAGGCGGGTAGAAATATGAAATCTGTATAAATGCGCTGTTTACTTCATTAGAGTGTTTTTGGGAGGGGGTTTCTCTTTTTTGGTGGTGATGTTCCCCTCCCCCCCCCGTTTTGTTTTGTCCTGTTTTCCCTTTTCTTACAAACATTATTAGTCATACAGTAGAGGGAAGGGGGTCTGACAGACAAAGTTTATTGTGAAGTGCGGCTTCTACGCTAAAAAGTCTACCCCAACCCCCCCATCAAAATAAAAGCCCCCCCCCCGCCTGCCGATGAAGGGGTGAGAGAAAAAGAAACATTCCAGTCCATCCTCAGGAATACAGTAAAAATAAATCACAGTATATACTTGCTGGCTCTATTTACAGAAATATAACATCTTCTCGGCCTCGGGGGCGACTGTGTGAGGCTGGGGGGACAGGTGGGGCCTACGTCATCTCTAAGACGTTGTGACGCTATGATTTCGAGGGGGCCGGGGCTCCATGGTGGCTGCTGGTGAAACCCCGTGGTTTTCTGCTCTAGGAGACAATCACCAGGAGGGAGGAGGGTAGAGCTGGCAGGACAGGGGTCTGAGGGCCCCCGACCAGAATCGGGGGGACTCACCACCACCCCCTTCTGCCTCAGGCCAGCCTGTCCCGTGGCACCTGGGGTTCCACTCCATGGTTGCCTCCACCCAGGACCCAACAAATGGGGTGACCACACCGAGGGTGTCCCAATCCCCCTCCTCTCAAGGGGGCCAGGGACCCCTGCCCCGTCCATTCTGCTTCCTTCCCAAAGTCACAGGTGACAGCAAGGAATAAGTTAAAATAAAAACTCAAGTCTTTCTGATGCAACCATGAAAAATACACTTAAAAAACAAAAACGAAAACCAACGTCACCAAGAGATCCCAGGGTTCAGCATGTCTCCCGGACAAGACAGCACGGCGAGGAGCTGAGCAGACATCCAGCCCCTCTGGCACAGGATGGGGGGACCTCGGCTGCCCTCACCCCCCTCCAGCCCTGGGGCGGGTGGACGGCCCCCTGCCTGGCAAAGCAGCACCAGTCGTGGGAGAAGCGGCGTCCCTATTTGGTCTCAGAGGCGGGCCATCAGGGCGGGGCCAACGTCCCATTGGGGACTAGGAGCCCAGGAGGGTCCACAGCACGGGGACGGTGCTGAGGAAGAGCTGGCAGCTGCGCAGGCCGCTGCATGAGTTATTGCTGGTGAAGATGGGCTCGGGGGCCTCATACAGGGTCTCGTCTGGGGGGACAGGGAGACAGGGGGGTCAGTAGCAGGCCTCCCACCCCCCACCCTGCTTCCTAGACCTCACCACGACCTGACATTCTTAAACATCTCCATTACGGGACTTCCCTGGCAGTCCAGTGGTTAAGACTCCGCACTCCTAATGCAGGGGGTACAGGTTCCACCCTTGGTCAGGGAGCTAAGATCCCATATGCACTGCGCAGCCAGAAAAAAAAATTTCCATTTCGCTGCACCTCTGAGGGCACAGAGATTCCTGCCCACCTTGGCTGAGGCTTTGCCTCCAATGCAGAGCACGGCAAACAGCAGGCGCCGGGTGAAGTGGCGAGGCTGCAGGACCCCCCTTCCCTATGTTTCAGAAGCTCAGAACATGGACCCGTTGGTCCATCTCAGAGAACTTCCGTGATACCTGCTCAGTGGGTCAAAGGGGCTTCGGCCTCAGTGAAGCCCAGCCATGGACTTCAACCCTCATTCTTGAAGGTCTGAAATGGCCCCATTTGCAGATGGAAAAACAGAGGCTCAGGCAGGGCCTGTCCCAGCCATCGCTGAGGTTGTGGGACTCCCCAGGCTATGCCATGCCCACCTCCTAACTCCGCTAACGACTCACTGGATTCTGTGAGTTAAGGACCCTACATGAACCCCCACCGAGAACTTACTGGTCGGTCGCACATAAACCTTCAGCCGCAGGCAGGGTCGGTCCACAGCATTGGGGGGCGTGGCAGCTGGAAGAGAGGGGTTGGGGGTTAGTAGGGCAGGAGGCTCTTGGTGCCTGAGACCTCTTGGGGCTGTATCCCCTTCCCTATGCCCGTAACCCAACCCTGACCCCAGGTTGGGGAATCCACCCATAAAACTCCTCATCATACATCAAAGCCCCAGACACAATGCCCATGATTTCCCAGAAGTCCTCTTGCACTCTCTCCCTACCTCTCACTTTGCTGAATCCTAACCCCAGAGATGGGGGTCAGGTGAGGTGTCTATGTCACCCCAGGGCTCCATCTCACCCCAGGGCATCACAGGGCAAAGTTCAAAGGTGATGAATAAAAATAGGTGTGTTTCCAATCAGCAAAAAAAGGGAATTCCCTGGCGGTCCAGTGGTTAGGACTCTGAGTTTTCACTGCCAGTGCCACGGCTTCCATCCTTGGTCGGGGAACTAAGATCCCGCATGCCGTGCAGCACGGCCAAAAACAAAACAAAACAAAAATCAAACAGCAAAAAAAAAAAAAAAAAAAAAAAAAAAAAAATCAGTGTAACCAAATGATTGACCAGGGATCAAATCCCTGCTCTCAGTTGCCTGTCGGCAAGTCACCCCCTATCTGGACCTCATCTGGCCCCTTGGAGGTGCTTTGGAAATCATTCTTTCCATCTGGGTGACGCCGGGAACCCAGTTACCCCTGGGAAGGAGGCAGCTTCCGGCCTCACCTGGAGAGCGACCCACACCGCCGAATCACGTGCAGGCCGAAGTGCATTGGGTCCTCACACCTAAAACTCCACCATAGGGCTCCCAGCTCCTTGGCCCACTGGGCGGGTGGGGGGCGTACCAGAGCATCAGCCATGAGTCAGGAGGGAGGAGCTCGGGGACCAGGACAGGCGCAGGGAGGAAGGCCTGAGGCCCTGCGGGTGGTGGGGCTCACACACGTGAACAGGCACGGGCACCCACACGGCTGCGGCTGGGGCTGCCCCCTCCCGTGCTCTCGGCCGGTCCTCTCTGTGGCCATCACCTCTGCCCGCCCCCCAGAAGCCCCTCGTGCTGGGAGATGAAGATAAAAAGCACGTAATAAAAGTAACATTCATCACAGAGATAGGACGAATAATTACAATAATTATCTTTATGAAACTCCCGTCTCCGAAAGAAAAATGTAATTTTTCTTATATTACGGAGACTTAATTTAAGCACCTTCTTCCCCTCCCCCACCCCCCTTCTTCCCTGTATTAAAAAGAAAAAATCCAAATAGAGAAGAGAAAAGAGAAAATGGGAGCCTTGTAGAGTTTAATCTGACTCAGCAGGAACCGGGGTGGCGAGGCGCTGGGTCCCTCTCCAAAGCCCCGGGGGCAGAGCCCCTCCTCCCACCTGCTCCCCCATCAGCCCCCAGGACGCTGAGAAATGGGACCCCACAATCCGTTGAAGTCTCACCGCGTCGGGAGAGGCATGAGTCTCAGGTGGGCTCCCTGATACCCCCTCTCGGCAGGGGCGATGCCTGGACCCCAGTATTCCTGGTTTAGGTTCTCAGACTAGTCTGCCAAGGTCCCACTGAACGGGAACTTGAACCCAGCCCCGACTCTGCCGCCTCCCCAGACCCTGCCCTTGGCACTTGATGGGAAGGAAAAAGGGGCCCCTTGGGAACCCCTGATGCCCAGGACAGGTGGGTGCAGCCTATCCGGCCCCCCCCGCAAGGCTCACAGCAGGACACGCATGCCCAGTGTCCCAAGGCTGCCACCAAAAGCTCCTCGGGGAATCTGGGCGCGGGTGGGCTGCTGGGAGATGGGGGGGTGGGCCCGGGAGACCCCTGCAGGGTCCAGGGTTGGTCGCCCTCACCCCCTCCCTCAAGATTCCGCAGGCCTCAGTTTCCCCCCTCAGTGCAACGGGTGGACGGCACCCCCGGTCTCAGTGTGGGACAGGCTGACCACATGGTCCCAGTCCAGAGGCCCAGAGGCTTATCCAGAGGCCGAGGTCACAGGGGGGCTTGCGGGGAGGATGGCGAGACCACCGGAGCGCCCGCCCGGAGACAGAGGCCAGCGCAGAGGAGGGCCCCCCCCCCCGCCCGCGCCCCTGCCCCGCCCCCACTCACAGATGTAGTAGTACTCGTGGCCCGGGCGGAACTCGAAGCCCAGCGAGAAGGGCGTGAAGAGCTGGAACTTCTCCGAGAACTTGAGCGGCCCCCCGGGCGCCGCAGGCCGGTTACACTCCCAGCGCTTGAAGCCGCGCTGCCGGTGGTCGCAGGAGGCGTGGCCCTCGCCGTTGACCATGTACAGCACGTAGTGCTCCATGCGCTCGGCCGGCGGCAGTGGCGCCCCGTAGTGCGGGCAGTAGATGTCCAGGTAGTCGTTGATGCTCACCTCCACCGTGTAGCCGCCGCCGTCGTCCGCCGCGCCCGCGTGGAACCTGGGGGCGGGGCCGGCGGTGGCGGTCAGCGCGGGGGGAGGGGCGGGGCCCGAGATGGGGATGACGGTTCAGTGCAAGGGAGAAGGGGAGGGTCAGGGATGGGGTAAATGGAGAGGGGTCGGCGGTCAGCGCGTGGGAGGGGACGGGGTACGGGACAGGGAGCACGAAGGCGGGTGGAGACGGGTCAGTGCAGGTAGAAAGGGGTAGGTCAGAGATGGGGAAGGGGGAGGGGTTAGGGGACCGATGGGCGGGCACCCTACCCACAGACAGGTGCCAGGGTCCGAGCCCACGGCCCCCTGACTGGCACAAGCCTGCCCCACCAAGGCCACGGCAGGCTCCTTGAGACTGGGACTAGCGCTGAGCCCACGAGGTGGGCGCTGGGGAAGAGGGGCTGCCGCCAGGCATTCTGGGTAACCACATGCAAACGAGTAGGTGCCACGTGACTCGGAGCCCCCCAGTCTCTCCACCCCCTGCAGAATCCACATCTGGGTCCCTCAGCCGCAACAGGCCTGGCACAAGATGTCCCCCCCGCACCAGGAAGCCCCTCTCCAAAAACCTGACTGCTTGACTTCAATGCCCCCTCCTCCAGGCAGCCCCCCACGCCATCCCCAGATGCAGCCTCCTCAGCTTTCCTTTTGCAGATTTGCCTGCCAAGGGCAAGACTGTACTTTCAGGGGTCATTTCTATAGTTCGTTACTAGAGAGATTTTAATATTACTCAGCCATTAAAAAAAACGAAATTGAGTTATTTGTACTGAGGTGGATGGACTGAGAGTCTGACATACAGAGTGAAATAAGTCAGAAAAAGAAAAATAAATACCGTATGCTAACACATATATATGGAATCCAAAAAAAAAAAAAGGTTCTTAAGAATCTAGGGCCAGGACAGGAATAAAAACGCAGACATAGAGAATGGACTTGACGGGGAGGGGGAAGGGTAAGCTGGGATGAAGTGAGAGAGTGGCATGGACTTACATACACTACCAAATGTAAAGTAGACAGCTAGTGGGAAGCGGCCGCATAGCACAGGGAAATCAGCTCGGTGCTTTGTGACCACCTAAAGGGGTGGGATAGGGAGGGTGGGAGGGAGACGCAAGAGGGAGGGGATATGGGGATATATGTATATGTATAGCTGATTCACTTTGTTATGAAGCAGAAACTAACACACCATTGTAAAGCAATTATAGTCCAATAAAGATGTGAAAAAAAAAGCGGCCGAGGGCAGTGTGGGACACAGGCCAAGTGTTCCCAGCCTTTCTGGGGCAAGCTCTGCCCCTCCCCTAGCCTCAGTTTCCCCAGAGGTTTGGCATAAAGGATGCTCAGGCTCTCCCTCACTCAGTCCAATTCAGGGGTGCCCTGGGTTCAAGACCCCCAGCCCCACCCGTTCCATCCTGTGTGACATCCTTCCTTCTTCCTCCAGAGCCTCCAAAATCTGGCAGCTACCCCTCAACTTCCTGGTCACCCCACCAGCTTCCCCACCACTGACACCTCCACCCCAAGCCCTGCCTCCCAGGCTTTGCTCTGGAGGTCTCCCCACACTGTCATGCAGCCTGCACCCCTTTCTCTGGCGGGGGGGGGGGCCTGACCCAGGCTCATCTGTCAAGGATGGAGGTCAGCTGAGCGAGGGACCAGCAGCTCCCCTTCCATCACCGCCTCGGGCTACAGCGCCAGGAGCCCCTAGACCTCCTGGACGCAGTGCCCCGGGCCCCTGTCATGTAAACGTGGTCTGGACCGAAGGGGGACAAGGGGGCCTCCCGAGAGGGGCTTATTAGCACATAAAAGGCCTGAGCACCAGAGGGGTGCGGGGTGGGCTCCCCGAGCCTCCTCCACTCCCTGTATCGGCTGGGAAACTGAGGTCCAGTGTGGGTCAGAGTCAGGGAGGGCTGCTAGGATCCCAGCCACGCCGCTGCCTCCGTGCCCGCCACGCCAGCCGCCCCGGCCCACGGGAGGGAGCAAGGCGGCCCCGATGCCGGGTGCGCTAATTCCCACAGCTGGCATCTGAGGGGGCCGGCTGGATTATCAGATGGCATTGGCTGGCCGCCCGCCGCCCGTGAGACTGTGCCAGGTGGGGGCAAGGGCTCCTGGGAACCCAGAGCTGGAATGACGGAGACAGGGGACCAGCTCACGCTGCCTCAGTCTCCCCCTCCGTCAGCGTGGTGACTCACGTCTGAGGCTGAGGTCAAGGCTCGCAGAATTTCAGGTTGTGGAGCAGGGGGAGCGGATTCACCTCCAGCCCCTTGCCTGCTCCACTGGGTTCGTCCAGGGATGGGGAGGCCACCCCCTCTCGCAGAGGCGGGAAGGCGTTTACAGAATAAATGTGTCTGGCCTCGGGGGTCAGTTGGGGGGCCGAGGAACCTCAAATGTGGTTCAGTCACAGGTTGGAACCCAGCTGGGTCTCAGCTCCTCTTTTCAAAGCCTCAGTTTCCAAGTCTGTGCCGTGCGGATGGTCCTCGAGGCTGATGGGAAAACTCCAGCTCTGTACACAGCAGGCGCTGCATAGATGCATATGCGGGGCGGCCCTGGGCCAGGTTGGGACCCTGCCCGTCCCTCAGACAGCTCCACGGCTGGCCAGGCACGGGCGTCTCATTGACCGGGCGCGTCCTCCGGCCCCTTGGGCACGATCGATGCAGAAGCCGCTCCAGGCTTTTTGAAAAGTCATTTTCGCTCCTTCCCGGCCCCACTGAAAGCCCCATTGATCAACCGATCGATGGCAGCTGTGGCCCAGCAGCCGCCCAGGGACCCAGCCTCACCCAGGTGGGCTCCCCTCCTCCCGCAGGGGAGGCTGTAACGCGGAACCACGGGCAGTGGGGGGGAGTCCTGGTCCTGGCCTCCGGCCCTCGGTGTTCCCTCTTGTCCCTGGCACGATGCCGAGGGAGGGATGTATACTCAACCTGAAAGAGAACGTGACTCCACGCCTGGTCTTTCTGGAGAGAACGGACTCCAGAAAGTGGGCTCCCCTTTCCTCCTTCCTGTCCCATCAGGCTTGCATCCCTCCCCCCGTGACACCTGCACCGTCAGGTCCCCTCAGCTCAGTTTCTGAAGAACATCAGAGAGTGAAGCTGCTTTGCTGCCTCAGAGGCTGGACGCCTGGGCCCCACTAGGGCGGCCAGACTCCTGGCCTCCCAAATTCCAGGGCTCACTTTTCTGAGTGTATATCAGACCCCGTGACCCACTGTCTCAAAGCCCTCCGTTAGCTTCCCCCGCACAGAACAAAATCCGCAGTCCTCCCAGGCCCACGAGGCCCTGTGTGGTCCCCATCCACCCCCAACCCCATCGCCCTCTGGCTCCCCCAGCTCACTCCCTTCCGGGCACACCAGCCTCCGGGCTGCCCCTGGTCCCACCCCAGGGCCTTTTTCGTTTTGGCTGCATTGGGTCTTCGTTGCTGCACGCGGGCTCTCTCTAGTTGTGGCGAGCGGGGGCTACACTTTGTTTCTGTGCACGGGCTTCTCTTCTCTTGCTGCAGTTGCAGAGCGTGGGCTCTAGGTGCGCGGGCTTCAGTAGTTGTGGTGCCTGGACTCAGCAGTTGTGGCTCGCGGGCTCTAGAGCGCAGGCTCGGTAGTTGCGGAGCACGGGCTTAGCTGCTCCACGGCACGTGGGATCTTCCCGGACCGGGGCTCGAACCCGGGTCCCCCGCATTGGCAGGCGGATTCCTAACCACTGCGCCACCAGGGGAGCCCCCACCCCAGGGCCTTTGCACATGCTGTTCCCTCTGCCTGGCACATTTTTCCCTACTTTTCCCAACTCATCTCGTTTGGACATCATCATATTTATACGTTTAAGCAGCCCATTGTCTGCCTTCCTTGGATCCTGGGGGTTGGCCTCCTTCTCTGCCCTTTTCCCTGTAGCCCGCACAGGCCCTGTATACAGTGGTGCTCGATATGTGTTTGCTAATCAAACAAAGCCCAAAGTCTCGAGGTCTTTGAGGTGCTAGAGTCATGGGGAGCAGAAAGCTGCACCCAGGTGAGGGAGTGAGGACCCCAGACAAGCGGGTCCCCAGGAGACGCCTACACCCACACATACACACCTGAGCTCTGGCCGCCTAAATGGACCACTTTTCTCCCTTCCCTGCTCTAAAATAGTGACGGCCTTGCTGCGTTGGCATTCCTGTTCCAAGTTGGCACCTCACCCCTGCTCAGAGTGACGGTTATGCAGGGGAGTGGGCCCCCACCCCAAATGGAGCCTGGTGAGAGCAAGACAAAGCCTTCATTTCCTCCTCCCTTAGTGCCCAAGCCTGACATGCAAATGCTCCGCCGGAGCGGCAGATAGAGATCGAAATTCTCACTAAGGGGTTAATGACTGATTTGGGGATGGTTCCCAGACGGGAGGGCTCCCCGAGGCTTTCAGACCTCCCCGCCCCTGCCCCGCCACCCCTTCACCCCCAGCTGTTCACCTTGCAGGCAGTCCCCCCAAAGCCCAGGTGACCCTTACCGGCCGCCACCGAGCCGTCCACCACCCCTTCCCCAGCGACACCCAGCTCGCAGCTAAGCAGCTCCAACCGGGCAACTGTCAAGTCATTAGATGCTAATAGCAAAGCCACTAATGAGGAGTCTCACCCAAAATGGGGGTGGGGTGCTGTGCCACCTTCCCAGACTGGAAACTGAGGCAAGGGCAAGGCAGGCAAGGCGGTCTGTGTCCCCCTCACTCCCTGTGGCTCCGCCTCTAGCTCCCTGGTCTGAGTCCATGCACAGCTCCCACTAAAGGCGCTCAGACATGCCAACAAAGATCCCAGCAAACAGCACGCCCAGGCCAGCCTGAGTGGGCAAAACGCCCCCGAGGCCCCGGGTGGGCCGAGCTCGCCGATCCCCGCCTGCCACCCCCAGCGAGACCCCTGAGACCTCAGTGTCCTCCCCCAGCTTTTCTAGGGGCCAAGAAGACACGTTCCCCCATCCAAGGCCTGGCCGCCTTCCTCCTGCTGGCGGGAAGTGGGGAGGACCTCCCAGAAAACTAGGGCCCCAGGGTGGTGCAAGATCAGCCGAGAAAGGACGATTATGGCCTTGTGTGTAGATGGGTAAACTGAGGCACGGGCCCCAGAGCTGAAGCGAGAGGTAAACAAATGGGGCTGGGGGGGCGGGAAAAGTAGGGGGAGGGCCTCAGGGCCACCCCACCCCTCAGGCCTCGGTCTGAGGCAGGAGGAGGCCCAGGAGCACGGTCCACGGGGCACGCCTGCCTCGGTCACCCCGCCCTCCTCTGCTCCCCGGTTTGCACGGTGTCCCTGAGGCTCCTTGGCCAGCCCCACGCGTGGCTGCCTCTTGGAGGGGGTCCCGCCACTGGACCCGACTTCCTCATGACCACAGATGAGTCACTTTCTCTGGGTCCACGAAACGGGGGCCCAAGGGGGAGCCCGACCCACGGGGTGGGCACATTAGGGGGTGCACGGCTGGGTTGGGGCAGGCGAGGGGCAGCACGGCCCAGGCGTGCTTCGGTGACCCGAAGCCAGGGTCCCTGCGTGGGAGGGGGTGTGGGGACAGGCCTCCCCCCAGGGCCGGCCGGCGCAGAGCTGGGACTCGGGCTTCTGTGCTCCCAGCCTTCAGCTGCGCGTCTGCCACGGGGCGGCCACAAAGGCGGCTCTGCCCCTTCCCCGCATGGCTCACCAGGTGGGGGAACGCAGCCGAGACCCCTCTGGACCCATCTTCCAAAGAGACAATTTCCCCAAAGCAGCACCTTGGGGGGGCAAGGCTGGCCAAGTGCCGGGTCCTGAGGAGGAGGAGAGGGGAAGGGGGTGCCCCGGGGAAAAGCCGCTGAGAGGCGGGAACCCCCAGCAGGCCCGGCTCGGGAGCTGCGGAACCAGCCGTCGGCCCTGCAAGAAGCCTGTCTCCCAGAGCCCTGTTCACGCACCTGCCGTCCCGAGGAAAACCACCTTGGCACCCGTGACCTCGAGGGACCCGTGAGCCTCATGGGACGTCTTCTGGGGGGTCCCGAGGTCAGAGACGGACGCCCCTTCCCCGGCCCAGCTCCCAGGCAGGCTGGAGGGCCCGCCCACACCGCCCTGCATCCTGAGCTGGTACCCAGCCTCAGTTCCTTCCTCTGCAAACTGAGCAGCCTGGGGAGGGGAGAGGCCCACAGCAGGGAGGGACCAAGGCTGGGGATAGAGAGCCGGCGGACCCCAACTTCAGCGCCCAGGCCCCCGGCAGGGAGGGGGCATCTCAGAACCACCCCCCAGCCCCAGCACTGCGGTTTCCCCCACTAATGCCACGACTGCTGCAGATGTGAGGGCCTGGTCCCCGAGGCTCCCCCACTTGCGCACGGGAGCTGCGTCGGTTTCCTCTCCCCCCCCCCGGGGGCCTCTGATTCCCTGGGGTCACGCCCATGCCTCGCCCGTCCACGCCGCACCCTGCTGCCATCCACAGAGCTGCCATCCACAACCCAGCGACCCACTTCCTTGAGGAGGCGCGGGGGCTCCGAGCAGACGAGCTGCCCACCCGAGGGCACAACCGGCCTTCCCGGATCCCCAGGTCCGAGTCCCGGCCCCCCAAGGCCCCCCAGACCCATGTGTCCTCACTCTCCAAGCCACCCCCCACCCTATCCCGCAAGCCGGCTGGTCGAGCCTCTTCCAAAGGAAACAAAAAAGCCTCATGCGGCAAAATATGGCATCGTCCCCTCCAAAGCCGGTTCCCCGGAGGCCTGGGCGAGGCTGGCAGGGAGCGGGGTGCCCGACATCGGCCCCCCCACCCCCGTGGGGAAGATGCTGCCCCAGTCGCCATCTTCCCACCCGGTCGTTTGAGAGGGGAACGTGGCTGCTGCCCACACCCGAGGGAGATCAGATCCTCCACCCAGGTCCTCACCGCTGGGTCCACGCGGGCTACAGGCCCCCAACCCGGTGGGGGCCCCGGGGACGGCGGGTGTCCCGCCGGTGCCAGCTCTGAACCTCGACGGCCCCTCTGCACCGAGGGCAGCAGGGAGCCCATGGGACCTGGCCGCGTCCCCCCAGCAGAAAGACACTGGGCTGGAGGAGGGGGCGGAGGAGGAGCAGCCGGGCGGGCAGGGAGGGCAAGCTGTGCCCCCGCTGGTGCGGAGTGTCTGCCCCCTCACCGGAGCCCCCGGGACGGCCAGAGCCGGGCCGCACGCACAGACACTCTAAAGACGTGCGTGCATCCCACGTACACACGCACCTGCTCCCCGGGTGCCAATGTGCACACACAGGTATACACACGCACCTCAGACACCACGTACATTCCACACCCAGACACGCTGCTGCAAACATGCATGCACCCCGCACACGTGCGGGGTACTCCAGGCACACTCACGTGGGCGCGTGCAAACATCCAGGGCCAGGGTCGCCGTGCACGCGTAGGCACACTAGCGTCTGTGTGGCAGGGTAACGCATGTGCTCCACACACACACAGTTCTGCACCTCCCAGGGCCCCAGGACCCCCGAACATCACGGGCGAGAGCACGCAGCTACACGCAGTGACACACGCAGACACACCCTGCAGCCCAAAGACACTCCTGGGTGCCCCCAGGTCCCCCACATACACGGATGCCCCCGCAGCCCCACGCTCGGCCCGTGAGCAGCCAGCCAGGACCCCCGGCCCAGTCCCACCCGGGCTGCGGACAGGTCCAGAGGCGCCCGGCAGCCGGCCCGGGAGTGCCCGGCCCAGACAGGGGCCGGCCCGAGAGACGGCTGGACGGACGGCCTGTCGGGGTGCCGGGGCCAGGTGGCTGGACTGGGCTCCACCCTTTGGCTGCGGCGGAGGTGGGTGCAGGGCTCCCTGGCAACGTCCGCCAGTCTCACGTGCGCGGGAAATACACGGCACAGCAGGAGAATGCAACTGGGAAGACATAGCCACATACACATTACCTCGGCGCGGATACCAGGCCCACCCAGGCGGGGGTGGCCGGCCTCACTGCGGCGCCACCTGGGCCTGCTCCTCCTCCGCTGGCGGCCCAACTGCCCGCCACCCGAGCCTGCCCAGCCCCGGCTCCGTCCCTGTCCCCACGGCGCCTTTTGTGTGCACCCCTGTCTCCAGCACGGCCCCCGTCCCCGCGTTCCCCGTCTCCTCCGCCTGCCGCCACCACCAATCTCTCTGTTTCGACCCCAACCTCGTCTCTCCCCGCGCAGGCCCGTCTCTGCCCGCGGGACTGCCTCCTGCATGGGGCCCGCTCAATGACTCCACACCTCTCCCCGCACCCTCCGACCCTGGCAGCTGCCCCCGGGACTGGGCGCCCTCAGCAAGTCTCCATTCCGGGTGCCCTCGGACCACGAGGCCGGACAGCACCCCTCCTCCCGTGACTGGCACATACCCTGTCACCGGACGCAGATTCCAGTCCAGACACCCCTGGATACGAAACCTCCTGAGGGGCCCCCCGGGCCTCCAAGGCCCCCTTTGGAAGAGCCCTTGAACCTCAGCGATGGATGGAGCCCCAATTCTGGACCCAAACGGGCTTCTTGGGCAAGGGGCTCCCCAGGGCCCCAGACCTCATCGCAAGAGGTCGGGGAGGTCACCTGCCACCCAGGATGCCCCAGGCAGAGAAGGGGGAGGAGAGGTAGGAGAGGGAGGCCCTGACCGCCACGGTCTGCTCTGGACAGCAAGGCGGTCCCCTCGGGCGGCTGCTCGGAGCAGGGCTATCAGGTCAGCAACAGGAGCCCGGCCCCAGGGGCTGCCTCCTTCCCGGCCGAGATCCTGCCTGCGGCCCGGTGGCAGGTGGGGCAGCAGGCGGCCCCAGCAACCCCCTTCTGTCCCCGTTCGAGGCTCCTCGCGTGTCTGGCGTTTGCTAGAACAAAGGACAGGCCATGCCGGGACGGAGATTCCGGAGCTGAAACCAAAAACTTGGGCCGGGGAAGTGCTGCCCGCTGGGCTCCCTGCTCGGCCGCGAGGAAGAGCCTTAATCAAACCCACATGTGACCAGCGGGGCGGGCCGCGCGGGGGACCAGCTCCATGGTGGCCCAGGCCAACCCTCCTAGGCCCGGGGTCTCTGCCCTCGGCCCCGGGGCCCAACCCCATAGCCAGGCAACGGAGGGGGGTGTCTGGGCGCGCTGCCTGCCCCCACCCAGGACCCTGACTGCCCTGGTCCAGGCCAGCCTCAAACATAGCCCTTTATGCAACTTTCCAGCGGAGGATGGAGAACGGTGGGGGACGGTGAGGGGACGGCAGGCTGTGGAAGGCGGTGCGGCTGGCGCTTGAAAACCAGGAGAAAGTGACTGGTAGCAGAGAGGGTCACGGGGCGGGGAGGCCAGCGGCTCTGCCCCCACGTGCAGCCCGGTTGGCCTCGATACGACGGTGACCCTGACCGCGGGCCAGACCGGAGCAGCAAGACCCCGAAGCCCCATCTCCCACGGATCCCCAGCCCGCCCCAGCCTCCCAGACCCTGCATGGCCCGAGGCGCCTGCTGCTGTCCAGGATGTGGTCAGTCACCAGCAAACTTTTCTCACTCGACAAACAAGGGCTTCTGCTGCCCTCCAGATGGCACTCAGCGTCTGACACCGAGGAGGACTGCAGGCAGGCGGGCGGGGCAACTCGGCCGGGCGTGGCAGGCTGGGCACAAGGCCACCTGGGTCCCTGCCCCAGCTCTGCTCCCCTGTCCGTGACCTTGAGCCAGCCGCTCGGCCCCTCTGTGCCTCAGTTTCCCCACCAGCGCCAGGACAGGAGAGGACGCCACCTGGTCAGGACTCCCGGGACAGACCCCCAGCCCCCTTGGTGCCTCAGTCTCTCTGTCTCTGCAAAGCAGGGGCCAGGGACCCTCTGCAGCGAACGTGGACGCCGGGCCGTAGGGAGGGACATTCTAACTTCCCCAAGTTCATCTGGGGAGCCGCCGGCAGGACGTACCCCTGGATCCCTCCCCCGAGGGGCCACTGTCCCCCACCTCCGGGCGCGGCTCAGTGACAAGGTTCCCGGGAATCCCCACCAACTCTAAAGCCAGCGGAGGTCCCTGGAGAGGCCAGAAGATGGGGTGCCCCAAGTCCGGGGAGGGAACTCAGGGCCGCACTGCATCTGAGGGTGCCAGAGGGGATCCCCAAACTCCAGGGCCGGCGGCGCGCCGGGGCATGCAGGGCGCCCAAATCTGCAGGCGGCGGGGCGCCCTGGGGGTAGATGCACACGGAGCGCGAGTCCCCCAAACTCTGGGGCCCGGAACTCCCTGGGGGCGCCCGTGAGAAGCGGGCGCCCCCACTCCGGGGGCAGCACGCAGGGTCGCCCCGAGCCCGGGGCGGGAGACCAGGCTGGGATGGGGGCGTCCAGAGTCTCCCGGCGCCCGGTCCCCGCCCGCGGCCACGCTCACCTGGGGTTGCTGCGGTTCCAGTAGACGGCGTAGCGGTCCGAGTTGGCGCGGGCGGCGTCCTCGGCGCGCGCGAAGGGCGGCGGCGGCGGCAGCAGCGGCAGCAGCAGCAGCAGCAGCGGCAGCAGCGGGCGCTGCGCGGGCGCCATGGCCCCGGTCCGGCCGCCGCGCTCGCCTGGCCGCCGCCTGCCAGCCGTCTCCTCCTCCTCCGCCGCCGCCGAGCGGGCGGGCGCGGGGCGGGCGGGAGGAGGGAGCGCCGGCGCTTGGAGATCCCCAGCCGCCCCCGCCTGAGCGCGCGCGACCTCGGGCGCCGGAGAAGTCAGGCGGCGGCGGGCGGGGCGCCGGGGTCGCCCCGGGCGCCGGCCCGGCCGCTCGGACTGTGAGAGCGCGGGCCGTCGCCGCCGCACCGCCGGGGAGGGGCCGGGACTCCGGCCTTTGTCCCGCCCGAGCGCCGGGAGGGCCGCGGGCGCCCCCTCCTGCCGTGCCCCAGCCGCGCGGGGGCTGGGCGGGGGGCTCCAGCCCCCGCCGCGCCCCTACCTCTCCACCCCCCGCCCCGCCCCGAATTTTCCAGGACGCGTCCCCCCCCCACCGTCGGGCTGCCTGCACCCCCGGGGTCCTGCCCCCCGCAGCAACTCCCCCCCCCCCGGCCACCCCAACTCTGCGGGGCCCTGCATCCGCCCCTGTCATCACAGGACCAGGCCGGGGTCGCTGAGTTGCTCTCAATCACCTCCATTCAAGTCACCAAGCGGGTCTCCAGAGCCTGGCCGGGCTCCAGGAACAGAAGACACAGAGATTGCTCACCCCCATATCCCCTCCCTCATTCAAACCCAGACCCCAAAATCGTAAACCAGGCCCAGCCAATGCCGTACCACCCTGGCCAGCCCGGTGAAGAGTTTTACAGTCAGGCTGACCAAAGTCCAACGCCAGTGTCCACTGCTGCCACCCAGGGGGACCGCAGGGCAGTCACTTCTCCTCTCTGAGTCTCTGTTTGTTCGTCTAGGAAACAAAATAGGCACCCTAAGGGTGCCGGGCATAGTAGGTGCCCAGTACTCCCAGCAGCCCGGAGTTGGGTCCAGGCCAACAGCAGCTGGGAGCACAGGGAGTCTGACGGGGCGGAAGATGGGAAGGGCATCAGGCGGAGGATGCAGCTTCAGCAAAGGGCTAGAGTGCCTGATGGGTTCGGGGCACTCTGGCCACTCCCCGAGGAAGGGGGCAAATTGCTGACTGTGGAACTGGGAGACTGTCCTTCACTTGTCCTCATTCATGCCATAGTTTCCCTCACCAGACTCTGAGTGTGTGGAGGTACGCTGTCACCAAGTGCTGGCAGGAAAGTGCTATAGAGGTGCCCAGCCAGATTCCACCTCTCCGGCTTTGTTTCACTCTCCCAGGCCTGGCGCAGGGTCTGGGAGCCAAGAGCTGGAAGGTCCCCATGTGAGGGATTATCCAAACTCCTCACCAGAACCTCGAGAGGCCAGAGACTGGCAAACTAAACTTTGCCCCAGCCAGGCGGGGATGGTAAATGCACCCGCCCCGATATGCTGTGGCCATGTTCCACATGTGCCCTGAGCTTCCTGCTCTCCTTCCGGCACTTACCCCTCTTTGCTTGGGCTGCACCGTGCCTGGGAGGCCTTCCCCCACTCTCCCTGTAAAATTCTGCCTCCTCTTTCAAGGCCCGTTGTCCTCCCTGTACTTCAGCCACCCCCCACCACTCCCCCGCCCACAAGGTTCTCTGTTCTCTGCCCTCCAGGGAGCTCTGCCCATCTGTTTGGGGTGTTCTGGCTTCTGGGTTGGTCCATTGACTGCAGGTGCCCAAGTTTGAAGTCCCAGGGCTGGCTGATGTGGCTCCACAGAGGAGGGTGGGAACCTGCCCCCAGGTGGTGGGTGGGGCAGGCCCGGGAGCCCGAGAGAGGACCAGAACTGGCCCAGGGTCACCTGGTAAGGCCCCAAACAGACCATCTGGACACCGCTGGAGTGAGGGCCTGTGGCTCCAGCCACACAGGCCAGGCTCGGCCCGGGCTGGCTGGTCTGGCTCTTTGGGAAGTCACGGGGCCACCACTCTGGAAGGCGTGGGGCCTGAGCCCAGGAAGAGGGGCTGCGAGCCCAGGGGTGCCAGGCCTGGCCGGCAAAGGGGTCCACCCAGAAGCTCTCTTTGCCCTGGGACGAGAGCATCCTCCATGGCATGGGACCTCATGGATGGGCGAGGGTCTCTTCTGTCACACACAGCAGGACTTGGACCCGCAGGGCTGCAGGGGTGTGGGAGACAGAAGGGCACAGCAGGTGAGGGGACATCCGGCAAAGGCCTGGATGGGTCGGCTCATTTGCATGCAGGGGCCACCGAGGCGAGAGCCGCCGCCGCCGCTGCCGAGTGGATTTGAGCCGAAGCTCCGTTTTCCTTCTGTTCTTGTCTCTCTCTCAAGGTCAGAGACGGAGCAGGGACAGGAACAAAGGCGCACGTCCCCCATTCAACCTCCCTGCGCCCGCCGGGCTCCCGGAGGAGGGGGCCCCGGGGAGGGGAAGGGAGGGCAGAGCTGTTCCACGGTCTGGCCTCGGGCAAGGCGGGGACGGGGGCGTGGGAACAGCTGCCCAGCTGCTCTCGTGGACCCCTGCCCGGTGGGCCCCACTGTGGGCCCCCAAGAGGCTCTGTTGCCTCCCAGAGTGGGTGGCCATCCCAGCCTGCAAGCTCTACCGGCAGGGGGGGGTCAGCTAAGGTCAGGGGTCGTTCTGGACTAAGCTTCTGCTGGAATCAAGGGTCAGTGGTCAGGCTCTTTTTGGGGACCGGGGTCAGTCTTAGGTTCAAGGCTCAATCAGGGTCAGGGGTCATTCAGGGTTGACTGTCAGCCCCAGGCCCAGGCCCAGGGCAGGGTTTTTGATGGGGTCTGTCCCCGTCCACTGCAGTCTGCACTCCTGGGCTCGAAGGTCCACCTCAGACTCAGGGAGGGTCTTGTCCGAGCCAGGCCCAGACCTGCCCCTAGTCTGTGCCCAGCACCCCGGCTCCAGCACCCACTGTCCCCTGCCCACCCCGACTGGCTCCTGACCCACCACTGGTCACCCACCGCCCCACGAGCCCCAACACATCACACACCACCCATCACCCTCTGCCCACGGACCCCCAGCCCAGTGCTCACTCCCCATTATCTGTCACCCCAGCCCACAGGGTGAGTTCCCAGGGCTTCGCATCAGCGACCAGCGCCCCCTCAACCTTCAAAGGCCACAGCGCCTTGGAGAAAGCTAAAAATATGCGGGCAAAGATTTCTCATTACGGAAAATATTGGACCCAGTCTGCCGCCTGCTCCGGCTCGAGCGCTTTTCAAGAGGCGGGAAGGGGTCGCCGGGGAGGGCAGGGGGTCTTGGCGGGTCTGGGGCTTCACTGAAGCAGGTCAGAGCGGGTCTCAAGGAGAGTTCTCCAGGCTGTGACTAAGCATAAACAAAGTAACCTGTCCCTTTCTCTTGCTGGTAAATTAAAATTCCCACCCTCGTGTCCAGTGTCCAGTCAGGCCCTTGAAACCTCAGCCCGGACCTCAGATTCCTGCAAGCTCCACTGCCAGGCCAGCGCCGGACCAAGCAGGCGTCATCCCGGGTATTTCCCCCCCCTCCCCCGCTCCCTCCTCCCCCCTCCCAGCCCCAGGGCCCTGGACACAGACCCCCTCCTCCCAGTGGTCACCTGACAGTCTGGGGGCTAGACCACCACTGTCCAAAAGAACTTCCCACAAGGATGGACAAGTCCAACACAGGCACCACCAGCAGCTCCACATGGCCACTGGGCACATGAAATGTGGTCAATGCGATGAGGAGCAGGACTTTAGACTTCATCTACGTTTAATGAAGTGGATATAAATAGCTAGTCGTGGTCACCACACTGGGTGGAGCCGTGCCCAGGTGGGCACCTGGACCGCCACTCTTGTCCGGGACCAGGACATCAAGGCCTGCGTGGAGAAGGGAGGTAGCGGCTCAGACAGCGCAGAGAGGAGATGGGGGGGTCGGGGCTGAGCCCCCGGGTAGGATGGGGGATCAGGGGAGAGGTCCTGGGAATCCCAGGGAGGGCACAGCTCCCTCGCCTGCTGACCCCAGGGGAGCGGGGGCCACGTCGAGGGAGACCACGTCAGAACCAGCAGAGGGTCTCCCACCTACAGGGAAGACGCCTGGTCTTGACCAGCTTCCCCGCCCCCTCCCGGCCCCAGTCCCCAGACGGAGAACCGAGGTTGGGGGCGGGGCCGGCTAGCCGCACAGCGAGCCTCCCGGGAGCCAGAGACCCCAACGTGGCCCCCGGGCCGAGGGGGCTGCTTTGCTGCGTGTCCAGTGGGCACTCCCAGGGTGGGGGCTGGGGGACGGAGGTGGCGGGAGAGGCCTCGAGGGCGCCGGGCTGTTGGTCTGCGCACCCTCACCCGGCGCGGGCTTGGGACCCGCTGCGGGCGACACCCGTGTGTGCGCGCGTGTGGGCTTGTGCCCTGTGTCCGTCCCGCACGCCTGGCGGCCGTGTCGCCTGTCCTCGCAGCTGTGTCATGCCTATGCCCGTGTGTGAGTGCGGAGAAGGTGCTGGAAGGCCTCCCGAGCCGGCATGCACACGCACACGCGGCCCTCCAGCCATCCGGGCCCGGGGGCCTTTCATCTCGCGCTGACAGGCCCCTCTCCCGGCTCTTAGCCGCCGAGAACTTCCCGCTAATAGTGCATTAACCTTGGCGGGGGCTGCCAATTACTCGGCACTAGCGCCGGGGGCGCGGTGCGCGCGCGGAGGGCGCTGACAGGCGCAGGGGCCGGGAAGCGGGCGGGGCTCCCCCCCACCAGAGGGGGGCGGGCAGGAGGCGCGGGGCTGCCGTGGCACGCGGTGTGTTCCCGGCTACGGATGGCAGAGCGCCGGGTCTCTCCTGGCCTCATTAGAGTAATTAACGTGCCTTTTGAAGCTCGAGAAATCGCCCAGAAATGTGGGAAAGGGGCGCAGATCACGGGGTGGGGGCTGGGGGCGGGCCGTGGACGGTGTCTGAGCGCCTGTTAAAAGCGTGTCCCGGCGGGTCAGACACGGAGAGAGACAGAGTGACAGCGAGGGACAGACAGAAACCCAGGGAGGCTGAGTGAGAGGCAGTGCAGATGGAGAGAGACACCAACAGGGAGACGAGCAGAGGTTCAAAGACAGAGACGCAGAGACAAAAAGCGATGCGTGGAGAGAGACCCACAGGGGGAACAGATGGGGAGAAAGGGCGGCCAGAGCCCGGGGGTCAGGGGGCGTGACATCTCAGGGCCTCCCAGGGACTCTGGCCTCACTTCCTCAACCCTCCCTGGCTTCTGGGGACCGGCTCGCCACTCCATACAGGACCCTCCCAAAGAATGGGGGGCGGGCAGTTAGGACTTCCTGGAGGCGGCAGCTGGGCACCAGAGGGGGAAGAGGAAGTGTGAGCAGACTTGGGGCAGGGTCGGGGGCTGCCAACAGAGATGCCCAAGGAAGCCAACTGGGGGCCAATGCAGAGGACCCCGGCTGGAGTGAGGGGTGGCCAGCTGACCATGTCAGCTCTTCGGCAGGAATCCAGGCTCAGGCTGAGCCAGGAGGATCAGCAAGACTGCAAGGTAGACGGGCCCCAGGGGCTGATGGGTCTCGAGTGGGCAGCAGGCTGGGACCATCCCACGGTGGACATGGCAACAAGGTGGGGTAGAGAAGGTGTGCGAAACAGGGCCCCCGACTTCGAAGTACTTCCGCACCTGTACAACGGTTTGCCTCAGGCCACCCCGAACCACAGGCCAGCATGGTAGAGGCCGGGCAGCACAAGGCTGCCACCTGGTGGCAGCTCCTCCTAACGACAGCTCCTCCTAACGACAGGGCCTCGGTGCCTCTAGCCGGCGGCCCGGGGAGACCTCAGGCTGTGGGCAGCCACAGGCCAGCCCCACCTCTCCCACTCTCCAGGACCACAATGACAGGGTGCGGGCGGAACAGGCCAGAGCTGGACTCCGCCTAGAAACAAGGCCCACAGAGGAACTCATCAAGCCCCTCACCAGGGATGGGGACTGAGGCACCCCAGTGGGGTGCAGGTGCCCGGGATGGGGCTCAGTTGCCCCAGTGGGATTGAGGTACACAGGATGGATCGCAGGTGGCCAGGATGGGCACTCAGGTACCCCAGTGGGAGTCGGGAGCCCAGAATGGGGCTCAGGTGGGAAAGGGGTTAGGTGCCCAGGGTGGGGATCGATTGCTCCAAGGGGATTACGGTGCCTGAAAGGGGGTCAAGTTCTGGGGATGGCGCTGAGGTGACCAAGATGGGGGCTGAGGTACCCCCATAGGACTCGGGTGCCTGGGATGAGCGTCAGGTTCATCAGTGGTTCCACAAGAGGCTGATGGGGGAGAGGCAGGCTGGGCACAGGAAGCCTCAGGCTGCAGGAAGCTCCAGACCCGTACACTACAGCCTGGGGTTCCTTAGGAAACACCCCTGAAATAGTGCTGTGAGTGTGGTGAGGCAGAGAGCATGGCCCTTAGGGGCCCCAGGCTGAAGGCATTATGGACAGGGGAGCCCTGAGCAGGAGCTCTGCGGGATGAATAGGAGTTCTCCCTAGGCTCAAAACCAGTGACTGACAGGGTCTTTTTCCAGGCAGGTGGGAGTAGTTCTCCCCCATCTCTTTGTCTCCTTTGTGGGATTCCTCACGGGACCCTCTGGACACCTGAGGATGGGACCAAATGGTCACAGGTGGGAGAACTAAGGCCCACATGGAGCCCAGGTCTGCTGCCCACCCCCCCCACCTGTGAGCCAGAGTGCTGTGTCTGGCCCACTGTGGAGCTGGGTACCAGCTACAGAACCACTGGCTGCCTTTATTGTCCTCAGCCCAAGGATACGGAGCTCCCAGACAAGCCCCCCAGCCCACCCGCCTACCAGGCCTCGGCTTGGGGCTGCCACATCCCCACCAGGAAGGGCGATCGGCACAAGTCACAACGTGGCCAGGGGGCCTCAGAGTTCTGCGTGCTGCTGCCGGGGGCCCTCTGGCTCCTAGCCGGTATCCTGGGCGCTCTGGTCCGGGGGCAAGGCTGAGGCGGCTTCCAGCAGGCCGGGCAGGCCCCACACAAGCTCTTTGGCGGCAGGAGAATCAGCGGGGCGTTCCAAGCACTGGGAGGGGCCCTGTCTTTTGTCCTTCTCACAGGGCCGCTGGAAATGCTGCCTTCCCGACCTGTACATCTGGAAACAAGGGATAGGACGTGAGAAGTGTTGGGTGGGGAGCCCGCCCCACCCGCCCCGCCCCTGCCCCGCTGTGCCTGTGCCTCTAACCTGCCCAGCCCCTACTCCCAGCCTGCAGGCTCTGCCGACTCCCTACCTGAGGGAAAGGGGTGCCCCAGCCAGGAGATGCCGAGACCAGAGGGATTCCCAGGCCATACCCACACCACCTCCCTTGGGGGGCTTGGAGAGTCAGAATCGTCCTGTGGTCTCTCAGTTTCTGTGCCTGAGCCCCCGACAAGCTGGGGTTAAACAGGCCATCCCTCCCCGCGCTGGCCCTGCGCCCAGTGGCCACAGGGTCACCTCCGTCGTCAGCCCTCTTTCTTTGTCTCTGCCATTGCCTCTGCCTACGATGCTCTACCCCGGGGCTGGGGCCGTGGAGAGGCCGTCTCTGACCCACACACCCAGCTTTGGTAGCACCTCGCAGTTCATTCTCCATCTCTGACACTGATCTTGGCCTTCGGGGTCAGGCCCAGAGCAAACGCCCACTGACTCAATCACTGCAGCCCGTTCCCATCTTAAAGAAATGGGAAACTGAGGCTGGGAGATGGACGTGCCTGGGACGAGGCCACACAGCCTGCGACGGCAAAGCCAGGCCCGGCCACTGTTGTGTGCTGACTGCACTGAGGACCTCACCGGCCGACAGTCCTCCTAACTCTCTGGCCTGCTGACCCCACCCCCCAACCCAAGGAGCCCCTGAAGGTGTGTGGAGGGCTGCCCTACCATCTCAAGTTCCTTGTTTCAAAGACCGTCTCCTTGTCGCTGTCCAGCGATGCCATCTCGGTGGGGTCCTCAGTGTTGGCCAGGAGCCCGTACCTCCTCCGCTGAGGTTTTTTCAATCTGGAAGCAGACCCAGGCTCACTCAGCGGCCCTCTCATGGCCCTTCGGTGGAGCTGCTGACACCCTGCCCTGCTTCCCACCTTCTCCGATAATGCTCGTCTGCTCGACTCCCAGAGTCTTGCTGTGAACTTTGCGGTTCCAACTGCGTTTCTTCTCATAATGGTCACAATCATTATCAGTTGCCGTGGACAACTCCCTTGGCAGGCTCCCAGGGCGTAGGCCCTTGGGCGAGGACCCCTGGGAGGGGGGCGCTGTAATTCCGTTTTACTAATGAAACGACTGAGCCTTAGAGAGAGTTTGCCAAAGACATCAGTAGAAGGCCGTCACGGGCAGAAGCCCCGGCTCCTGACCACCACCAGGGAAAGCACGGGACCGACCCTCTGTGGTGGATGTGGCACGTATTCAGATGGGAGACGAACACTGTGTACCCACAGCAGTATCAATGCAAGACAGAAAAGGCCCCTTCAGAGCATCTGGATATGATCAGCTCTGCGTGACAAAGGCCCTCTGGAGATCAACCCCAGAGAGGAAGCCAAACGGGGAGGACAGGGGCCTGAGGAGGGGGTCACGGGCGTGCAGAAGGCAGGGCGTATGCTGCGGGGAAGGCAAAGGGGGTCCTCATCTCTTTGGGAGAGCGTGGGCAAAACCTAAACACTGACGATCACGGCCAGCTCTGGGCTGAAGAAACAGGAAGAGCAAGGTGCGGGGGCAGGCTCCCGCCCGGCCCTGGTCAGGCTGTGGGCGTTAACTACAGGGTAGGATGCGGCCAGGCCCGCGTGGCAGATGCAAGTTGGGTTAGTGGGCGCTGCGCTCGTCGTCACCGGGCTGGGGGAGCCGCAGAGGGTCCCGGAAATTCCCGGTGCCCTCATCATACCGCAACCTCTAGTCTCGGTGGCTGCATCTAGAAAACCGACCCCAACATCCCGAAGGAGCGGCGCGTCACATGATTGCCTGACCCCACCCACGTCCCCACCCACGTCCCCACCTACGTGACGATGGCGCACCGCGCCGGAGACGCGGGGCTCTCGCGCCGCAGCAGTTGGGGCGCGAGGCGCGCGCGGATTGGCCGCGCCAGGGCGGCGGCGGCGGCGTGCGCCTGACGCACCTGTATGCCCGGATGAGGAAGTAGAGCACGGCCAGGACGATGAGGCCCGTGACCACGTAGAGGGAACGCAGAAGCGGCGAGTCCGGCGAGCCCAGCGGCCAAGGGTGTGTGCTGTTGGGCGGCGCGCCGGGCTGGCTCTCGTTCGTCAGGGCGGGCCGCAGCAGGAGCGTGGCCTGCGTGCGGCGCAGCGACGGGGGCGTGGGGTCCTCGGCTCCGCACAGCAGCGTCGGCAGCAGCAGCACCGGCAGCAGCAGGAGCCGCGGCGGCAGCACACGCGGCCCCATAGCCCGGCGGAAGCGGTAGCCGCGCCCCGCCCCCGCAAGGATCAGTCACTCACTGGCGCGGGGGTGGGGCTAGCCAATGGCCCGCGGGGGCGGGGCCTGGCTCCCGGAAACGCCCGGCCCGGTACCGCCCCCGACTGCTCACCTCGCTTCACCCGAGCCGGGGAGGTACCCCGCACGTACCCCGCCCCCTAAGGCTCGGAGCCGCAGTTCTGTCCCCGGCCCAGAGCGTGAGCACGGCGGCCGCCCCTATGGGGGCTACGATGAGGGGACAGGCGCGACCGTGCCCTGCGGGCGGGCCTCCCACCTGGGCTCTGGAACTCTCCCGTCCCCGCCCCCAATCGCCCTGGGCTTCGGTGACCAGCATGGTGGCCCGCTGTCCCTGGCCCTCCCGGAGGGGAGACCTGTCCCCGCTGTGAACCTGGGCATCCCGCCTTTGGCGGGGCCCAGGAGGAACCAGACACATCCCGTGGGAGAAAGCGGGGTACCGGTGACCCAGACCTCACCCAGCCGCACCCTGCTGGGAGTTGAGGTAATCCGCCCAGAGCCCAAGGCAGCTAGAGCGTGGAACCAGGGCTCAGCCCCAACGTTCTGCACCCCAAGAGCAGGGCTGGAGGCAAGCAGCCCGGGAAGACAGGCCGGCTCCAGGGGCGGCCAAGCTGAAGGTGCCCGGGGTTACTCTGACAAGGCCTCCGCCTGGCTCTGGGGGACACACCGCCAAGGGACCACCTCCTGGGCTCCCTCGGCCCGAAAACTGCCCCGGCGGGGGGGGGGGGGGGGGCAATGAACTGCCGCCTGGCCTTCAGGGTCTGGATCCAGCTCCTGGCCAGAACGAAGGCCCCAACAGGAGGCTATCTCTAGCGGAATCCCGGCCACAGCCCCTCCGGCCATGCCTCAGGCTGAAGCTCAGTGTCTGCCCTCCACGACGACGCACCCCACACCAGACTCAGATTTGTGGGTGGACACACCATCCCTTTATTCAGATGCACCTTCCACATTGGTCTTGTCACATGGCGAGTGAGGACTGGCCGCCGTGCCAGCTGCACACGCCCATCCTCCTGGAGCACCTTGAAGCCCCGTACCCCAAGCTCGCCAGTGAAGCACCTGCTGGAAAGACGGGAGAGGTGAGAGGGGCACACAAGGGCTGCTCCAGCAGGAGATGAAGACGCTGCCCCCGACAGGGGTCACACAGCCACGACGGGGGAGAACCCACCGCAAGGGCCAGGGCCACAGAGCCACGTCTCCCACCCTGAGAAGCACTTACAGGTGACGGGCTGCAAGGGCAGGCAGCTGTGCCGCTGGGTCTTGCTCCCGGGTGAAGTTCCTCCTGGGGCAGTGACCCCAGGTCATTGTTGCTCTCTGGTCACCCTTCCGGGTCGCACTGGCTTCCATTCAACCTGCCAAAGCAAAGGAGTGTTAACCCTGACACCCTAGCTGAGCTCACAGCCGCCCCTCCCCGACTCCCCCGAAACCATCCACAGCTCCTAGGAGGGTCTCAAGCTAGTCATCGGGGCCAACCCAAGAGGCCCCGCCACGGGCCAGCGTGCCCAGGGCGGGCCTGCGCCTTTCGGATGGGCCAGGCCACTTTGTACTCTTAAGCAGAGCCAGCTACCCACTTGGGATGGAGCTGCTTAGAAATCGGCGCGGGCTCTGAGAAAAAACTCATGGCAGCAACAGACATCAGAGAGAGCTAGTAGTTAGGAGTGTGACTCAAAGAGGTCTGGAAAAGACAGTCAATTGATGAACAAAAAATTCCAAAAGGCGGGGCGTTTGGTGGTCTCCAATCCTGCTCAACTGCCCGGGCCGCTCGCCTGGCTGCAGGCGGGGAAGGGCAAACGGCCGGGGTCTGCCTTTAGTTCTAGCTTGATTTTTTTTTTTTTTTAAAAGAAAAAGAAAAATCGAAAAGCAAAAAAGTCAAAGGAACATTCCCCGGGTACACGACTTTACTTTCAAATGAGCTCTCAACAAGAGGAGGGATGCGGACGAGCAAAAGGAGTTACCTCGAATTACAGGACTATCTCCACATATGAGCTAGCCCAGGGAGCAGCTTGCGTCTCAGAGGTTTCTGTTGGGCGCACAACACTTCTGTCCTCCGAGGGGCTGCAGCTTCCATAGGCTAGCAGAGAACGCTCAGAACTTGTAAAGCAACAGCAGAGCTAGCTAATGAGCCGGTCAGTCTGTGGTCACCCGGGGACCCTGCCTGTGTCTGCTCTGTGGCCTGCTTCTAGACTAAGGGGTTCAGGGTCAGCGTCGGGCGCCTGCGTGTCCACCGTCCCTGATAGGCTGCCCGCCCCATCGAGCCTTCCGGCTGCCACGGCCAGAAGTACCCTGGGGTGCCCTGCGGTCCGAGAGCCCGCTCCCGTCACCCACCTGCTCGCCTAACTGGGGCCGGTGGCCGTCGGCTGTCACAGGGGCCCAGCCAGCGTCACTGACCCTGCCTTTCTCCTCTAGCTGTGGCAGCCTCGCGCGGGACTGCGGACCTAGTCCTCTAGCTGCCCTCTCTGCTCAGGTCTGCCTGCCTCGAGCCCCTGGAGGGCGCGTGTGGTGCAATCAAAGGGAGATGGTCAGAGCGAAGTTCATTCAGATGGTCTTTTAATCGGCTTCGTGAAGCCAAAGAAAACTGCGTACAAGAATTCCTTCACCACTTCAGATACAACATTGACGGGATATGCGTACGTCTTCCGGCAAAAAAGGACAATATAAATACACATTTTCAAGAACCTCTCGGGGATGTCTGCAAGTCTACTGTGGGTCCCACAGGACAGGTGGGCGCCCGGGCCGGGCCAGGGCAGCCCGGGCACTCTGCTGCCACCCGCACGGTTCTACCACGCTACACTCAGAAACGTGACACCGAGTTGGAAAAAAGCTACAACTTGCTCAGCTTGCGACAAAGAGCAGATTCAGAGTCTGTTCAATCTCAAAGAGAAGTGACTCGGGGCACCCAACTTCAGAGGGCCGACCCCACTGAAAAGAAAAAGAAAAAAAGCAACACAACCGAAAGCAAAAAAAACTCTCACAACCCCTGGTGATTTTCTAAAAAAAAAAAACAAAACTCTTGGCTCACGGTAAAAAGGTAAAAGTAAAACTGGAAGTGCTCTTCAAAACGTTTTTAAGACTCTTAAAAACGGACAGCGCTTCCTTAAAAAGCAAAGTATAGTAACGAGGCCATCTGGGGGCCAGAAGCAGTCAGGCTGTGTTTGACAACATCAGAACCAATAAGACTACAAAAGTGGGTACAAGGAGGTGTGATCACTACACATTAACGATTCAGCGGAGCTCCCAAAATCTTTAAATATACGGCCATTGGAAGGACGATCTCGAGCAGGAAGGATTTTTACTCGTTGTGTGTAGCTGAGAACAAGAAGCAGGCACAGTGTAAAGGCGCTGAAGCACGCGACGAGAGGCAGCATTCCACTCCCGGCCCAAACCTGGGGGCTCAGCCCTGGGGGCTCGGGAGCGACCAACCCCCCCCATGGCCGAGGGTGGCGGGCACGGCCCACATGCACGGATGCGGCCTGCTCTGCTCGGTGGGCCCTCGCTCTCCCTTTCCTCCTTGGTCAGCCTGGTTTTGCCTTTACGTTCTGTGGCAGAAGTGGCTGCTGGCACCGAGACCCAAGAGGGCAGTCTCGTCCCTTACGGGGCAAACATAGTGACCGGGTCTGAGCACTGCCCAGAGGGCACCGAGGCTCACTGAGCTCCCACCACAGGCCCGTGGAGCACCGCTTACCGTAACTGTCGTAGCTGTCTCTGTAGGACCCGCCCGAGCTCCGGTCACCGCAGCTGCCGCCCTGACTCCGGCTGCAGGAAGGACACAGGTGAGCCCCGGGGGCCACCTCGGGGGACTCTCACCAGTCCCCGTGCCAGCGTCCCCACAGAGCCTCCCAGGCCCCCCTGCGCAGGACCGCCGCCCGTACCTGCTGTAGTAGTCTCTGGAGCCTCCATAGCCCCCACTCCTGGACTCGAACCGGCTCCCCCCGTAGCCACGGTCCCCTCCTCCTACAAACGGGACGCGAAGGAGGAGTGAGTGTCAGCTCCTGCAGCAGCGCCCCCACCTTGTACCTGGCAAGTGGCACTCACCTCTGGAGAACCCACGGCCCCGGCCTCGGCCCCCGCGGAAGAAGCCCCGGCCCCCGGCAGAGCCACCTCGGTACCCGCGGGATCGGTTATCAGACGATTTGCCAGCCTGGTCGACCCGGATCTGCCGCCCATCCACAGACTGGAGATCAGAAGTGGACACGGTTAGCCTCTGCACCTCCCGCCCTCGGTCTGTAGCCCGGACCCACTGGACCCCGGAGCAGCCGGCCCTCACCTTCCCGTTCATGGCCATCATGGCGTCCTTGGCATCGTCGATGTTCTCAAAGGTGACAAACCCAAAGCCCCTTGATCGCTGGGTCTCCCTGTCCTTCACGACCACCACTATGCAGGGGAGAGGTCCACGGTCAGCACCCAGCCCTCCCCGTGAGCAAGCCCACTCAGCCACCAGTCTGGCACCAGCCTCACCTTCTGAGATCTGTCCATATTTTGAGAAGACCTGCTCCAGTGACTGCTCGTTGGTATCAAAACTCAGCCCTCCGACGAAAAGCTTGCCTTCATCTGATGCCATGGCGGCCTGTGACAAACATCATCATAAGCCTCGGAGGTCCTGCAGGGGATTCGAGACTCAACGCCCCCACCCCCGACTTGACTTTGTACAAATAACATATGTTTCGAAGGGAAACGCTGGGAAACTATTTTTCTGCCCTTTAATCATCCCAAGCCCACACCCAGGACTTAATTCAAACAAACCCTTAATTCCTTTATCACTTTGCGTCCCTGGCCGCTTTTCTGTGTTTGGGCCAACTCCGCTCGCCAGACTGGCGGAGGGGGGGGGGGGGTCCCTGAAAGCTGGGGCCACACCGCGTTTCTGCAGTACTGCTCAGTGCTGCCTGGCTGTGGGGCCCCAGAACTCCAGCGAGGGCACGCCCTCACGGGACGTTTAGGGCTGCACCCTGAAAGCAGGCATCGGCCACCATCGTCACGGGCTGAGTGCACCTTAGTTTCTGCCCGTTGCAAACAGCGGGGGGGCTAACTCCTAACCCGACCGTCGCGGAGCGGACGGAGTGGCAACGTGCTTGGTCCACTGAAGGGCGCTGTGCAGGCGGGGCGGGGACTCTGCGCCCGGATATCAAAGCGGGGCGGTGCTTATACCGACCCTTTACAGGCTGGTAGCCTCCGCTGAATGGCTCCGAAACACAGGCCAGAAGGCGCCCTGCAGCCACGCAACTGGGACCCAAACTTTGGGCGTTGGGGGTGGCACCGGGACTGTGTCGCCCTCGCACTACTCCAACGGGAAATCGGGGAGGAGCCCCAGCCCGGCCCCACCCACGCGCGCATGCGCCCCGCGCCACTTCATCCGGGCACTCGGCGCTCCCGCCATTTCGCAGGGCGCAGCTTCGCGCTCGCGGCCGCCATTTTGCGGCGGTGTCCCGCTCGCGAATACCCTGGCCCACGGGAGATGCCCTCCGGCCGCGGTTCGGCCCGGTCTCCGCTGCCCCTCGCCGCCGGCGGGGCGGACTACACCCCGGGCCCGCCCCGGCACCGCCCCCGCCCAGGGGCGTGCCGCCGCCGCCCCGCCTCCTCCGGCCGGCCGCAGGCCGCCCGCCGCCCCGGGCCCGTGGAGCCGGTGCCGCCAGGGCCCTCACCACTGAGTCGGGCAGGTCCCTGGCGCAGGCGGGAAGACGGCACAGCACAACGACCCGAACCTCCTAACGCGCGAACTGACTGGGGGGGCGTCCTGCGCCCGCCTTATGTACTTCGTCTCCAGGCCCCGCCCCCGAGCCCGCCCCTCCGCCCCGCGCAGACCAATTCGAAGCCCTGGAGGCCGTAGCTGTGCCTCATATTCATGAGCTGGGGGCCGGACCTGTGCCGGCCCCGCCCCCTCCCGCGAGCGGGCGCTGGGCACAGTGAACGGCGGGGACGCGCATGGTCCGCAGTCCCCCGCCCGCGCGCGGGAGGCGGGGCCAGTGCGCGGCGGGGCGGAGTTGACCCACTTCCGCGCGCCCGGCCCCCCTCCCCTCCCCCCCCACCCCGGCCTGTGGCGGAGAACAAAGGGGTTCGGGCGGCTTCTGCCAGTGACCCAAGCCTCCTGGGAACCTTTTGGGGTCGCTGGAACCCAGACCTTTGCGGTGCTCCCGCAGTCGCAGTCGGCGACTTACCGACCTCACCCAGGTCCCTACACCCACCCGAGATCCAGTTCTCGGACACCCCAACTTCATGTGAACCCCGATGTCAGTCCTTATGTACTTGCCAACATAAACGACAGCCAAGAACTCTCAGAACCCCAACGCTCCACTTCGTGTGGTCCGCCCCAAGGCCCGCCCAAACGGTAACATTGAGGCAGCTCCATTTACGTGGACTCCAATATTCTCCACGATCCCAATTCTTCTTGCTTCCCAACTTTGGGTCACCCCAACTTCACCCAACCCAGTTTGCCTACGAATCCCAACCCACAACCACACCTAACTCCCACTCCAATCCGGACTTCACCCAGTCTGGTGCAGCACCCACACCCCACAGTCACCTGGCCAGACACCTACCTTTTGCATCCTAGCTCTAGACCTCAGGCTGACCTCGACTTGGGCTCTCAAACCCACCATTGTGCCCAACTCTCGAGTCTCCACTGCACCCCAGAATTCAGCTCAGCCCCCCCATCTCCCTTTCACCGCTGTGCTCCAGCTGCCCACCAGCACACTGTTCTGCACCCCCAGAACCCACTTGGCTCCTCCTTCTGCATCTTTTTTCTGTCTGGGGGTCCCGAGACCTCTGCTATCGGAAAAACCAGCTTTGCAGAGATCTTCACCCCCAAGGCTGTTCCTGGGAGCCCCTCTTGTGGTCACCTCTTTCCCCCTGCCCAGGCCTTGGCTCACGTTACCTTCTGTGGCCCTGGACCCTTCCATGGGTGGAAGAAGCTAGTGCAGACCCCTGCCTGCCCAGACCAGAGGCCCGAGCTATACCCCTGCCCCAGAAAGTCTTCAAAGGGCATACCTTCTGCATAAAAGGGGGAATTTGAGGGACCTCCCTGGCTGTACAGTGGTTAAGACGCCGCGCTTCCAATACAGGGGGTGTGGGTTCAATCCCTGGCTGGGGAACTAGGACCCCACATGCCGCACAGCACGGCCAAAAACGTTAGGGCGATTTGAGAACAGAGACCCCTGCTTTGCTGCCTACCTCAGGAAAGTTCCAGCCCCACTCCAGGCCCCAGACTCCATGGGTCTAGCTGACGCAGTAGGAAAGAAACGAGAGCATGGACACTGTCTCCTGTGACAAGGCCGCTGGGACCCCTCCTCGGGCTCAGGACCCCTTCCCCCAGGCAGCAGCTCATGACTCATGGCAGCCGTGTCCGCACCTCATCCCCCCACGCCACAGCCCCCCCATACAACTCCTCATCAGCCGCAGCCTGCTGCTGCGTGAGCCACTCACGCAGGGCGGTTACTAAAAGGAGCAGAGAATCAGCACTCAGCTCTCACCCTACCGCCGGGGCCCATGGAGGGGGCCTGGGGCCAGGCATGCCCAGCCCAGGAGTAATCCCCCCCGCCTTCTGATCTGCCCCCCCAGCAAAGTCAGGTCGGCGGCTCCTGTCCCCAGACCAGGCGAAGGGGTCCTTGCAGTCACGGGGCCCCTCATCACTCTTTGCCCGCCCCCCGCCCCCGCCCCCGCCCCCGCCCTCCCTGTTCTGTGCTTCCTAGTCTGCCTTCTCCTGGTTTTGTGAAGTTCCCTGGTTCATTCATTCATTCCACCAGCAGATATCAAGCGTGTACTTACTACGAACGTGTTGCTGGGTACGGGGCTCCATGCGTACCCACGAATGTCCTGGGTTCCCATCACGGTGTGGACCTTTACCTATGGATACCTGTCCCCAGGTGCGCCTGCACCAGACATTGTGTGGGAACTGTGTGCTTGAGTCTCAGGTGTGTTACCTGTCTGCGCACCTGTGTTTCTGCGGCTACCGACGTCGGCGTGTCCCTGTGACTCGGTGTGTACCTAGGACCTTGTGAACCCGTGAGGGGCGAGATGGGGGGGGTGGTCTCAGGAGGCTGGCACCACCTTCCTCCTTGCCTCGGCCGCGACTCCACGCTCTCCCCGCGGACACAAGGGGGAGCTACGGCCTCGCTGTCAGCCTGGCCGGGGGCTCCCGGTCCCGCCCCGCCGTCCAGCCGACTGCCGCGAGCACCAGCGTGGGAGGGGGTTCCCGTCCCGCCCTCAGGCCCACCCTCGCGTCTCGGCCCGAGCGCTGGGGGGTGGTCGGCGAGGAGGGGACTTAAAATAGCCGCGGGCGGGGGCGAGGCTGCTATTCACGGCCGGGACATGCGGTGCTCACCGCCTGCCCGGCCGGACGGGCTTAGGCCGGAGGTCCCTGTCTGCACACTCACAAGACGCCCCTCCCCGGGCGCCCGCCGAAGACCACCCCCGGGGCTGCGCCGGCGTTGCCACGGGGACGGGGGCGGGGCCTCCTTGCTCCCACACCGCCCCCTCTGTCCTCCCCGCGGGATCGGGCCCGCCGGACGCCGGGTCCTCCCCCGACCCCGGCTAATGACCGGGCGGGAGGCGGTAATGAGCGTCTGGGCTCGGGTCGGGCGTGGACGGGATGAAGGGCGCGTGGTTGGGGGGGGACCCCGGGGCCCGCGTAATTACCGGCCCCTCCTGGCCGGCCAGGCGGGGGCCGGGACGGTGCACCTGGAGGCCGCCCGGCGCGGGCGCGGAAGGGGTCCGCCCTGGCAGAGACTCCAGCCCGCCCGCCTGGCCCAGATCCCCGGGGCTCAGAGCCAGGGAGGGGGAAGCGGGGACTGGATGTGTATGTACGTTGCCAAGCGTGGTGCACATGTGTGCCCGTGGGCAGGGGACTCGTGGGTACAGAGATGGAGAAACAAGTTTCCTGGGGACCATGCCTGTGTGAACATGAAAATGGGGCCGTGTGCCAGTGCACATGGCTGTGGAAGTGTGTGCATAGAACTCACACGTGTGTGTGTGCGTGTGCACACATGGAAACGTTTGCATGGTCATGTCTTACGTGAAAGAACACAAGGGGTTGTGCGTGGACCCCAAAGCATGTGCATAACCAGGATGTGGGATCAGCCGGGGACAGCGCTGCTGCGTGTGCATGACGCGGGGGAACCGGGACTCACAGATCATATGTGCCCATGGCTGGTGGCGTGACTCATGCCCCTGGGGTGGGAACATGTCACGCCGCGCAGTCAGCAGCCGCCGGGGTCTCTAGGGCAGAGGAGAGCTATAGGAGGCCAGAAGCCAGGAGGAAAAGTTTAACTTTTAACTGCCTCCCCGTTCCCCCCCAACCCCGTTTCCCACCTGCATGAGTAGGTGGGGACATCTGAGATCCCTAGGAGGCCCCAGGTGGCTGCCAACTGTGAATTGGCAGGAGATTCAGCTGCCTGCGCCCTGGCCTCAGTTTACCTCCTGTTCCTAGGAGGGGTCTTCCTGGCGGAGGGGGACGTGGGAGGGGGCACCTGGGTGGAGCTCCCTGTGACTCATGGCCCAGGAAGGTGGAAGCTGCCACTCTTCTGCTCGTGCCCCAGCCCCCATCCCAGAAGTGCAAAGGCCACGCAGCGCATGGGCTGTGCTGGTGACCGCAGTCCCCACCAACGGCAGGCACACGGGCTGTGGAATGAGACCCGGGGGACACCCGGAGGCCCACACCAATAACATGCATTCATGCAGAGGACATACGTCAGGTGTGTGTGGAACGCCAGGGCCTGTGCATGCGCAGAGACCCCTGTGTGCTCGTAGAAACCCCAAGGCTTGCCTCGGTGGGGGCTGGGGATGCAACCCCCTGGGTTTCCGAGACGGGGGGAGGGCTGAGGTCCACAGCCCCGCCCCAGGGGCGGGAGGAGCTGACCCCCACTGATGCCCTGTCCGCTCCCTTGACCTTGGCCCCACGTACAGGCTCCCTGCAGGCACACAGAGGGGCCGAAGCACCCCTGACTGGGGCTTTAGCATCTCCATGGCAACACTGGAGTGGCAGCCATGGAGAGCACACCCCCCTGGGGCAGCTGCCAGGGGCTCAGGGAAAACACCTGTGTGTGTCCAGGCGGCCGCACACAGCGGTCCCACATCCTGGCCCCCACACCCAAGCAGGCGGACACAGGTGCCCATGGACCTCGTCCAGCCTTCGATCACCATCCCACCCTGGAAGGTCAGCCACGGCCCGGTGCCCAGCTGTGCAGGTAGGCGGTGTCCGGGCTCCTGTCTGAGCCTCGGGTGCATCATCTGAGAAGTGGCCACAGCAGCAGCATCTCCTGGGGTCAGCGAGGGTGATGGAAGGGCAGCCGGCGACAAAAACACACCACGGAGGGGCTCCCAGTTCTCTGCCGTTCTTCCCCGTGTCTCAGGACACTCCAGGGAATCGCCGGCCATGCCGGAGGAAGCCCCACTTCTTCTGGGGGCGCATACAGGCCCCTGCACCTGCCCCAGCCCAGTGGCCGGCTCTGCTCGGGCGCGCCTGCAGGCGCGCACGGTGCGTGGGTAGTGTTTGTGGCTGGAGCGTCCGCGGGTTTGGGTGCCGCCTCGGCTGAGCTGCGTCTCTGAGGGTCTGAGTTTGGGGCCTGCCTGTTGTGACCTTCAATTTTGCGGGTTTTGTCAGGGAGGTCTTGGCCCAGGGTGAGAGTGGGTTTTGAGAGTCACACAGTTGATTGAGGTTGTGGCCCCCAAAGTGTAGCTTGGGGCGGGTTTGGGGGTGTGGGGGCGGTGTGCATTGGGGTCCCTGTGCTGCAGAGCCGGAGCCTGTCACTCAGGTGGGATGGGCACGTATCCGTTGACTGCGGAGAGTGTGCAGCGCGTGTGTGGGACGGGGAGACGGGTTGGTCTGGGCCTGGTGGCGGCAAGAGGCCCTGCGTGGGCGTCTGGGCTTGTGTTGATTTTCCGCGAGGCCTATGCATAGCGTCTGAGGTGTGGGCCGTGTGCAGGGCAGATGTAGCCAGCTGTCTCGGGCCACCGGCTCCGCCTGCCGGCGGGCGACCTCCTCCCCCCGACCCCATGGGGCCGGCCCCGCCCACATTCCAGAAGAGTTGGGGGGTGCCCTCCCCAGCCCCCGCCCGCTCCTGATCTCTGACCCCGGCTCAAGCCCACTCCCAGAATCCCGGGCACCGAACGCCGCAGCAGCTGGCCCCAGGGAGGGGCGGCGAGGCGGGGGTGGAGGCTGGAATGTGTGCCGGGGGTGAGGGAGGGTGCCCCCGAGAGGGGGCGGAAGCGGGGGAGGGGCCGGGAGGAGGAGCCGGTGAGACCGAGACGGGAGGAAAATAGGGAAGAGACCTCCAGGGACAGATGGAGACCCGGACAGGAATACAGACCAGAGATCGAGGAAGGCGGAAAGGGGAAAGCAGAAAAACACAGGAAAAGAGAACTCAGAGGGAGCAGGGGGAGGGGCATACGTGGGTGGGGGGAACAGAGGCAGCAGGCCAAGGACAGAGGCCCCTCCTGTCGTGGAAGGGCCCCAGGTGACAGCGGCCCCGCCCGCACTTGCGGGCTGGACGCTCTCCCATCCCGAGTGACACCAGCCGGCTGCCTGTCCTCTGCCCTCCCGGGTCTGGGCAGCCGTGGGTGGGGCTGGAGTGGAGACTTCTGGGTGGGGCCCCAGCACCCTAGGCCGTAGCTCGGCGACTCCCGTTCCCAAGGTGCCTGGAGAGGAGGGCGTTTCCGCCAGGCGCGGTAGGGGTGGCTGTGCTGGGGCAGCCGCCGGGTGCTGGGGGTGCCGGAGCTGGCCCCAGCGGGGCACCACTCCGTCTCGTCTTCCTAGGGGCCTGGTTCCTCCCAAGCCACCCCTCACCACGTCCTTTGGCATTTCAAAACCGTGCAGCTTGCCCCAATTACCCATTTGGCCGCCCCCAGGGGACTCCGGCCTCCAGCAGAAAGACGTGACCCCAGTGACCTTCTATTGCCCGCCCACAACTGCCTCATCACCCCAGAAGCCAGCACCTGGATCCAGGCCTCCGTCCGGACTCCACACCTTGGTAGCCACACCTGTCCACACCGCCAGCCCCAACCCCCATCAGTCTCAGGGCTCTCTGCCCGCCCGGCTAGACCCAGGGGCTAACCTCGGACCAAAGGTTTGCTGACATTCTCGCCACCCGGCAAAGGCGACCCTGTTTACGCCGACCGCGGCCCGCTGCCTTTTCAGAGTGGACTCCTGGCCACAGCAAAACTGCGCCTCAACCAGGCAGCGACAAGGACTTCCTGCCGCCATAAGCCCTCCCGGGCCCCCAACTGTCCCGGCTCCTGGCTTGTAGGCTTCCAGGTGCACAGGGTCGTCTCCTACTGCTTCCCTTCCTCCAATCTCCGAGCTCCCTGCAGCCCCCTTGCCAACTACCCGTGAACCACAGGCCACGTTCAGACAATGCCCCATCGGTCCCTTCGCAGGCCCCTCCGAAGCCCAGGCAGAGCGTCCAGAAAGCTCCTGGGATGTTCTGGCCTTTGCCCTCTCCACCCGCCCCTCCTCCCTGGGGTTCCCATCTCATCCCCCCACGAAGCCAGACTTGAGGAATCATCCCTTTCGAGTCCTTGCCTTCACCTTTTGGTTTAGGCCCCCGAAATTGACTTCCCAATTGTTCCCCAAATGCACTCGCTTTCACGTCTTCAGACATTTGCACACGCCATGCCCCCCACCTGGAGCACCAGTTCCCTCCTCCTATCCTTGGCAAAGTCCTATTCCTTTGGCAGGGCCTCAACCCAAGTGCCCTCCCCCCGCTCCTCGCCCTGCGCTCCCCCCAGCCCGGGGCTCGCGCACACGGGGTCGTGGGGAGGGAGCAACAGGCAATGGCCCGGCTTAGGAGGGGGGGGTGCACATACGGCGCCCCCGGGTACGCCCCCTCTTCCGTCCCGGAGCTGCCGCAGGCGTCAAACCCCTTGGCGCGCATCCCGCCTCCAAACTGCGGACGTGCGGCCACGAGGGCCGCAACGCCTCCGCGCCGCGCCGCGCCTGCGCGCTCAGCCGGGCCACGCCGCAGTCCCACCTCCGGGCGGCAACCGCGCACGGCTATTGGTGGTTGCGGAGGAGAGAACGACGTGGCCACCAATGAGGCGTCCCGGGGGTGGGCGGGGCCTGGTCCGCCCGACGCGAGGACGGGGGCGGGCGGGGCGCCCTCCCCATGGTGACGTCAGGCCCGGTTCGCGGCGCGTTGCCATGGAAGCCGCGTTTCCATCCCTGCGGGCTTCCGGGGGCCGCCCCCTCCCATTCAACTTTTTACTCAATGGGGGAGGGGGAGGTGCAGGGCCGTCCCCGCCCCCTGTGATTCCGCGGCCCCTGCCTACTCTGGGCCTCGGTTTACCTTTCCGTGCTGCCCACGCCCACGTGGCCTGGCCTGCTGCCTCTCCGGTCGCTGCACCCCCTTGGCTGGGCACCTCTCCCCTCTCAGCGCCCCCTTCAGGTGTGTGCGTTTCAGGCCCGCGCAGTGGGAAGGGACCAATGGCCGCAGCACCCAACCACCGGGGTGGGGTTCTTCTAGGACTCCCGGGCAGGGCTGTGACCCTCGGACCCCAGGGCTGGGCGCCAGGCAGCGCCCTGAGGAGTGAGTTCCCCGGCAGTAGACCAAGTGCCCCCTGTCCTGCAGCGTGCAGACACAGCCCCCGTGATTCAGCGGGTGCCACCATCTACTCCCTGCTTCCGCATCTCCCACCCAGCCCTATAGCGGCCACCTGGGTCACAGCCCTGACCTCCGGGGACCCGGCTGCGTGGGCAGGGGGTTCGACCTGAGCTGTCCCACCCACACTTCCACCCTGCGGTCCTCCGGGCCCGCTGGGACGTTTGCGCCTTTGACCTGAAGGTCTGAAGGGATCAGCCTGACCTGGGCATCCTGCCTTCCTGGCGTGGGCGTGCGATGATTTGGGGGTGACTGGGTGGCAGGAGGGACAGAAAGGCCTTAGCAAGCTGCTCCCAGGACACTCCTGGGGCTGCACCTGTTTCCCTTCCCCATGGGCGGGACTCCTAGAACTGAGGCTTGGGAGGGCAGGGTCTTGGGGTATAAGAAATCAGCCCGGGGATGGTGGTGGCTAATGTAACAATCACCCCAGTGCTCTGGAGCAAACGGTATTTCTCTTCGGGCCTCGGTTTTCTCATCTACCAAATGGGAGGGTAATTAGTTCTCTTAGGTGGCTGGGTTAAGTGAGGAAATAACATGTGAAATGACCTTCAGTGTTATGATTGTGTGTCTTTGCCCAGCCCCAAAGTGGATGAAGGTGGGACTCGCCACCTGGCCCGGCCCTCAGGGAGCTCCAGGTGGGCAGGGGTGGGAGATGCAGACCGGGGAAGTTCCCAGGCAAAGCAGGGGCGCTGCCTAGGGGTGTTCCTGGATAGGGCACGGCCCGGAGGCTTAATCCCGATGGTCAGGGATGGGGAGCGCTGGAATGCAAGGCCGGGCAGGCCGAAGGGAGTCCACGCAGGGCTGGGGTGGAGCCAAACCGGGAGGCCTCGAGCGCCAGCCCTAGGCCCTGGCTTGACTCTAAGAGGAAGAGGGGGTGCTCCGGAGGCCTGGCGCCATACCCCAGCGTTGGGGCTCGGGTCAGGGGTCTTCAGGCCGGGCCCCCCACGCGTGGGCGGGCGGACGGAGGTGCTTCCCCCTTTCTGGGGCTGGGGAAACCGTGGCGCAGAGCCTGCGGCCAGGTCTCCCTGGAGACTGAGTCCCTGGGCTCGCCTGCAGCCCACTTTAGAGCCTAGAACCGAGAGGCCCCACCCAGGGCACACAGGCGGGCAGCCCCGTGCCCACACCCTGCAGGACTTCCGGCCTTGGGTACCGGGAAGTGGCCGGCCCCTCCCTCCCCCGCCAGGCGGCTTCCTGCCCACCCTCACCCCAAGGCGGGGAGGGGGCGTGGGAACTGTTCCGGGACGCGCCCCTCCCCCCGCTGGGCGCCCTGGGAGCACGTTCCGCCTGCCACTCCCTGGGTGGCGGGCTACCCCAGCATCCAACTCGACCCTCCTGAGACAGATCACCCCCTACCGTACTCGGCCCACTCTGTGACAACCAAGACCACCCCCCACCCCGAGATGAGAAGGCCAGAGGTTCACTCGTGTTTCATTTTCTGTTTATTCCTTGAAATCACGGTGTGTAAGCTTTTTTCTTTTCCAATTTCATGTTTTCATACAAGAAACTCCCGCAAGGTGCTGGGACACCCCACAGCCCGACCCCCCGAGGGTGGGTAATGCTTTCTTGGGGGTGGGGCCCTGGCGAGGGCAGACAGGGGTGGGCGGTTCCTGCCTGGGGCCTCCACCCTCAGACCAGCGGAGGCACAGACGTTATTTAAAAATCGTTAAAAAAAAAAACCCCATCAGAACACACATTAAATAGATATCCAAGACAGCGCTTCAAAAACAAACCCGCCCTTTTTTTTTCTTTTTCTTTTTTTTTTGGAAAAACGAAAACAAAAACAAAGATCCTTGACCCCTACCCTCTGACCCCTCCCTGCCCACCCCCCCCACAAAAAATTTACAGAGCTACAGTTAACACAAGATGTTCACATCTGAAACCATTAACTTTAAACACATAACCGGGGGCAGGGTGAGGACCTGGGGTTCATCTAGGAGGGAGGGGCAGGCAGAGGGCGAGGGGTGTTGCACAGCACAGAGGGGCGGGGCCAGGACGAGACTGACAGGTGGGGGGGGCAGGGCCCAAACATCTCCATTATCAGTAAAAAATAAAAGTGAATGAAAAAAACCCTCCACCCCCATTGAAGTGGCCCCAGTAAAGGGGGGGAGGTCTGTCCCTCTGCCCTGGGGGATGCCCCTGGGGCATGGGCATGAGTGGGGAGGGTCCAAATTAGACCAGCAGCGAACCCCCCCCAAGGGGGTTAATGCTACACAGCG
The DNA here is from genome assembly GCF_026419965.1 of Kogia breviceps. Taxonomy (NCBI): domain Eukaryota; kingdom Metazoa; phylum Chordata; class Mammalia; order Artiodactyla; family Physeteridae; genus Kogia; species Kogia breviceps. The sequence goes on from NC_081313.1 coordinate 182,015,258, forward strand.
TTGCCCCTCCTGGGGTTTCACAGCTCAGCACCCCCTCCCCTCCCCTCCCAGCTGCCCGAGGGCCCCCAGACACAGTCCACAGGCCCAGATCCCTCAGGTTGGGTGGGGAAGGAGGGCTGGGGGCGTCAAGCCCGCCCCCCCAGCCATTGCTCTCCGTATTTTTCAAGAGATTCCCAACCACTATTGGCTCAGTCAGAAAATTAATAGTCTATAAATACCCCAAGCTCAGAAAAACGGGGTGGGGCGGTGGGGTAGCGCTGAAGGAAGTCGCACAGTGCGTGGACGGGGTGCAGGCTGGCGGCGGGCACCTCTCCTCCCTCCCTCTCCTTTCCTGGCAGGAAAGGGTCCCCCCCCACACTCACACCCCAGCCCACACCGCAAGGCAGGCTCTGGCCAGCCTCTCCCCTGAAACGGCTTTTCTTTTCTTTCCCAGGAAAAAGGAAAATGGAAAAGGAGAGACCAGGAAGAGAAAAGAGTATGGATGTGGAAGAGAAACAGTCCCTGGCGGTCAAGGTTGCGAGTTGTTTTAGGGCCAGGGTTTGTGGTGGGGGCCTCTCCTCTCCGCGGCCCCCTCCCCTGTCTGTAAAGTGCATAATGAGGAATCTACATTTTTGACTTCAACCTGAAAAGGGTGGGGAGGGCGGCAGAACGGAAGGGGGGGGGCGGCTTCCTTGTCTCCGCTCTCAACCATCTGGAAAGACTGCTACATATTTGGAGCTTGGGAAGGTGGGCGGGAGGGACCCGGCCAGGTCGGGGATGAGGATGGGAGATGGAGGGAGGGGCGGGGAGTGTGAGCCAAACCGAGGAGGCAGGAACCCAAGTCCATGGAGAGTTCAAAAAACCACGGTAGGAAGTGAAATTTAAAAAAAAAAAAAAAAAAAAAAAAAGGCCGCATACCCGGGAGGGGGAAGTGCCCCACTGCACCGGCCGGCCGCTGGCCCTCCCGCGTGGGGCCACGCTCACAGGCTACCCTGGGCTGGGGCGAGGGACAGGGTTCCTAGGCCACCACGAACTCTGACTTGATGTCGGGGTTCACTTCTGGCTTCCAGACGGCGTCCTCGAAGTCGAGGCCCAAGCCAGCCGCCTCACTGGGGCCACCGCCTCCCCCGCCGCTGGTGCTGTCGCTGCGGCCAGCCTTGCGGCTGGGCGGCCAGTGGTAGGGGCCCCGGGCGTCGCGCCGGGCCTTTCTGCGGAGCCGTTTCTGCTGGAGCAGCAGCTGCAGGCGCTCCACCTTACAGCGGGTGGCTCGGTTTTCCGTCTGCCGCAGGCGGTCCCCTGCAGAGGTGGCAGTGACCATGACCCTGAGGGCCCCTTGGAGGCCAGACCCCCCCAAGCAAACGCGAGGAACCCCAGCAGATGGGCATCAGGCCTGGTCCAGCCCTCGTGGACGCTCCCTCCTGCGAGTGAGTGGGTCAAGAGGGTCTGCTGAACCTTTAGGTTATTAATTCCACGTCTGCTGATCAAGCAGGCTGTGAGCTCCAGGAGGGCAGGGGCTGGCCTGAGCCAGGCACTGGGGACATGGCTAGCATAAAAATGAGCTGGAGCTTGAACCCTTTAGGCTATTTTCTGTGACCCAGGGTAGGACTCAGGCTGTGCCTTGGTTTCCCCTTTGAGAGCAGGCCTGGGGGCCCACATCACGGTTCTACAGGATTACGGAGGCGTCGGGAATAACGAGATCGTTGCGGTGGCGGGGCGGCACAGGCCGCCCTTGAGCAGGAGGGGAAGCTAACCCCCTCCTTGGCCTGACTGGCCCATTCACAGAGGCCCCACGCGCCATCTGGAGAAGGTGCCCGAGGGGGGTGAGGAGGAAGTGAGGACGGACTCCCCCCCGGGGAGGACACAAAGATGCTGTGTGCCCCCGGCACACACACTCCCTTCTCTACACGCGCCTGCGGAACCAGCGGCTCAGCTGCTCTGAGAGCCGCACAGAGGGGCCTTGAGAGACCCAGGACGGGCTGGGGTGGGGGCGGACACTCACCCGGGGGCTTGCACAGGCGGGCCTGGCTCAGGGAGGCCGGGGCCGTGGCCGCCAGCTTCTCGCAGGAGGTAGTTTTGGGGGCGAGGTCCGGGGCACACTGGGCGTGGCACCGCAGCTGGGTCAGCGATGGGGGCATGCCCTGGTAGTGCCGCGTGGCACTCAGGAGGTCGTTGAGGATCTGCAGGATGGTGCCAATGTCCCGCCTCGGCCGCCCGCTGCTGTCCTGGCAGTTGGGGTGCAGCGTACCTGCGGGAAGGGGTGTGGATGAGGACCCCAGTGGTGGACGGGAGGCCTCGGCAGTGCCCGTGTCCCATGAGTACAGGCGGAACCCCAGGGTGACACGGGCACTCGCACCCACCCACGAGGACACATGGCCTGCTGTATGGCCAGGCACACGTGTGGAGATCCCAGAGAGCGTGTCCCGTCCCTGGCGTGGGTTCACGTGACTGCTCACAGGACACGCCACGACACCTACCAGAGAAGGTCCCTGAGAAGACCCCCGGGGCGTGGTTCACGAAGCTCTCGATGACCGCGCCAGGTTTGCGGGAGCGGGACGTGGGGCTGCCCCCGGCGGGGGATGTGGGGCTGGCACCGGCGCTGGCAGGGGGGGAACAGTCCATCTGCTGATGGGGGAAGGCAGCACGTGAGCTTTGGGGTTCAGGGTCTGGGGATCACCCACCAGACCAGCACCAGCCCAGGGTCTGTGGACGGCCCTTGACACAAAAAGACGTATCCGGGGCTCTGACGTTCTCTCGCCACGTCCCTGCCGAGACTCACCTCAGGACAAGTGGTAGAGGCCGAGTGGGAGCGGAAGGAGCCGGCTGTGACAGGGGAGGATGCGGGCACAGGGCTGGTGGGCACTGGGGGGACGCGGGCGGCACTGGACACTGGCCGACAGGGAGAGGACACAGGGGTGGTGGTCACGCTGGGGTCTCCACGGGCGGCGGCGGCGGCGGCAGCCAGCACGTGGCGGTGCTGCAGTGGGGCGTGCTGGGCTGCGAGCTGCAGCTGGACGAACATCATATGGTCACCCACGCGCAGCGCCAGGGTCAGCGGCGAGCGGCCCGACAAGAAGTCACTGACCTGCAGAGAGCGGCCCGTCAGCCCAGGGCTCCAGCCTGCAGTGCCCCCAGCCCGGCCCGGCCCGGCCCCCCGCGCTGCGTGACCTGGGGCCTCTCGCCGCCCCTCTCTGGGCTCTGGGGTCCCTGTCGGTGCCACGGATGCTTAAATAAAATGAATCGGTATTTCCGGAAGCTGCCTCCGCCAGCCCGGCCCGGGCTGGGCGCCGCTGGGGGCTGTGGGGGGACAGAGGCGGGTGAGATGGGGGGCCTGGCCCGCCCTGGCCAGCTTGGTTCTTTCAAGGGGAAACCGAGGCCAGGGGGGGCGGGGCCCAGCCAGCAATCACTGCTCTCAAAGAACCCTCACCTCACACCTCTTCCCCACCCTCTCTCGCCAGTGAACACTGCAGGGGCCTAGCTCAGGCCCCCTCCCAGCTAAGCCAGTGGAGCAGCGAGTGGGCGGAATTCCTGGACAAATTCTTGTCCTAACCTTTGCTTTCTCAAGATAAATATTTATCTGTCCTGGGCGGGGCCGAGGCTGAGGGGGAGGTGTTGCCTCTGGGAGCGCTGGGGAAGGGGTGGTGGTGGACCGGTTCCCTGGGGCCCGAGTCTCCCAGGGCTTCAACAAAGCCTATTCAAACTTGAACCTCCAGTCTGGCAGTCCCTTCGCAGAAGGCGAGGGGTGCATACAACCCCCATCTGCACTGGACCCCTCCTCTGGGGCCCGGCCAGTGCAGAGCTCTCCCCAGGCCGGGATGGGGCGGAGGTTTCTGAGAAGTGACACAGGCCTCGATGACTCAGAACCACCCCCTCCCTGCTGGCAGCGGCTGGCGTAACCTTCCCTGCTTGGGGGCCGTGGGGAGAAGGCAAAGGAGGCGGGCCCGGGCCGAGCGCAGCCCCCCACCCCGCAGTCCCTGTGCACACGCCCTCCCCGGCCCCAGAGATGCCCTTTGCAGGAAGGGCCTGGGGTGGCTTCCCAAGAGCAGCTGGGTGTCCCCCCCCCACTCCACCCTGCAACTTCCTCCCAGGGGAGGGTGAACGGGCAGGCATGACTCGGTGCCAGGCGGAGAAGCAGCTCTGGGAGCCCAGTCACTCCGCCCAGCACCTCCCATCTCCCTCCTGACGTAGACACCCTGCAGAGGATGTGAACCAAACACGCCCAGGGGCCCCCTGCCAACCACAGCCCCCCCAGGAGCAGGGAGCTCAGTTCACATCTGCCCCAGGAAAGCACACGCCAGCCCCACCAGGCTCCAGGGACCCTGGCTCTCCCCCCGCCCCACTGCTCCTCCCAAGGGCAGACCACCCAGCTCCTGGGTCCCCTCCTCCTCCTCCGCGCCAGCCGGCTGATGAGGGCAGGATGCTACACGCCGGGAGGGGGCGAGGGCCTCAGGGCAGGAGGAAGGGAAGCCGCTGAGCAGGTTCCTGAGGCCGGGGGCCAGCCCAGCCCAGCCAGGGAGGCCGGGGACCTGCCACCCCCACCCTGGCAGCGGGCGGATAGCTGAGGCCTGTGTCACCCTCCTGGGAGGAGGGCCCCGCTGCCAGAAAAATGAGGAAAGGAGGGGGAACGAAAAAAGAAAAAAGCTGCAACAAAACCGGGAACCCAGTGTGGGCCAGCCCCAGCCTTCCTCCTCATCGCCCTCCCGGGCGCTTACTAAATATTTTCCTAACATCCTGTCTGGTCTGTGCTGCCCCAGGGGCTGGGCGCCCCCGCCCCTCCCCCTTTTGGGGCAGAGAACAAAGGGCAGAGAGAGGAGGGGGAGGGGTGACTCCCCACCCCTCGCAATGGGGTCACGGAAGGCGGAAAGAGTATCACCTAGTCCCATCCCTCCCCCACCTGAGAAATGTTAAAAAGATCTCTCTGGGGAAACCGCAGTGGGGCAGGGGGAGAGCGCCTCGGCAAGGCAAAGCTGGTGGGGCTGGGGACGCAGGCCCGGTGGTGTAGGAGCATGGGCCAAGGTCACCCCGCAGGCAGGCTTGGGAAAGCTAGGCCCCCTCCCCCATGGCGGCCACCGTGGGAGAGAAGGCTCTCAAGGTCAGGTGGTGAGTGCTGGGGGGGCGGGGAGGAGGAATAGGAAGCTGGGTGACCAGGCCAAGCTGGCATGAAGGCGGAGCGGCGCGTCCCCTCCCCTCCTCACAGGCCTGCTGGGAGCACAAACAACCCCCAGGCTCTCCAGAGTGGCCGGGCACTGGGCCTGCTGCCCCCAAGGGCCAGGAGGGGGCCGGCGCGGGTCTTACCTGGGTCTCAGTCAAGCTCTCGAGGGCCTGCATCACAGACTGTTCTGGCCTGGAAGCCTGAGACTACAGAGAGAGGAAGAAGAGAGCCTGAGGGCGCACCCGAGTACCGGGGCTGGGAGGGCCCCGCTTGATGGGTGGGGTGGGTGGCCCTGAGGGGAAGGGGTCCAGTGTGTGATGTGGGCACTGTACTCGCAGGGGAGGGGACTGCCTGTCAGTGTGGGGCCTCGGGGCGCACTGCCCCAGCCATTTACCATGAGGCCCGCCTCCACGGTGGGCACGAGTGTCAGCTTGCTGCCATCCCCCACGCCGAACTCCTGCAGCTTCCCCGAACTGAGCCGGCTGAGTGGGGAGGAAGGAAAAGGGTGAGGCTACGCCGAGACAAGGCAGGGGCTCGGAAGTGGAGTCCGCGGGGGAGGGCTGGGCTCGTGGTGTAGAGACAGGAGTCCATCACCCCCACCCCTTCCTGGCTTACAGATCCAGAGACCTGAGTGTGTGCGTGGTTGAGGTCAGACCCTGGGAGCCCCTGCTGACGGTGCAGACCCCTTCTTCCAAGGAACTCCAACTCTGGACTGAGGGCAGTATCTCTGCGCCTCAGCGAGGCACGTTTTCACCATCCAGGCCCAGTCAGCCCCTTGGCACCCTCCCCCCACCCTGGGGCCGCCCCCCTGTAATTCAACCACCGGGGCCTGCCTGGGCTGTCCCTGCGGGCCAAGCGCTTAGCCTTTCCGGGCTTTGCCGGGCGGGCCTCCCCTCCTCCCTCCCTCCCTCCCTCCCTGGCGCAGGCCGCCGCCACGGCCGCCGCTCAGACAAAGGAGACCCTCCCCCTCCCGCCCCTCCCCCACCGGGGCCCCTCCGCTGGGGATGGACACTGCGTGTCCCCGGAGGCCCGCGGAGGGAGGGCTCCCCGGCCTGGAGGCGATTTAAATAGCGGGGGGGGAGGGGGAGACTGCGGGAAGCGCTTGGTGGCGAGAACAAAGGGGGGCAGAGAGACGCAAGTGGGGGGAGAGGCAGCCAGACGCAGAGGGGGCCGCCGAGCAGATACGGAAGCCGGCAGGTCGCAGGCAGAGGAGGCAGCCGCCGCGCCCCCCACCCCCGTAGCTAGGACCCCCGCGCCGCCCGGGACTCCTGCCTTCCGGTGGGGGACGCCGCCTAAGCCCGACCCGAGGCGCCCTCGCAGCCGCCTTTGTGCAGCGACCCCGGGCGGGGGAGGGGGCCAACACTGGCAGGGCCGAACAGAGGGCGCCCGAGAGCGCGCGGCGCGCCCCCGCCCCCCGTCTGGCCGCCCCCTTCCTTACCCGAGCGGCGCGCTCTTTGTTCCCGCCCCGGGGCCGGGGCCAGAGGGGGCGGCGGGCCCGGGGGGCACGGGGGTTGGGGGCGCGCGGTACCTACGTGTCTTTGTGGAGCAGCGCCAGGCGCTCCTTGGGCACTTTGAGGCGTTGGGACAGCCGCTTGCGCAGCCCCTCCACCGTCTCGTCGGGGGGCACCGACAGCTCGTAGCGAGTGCCCGTCGTGCTGTGGATGGCCAGGCTCATGGGCGCCGTCTCGGCCGCCGGACCCAGCTCGCAGGCACCGCCGGGGGCACCGCGCCGGCAGCTCCGGGCGCCGCCGGGCTGCGGCTCCATCCCCGGCCCGCGCTGGGGGGCTGGAGTCCGCGGGGCGCCGCCAATTCTTGCCGCGCCTCCGGGCAGGGCGGGGGCGCTCCCCAAACAGGGGTCCTCGGGGCCCCTAAGGGTGGGGGACAGCGCGCTTCCCCTTCGAGAAGGTCCCAGGAGCGGAAAGCGAATCAGGAATCAAAAATCCGAGTGGCGCTCCGGGGTCGCGTCGGCTCGTCGGGGCACCTTCCTGGGTGGGGACTACACTCTCAGCTCCTTTCAAGGGAGGCGGGCGCGGGAAAGGGTCCCGGAGGAGGGGGCGCCGCTCAGCCGGCCGCGCTCAGGGCCGTCTGCCGCTCGGGCCGAGCTTCCCCGCGCGTCCCCTCCCTTAGCAACAGCCGCCGCCGCCGCCGCCGCCGCCAGAGGATCTGGGGGTGAAAGTAACAAGAAAAAAAAGTTATAATGTATCAACGTTCCGAGGGGCGGGGCCGCCGCCCCCTCCCATTCACTACTTACTCCGCCGGCCCGCGCCGACCAATCAGCGCGCGCCGAACGCCCAGTCGGCCACACGGGCCGGCCAATGGGAGCCCCCGCCTCACCGCCCCACGTGGCCGCGAGGACCCGCCCCTCGCTCCGCCCCTGTCCGGGCGGCCAAGCGGAGCGCGGCGGGGGCGGGGCCGGCGCCGCTCTGGCCCGCCTCCGCGCCCCCGCCCCGCCGCGGCCATTCATAAGGCCCGGGTCCGCAACAAAGGGCGGGCGGCCCGGCCCGGGGGGCGCAGGAGCCAGGCTTGGGGCGGCGCGCTATGGGGGAGGGCAGTGGCTCCGCGCCGAAGGAGCAGGAAGCCGGGGCCTTCCCCCAGCGCCGATCCGGGAAGCCGCCGCGAGCGGAAGCTGGACGCGGTCCCCGCGCCTCGTGGCCGAGCCCAGGCTGGGGGGCTCGCGGGAGGGTCGGTCCGGGGCTCCCCCCACCCGTGAGGCGTGAAGCCCCGGCAAGGGGTGGAGCTGCGGGCGGGGCCTGCACCCCCGTGGCCGGTGCCGTGGTGACGTGGCCGGTGCCGGAGAGCCCCTCCCGGGCCGGTGCCACCTCGCGTCCCACCCCCGTCCCGCGGGCCGGGCCCGCTTCCCGACTCGCGCCCGCCCGAGCCGTGACGTGACGCGGCGTCCCCGGCTGCGCCCGCGCGCGCCGCTCGGGGCTGCGGTGAGTCAGCAGCGCCGGCGCGCCCTCTGCCGGCCCCACCCGGGAGCGCTGCCCGGAGACCCGGGGAGGGGTCGCCGAGGCCGCCAGGGACAGGGGGCAGTCCGAGGGGACTGCGGGCGTTGTGGGAGCCTCGCTAGGGGCATGAAGCCTCCAAGTCAGGAGACTGGGGCTTCACAGTCGGGGAAACAGGCCGGAAAGGCAACTAGCTCAAGGTCACTCTCGGGGAGGGGGAGTGCCCGGGGGGCGGGGCGGGGGCAGAGGTCCCTCCCGGGCTGTGCTGGCTGCGCCGAGTGCCTCCCACTCCACGTCCCGTGGGGCTTCCCAGGGCTGGAGACACCTTTGAACACTGCCTGCTCAAAGAACAAAGAAAAGTGGGGCACCCTTAAGAGCCTAGAATGGGAACCCCCTTCCTCGGCCCGCGAGGTCCCGCCCCCCACTCACCGGGAGAGGCAAGTCCGAAGTCCCAACTGTCCTGAGTGTACCCACGTCGGGGCCGAGTGCGCGGTGGCGGAGCCGGTCTGGGGCCGAGGGGGCGGCCCCCGAGCCTTTATCCGCGCCGCCTTCCCTCGGGGTGGAGTTTGGGCGGCCAGGGGGCGGGGGGCCGGGCAGGCGGTGACGCAGGCCGGCCCCCGCCCCTGCCTGCCGGCCAGGGCCCTGGGGCGCTGTTGGGCCTGGGCCACCCGCCCCCTAAATCTCGCATTTTAAACGGGGAGGGCGTGGCGCTCCTTGAATGCTACGAACCCGGGGTCACGGTCGGCCGCGTTGACCACTCGGGCGCACCCGCACTCCGGCCCGTGCTACGGGGTTTCGGGGTGCACAGCTGGATTCCCTGCCCCGCCCCCTTTCTGGACGAGTGCTTCCGCCTGGGGGCGCCCGCGTGGGGGAGCGGGAAGGGGGGCCTGAGCCAGCGGCCTCGGTCCAGGAAAACAGGCTGGGGTCACCTGCCTGCAGTGGGGGCACCCCAGCCAGCTGCCCCGGCGGCCCGGCCTCCTGCATCCCTTAACGGTGACCTCAGAGGACATTTATGGAGCGATTCACCATAGCCAGGCCTGATCCAGTCACCACCCACTGGGCTTTGTGACCCCGTAGGGCACTGACCTTTGTGAGCCTCAGTTTCTGCAGGGTGCCAGTAGAATGAAGTGAGAGAACACAGCAGACCTCACCCTGGAGCCTGGGGATGTGGGGCCCTCACCTAGGCCTGGCAATATTGTCATCATCCCATCAGGCATGCTCACCTGCTGGTGTCCTGCCTTTGTGGTGGGTGTAATCACCCTACCCCTTTTACACGTGATGAAACTAAGGCCACGCAGCCATTAACAGGCAGAATGTCCTCAGGTGTGTCCCTGCAGGTCACCCTGTGTAAAGGGGCTTTCTAAGGATGACCCTGGCTGAGGGTAGGGCCCTCTCGGTCATCCCTCCCTCTCTGTCCAGAGGAGGGGGACCGCAGGCCACTTGTCCACTTATCTGGTGTCTCCCTTTATCTGACCTGACCACCTCAGCCCCCAGCCGTGCCCTGGGGGCCCCTCCCAGGGCTGTGCTCCTTTCCAGGTCTGCCTCCTGCTCCCACCCAAGGCTCCTGCAGCCTCTGGCCCCCCACCCTCTCACAGGCACACCCAGATACTCCCAGCCCCACAGGGTCAGGGCTGGGCTTGAGGGAGGGCATCAGGAGGCTGGGGTTGAGGCACGGATAGGAGTTTGCCAGACAAACAGAATAGTGCTCGGGTGAGAAGCAAGTCAGCGCAAAGCACCGGAGGCTCTCACGAGTGCCCCGAGACCCGGTGATGGGGCCGGGCTGAGGGTCTGCAGGCCTGGCTGGCTCTGCCTGCAGAGAGAGTAGGAAGGCAGCACAGGGGACCGTGTGTTCTGAAGCCGGAGCATCTGAACACTGGAGGGCTCACAGAGGGACAGGCCAGGTGGGACCCTCAGGTGGGCAGGTGGCACTGAGTAGGGTGCGGCTGAGACCTCCAGTGGGTCTGTGATCTCACGGGGCCTGGTTTGTCTGCCTGCAGGGAAGTGGGCTGTCTCCTGGCATGGGGCCGCTGAGGGTCACACACACAGGGGAGGGGACCAATGGCCCCTGCCTGGCTTTGCAAGTCCAAGTTAATAACCATGCCAGATCAGCCTGAGGCGTGTGCTCTCCCACTCGTAGCATCCCTGTGCTATGCGGGGCAGTCCCAGGACGTGAGCATACTCAAGGCACGAGGGGAATCCTTCCTGGGAGGGAGATGAACCCTTGGGCACCGCCTGTCCCCACAAGGCCCAAGGCCTGCACTCTCAGAAGGGGTCGTGACCCCCGGTTCCTGGCCCTGTGACCCATCTCATCCTAGGTGCCTCCCACCCCAGGACACAGCCTGGCCAGCACAGGCCGTTCCTGCAGCCGTTCGGGCACAGGTGTCCCCAGGCCAGGCTCTGAGGTGTGCACATCCCCCAGGGGGCCTGCACCGTGCTGGGGGTCCTAGCTGTGTGGCTGTGTCCCATAGTCCCGGGCTGTGGCCTCAGGGGGTGACGGTGCAGGCAGGTTCCCTGGTGTGGGGACCACTGGTCCAGGGTCTCCTCTCACGACCCCCCACCAGCCCCCAGCTGTATCCTTGCTCTTATTTATAGACCAGATGAGAAGCCAGTCCAGGAACTCGAAGACCTGGGCTCTAAGCCGGGATACAAAGGGGAGGAGGGAGCTGCACCTGTGACCCCACAGCTGTCCCAGCTTTAGCTAAGATGGGGTTTCCTGAGGAAGTGGGGGCCGGCTGCTTGGACCTCACCTGCATAGAAGGAGCAAGCCCCACACGGACACCGCCCAGAGCTGCAAGCTTGCCTGGAGGCTCCCCGGACATCGAGCCTCAGAGGCAGCTAGGGGACAGTCATTCGCATAGGACCATGACACAAGACCACACAGCCCACCGGTGCCAATGACATGCCCGGGAATGACCTCTCTGTCACCTTCGGGCTGCCGGTGACACAGAGGCCCAAGCTTTCCCACACACTCACCCCCCCGAAATGCCCTATCAACTCTGCTCTGACCCAGGGCCAGGGAGGGGGACAAGGAGGTGGCCAGTGCCTGGGCCACCCCCATGGTTGCCAAAGTGAGTTACTGGCTGAAAGAAACGGGACAGCGCTAAACCTTCAAGGTGCCAGGACCGCCGCCACCCGGCCACCCCACCCATCTGGGGCCAGTCCAGGGGCCCAGATGCCACGGAGGTGCCAACACCACCAGAGATCGGGCACCTGGCCAGCTGGGGCCACCCACAGGCCAGGCAGGAACAGGGCAGGGCCTCCGTGGGAGCAAGCAGGACCCACCCCTTCCCAGTGCAGCTGGGGCGGGGCCGGGGAGCCCACGGGACAGACGTCACAGTCTGGAACCTGGCAGAGCCTCATGTCTGTCCAGCAGCCCAGGCCCAGCCCAGAAGTGGCAGCCACACTGCTGCCTGCTGTCCCCAGCCCTGGCTGGTGACCTTCGCCTGTGCCCACACTCCCGGCGTGACAGCCAACGGCCTTCCCACAACCCAGCCTGGTTTTGTGAGCTGAGCCCGCACCGCCAACACCCCAGGCTGTTCAGACTACAGCCTGCTGAGCTGGGAAAGCTGAGGCTGGCTGCCCCACCTCGCTGCGCAGACACAGGAAAATGGGGGAGAGGCCGCGCTGGGTCCCGAGCCCACCACCAAGCAGCGTAAAGTCAGCGTACGCAAACTGGATTCCAGGTGTTTAATGGAGGTTTGGGCAGGGAGCAGGCTGTCTGTTGCCGGTGGCTGGGAGCACAAGTCTCTGCCGCAGATGCAGCAGACGAGTGGTGGCCCGCACATCAGGTTGGGGAGATCTTAGGAGGTGGGAGGAGGGCCCTCCAGGGTGAGAGTAATCCCCATGGGTAGCGCAAGTGCCTGACCTGGACACCAGCCCTTAGGCCTGCCAGAGCTGGCTTGTTTCCCTGGTTTATTCACCGCAGATAGGCAGAGCCCTGAAAGGCACTCTGAGCAGACGCCGGCACTGCGCTGCCCCCTGGTGGCTTCCTAGGGAGGATGGCTCCCCGAGGCTCACTCCTCCAGCCTCCCAGCCAGCCTGCACCCACAGGAGCTGGGTCCTCACGCCAGGCCATCCCCTGCCCAGCTCTGGCCCAGTCTCCCTGCCGGAACCAGCGTGGGGCACACACCGCCTACTCCAGGGCCTTCACCAAGGCCTCGTTGGCCTCGATACGGATTTGGATCTCGGCCCTCATGGCCTCGTCCGTGGCCCCCAGCAGCTCCGACTGCGCCTTCTCCAGGTTCGCCTTGGCCACCTGCAGGGAGTGGGTGGCGGGTGAGGGCGAAGCAAGGAGCCCAGTCCAGTACCTGTTCCCTCCCTGCAGTTGGGGATTTCTTGGCCGTTTGGAGCACCAGCTTCCCCTGGGACACTCACCCCCAGATCCAGCATGTCCAGTGTGACGGCTTCCTCAGCCAGTAACTGCACTGAAGAGTCAGCGTTCACTGTGACGGAGCCACTGCTCACTGCGGGAAGAGGGGGAGTGAGAGGTCATGTACAGGTGTGGGGACACAATCAGACCCAGAGCCCCTGTAGGGCCAGGAGAGTGACCACACAACGTGGCTCCAGGATCCAAAGGCCCCGGCACACAAGTGAACGGGGGCCACGAAGTGCATCCACCGCAGACTGGACATGGGGATAGCGCCCCCTCCTTTTGCCCAGCAGCCCAGGAGTTGAGCTAGGCTTGGGAGTGAGCCGGAGCTGGGTTCCAGTCTGGGTTGTACCGCTGGGGCCACGCTGTGGAAAACCTCCTCCAAATTGAGGATCCTTTCTCTTCCTATAGGCCCCCAACAGGCCCACTGCTGACCACTTACATCCCTAACCACACCCAGCCCAGTGCGGGGGAGTGCTATATCCTTGGTGCCCTTTCTGACGCTGCCAACTGAAACGAGAACTAGCCCGTTGAGACAAGCATCTCCCACCCAGCCCCTTCCCTCTACCCGCCCAACTGACTCACCAAAGTATTTGGAGATAGTGCCGTCCTCAGCGTGGACCACAACCAGCCCTGGTCGCAGGACCTGCAGTGTGGGTACGTGGGCTGCCAAGATGCCAAACGCTCCGGTCTGCGTGGGCACGTCCACCTGTCGAACGTTGGCGCCGTTGAAGAACACCTAGGTAAGACACATAGAGAAAGGATCACTTCAGGGCAGTCCCTCGAGAAACAGCAGTCACTCTTCCCCGCAGTTGAACAGCCAAGGCAGGACTGAAAGCTGACGGGAGACACAGAGGCACCCGATGCTTCGGCGGGGTCCTCGTGCAGGACTGCAGCGCCTTCGTCTACTTGACAATGGAATCCAAGCACCCTAGCCCTCGGGTAAGGAAACGCGGTCAAGGTAGAACCAGCGAGCCGCCTGGGGAGGAGGGTATAAGAGTGGTGCCGGGACTCAGGTTCTAAACCACGTGAGAAAGGGCACACATCGAAATGAGGGGCTGAGAGGCGACGTGAAAGTTGGGCGGTCTCATCCCGGACCACACGGGGGAGGGGCGCGGGTCCGGAATGGGGGTCGCCGACCTGAAGGCTGGGGGCTCGGATCCTGGGCCACACGGGGGAGTGGCGCAGGTGCGGGGTTTAGAATGGGGTCTCGAGCCCGGCGGACGTCCCAACCTGCGTGGGTGAAGCGAAGGTGAAAGACATCTGTCCTGGGCCCGCGGCGGGGGCCGAGGCGGCAGCGGCGTCGGCGTAGGCGCGGGCCTGGCGCACGAGGCGGCCCAGGCCCGGGCGGCGGAGGAGCGCGGCGGGCAGCATGACGGCGGGCGGACGGCGGACAGCGGAGCAGGGGCGGGCAGACTCCGGCTGGACGCCGGCGGCCTGGAGGGCGACGAGGACAACGCTCGAGGACTTCTGGGAGAAGAATCCCGACGAGGGCGCAGGCGCGAACTACGACTCCCGGCGCGCTGTGCGTGATGTTGAAGACGGCGCACCGCCTGGACTCGCGGCATGCTGGGGGTTGTAGTTTCCTTCCGGCAAGAGCTCCCAGCCCGGTGGTCAGGTGCGGCGGTCGGTTACAAGGCTCTGCATGGGGAGGACCAGAAGCCCGCGCGGAGAAAGAGACACTTAATTCAAGATTTTGGGGGCGCTCATTGGCTGTCAGGCTCTGGGGAGACATCAGGGAAATATTAAGATTCCTGCTCTAGTTTGGGGTGGTGGGGGCGTTTAACAGACACTCAACGTAATAAATTGTACAGTATGTTAGGAGGTGACAAATACTTAAAAATGAAAAAAGCAGAGTATGGGGGCCGGATGGGGCAGTCTGTGACTGTAGGAGGTGCAGGCGTCCCGGAAACGGCATACCAGGCGGAGTGTCCAGCTCCCGTAAGCGTCCAGCGGTGTAGGAATCTCTTGGCTGCAACCCCAAGGGCGCCGGCAGAGGGCGCGCCGCGCCCGGAGATGCGCCCCCCGCAGCCCCTCCCGGCCACCGCCTCCGAGCGCTGCTGACGCAGGGGCGCGTGCGCGGGCGGCCCCGGGCTCCGCGGACGTCACCGCGGCCCGCGCAGCCTCGCTCGCGGCGCTGACGTCACCGCTCCGCCCCCGCGCGCCGGCAGGTCGGCACCCCGGGTTGGGCCCCAGCCCCCACCTTGGGCTCCGGGAAAATGTGGAGTCCGGCTACACCGGGCTGGGGTCCACATCCGGAAGGGCCTTGGGTGAGGAGCGAACGGGTGCAGGGCGCGGTGGGGTGGGGGGGTGTCACACCTGGTCTCGTGGCTGGGCAGGTGCTGTGGCCAAAAGAGGTTTCCACACCAGGGAGGCCCGGGGCCTGGCGCCCAGGCCCCTGCCCCCTCTCTAGGCCAGCGCTGTGAGGGGTACTCGTGGAATCAGTCCTTATGCGCTGGGCATCCTGGCCCTAGTCAGGTGTGTGCAGAGGGAAGCTCTGCTCCCATTTCTTAGGGGTGCGTCCTGTGCATGGCTTGCTCGTCCCGGAACCCTGGATCCTACTGGAATGGAGGCCTATTCTCATATGCTTCTCAGACCCATCTATTGGACTTGTTTCTAATCCCCACTCCAAGGAGCCAAAGGGTCGGGGCATCACCTGTTACTCAGGTCCCCAACCCGAGTTTATCCTGGAATTCTCTGGTGTACCCATCGACAAGCCACCCAGCTCGGGCCCCTGCAACTACCTTTACTGGCTTGGATGGCCCCTGCAGCTACCTTTACTGGCTTGGATGGCCCCAGGCTCCTCCCCTAGCTTCACCACGGCACCTTTTCCACGAACAGCCAGAGGGACCACGTCATTCCCCTGCTGGGAACACAAGCTGCCTCCCCCTGGTCCTCCAACACATTCACCTTCAGCCCACACACTTGGGGACCTCAGGGACTTTGCCCATGCAGTTCCCACACGCCTGGAGCCAGCCTTCCCGGGTAATTGTCCACTTGACTGCCCCTTGCCCTCCTTGGGCAGTGTCACCCTTTCATCCACTGGACACACACCTTCCCTCCAGGGTGCCGCCCCTGTGCTATGCTCTGCTCGCGGACCCAGCTGTAAATGAACTGCTTTTGGAGGTCACCGCAGTGGGGGCAGGGGTGAGGAGGGACACAACGCAGAGGAACAAGTAATAGGCAACGACGTGCAGGGCCTCGGAGAAAAGCAAAGCACAGCAGAGGTCCGGAATGTGGGGTGGGAGTTGCTTTGTTAGCAAAGGGAGTCAAGAGGAGATGAAGACTTTGTCATTGGGAAAGAGGTGAAGGAAGCTCCGGAGGGGACAAGCTGTCCAGGCCTGGCACCTGCACGTGTAAAGGCCCTGGGGTTGGACTGGGCCTTCCTCTTTCACTGGAGGAGAAAGGGGTGCCATTGTGCTGTGCTGAACACAAGGCCAGGCAGGCTGAGATGGGACCCCCTGACCAGGCTGGGGGCAGATTGGTGGCCTGAGCATCTAGAAAGATGAGGCACAACTGTCTGAGAAAGAGTAGGTTTGGGGTTGACCAGGCATGGGGTTTCTGCAGGGGTAGTCCTGTTGTCACCCCACCCCAGGCAAGCCGTGGTGGCATTCAGAATGCGTTGTGTTCCATTCATTATCTTTGCTGCTCATCCTAACAAGACAACCCTGACAGTGCTGCCCACGTAGGGGAAGGAAAGTGGGACATGTGCCCCGGAGCCCCTAGGCTGTGCACCCCGGAGACTCCCAAACCAGGGAAGCGATGGACAGGGAGTCTGGGCACCCCCGGACTCCAGGCTGCGGGGAGTCGTGTGCCCTGGGACCAACACCCCTTCGGTCCCCCGTGCCCGGGGATCCAGGGAAGGTCGGGGAATCGTGCCGCAGGGGCCGGGGGCGGAGATTCAGCTGCCTCGGGAGAGGGCGGCTCCGCGTGGGGAGGGGGCGCCCAGGAGCACAGGCTCCGCCCCCCACCCCCGCCGGAAGGGACGGGGAGGCGGTGGCCGGCGCGGAGCAAGCGAGAAGCGGCGGCGAGCGCTGTGGGGGCGGCCGGCCGGGGACCCGGTAGCACCGGGCTACACCGAGCGGGTCGGAGCGGGCTGGCCGCCAGCGCGGTCACGTGTATGACCCCTCCTCTCGCGCCTGCCTCCCCCGCGCGCCGAGCTCTCCATTCATAAATTCTCCGCCTGCTCCGCGGCTACCGGGCGCCGGAGCCCGCCGGGAGCGCCGTGCAGCAGCCCGCCCGCCGCCCATGGGCCGCGCGCCCCGGCGCTGAGGTAGGCGCGCGGGCCTGGGGCTGCACCGGGGCGGGCGGGGGACAGGCCGAGGCCGCACGGCCCGCCCTGGCTAGAGACCACCAGCCCTCTCACGCGAGGCGGCGAGGCCGGAGGCAGGGAGCGGAGGGGCCAGGGCCGGCGTGGGGGCCAATCTGCCGGGCTCTGCACCCCTCTTCGGCGGCCCGGAGAGGGACCCTTGCCCACGCCCTCCCTCAGCCTCAGTTTCCCCCTGAGAGATTCGGCGAGGGCCGTGGCGTTTCCGCTCCTGGGCTTAGCCCGGGGTTGAGATGTGCCTGAGGTCGGCTCTCTGCATCTCATTGCTCGCCATCCCGGTCCCCGGGGCCGGTTGGGGACGCGGGGATGGGCGCGGTGGCGAGCCCGATCGGGAGCCGAGGCCCGGCGGGACTTTAGGGTGGCCCGTGGGCAACCTCCGCCCTGGTCTCCCGTCCCCACCTGCTCCCTAGGCGTCCACCTCCCTTCCCCTTCGGCCTCCTGCCGTCTTTCCTGGTCTCCTGTCATCGTCCCTGTGCCTCTGCCCCCTCCCCCTCTAACCTGAACTCATTTCCCGACCTACATAGAGGCGCCCCCTCCCCCGAGAATGCAGGGGAGCCGCGGCCAGCCTCTGACCCGAAGTGCCGAGGACACCTGGCTTTTCCAGGACCCCCTCCTGCTATGGGCCTCAGTTTGCCCCGCTGTTGAGTAGGGTGAAAGTCCCAAAGGGTTGGGGGCGCTGGAACCTGTGCACAGGCTTTCCCTTTCCTGTGGGGAAGGGCCGCGCGCCGTGCCCACTCAGGGCTGCTGGTCGTCCCGGCCCCGGACTCGGTTTCCTGAGATTCCAGAGTGCGGCCACCGGTCCTTCCCGCCGGGAAGAGCCGCGTGTTGGAGAGGGCGGTCAGGTGCAAGGTCCAGGCAGTCCCTCTCCCGACAGCTGAGACCCTTTCTGCCTCAGTGCCCCCGGCGCCAGGCAGACGTGGAGCCCGGCCGGCTCGGGCGGGGACGGGTGCGGCGGGGGCGCGCGGCCGAACGGGCACCGGCGGGCGGCGGCGGCAGCAGCCATCTTGCCGCCCGGGGCTGGCTCCAGCCGCCCCTGCAGGAGGCCTCCCTCCCCCGCGCCCCCTCCCCTCCCCAGTGCTCCCTGGCAACCCGCCCCCCCGCCAGCTCGGCCTGCTCGCTCAGTCGCCATGGGAACCAGATTCTTGAGGGCTGGGAACAGATGAGTCTCCTTTGGCCTTTTCACTCCCACCGGCACTGGGCGGAGGGGGAACCTGTACCTCCAGGAGTCGTAACCTGGAGTCCCGGCGCTCAGCCCTTCCGCCCCCTCCCCGGGCTGGCTAGCCCTAGGGATGGCCCGAGTCCCCGCTATTCTGGAACCAGTCTCCTGGGGCCGAGGCGGCCCCTCCCGCTCCCTGATGGTGCAGGCAGGGCCCTTGGGGTCTGGCGGGAGTGAGTTGACAGCCTCAGTTTGCCTATTCCTCACAGAGGTGCTTCTCCTTTCCTGGGCAGGGCTCCTGCCCCATGCCACCTTGCCGGGCCGGCCCCGCCCCACCGGCTGGGGAAACTGTTGATACGCACGCGCCTCCCCCTTTTCAAAGATGGGGACATGAGTGTCTGATCTGACCCGGGTGGGGGCTGCCTCGGGGCTCCCCCCCACCTCTTCGTGAGTCACCGACCTGTGTGGTCCCCTGCTCGAGCTCCCGGGAAAGCGGGAGGAGGGACAGAGGAGCTGGAGCTGAGCAGGCCCTGCCCCCCCAGGCCCCTCCTCCTAGCCTCAGAATGCAGCCCACGGCCACCATGGCCACGGCCGCCACCACCTCCGCCACGGTCGCCCTGACCACGACGTGGGACAACGCCACGGGCCGGCCCACCGTGAGTGAGGGGGGGTGGGGAGGACGGGGGGCGGGGCCTCCAGAGTCCATGCCCACCGGCCCTGACCCTTGACGCTGGCCCCGCAGGGGGAGCCCGACCCCGTCCTGGACAACTACGTGCTGCCGGTGGTTGTGATGGCGCTCTTTGTCGGGGGCACCCTCGTGGTGCTCTCGGGCGCGCTGCTGCTCTGCAGGCGCTGCTGGGAAGTCAACAGGCGCGGCCACAGGTGCGCGGCCCCCAGCCCCACGCCCCGCCCCGCCCTGCCCCGCCCCGCAGGGGAGCTGGGACAGGTCAGCCTGAGAGCCCGCGCCACAGGGGCGCTGGGCCTGCTTCTGAGTGACGGTGCCCACGTGTCTGCGCAGGAGCCTGGGAGAATGGGGTGGGTCCGAGGGAGTGGGAGTGGGTCCCGTGAGCTCAGGATGCCCCGGTGGCCATGAGCCCTGCGGGGGACCCCATGGGCAGCGCCCTGGGTCCTCTGGCCCACTTTGCTCTTTTTGCTGCCCCTTCCCAGAGCCACGGAGGAAGCAGAGAAGGCCACGACCAGCTACCTGGACAACGGCGCCCGCCCTGCGCAAGGTGAGGCGCCCTGCCAGGCCCGTCGCCGCCCGTCTGCCCCCCTCCCCCCACCCCGGCCGCCTGACCATCTGTGTCTGTCTGTCTCCCCCACCAGACTGGGCGCAGCTCGAGTCCGACTCATCTCTGTTTCCTTAAGCCCACGCGTAGGTGCTCACAGGCGCGTGCTGCGTGAGTGAGTGTGTGAGCGGATGAGCGAGTGCCCCCCACCGCCCCACCCCACCCCCGGTGGTCAGTCGGGCCCTCGGCGCTCCCTTCCCGACCCGGCACCCCAGCCCAGCCGCCCGCTGGCGCCCGGCGCGGCCCACCTGGGGCCCACCCTCTCTTGGCTCTCCTCGCAGACCCCGAGTTCAGGGGGGAGGAGCCCGAGGGCCAGGACGCCGAGACCGAGCGCTTCCTGTCCAC
Source organism: Kogia breviceps (assembly GCF_026419965.1). Classification (NCBI taxonomy): domain Eukaryota; kingdom Metazoa; phylum Chordata; class Mammalia; order Artiodactyla; family Physeteridae; genus Kogia; species Kogia breviceps. Next base: position 182,034,817 of record NC_081313.1, read on the forward strand.
CAGCTCCACCGGCCGCCGGGTGTCCTTCAACGAGGCGGCCCTGTTTGAGCAGAGCCGGAAGGCGCAGGACAAGGGCCGCCGGTAAGGAGGGCCCAGTGCCAGGGCCCACCGGGGAGGTCCCCTTGCTGCCCCGCGCTGGGCTTGCGGGGTGGGGCTGGCCCCCACTCCAGGGGGGCAGGGTGGCGGTGGGGCAGGGAGGACGCTGGGGCATGGGCAGAGGAACCCAGCTCGCCCAAGGTGACAGGCAGGCGCGCTGGGCACAGGTACACCCTGACCGAGGGGGACTTCCACCACCTGAAGAACGCCCGCCTCACCCACCTGCACCTGCCGCCCCTCAAGATCATCACCATCCACGAGTGTGACTCAGGCGAGGCCAGTGCAACCGCCACACCCCACCCCACGGCAGCCCCCAAGGCCAGCCTCGCCATATTCCAGGTGAGTTGGGGCTGGCAGCTGGCCCGGAGCTCAGGGGTGGCCCACCCTCCCCCAGCAGGCACCACTTTTCCCACCCTCTGGCTGCGCCCTTCACCTCCAGGTGGGGAGTGGGGCCTGGCCGGGTCCAGCGGGTGGCGGGTCCAGCACGCACCCCTCCCCCACCCATGCTCTTTGACCTGTCACTGCTTCCTCCCCCCCACCCCGGCTCTGTCCCACAGCCCCCGGGGAAGGCCCTCACCGGCCGCTCTGTGGGCCCCAGCTCCGCCCTGCCAGGTGACCCCTACAACTCGGCTGTGGGCCCTGCCGACTTCGAGATCAGCCCCTCGGCTTCCAGTGACTCTGGGGAAGGCACCTCGGTGAGGCCCCCGCACATGCATCCCCTGTCCCACTCCAGGACGGGGCAGCCTGTGGCCCCCTGCCTGGTCCCCGAGCTTGGGAGGAAGAGGGGCAAGTGGCACCCAGGGCATATGCACGGCTGGCTCACACAGGGCAGTCCAACAGCTGCAGAGGGTGTGGTTGGGGACCCAGCCCAGCCCGGGGGATGGGACCTCCTCTGTCCAGGGCTGGGGGAACAGAGGTGGCCAGTGCCTGGCCGAGCCCTGGGGAGCCTCTCAGGCAGGGTCTTGGGGGGAGGAGGCTCCAGCCCACCCCCAGCCCTGTTCTTCCTCTGCCTTCTGTGTGAGTGCCGGGTGGCCCGGGCTGGGCTGGTACTAGGGCAGCAGGGAGGGGCTGGGGGGTCTGAGAGCATCCGTCTTCCCTCACAGTTGGACGCGGGGGCCAGGAGTGCCAAGTCTGGTGGGCCGGGGGCCGCAGCAGGGCCTGGGGAGGCGAGCCCAGCCTCTGGGGCAGGCCCCGTACTGCAGTTCTTCACCCGCCTGAGGCGCCACGCCAGCCTGGATGGGGCCAGCCCCTACTTCAAGGTCAAGAAATGGAAGCTGGAGCCCAGCCAGCGGGCGTCCAGTCTGGACACGAGAGGTGAGCTGTGGTCCCTGGTGGGGAGCGAGGCCCAGGGGCGGCCCCAGGAGAATGTGGAGCCGGTGGCTCTGCACCCTGGGAGGGGTCCCCAGTGCCCACCCCATGCTGGCCGGCATTGCCCGCTTACCAGCGGGCATCTCGCCCAAGGTCAGAGCTGGTCAGGAGGAAGAGCCAGGGCTACATGCTGAGCCCCGGTAAAACCAGGGGTTGTCAGGCTAGAGCGGGCGTCAGTGAGCGTCACGTACGAGGCACTGAATGGTGTGTTTCTGGCTCTGCGGTGTGTCTGCTGCGGTAGCGTGAAAGCAGCCCTAGACTGTGTGTAAAAGAGTACGGCTTTGGCCGATGAAACTTTGTTTACAACTACAGGTGGTGGGCCTTCGATCCTGCAGAGCCCTGGTCACGGGGCCCTGCATACAGGGCTTCCAAAGCTCAACCCAAGAACCATACACGTGTCTTGGGAGGGAGGTGGCACCAACAGCTACAACCATCCCTGCTCACGGGAGCTCAGTGGGGCCAGGCCGCTGGGGTGCCTGCTGCCCTGTGGCGGAGGTGGCGGGTCCCACCGCCAGGAAAGGCGGGGCGAGGGCAGGAGCAGTGTTGGAGGCCAGGGAAGGTGCGCGGCCAGTGACAGTCCCCTTGTTGGGGCCTGGCTCCAGCTGCTGTGGGGTGAGGGGAGGGGTGAGTTCTGGCTGAAGCACTCCAGGCCGGGGAGGGGAGAGGAGGAGAGGGCAGGGCAGGGCAGGGCAGGGCTCGTCTCACTGCCCCATTGGGAACCCAGACAGAGCCTGTGATTCGGGAGGTGATGATAGGCAAATGCAGGCACAGAAGCGCCCAGAACCTGTTTGCTGGGTGGCTGTCATCCCCACCCCTGAGGCTTTCCCACTGAGGCCTCCCTTGTGGGAGGGTCCTGGCCCTGGGCTGGCAGGGCTGGAGCTGGCAGCAGAGGGCCTCACTCTCCCCTACCTTCGGCCTTCTTCGGCACTCTGGCCGGGCCGTGTCCGTTACTTGGTGTCCAGGACGAGGCTGTGTTCTGGCCACACCTGCCTGCCAGAGCCACTCGGGCCAGTGCTGCTGCCTCGGCACCTCCAGTCCCGCCCACCCTGGCTGCCGGGCTTTCGGTCCTGGCCTTTCTGCCCTGGGCACCTTGGTTTCCCCACCTGCACGGCCGGGTACATGCTCACCTGGTCCAGGCTGGCTTTGTTAGCTCAGGGATCAGGGGGCGGGGCCCGGGGTGGGAGGGGCCCAGGCAGGCTGCTGTACCTTCCTCTGCACAGGATCCCCCAAGCGACACCACTTCCAGCGGCAGCGGGCAGCCAGCGAGAGCATGGAGCAGGAGGAGGGGGACGCCCCCCACGTGGACTTCATCCAGTACATCGCCAGCGCTGGCGACACTGTGGCCTTCCCGAGCCCCTGCCCCCTTCTGGCCAGCCCCACCAGCCCCGCCAGCCCGCCCCCCACTCTCGGCAGGTATTTTTCAGTAGATAGAGGTGCTAGGGGTGGGCCCCGTCCCCCCCCCCGTCCCCCCTCCCCGTCCCCCATAGGTGGCCCAGGGAGCGCTCTCCCTCCCCTTCAGGCAGGCGGTTGTGTCCCTCTGGCTCCACCGTCCTTCCCGGAGGCTACCTCGCTGGGGCCACCTCTGCAGTACGCACCGGAGGAGGGAAGCAGGGGGAGACTGGGTAAGGGTGGAGGGGCGGGTGGGGCCTCCAAGACAGAATGCCTGCTCAAGCAGGGCCGCTGTGGGTATGTGCCCGTGTGGGTATCGCTGCTTCCTGGTGGAGCCTGAACGGCTCCGCTGTGGCCCCAGGGTCCCTCTCGCCTGTCCATGCTCCTGAGGGCTGGATGGCCACTACTCAGAAACTGTTGTGGCCACTTGTGCCGGCGGTACTGCCTCCCGCAGCCCAAGGACAACTGTGCCGAAGCCCTGGGCCCACCTCAGGGGGATGGGGAACCGGATCCCGGGGGCAGGGCTCCCGGCCCTTGGGCATTTCCTGGTCTGGTTGGTTAACACTTCCTTTGTGTGTATCTTCCTCCCGGCTACTTGTCAGTCTGTGGTGGGGGGCTGAGGCGACACATCCAGAGCCACCCAGGCGCAGGGGCTGAGCTGGACCCTGCTTGGTCCGGTCCATCCCCAGCCACCCCTTGGTACACGAAGCTCTTAGTCGAAGGAGGCCGTCTCCCGAGAAGAGCCTTCACTCTTTCTGGGCGAGGGGCCAACCTCCTGCAGTGGCGGCAGATGCTCTGGTCACATTTTATAAGAGGCCCTGGTTGAACGGCAGGCGCCAGGACGGCTCCAGGTTTACCCGAAGAGCATCCAGTGCAGAGTGAAGGGGCAGCATACAAATACATCATCTTCCATGGGGCCTGGCCAACCCTAGAGGGTGCCCACTCGTGCCCACCCTCCCGGACCCAGAGGCAGGGTGGCCGGGGAGGGGGTGCGGGGGGCCTGGGCTGCCTCCTGACGGCTGCGGCCTGGTTTGCAGGCTAGACGCAGCCGAGGAGGTGGGCGCCGCGGGAGGAGCGAGCCCCGAGTTCCCCCCGGAGTGCGGCGTCAGCGCGGGGCCTGACCAGCAGCAAGACTCAGATGGCGAGCGAGACGCGGGGCCAGAGCAGGCCCCGACCATCTACCGCGACATCTGGAGCCTGCGCGCCTCGCTCGAGCTGCACGCGGCCACCGCCTCAGACCACAGCAGCAGTGGCAACGACCGCGACTCGGTGCGCAGCGGCGACAGCTCGGGCTCCGGGGGCGCCGCACCCGCCTTCCCGCCGCCCTCGCCACCGCCCACACCACGGACGGCGGACGGCGAGGCGGGCGGGCCGCGCAAGCTGCTGCAGATGGACAGCGGCTACGCCAGCATCGAGGGCCGCGGCGCGGGCGACGACGGGCCCCCCAGCGCGCCCGAGAAGCGCTCCTCCTTCACGAGCACGGGCCGCGAGGCCACCGTGGGCTGCAGCTTTGAGGGTCCCGCGCCCGAGGCACCCGCCCGGCATGGCAGCCCGCGCGCCTGGCCTCGCCGCGCCCCGCGCCGCGACTACAGCATCGACGAGAAGACAGACGCGCTGTTCCACGAGTTCCTGCGCCACGACCCGCACTTCGACGACGCCCCTCCCGCCGCAGCGCGCCACCGCGTGCGCGCGCACCCGCACCCCCACGCGCGCAAGCAGTGGCAGCAGCGCGGCCGGCAGCACAGCGACCCAGGCGCGCGTGCCGCACCCTCCGCCCCACCCACAGCCCAGCCCGGCGCCCCCCGCCCCGCGCGCGCGCCCCTGCGCCGCGGGGACAGCGTCGACTGCCCACCCGACGGCCGCGCGGGCGATGACCCGGCCGCGCCTCCCATCCCCGTCATCGAGGAGGAGCCCGGCGGCGGCTGCCCTGGCTCCGGCCTGTGCGCTGGGCCCCCGGACGCGCTGCTGGACAAGCTGGCGGCCAGCCTCGACGACAGGCTCTTCCCGCCGCGCCTGGCCCAGCCTGTCGCCGCGGCCCCTGCGCTGGCCGCGGCCGCGCCCACGTCCCCCGACCACAGCCCGGTCTAAGCCTGCGCCCCGCGCCCACCTCGTCAGCTTATTCGGCACCGGCGGGGCCTTGGCGCCGGACACACCTGGGGCGCGACGCCCTGGCGCGCCTGCGCTGGGACCGCGGGCCTCGAGCACGCGCGCAGTGTCCCAGGCACCCTGCGCCAGCCCAAAGTGCGCACGCACACAGTCCCTTCCAGGCACTTCATCGGGTCGACTAAAGGGAGTGTGGTGGATTCTCATCTTCGGGGTTCCGAGGACCACATTCAACTTCCCTTGTCCCCAGACAGCGGCCTCGGGCTAGTGACCCGGGCCGCCGTGCGCGCCGTACCGCGCCTCCGGCACGACGCAACGGGAAGCGCATGCGTAGGGCTTGCATCCTGGAGGAGCGATGCGAGCCAACTGCGCGAGACGCTTGCGCAGAGCGCCGCTCCCAACACCAATCGAGCCTAGAGACGCGTCCGGTTTGCACGCGTCCGGTTAGCACGCGCCGGAGTTCACGCTAAGGCGCACGCGCAGGGACCAAGGGGCGCCGAAGCTCCGCGAAGAGAGGGCGCGCGGGCCCGGGCTGTGAGGTTGGCTCGAGGCCGTGGCCTCCAAGCCCCCGAAGCCATTTACCTCACCGCGGCGAGTGCTCGCGGCAGTCCGCGCCCCCCTCCGAGCAATAACCGTACCCGCCGCCGCCGCCGCCGCCGCCGCCCCCAGCCCTGTACACGCCCCCCGGTCCCCTCCCTCCCGGTGTCTGCACCCCGAACCCGCCCTCCGCATGTTGAGCGGGCCGCACTTCCCGTAACCACACCGTACAAAGAGCCGCCAGGACTCACCAGTGTTTGAGACACAAAACCCAAACGGTCAAAGTATCAAGTTTCCCAAGCTTTATTTATTGCCAAAAGATGGGGCAGCCCTCGCCAGCGGCCGAGTCGCCCTGCCCCGCCCCTCGAAGCTTCGTGCTGTGTACCATCCAGTGATGGAGTTTGTGTTCTGTTTTCTGATTGATTATATTTACTGCATACTCTGGCTTGCTCTGGGTTTTCTCTGGGGACCCAGGAGTACAGAGGCCTGGGGGGGAAGGGGATCAGGCTCCCCTGGCCACTGCACTGTGGACCTGTGGCCCCTGGGCTGAGTAGAGGGGCATGTGGAGCTCTGGGGAGGCCGGGTCACCAGAGAGCACAGAGATCCAGCATGGCCAGAGGCAGACACGCGTGGGAGGCCCAAGTCTCCACCCGGCACTACCAGCAAGACCTGCAGACCCGGGCCAGCTCCTCCACTGTGGGGTCCACAAAGAGGCTCAGACTCAGACCGCCCCCCACCTGACAGCACGTCCTGCCACCCACAGTTCCCAAACATCCCTCACAATCACAGCTCAAATCCACCTGTTTTATTTTTTCTTAAAAAAGGAGAAGAAAAAAGAACCAACCAAATAAAACAAGGCAGACCGCCGGGCTCCCCTGGGCACTGGGCATGCATCTCAGTCGACAGGCCCGCTTGTCCTGCCCGGCCCGCTGCGGCTGTGGTTGGCGGGAACACATCACCAGGTGTGGGAGGCGCTAACGAGCGGCCAAGTAAAAAGGGATGGGGCGGGCGAGAACCAGTAGTCTCAACGTAAAGTGCATGGCGAGGGCGGGCGCGCGGCCGCACCCGGCCCTCTCCCTCCTCCCCCGGCCGGGGGAAGGGGCTCAGCACAGGACTGCAGTCAGCAGGAGGTCGTGTCCACCGGCCACCAGGGGAGGGCGGACCCCAGTCCCTGCTGTCCCCCAGCCACAGCCCTCCAGGACCCTCCGGCTTCCGGAGGGGCGGTCGGCACGAAGGGTGCAGCGGCGGCCTTCCTGGGCAGTGGGCGGCAGGCCAGCAGTCGGCGGGAAGACTGAGCAGGACCTGGCCGGGACTCCTGGAGACAGGCTGAGACCAGAACAGAAGGTGGGTTATTTTCGGGTCAACGCAAGGCCCTGCATCCCAGGAAGCAGGCCGGCCCTGGGGCTGCCCAGAGGGTGGGGAAACTGAAGCCTGGTCATGCCTCAGGAGGCCAGGGAGGGCTGCGCTGCCTCAAGGGGCCACCCCGGGAATCGCTGGCCACCTGGTGGGATAAAGCATGGCCCTTCTGCCAGGGAACCGGGCCTCCCTCCAGAGAGTTCCTACCCCACCTGGCTGGTTCTGATGCTGGCAAATTCTTTGTGGGGTGTTTCGGGGGCAGCTCCCTGAGAGAGGGAACATGGCTGGACAGGGGCTGTAGCCTCAGGTCTGTACCACACTGCTCACATCCTGAGCAGGCGACAGGGTCTCCAGTGCCTCTGGGGCCCCATCGCCCTTTGAGGACTGGGCAGTCAGGGCTGGGAGGAGGAAGCAGGGAGGGGAGATGACGGCCTCAGTCAGAGCCCAGCCCCTCCTGGCCTGCTCGCCCTCCCATCCACCCCCACCCCCGCCTCATCTGACACCAGCATCGCCTTGTTGCAAAAGCACCCTGGGCGGGGTGGGGGTGAGCCCCGCAGGTCTGCAAGAGAGGCTGCCGGCTTAGGGGTCCTGCTCCTGCACACGCCGCCCTCCGACCCCAGGGCATGGCCAATGCCCTGATGAAAGTGACCTCCTACACCTCCAACCGAGACTCCAGGGGCGACAGGCACAGGCCGTGACGGTGACACCAGCCGAGCAGGGCAGTGCCCACGGCGTGCCCCCAACCCACTCCTCCGGTCCCCGCCGCGTCCCACCTGCAGGCGGCCACCCTCACTGCTGCTTGCAGGCTGACAGCCGGCGGATCTTGCTGCCGGCCGAGCAGGCCTTGCGGGCTGGGTTGGAGGCGGCGCTGGCCCTGCGCTCTGCCCTCGACCTGGTGCTCAGCTGGGCTGACTCGGTGCCGGTGCCGTTCACGCACACGGCTTTGGGGGGGCCCCGGCTCTGCGCGCTCCGCCCGGCCTCCTCCTCCTCCGGGACCTGTCCTAGGAGGGAGAAGGCAAACGTGTGCTGACTGGGGGTCCCCGACCAACACACCCCCAGCGCGCCGCCTGCCCGGACCCGGGGCACCTCCGCCACCTGTCCCACCCGGTCCTGCCAATGGGGGGGCTGGCCTTCGAGCTGGCCGGGGCGGGGCCCAGCCTGCGCTCACCTGCCTGTTCGGGTGCGAGTGGAACCCCGCAGTCGGGTGGGCGGGAACATGGTGGACACCAGGGGCCTGGGGCCCGAGCCTCGGCTCTCTCACCTGTGCGATGGCCAGACCTTGCTGGGCCCCGTGGGACTCGGAGGGCTGGGCTCGGGCCGGGTGTCCGGACTCGCCGGCTCTCCACGCCGGGCACCAACGGAGAGGCCGTCACAGGTGCCTGCCATGCCCCGACCGTGCGCACTGCCAGCCCTCGCCGGGGCCCGGGGCCGCCCGCCCCGCTCTGTGCCCGCTGAGGCGGCGGGGGCGGAGGGAAGGGCGGGGGAGCCCGTGCTGCCCGCAGCGCACCCCCCTCCCATGGATGTCAGCAGGAAACCGCCCTCAGCTGCCTCAAGCCCATCTCCTCCGCACACAGAGCCCCGTCTCCGCCAATGGCGTCCCGTGCCTGACTCGGTCTCCGGACCTGGCCGGGAGGCACCGGCCCGTGACCAGGAAGCGCCTCAGGTCAGAACCCAGAGCGTGGGGGTGGGGGCAGTGTCAGCTGCCTGCTCCGATGGGGGAGAGGGGCTGCAGGGGCGCCGAGCACTGAAACCGTGCAGATCACCTGGGGCCCAGCCTCCGGCACAGTGACCACGGTCCGAGGGCGGCCGGAGGACACGGGATCTGCCCCACATGCCCTCAAGGCAGTGGGGCCACTGGCCCCGACCAACCAACACCCGGCCCAAGGCCCAGCACCAGCCCTCAGGGTGGACGGCAGGACCAGGGACAGACCAGGGACCAGGGACCAGGGAAGCAGCTGAGAGCCTCTGACCACGACCACACAGCAGGACCAGAAGAGAAGGAGCCCCAACACGGCCCGCTGCCAGGCCACGCGCAGGTCAGCAAGAAGCGGCTGCTTGACCTCAGCACAGGACCGTCTGTCCCCAGGTCTCGTGTGGCGGACGTTCCCAGGCCAGGGATCTGGCTCGGGCCCAGAGAGCCGCTCTTGAACAAGCCGTCCCCAACCCAGACAAAGCAGCCCCAAGCCTCTGGAACAGGCCTAAAGAGACGGTGTGTGGTCAGTGCCTCTACAGTCGGCCGACCGGCAAGGCTCATGCCCAGGCACCTGTCCCAGGCCCCAGTGCCTCTGAGAGGCAGGACACCTTGCTTCTATCCTGTGGAGGGGACGGAGGCTCCAGGAGGCCTGACTCAGGACTGGACCCTGGCCAGGGTCCCCAGGGCGGGGGCATCCCACCTGACCCCAGGACCCCACGGGGAACGGCTGCAGCCAACTGCACCAAAGGCCTGAACGTGCCCCCAGGAGAGTGGGACAGGCGGACCCACCCTGGGGCTGCTCCCTGGAGGCCCTGCTGGCCGCCCCGCACACGGGCTCTTTCTGCAGTAAACGCCTAAGCCCTGGCCGGCGAGCCGGAAGGAAGCAAGCGTGACCCGCACACGCTCAGCGGGGCAGACCTTTGTGCAGGAGCCTGTGGAACCAGCCCCGGGACAGCACAGCACCGCGGGGCGGCAGGTGGGGCAGCGCTACACTAGGGCCCGGGCTCTGCCCGGAGCTCCTCGGCGGCCCTGGCCTCAGCTTCCTCTCCAGAAAGGTCTGAGCACTGGCTCTCCTGCGGGCCTCTCTCTCTAAGCCCTGCCTCAGACGCCGCCTCGCCACCTGGGGAAGAAGGCCACTCGTCAGCAGGGCGGCCAGTGCGGGGAGGGCCACCGGACCCTCGGGCCGGGGGCGGGGCCTCCCCACTCCCCCCGCGACCCCGGGGACTCACCGGGCACCGTGAAGTCCTGAGTGTAGATGATGTCGTCCTCGACGTCGAAGAGCTCGTCGTCCGCGGCGTCGGCGCAGCCGTGCAGGTCCTCCAGGTAGGGCACCACCGTCATGCCGCGCCACCGGTCCTTGCAGTCCGCGCTCGGTGGGATGGGCACCAGCTCCTCGGCCGGCGGGTGCTTCTTCCGGAACCAGCTGTGGAAGCCGGCGGGTGAGAGCAGCCGGGGGCTTTCCTGGCTCCCCACGTGGGCCCACCCCCAATTCCCGCTGAGAACCACGCGGGGTGGGGGAGGGAGAAGGGGCCCAACGGGAGAGGCTGAGCCAGGAGGACCCACGCAGCCCTGACCTCCCCCTCCCCTGCCCCCACTCGCTCGCACCACATGGGCCCCCAAGTGGGGGACCCCTGCGGGGACTCACCTGTGCTGCCGGATCTGCTGTATGGAAAACCGCTTGGCCGGCTCGTATTCCAGCATCCCTGCCAGGGAGACCAGCGGTAGGTGCAGGGGCCGGCACGGGCAGAGGGCCCTCCCCTGCCTGGGAGAGGTGGGGACGCCCGTGGGTGCCCGTACAGAGGAGGGGGTGGCGTGAGTGAGCAGAGCTCCCTCCCCCGCCGGCCTGGCCTCTACAGCCGGGCGCCCAGCACAGGGGCAAAGATGCTAAGCCCGTGGCCGAACGGAGGCGGACGCAGCCGGGGCCGTCTCCCTGTCTCGACACGAGGGGCTGCCTGGCAGACGCTGCAAAGCGAGGTCACGAGGACCAAGACCAGAGAAGGCTGGGACGCAGGACGGACAGCCCACCCCAGTGACCCTGAACCTGTCCACACGCCCCAAGAAAACAAAGCACATGGCTCGCCCCTGCTGGTGCCCGCCCGGCTCTGGCCAGCAAAGCCTGTGACTGGCCACCCTAGCCAGGACACCGAAGCTGCCCGAGGTGGCGGCATTAGAACCGGAGGCCCCGAGGGCGACACACCGTACGTAGACACTGGTGTGAGGGCCTTTCGCCCGGCACCCGGACACTCAGAAGGGGCACGGCTGCCCTGCAGCCTGGGCTGGGCTGGCCCGAAGCAGCAAAGGGTGGCACCACCACCCCCAGGGCTGCAGGGGGCCCAGGGCCCGAGGTCTCCAGTGCCCACCCCCTTCCCCAAGGGAGGACCAGGTGCGATGCAGAGAGGGGGATGGGGGCGGCAGGGCTCTCTGCACAACCCCTCTTGGAGATGCCTTTGTTCTCAGGAAACGAGAGACCATTTCAGAAGCTGGGGCTCAGAGAGCTAGCTGAGTGTCAGAGGGTGTGGGAGAGGAGAAAAGGTCACGGTCGGTCACGGCCTCGCTGCAGGAGGGCAGGGCCAGGGCGGTGTTCCAGAGACTCACGGGGGAGGCAGCCGAACAGCCCTGTGGCCGGGAGGAGCCTCCAGGCAGAATACAGTGCAAAGGCCCCAAGGCAGGCCTGGGCGGAGGAAGCGAGGATGGAACAGCCTGCCTGGATCTGGGGACAGGGACCCGGGTACCCTCTGCCATCTCGTCGGCCCCTCTTGGGACTGTTTTGAGCGTTTATGAGAGTGAGGGTGGCAACAGATCATCATCTGTGTCACTGGAGCCAAGAAAGCTCTGTACAGAGGAAACTCCGACCCACCAGCCCCTGGCAAGGGAAGGAGAGTCCGAAACACCAGCTCACCGCCTGCAACAGCCCTCGGCCCTCAGCGGAGCTGGGGGAGGCCAGGGGTCACGCTCCAGGCCCCCCAAGCACGGGGCCCACGAGCTAAGGAGCGCTCAGGGGGGGAGGGCCGGGACTGAGCCAGCTGGGCCGCCGCCTCCCACGTTCCAATAAGACCCCAGACGGGCGGTGTGCCCAGCCCTCTGAGTGTCCTGGGGCAGCTGGCAATGCAGGCCTGGACTTGGGGGGGGGGGGCAGAGCACTGGGAACGCGGCTGCCCAGCTTCATTTCACCTTCACTAACAAACCAAAAGAACCAGCGAGACTCAGTCACCAGAAAGCTCAGGAGCCACACAGGACTGTGAAGATCCTCTTGGCTGTGCATCACACGAAGGCTGGGCACTGACCCAGCACCAGCCGAGGGTCAGGTCAGTTACGCAGAGCCCGGGGACTGTGGGCAGGGAACCTAGGACGGTGCCGGTCACGCAGGTCGATACCCTGCATGTGCTGCGTCATCAAAACTAACTTCCGAGGAGCCCCAGGATGCGGGTGTGGCTCCCGCCCATCCACACCTAGGCAGGGCCCTGCCGTGCAGACAGCGCCACCTGCTGTACAGTACGGGAACCGCAGCAGGAAGAGGCCCCCGCTGGAGACCCCCACTCAGCAGGCAGACTGGGTCCCCGCTACTTCACTGTAGGGATGGGGGATCAGAACAGGGTGGAACGAAGGCCCAGGGCAGGCAGTGGAGCCCAGAGAGCCAGCGGCCCCTCGCAGGCACCCCTGTGCCCACTGCTCTCCACACCCGACTAGGCTCTGCACCCCCCCGCCCCCCTCCCGTGTCGGGGAGCTGCACGGGGAAGGGCCAGCGGGCCACGGGGAACCCACGGGGGCCCCAGTACCTGCCGCCAGCCCACCCCCCCCCCAAGGCCCCACCTCCCGCCTCGAGGGCCTCACCTTGGAGCAGGTCTGCGAGTGGGGGGCCGCAATCCCCTGGGATGGTGTACTCCCCCTTCCCGATGTTCTCAAACAGCTTGTAGATGTTGTCCCCCTCGAACGGGTACAGGCCTGTCGTGATGTTGTAGCTGCATCCCCGGGAAGGACAGACCAGTCAGCAGGGCCTGCCTCATGCCCCAGCCTGGAGCCAGCCTGGTCCCGAGCCTTAACCACCCCCACCTGTGGGGACTTGGCCGTGGTGAGAATGTTCTGGAACACATGGTGGCGGCTCACTAGGAAGATACGGAAAGCCACCGGATGGTACGCTCTGACACGGTGGGTCAAGGGTGCACGAGTCAGCTCTTGGTAACACGAAACGGGACACCCACGCCGGCGGCCGCGCGCACGGGGGGCTGCGGCGTGAACTCGCCTCGGGCAGGAGAGGCCTCCAGAGAACACAGGCCCGCTCGGTGCCGCCTGAGCTCACAGAGGAACAGACGACCACGTGGCGGCGTCTGGGTGGGGGGTACGCGGCAGTGGTCCGAGCATCGCCGGCGGCTCGTGGTATGAGAATTCTCAGCCCCAGGGGTCAAGACAGAAACACCTGCCTGACAGCGACTGTGGCCCGTGTGGGAAGCAGCGCAGGTGGAGACCAGCACCAGCCCGAGGTGGGCGGGGCCGGGAGGACGGCGTCCCAGTGCCTGTCCCCCCACCCATGGGGGCTCCTGACCCCGGCTCCGTGGCCTCCGCAGACTCGGGGGCGGCAGCAGCTGGGGAACCTGCCAGGAGGGGCAGGTCATGGAAGCCTGGAGCCCAGACGGGGTACCTGGGGCCGGGGGGCTGAGGGAGGACCCCTGGGCTGGAGGGACCCAGGCCCAGGGACACTTACAGCGTGACCCCAGCTGACCAGATGTCCACCTTGAAGCCAGAGAAGGTGTCCAGGCCGTTGGCGATCTCGGGCGGCTGGAACGCAGGGGAACCCTGGCTTGTGCGGCACGTGTCGTCCTCGGCAAACGGGTGCAGGGCCTGTAGCAGCACCAGACAGCCCTCAGGGAGCGGCCCTCGGGGGGGCCGGGACCCCACCCCGCGTCCCCACCCTGGGTCCGGCTTGGGGGGTGCGGATATCTACCTCGGCCACGCCCAGGTCGGAGATCTTGAGCGTGCCACCCGTGGTGAGCAGCAGGTTGCCGGGCTTGATGTCCTTGTGCACGATGCCCTGGCTGTGCAGGTACTCCAGGCCGTCCACCAGCTGGCAGAAGTACCTGCAGGGCACAGCCTCTGTGACCCACCGCACCAAGAGGCGCGGCCCCACCTGTCGGGAACCTCAGCTGCCTGGAGCGGCCGCCTGCAGCGACCCAGCGGGATCAAGGATGGGAGGCCGAGGCTCAGGGGCCGTCGGTGCCGGGCGGCCCATCAGGGAACCAGAGGGCCAGTGGCCGGGCCGAGCCACTCCCGGGCCCTCGCTGCAGTAGCTCCCACCAGGGGCACCTGCCCCAGCTGCCCCCCCGCCAGCCTGGGCAGCCCAGGGGCTCTCACCCCAACCTCTGTGGCCTGGACACAGCCCTGCTGCCCCCCCACACCGTTCCCCCTGGGGCCAGGGACCCAGGCCCACCCACTGACCCCTCACGCCACAGGCCCGCTGGTCCTACAGCAACTGGGTGTTAGGGGTTGACTGCCCAGGAGAACTAGCCAGCCACAGCAGTACAGGCCGCTGTCTGGAGCTTCCCAAGCACAGGCGGCCCCAAAGCCTCGGAGGCGGCCACAGTGGGGCAGGGAGGTGCACAGAGAGGGGCTCGTGGGGCTGCCAGGGCGTCCCCAGCAGGTGGGCCGCGGGACTGCAAACTGAGCCCCAAAGCCCCGAGTTCTGAAACCCACTCGAGCCTTCACTTCACTGATGGTCAGAATTAAGTTGTTCGAACACTTGGGCGTGTGAGTGACCGGGCGGGGTCGGAGCGGGCAGCAGGGGCCGCGCGCTCACCCGTGGGCCTGGCACACGGGGAAGCGCTTCTCGGGCACGCTGTCCAGCATCTCCTGCATGCCGCACACGCAGTACTCCATCACCATATACGTGCAGCAGCGGCAGCGCTAAGGAAAGCACGCTCGGCCAAGACCCCGCCCCAGACGGGCCATCCCCAGGGAACAGACAGAGGCTAGGAGCTGCAGGCTGCACTAGTGCACTGAGCTGGAGACCCCAGAGGGATCACAGGTGCTGCAGGAAGCCCCCCCGGTCGTTCCACACCCCAAGGAGGAGCTCAAGCCCCAGCCCGGGCCCCCAAAGGGGCGAGGAAGAGGCGTGTGGGCCCTGTGGAGAGAAGGCCTGAGCGGGGGTGGGAGGCCAGGGAGAGACGAGGGCAGCACAGGGGCGAGGCTGCGGAGCAGGGATGGGGAGCCCAGGGCCAGGCTGAAGCCCCCCAGCCGCATCTGCACCGTGGAGGGGCAGCCCTGCGACCAGGACGGAGAGGACCCCCATCACCCTGCATCCAGCGAGTCAGTGACAGGCCCCACTGCGACACAGGCCCCTCAGCAGGCCCCCATACCCTGCTTCTCGGAGCTGCAGCCCAAGAGTAAAGGGCGAAGGCTGAGGACACTCCCGGTACACCGTTGCCGGTGGCACACTCCCCATCCCGTCCCCCATGCATCCGCCACAGGCCAGGGCGCACAGCCCCCCAAACAGAAGCCAGGAAAGCATCCCCGCTCCAGGGACCAAGCTGACGGCAGGGCCCCAGCTCCACGTGAGAACAGGAGGTCTAAGTGGAGAACCAGCCCGCATCCTGCAGTGCCCCCCGCCGTGGGCACTCGCTGGAGAGGGGCCCCGGGCCCGGGGTCGGCGGCGCTCAGGGAACACCTGGCACCCCGAGCCCCAAAAGGATATATCTTCTGCTTCTCCTCGTTGTACAGCACGTCCACCAGCTGGATAACGTTTTTGTGCCGTAACCTCCTCAGCAGCTGGATTTCCCTGAAGACAGAGAACGGAGGCATCAGCCAAGCCCCGCGGCCCGGCAGTGCCACCGGCCCCCAGAAACCGTGCAGAGGGCAGCACCGGAGTGAGCAGCTCCACACAGGGGCAGCTGGTCCCGGGCAGGTCCCCGAGCCCAGCAACACGACCAGGCCCCGTCCCCGCGTTTTAACTGAAGACGCAGAGAGCACAGCGAAGGCCGCGCGGGGGCAGCAGGAGAGGGCGCGGAGCTGGGGCTCCAGCCAGGTCCCCGCATCCCCCCACGGCCTCCTCCCTCTGGGACTGAAGCCCAGGCTCCCGCCGCTGTCAGGGCGGCTCCATGAGGACTCCCTGCAGGAGCCGGGGGCGGGCAGCTCCGCAGAAGGCTGAACAGTCGCCAGCTGACCCAGCACCTCCAACCAGGGACCGTGCCCGGGAGGACCGAGAGCACGGCGGCCCGGTCACACGTGCTCGTGGCGGCACCATCCACGGGAGCCCAAGGGCGGGTACAACTCCCGTGTCCCTCCACACGTGGCAACACCGCTCAGCCGTGCCAAGGCAGAAACGCTGCCACTCGCTACCGCGTGGACGGACCCCGAGGACACGACGCTCAGTGAAGAGAAACAAGACACAGAAGGACACACAGTGTGTGATTCCACTGATGGGAAACGTCCAGAACAGGCAGATCCAGAGAGTCAGAGAGTGGGTTCCTGGTTGTCAGGGGCTGGAGATGGGATGCGGTGACTGCTGATGGGGACGGGACTTCCTTTGGGGTAACAGAATATTCTGGAACTAGACAAAGATGAGAGTTGCTACGAAGATACTAAATGTCACCGAATTCCATGGTATGTGAATAATACGTCAATAAAGATTTTTTAAAGTCCTCACCAGGAAGCCCAAGCGTGACACGTAAAACTAGCCGCACAGGTGAGGGGTCCCCAACGTCACGAGACCCGAGTCGCATGCCTCCCGCTGTCCACATTCTATGAAGAGGTGGCCTATTCCAGGAAGCCGTTCCTGACCGCACCCCACCCTCGCACAGCACGGACCCTGTGCCTTCAACACGGTCCTCCTCCCCTGCAGACGCCCCGGCCCGGCACTCGCGCAGCCTCTGAAGGGAGGGCGCCCCGGACACGGCATTTGTGTGTAGCGCCCTCTCCCCAGACCCATCGCACAGGAGGCCACCGACTTGCTGGAGGAAACACACCTTTACAGCTGCTTCCCGTGAGCTCACTGCCCCCCTGCCCCCCACCCCACTCCCACCCGCACCAGAGGGCTGTGGGGCGCAGCAGTAACTCTGCCCTCATCCCCCCATCAATCCACGCTTATCCCTAACCACCTGCCTCTGAGGTCTGGGATGCTGCACACGTTCCAAGCCACACCTGAGTAGGAGGGAGGGAAGGAGACTCACGGGGGGCGGGGGGGGAGGCACCCTGGTTTACGCCGCCTGACCTCTGGAATTTATCCTGGCGTCCGGTGTGAGCAGGGATCGCGCTCGATGCTCCCCCAAATGAATGACACACCGTAGCCCCGCCTCAGGACGGAGACGTCAGGGCGGGCTGGGCTCCGTGGGGTGTGGAGCAGCATCCCTGACCTCCACCCCTTTGACGCCAGGAGCCCCCCTCCCTCATCGCGACAGCCACACACGTCCCCAGGTATCGGCAGGTGTCCCTGGGGCAGGACAGCCCAGGTGAGAGAACTGCCATAAAGGACCAGGGACACCCTGGGGTGTGGGGAGCAGACCCCGTACCACCCCTTCTGGCCTGTGAGCCCCTCCGGACCTCTGGCAAGTGCTCCCTGAACCTTCCCAGCTTGGCCCCTGTGGGTCAGGCCCCGGGCGGGTGGGCGCCCTGTCCGTGGGGGCTTGGGTGCCCCATGACGCTCCGGGTCCACCACCACTTGTCAGGGAGCGGCCCTGTGCCCCCAGGCGTCCTTCCCCCCCTCGCCCAGATCACCCCACAGCTCCGACTCCTGGCCTTGCCTGCTGCCGGCTCTCCAGGGCCAAAGCTCGGCTCTGGTGACTCAAGGACCCTCCCCCGCAGGCAAGTCCCCTCCCTCTCTACCTGACAGTCGAGGGCGGGAGGCCGCACGGCACAGCAGCCTCTGTCATGACGGTGGTGACCAGGCCTTTGGGGTCCCTGCCAGGACTGAGCACAGAACTCCTCCTCGCAGGGGTCCCAGGGGCAGGTGCAGAGCCGTCTCCCCTCAGAGACCAGCGTTTGGCACCTGCCGTCCACCCAGCCAGCCAAGTACCTGCCGAGCTACCTGGCCAGAGCCGCCACGGGGTCTGCGGCCCAGAGGGGAAGGTTGTCACGTGGGGAGCAAGCTGTCGCAAGCTGCAAGCTGGGGGGGCTGAGGGAGGGCCCAGTGCAGACTCTGACCCCGCGCCAGCCTCCTCGCCAGCGCCCCCACCAGCCTCCCCGGGAAGCCGGCTCCGGGCACTCTCCCTCTCCTCTCCATCCAGAGGCGCTACCTGGGCTAACTAAACCGCACGTGTGGACACCTGGAAGCCCTCCGTACCTGGAGCCAATCCACGGCCACCACCTGGAGCGCTTACAGCCAGGCTTCAAGCAGCGTCTGCCGACCCGAGTGTGAGAACCCGCCTGAATGCAGACGCCAGCTGCCAACAACACGCGTGGCAGCTCCGGGAGGGGGGCCCGCGGCTAGTCCAGGGGCCCCGGGGAGCTCACCCCAGGCCTTCCAAGGCGAGGACAAGCCCCACTGCTCTGCCTTCCGTGCCGCGAGACACCTGGGCCTGGAACCATCCTCCGGGCCGCGCCTCCCCATCCGCCCACTGCCTTTGGGGCGAACTTCTGTGCCGGAGGAGGCAGACGGCAGCACCCCTCCCTCCACAAATAAACAGCTCACCCCCTACTCCGACGCCGACAAAGCCAGCCCTGAAGGGAGGTCCCCGGGCCGTGGGTGCGTCGAGCGCTCACGTGGTCAGTTAACTGTGATGAAAACCTCCTGAAGAAAGACGTGTAAGCCCCATTATGGATACCAGGGAAGTGGCTACAGTGTCCAGCTCCTCCAAGAGAGGAGAACTAGGGCCACAGGCGGCATGGGGACGCGCGCTCCGAGCGGGTAAAAGGGGAGTGCGGAAGGACCCCCGAGACATTCACTGCAGAGACCGGGCCGGAGAGGGGCCGCTACACCTTCTCTGAGTTCTCCATCTCCTACGAGGCACACCACCAACAGGAAAAAAAGAAAAGCAGCATTTAAAGAAAGAGGAAAAGCCAGGCGCTCAGCCAGGATGCAGGAAGTAAAGTGACCGGAAGCCGAGCCTTGCGGCCCGGTCGCAGCCGCTCAGGGCGGGTGTCACGGGGACCGGCCTGGAGTGCCGCCCGAGCAGAGCGGACTGCTGGGGACAGACCCGCTGACCACCCACGGGAGAAGCAGACGAGCCCCTGGCGCTCACAGAGTGATGGAAAGGAGCTGTCACCGCGGGTGCGCATCCCAGAGCCACCGGGGACGCAGCCACCTCACTCCCTCCGGACGGGGATGGGGACAGGGACGGGTCCACGGAGAGCAGGGAGGGGACGATGGCAGCCCTGGACGAGGGACACTGAGCGAGACCCCCCTCACCCCTCGGCCTCTCTGCTGGTGCTTCTAGTCACGTGGCAAGAGGCCATCGGGGATCCGGGAGAAAGGCTAAAATGGGGAGACATTCGCTAAAAGTGAAGTTCGACACAAACACTCGCTCACGCAGCTTCCCAGAAGCACAATTCCCGACGGGCACCAAGTGGGGACAACCCGAACGTCCACTGACGGGTGAATGGATACACCACGTCCCTCCACACCCGGGAACGTCAGCCCTGACCCTCGCTACCACGTGGACGGACCCTGAGAACGCGACGCTCAGGGAGAGAAGCCAGACACACAAGGACACACAGTCTGTGATTCCACTGACGGGAAACGTCCAGGACAGGCAGATCCATAGAGACAGGGAGTGGGTTCCTGGTTGTCAGGGGCTGGGGAGCGGGTGCTGATGGGGGTGGGGTTCCCGCTGAGGGGATGGGACGTCCTGGAATTAGAGGCTATGGTTGCACACTGTGAAAATACTAAATGACACTAAGGTACCTGCTAATAGTTGAACTTTATGTCACGTAAATTATGTCTCCTTAAAGCCGTTGAAAGAACAAATCGCCACGCAGCGCGAGGTCAGCGTGGGATACAGGGCAGCTCTGCTGTGATTCCCAACAACTCCTGAGTGAGGAGCCAGCGCCCCCATCCCCGCACCCCGGCCTGGGGTGTATCCCGATGGCCCCCAGCTCCCACTGCATCTCAGTCACCCCCTTGGCCAGGGAAGGACCAGACAGGGAGGCCGCGAGGACGCTCAGTGCAGGGCGCCTAAGTGGACCAGCCACGCCCTATCGCTGCCAGCCTGGCCTCACGGCAGAATCCTTCCCAATGGGGGGTGGGGGGCAGGTGCCCCAGCAGATGCCAGGACCTGGCAGAGGCCACTCAGGATGGGGAAGAAGGCCAGCGAAGTCCAGGCTCTGCTGCACGTGCTAAAATCCCAACCACTCCCCGCCCCCAGGTTCCAGTACCTGCCAGTCACCGCTGGCCCGGCTGAGGGAGGCCCAGCCTAGAGACTGGTGCCGGCCTGCTGGGCCCCAGCCACATGGGCAGGGACGCCGACGAAGGAGGCTGGCGGGGCCCTGAGCTGCCCAGCGCCGGCCCCACACGGCTCACCAAGCACCAGCACCCGGCACACACTGGGTACAGACCCTGACCTGCCCTCACACAGACGGGCCGTGGGGCACACAGACTGCCCTGGCCGCGGTACACTTCTAAACAGCTGATGAAAGCCCACGAAGGACAGTATCTTGGGACAGGTGAGAATCCCACGAGCGGGGCCCATCTGCCACCCGCCCTCCCCGGAGGGCTGAGTCAGAGGGGCGTGTGCCCACCCTCTGTATGGGTGCTAAACCCCATGGCTGCCTCCGGCCAGGGAGGCGCCAGCGCAGCTTTGTTGCCAACCGGGAAAGCAAGCAGGTACAGCTTACTGTTGAAAATGATCCTTAGGGGAGTTTAATTTTTCATTAAAAAGTACTTGGATAAGTAACGAAAACATGCTAAAGAAAGGCTCAAAAGGAGTGTGGCAGAAGCGTCAGTATTAAAACAACGAGTAATTTCTGTCTTACTTCCTGGTGGTTTTCGGAACTTTAGTGTTTTACAACAAGAGCAAATTAGTCTTTGTGAGCAAGAGGGGGACAAGCACAGACCCACAGCAGCCCTCCCGGGAGGAGCCACAAGAGGGGAGGACCTCCTTTAACACAAAGTGTATTCTTTAAGGAAAAGCTTCCCATCCCAACTGGAGACGGAGGACTGGACTCCTGAGGCTTGTCTGGAAAATTCTGGACGCTTCACTCCAACAGAAGAGTCTGGAGTTGAGTTCATTAAGTCTCTCCAAGACAAAAGAGCCTTTTTTCCCTGCAGCCGCCTGGCGGCAAGGCTGACCCAGAAGCCCGGCTCTCTGGGCCGGGAAGTGGACAGCCAGCCGTTGCTTGAGCCCCGGGCCTCACCTCCTCTGGCCTCCAACCCGGGGCTCTCTGCCAGGACTCAGGACAAGGGGACAGGGTGCCTCCGAGCAGGGCGCGCCCCCTCACAGCGCCCAAGGAAGGAGGCGCAGTGGGTTCTAACCCACAGCCGCACACCCAGCAGGTCCTCACGCCACACTCTGCAGACGGCAGGCGGCCGCACAGGGCCAGTGCTGCGCTCCAAGGGGCCTCAGAGAGGTGAAGACCTGCGCTTCTAGGGCTAAGCTGGGGGAGCCGGCCCTGCAGCTGCAACACCTCGCGTTGACTGCCGGGCCGGCTGTGGACCGCCAGCCACTCTGCCTCCCGGGCCTCAGTTTCCCCTCGGGCTCTCCTGACGGACACTGTGTCTCCACAGCCCCTGGGACCGCGGCTGGCCGCTTAGGAAACGAGGACTGGGAGCCGGCGCGCTGCGGCCCTCCGGTGGGGCGGCAGAACACGAGGGTACTCTTTGGGTGGCGAACACACGTCCCCTAACTTGACCTTGGGCATGTGCATTTGCATGTGGGGAGGGCCTTTATCACGTGTACGTCACGCTTTGGCAGAAGTGGGCGCTCGACGCCTCCTCGCGTCTGCGGATGTTCTGGGACCCTCCCAGCTCTGCTGCCCCCAGTCCACGCCCCTGGACGCGTGTACTCCCTGAAGCCCCAGGGATGGCCAGCAGGGTGGGCTTGGGCGACTCTAGCCAGACAGATCAGTTGGGGCTGGAAACCAGCCTTGGCCTCTTGGGGACGGACTCTGGGAACCCCTCCTACCTCGGGGTGCTACTCCCAAGAGGCTGGGGCCTGGGGTGCCACGGCAGCCCAGCATAAAGCACCGGCACCAGAACACCTCCACAGACCCAGGCTGACCTCAGGCGGAGGAAAGGTGCATCCAGGCTGCAAAAGCACAGCACCCCGTTCCCCGGACAGATCCAGGGATGAGGCCTAAGAGGAGCCAGGAGGACGAGGACCAGCCCTGGAGAGCAGGGGGGTGCGGAGGGGGCCCAACCCGGAGCAGCAGCCAACTGGCATCCTGAGGGCCACGTCTCCCCAACGCGCTTCTGACTTAATGAGAAAATGTGACTTAGAAGCACGGAGTGGGGATCTGAACAGAGGTGTGGCCTTGCTTGGCCCACAGGAGGGCACCCGCTGTCCCCTGGCCTGTCTCCCCAGGACACCGGTGGCCCCTGTCCCACCCCCACCCTGCAGGTAAGAGATGCGCACAGAGAACTGAACAACCGGCCCTGGGCGCCCGGCCCCACCTTCGCCGGGGGTCCACAGCTGGTGCACTGACCACAGCCAATCAGGTGTCAGCACCCTGCTCCCCGACCTGACCACCCTAGGCACCCCAGAGCAGGCGAGAACAGCTGGGCAGCGCTGTCACACTGCGCGAGAGCAGGGCGGCCGGGAGGAGGGAATGAGAGCGGATCCGGGAGCAGCACTCCCAGTACTGGCCAAGGTCACCAGCCAGTCCCGCTGCCGCCTGGCCCGTGAGATAAACCCCTCGGCTCGGGCAGGGCAGGGTCCCCCCAAGCAGCAGCGATAAGGAAGGGTGGCCCCTCCTGAAACCAGCAAGAGGGATGGAGGTAGGGCTCCCACCGTCCTGGCGGCGGGGGGGTGGGGTGGAATGCGGGGGTCTGCACACAGACCCCACCATCTCTGGGATGTCAACGGGCAGACGGGCGCCTGAAAAAATCCGTGTAAAAAGTTTGCGGGGACACAAGTCGATCCCCTTCTCAAAAGTCACCGGGCCCGCGAGTCGCCAAAGTGTCCTGTGTTACATCCCAGGAAAGTGAGAAAGGGCGAAGTTCCCCCCTGCTGACTGATAAGCCGGTGCAAACAATTATTTTTGGCAACCGCACGGTCCCCCTCCGACAGGATAAACAAACCGCGTGTCCCCGGCCCTAGTAAGAGCCGCACGCTGCGCGGAAACCTGCTGCCGGCGGCGGGCAGGCCCCTTTCAGAGCCCAACTGCTTGCAGCCAAACCAACGCCGGCCGCTTCCGCCGGGCACCTCAGCCCTCGGACAGCTGGGAGGGCAGAGGGGATGAGGGGCGCCCCCTTCCGAGGAGGGTTCCACATCGGCCGAGAGCACAGGACGCCCAATCGCGACAAGCGAGCCTGACTTCACCAAAGTACCCTACCGAGTTGCCCACGACCTTCCCCGGCTGGTCGGCTCAGGTGCTTAAGAAAAGAGAGGAAGGAAGGAAGAAAGCGAGAAATGGAGGGAGAAGAAAGGGAGGAAAGAACGAGGGGGCCGCCCAGCGGACCGCGCCCCCACCCAGGAAGCCCGCACTTACTTCTTTACGTTGGCCTCCCCGTTGGGGATCCTCCGCAACTTCTTCTTCTTGAGAATTTTGACGGCTCTCCGGCACAGCGTCTCCGAGTCCAGCACCTCCTTCACCTTGCCGTACGACCCCTCCCCGAGCAGGTCCCCCATCAGGTACTTGCCGATGAGCTTGGCCCGCTTGCGGCGGGGCTGGTAGATGACCTCGGTGGAGTCGATGCGGTGGATGAACGTGTCCATCCCCACCGACATCAGCTCGCCCTCTGTAAACATGCCCAGCTGCTGCGGGTCCGCCAACTCCATCCTAGACCCCAGGCCTCCGACTCGCGCCGGCGGTCCCTTATCCCCTTTATGAGCTTCGCGGTGGGCGGTTCTTCCGTTTGTTCCCCCCCCCTCCAAAAAAAATTCCCTTCTCCAAAAATAAAAGTCAACAAATCTCAAATAAAGGAAAAAAAGAAAAAAAAAAAGGAAAACCCTTCTTGGAAAAGAAACGATTGTACTGAACGTGAGTTCAAGAGGCGCGCCTGGTCCAGAGTCCGGGCAACCGGGCGTGCGCAGCGTCCCAAGTTTGGGGGCCGCCCGGCCTCGCAGCTTCGAGGCGGGCCGGCGCGTCCACGGGGGCCCTCGAGAGGCCGGTGGGGTCGGGAAGTGCTAGGTCATCCTCCAGGGACTTTAGACCCTCGAACGAACACGGACGCGGCAGGGTCGAGTCTTCTCCGCGCCGTCCATTACCAGCGGCCCATGGCGCGCGCCGGGGACCCCGCACAGGCCGGCCCCGGGACCCCCAGAGCTGGGCAGGCGAGCTTAGCCGGGGGCCAGGCGCGCCGCTCGGGGGCGTCTCCCGCCGGCCTCGCCGTCCGGGGAGCCCGAGAAGCCGGCAGGTGCGTGTCCTGAGCGCGCGGGGCACCTCCGTCCGGCCCAGCCGGCTCCCGCCAGCGCCGGGGCTGCTCGGGGCCCGCCGGCCGCAGGGAACGAGCCCCGTCTGAGCTGCCCACTGCCCGGGCGCCCGCACACCGGCCCGGGACCCCGAGCGGCCGCGCGGGCCCGGCGGGCGCCCCTCCCCAAACGGCAGCCCGCACTCGCTCTCTGCCCGAACGCCGTCGGCCGCGGGGCGCGCGGGGCTCCGGGCAGCCGAGGCGGCGCAGGCCGCAGGCCCCGGGTCGGGGTTCCGGAGACCGCCGGAGCCCGGGCGGCGCGTCCCCCGCCGCGGCCGCCGCGCGCGTGGAGCAGGCGGGGCGGCGCGGGGACCCAGCCCATGCAAGGCGGCCGCACTGCCGGCCGGCTCCCGCCGCCGCTGCCGCCGCGCCCCGCCTCACTCGCGGGGGCCCCGGGCCGCCTCCCCCCTCCCCGCCCGACACGCCGCCGCCATCTTGTTTACCTCCTCCCCCGCCCTGGGCCGCCGCGCCGCCGCACGCCCGCCTCGGGCCCGCCCCTCGCGGCACCGACGTGCACGCCCGTTGGCCGAGCCGGCCGGCCCCACCCCCACAGCGGGCCCCGCCGCCGCCTCCCATTGGGCCGTTTGGACCCAGGCGGGCGCCCGAGCGGGGATTGGCTCAAGCCCGGCCGCGCCCCAGGGGTGGATACTCCTTGCTCATTGGTCCGCGGGGGCGCCCGTCAAGGGGAGGGGGCGGGAAACAGGCTCGGGGAGGCGAGGCCTCGGCGCTGACCTGGGAGGGGTTGGGGCCTGGGGTCGGAGGTCGCGAGTGCCAACGGCGTCCTCAGAACCGGTGGGGTCAGGGTGCAGCTTACTTGGCCGGGACGCGGATCGGGAACCCTAGTGGGTCCCTGCCAGGGCTTCTCCCCCGAAACCCCGTTTGAGGCGAGGTCAAGGGTCAAAAAGTAGCCGAAAGTGGCCAATTCGAGGCAAAAAGCCTTTATTAAGAATCTCCTCGCCCAGATGGGGAGAGAAGTACGCTGGGCGGAGTATGCCCAAAGAAACTCACGGGCTAAAACTCAGAACCCAGCTGGGATGGTTCCAGCAAAGTGCTTTGGATGAAAAACAGAGTTGGCAAAATACTACGGCTTAATGAAGCTGAAAATACCTCCAGGCCTGTGTTGTTGTTGTTGTTGTTTTTAACCTTTCTGTTTTTTATCACTAGATTCTTACTTTGCCGGAACAAACTGCTTGTCTTGAGTGGAAACGTTGGGAGCTGACACCATCGGATTTGAGCTCATGGTTGGGGGTTCTGAGCCCGACACCTGTGAACTACCTAAACCTATGTGCAAAATTGAGTGTGCCCATGTACTTGTTCTTGGGGACATCCGTGAGTTTCATCAGATTCTCAAATGACCCACAGAAGAGGGATTGCTGTGGCTTTGGGGGTGGGGGCCACAAGTCACACCAACATACCAGCAAGTCCTAATCAGAACATGTGGATTAGCCCGAGATTTCTAAATCATAAAGATCAGGGCAGAAACCACTGAAACAGAATAGAAAAAGAATAGCGAAAATTGATGCAGCCAAAAGATTGGTCTTTGAAAAGATCAAAACAATTGATAAAACTCTAGCCAGACTGACCAAGAAAAAAGGATGACCAGTATCAGGAATTAAAGAAGGGATATCACTACAGACCTTACAGATATTACAAGAATTAGATATAGGAACAACTCTATGCCCATGAAGTCAACATGAAATGGACTGACACCTGAAAAGTCACTAAAATGAAAGCTTACTCAAGAAGAAATAGGTAATTTACATCGTTTTATATCTATTAGAGAAATTAAATCTGTAGGGAAAAACATTTCTTTTTTTGGCTGCACGGCTTGCAAGATCTTAGTTCCCCCATCAGGGACTGAACCCAGGCGCATAGCAGTGAAAGCAGAGTCCTAACCACTGGACTGCCAGGGAATTCCTGGGAAAAACCTTTCAACAAAGACAATTAAGGCCCAGATGGTTTCATTCGTGAATGTCCATCAAATATTTTAGGAAGAAATAACATTGGTTTTTAGCAATCTCTTCCAGAAAACTGGAGAAGAAGGAACATTGCCCAACTCAAATTCCTTTTGGTATTTTCTATGTTTTTGACTGCTGGCTTATGCCCAACTTTCTTGGAATCTGGGGTATTTGATAATTTTGGCATCTGTAAGCCTCACTCTCCTTCACTCCATCCCTCTCCTGATGTTCAGGACTCATGGAAGGGACTCGGGAAATGTTTGGTGACCGTTGCAGAAAGAGTCCATGAAGGTGAATCTCAGCTCAGAGGCCACCTTTTCTGAGAAGTCCTCCTGATCATTCCCTTGAATGTAACCCCTTTCCAGTTTGATTTTCTTCTTAACACTTGTCACCAGCAGAAATTGTCTCATTTATGTATTCCGTTACCCGTTTTTCTTCGGTGTCTGGAACCACACCGGGAGCTCTCTGAGGCAGAGGCTGGGCATGTCTTGGCCACTGCTTCATCCTCGGCAGTTTGAGCTCTGCTGTCCAGTACGGCAGCCAGTGGCCTCCTGTAACGTGGCTACTGGAATTGAGATGTGCTGTGGGTGTAACCGCACACTGGATTTTGAAGCCTTAACGTGAAAACATGTTAACATATGCATATGTACATATATATGTGTGTGTATATATATATATATATCTTAATAACTGTAATGTGAAAACACCCGATAACTTACATTGATTACATGTTGAAATGATACATTTTGGATATGTTAGGTTAAAATAAATGTTATTGAAATGAATCACTTCAGGGAATTGCCTGGCAGTACAGTGGTTAGGACTCCACACTTGCACTGCTGGGAGCCCAGGTTCGATCCCTGGGCAGGGAACTAAGATCCCACAAGCTGTGCGGTGCAGCCAAAAAAATAATTAAATTAAATTATATTGACCACTTCATACCCACTAGGGTGACAACGATCAAAAAAAAAAAAGGGATGATAACAAGTATTAGCAAGGATGTGGACAAACTGGAACTTTCATAGAGTTGGTGCAGCCACTCTGGAAAAAAAGTTGAAAGTTTAACACTGAGTTACCACATGGCCTAGTAATTCCACTCCTAGGTGTCTGCCCAAGAAAAATGGACGCGTACGTCCGCACAAAAACTTGTACACGGATATTTGCAGGAGCATGATTCACAGCAATCAGAAAGTGGAAACAACTCAAATGTCCATCAACAGATGACGGATGGACAGAATATGACATATCCATACACTGGCATAATATTCAGCCATGAGAAGGAATGAGTCATTGACACACATGGCTGAACTTGAAAACACGGTGCGCCGTGAGAGAAGCCAGACACAGAAGGCCACCCCGTGTGATTCTGTTGATGGGAAACGTCCAAAACAGGCAAATCCGCAGAGACGGAGAGTGGATTCATGGTTGTGAGGGGCTGGATGGGGTGTGCCTGCTGATGAGGACAGGGGTTTCCTTTCCAGGTGATGGAATGTTCTAGAATCCTCCTTCCACCCTCCTTACAGGTGACTGAGGTTTGCAGAGGCGAAGCCCCCTGACCAGGTGCCTGGTGGAGCGGGCACTCACATCTCAGTGCCCAGCCTGGGAGCCCCCAGGAGCCCAGTAAGAATTCTAGCATCATCCTCTCCGGGTGATTCAGGCCTTGGGGCTGCCCAGCTGTCGTGCTTATGTAAGGTTCATGGCAAGCATCAAACCCAAGCCAGGCTAGCACAGAGCCAGTCTGGGGGGACCTTCCCAAGCACGATGAGGTTGAGACCCCTGTGAGGGCTGCTCTAAGCCTCTCCAGGGACCCTCTCACAGGCCCCAGCCCTTTGCCCAGCAGAGAGCCTCAGCTGCGGAAATGGGGAGAGGTTCTTGGCTTCTCCTATACCATTTCTCTGAGTGGGGGAGTAACAATACCATGTATCATCAAATATAAGAGGCCAAGGGAAGTGAGATGTACTATTACTCTATGAATCACCACAAAAAGAAAAGACTTAGCAGCCAGGCATGACACTTTGGACCTAGAGAGGCAGCATGACCTCTGGGACAGTAAACTGTGACAAATGGGATTAGTAATAGGCTTAAGCCATAGTTACAAATATTTACGGGTGCCCTGGGAAAAATGCTTTGCCAGCATGCTCTCACCCTCACCATCCTGCGGGTTCTGTTAAGGACCCTGGGTTACAGGTGGGGCCCAGGTCATATAGGTGGGGGGCCCCAGGATGGGGTCTCAGGTTACCATCGAGGGGCTCCAGTTTCTAGGTGGGGTCCCCGGATTATAAGTGGAGACTCTAGGTTTAGGTAGGGGGCCCAGGTTACAGATGGGAGCCCCAGATTACAGGTAAGGGGCCCCAGGTTACAATGGGAGGCCTCAGGTTATAGACGGGGGCCCAAGGTTATAGGTAGGGGGCTCATGTTACAAGTGAGCGGCCCCAGGTTTGAGGTGGGGACCCCAGTTTGTAAATAGGAGCACCTGGTGATATAGCAGGGGGCCCCAGGTTATAGGTGGGCGGCCTCAGGTTATAAACAGAAGTCTCCAGGTTACGGGTGAGAGCCGCAGATAACAGGTAGGGGACTCCCGGTTATATGTTGGGGACCCAGGTCATAGCAGGGGGCCCCAGGTTATACATGGAGCCCTTAGGACTCAGGACTTTCCTCGGCCCCCGTCTCCTCCTGTGTAGCCCATCCCTCTCACCTCTCACCTCTCCCAATCCCGCACAGCCGTCACACACAGACACGCACGCTCAGCCGGGCCCCAGACTCGCTCGCTCCCCCGCAGCCCTCCCACTGACCCCCTTGCTTCCCTCAGCTCTGATAGCAAGACCCCCTTCACCCTTTCCGCGAGGACCGAGGAGGCAAAGGTCCTCCTGGACCCTCTCCTGGCCGGCTGCCCCACCCTGGGTCTCCTCCCACTTGGCGGGTCTCTTAAATGTTGGACTCTTGGCCCCAGGACCACCCCTCTCCAGGGGCCCAGCTAAGCCCCCCGCCTGCGGAGTGGGGGCCCCAGGAGCCAGAGGTGTCCTTTCAAAAACAGGGTCAGCCTCTGCCAGGAATCCAGCCATGGTTAGGTTAGGGGCTGGGTCTGTGTGGGCCAGCGTGGCCGCCAGGGGGCGGGTGGGGATCGCGGCTGAGGTTAGTCGGGTGCAGGCGTGAGCATGTGTGCATGTGTGTGTCAGTGTGTGTGTGTGTGTGTGTGTGTGTGTTACCAACAAGAGAAGCCACCGCAATGAGAAGCCCGCGCACCGCAGCGAAGAGTAGCCCCTGCTCGCCGCAACTAGAGAAAGCCCGCTCACAGCAACGAAGACCCAACCCAGCCAAAATTAAATAAATAAGTTTATCAAAAAAAGAGAAAAAAAGGGGCTTCCCTGGTGGCGCAGTGGTTGAGAGTCCGCCTGCCGATGCAGGGTTCGTGCCCCGGTCCGGGAGGATCCCACGTGCCGCGGAGCGGCTGGGCCCGTGAACCATGGCCGCTGAGCCTGCGCGTCCGGAGCCTGTGCTCCGCAGCGGGAGAGGCCACAACAGTGAGAGGCCCGCGTACCGCAAAAAAAAAAAAAAAAAAAGAAAAAAAAAAGGCCCCCAGTTCCCCCTTTTAGTTACCTCCCTCCCCCAGCCCTTCCCAAGTGCGGAACAAGTTTTGGCCTCTCAGTTTGATCCTCTCTGGGTGGAATCAGACAGTAGGAGCCTGGTCTCCTTCACCTCGCATAATTCATGGGCGATTCATCAGCGTTCTTGAGAGCGCTGACTCCTTGTTAGGTTTGGATGGTGTTCCTTCATACGGACATTCTGCAGGGTTTTTTTTTCATCCTTTGACCAGTTGAGAACCATTCGGGTTGTCTGCAGGTTTTGGTGATTACACGTCACGCTACTATGAACACGTGTGTGCAGCTTTTTCTGTGGACAGAAGACTTCATTTCTCTCGGGTTAACACCCAGGAGTGGAACAGCTGGATCATCTGGCAATTCTGCATTTCACGTTTTGAGGAACCGCTGAGCTGTCTTCCAAAGTGGCTGCATCCCCACCGGCAACATCTGAGGGTTCCGGTGGTTCCGCATCCTTGCCAGCACTTTGTTTTGTCCAAATTTTTTTGGATTTGGTTTTGCCATTCAAATAGGTGGCACATTAACACACAGGCATGCACAAAAATGTGGCCACATAGAGGAAAGGATGGATGGTCAGCTATGTGCTAAATAAATACAGTGGAATGTTAATCGTAGGAGCTAGGTTTTGAGTTTTTAACAACAAAATCCCTTCAACTCTTCTCTCCACGCTTGAAAATATTCATAATAAAAGGTTGGAAGAAATAATCCAAGGGACTTCCCTGGTGGCGCAGTGGTTGAGAATCTGCCTGCCAATGCAGGGGACACGGGTTCGAGCCCCGGTCCGGGAAGATCCCACATGCCGCGGAGCAACTGAGCCCGTGCGCCACAACTACTGAGCCTGCGCACCTACAGCCCGTGCTCTGCAGCAAGAGAAAGCCACCGCAATGAGAAGCCCGCGCACCGCAACGAAGAGTGGCCCCCGCTCGCCGCAACTAGAGAAGCCCCGCGCGCAGCAATGAAGACCCAACTCAGCCAAAAATAAATAAATAAATTTATAAAGGAAATAATAAGCATCCAAGGTTGGACTGGAGAAAAACAAGACCGGCCAGGGGTGGATACTGGTTAAGGCTGGATGCAGGCGGTGGGGGGTGGGGGTGGGGGTGGGGGTGGGGGTGGGGGCGGGAGGGGGGCTCCATCTACTTTCTCCTCTCCTGTGTGTTTTAAATACTCCATAACAAAGAGTTCGGGGGCTCATACCTCACGCCCCTCAGGATGGAAAGGAAGGAAAAAAACAGAAATAACAGGCTTTGGTGAGGATGTAGAGAAATTTTTGGAAGCCTTGTGGACAGCTGGAGGGAATGTAAGAGGGTGCAGCTGCCGTGGAAAACAGCCTGGAGGTTGCTCAAAAAATTAAACATAGAATCACCATATGACCCAGCAATCCCACTCCAGCGTACATACCCAAAAGAATCGAAAGCAGGAACTCGAAGAGATATTTGCACCCCCGTGTCCGCAGCAGCGTGATTCACAACGGCCGACAGGTGAAAGCAACCCTGCTGCCCCTCGACACACGAGGGGTAAACACGGCGTGGGCCATCCACAGTGGTCATCCTCAGCCATGAAAAGGAGAGAAGCGCTCACACTCGTTACCACGTGGATGGACCCTGAGAGCACGAATGCTGAGTAAGAGAAGCCAGGCACAGGAGGACACACAGTGGGTGACTCCACTCATAGGAGGTCCTTATGGTTAGGATGCTGAAGTTTATGTTATGTGTTATGCTATTTCATGTTATGTTACCCCTAAAATGTATGTTACGTTACGTTCTCTAAAAATTAGGAGGTCCAGGAAACAGTCTCTGGTCTTCGCTGGGGGAACCAAATGGTCCCCCCAAGGGCAGTGAGGCCACATCTTCTTTTTTTTTTTTTTGCAGTACGCGGGCCTCTCACTGCTGTGGCCTCTTCCGTTGCGGAGCACAGGCTCCGGACGCGCAGGCGCAGCGGCCACGGCTCACGGGCCCAGCCGCTCCGCGGCACGTGGGATCCTCCCGGACCGGGGCACGAACCCGCGTCCCCTGCATCGGCAGGCGGACTCTCAACCACTGCGCCACCAGGGAAGCCCAGAGGCCACATCTTCTGAAATGACAGGCAGCTGCCAGGGCTTGCTCCCTGGTTCACTTGCCCACGTGGAAGAGTCGGGACCACGTGGCTGCCTCTGGGGTGCCAGGCCACGGTATTGTCTGGCCGAGATTCCTCTGGAAGGACACCCAGGGCACCGTGGGAGGGGGACGTTCATCTGGGCACACCTTTTTGTGGTAAAATACATATAACATAAAACTCACCATCTTTATCATTTTTAAGCGTGCAGCTCAGCGGCACTAGCACATTCACACTGTCGTGCAACCATCCCCACCGTCCGTCTCCAGAACTTTCTCATCTTCCCAGACTGAAGCTCTGTCCCCATGAAACGCTGACTCCCCAGCCCCTCCCCCAGCCCCCGGCCCCCACCATCTCCTTCCTGGCTCTGTGGATGTGACTCCTCTGGGCGCCTCATGTGAATGGAATCAGACAGTATTTGCCCTTCTGTGTCTGACGTATTTCACTGAGCATCATGTCCTCAAGGTTCATCCACTGTGAAGCAGGAAATCTCCTTCCTTTTTAAGGCTGAGCAATATTCCACTGTGTGGATGGACCATGTTTGTTTATCTCTCATCCATCGACGGACACTTGGGTCACTTGCACCTTTGGCCATTGGGAACCCGCTACTGTGAACATTCACACACAGGCAGGTACCTGTTTGGGTCTCTGCTTGCAGGTCTTCTAGTTCACACCTGGTAGAATAGCTGGTGGGTCAGGTGGCAATTCTGGTCAACCTTTTGCGCAGCCACAGACTCTCCCACAGCAGCTGCCCTCTGGATGTCCTTTTGACTTGAATTTCGAAACAAGGGAATGAACTACCTATTTGAAAACTTAAATCATCACAGGGAACCAAATCAGCAAGTTCTAGACTGTAGGAAACTTAACAGGAAAAACAACCGGGTTTCATGCATAAAAACACAAAGAACAAAAAAAACCACCAAACCACAGAAAAAAAAAATGAGGGAGGAGGTGAAGCTATAAATTAAGACGTGAGCGGCATCAGCTACATTTTGTTTATTTGTTTATCCATCGGTGGGCATGAAGTGACCAGGTTGGACTGGATCACCAGGGCCAGCATCTGCTGGGATGCTGTGGGCACCAAAAACCTTGAGTGAAAGAATGAGTGAGTGAATGAATGAAGGAGTGAATAAATAAGTGAATGAATGGAGTGAGTGAATGAACAAATGAGTGAGTGAGTGGATGAATGAATGAAGGAGTGAGTGAAGGAAGGAAGGAGTGAGTGAATGAATGAATGAGTGAGTGAATGAATGAATGAGGAATGAGTGAATAAATGAGTGAGTGGGTGAAGGAAGGAAGGAGTGAGTGAATGAATGAATGAGTGAATGAATGAATGAATGAGTGAGTGAGTGAATGAATGAATGAGTGAATGAAGGAGTGAGTGAGTGAAGGAGTGAGTGAGTGAGCGAGGGAGTGAGCAAGTGGGGTGATGAAGGAGGAGAAAGCCTGCCCAGTGCTGCCCATGACCACTCCAGCTTGCTTAGGACCCCGGGTTCCCAGCCCCAGCTCCGGGGTTCCAGACCTACCTTGAGCCTCTGTGGGCCCACCTCTGAGATAAGCTACTCATTCGGATCCAGGGTCCCTGGGTGGCCAGGGAAACGCCAAGGAAGGGGCAAGGCCGATGGCCAGCCCTGTGGGAGCAGGGTCCTGGCAGACGAGGGGGCCTGGGGTATCGGTCCCCACTGTGTCCAGGGCTCTGCTCTCCCTGACAACCGCACCCTCACATTGATCCTTCTCGGCCTTAATGGCAGGGTTGGGGCTTTGGGGCAGCACTTCCTAGAGTTGGAAACCTGTGGGGTGGGAGAGACCTCTGTCAGTCTTACCCTCCCCCCCCCGGGACCATTAGCCCGTTAGCCCATTATTGGGCTTCGGGAGCCAGAGATGTGGTGGCCAGCTTGACACCCAGCCAGGCCAGCACAGACCTGAAATTCCGGGACATCATTGGGTGCTAGCCCCCATTCTACAGTTGGGGAAAATGAGGCTCGGGAGGGGAAGGCTGGATTGGGGGTGGACCCACCAGCCCAGTGTGCCTGGTGGCCTGGGGCGTGTGGCTTTGGCTAGGGGTCATTTTGTTCCAGTCACATTGTCCTTTCATCTCCCGTCACCAGAGCAGCTTCTGTCTTACCCCGCGGCCTTTGCAATTGCTCTTCCCCCAAGTGTCCACACAACTCCCTCCTTCACTCGTTCAGGTTGTGGCTTCAGGTCCCCTGACCCTCCTAGCTAAGCCCCCACCCTGACACACACACACACACACACACACACACACACACACACACACACAGTGCCCCCATCAACCCAGGCTGCAGGATCCTGTTGCCCTATTTGACATGATCTCACAAGGTTGTGCTGTGGTTCTAAGGCACAAGCATGTGTAGGTGCACAGCATTCAGGTGTGGCTTCTTCTCCTGCCTGCTACCTGGGAAAGCTGGAGGCCCCATGCCCCAGGCCACCTAAAGAGTGACAGTTATTATCATGGTGCTGACCTGGAGTTCACCTCTTGCTGGCTTGGAGGCCAAGGTCCTTCCTCGCTCTCACCAACCCCTTTTGACAGAGGGGACTCCTGGGCTCAGAGAGGTCCCTGCATCCTTGCCCAGGGACGTACATCCGTGTCGAGCAGGGCTCAGCCAATCCTTTGTGTCAAGGGCCAGAGAGCAAACATTTTCAGCTTTGCGGCTGGATGGACTCTCGTAACTGCTCAGCTCGGTCCATTGTGTCACCGAAGTGGCCACAGACGACGTTTAATGGAAGGTATGTGTCCGTGCCAGTGAAGCTTTGTTTGTGGACAGTAAAATGTGCATTTCGTGTCATTTTCATGTGTCACAGGAGAAGTCTTCTGATGCTTTTCACCCGTTTCAAAATGTAAACATCACTTTAGGGCGATAGAGTCCTCATACAGACGGACCGTGGCTGGACCGAGAGTCTGCAGACCCCTCAGGCAACCTCACTCTATTGCACTCAAGCACTGAGTTGCAAGACGGTGGTCCTTCTTTGCTGAGGCTGGAGGCTGTGTGGAGGACAGACCCTTAAGTGGCCTGTGATTCCACCTCCTGCTGGTCATGCCTTGGTGTCATCCACTCCCCTTGAGGCAGGCGGGAAAAACAGACTGTGGCTGAGGTGACATCATACACGACCAGACCTACATCCCCTCCCCGTGGGTTTGACAAAGTGAGAAGCTGAGTTAGAGAAGCCCACGTGCAGCCGAGGGCAGCCTCCAGCCAACAACTAGCAAGAAACAGGACCCTCGGTCTTACAACAGCAAGAAAATAAATCCTGCAGCAATGTGAGGGGGTTGGAAAGCAGCCCCCTCCACGGTGGGGCCTCCCAATCAGCCCCCAGCCTTGGCCAACACCAGTGATGCAGCCTGAGCAGAGGACCCAGCTCCACCAGACTTGGAAACTGTGAGATAATCAATGCATGTGTTGTTTTAAGCCTCTGTGTTTGGAGAAATTTGTTATGCAGCGGCAGCTGACTAATACAAGCTATATGTGGGGACCATCCCAGCTTCCACCACTTGTCGGTCCATTCATTACTTTACATCCAGCATGTATTTATTGAGCACTACTGTATACCACTCATTCATTTATTGATTCTGCCCCCCCAAAGCCCAGAGCGGGATGACT
The DNA here is from genome assembly GCF_026419965.1 of Kogia breviceps. Lineage (NCBI taxonomy): Eukaryota > Metazoa > Chordata > Mammalia > Artiodactyla > Physeteridae > Kogia > Kogia breviceps. Next base: position 182,070,117 of record NC_081313.1, read on the forward strand.
GGCCAAACTCGCCCAGCAGTGGTCTCTACTGCCCAGGGCTACTCCTCCTGTTTCCAATCCCGTCCAGAGTGTCCTTATCCCACTGGCTGACTTTATACACTCCATTAGCTGACATCATGGGGTTCTTACCCCATTGGCTGACTCCATACAACCATGTGATCCCAGCTCGGCCAATTAGGGCTTTCCCTTACCTGGCCACAGAGATTGGTTCAACAAGGACGTGTGACTAAAGTTGGTCCAATCAAATCCTTCCCTGTGACTTTTGCTGCTTTTCTTGAGGAAGAAGTGCTGACCTTCTGCTGGGGCTGATAGGCTGATGGGGGGATTTGGTCTGGGGCTGCCGGCACCATCTTTGTCTCCTCAAAGGGGGAGACTGTTGAGGAAAAAAGCCAAGAACGAGGATGGCAGAACTGAGAGATGGAGGGGTGGACAAATCTTTGTGACACTGTTTGAGGGTCCTGGATCCAACTGGGCCTGAAACTAGCTGGACCAGGGACAGTCCTGCCCCCAGGGGACACTGAGCAACACCTGGGGCGTCTGTAGTTGTCAAGACTGTGGGGCTCCTGCTATCAGGTGGGTGGGGGGCAAGGAGGCTGCTCCACACCCCACAGTGCCCAGGATAGCTGCAAAACACAAAGAACCATCTGGTCCCAAATGTCAGCAGTGCTGAGGGGGAGAACTCTGAGTTAAATCTATCCCTGGACCTTTCAGTTCCATGAGCAAAATTTCCCATTTAAAAGAAAAAAGTGCCAGTTTCAGTTGCAGTTTCTGTCACTTGCAACCAAAAGATTCTAATCAAACTGGAATTAAGACTCATGCAGGGGGTTTTGGATATGGAAGCTACGGGTGGCCGGCCTCGGTGGGCTTCCTTCCACAGGGAGGGGTGGGAGGACAGGTCAGTCCTTACACTTTCATTATTTTTAACAGCCTTATTTTAGATTTATAGAAAAGTTGAAAAGATGGTACGGGGAGTTCCTGTATCCCGGCACCCACTTTGTCCTGCCGTTAACATGTTCCATGAGTGACAAGGACATCTGTCATTGATACATTGTTATCAACTAAAGTCCTCATTTTTTTTCAGATTTCTTTAGTTTTTCCCTAATGTCCCTTTCCTGCCCCCAAGGCGCCATCAGGATCCCACGTGACATTTAGTTGTCACATCTCCTTAGGCCCCTCTGGGCTGTGACAGTTTCTCAGACTTTCCTTGTTTTTGATGACTGGACAGCTTTGGAAGGGGTTTGTCTGGTGTTGTTCTCAGGACTCGACCAGGGTGATGGGCTTGAGGAGGAAGGCCATAGAGGGGAGGGGGCTTCTGATCCCATCACTTCAAGGGTCCATGCTGTCCACACCGATGTTCAGTCAGGGGCCACGGAACTTCTTGAGTGTGTTTGCAACTTTTTTTTTTTTTTTGGAGGCCTCACTGGGATTTGAATGCAACATTGTTTTAGGATTTGATGGCGACCTGGCTGTGACATCGATGACCCCTTTGATTGCCAGGGTTGATTGCCTTTTGCTTCTTCTTCTTTTTTTATTTTGGTGAAATTCGCATGACATACAATGAAGGATTTTTTTAAAAAATGTTATTTATTTATTTTTGGCTGCGTTGGGTCTTCGTTGCTGCGCGCGGGCTTTCTCTAGTTGCAGCGAGCAGGGGGCTACTCTTCTCTGCAGTGCACGGGCTTCTCATTGCGGTGGCTTCTCTTGCTATGGAGCATAGGCTCTAGGCACCCGGCCTTCAGTAGTTGTGGCACATGGTCTCAGTAGTTGTGGCTCACGGGCTCTAGAGCGCAGGCTCAGTAGCTGCGGTGCACGGGCTTAGCTGCTCCGTGGCGTGTGGGATCTTCCCGGACCAGGGCTCGAACCCATGTCCCCTGAATTGGCAGGCGGATTCTTAACCACTGCACCACCAGGAAAGCCCCATGGACACGGGTTCGAGCCCTGGTCCGGGAAGATCCCACATGCCACGGAGCAACTAAGACCGTGCACCACAACTCCTGAGCCTTCGTGCCACAACTACTGAAGCCCGCGTGCCTAGAACCCATGCTCCAAGACAAGGGAAGCCACTGCAGTGAGAAGCCCGTGCACTGCAAAGAAGAGTAGCCCCTCCTCGCCCCAACTAGAGGAAAGCCCGCACACAGCAATGAAGACCCAACCCAGCCAAAAATAAATAAATAAAATTTTAAAAATAAATAAATAAATAACAAAAGCCAGGACAGTGGCTTCTAGCATATTCACCTTGTACAACCATCATCTCTCTCTAGTTTCAAAACAATGTCATCACCCCCTAAAAACATCAAGTGCCCAATAGCACTCACCCCCACCCCCCTTCCCAGCCCCGAAAACCACGAACCCACTCTCTGTGTCTGTGGATCTGCCTGCTCTGGATGTTTCCCATCAATGGAATCACACCCTGTGTGTCCTTCTGTGTCTGGCTTCTCTCACTGAGCGTCGTGTTCTCAGGGTCCATCCATGTGGCAGCGAGTGTCGGGGCTTCACCCCTTTTCATGGCTGAGGGATGTTCCCGTGTGTGGAGGGACACCTCACGTGTATCCATTCACCAGCTAAAGTATATTGGGTTTGTTTTCACTTCTCGGCTGTTATGAATCGTGCTGCTGTGGATTTGTTTTTTTAAACAATTCTTACCATAATGTCCCCAAGCTCATACCGGTTCATGACAAATTCTCACAAAAACCCTCCAAAGGAGGCACCATGATTTTTTCCCATTTTATAGGTGGGGAAACCGAAGCACGTAGAGATTAAGTAACCTGCCTGGGGTGACCCAGCCGCTGGCAGAGCTGGCTTTGCATCCAGGAAGTATCAACCTCATGGTCTGCTGCTGGACCTCCACTCCATTCTGCTGGTCATTTTTGCAGCCCTGGGGACATGAGACAACCATCAGGGGAGGACAGACACCCCAGACCAGCTCCAATAGCCACCCCCAAATTCTCACCCATTGGAACCCAGATTCCTGGCCTCAACCTGCAGATTCTGATGGGGACACCTGACCCAGGGCTGGGGAGTCTGGCTTCTCCCTCAACTTGGGGAATGCAGGGGGGGGTGGGATTCCACAGAGTTTTACAAATGCCCCCACTGTCCCTCAGGAGCCTGGCCGCTCCCGAGCCAATGGGGCCTGGACGTGAGTCAGCTTGGCCCCGGCTGGTTTGGAATTTCCCCGTGGGTCCGGGCAGATCCAAGGTGAAGGTTCAGGAAGTTCCAGCACAGGTGACATCAGGGTGCAGGGCTGGCTGTGGTCTACACCCGAGAGGACGGGCCGGGGCAAGGAGAGGCTTGGCCACCTGCTCAGACCCTCCTCTGGCCCTTGTGTTGCAGGGACGTGCCGGGAAAGGCCAGCATGGCTGTGCCCCGTGCTGCAGGGGTGTCCTGTTCCCTTGTGACCCAGGAGCATAACGGGTGTGCCCTGGTCTCTGTTCCATCCTTTGTGCCTGGCCCAGGATGATAAACGTTTAATGGATGAACGTGTGGCCACAAACTTGCGGTCAGCCTCGCCTCTCCCCTGCGGCAGCCCACCTCCCTCCCTCCCGGGGCCCCCTCCCCCTCCTACGCCCACCCTTGCCCTAGCTGCCTCTCTGCTGGTGCTCTAAATCCACCCTATCTTCCTACTGCCCTGGGGATAAAGCCAAGCTGAGTTCCCCCTCTGAAGTGGGGTTGGGGGTGAGGGCACATCCTGAGGGTCCGCACCTCTCTCCCAACCCGTCTCCAGCTCAGGCCTGGCTCACCGCTGGCCTTTGATAGAAAGAAATTCAAACGTTGGCTCCTTTGGCTTTGGCACAGTGACTCTACCTCCTCCAGCCTCCATCTTTCTACCAGATGAGCTTCGGAGAGGTGGCCCCTCTGTGCCCCCCCGTCCAACATATGTGGTAAATGTAAGGACCTCCAGCCCCACCCTGACCACACCATGCCATCGCTCCATAACCTTCAATAGCTCCCTAGTGTCCCCAGGATCAAGGCCTCGCTCTAGCTTTCCACGCCCCCCAGCACGCCACCTCTCCCTTCCCAGCCTCACTGCCTGTTCCCCCACCCCCCCTCCCCCTCCCCGCACACACACATGTTCCTCTGGGCCTTTGCACGTGCCGGGGGGTGGGGTTGCTCCCGCTAACAGTTCTACACCTCTGGGCTGGGTGGGTGGACTGCTGACCTTTCTTTCCCTCCCACCTGACCCAGCCTGGGGTGGGGGTTCCTAGTCAGGTGTCACATTTAACCCCCGTCGCCCTTGTGGCCCAGGCTCCGTGCAGAGGCGGGAAGGCCTGTCTGGGGCGGATCTCAAACCCGTTAGACAGGTTTGCTGTTCCCTGAAGTGGCTCTGGCTCAGAGGCGGCAGGAGGGAGCCTCAGGGCCCTGGAACCCACAGCCAGGCTCCACTTGAGGACACCTCGGGGCAAGTGGCAGGTGGGCCGGGTACAGGGAGGGCGTGGTGGCCGGACTGGACCGAGTAGGCTCCAGGAGGGAGGACCAGTGAGAGCCGGAGATAGAGGTGGGGACGGCGACAGAGACAGAAAGAAAGACGGGGGGGGGGGGGGGAGGGGGGGCAGAAAAGAAGGAAAGTGACCAGAGACAGAGGCCGGCGGGGGCACAGACGTGGCTTGTGGGACCTTGCTGTCTCTGCCTCAGTTTCCTCTTCTGCACCCTGCGGGGGCCTGATTGGGACTTGAGAAGGAGAGGAAAGAGGGGAGTGGGAGAGGGGGTGGGAAAAGAGGGGGAGGAGGGGGAGAGGGGAGGGGTGGGGTAGGTGGGAACCCAGCCCGCTGGGCACGGGGGGAAGTGGGTGTGGAAAGGAGAAGTGGTGAGGGAGCCAGGCCCTGAGAGGAGCAGGGAGGGAGGAGGCGCTCCGCGGCCGGGAACGCGGGGGGCTTTCCAGAACGTGGAGAAACAGGAAGTGGCTAGTCTCTGCCCCCGCTGGCTGGATGGGCCAGGCTGCGCCCACCTGCCCCGCCTCACCTGCCCGATCCGCCGGGCTCCTCCTCCCTGGATGGGCCTAGCCCGGGAGTCCTTCCCAGGAGGGAAACAGAGGCGAGTGGCAGGGGGCAGGGGGCGGGGGGGGGGTTTGCTCCTAACTGAGGGTTGGCCCAAGACTCTCCTGACTCACAGGGAAGCCCCCAGGGGTCTGACCTCTGTCCATCTGGAGTTTTCTGCTCTTTAAAATAATGACCCGCACAGTGAGCTTGCCTCTATGTCGGTGCTAGCATCTCGCCCATTTAGCAGGTGGGAACACCGAGGCTCGGAGAGAGGGAGCTGCTCGCCTGGCCCCCTCCTGGCTTGGCTCTTGGGCCCCATTTCTCTCTGTGGTCTCCCCATGTCAGCTCCCTTAATTTCACCGATAAGAACACAGGACTCCCAAACCAGCTAGATGTGAATTTCTGATACACGGAGGCTACTTCTTTAGCATAAGTATATCCCAAATATTGCCTGGGATATACTTGCACTAAAAAAATTATTCTCCGTGTACCTGAAATTCACATTTAAGTGGGTGTGCTGCATTTTATCTGATGACCCTACTTCCTCGAGCCTGGTCAGAGTGCCTGGGGGACAGTTAGGGGGCCCCTGCGTGGGGTGGGGGCAGACGGAGGGCTTGAAGAGGAGGCTCTTTGACCTCAAACAGAGCTTCACCAGGCAGACCTGTGGCCTTCTGTGAGCCCTGTCCTCACCGGACGAGGAGCCTTGGGCATTTCTGACTATTGAATGTTCACTTAGGTGACCCTATGATCCAGATGTTCACCTGGAAATATTCATAATGGCTTAATGCTAGGCACTGTTCATTTAGCTGTCTGAATAGCCTTGGAGATAGATACTATTATCCGTGGGAAACGGAGACACAGAGAGGTTAACTCACTTTTCAGGGGTCACACAGCACCCAGCCCAGAGCCATGCCTCGAGCTCCAGAGCTGCATCCCTTCTGCTCTCCAGCCCTCCTCTTGTGATTCCCTGGAAATCCCCAAATCTGACTAATTCCCTAGACATCCCCAGACTTGGCAGTTTCCTCCATGCTCAGATGGCTGGACCCACCCCGGCCTGGGCAAACTGCCCCCATTTCAGGCAGAGTTACCCATAGAGACCCTGTGTTTATCCGAGGTGGACGTGGCAGAGGTCGAGTCCACGCCTCCCCACAGTTCACTCCCTGACCTGGGCCAGCTGCGAAACAGTTCTGTGCCTCAGTTTCCCCACCAGCAAAACGTAGGTAATACCGGTCCCGATCCCAGAGGGCCGCAGTGGGAACAGGGCCAGCTTCGGGGCGTGTGACTCAGGACCTCGCCCAGGCCTGGCGCTGGGGTGGTGGCGGTGGCGCTGGCGCTGTGCTCAGTCGAATGCTCTGCAGTCTCCGACTTGAAGTTCTCCATGCTTTTTGAACAAGGGGTCCTGCGTTTTCACGTTTCACTGGGACCCGCAAATTGTGTGGCTGGCGCTGTGTGAGTGGAAACAGGAAAATGCCACCGGATAACCTGTAAATCAGTTTATTCACCCTTTCGAAGCTTAAGTGTCTCTTGCTCAATTTGATTTCTTCTCATTAGATGTAAAAAATAGTTCCAAAGTCAAGGTTATAAACCAATTGCCAAAAACTATGCATGCCAAAGTGAAGCTCGCTCTGGATAAATCACTTCTCTCTGGGTCTCAGTTTTCCCCATCTCCTCCCTTGTGCTTGTGGGTTTGGGTATAGGGGTCCTTGGCCTGAATTTTTTAGGGCAAACAGATTTTAAACAGACCAGGCCTTTGAACAACTTATAATTTGCCCTTCTTGGGACTTCCCTGGTGGTCCAGTGGTTAAGACTCATGCTTCCAATGCGGCGGGTGTGGGTTTGATCCCTGGTTGGGGAACTAAGATCCCACATGCTGCACAGTGCGGCCAAAATAATAATAATAATTGCCTAAGTTTAGCTGCCTGGCAAACTCCTACTTGAACTTCAAAGCCCCAGCTTCAACACCCCCTCAACCCCTCCTTCCATGATGCCCTAGGCAGACACTGTACTCCTCCCTGGGCTCTAGGCCTGATCTTGCAGATGGAAGTGTCTGGTCTTGGCCCTGTTTTCCCTAGACTGGGGGCTTCCTGAGGGCAGGCATGAAAACTGAGTCCTCTCTGGGGCCCCAGATTTGTCTCCAGGCATGTAGCAGCATCCATAAGAATTCACTGAATAGACAAGGAAGTGGAGAGGTGACCTCTAAATTCAAGGGGTACAGGAGGCCTCTGGCTGGTGGTGAGGTGGGTCCAGGGATATGGTGGCGTCTTCATTCCTGCACATCCTGCTGGGGAGGGGGTGGTGCCTCCTGCCCGGGCTCTGCCCGAACCGCCAGGCCCACCCCGTGGTGGGCCCAGTGGGCTCTAGTCTCAGGAACACAGCTCGTCTGTACCAGGGCTGAGTCCCACCCTGTTCCTGGCAGTAAGGCAAATCCCAGCATCATCTACTCAGGCCCCTAGAATCCCTAACGGGGAGGGAGCCAGGAGGGGAGCCACCCACACCCTGTGGCCTTGCCTGAGAGGATCCTGCTTTTTCTCCTGGTGGTGCCTGAGGCTTATCAGACCCCTTGTGTCAGGCTCCCCGTTGGGGTGGGGCGTGGTCCCAGGACTCCTATTCTGGGGTGGAGACAGATTCATAAGCAGACTACTTTCGGTGGGGAGGCAATAAAGGGAGGGAGCATGACTGGGGGACCCGGGGCCCTTTCAGATGGTTTCGAGGCCAAGATCTGGGTTGTCCAAGAGTCCCAGTGGCTGATAGGTTAGGGTCGGAGTGCACCAGGGGAGGGCACAGCCATGCAAAGGCCTGCAGGTGGGGGTGATTCCTCATGCTGCAGAGGAGGAAACTGAGGCTCGCGAGGGTAGCCAGTGACAGTCAGGGCGGGATTCAAATCCAGGACCCATGTAGTCTGAGCCTCTCCCTAAGGCGGAAGGGCCTCAAGGGGCTCAGGGTACATCGCGAGATGGCCCCGCCCACGACCCCCGCCCACCAGAGGCTCCGCCCCACGGCATGACCGGAAGTGCGCGGGGCCCCCAAGATGGCGCTCGAAACCCGGAAGTGAGCGCGGCTGCGGTGAAGCTCGGAGAAACGGAGGCGCCGCGGGCTCCGCGCCCGGCCGGACACGGGTCCGAGGTGAGGCGCGCCCGGCCCCACCCCCCGGCCCGTCCCCGCCGCCCCTGCCCGGGCTCAGCCGCGCTCCCCGGCCTGCGCGGGCCCTGGCACCCCGCGGCCGCCCGCGCCCCGGGCCGGGGGTTCCGGAGTTCCGGGGTTCCGGGGCAGCAGGCGCGGGGAGCGCGGCGGCGTGTCCCCGCCCTCCTGGGCGACCCCCGACCACGTCCTTCGCCGCAATCCTGCGACCGCGTCGTCAGCCGTGAACTCTCTGTAACCCCGTACTCCTAGGCGACCCTCGACCTTGCGCTGCTCCGTGACCCCCGCCCGACACTCGCCTTGGCGTGAACCCTGAACCCAGGCGACTCCCCCCCCCCCCCCCAGCCTTTTCCTCTCGCCCTCCTCGGCGATTCCCTGACCCCTCCCGTCTTGGTGATCCCCGGATTTTACTTTGGTGACCCTTGACCCCGCACTTCTCTGTGACTCTCCTGCAGTTGGTGACCTCCTCCTGACTGCTCCTCCGTCATTCCCCGATCCCTCTCTTCTTGTGACTCTCCACTCCGTCATTCCCCGATCCCTCTCTTCTTGTGACTCTCCAGCTCCATTACCTCAGCTCCTCCTTTTCTGGGTAACCCCTGACCCCAGGCTGCTTGCAGATTCCTGCGCTTCCTCCTCAGTGTCCCCTCTCCCAGGACGCCTCCTGTCCTCGCTTCTCCACCCTGGGGCTTTTGTTCCCTGTATTTCCACGGGTGGGATCCTGTGGCTTTGGGATGGGGGCCTTGCTGGTATTAGCTGAGCTGGCAGAGCATGTTGGGTGGGAGTGTCTCCCGGAGCTGGCACTGGAAACGGCCCCCAGGGATGTGCTGGGGGAGGTGGTAGGCAGAGGGCTGCCCGGACTTGGAGTGGGTGGAGGAGCAGCCTATGACGGTGGATGGGGAAAGCGAGGCCCCTTCCCAGCACCCCAGCACTGGCCAGGAGGGGCCGGGGTGGGGGAGCAGAGGCGTGGACAGCCAGGCAGGAGTGTCTCATAGCATCGTGTTGTTAACGTCCTGGAAAAGGAAAAAGAACCGAGCGTGTGAAGTGTGTCTGCCCCCCCTCGGCTTCTGCTTCCCGGAATGCGCCTTGGTCCTGCCTGCCCTGGACATCCTTTCTGCCTGTCCGCTGCCTGGCCCAGCCAGGTTTGGTGCCATCTGTTTGCACGCGGGGCAGGCCTGGACGTGGCCTGGGATGGAGCTTGCTGGCAATCGCGAGGTGGGGGCGGGGGGGGGGCGGGTGAGTGTTCCACGTGTGGCGAGGGGGCTGGTGTCGGACGGACTTTAGGTGGGAACCTGCCTACCTGCCGTCTGACCAGATGATCCAGCCCCGAGCCCACCATGGTGGGTCTGTCCCTGTAGGAAAGGTTCGAGGGAACGGGGGCTGGTCCCCAGGGGCTGGAGAGCCCAGAAGGAAGAAAGGCCACCTGTCAGAGGCGTGAGACTCCAGACAAGTCAGTGGATGTGAGGCCCGCCCTTCCTCCAGGCTGGGCGGCCAGGGCTGGACCTGACCCTGTGTTTCCCGTCCCTGCCCTGGGCCCTCTGTGCCTGGCTGTGTGGGGAGCTCTGCCCTCAGGGACCCTTGTGAACAGAGGAGAAGCTGCGGGCCCCTGTCCTTGGGGCCGAGACCTGGGGCTATCGGGCGGTCTGGAGAAGCCACCGCCAGCCCAGCTGCACCTTTTCTTCCAAGCACCCTGGATTTTCCCAGGGGAGTCCCCAGAGATGGGTAATGGCTGTTCAGGGCTGTCTGCTTGGACCCTGGGTAGGTGGGCTGGGGAAGGGTAGTCCTGGGAGGGCCGGGGAGACGCAGGCAGGCGCCTGATGGACCCTGGGGAGCCTGGCGAGTGTGAGACACCGTCCCCAGGGACAGCCAGTGTGGGCCCAGGGGAAGGCTGTCTGGGATTTTGGAGGGCTGGAGGGCCCTTTGTTTAACTCTGTGAGATGTCTGCTCACACCTGCTTGGAGCCGGACCCACCGCGCGCGCGCGTGTGTGTGTTCCCACCGTGTGTGTGTGTGTCCCACCGTGTGTGTGTGTGTGTGTGTGTGTACACGCATTGGGGGAGATGTTTACGCTTTGGCGGCGGGGTGGTGGGCCCCGGGACCCAGATGAGGGGCCTGATTTCCAGGGGAGCCTCGCGGCACAGCACAGAAGAGGCAGTTGCCTTTGAAGTCCAGACGGGGTGGGCCTCAGGTGTGCAGCCCAGGGCCAGCGCTCTCTGGCTGCCTGACCACCTCGACCTGGGTGGGGTGGGGGAACGGAGCTGGCCCCCACTGGGAACATGACCAGCCCAGCTGTCCCAGCTTGGTTCTAGCAAAGTCTCAGACACCCCTCCAGCAGGGGCCAGGCCGGAAACGCTGACCCAGCAGAGGGCTCTGGCCACGTGAGCGAGCTGGGCTGGGAATAAAGAGGCAACTGTGCCCAGTCCCCAGAGGCCGCCTCCCTCCCAGGATGGCCTCCACCCTTGAGGCTTTTACAGAGCCTGCCGGGGGCGGGGATCTGCTTGTGCTCCGTGCGGGGGTCTTGTCATCAAAAAGAGGCATGTGGAGGCGGACACACAGAGTAGGGAAACAGGCCCCCAGGGTGTCAGCACAGTTCCAGGGTGTGTGTGTGTGTCTGTGCGCGTGTGCGAATGCATGTGTGCAGATTCGTGTGCAGCAGTGCACGTACGTGCCAGAGCGTGCACGTGTCGTGTGTGAGTGCCACGTGCACACTGTGCATGTATGTTGCGCGTGTGCATAAATGTGAGTGTGCGTCTGTGTTGTGTACGTGCGATCCGTCGGTGGGCAGGTTTGGAGCATCTCCAGCCACTTTTCCACAGCCAAGGGCCGTGTGCTCAGATGCAGGGAGGGCTGGTTATGGAAGGCTGCCTGGAGTAGCCGGGAGTGAGGTCACTCAGGCCCCGTCCAGGCCCGGCCAGCCCTGCTCACCCACCATCTTCCCATCTGCCCAGCCTGGGTAAGGCCTGGTGTCCGTGGGGCCCCTCTCCCCTGAGTGGAACCCCAGTCCCTGTCCCTTGGAACTACCCTCTGCTCTGCTGCTGGCAGGTCAGTCCTACATGGGCGACCTGAGCTGGGCTGGGGAAGACAGCAAACTTCCTTCATCTTCCTGCCATGGTGACAGCCACCAGCTTCCTCACTGAGAGGTGGGGCCGCCCTGCCCTCAGGTGGGTGACTCAGGTGAGGACCATTTCTGAGGCTCTGGGCTTGCCAGCCCCCTGGGGTGGGGGGGCAGAGCTAAGGCCTGTCGTTTATGTACAGCGACAGGGACTGACTTTGAGAACAAGACGCTCAGTGAGAGAAGCCAGACACAGAAGGACACACAGGGTGTGATTCCATTGGTGGGAAACGTCCCGAACAGGCCGATCCAGAGAGATGGAGGGGGTGGGGGTGAGTGCTGATGGGGGTGAGGTTTCTTTTTGAGGCGGCGGAATGTTCTGAAACTAGATGGAGGTGGTGGTTGCAGACGTCTGTGGATGTACTAGAGGCCACTGAATTGTTCATTTTAAACTGGTGAAGTGTATGGCATGTGAATCGCGTCTCCATAAAACAAAGAAGTGTTAAAAAAGAAAGAGAGATAGCAGGGCCTGGCTGAGCCCTCAGATGCCTGGTGCTGCGGCGGCCTGGGGTGAGCGGGCCTCAGCCGGCCCAGAGCGCGGAGGTCTGTCTTCTCCCAGCCCCACAAGGAGGGCAGGGGAGGTGCCGTCTGCCCATCTTATGGTGGGTGAACAAGGCTCCCCTGGGAGCCCCCAAGCCCCAGCTCTGCCCTGACTGCCACCGGCAGGAAGCGGTCTTGCGGGGTCATGGGCTCCTGGTGCAGGGGTGCCTGGGCCGTGGTGGGAGGCCTGGGAGCCCCTCCCTGAAGCCCGGCCCTGTGGGAGGTGGCAGGCCCTCCTGTAGGTTCCCCCGATTGGCCGGGACACCCCTGCTTTCACCCGTCAGGTGACTTGTCCCCTCCCGGGTCGGCTCAGCACTCCCCCCGTGCAGCCCACGGGGCAGAAGGGGCGTCCCCTGCACGGCAGGCAGGGGCACCGCTAGGGAAGGCATTGAACTTGGCCCCACTGTGTGCCGGGGAGGGGCAGCGGTCACCCCGCGCCTCCCTGGGTCCTCAGGCGCCCCCTCCCTCCAGGCAGGCCACCGCCCGCCTTCCCCGCTGGCCTCGCCCCGGGGCTGCGCCCTCTCCCTGCCGGCAGGTACCTCCCTCCGGGTTGGCCTCCGTCCTCATTGCAGCCAGTCCCCAAGTGAAACCGAAAGAGGCCTCGCCGGCCTTGCCGCCAGGTCCGCAGCTGGCGCGGGAGCCGGGCCACATTCCGGAAGGCCAGCGCCTGGCATTTCCCAGGAGCCGGGGTGGGAGCTGCAGCCCCGGGTCAGAGGCTGACACAGGAAGCGGGATGGAGGAGGACGGGAGGAGGGAGTGTCTTGGGGCTGCTGGCGCAGTGAGCCTGTGTGGCTGTGACTCATCGCGGATGGGATGGGGTGAGAGCCCCGCGTGGAGTTGGCCGGGAGGCGCCAGGAGCGGGTGTCCCCCAGCACCTGAGGTACGGTGCGGAGAGGCTGGCGCAGGAGCTGGGATGGTGGGGGGGGCAGGGCGAGCCTGAGTGATCGGCCCCTCAGCCCTCAGCCCTCACCTCTCGAGGACGACGCAGCCCTGCGGCGTTGGGGTGCTCGGAGCTCGGCAGGGGCCTCCAGCAGAGCCACTCAGAGTGTCTGCAAAGCTCCGCGTGGCCTGCACGGCTTGGGGGCGGGCTCGGCCGTGGAAGCTGCACAGTGGGGGCGTGAGACCCTCCCCACTACCCACTCGTGGCCGGTCAGGGTGCCACAGGGCGTGGGGGCCCTCCTGGTGTTGCCTGGGGTATGTCCGCGGGCCGGGGCATTTGGGGGCAGTTCCGTGAGATTCAGGGCCTCCGGGGGCTCGGCCAGCGTCCCGGGCGCGGGGCTCAGGGCGCGTGAGCCTGCAGCTGGGCGTCGGGTGGTGCTCAGGAGGACCCTGGGCGGGGGCGGGAGCCGGGTTGTAAGTGGGGAGTCTGGCAGCTCTGACCCCGGCACCGTGGGCACCAGGAGGAAGGCACCCCATGCTGGGGCTGCACCCCAAAATCCAGACCTGCCACTCCCCTTGCAAAACCAGCCCATCTGGAAGCCCCGGGCCACATCCCTGCGCAGAGGAGGTCCCGCAGCCCCTCGGCGGCCCCGAGGAGGCTCCCGGGGGCATCACCACCTCCAACACCTGTGGGTGGCTCCACGCACAGGGCCGGGCCGGTCCCACCCAGGCTGCCTGTCCACTCGTGGGCTGTGTCCTAGCTGGGTTCAGTGGTCGGCTCAGTAACGGCCCCAGAGATGCCCCCGTCCTGGCCCCGGGACCTGCGGACGTGTCACCCCACACACAAAGACGCTTTGCTGGTGGGATTACATTAGGGGCCCTGAGATGCAGAGGACCCTGGATTCCCCGGGGGCCCCAGTGTCTTCACCAAGTCCTTATAAGCAGAGGACTTTCTTCGTGGAGGCTGAAGGGGACTGAGTCGGAGCTCAAGGGGCCTCCACATGCTGCTGCTGAGGCCGGGCTGCAGCCCCACTCTGCTGAGAGGATCAGCACCAAGCCGGGCCTCTGGAGACCCAGAGGCGAGGGCCGGCGAGCTCGCCTGGACTTCTGACCTGCAGGCCTGGGAGAGGGCCTGAGTTTGTGGTCATTCATCTCGACGGGAGAAGCGGACGCAGGCTCCATCTGCTGTGATTCGGGGGCGGGTGGCCTTTGGCTTGGGCGAAGGTCTCTTAGGATGTTCTTGGAACCGGGCTGGACCTAAGGAGCCCGAGGAGGGTGCTGACAGGTCTGAATATTCACCTGGGACTAGTGCGACCCGGCTGTGGGCAGCACCAGCCACTGTCTTGCTCCAGACTCTCTGAGGAGCTGGGTAGAGAGACCTGGCGTGCCAGCTGGCCTGAGACACTCCTGTCGTCAAGCAGCAAGCGACAGGAGGGACAGACCCTTCTCCCCACAGAGCCTGGACAGATTGGGGCACATCAGCGTCAAAGGACTAGGAAGTTGGGCCTGCTGAGATTTGGCTTTAACATCCACTCAGGGGAAGAAGACCTGGGCGTCAGAGGAGACCACAAGCTCAGTGTGTCTAAAGCCTTTTATTTTATTTTATTTTTGCGGTACGCGGGCCTCTCACTGTTGTGGCCTCTCCCGTTGCGGAGCACAGGCTCCGGATGCGCAGGCTCAGCGGCCATGGCTCACGGGCCCAGCCGCTCCGCGGCATGTGGGATCTTCCCGGACTGGGGCACGAACCCGCGTCCCCTGCATCGGCGGGCGGACTCTCAACCACTGTGCCACCAGGGAAGCCCCAGCCTTTTATTTTATTTTAATTATTTTTGGCTGCGTTGGGTCTTCCGTTGCTGTGTGCAGGCTTTCTCTGGTTGTGGTGAGTGGGGGCTACTCTTTGTTGCGGTGCGCGGGCTTCTCGTTGCGGTGGCTTCTCTTGCTGAGGAGCACGGGCTCTAGGCGTGAGGGCTTCAGTAATTGTGGCTCGCGGGCTCTAGAGCGCAGGCTCAGTAGTTGTGGCTCGTGGGCTCTAGAGCGCAGGCTCAGTAGTTGTGGCGCATGGGCTTAGCTGCTCCGTGGCATGTGGGATCTTTCCGGGCCAGGGATCGAACCCTCGTCCTGCATTGGCAGGTGGATTCCCAACCACTGCACCACCAGGGAAGCCCTTCTAAAGCCTTTTAAAGACCACGAGTAATCACAAGCCCTGAGCAGGCACTTCCCAGTGGAGGAAGCCCGCATGAAGATGCCCTGCCGTCGCTGTGGGCAGCCGCTCCACACCTGTCCACGTGGACGTAGGTTGGAAGGTCCGCCAGCAGCAAGGGTGGGCCAGTAGGCACCACAGCCGGAGCTCCATCCTGTGGGCTCTCCCCTGGTAAGGCTGGACCACACCTGGGAGTGGGGACCAGGGGTCGGGGCCCCAAGACCCAGGCTCGGTATCCCCAGCTGTGACTAAGGAAGCTCCCGGTCTTCATCCCCATTCCCCGCTGGGCCCTCGGGTGGATACAAAGGGCTCTGTGCCCCCAAGCTGTGTCCTCAGGGCTGGTGGGGGCACTGACTGTCCTCCTGAGGGCTGTAAGGCACTGACAGGTCCTTGTAGATTCGGGGCGGCCGCTCTGGGTGTGTGGGTTGCTTTGTGAAGCACCTGCCCTGCCGTGGGCCATCAGAGCACCCCAGGCCGGCTGTTCTGTGCCCAGATGCAGATGGGCCTGTGGGCGCGGACACAGCCAGTGCGGGTGACCCCGGGTCGGTGCCTCTGGAACTCAGCCTGAGGGTCTCCTTTTCTGCATAAACATTCAGCAGATATCGCCCTGTCACCTGGGTCTGGGGTCGGTTCTGCATCCCGGGGTTTCTCCTAGTGGCTGGCCTTGCCCTCCTGGCCTCTGGTCTGTCCGAGGTGCGTAAGGGGAGCCCTGACACCTGCCACCTGCTTTTCTGGCCGGGGCCTGTCCTCAGGCGTGTGCCTGCCCCCGTGGTGGCTCCTGGGGTAGCGGCCCCGTCCCTGGGTTGGCGTCCGGGGTCACCATGCATGTGCCCCGTGGCCGGCGCCAACGTGGTCTGGCTCTGCTATGGTCACGCTCCCCACAGGGCCTCCTCCGTGCGGCCTGGTGTCGAGTGTACCGGGCCGGGGCCCAGGCTCTGATGCTGTGGCCCCATGATGGGGGTGGGGGCCTGGGGGGGTGGTCTGTGTCCCAGTAGGCTGGGAGGTTTTGCAAGAGACTGCTTGTCACTTCAACCACCCGCTGGCAGTGAAGTGTGGGAGCTGGGTAGCCTGCAGATACCCCCCCCACTGGCAGCGGAACCGGAAGTTGGACCCCTGGCCTTCTCCGCGGGCCCACCTCCTCCTCCTCGTCCCAGGCGATGGGGCTCCCCGTCCCGCCCGACGGGTGTGTGCTCAGGGGCCGGGCCCTCCCCACCCCTGGCATCCCAGGACTGCTGTGTTCCGCTGGCCTCCTGGGAACCCGTGGAGGTGCTGGGTCGCACGCTTGGTGCCAGCCTCGCCCTGGTCAGCGGTGCGCCCAGCCCCGGGTGGCAGGAATTAGAGCCCAGTGTCGGGTGGCTCCTTGGCTCTGCTGAATGAAGTGGCTGGGAAGCCTCCCCGTCCTGTCCGAGTGTCCGGGGGTGGCCGTGACAGCTGACCGCACACTTGGCTTAAACCACACAGGTTTATCCTCTCCCGGCTCTGGAGGCCAGCTGTCTTGAGATCAAGGTGTGGCAGGGCTGTGCTCCCTCCAGAGGCTGGGGCGGGGGGCCGGCCGGGGGGGATCCTTCCCTCCTCTTCCAGCTCCTGGGGCTCCAGGTGTCCTGGGCCTGTGGCTGCATCACCCTGGCCTCTGCCTCTGTCTTCACGTGGCTTCTCCCTGTGTCTCTGTGTCCAAATTTCCCTCTTATAAAGAGGCACGGTCTTTGCGTTAGGGCCACCCTACTGCAGTACGACCCCATCTTAACTAATTTCATCTGTGAAGACCCTATTTCTCAATGAGGGCCTATCTTCAGGTTCCTGGTGGACGTGAACTTGGGGGACACCAGTCTCTCCAGCACACCTCCTCTGTCCCTCCGCCTCCCTCCTGCGCCCTGGGCCCTGTCTGCCAAACCCCTGTACCCCCGTCGCTCACCAGCTGGCCCTGTGTCCCCATGTGTCCCACCCAGGAACCTGGCCTGGTCAGTTGGTGGGGAGGCCCCTGAGGCTTCCCTTGGGACCCCCCCCCCCACTCCCTTTCCGGCCTGCCCGTGGAGGTGGCTGTCCGGGGGCGTGTGCCCTCCTGGGGGTCCTGACGTAGCCAGGCGGTGCCAGCCAGCCCAGGCGGGACCTCAGTGCGTGGCCGGCGCCCCCAGGACGGGACCCCATCCCCTTGCCCAAGCGTCCGTGTCGCCCCAGTCAGCCCAGTCGGGGCCCGGCCAGGCCTCCCAGTTCCACCAGGGCCTCCGTCCCCGCGAGCCCCCCACTCTGCCCCCGTCCCAGGACCCCAGCGCCGTTGCTCGGAGCCCAGTCGAGGGGTGGCCAGAGTGGCTGCCGTCCTGTGGCCTGGAGGAGGCCGGCAGGCCCCTGACGCCTGGAGATGCAGTTCCTGGGGGGCCAGATGACAAGTGGCCAGTGGGGCCAGGCACCACCCGGCAGGGGGTGCGGGCGGCCGGTTCTGAGGGTGCTTGGGGGGCTGAGCCAGTAGCACGCATCGTGGGGTGAGACTCAGCGGCCAGCCCTGGGGACACCAGCCCCGCGGTGAGGTCCGGCCAGGGTGACGGGGCGGAGTGGGCTCAGCCAAGAGGCAGGGGTAGCCACGGTCACCCGCCAGCTGGGCACGTCCTGGGGGTCCGGCTGTCCCAGTTCCCGCCCCTTCCCACGTCCCGCCCCCCACCCCGCCACCGTCTGGTCTGGGCCACCAATTCTTCGCCCTTTCTCTTTTACAATGACTCATTCGAAATCTGACCTCAGAAGGAAATCCTGCAGCTCAAAGCTGGGTGAGGCGTGGGCCCTTCCCCGAGAGCACCTTGTGGGCGTGCCCACGTGTCTGTGTCGTGGGGCTCACCTCTAAAAATACACTCTGACCCAGCCTCCTTCAGCCCCAAGGCCCCGCCTGGTGGGGTCGATCCTGGGCCGCTGGAAGCCCCCCAGGGATGTGGCAAGGTCACCCTCCGCAGCTCTGGGGCTGGCGACAGGGTCCTGGGCCCGGGGCAGGGCGGGGCTGGTGGGGCCGCTCAGCAGAGTTTGGAAAGTGAGGGGATGGGTGGGGGGACGGTGTTTGGGGGCTGCCCCAGTGCCAGCACTGGTGGGATGGGGGAGCAGGAAGCCAAGACTGTGGAGGTGGGGGCGGGGAGATGACCTTGGGCCTGAGCATCGAAGGACAGGGACACCATAGGGGTGGCCCCGGGGGCATGGGGATGGCGGTGGGCACGGTGTCGACCCCTCCCCAGCCCCCGACAGCTGCTTTCCGTCTGCGGATCTGCCTGTTCTGGACGTTTCCCATCAGTGGAATCACACACTGTGGGTCCTTCTGTGTCTGTCTTCTCTCACTGAGCGTCGTGTCCTCGGGGTCCGTCCACGTGGTAGCGAGGGTCAGGGCTTCACCCCTCTGCGTGGCTGCGTGACGCCCCCGTGTGTGGAGGGACCACGTGGTGTGTATCCGTCATCCGCCGGTGGACACTCTGGCCGTGTCCACCTTTTGGCTGCTGTGGTGACTGTCTAACTGTGTGAGGAGCTGCCGACGCCCAGGCGGCACCACGTTCACTGCCACCCACCGCGTGCCCCCGCCCCGTCCTGGATAACGGTGCCCAGCAGACACCCTGACTCGCAGCAACGTCGCTCCCCTCCCCACGCCCCCCTCCGGGTCCTGGTCTGAACCCCTGCTTGGCGGGGTCCCCAAGGCACGCCCCCCCCGCCCCGTGTCTTTGAGAGGACAGGATGTACAGGCTCCGCTACAGGGACTCCCACCCGGTCACGGAGCCCTCGCTGCGGGGACAGACCTCTTGCTGGGGAACGTGGTGCCCTGGATGGCAGATGACGGCGTGGGGCCTGAGCCTGCTGGGGCTGCCACTCAGAACAGAGGCCACCGGGGCCTCGCAGGCCTGGCCTGCAGCTGGTGGGGGCTCCTTGGGCACAGCGCACCCTGGGGACGGCCCGGGGTCCCCCCCCCATGCTTTTCGGCCGTGGGCTCTGGATGGTGCTTCCCAGGAAAGCAGCCCCGCCCTCCGCGGCCGCAGAACCCGGAAGTGCCCACGAGCGGGACGGGGTCGGACGCGGTTGGCGGTGCTTGGGCTGTGGCTGCCGAGAGAGGGACGCTGTGGCAGCAGGGGTGTCAGTGGGGTTAGTGGGGGTCTCAGGCAGAGACACACGCCCTGCACTTGCTGCAGATAAGGGACCCCAGGGACACAGCGAGTCGGCCCGCCTTCCATCCCAGGTGGGTCCGCGGAGGCAGCGGCCCCCGGAGTGGCTCGGGGTCGCCGAGGCCCCGGGCCCCCCTGGGCGGCAGATGGGCCTTGTGCTCGTACCTGAGCAGCCCATCCTCCCGATGACCAAACCGAAGCTCAGGGAGCTCAGGCGCCCCGAGTTGTGGGAGGTTCTCCGGCCATTAGACGTGGAGCTGGGCTTTGACCGTCCGCCCGACCAAGACCGCGGGTCCCAGAGCAGCCTTGCATTTCTCCTCCTCCCGCCGGGTCCGGCCTGCAGGAGGCTGGGGGCCATGGCACTGGCGGCTGGCCGGCAGCTGGAGCCCGAGGCCTGAGCAGAGCGGGTGGGCCCGGCCCCCGCTCCCTTCCTGAGGGCTGGACGCAGCTGTGGGCTGTGGCCCGGCCCCCGGGCCCCTTTCCCTCTGGGCCGCAGGGCGCAGGGCGAGGCGCGCACGGGCGGCCCAGCCGGTGCAGGCGGCCCTCCCCGCCCCCACGGGATTGCACAAGCTGCCGGTGTGCAGCAGTGATTACTGGAAGTCCCGAGGATTTCTTCACTCAGGGCTTGGCCCGGCCGGGAGCGCCAGCCTCCTCCCCTTCCTGCCTCCCCGGGTGATTAACATCCTCGGGCTGCTCCCTGAGGTGTGCCCCGCCAGTCGGGGGTCCCTGCTATCCGTGGCGGGTGATGGGACCTGGGGGACCGGGCTCCCGGGCCACAGGCGGGTGCAAGTGGGGGGGATCGCGTGGGGCTAGGTCGGCCCCCGCAGCTTTTCCCGGCTGGGTGTCTGCCCTCCTTCTCAGTGGGGACCCTGTGCGACCTTAGCCCCATCCGGGCCTGGGAGCTCTTCCCCACTCAGCTCGGCCCCAACCACCCGGAGACCCTTGGCCAGCCTGACCTGGTGGCAGAGGTATGGGGCTGCCCGGCCCCGGGGGGCCCCACAGCTCAGAGCTGCCGGCTGGCCGGCTTCCTCTCTGCCAGACCTGCTAGTTACGGAGAGCCGGGGGTGCGCCCCCCCGCGGCTCATGCTGGGCTCCCAGGGCTCGAGGCCCCCTCTGTGGGTGGAGGGAGCAGCCCCCGGCCAGCATTATTCAGGGGCCCGAGAATGAGGGCAGGAGAGCGGTGAGGCCTGGTCACCCAGAAGGGGTCGCCCTCACCCTGGAGGTCCCGGCCCCGCCCCCAGGAGCGGGTGGCCGGCCAGCAGGAGGGCCACCCCGGCAGCGCCGCGGTGCTGGGAGCGTCAGCTTGGCCGCCGCGTGGATGGGGCAGTCAGAGGGGCTGGGGGGACATCTGCGGGGTCCCCTGGGGGTCCCGCCACCCCTCAGCCTGCTGATCCTGTCCCTGGAGGGCACCCTCCCCTGTTGGGATCAGAGGGCGACCTCAGGACATGCGTGTCTCTCCCCAGGTCATGATGCCACCACCACGGAGCAAGAAGCCCAGATAGATGCCCCTGCGGCCTGGCTCGTGGAGCCCCCCGATGCTGGCAGTGGGGCCCACCATGGACGGGGAGTTCCCTCCGCACGAGCCTCCACCGGCCGGCAGCCTCCTGTACAGCCCGCCGCCCCTGCAGACCCCGCTGTGCGGGCCCAGCGTCCAGGTGAGCCCCAGCGCCCAGGGTCTCCTCC
The DNA here is from genome assembly GCF_026419965.1 of Kogia breviceps. Classification (NCBI taxonomy): domain Eukaryota; kingdom Metazoa; phylum Chordata; class Mammalia; order Artiodactyla; family Physeteridae; genus Kogia; species Kogia breviceps. The sequence continues at coordinate 182,090,756 of NC_081313.1, forward strand.
TGGCCCCTCGGCTCTTCCCTGGTGCCTCAAGCCCAGCCCCCAGCCCCCAGGTTTGCAGGCAGGACCCTCCGGGGGCTCCCGTCACCCCCAAGTCCCTCGTGTGTTAGTCAGGAGGCTTCTCCTGCCAAGGCCTTGGCTGGCCCTCAGGGGATGCCCAGCCCCGGCGGCTGCCCCACCTGCCCCCGCCTGCGGGACGTCACACTCGTCCGCTCTGCGTCATCGCTTCTTTCTTCTTACTTTATGAGGCTTTACTCCTTAAGCAGTTCTAGGTTGACAGGAAAATGGCACAGCAAGTTCCCGTAGGCCTCTCCCCTCCCCGCTTCCCCGCTGTTAACACCTCGCACTCGTGGGTGTGCCGTGTTCCAACCCGGGAGCCGGCGCTGACCCGGCATCGTTACCTAAGGGCCACGGTGGCGGTCGGCTCACTCTTGGTGTTGGACGTTCTGTGGGTTTTGACAGATGTCAGGTGACCCGCATCCACCGTTAAGGCGTCACACGGCGGCATAGTTTCACCGCCCTGAACCCCTCTGGTCGCCACCTGACCTTCCCTCCTCCCCCAACCCCCGCATTGCAGATCCTTCCCCCGGCTCCAGAGTCCTGCCTTTTCCAGAATGTCCCAGAGTTGGAATCACGGCGTGTAGCCTTTTCAGATCTGCTGCTTCCACTTGGCGATGTGTATTTAGGGTTCCTCTGAGGCTTTTCCTGGCTTCATAGCCCGTTTCTTTTGAGCACTAAACGACTTTCCATCGTCCGCATGTCCCACGGCTGCTTCCACCGCCGAGGGCCATCTCGCTCGCTTCCGAGCTCTGACGGCTGCAGTAAAAGTACCGCGAGTGGTAAGACGACCCTAGGGGCCGGGCCTCCTCGTGTCACAGAAGGCGCGAGAGGCCTCACGGAGAGAAGTGCCCAGAATCCTCCGGCAGGTCAGGCCTGGAGCCAGGCGGGGGCTCCTTCCCCGCGGAAAGGAAAAGAAGCCGAGCTTCTCCGTGTGGAGACTCGAGCTGCCGGGTGGGGAGACCAGAGGGGCTGCGGGCGCCAGGGGGCCGCGTGGGCTGTGGCAGTGATGTGCACACCTGCGTGGGGAGAGAGGGCGAGGATCCGGCTTGGCGTTGGGAGAAGCCGGGCCCTGGGCCTCGGGGCCCAAGTGGAGCTCCGGGTTGAGGGTCCAGAGCCGTCATGGGGCGTCCCAGACCCCAGGGTGTAGCATCAGACGGGGCTGGGAGGTGTGTGCGAACCCAGGACCCACTCCGTGCCCGGCTGTGTCCGCAAGGCACCCTATCGGGGCAGAGCACAGCGCCAAGCCACATCGAGCGGGACTTGCCAGTCGGCAGGGAGGGAGCAAAAGCGGGTCACAGCTGCAGACCCACCCGCAGCTTCCAAGCCTCGGCTGATGGCCAGAGCCTCCAGCCGGGGCCCCGGGCGCACGTGTGCCAGGCCAGCTGTGCCCACGGGGCCCCTGCCCTCCTCAGCCCCCACCTCCTTCCAAGCCTCTGCCTGCCCGCGCCCGCCCTGAGGCTCTCAGATGCCCCGGTGCCATCCCACACGCGGCACAAAGCGTGCCCCTTCCTCGGGTGCCGTGTCGCTCTGTTTCGCGGGCTCGGAGCGCGCGCTTGTCATTCTTACAACGCCTCAGGATTCCTCCTCCTCGGCATCCCATCATTTGCCTAATTATTTTCCTGTTGTTGGGCCTTTGGGGTGACTCCAGTTTTTTCTGCCGCTATAAATAGCGCCGCTGTGTTTTCCTCCCCGCTCCTGGATGAGTCCCTGGGGGTGTGTTTCTGGAATAGAATTCCTGGGTCAGAGCAAGCCCCAGCTCGGGCGGGTTTGCAGAGGATGAAGCTGTTCCACAGGGAATGGGCTCCTGCCACATCCCGTGGTGGTGACCCAGGAAGCCGACCGAGGGCCAGGACATGAGCTCTGTCTGGACAGCCCAGACAGAGGGACCAGAAGGGCTCAGACACTGGAATTGGGGGAGGGATGTTTGGAACAAGATAGGGACCCTTTTACGAGGGAGGTGCCGCGTGGAGCCCGCCCTTGGCTTCGAGCCCCACTCCGGGCAGTTGGAGCCAGCAGGGCAGGCTCCCCGGTGCCCTCCAGGGCTCAGGCTATGCACAGAGCCTGTTCCTCTCAGGACACCGAACGTGGGGGTTGCCCCTCAGGCCACACTGGGCCTGGCCCAAGAGTGACTGGAAGCCCGGGCAGCCCGCGTAGGCTGCGGGCCTCAGTGTTGGCACCGTGCTCCTTACTTCTCCTCTCTTGTGTCCTGGACGAACCAAGCTTGTAAGGAGGATCCCAGGGTGGAGCAGGTGGGGGGTGGAGCTGGCCCCAGGACTGCCTGGCAGGAACATGCCCCCAGGACTGTCAGTGTCCCTAAGGTGGCCACGATTTAGCAAATAAAAATATAGAGCCGGGTGAAATTTAAGTTACACATAAACACAAATAAAGTTTTAGTATGTGTGTGTTCCATACAGTATTTACACTAAAAATTATCTTTTGTTTATCAGAAATTCCAATTCCTGTTTTTTATCCGGCAGCCCTATGTCATCTGCCGCCCTTGCCGCCCTAGCAGGAGTGTCATCTTCCTTCATCAGTTTGCACATGGCCTAGGAAGCTTCTGGCTAATCTCCCAGGGCCTGCTTCTTCCCAGAAGAGGGCCAGCCTCTCTGTCTCCAGGCAGGCTCTGATTGGCTGGCTGGGGTAGGGGCCCATCTTTGGACCAGTCAGGTCCCACAGGCCTGCCCTCTGAAGGTGGAGTCCCCCCTCTGGCTGCAAGTGTAAAATCCCGAGGAAGGCTCTGATTGGCTGGCCATGCTGTACCACCCCTGTGGGGTGGGGCTGGAGGTCCTTGGTTGGCAGCCTTGCCAGAGCAATGTGCTGGGGGAGGAGGTTGGGGTGCTGAGTAGACAAAGTCATAAGGGACCCTCCCCAGCCTGAGGCCTCAAACTCCTCAAGGACCTGGGGGTCCCCTGGTCTGGGAGCTCCACAGGGACCACCCCAGGCCCAGTCTGGGTGCAGGTGGAGAAGGTTGGTGAGCAAGGGGCCTCTTGGCCCCCGCCTCCCCGGCTGCCCGCTTCTGGGCCCAGACTAGAGCCTGGACTGGCCTCTACCAGTCAGTACGATCTCACCACATCTCCTTCGTGCCTCTTCTCTGAGCTGGACCGTGGAGAAGCAGGCGGGGCCCTGTGGGCAGCCCAGGGCTGGGGGCACAGTGATGGAAAGTGGGACTCGCAACCCCCTTGGCACAGAGGGGCGGTCCCGGCCCCCCAGGCTGGTTCTGGGCCGGTACTAGGTCGGGGAGTCCCGAGGGGCGGGCCTTGTGCGGCCAGGGCTAGCACAAGCAGGCACCGCAGCTGCAGCCAGCGGGCCTCCCTGACGGAGTTGCACGTGGCCGGCGGCCCATTTGGGGCAGGGGCGCAGCACCTCGATTCTCCAGAGGGTGTGAGTGTCCACAGCCCTACCCCTCCAGCCGGTCCTGGCACATGCTTCCCCTGCTGACCTCAGGCTCACCTTCCAGCCACGCTCCCTCCCTGCCTGGTGTTTCCTAAAGCAGGTTCCCCAGAACCCCTGCCTGTGCCTCACTCTTGGGCCACACGGGCTTGGCCTCTGGGAGCTCTGAGAAGGCCGGGCTTCAGACCTGCCTGGAGGGGTTGGGCTGTGAGAGTCTGGCTGGGACGGGGCCGTCCACGGTGCTGGTGGGAGCCCCTCACCCTGGCCTCAGCCCCCACCCCTCTGAGAAGTCCCCTGCCCCTCTCCCCCACCCACCCGCTGGCAGGCTGCCCGTCTCGCTCATGGGTGCTGGCCCAGGAGGGACTCTTACTGTCTTGCTTTACACAGAGTCCCCTCCTCCACTTTCTAGAACGCAGGCATCCAGCCTGGGCTCCCCAGGCCCTGCAGGGATTCTGGGGGCCCTGCCAGTCCAGAGTCGCGGCCACGCCCGCCATCCCTTCCCCAGCTGGTCCCCAGCCCTGCTTGTGTACTGACCAAAGACTTCCTCTTCACCACAGCCCTCTGGGTGGGTTCTTCTGTGCACACGGGGAGACCGAGGCACCGGTGACCCAGATGGGAAGGCCCTGGGCAGGCGGGCTCCGTGCTCTCTGGAGCCTGCCCCAGGGCAGTGTGGCGGTGTGTGCTGGGGGGGAGGTGGGGGGCGGGAGGACCAGGGACCCTGCCCTCCTGTCGTCTCCCCTGACCCCCGCCACTCTGTCTCAGGATGCCATGCTGCATTACCCCTGGTGGAACAGCTTCTCGCACACGCCATACCCAGCCTTCTCCAGCGAAAGCCAGTAAGTGCCCAAACCCACTGCGTCCTGCTGGGGGGTCCCCGCCTCACAGGGGCTTCACTCTGCCTCCTCATCCTGCAGTCATGGGCTAAAGAAGACTAGAGCTCTCAGTCAGGGGGGCTGTGGGCCGCAGGCCCTGGCCACGTGGGGAGAGCTGAGACTGACCTGCTGTGGTCTGTCTAGGGAGAACTCTCGAGGGGAGAGGGCAGGGGTAGTGGGGACGAGGGGGCCAGGAAGGGCTCTACTGTCGGGGGGACACCAGGTGATGGTGAGAAACTTCAGGGGTGAAGGGAGCTGGAAGGACAGCTTCCCCATGGAGGGCATCAGCAGCCTGGGTTTTGAAGGGTAAGTAGGAGTTTGCCAATGGCCCAGGCGAAGGGCACGGAAGCACACGTAGCCAGAGCCTCGAGGTTCTGGGGCACCACGTTCCGAGACATGGGTGCGTGGGCCCCTCCTGAACGGAGTTTCTGAGGCACCGGAGTTGTTCCTGCCGGCCTGTCCTGCACCTGGGGTGGGCAGGCAGCACCCCTGTCACGCCTGCTGGCTCAGCTTCCTTCTCCGCCTCCAGCCAGTTCATGAACTCCTCCTTCATTGTGGGCCAGCCCTGCGTGGACACCAGCTATGGCCCTGCAGCCGCCACCCCTAGCTTCCCGCCAAAGAGCAGCGACTTTCCTCAGGTAGGAGACCTCGGCTGGGCCGTGCCCCGCGTGGGGTGTCAGTGCTGGGGGACTGGGCTTGTTTGGAGGACCAGCTGGTGTGACTTCCGCGCAGCAGACGGGGGCGCTGGGTCAGAGGTCACGTAACCGAGGCTGGGGGCCCATCTGTGCTCCTGCCCGTCTGCGGGTTATGGGGCCACATCTCGAGCATCCGATTGCCTCGCCCAGACCTGCACTTGCTCCATCTGGGCGCCCTAGCGCCTTGGTGCCCCCTTCCTGGTGCCCCCCCCCCAGGCCGGAGTGACACCTAATCCGGTCGAAACAGCATAGTGAGCATTTATGTCCCCAAAACAGCAGCCGCTTGACGAACGTGAGCCCCTCGAGTTGGAGGAAGGGAGGACGTCTGATCTTGATCGTTTGGGGGATGCCAGGCAGCTCAGCCCCCAGGGAGTCAGGCGGACCCCGCCTTGCAGCCTTGTCCGCGGGGTTCACGAGTGGGTCCCACACCTCTGTCCTGCACGGCAGCCGTCGAACCTGAGAGCCTCAGAGGGGGTTTGCGGGAAGGAGCCCAGCGATGTCGTGGGGTGACCCCGACCCGGGGGCAGGAAGTGGGGGCAACAGGGGCTGAGTGGCGCCGGGTTTCCCTTGGAAAGTTGAAACCCTTGGCAGCTTCTGTGCTGGCCTCTGTGTCTGGGCTGCCTCGGCGCTCAGTTTGGGAAGCATCCGGGTGGGCCCGCCAGGGAGTAGGGTGTCAGGCGCTCAGCTCCCCTGAGCCTCAGTTTCCTTCTGTAAAGCGGGGGCACGTGGGCCCCACCAGGTGACAGGCCGGGGGAGGCCACGGCACACGCGGGCTGGCGCAGACCTGCGAGGGATCCACGTGGCTTCTGAGCCCAGAAGCCCCCGGGGCGCCGCGTCCGCCCCTTGCTGCAGGTGGGGAAGCGTGCCCCGTGGTGGAGGTCGCTCATCCACTCGACAGATTCTCGCTGAGACGCGGCCGCAGCCCACCCGCCCTCCAGCTGCCCTTGCTGGGGGCGACTTGGACCCAGATCTCCCTTTAGAGCCGCAAAACCTTCTGCAAATGAAATCTCACCTCACTGCCACCCGTGGGGTCTGACAGATGTGAGACCGCAGTTCAGACCCTCAGGCTGAGGGTCTGAGGCCCTGTGGTCAGCCTCCCCCACCTCCCCCAGGACCCTGGGCCTGTGGGCCAAGCCAGGACGGAGTCCAGAGCGAGCCTGGCACTCAAGGCTCTTCCCAGACCAGCCCTGGCCCGGTGGGTCCACCACAGATACCTCTGCTCCTGGTTCTGACTGAGTGACGTTGCACGGGGGCCGGCACAGGGACAGCCCCAAAGATGTCCCTGTCCTGATCCCGGGACCTGTGGATCTGTCACCTCACAGGGCAGAGGGAACTTTGCAGGTGGGATTAAATTAAGGTCCCCGGGGCTTCCCTGGTGGCGCAGTGGTTGAGAGTCCGCCTGCCGACGCAGGGGACGTGGGTTTGTGCCCCGGTCCGGGAAGATCCCACGTGCCGCTGAGCGGCTGGGCCCGTGAGCCATGGCCATTGAGCCTGCGCGTCCGGAGCCTGTGCTCCGCAGCGGGAGAGGCCATGACAGTGAGAGGCCCGTGTACCGGGGGAAAAAAAAAAAAAATTAAGGCCCCTGAGATGGAGGTGACCCTGGATTCCCTGGAGGGCCCAGTGTCATCACAGGGTCTTTTTTTTTTTAATATATAAATATATTTTAATTAATTAATTAATATTTGTTTGGTTGCGTTGGGTCTTTGTTGCTGCACGCGGGCTTTCTCTAGCTGCGGCGAGTGGAGGCTGCTCTTCATTGCGGTGCACAGGCTTCTCATTGCGGTGGCTTCTCTTATTGCAGAGCACGGGCTCTAGGCGCATGGGCTCAGTAGTTGTGGCTCATGGGCTCTAGAGTGCAGGCTCAGTAGTTGTGGCGCACAGGCTTAGTTGCTCCGCGGTATGTGGGATCTTCCTGCACCAGGGCTCGAACCCGTGTCCCCTGCGTTGGCAGGCGGATTCTTAACCACTGCGCCACCACAGAAGTCCACAAGGTCCTTATAAGAGGGAGGCGGGAGGGTCAGAGGCAGAGAGAGACGGGAGAGGCTGCGCCGCTGGCTGTGAGGATGCAGGAGGGGCCGCGAGCCAGGGCTGTGGCACCTCTAGAAGCTGGAAAAGGCGGGAACCGCTGCTGCCCTGGAGCCTCCGGAAGGAACCGGCTCTGACAACCCATCTCAGACTTCTGACCTCCAGAGCCATAAAGTAATAAACGTGTGTTATTTTAAGCCGCCTCACCACGTGAATCCCTCCTGAGGCCCGTGGTACACTGTTGAAGTGTTCACTCCTGTTTGTGCATCAGAAGGAATTGGAATGGGGAATCCAGACCTGGGCTGGGGGCAGGCAGTGAATAGAAACCCACAGGCCTTAACATACCTCCTGGTTACTAACCTTGAGCCCTGAGTTTCCTAGCAGCCAAAGCGAAAAGAGAAAGGAGATGGGTTGTGTGGTTCCTGCTGCCTACCAGGAGAAAGCTTCTTGCCGACTTCCCTTTTGGGCTGGGAGCAGTTCCCTGAGGCTGCACGCAAGCTGGCCCCGGCCAGGACCTTCGGTGAGGGTCGAGCCGGCCTCCGTGTGGGATCCCGTTTCCCAGGTACCTGGGAAGGATCTCTAGCCGGAGGGCCTCTGCCCTAGGGAAGGCAGGAAGCCAGTCCGGTCCCCGCTCTGGGGCAGCTCTGCTTCACCGGACAGTCCTGGCCGTCAGGCCTGGCACCCATTGAGCCCGCAGAGCCGGGGCCCTGGGTTCCAAGTGTGGGAGGGGAAGTGCGCCCAGGGGTTACCTGAAAATTTCAGCTCTGACGCTCTCGCCTACACGTTACACGTAGCACCTTAAGGTAGCCGAGGCCAGCGTCGCAGGGCAGAAATTAGCCCCGGTGCAACACTGGTGAGCACGCCTGTGTACACCCATGGGTGTGCTGAGGCTCCGAAGAGAGCCGGCCAGGCGTCTGTAGGGTGCCCCGCACCGGAAGGGGGTCTGCGTCCCTGGCAGGAGGCCCACAAACACAGCATGTTGTCTTCCAGGCCCTGTGTCGATGCGTCTCGTTGCCGATGGGTTGACCTTGACCCCTGGTGAGGCAGCGACCTCTGGGTCCCCCCACTGTGCACTGTCCTTCCCGCCCTCAGGTTGGCACAGAGCTGCTCAGACCCTCACACCCTGAGGGGCCCCACGTGGGGTCTCCCACCCCAGGGTGTAGTGTGTGTTGGGGGGTGTGGACGTGTGGCTTTTATTTTTTAATTGAAACGTGACTTGGCGTTTCATACGATTCAGCAGTCTTAGTGCATTCACAGTGTTGCGCAGACATCACCTTTGTCCAAGTCCAGAACATTCCATCCCCCAAAAGAAACCCCGTCCCCCTTAGCAGTCACCCCTCCCCCTGCCCCAGCCCGACACCACAAGTCCGCTCTCTGTGTCTGCGGATCTGCCTGTTCTGGACGTTTCCCGTCAGTGGAATCACACGCTGTGGGTCCTTCTGCGTCTGGCTTCTCTCGCTGAGCGTCGTGTCCTCGGGGTCCGTCCACGTGGTAGCGAGTGTCGGGGCTTCACCCCTCTGCGTGGCTGAGGGACGTCCCCGCGTGGGGAGGGACACGTGTGTGTATGTGTTTGTCCATCGATGGACACTTGGGTCGCTTCCGCCCTTCGGCTGCTGTAACTCATGCTGGTGTGGACGTGCGTGTAGACTTCAGCGTGAGCGTGTGTTCCAGGTGTGGCTGGCTCTCGCTGGGAGGGCTGTTTGGGGCCTTGCTGGAGTCGGGGTTGGGGTGGTGCCCAGCCTTCCAAATGCCCCTCGAGGCCTTGTGCCTCCACCTCTTGCTGCCCCTGCCCCTCCAGGCCCTCCTCTGGGTTCTCCCCACCTTGGTTTCTCTGGGGTCCTGACTGTAGGGGTGGCCTCCCTGCCCTCCTTCACTGCCCCCCAGTGCTGAGCCCCGCTGCAGCCCCCAGGATCACGTGTTGCCCTGACCCGTCCTCCCGAGGACCCCTGGACCCTGGCGTCTCGGCCGGGCCCCGGGGAGGGGGAGGGCTCTTGCCGGTGGGCTGAGACCCCCCTCACGCAGTCGCAGCCGGCAGGGCAGGCCCGCGCCCCGAGGGTCCCTCCAGGCATCTCAGGTGGGCCCCGCGTCTACCCGATAAGGACACTTTCCATCTGCCAGCCCAGGCTTCTGGGAAGCAGGGTGAGGTCACAGCTCAGAAAAGTGCTCTGCACACTCTGGGCGGCTCCCCCCACGGAGAGGGGTCGGCGACATCCACTGCTCCGCGAACGGATTTCCACAGGGTCGGAGGCCTGGCCTTCCCGGCCAGCAGGGCGCGGTGCGGGGCCGCTTCCCACGGGAAGCCCTTGGGTCACGCGGGGCCGCGGCCAAGGCCCCCCGCCCTGGGGTCCGCACTCCCTCCGCAGGCTCCAGGGGAGGGTCCATCCTGCTTCTCACAGCTCCTGGGGCCCCAGGCGTCCTGGGCTTGTGGCTGTGTCACCCCACCTCTTCCTCCATCGCCAGGTGGCCTTCTCCTCTCTGTCTGTGTCCAGACCTCAGTCTTGTAAGGGTACTGGCCGTCGGCTTAGGGCCCGCCCTGCTCCAGTGCGACCACATCTTAGTTGACTACATCTGCAGCGACCCCATTTCCAAAGGCGCTCCCGACATGGGCCGCGCCCGCCCCTCTGTGGCCAGCCCGGGGGCAGCCTAGGGACCAGCGAGCGTCCCGCCGGCCGCAGCCCCACGGATCGGACGTGCTGGCCAGACGGGGCCGAGCAGCCATCTGGTGATGAAGATACAGGGGGCAGAGAGTCCGAGTTTAGAAACCGCTGGCAACCTGATCGGTTTCCTGCTGCTGAAATCTAATCACAAAACACGTGTGCTTGTCCTTTGCGGGTCTTCTTCTCATGTCCATTTCCTAGTAATTCTTTTTAAAGCTGAGACAAAATTCACACACCTTAAAATTCATCTTTCTAAAGTGTATTCAGAGTTTTACAACCACCACCTTTATGTAATTCCGGAACGTTCCATCACCCCGAAAGGAAGCCCCATCCCCGTCAGCAGTCACTCCCTCACCCCCTCCCCAGCCCCTGACAACCAGGAACCCACTCTCTGTGTCCGTGGATCGGCCTGTTCTGGACGTTTCCCATCAGTGGAATCACACGCTGTGTGTCCTTCTGCGTCTGGCTTCTCTCACTGAGCGTCGCGTTCTCGGGGTCCGTCCCCGTGGCAGCGGGTGTCAGTGCTTCACCCGTTTACGTGGCTGAGTGGTGCTCCCGTGTGTGGAGGGACCGTGTGGTGTTTATCCGTCATCCGCCGGTGGACACTGAGGTGGTGTCCACCTTTGGCTGCTGTGGACGTGTGTCTCCGTTGCCCCTGGTGGGCGCCTGGCAGTGGAATCGGGGTCGTGGGGTGACTGTGACTGTCGTCCGAGGACGCTGCCCTGTTTCACGCCCCCACCGGCCGAGTAGTGGTTCCGCTTTCTCCGCCTCCTCCCCACACTGGTCCCTGCTGGCTTTGTGGGTCCAGCTGTCCAGGCGGGTGTGAAGTGTGTCCCGCTGGTTTCGGGTTGCGTTTCCCCGCTGCCTGACAGTTTGCGTGTCCTTCCTCTCCTTGCTGCCATTTGTACACATTCCTCACCCGCGGCAGTGGCCGCCGGCCATGTTCCCCCCCTCTTCCTCCGCCGGCTGTGGGCTGGACACAGGTGAGGGCTGCAGCACTGGACCGAGGTCTCCCTGACCCCAGGGACCCTCCCCAGTCAGAGCTCTGGGGTGCTGGGCAGCTGCAGGGAGGCCCATGGGCCCGCTCGCTCCTCTTGGCCACGGATCCACACAGAACCGTCCTGGGATGGGGGTGATCGAAAGAAACAAGCAGGATGGGCACCGGGCTTCAGGGCTTTGTGCCCCCTGCCGCTGACCCTGTCTGCGTCCTGCCCCCTGTTCCGGGCTGCGGGTTGCAGGGGCTGACCCAGCAGGGAAGCGCAGCGTTTGGGGGACAGCCAGACCGCTCGCCGAGGCGAGGAGCAGCGGGTGGGGCCTGGGGCCCCATGGGGGCAGCCCTCCAGGTGGGGCCACAGCACAGGCAAAGGCCCTGGGGCGGGCCCTGTGAGGCACTGGAGGCGGCCTCTGGGACAGGGAAGGTCCAGGCTGAGGATCTGAGGGCAGGCCTGGGAGGGCGTGGGGGGCACGGAGGGGGCAGCCAACCTAGGTTTCCTCCCTGCGATGCGGGGACCTCTGAACCTCGAGTCAGTGCTGTGGGCATCCCAGGGGCAGCCGTGGTCCCTGCCAGGCCCAGCTGGGCACGTGCTTTGGGGGAACAGCGGTCTGGGGGAAACTGAGGCCGGGGCCAGGAGAGCGCCGGGGCAGGCAGGGGGCGAGCCAGTGGCAGCCGGGAGTTGTTGACAGCCGTCTGTGGTAGATTCCGCCCCGTTCAGTAATTCTCCGCGCTTTGCCAGTAATCGTCCTGACTTACCAGGCAGGCATCATTTCCTGAAAGTCAGCCGGCCTTAGGGGAAGTAGGCGCAGGCGGTGACTAAACCAACATGCAAATGCGGCCGGGCGGGCTGAGGGCTGAGGGCTGAGGGCTGAGGGCTGAGGGCCGGCGGGCTGAGCCGCCCGGGGTCATGAGGCTGCTGCTCCCGCCGCTTTCTCGGGACCCGGCGGCCACCATGTCCCAGCTGCGCTTCTGGCTGCAGTTTGCAGCCCTCGGCAAGGTAACCCCGGGCTCCTGCCTCGCGAGGGGGGCCGGGCTGGGAGGGCCCTCGGGAACGGCCGGGAACAGCCGGGCTGGGGGCGGGGGGAGGGCTCCCCGAGCCTGCTCCGTCTGTCTTTTCTTGGCAGCGAGGGTCACCCCGCTGGAGTTTTCCGAGCAGAGCCACGTGGAATGTGGGGACAGCCAGGGAAGGCAGGGGGCTGCACGGGTCGGAGCCGTCCCACCTGGCGCTGTGTGGGGGCTCCGTGTCCTGGGATGGTGGCAGTGGCTCTGTGGGCCGGGGTGGGGCATTTTGAGACGGGCTCTGATTGGACAGGTAGGATCAGTCCCCATCCCTCTGTCTGTCTCTCTGTCCCTCCCCAGGGCCAGTGAGAGGACCTGTGTCCGAAGAGTGTTTCTGGGGTCGCTCTCCTGGCTGGGAGGGGGTGCTGAGCAGACCCGGAGCCGGGTCCAGTCTGAGGGCCGTCCTGTCCCAGCCTGCTGGGCGGTGGCAGAGATGAGGTGGGGGGGGGGGTGTCACTGCGTGGGCAGCTCCTCGCTGGTCCAGGGTCCCCGACATGCTGAGAGGCAGTAAGCTCCTGGCCCCCCAGAACTGTCGGGGTAACCAGCCAGCTCCCCCACATTGGGGCCTGCAGTGGGAAGAGCAGGGGGGTGGGGTCTGGGATCCCGGAGGAGTTCCAGGTGGGGACGCAGGTCAGGAGGTGAGCCCGGGGAGGGGTGGACACAGGCTGCTGGGTCGGGGGCTCTGGTGAGGGCCTGGGAGCTGCGGCCCTGCCCTGGCCGGGCCCTGGGGACCCGAGGAAGGTGATTCTGGGTCTGGGTCATCTTGGAGGTCTCCTGTGGCTGCTGGGAGTCAGGTCCCAACACTGGCAGGCAGCCCACCCGGGGGGTCCACTCTCACTCCCGTCCAGCCACCCGCCCTCCACGGTGGGGAGAGGGAGGGACCTCGGCAGCCCCACCCCCACCCCCTGGGGACCCAAGGGAGGCCCACCTCCCTTTGCCCCCGAGGAGCCAGGGGACCCCGATGATGCCGGCTGCCCGTCAGGGCATCCGTGGAGACGGTGTCCACAGACTGGGGAGGGATCACCGACTTTCTTAATAAATTATATTTTTTAGAGCAGTGTTAGGCTTACAGAGAGGCTGCGAATCAGTTCAGAGGGTGTCCGTGTGCCCACGACCAGCCCCTGGGCGCCGCCGGATCCCGGCTGGTGGGCCCGTGTTCATGCGTTGTCCTCAGCCAGAGCGCACGCTGGCCCACGTCGCCTCTGCCCGAGGCCCCTGGGCTGTGCCGGTGTCGCCCGCTCTCCTGGGGTGGGCTGGGGCCCTGGGCCGTCGTGGGGAGCCCGGGCCGGGACTCCTGCAGGACGTGCCCAGTCTGGGTTTGCCCCGTGTTTTCTCAGGGTCACCCTGGGGCCGTGGGTTCCTGGGGGAGACCTCGGAGGGGAGGTGCCCTTCCCAGCCATCACCCCAGGGGGCCCTGCTGCTGACCTGGAGCTGACCTGGCTCCTCCACGGGGTCCTCTTCACCTGCGTGCTGTCCTCCTGGGAAGGGCCTCCGTGCCCAGCCCTCACACAGGGTGGCCCCCGAGGCCCCGCCCGGCTCCCCGCCGACGGCCTGGTGACTGTCTCACCTTTGGGAGGCAGGCCCACCTCTCGGGGCTCCAGGGCCCGGGGCTATCGCCACCCTGACCAGGCTCGCTGGGAGGGCCGCGCTGGTCCCAGAGGGATTTTAGCAAGGACAGCTGTCCCCGCCTGTCCCCGCCTGTCCCCGCCTGTCCCCGCCTGTCCCCAGAGCCCGCCCTGGCCAGCCTTCGGAGTCTCCGGGGGTCCCTACCCCGTGTCGCTTCTGCCGCCCGCCCTTCCCTGACAGTGTCCCCCAGACTCGGGATGCGCCGCCTCTGACCCCAGCTGACCGGGGGTGGGGTGGGAGCAGGCCTCGGGGCCCGCAGAGCCAGACCCACCGCCGCCGCCTCAGTGTCCCCCAAGACGGCTGCTCTGGCCTGTTGAGTCGCCAGGCTCTCACGTGGGGGTGCAGGGTGCCCCAGGGGGCAGCATGGAGCACCTGTTTCCTGCTCCGGGCTTGGCGTTCCCCTCCTGCTCCTTCCCAGGCCGCTGCCCGGGCCTGAGCCGGTCCTGCTGGACACTGTCCGCCACGCCCCCATCTCCTCACCTGGACTTGCCCAGGTCGCCAGGTCCCGCAGCTGCAGGCGGCGGGAGGAGGTTGGGGTCTGCCCCCCCTTCCGTGGGACCGGACCGCGCGTGGCCGGGGGGCAGGGGCCAGGAGGGGCCTGGCGGGCAGAGCGCCCTCCTTACACACCGCCGGAGCCAGGGCCACCCGGGCAGTGGGAGGCGTCCACAGGGGCCCCCAGCCTCACAGCAGCTGAGCCTGCCCCACCCCTTGCTGCCAGGCCCGCTGTCCTTTCCGCACAGTGGTCGCGAGCCTTCCTGTGGGGGGCTGTGCACGCCCCAGCATCGGAGCACGGGGTCCCAGGGAAGCTGGACGGGGCTGCCTGGAGGTCCCCGCACCCCAGGGTGTGGGGCGCTGGTCTCCACGCAGATCAGCAGGAGGGGAGCCCCAGAAACATGGCCCTTGAGGGGCCGTGGGGCAGGACCGGGCACTGGCTGAGATCAGGGGCCTGTTCTTGGTGACCTGGGACTGCGGAGACCTGCCCTCCACCCCCAGAAGCCAGCTCAGCTGTGGCCTCCAGGCCCGAGCTGGGCCCATCGGGTGGACCCTTGGCCCGGGCCCACCCTTCCTCCCCAGCGTCCACTGATCTGAGCCCCGGGGGCCCCGAGACCCCCACTGGTCAGCCCTGCCCACCCTCCTGGCCTTCCCTCCTCACTGGTTAGTGGGACACCACACCCTCCGTCCCAGCCCGCCCGGCCGCGGCCTTCCAGCAGCCCTGATGGGCCGAGATGTGCGAACAGTACACAGGGCCGGGGGCTCCCAGAGGGCCGCTCTCCCGCCTCCTTGGCCCTGCCCTGCTCGGGAGATGCTCCTGCTGGCGGGCCCGCTGTGGCCACGGCCCCCCTGGCTCCACGCATGGCAGCCAGGCGGGGGTGGGGGTGGGGTCCCTCCCTGGGGGCATCGGCTGAGGGCTGCCCCGCATCTGAGCCTGGAGGGGCTAAGGGAGGTGGGGGGCCTGCACCTTCCCCAGCCCTGGGCGTGGGGGGGGCTGTGCTGCACTGCCCTCCCCTGGTGGCAGGCGGCATGGGCACCGTGACCCAGCGGGGCACCACAGGGGACCCTGGTCCAGACGCCCCAAGGGGCTGGCTCTGCGTGTCCCCACGTCCAGCACAGGCCAGGCACGCTCAGGAGCTCCGTGCCTGCGACCAGGGCCGGGAGGGAGGGAGGCCGGCACGGGAACCCCCAGCGCTGCACCCAATTCCCTTTGTTTATTTATTTATTTTTATTTATTTCGGCTGCGTTGGGTCTTAGTTGCGGCACACGGGGTCTTCGTTGCGGCACGCAGGCCTCTCTCTAGTCGTGATGTGCTGGTTTTCTCTCTCTAGTTGTGGCGTGCGGGCTCCAGGGCGCGTGGGCTCTGTAGTTTGGGGCACGCAGGCTCTCTAGTTAGGGCGCACGAGCTCAGTAGTTGTGGCGTGCGGGCTTAGTTGCCCCGCGCAGCACGTGGGATCTCAGTTCCCCACCCAGGGATCGAATCCCCGTCCCCTGCATTGGAAGGCGGATTTTTTACCACTGGACCACCAGAGAAGTCCCCCGATTCCCTTTAAATTTAGGTTTAGAAACTGTAACCTCCACAGCAGCAGATGTCTCCTGAAGCTGTGGCGGTCCGTGCGTCCTGGCAACCCTACACCAGTGTCACCTCCTCCACGGGGATGGGCCAGGGCAGGCAGGGGGTATCCGTCACCTTCTCCTGGTGTCCCCTGAGTAGAGTCCAGCGCAGAGCCTGTGGGGTCTGGTTTCTCTCACCTCCACTTGCCTTTTTCCTTTTTTCTTTTTTTTTTTTTTAAACTGCTTTATTGCTACAATTCACATATTGTAAAACGGACCCATTTGAAGTGCATAATTCAGTGTTTCCAGTGCATTCACGGAGTCGGGCCACCATCACCTCTGTTGAGTTCCAGAACATTCTCACGGCCCCAAAAAGAAGCCCTGTCCCCATCAGCAGTCACCCCACGCCCTCCCCGGTCCCTGACAACCAGGAACCCCCTCTCTGTCCCTTTGGATCGGCCTGTTCTGGACGTTTCCCATCGGTGGAATCACACACCGCGTGCCCTTCCGCGTCTGGCTTCTCTCCCTGGGCGTCGTGTTCTTGGGGTCCTTCCACGCGGTAGCGAGCGTCGGTGCGTCGCCCCTTTCTGTGGCTGAGCGGCACCCAGCGCGTGGCCGGGCCTCACAGCTGCCCTCACCCGGCCTGTCTTGCAGGACGCCTCATACCTCGATGACCTCTCCAATGCCTCCATCTTCTCCTCGTCCGTGGACTCCCTCTCGGACATCGCAGACACACCAGACTTCCTGCCTGCCGACAGCCTCAGCCAGGTGCCCACCATCTGGGACGTGAGCACTGGCCCCCCCGCCCACGACAAGGTCAGTGTGCCCCATCCTCGGCCGGACACACACGGAGGAGGGTGTCGCTCGAGGGTGCTCATGTCTTCCACGTAGGCCAGAAGATGCAGGGGCTCCCCCGGGGGGGAGAGAGGGGCTCCGGGGAGCCCGGCATACACTAGTGGACACCGGGGGGGCATATGCCTAGCTGCCCTGACGGGTTCAGTGCCCACGAAACCCCCGGGCCCTCGGGAAGGGTCTGGGGCCGGCAGGGGGATACGAAGTGCCCAGAGTAGGTGCGGCAGGCGACCCAGGCCCGTCCTGGCCTCGCGAGGGCCCTCCTACCGGCTCCCAGCCTCCCCGGGAACCTGAGGCCCAGGCGGGCAGCTGAGACGCCACGCCCACTGCTGCTGTGGCCAGCCCTGCCTTCGGGAACCTGAGTCAGCCTTCCAGGAACCTGCGTCTGCGGCTGTTTGTTTGTTTTTGTTAATTCAGGAAAAAAAAAGGGAGAGGGAATTGAGAGTAGGTTTCAGACCTCCCTGTACCTCACTTCAATTTTATTTTCGTTTCAAAAAAACTTTGTTTGTTTTCCTTCCAGTTTTATTGAGATGTGATTGACATGCAGCAGTAGGTTTAAGGTGTGCACACAGAATGATTTGACTTGCATACGTCATGAAATGATGACAATAAGTCAGTGAACATCCATAGTCTCACGTAGATACAAAATTAAAGAAATAGAGGGAATGCCTTGGCGGTCCAGTGGTTAGGACTTGGCACTTTCACAGCTGAGGGCGTGAATTCAGTCCCTGGTCAGGGAACTAAGATCCCACAAGCCACACAGCGTGTCCCCCCCAGAAAAATTAAAGAAGTAAAAACCGGAGGCTTCCCTGGTGGCGCAGTGGTTGAGAGTCCGCCTGCTGATGCAGGGGACACGTGTTCGTGCCCCGGTCTGGGAGGATCCCACATGCCGCGGAGCGGCTGGGCCCATGAGCTGTGGCCGCTGAGCCTGCGCGTCCGGAGCCTGTGCTCCGCAACGGCAGAGGCCACAGCAGTGAGAGGCCTGCGTACTGCAAAAAAAAAAAAAAAAGAAGAAGTAAAAACCGTATTTTTTCCTTGTGCCGAGCACCCCTAGGGTTTCCTTTCTCAAGAACTTTCATATGTAACGTACAGAAGTGCAAATTCTATTTATCATGTGGTACGTTGCATTCCTAGTACCTATTTATCTAGTACTTTATGTATCCCTAGTACTTACATATCTACCAGATCTAGGTGGGCGGGCAACAGGAAGGAGGCCGGTAGCCAGCTGAGGGCCTTGAGGACCACCAGGCGAGCCCCGCTGGAGGCCGGGGGCCCATAGAGGCACTTCCTCCCCACCTGTGGCCTGCAGGCTCATGCCTACTCTCCCCACTTCTCCCCTCCAGCTGTTCCTGCCCAGCGGGCCGTTTACAGGCCTTGAGGACCCTGTGTCCTCTCTCTCCAGCACCCCACTTCTCATCAGCTACCAGGTGAGCCAGGCCCCTTCTCCTACCCCTGCCCATCCCTCCTGGGGACCAGGGAGGGCCGTTCACTCAGGCACCTGCTGTATGCAGGCCCTGGGCCGGCTTAGAAGCGTGGTCTGCCCATTATACAGATGGGTAAACTGAGGTCCCAGGGAGGCACCATGCTAGGAGGGGGGACCTCTCCCTATCACCCCGAGTCACCGGGCTGGCTGGTGGACCAGGCTCCTGCCCCTGGCGGGGAGGCTGGCGTGGTGCAGGGGACAGTACCGTCCCCAGCTCGACAGCACCTTGCCCTCAGTCTCAGAGTCACCCCGAGGAGGATGATGAAGCCGAGGAGGATGAGGCGGAGGAGCTGGGCCACGCGGAGACCTACGCCGACTACGTGCCGTCCAAGTGTGAGTGTCCTGTGGGAGAAGACCCCCAGCAGCAGCCACCGGGCTGCACAGCCTCACGGGGTCTGCGTCCTCCAGCCTGGGGCGCCCATCCCCGGGGTCCCTGAAGGCCCCGGGGCCCCTTAGACGGCCAAGGCAGGTGTGGGAGCTGTGGGGGGGGCTCCGGAGGGGCGGTTCTGTAATCGGGGCTGTGCTCCGCCCTCGGCACAACGGGAGACAGGCAGGCGGAGGGGGCGGGGGAGAGGTCAGCCGCCTTCCTGCTCTGCACGGATGGGCCACGCCCCCGACCCCGTCCAGACCACGCCCCTGACCTGCCCCCGCTTCACCACGCCCCTCTAGCCAAGCTTGGGAAGCAGCACCCGGACCGCGTGGTGGAGACCAGCACGCTGTCCAGCGTTCCGCCACCGGACATCACCTACACCCTCGCCCTGGCCTCCTCCGACAGCGGGGCCCTTTCCGCCCTGCAGCTAGAGGCCATCACCTACGCCTGCCAGGTGATCCCGGGGTCTCCCACCCAGCAGGTCTGCCTCCGGCGTGGCGGGTGGGGGGTCTCAGTGCCCACCCTGGCCCTGCCGCACGCTGACCCTCGTCTCCTTCCCCACCCCCGCAGCAACACGAGGTCCTGCTCCCCGGTGGGCAGCGTGCGGGCTTCCTTATTGGTGACGGCGCGGGCGTGGGCAAGGGCCGCACGGTGGCCGGCATCATCCTGGAGAACTACCTGCGGGGCAGAAAGAAGGCCTTGTGGTGAGCTGTCCCTCCCTGGGCGCGGGGCGGGCCGGGCCGGCAGGTGGGCAGGGGGTTCCTGAAGCCTGCTGGCCCGCGCCCCCAGGTTCAGCGTCTCCAACGATCTCAAGTACGACGCGGAGCGCGACCTGCGGGACATCGCCGCCCCTGGCATCGCGGTGCACG
Organism: Kogia breviceps; assembly: GCF_026419965.1. Classification (NCBI taxonomy): domain Eukaryota; kingdom Metazoa; phylum Chordata; class Mammalia; order Artiodactyla; family Physeteridae; genus Kogia; species Kogia breviceps. Next base: position 182,109,751 of record NC_081313.1, read on the forward strand.
CGCTGAGCAAGGTGGGTGGCCTGCAGCCCCTCGCCTGGTAGGAGTGGGGGTCCTGGAGCGCGGGAGTGGCTGGGCCCCCGCGCGCACCGATGCCCGGCCCTCTCCGCAGATCAAGTACGGCGACAACACTACCTCAGAGGGCGTCCTCTTCTCCACCTACTCCGCCCTGATCGGTGAGAGCCAGGCAGGTGGGCAGCACCGCACGCGCATCCGGCAGATCCTGGAGTGGTGCGGCGAGGCCTTTGACGGCGCGGTATCCTGGCCGTGACGAGGGGGCGGGGCCGAGCGCAGGGGGCCGGCGCCGGAGGGGGCGGAAGCGCAAGCGCGGGAGGAATTCCCGGCAGGGAGGGCCTGGTGGCGCAGGCTCGCCCTCAGGGACCGCTGTTACCGCCCCTGGCCCGTCTGGCTGGGCCTCCTGGCTCCAGCCGGCCGGACCGTAACCACAGGGTCTGGGTGGTGTTTGCTGCGACACTACGGGCGGCGGCGGCGGCGGGGCCGGAGGTCTGGGGGTGCGGAGCACTTCCTCCCCCGTCCTTGTCCGGCCCCCAAGCTGGTCCCACCCAGGCTCCGTGGGGGCGGGGCGGGAGGCCGGCCAGGAGAGCCCGAGCACGGCAAGGCCGGAGGCCCCGCCGCTCTAGCTCTGCCAGCTGCTGTGGGTCCCACTCCCTTCCTGACTGGGCCGAAGCCCCAGGCGTGTCCCTCCTTTGCTCTTCAGCCTGAGATGACTTTCTTTTTGCTCCCACCAAACTGTAGGAAACAAAGCCTAGGAAAGTCCACCAGGGACTGCCCTGGTGGTCCAGTGGTTACCAGTGGTTAGGACTGCCCGCTTCCCGTGCAGGGGGCACGGGTTTGATACCTGGTCGGAGAACTGAGATTCCGCAGGCCGCCTGGTGTGGCAAAAAAAAAAAAAAAAAAAAGGGAAGTCCATCAAGCTGTAGGAAAAAGAAGTATAGGAGAGACTATAAGCTTGAGTCTGATGCTTGTCTGGTGTGTTAACTCTTGTTTCACACATTTCTCTTACCAGTAACAGCCTTCAGGCCAACCCCCCTCAGCCTTTTCCCCAGCCGCTCCCCCCCTACACACACACGCACACACACACGCACACGCGCGCACACACACACACACACGCAGTGAGGTGCCACGGCTTCCCCTGGGGATTTCTTCAGGGGCCCTTAGAGGACCCTCGGGCTCTATCTCCCTGGGATTCACCCTTTTTCCCAGAAGTGGGGTGAGTGCACTTTCCCGAAGCTCCCCTCACTCCCTCCGATGAGACAAGGCCTGTGGGCCCTCTGTTCGTGAGGCAGAGTCTGTTCAGAGCTCCCATGAGCCAGAAGCAGCAGCAGGGTTACTGATCCTTCTGGGCACCCGGTGTCAGGTGACACCTCAGCTCAGCAACAGCAGCATAAAAAAAAAAATAGCAATGTTGGGGCTTCCCCGGTGGCGCAGTGGTTGAGAGTCCGCCTGCCGTTGCAGGGGACACGGGTTCGTGCCCCGGTCCGGGAAGATCCCACATGCCACGGAGCGGCTGAGCCCGTGAGCCATGGCCGCTGAGCCTGCGGGTCCGGAGCCTGTGCTCCGCAACGGGAGGGGCCGCAACAGTGAGAGGCCCGCGTACCGCAAAAAAAAAAAAAAAAATAGCAATGTTAACCTCACACCTCGGGGGCTGCCTGATGGCATCAGGCTAACCTCACTCATGTTTCCACTAATCCTCCGTCGAACCCCTATACATATGTGTGGACACGTGTGCGTGCGTGTGGCACCCACGCCTTGCCTTTCAGGTAGCTTCGTGACAGACATACTCGTCTGTAACTTGCTCTTTCCCCCCTGAAAACATTAAGAACTTTCTGTGTCTTCCAATTCCTGTCCGCGTTGTTCGGGGCCCAGAGGCTGTTTCCCTCTGCCTTTGGTGGCCTCACACACCCCGAGGACCCCACCCCGTGGCCAGATCCCCCCAGGCACCTTCCGGAGTTGCCCCCAACCAGGAAGGGACCACCTAGGGCGTCGTGGTGGGTCTGTGGGGCAGCCCGCCTCCCAGAACAGCCCTTAACCCACGCACACCCCAGATTGTGTTTGACGAGTGCCACAAAGCCAAGAACGCCAGCTCCACCAAGATGGGCAAGGCCGTGCTGGACCTGCAGAACAAGCTGCCCCTGGCGAGGGTGGTCTACGCCAGCGCCACAGGTGAGGGCCTGGTCATCGATGAGCGGGCGGTGCCTGCCCTGGCGCAGCTGTGTGTGGGAGGGAGCGGGGGGGAGCGTCCGCTCTGCAGCCCAGCTCCTGCCGGGCCCTGTTCTCAGGTACCAACCCCTGTCAGAGGCCGCCCCTCTGCCAGCTGGCCGTGGGCACTTTTCCCGAGAGCCTCAGGTCCCCGTTCCTGGCCCTCGTGCCATTTCTGGGGCCACACCTGAGGCCCCCGACCTTCCCAGGTCGGAGGAGCTGACGGTGGCTCCCCCCTCCCCCAGGTGCCTCTGAGCCCCGGAACATGATCTACATGAGCCGCCTGGGTATCTGGGGCGAGGGCACGCCCTTCCGGACCTTCGAGGAGTTTCTGCATGCCATCGAGAAGAGGTGCGCTCTTTACCCCCATGCCCATCCCCCACATGATGGGAGCGGGGGGCCAGGTGTCACCCTCACCCCTGCCCATGCTCCTCTGGCAGCCAGAGAGATCTTAAAATGGAAATCCCATCCTTTCTCTGCCTACTACTTCCCATTGGTCTCGGGGGGGAAAGGGCCCCCTCCCCACTTTTCCTGCTCCCATGCAGGCCCCTCCGTGGTCCAGGCAGACCCCCTTCTGTCTGTTTCCAAGGCCCACCAGGCCCTTGGTGGCCACAGGGCCTTTGCAAGTGCTCTCTGCTCCATGCACCTGGCCCTTCCTTGCTCTGCAGGGCTCAGTGCTGGGTGACAGCCCCTCCCCGGGTCTCTCTGTTCCTGGGTGGGACCTAGCATGTGGTCCCAGGCCGTTGCCCATGCAGCCAGTGTTCACCTGCAGGGGTGTGGGCGCCATGGAGATCGTGGCCATGGACATGAAGGTCAGCGGCATGTACATTGCACGCCAGCTCAGCTTCTCCGGCGTCACCTTCCGCATCGAGGAGATCCCGCTGGCCCCGGCCTTCGAGCACATCTACAACCGGGCGGCCCTGCTGGTGAGCCTCTGACTGAGGGGACAGCCTGCATGTCCCCTTGGAGTTACACCCCCGTCACCTTCAGCGTCTGCCCTTAAGGACACCACAGGCATTAGTCAGACTGTGGGCGGGAGGGAGCGTCTGGCCCACCCGTCTTGGTCTTTGGCGGGAGCCCAGCGTCCTAACCCTGTTCAGGTTGGGGATTCTGTACAGACTGTATGCCTGCGCCCCCGCCCCCCTCCCCACGATTTCGTGAGCACGTTGCCCCCAGGACAGGACCTAGAGCTGGCGGCTGTTTTCAGGCTCTCTTCGTGGGGCCGTCCTGGGCGCTGTGGGGTGGGAGCACCTCCCTGGCCCCACCTGCCCGATGCCTGGATCCCCCCAGCGTGACAGCCACGGATGCCCCAGACGTGGCCCGCTGTCCCCTGGGGGCAGGACCGCCCCGGCGAGACCCCTGGTCTGAAGCGTGGAGAGCCAGAGGCCGCTGGCGGGGAGCTGGCAGGGAGGCTGCGTCCACCCGCTCCCGGGCCGCACGAGCCCCATTCCTCCACGGCCTCGCCAGCATCACACTTGTTGTTTCTTAACATTTCCGACCATCCAGCTATCGCCAGGGCCTCCCTGTTGCTCTACTTATACCCCCCCTTCCCTGGCCCACATTTCCACGGGGCAGGGGCAGCCGGGGCCCGGGCAGAGGCCGTGGTAGTGAGCTGAGCTGGGCTTGTCATTGCAGTGGGCCGAGGCCCTGGGCGTGTTCCAGCAGGCAGCCGACTGGATCGGCCTGGAGTCGCGCAAGTCCCTGTGGGGCCAGTTCTGGTCAGCCCACCAGCGCTTCTTCAAGTACCTGTGTGTTGCCGCCAAGGTGCGCCGGCTGGTGGAGCTGGCCCGGGAGGAGCTGGCCAGGGACAAGGTGAGCTGGGCTGTGCCGGGCCCCCTGCATCCCCGTGTCACGGGCGCGCGGGCAGAACCCGGCACGCTGTGTCAGCCTCAGGATCTCAGAGGAGCCTGCGCGTGGCTGGGCCGAACCCGCGAGGGTGGGGCTGGTGAGGGCGATGCTGAGGCCCGGAAGATTCTGGTCCGCCTTGCACTAGGCTCCCCGTGTGCAGGCTGGGCTGGCGAGTCCCCAGAAAGAACAGGGCAGAGGATGGGGGTGGGGGTCCGGGAGCTGAGGCTGGCCGTGGGCTGCCAGGTGGACTTTCCAGGTGGATCTGGGCCTGTCGGGGCCTGGCAGCCCGAGGGACACGGGTGGGAGGAGGGAGAGACTGAGGCTGCGGGGACAGGGCAGGTGTGGGGCCTGGGGCCCCTCTGGGGGCCCCTCTGGGGCCGCACTCCCGCCCTGGGGTTCGGCTGCGGGGACAGGGTGGGTGTGGGGCCTGGGGCTTCCCTGGGGACCCCTCTGGGGCCGCACTCCCGCCCTGGGGTTCGGCTGCGGGGACAGGGCGGGTGTGGGGCCTGGGGCTTTCCTGGGGGCCCCTCTGGGGCCGGCACTCTGGGGCTGGTGGGCGGGGCTCTGCTCACCACCACCCACCCCCGCAGTGCGTGGTTATCGGGCTGCAGTCCACGGGTGAGGCGCGTACCCGGGAGGTACTGGGCGAGAAGGAGGGCCAGCTTGATGGCTTCGTGTCCGCTGCCGAGTGAGTGATGCCTGCGGCCCTGGGGGGAGGGTGGGGGCTACGCCGGGGACCCTTCCCTGTGCGACCCACCCTGGGGCCGACCTGTGGCCTGGCCCTGCCTGTGTTCCCAGCCTAGGGAGTGGCCCCGGCCCTCAGTGACTTTACGCCCAGCTCACGTCGTAAAGCCAGCGAGGGTAACCGTGGGGACCCCAGGACTCAGAGGGCACTGGCCGAGGGTCCCAGGGCTTTAGAATGAGGCTTCCCGGTGCCTGCACCCCCACCAACACGTGGGAACCGTGCCGTTTCAAGGACAGCACTGATTTTAGGGACTGGCCTTGGCGGTCCCCGAAGCCCCCGGCCTCCCTTCCCACCCTGGGGGAAGGTCCCAGCATGAGGCCCCTTGCCTGGCTCACCTCATCCTGGCCCCTCCCCCTCAGCCCAGCGTCACCTCCCTTCCCCTGGGACCCCATCCTGGGAGCTGCCCCCTCAGCCCTCAGAGGCTGTCAGCGCGCGTGGGCAGAGCTGTGGGCCCTTTGACGGCGGGAGCCCCACCCAGCTTCCCACCCCCGCGCCGTCCATTGCCCACCACGTGTGGGTGGGACCTCCGCCCCCCTGTCCTTGCAGCTCCTTTCCCCTCCCACCCGCCTTCTCTGAGCCCCTGCACCCAGACCCACCCACGAGGCCCCCTGGCGCTGGGTGTCCCCGCCAGAGCAAACCCACACACGGGACCCAACCCCTCCAGGTCTCCCAGCGAAAATAAACTCAGCTTCTCACTTTCAGAGGCGTCTTTCTGTCGCTAATTCAGAAGCACTTTCCTTCTACCAAGAGGAAGCGAGAGAGAGGACCGGGCAGTAAGCGGAAAAGTAAGTGCCCGCCACCCGCCTGGACCTCGGGTGCCTTGTGGCCACCTCCCTTGCTCCTGCCGCCCCCGTCCGACCTCCCTCCTTTCTGGGCCTTGATCTGGGTCGGCCCGTCACTCCCCCTGGCCCCTCTGCTGCTCGCTGCACAGCCACGCGGCCTGACCCCTGATGCCCTCCCCAACCCTCCAGGACAGCTGCTCGGCCAGCTAAAAACCCTAGCGCTGCGGGATGGGGGTGTGGCTAGGACTTCCCCACGGCCTCTGCCTCATCCCCCAGAAGGCGGGGTCTCACGCTTCCCAGGTGAAAGTGAGCCTCGGGCCGGAACCACACTGGTCGGGGGACTAGGATGGAGCCCTTAAAAGCACCCCGGGAGAGGGGAGTGGCCTCATGTCACCTTCTGGCATGCACTGCCTGCTGTTCTTCTAGGCAAAGGCTGCGCATCCACTCCCAGGGGGGAAGTAGGGCTCAGAGAGGCCAAGCAACTTACCTCAGGCTACGCGGCCAGCCTCGGGGGCCCTGTCCTGCCCCTCCCACTTTCTGGGACTGGTCTTCAGGTGTCCTGGACGGTAGCCTAGTTACGTAGGCCCCTGGACCATCACCCCATCAGGGCCTGGGCTCATCCTCTGGCCGACCCACCCAGGGCCGCCCTGTGAGGGTGGGTGTGTGGCCTCCCCAGGCACCACCCGAGGACACGCTGCCGTGTCAGGAAGTCTGGCGGGGATGTTAGAGGTGCCCCTTTACCCTGCGCCCCGGCCACCAGCAGAGCCCAGACCTGCCAAAGGTGGATGGAGCAGGGGACTCCGGCCCTGAGCCCCGACCACCCTGGCACCCGGGCCCGTCCCGGACCGTGCCGCCAGGACAAAGGCGCGGGGCCAGGCGGCAGTGACCCCTGGCTGCTCCCCCGCAGGGCGGCCGCGGGGCCGTGGGGCCAAGATGCCCAGGCTGGCGTGTGATGCAGCGGGCGTGATCCGCGTCAGTGACGACAGCAGCACGGAGTCGGACGGCGGCCTGGACAGCGACTTCCACTCCTCCCCCGAGTCCCTGATGGACGATGACGTGGTCATCGTGGACGCCGTCGGGCTCCCGGCCGACGACCGTGGTGAGGCCCGCGGCCGCCCCCACGCCCTCCCCCCACATCCCTGCTCCTCAGGCTCCGAGTGCAGGGGTCGGGGCACGCGGCTGGGCGAGGGCTGGTGGGGCTGAGGGAGAAGGTTCTGGTGGACCCCTGGCTCCCAGGAGAAACCCGCTCCCCAGAGACCCCCCCGTCATCCTCAAGGGCCAGGGCTGGGGACAGGGCCATGGGCAGGTGGCCTGGCCAGGCCCCCTGACCCTCTGGCCCCACAGGCCCCCTGTGTCCGCCACCACGGGACCTGCACGGCTCCGGTGTCCTGGAGCGGGTGGAGCGGCTGAAGCAGGACCTGCTGGCCAAGGTGCAGGCGCTGGGCCGGGAGCTGCCGGTCAACACCCTGGATGAGCTCATCGACCAGCTCGGGGGTCCGGAGTGCGTGGCGGAGGTGAGCGCTGGTGCCCCCTGGTGGCCAGCTTGGCGGTGACGGGGCCGCGGCTGCTGGGTCCAGTGTCCCATGTCCTGCTCTACCCCTTCAGCCACTGCTGCCCAGCTCCACGCCCACCCCCCACGCCCCCCTGGGCCAGGGCTCTCAGGCCCGACCCCCGACCCCATCCCCAACCCTGTCCCCCCTTCCCGTCCTTCCTCCCGTGCTCTTACCTGGGATGTCCCTCCGGTGCCACCTCAAGTTCATCTTGGCCTAGGCGGCTGGGTTGCCATAAAAAACTTAGGAAGGTGGCAGTGAACATTCCTGCTGACGGCCCCGTGGGCACCCGAGCCTGGCAAGAGGCCGGGTCCTGGCAGCCCCCTGCCACACACACCCAAGAGCCCCAGGGTCCCAGGTCGGGGACAGGGAAACTGAGGCCCACAGGGACCAGCCCCTGGGCGACCACAGCGGCTGACAGCCTGTCCTCTCGCTCCCACCATGGCCACAGATGACCGGCAGGAAGGGCCGCGTGGTGTCCAGATCCGACGGGACCGTGGCCTTCGAGTCCCGGGCGGAGCAGGGCCTCTCCATCGACCACGTGAACCTCAGGGAGAAGGAGCGCTTCATGAGCGGAGAGAAGGTGGGGTGCGGGGCTGTGCCTGGAGGGCATCCCAGTGCGTCTGTGCGTGGGCCGGGAGGCGCAGGGGTCCAGCCGGCTGGAGGATCGCCAGCCGTGTGAGGGTGTGTGTGCTGTGCTCCTGTGCCTGCGTGGGGCCTTCACAGCGCCCCCCGGCTGGCCCCGCCTTCAGCCCGAGTCGCACGTGCCCTGTGTCGGTGCCTGGCCCACCGCTTCTCTGGGCTGCCCCGTGGGAGCTGATGTCCACAGGGCAGGCAGACCCTCCAGGGGTGACCCAGGATGGTCCAGAGTCCACTCTAAGCCTTCGGGGACACCTTCACGGACACACACGTCTGAACTTCCTGTGTGGGTCACCCCAAATGCAGCCAGTTGACCCAGGGCACACAGGGTGCGGGGCGAGGAGGAGCAGGCTACCCGCCCGGCTGCCCCACAGACCTGTCCCCGTCCGTGTCCCTCTAGCTCGTGGCCATCATCTCAGAGGCCTCCAGCTCCGGCATCTCCCTCCAAGCCGACCGCCGGGTCCCGAACCAGCGGCGCAGGGTGCACATGACGCTGGAGCTGCCCTGGAGCGCCGACCGGGCCATCCAGCAGTTTGGTGAGCCCCGGCCCCGCCCCAGGCCACCCCACCCCGGGTCCTGCCTGGTCCCTAAAAACCCTCTCTGCCTCCAGGCCGGACCCACCGCTCCAACCAGGTCTCCGCGCCCGAGTACATCTTCCTCATCTCGGAGCTGGCCGGGGAGCGCCGGTTTGCCTCCATCGTGGCCAAGCGGCTGGAGAGCCTGGTGAGCCTGCGGGCCTGTGGAGCGGGGGCTGGGAGCGGGGCTGGGCGGGAAGGCTCCCTGGGGAGGGCGGAGGGCGCAGAGAGGAGCGCCACGTCGGCAACATGTGACCGCTTCCCCCATCCCGGGCAGGGGGCTCTGACCCACGGGGACCGCCGAGCCACCGAGTCCCGTGACCTGAGCAAGTACAACTTTGAGAACAAGGTACCCGGGGGCGGGGGGGCAGGAGAGGAGGGTCCTCGGGGTGCCAGGACCCCGAGACCTGGGGTGCCCCAGCCTCTGACACGGCCCGCGGCCCTCACCCCTCCCCACAGTACGGCGCCCGGGCGCTCAGCTGCGTCCTCACCACCATCCTAAGCCAGACAGAGAGCAAGGTGCCACTGCCCCAGGGCTACCCTGGAGGGGACGCTGCCTTCTTCCGTGGTGAGCTGGTGGACCCTCCCCACAGCCCCGGGGAACACGGGTGATGAGGGGGAGCCCCCGTGGGCTGGGGTGGGCGGGCGTGCGAGGCTCTCCCTCCCCACAGACATGAAGCAGGGGCTGCTGTCGGTCGGCATTGGTGGGCGCGAGTCCCGGTCCGGCTGCCTGGACGTGGAGAAGGGTGAGTCCCACGCCCCCGGCCCCGCACCTCCTGGGTGGGCGTACAGAGAGGGCCAGCCAGACGCAGGCTGAGGTCCCCTGTCGCCAGCAGACTGCTCCATCAGCAAGTTCCTCAACCGCATCCTGGGGCTGGAGGTGTACAAGCAGAACACGCTCTTCCAGTACTTCTCCGACACCTTTGACCACCTCATCGCTGCGGACAAGAAGGAGGGCAAATACGACATGGGCATCCTGGGTGAGCCCCGCTGGGGACGCCCTTTCCCCCGGGCCCGGGCCCCCAGACCAGCCACTGACCCCGCTCGCCCTCCCCAGACCTGGCCCCCGGCATCGACGAGATCTACGAGGAGAGCCAGCAGGTGTTCCTGGCCCCCGGGCACCCGCAGGATGGGCAGGTGGTCTTCTACAAGGTGAGCGGCTGCACCGGCCCGCCCCGCCCCCGCCCCTCACCCCCACCCCCCCTGATGCCCGCGTGCCCGCAGATCAGCGTGGACCGCGGCCTGAAGTGGGAGGAGGCCTATGCCCGGTCGCTGGAGCTGATGGGTACCCACGACGGCTTCTACCTCTCCTACAAGGTGGGCCCCACAGCGAGCCCCCGGCTCCCCACCATGGGCGGGCCCCCGGCCGGTGGGCCGGAAGGGGAGGGCGGCGGCCCGCGCGGGCCCACACGCCGTGGGGACCCCTGCCCGGCACGTGCGGCGCAGCCGCAGCCTCACGCACGCCCCCCCTCAGGTCCGTGGCAACAAGCCCAGCTGCCTGCTGGCCCAGCAGAACCGCGGCAAGCTGTTCGCCGTGTACAAGCCCAACATCGGGCGGCAGAGCCAGCTGGAGACCTTGGAGAGCCTGTGCCGGAGGTTCCACCGGGTAGGCCCCGACGGCCCCCCACCGTGCCGGCCCCGACGGCCCCCCACCGTGCCCCCACTGTGCCCCTGGTGCGCCCGTCTCCTGCAGCCCCCAGGCCAGCCCTCCACCTCGGTGCTCCGCCGCCCTGGCCTCCAGGTGCAGGATGTGCGGGCCGGGACCTTAGGACCTCCCGTTCCCCGCCTGCGCGCTGGGGAGCGCGGACAGGCTGCAGTCCAGGGGCTCAACCGGCTGTGTCCGCAGGTGACGGCAGAGGAGGCCAGAGAGCACTGGGAGAGCAGCTACACCTTCTCACTGACGCACTGCAGCCACACCACGTGGTGAGGGCCCAGGGCGGCCTGCGGGGAGTGGTGGGGGGGAGTTGAGGGGGCTCGGCCCACGCCCGCGCAGCAGCTGGCTGAGCCGTGGTCCCCGCGCAGGAACCGGCACTGCCGGCTGGTGCAGGAGGGCAAGGACTGCGCGCAGGGCCTGCGGCTGCGACACCACTACATGCTGTGCGGGGCGCTGCTGCGGGTGTGGGGCCGCATCGCCGCTGTCATGGCCGACGTCACCAGCAGCAGCTACCTGCAGATCGTGCGCCTCAAGACCAAGGACAAGAAGAAGCAAGTTGGTGAGCGGTGGGCGCCGGGGCCGCCGGCAGGGTGGGGGAGTGGGGCGACTCGCCCCGCCCCGCCCCGCCCCTCGGGCCCTGACCGCCGGCCCCGCCCCCACCCCGCAGGCATCAAGATCCCCGAGGCCTGCGTGCGCCGCGTCTTGCAGGAGCTGCAGCTCATGGACGCGGATGTGAAGCGCAAGCAGGCGCACGCCCGGGGTCTCCCCGCGCTGCCGCCCGCCCCACGCCCGCTCGCACTGCCCTGCGGCCCCGGCGAGGTCCTGGACCTCACGTACAGTCCGCCGGCCCAGGCCTTCCCGCCGCCCTCGCCCTTCGCCTTCCCGGCCCCGGCCCCCGGCCCCGGCGGCCTGCTGCTGGGTGCCCCCGACGCCCCGACTGACCCCGCGGCGCTCCTGCACCAGGGTTGCGACATCAACTTCAAGGAGGTGCTGGAGGATATGCTGCGCTCCCTCAACGCCGCGCCGCCCCCTGAGCCCCCCGGCCCGCTGGGCGCCGGCGGGGGGGCAGCAGGCGTGCCGGAGGGCAGCGGGGGCCCCGAGCGGCAGAGCGTCATCCAGTTCAGCCCCCCCTTCCCCAACTCCTAGGCCCTGGGGCATCCTTCTCGCACGAAACTTATTTATCTATAATAGGCGCCCTGTCTGTACCAGGGAAGCGGGTGGTGAGCAGGGCTAACACCCCTGCGGACTACTGAGAGGAGCAGGCGGGGCCAGGGGCCCTTCGTCCGGCCTCCCGGGGCCTCCACTGCAGTGCCTTCCCGCCGGTGCCTGGGCAGACCCTCGAGACGCTGCCGGCCCCGGGGGTGCCCTCCGAGCCCTGCCTGCTGGGCAGTGGCCATGCGCAGGCCCCACTCAGGACACTCAGGGGCCAGGCAGGGCCTGGGGTTGGGGTCCTCCTCTGTGCCTCTGTCCTCTGCTGCCCCCTCCAGGCCGGGGTTGGGGCTCGCACCCCACCCACCTTACCAGGCCCGCTCTGGCCTGGATCCCTGAAATCCACAAAACTGGGTGCCCCAAGAGCTGGAAACTCAGGAAACCCCCGGTGCTCAGGGCCCCACCGCCTCTGGGGGGCTCCGTGGGGCAGATCTTCTATTAATATATGCAACCCCCTCCCTGCTCTCTGTGCCCTAAATTATTGCCCAGCCACCTCTCCCAGGGCCTGGAATCTCCTGCGGAGCTGGTGGGTGGCCCCCTGGTTTCTATGTGTATTTATAATGAATTCAAGTGTATATATGTAAAGAGATCTTTTTTAAATATATGTGCCTTTTCACTACTTCCCAGGCTGTCTGCTGCTCTGGCCCGCAGGGACGGCGGGGAGGGGGCGTGTGGTGGGTGGTCCCGGGAGGCTGCTGGCCCTCCTGCTGCCTCATCCCCCACGGTGCCTGGCCTTCTGGATGACCGGGGCTGGGCTCGGGGAGACACCCGCCCCACGAGGCTGTTTGTCTACTGCGTGCTCCTGGCACCAGGATAGCAGGCCAGCTGCCTCTGAACTGGCCGTACCAGGCCCCAGATGTCTTGGAGCAGACACTGCCGCCTCCCACCCGCCGAGCCGTGAGCCGCCTGGGCCCGTCGCTCAGAACCCTGTGTTCAGGACTGCAGGCTCTGCCTTGGTTTCTTCCGTCTTCCTCAGGGTGTTTGTCGGTTGAGGCAGGCGGGGCAGCCTGGGGACAGGAGATCCCAAGAGCTGGGCCCAGCGGGGAAGGCAGGACTGGACGCCAGGCCCTTCCCTGGAAGCTGTGGGGAGCGTGCCCGGCCTCTGGCCCGGAAGTGGGAGGGGGCTGCCCCCAGCCAGGAGGCCCCGGTAGAAGCAGGCCCTGGTAGAGCGGCTCAGCCAGTCTACAGCTGTGCTCCCCCCACTCTCACCAGGAAGGCTCTCTTGAGCTGCAGGCAGGCAGGCTGTGCCCACCAGCCCTCCTGGGGGGCTCTCTCTGCAAGGTGAAGCCCGTGGGCAGGCCTGGCGCAGACTCCACGTCCCCACCGCGAGGCCGGCTTGGTGCCCAGCTGGGCCCGACGCCCGGCTCAGGTGCAGTGGGCCTCCAGCAGGCAGGACCACAAGGCCCAGGTCGCCTGACCCTCCCACCTGGGCACACAGGAGGAAACCGAGTCCCCCCCGCGGGCCTAGAGCAGTGGACCAGTCAGGAGGCGGCATCTCCGCCAGGATCAGCTCCGACCTGGCTGGGCTGAGGAGATTAGCAGCAGGGCGGGTGCAGCCCTCTGAACCCAGAAGGAATTCCACCTCCCACATTCCCCCTCCCCAGCCTGGGGAGCCGACTATACCTGCACCTGAGCCCAAAAGGGCCTGGGACAAGACACCCCCCCCCAACCCCCCAGATAAGTAAAAGCAACAAGCAAGTCAACTTGTATTGTGTGTTTTATTCCCACCAGGCAGCAGGGGGTGGGGCTGCCGAGCGTGAGCCGGGCCGAGGGGCCTTCCTCCGGCAGGGGTGCACGCCGGGTTCTCGGGTCTCCCCCACCAGGGGCTGGTTTTCAGGCAGACCGTCATGGACGCCGGGTAGAAGGCTCCGAGGGGCACAGGCAGCAGGCTCGGGTCGGGGGGGCACACTTGTGGAGCTAGAGGTAGCATGGCAGGTCCTTCTCTATCACCTGCGGGGGAAAGGGGGTCAGGGGCGCCTCTTCCCAGGGCCCTCCCGGGCAGGCTCCCCAACAGACACCTACCAGGGGCTCTTCCATGGGACCATACCGCTTCACCACACAGCCGTTCTTGTCAATGAGGAACTGCGGGGGAGGCCGTGTCAGGACCCGAGGCCACCATGGGGCTGGGGTGAGCCAGCAGTCCCCATGCACCGCCCCATTTAGGTCAGGGCCAGGGACCCTCGAAGCAGCCCAGCTGTGGCTGGGTCTGTCCCCGTCCCCCAGGCCCCCAGCATGCCTTACCTTGGTGAAGTTCCATTTGATGGCACTAGAAGAGAAGCGTGAGATCGTGAGGAATCCCGTGGCAGGTGCAGACCCCCCATTGCCCCTGGGGAGCCATCCTGACCCCCCCCGCTCCCCGCCCCAGCCCCCAACTCACTTTCCCAGAATGCCCCTCCCCTTGGGCTGGACTTTCATCCACTTCCACAGTGGGTGGGCATCATCCCCATTCACACAGATCTTGCTGAACATGTCGAATTTGACGTTATAGCCAGCAGCGAACTCTTTGATCTCGGTGTCACTCCCTGGCTCCTGTGCAGACAGGGGTGCTGGGGTGAGTGGGGAGGAGCCTGTACCCCTTTGGCTCCCACTTCCACAGAGAGACCCTCTCCCCACACCCACACACAGGGACACACAGGGACATCCAGGGCCAGCCATGACGTACCTGTTTCCCGAACTGGTTGCAAGGGAAGGCCAGGATCCGTAAACCACTCTCAGCGAATCGGGCGTGCAGGTCGACCAGCTGAGTGTAGTTTACCTCTGTCTTGCCTCATTCCGAGGCCACATTGGTGACGATGCACACGTAGCCCCTGGAGGCGGGACGAGGCGATCAGGTCATGGCCGCGACCTTCCCCCTGCTCCCTCCACCAAGTGGGCAGGTACCCACCGGTACTTGTCCAGGTTAACCATGCGCCCGTCGATGTCCTTAGCTGAGAATTCGTGCATGGAGCGAGCACAGCGCCAGTCGTCGCGGGACGCGCACTGCAAGGCAAGGGCGTGTCGAGTGGCCGTTGGACCTCGGGGTCTGGAGCCCGCGGCCGCCCGGCCCGCTCGCCCGGCCCGAGGTGCCAAGGGAGGAAAACCGGAGCAAATAAAAAGGGAGGCTTCTCCTCAAAGGCGCACGCTCCACTGCACAGCAGGGCACATTTGACCGTAGACACTGAGACCCAGGAAGTGTTCGGAACCCCGCCAGGTACGCCAGCGGGTGGGGACGCCGCCCGCGGGTGTGGAGGCCCCGCGCGCACCGGGTCTTGGGACTCAATGCCGCGGCCACTTTCCCCGGCCGCGGACCCCACCTGCCCAGGGCTCTTGGCAGTCGGCGGAAGCCGGGAGCGCGCCCTCCTGCGACAGCACGCTCGAGCCCTCCGCCTCCGGGGGGCTCGGCGCCGCCGCCCGGCCAGCAACCGGCGCCGAAGCCTGCGACGAGCCGGGGAGCCGGCGGCTGCGCGGCCCATGCCCGCCCGTCTCCGGCTGCACCTGTGCCCACCGAGCGCCGCGCCCGGGGGACAAAGGGCCGGTAGCCAGGGGCGCTGGGCCGCTCTGTGACGCCACCGCGCGGGGCCCCGGGGCACGCAGGGTGGGGGAGGGGCAGTGACGCCCCGCGGCGCGTGATTCCGGATTTCCACCCCGTCTGACACCCCCGCTCGCCGGGCCGCAGGCGGGGCTCCAGTGGCTAACGACACCTCCCCCAGCTGCCCCGACGCTGCAGCTTCTGTGCGTCAGGGGCGCCCACCCGGGGGTCTCGACCGCCCAGCCCTGTCCCTGGCTCCCCCGGACGCGGCCCCCGCCCCCCACCGAGACTCTGACCGTGACCCCGGCCCGCGCGCTACCCACGGCCCCGACGGCCGCGGACGGGGCGCCGAGCGCTCTTTGCGCACCCGAAGCCGGCGGCCCCCCGTCCAAAGTCGCCGCGGCCCCGCGCGCCTGAAGGCAGGCCGCGCGCCCGCCCAACGGCCCGCCCAACGGCCAGTGGCACCGCGCTCACCATGGTGCTGGCCAGGCCGGGCACGGCCAGGGCCCCGCACAGAAGCGCTGGCTTCAGCAGACGACACAGGCGGTTGAAACTCATCGCGGAGGCGGCGGTGGCTCCCCGGGAGGCAGCGCTCCTCCCCTCTCCGAGCCGACCAATGGACGCGCGCTGGCGCGCCTCGCCTCCCCGCCCTAGGCCACGCCTACCAGCGCCCTCGTTGGTTGGATGCGTCGGCTCTGCAGACGCGTGCCTGTGCCAGCCAATAGGAGGACGGGGTGGGGGTGGGGGCCTGGCTGGGCGGGGCCGGGGCCCGACGGCTGTTTTCGTCGCTGTGACTGCGCATGCTCGTTGGCGGGTGGGTGGCAGCGTCGACGCCGGCGGTGTGGGGAAGGCTTGCGAACAGTTATTTGCACCGAGGGATGCCCGACAACTAGAGATACTACTGGAAACCCGTGGCGCGGGGGAGGGCGAGGGGTGGTGGGGGCTGGCTCGAGCTCTCAGAAAACTCGCCCCAGCTCATTGCAAACTGTCTTTGGGGTTTTGTTTTTAATGTAAATAAAACCACGCTGGGTGTCGGAGTCCCCCCACTAGGGCTGCGAGGTGTCGCTGCGAGGGCCTGGGGGTCACCTGTGGCGACAGCCCCGGACGGCGGCGTCCCTGCTGCAGGGTGCACCGTCAGCACAGAGCCGAGTGTCGCCACCCTTGGACACCGCCGCCTTAGCTGCTTATATAAGTGACACGTGAGCCCTGGGGAGGGCCGTTAGCAGTTACCCTGTGATCCCGGCCCCCTTTCTCCTGGAGGACGCGCAGGTGTGTGCTTAGCAAGGAAAGCGCAATCCCAGAGGGATCTGTTGTCATTTGCAACGTGACACAGCGTGCGGTTCGGGATGGGGCTCCCGCTGGCTTGGCTCCAAGTTCATTTCCACTCGAGGCTCAGGCGTTTGGCCACCGCCCAGAGAGCAGACCCACCCCATTCTCGGGACCTGAGTCACGGAATTCCACACCAGCCTGGCTGCCCCCACCCCCAGCCGTGGCTGGACGTTGACCTGCGGCCAGGAGGGTGTTGTGCTGCCCGTGAACTTCTCTCTCCTTGGACCCTCCCGGTGAATGTTTCTGCAGAGGCTTTGGGGGCAGGACTTTCGGGGCTGGGGTTCTTTGGGGGAGACAACGAGCCCCCAACCCAGGCCAACCCAGGGCTTAGACGGCCGAGTTTGGTGGCAAAGGGGACAGGATCCCCGGGGCCAGGTTGCTACGTTCCTTCCTTGCCCAATAGCCTTCACGTGCTTCTCCCTCTCAGACTGGTCACGAGGGGCCGGCGAGTTCTGAAGTCGTTTCACGTGCTTCTCCCTCTCAGCCTGGTCACGAGGGGCCGGCGAGTTCTGAAGTCGTTTCTTTGCTGGGAGCTCCCATTATCTCACTGGGTGCCTCACTTCTCAGGAAACCCCCCCTCACTTCCGCCCCCTGGCAGCACTGGGTGTCAGGCTACCCTGGTGAGTCTGAGTGGCCCTCGGGAAGCCTCAGCTGTTCCCAGTTTCCCTTCAGCTGGTATCTGTAACTTTGTCGTGAAGATGGCCACCAGCTAGCTAGTTACTTGAGGGTTTCCAGAAAAACAGCTCAGGGCGACCTTCCCTCCCCTTGGAGCTCACCGAGGGGGAGAGATGAAGCAAGGCCTCACCCCATTCCTGACTTCAGGCCAGTTACAATAAGAGCAGAACTGGGCAGGATGAGCTGCCCACTGTGGTCTGGTAGGGATTTATGCCTGGGTTTCACCACTTTTCCACACTTTCCCCACTTTACAGAGGAGCAGTGAAATCCTGGGGAAGTCTCAAGGCTCTGGCAAGGCTCCCCTGTGGTGGCCAAAGTGCCTGTGTCCCCCAGTGGGGTCGCTGAGTTGCCCACCAGCCAGAGGCCTTTCCAGAACCAGGGCCTGATTTCTTCTTAGAAAAAAAAATGTTTTTAATTGAGTAAAATCCACATAACATAAATTCACCATTTTAACCAAAGTGTGCAATTAAGTCATTTTTAGTATATTGACAATGTTGTGGAACCATCACCACTATCTAATTCTAGAACATTCTCACCACCCCAGACAAACCCCGTCCGCATTTGTAGTCACCCCCCCAGCCCCTGGCCTCCACCGTCTACTTCCTGTGTCTATGAATTTGACTTCTCTAGGAACCTCATTAGTGGAAGCAGACAGTACTTCACTTTCTGTGACTGGCTAATATCATTCAGCACCCCAAAAAGTAACCCCCTGTCCCCATTACCAGTCTCCTCCAGCCCCCTACCCCAGCCCCTTACAACCATGAATCCACTCTTTGTGGATTTGCCTGTTCTAGACGTTTCACATCATGTACTATGTGGCCTCTTGTGTCTGTTGTCTCTCATTGAACATCACGTCTTCCGGGTTCATCCACGTTGTACTAGGCTGAGCTGTACTGCTTCTCTCCTTTTCATGCCGAGTAATATCCTCCTATATGAACGGACCGTATTGCGTTTATCCATTTGTCCATTGATGGGTTGTCCCACCTTTTTTTTTTTTTTTGCGGTACGCGGGCCTCTCACTACCGCGGCCTCTCCCGCCGCGGAGCACAGGCTCCGGACGCGCAGGCTCGGCGGCCACGGCTCACGGGCCCAGCCGCCCTGCAGCACGTGGGATCCTCCCGGACCGGGGCACGAATCCGCGTCCCCTGCATCGGCAGGTGGACTCTCAACCACGGCGCCACCAGGGAAGCCCTGTTCCACCTTTTGGCTTTGTAACACTGTACAAGTTTTAGTGTGGACATATGTTTTTATTTCTGCTGGGTATGCACCTTGGAGTGGAACTGCCCGGGTCACATGGTAAATCTGTGTAACTGTCTGAGGAGCTGCCAGACTTTCCCACAGCCACTGGCCCACCTCACATCCCCACCCAGGAGTGTGAGGGTGGTGGCCTGATTTCTTTTTGGTTTAAACATTTATTTTATTGGAGTATAGTTGATTTACAAAGTTGTGTTAATTTCTGCTGTACAGCCAAGTGATTCAGTTATACATATATAACTTTTAAAAAATTTTATTTTATTTATTTATTTATGGCTGCGTTGCGTCCTGGTTGCTGTGTGTGGGTTTTCTCTAGTTGTGGTGAGCGGGGGCTACTCTTCATTGCAGCGTGTGGGCTTCTCATCGCAGTGGCTTCTCTTGTTGCGGAGCATGGTCTCTAGGCACGGGCTTCAGTAGCTGTGGCACGCAGGCTCAGTAGTTGTGGCTCGCGGGCTCTAGAGCACAGGCTCAGTAGTTGTGGTGCACGGGCTTAGTTGCTCCGTGGCATGTAGGATCTTGCCACACCAGGGCTTGAACCCGTGTCCCCTGCACTGGTAGGATTCTTAACCACTGCGCCACCAGGGAAGCCGGGTGGCCTGATTTCTGACCCTTGGGCTCTGCCAGTTGCGCCGCATGGTGGCAAGGTTCCAAGGAGAAAGCTGCCACTCCTTATGCTGTTGCTGAGACCACAGGGTCACAGGCGGGATTCTGAATCATGGGCCTTGGGGTTGGACCCGCCTGCTACTGTGAGCCCCTTCTCCTCTCTTCCCTGCCCCCAAGAACAGCAAGGCTACCTAATGTCCCCTGTCACTCGCACCTGGGCCCTCCCCCCTTACCGTCTAGGCCACCCTCTGGATCATCCAGCAGTTCTGCCCCCTCCCCCACCCAGATTTGCCCATCACCTAGACCGACACCCTTTGTCCTGCCTTAAACCCACTCCCACTCTGGACCCTCTCCCTGTCCCCCCCGCTACATCCACATCTCCAATACCTTTCCTCCCATAAACGCCTCCCCCAGCTGGGCCCCCTCCTTGGGTCTGCCCTCTGTGGTCACAAACAGTGTCCCCTTGGCCAATCCCCTGCTCAATCCTCAGACCTGCTTTGACGGCTGTTCCGTCCCTCCTCCTTCCAACAGCTGCTTCACTGGGCTCCTGGACACCTGGCTTCCACCCACCCTCTATTTTTTTTTTAATGTTTATTTATGTTTGGTTGCATTGGGTATTCGTTGCTGTGCCTGGGCTTTCTCTAGTTGCGGCGAGCAGGGGCTACTCTTGTTGCGGTGCGCGGGCTTCTCATCGTGGTGGCTTCTCTTGCTGCAGAGCATGGGCTCTAGACGCACGGGCGTCAGTAGTTGCGGCTCACGGGCTCTAGAGCTCAGGCTCAGTAGATGGGGCGCACGGACTTAGTTTCTCGAACCCGTGTCCCTGTGTTGGCAGGCGGATTCTTAATCACTGCGCCACCAGGGAACTCCCTCTATTCTATTTAAGAAGCCTTAAGTATTGCCAGCGCTGCAATCATCAGCCAAGTACCTGTGCAGTGCACGCTGTTCTTGTCCCTGTTCTACAAGTTGGGGGGGGGGGGGGACATCGAGGCACAGAGAGGTTAAGTAATATGCCCGGGTCACACAGTCAGTACTGGAGCCCAGGTGGCCACACCCCTCTACCTTCTGCTCTTTCCTCCCCTCCTCCCGGCCTCTGAACAAGGTAGGCAAGCCTCCCTCCTGGCCTCCGATCTGCTCATTGATCTCATCCAGGCTCCCAGCTCCTGTCTCCACTGTACACCCACAACACCCACGTCTGTCTCCACTCCAAGCTCATCCCAAGTTCCAGACTTTTATCCCACTTCCCCCGGATGTGTCCCCTTAGGGTCCCCCGGGAGCCCCAAGCTCACCACATCCAAGACCCCCTCCCAAGCCGCCCCACACTTTCCCACCAAAGTTGCTCTCCCTCCTCGGCCCACCTCTGTGTCTCTCATCTCCACGTCCCGTCCACCTGCAGATCCTGTGGGCACTGCCCTCTGGACACCATGGACCTGCCCGCTGCACGCCCCTCCCTTGGAGCCATACCTATCTCTGGCCAGGATGGTTTTCCCCAGCCCCCTCCCTGGTCTCCCTGCTTCTGCCCTGCAGAGATGCTGAACATGGCTGCAAACCTGAACTTTTCAACCCAACCAGCAAGGCCTCCCAGGATCTGCCCCACCTGACCCTCTGACCTCTTCTCCCACCCCTCCGCCACCACTGGCCTCCTTGCTGCCAACACAACCAGGCATGGTCCAGCCTCAGGGCCTTTGCACACACTGCACCCCTGCCTGATACACTTTTCTCCAGACATCCCCACGGCTCCTACCCTCTCACCCTTTGGGTTTTTGCTGGAAACTTCCTTGACCACATTTTTTTTTTTTTTCTGACCAAGCGGCTTGTGGGATCTTAGTTTCCCCCACCAGGGATTAAACCTGGGCCCTCGACACTGAAAGCCCAGAGTCCTAACTATTGGACCGCCAGGGAATTCCCTTCTCTGACCACATTTGGGACTGCAAACCTCCCGTCTCCCTCAGCCTGCTCTATTTCTTCTTCCACAGCATTGTCACCTTCTAACATACTTTATCATTTACTTATTATGTTCACTGCTTCTGTCCCGTCTCTCCCTGGCATGTAAGGGTGCTTAGCTTGTTTTGTTCACTGTCCCTGTGGTTGCTCATTAAACATTGAATCATTGAATGAATGCATTACTGAATGAGAAGTTACCGATGCAGGGGCACTGGGCTCGGCAGGGGTGGGCAAACCTCCTGTACGAACTCGGGGGCAGGGGCAGATGCGGATTGTAAAAACATGCACAGTCTTGGGGGCTGTGGGGTATCCAGGCAGGGGCTGGGCTGGGGCCCACGGGACAGGAGAGGGGGAAGACAGAGGTGGGAGCATTTCATAAGCACCAGGAACTATTCCAAGCTCCTCCCAAGTACGACCATCTCCTTAGATCCCCAGCTAACCCTCTAAAATGGGGACACTTTATTTCCATTGTACAGAGGGGAAACTGAGGCTCGGGGGCATTAAGTTGCGTGTAGCCCTGAGCCAACTGAGAAAACCCCCTACAGTTGGATGCACAAACACTCATGGAGCGCCTCTTAGGCTGCCCGACGGTCCCGGGGTGCTGAACAGACCCCTGACCCCGTGAAGGCCTCAGTTTCCCCGCCCACACTTCGCCTCTGTTCTCTGGATTCTAAACGGCCCTCCCAGGCGGGCATTGAGCGGAAACTACAACTCCCGAGGGGCCTTGCGGTCAAAGCCTCGCGAGAAGTTCCGAGGCGCGGGTGGCGGTGCTGGTCTCACGCTTCTCGCGCAGCCAACCGTCGCTTTAGTAAGGCTCGGGCTGCCCTTGGCGCTGCCGTTCCAGAAGGTCGCTGCATTCAGGCATTCGCCGGCGACAGCCCTGCAAGGGGAGGGCGACGTGAGGGGGCCTGACCGGGGCTCGGCGCAGGTGCAGTGGGCGCGGGTCCTGCCGGGCGCAGGCGTAGTGAGTGCAAGCGGCGGCAGCCATGGACGACGAGGAGGAGACGTACCGGCTGTGGAAGATCCGCAAGACCATCATGCAGGTGAGCAGCGCGCTTGGCGAACGCGGTGAGAGCGAGCCTCGCTCCCCCAGGCTAGCCAGGCACGCAGCAGCCGGGGCGCGGACGGCGGGTGCGAGGCCTAGAGGTAAGAATGAGCCTCTCCACCCCCGGCCGCGCGGCTGGAGCGGAGGAGTCGGGCTCGGGCTGGGTCCCCGGGGCGGGGGTTTGCGGGGGACGGAGGCGCGAGTCCAAGAGCCCCCCGGAAGGGGGTCAGGGTCTCGCTCGAGCTGGAGAGAGGGAGGGCGGCAGACGCTAGGCCGGCGCGTGTTTGTGTCCATGGAAGTTTCTGATGTTACCTACTGGGGTTCTTGAATTCCTTAATCAGTAGAAATTGATAGCAGGCCAGACGAGAAATTCAAGCCAGGCTCTATTGGAGTTTGTGCTGCAGCATGAAGTAGCGAAAACAAGCAACAGGTGCCCTTGCTCCAAGGAGGGCGAGCTGGTGTCTTAAATGGGGTGAGGGTGGGGACGGGTCCAGGGGTCAGGCCGGAGGGGTGGTTTGGAGGGGTCTGCCCACCCCCTTGGTGGTGCTGTGTGCAGGGATCATGCCCAGTGCTATGCTTTTGCTCCCAGCTCCTCAGAAGTGGCAGTTGGGTTCTCGGCCTTTTTGTATCTTGGTCCTTGCTTGCTCCTACTGCGCATGTGCTTAGTTATTTCTAGTCCCTTACGTATAGTTTCTGGGTTTTCTGTTGCTGGAGGAGACATTTGCCCAGGTGCAAGGGCTTCAGCAAAAGGTCCCAGGTCTCAGACTGTCTTATCGGCACCACCTCAAGTGCATAACGCAGAATCGCGGGGTCGTGGGGGTGGAAGGAACCCTGGTGGTCTGGTCTGACCGCTGTCTGGGGGCTACTTAGATGTACCAGCCACGAACTGTGAATTACTCGGACTGGGTCAGAGTCATACCAGCGTTCTCTGTGTGCCTCGTTCTTTAAGCCACCCCGTGGGAGGGGACCAATGTGATGCCACGGAGGCTTGCGGCCTTGATCCAGAGCACCCACCCTCCCGGGAATCCTGCTGGGCTAAGGCCGGGTGGTGGCCCCCAGCCTCTCTGCCACTTTGCAGAGCTGCCCAAAGACAGGGTCGGAGCAACTGTGCTTCTGGCTGACAGTGTCGGGGGCCCCTGGGAGAGGAGACCCAGGGCTCTGGAGGGAGACTTGGCCGAGGAAATGGGGTGCGGGCAGGGCTGGGCTGAGTAGCGATTCCAACCTTCCTTTCTCTGTCTGGGTCCTCATCTAGTCCATGCAATCAAATAGCCCCAGTTTCTGAGGCAGGACCTAGAACTGCTGACCCTCAGGCCTTTGCCTGGTTTTCCAACCAGCGTCTGCCCAGCCAGCCCAGCAGCAGCCTCCCAGCCAGCTGTCCTTGTCTGCTCCAGACCCTGGGGCCTGGCTCTGCATTCAACAGCCCTTCTCACGTCCCAGCTCTGTCCCGGTCTCCTCCGCGGTGGCCTCGCCTACCCCGAGCTCTTGCTGCCATCCCCCCTCCGCCCTGGGGTCACCTGGTTCTTTCTTTTTGCAGCTGTGCCACGATCGTGGCTACCTGGTGACCCAGGACGAGCTGGACCAGACGCTGGAGGAGTTCAAGGCCCAGTTTGGGGACAAGCCCAGTGAAGGGCGGCCTCGGCGCACAGACCTCACGGTGCTGGTGGCCCACAACGACGACCCCACTGACCAGATGTTCGTCTTCTTCCCAGGTGAGGGGCAGCTCAGGGCCAGCTCTTAGCGGCCACCTGCCTTGTGACCCAGAGGCTGCCTGCTCTCATCCTTCTGCCCCCTCGCCCTCCTTGCTGTGGGGACTGCTTTTCCGGCTTCCTCTTCTCGGTCACCCTCCCCGTTCTCTCTTCCTCAACCCTTTTCCCTGACCAAGGTTATCACGGGCCTCCCAGCTGGGCCCCTGGGTCCTCCCTGCCCCCACCCGTCAGCCCAGCTCCTGCTCCCAGCGCCTGCCCTTCCTGCACTGCTGCAGGACTCCCGCCCTGTCTCGCCCCTGCCGGATCCCCGCTCGCCTGCCTGCTCCGTGTCCATCCATCGTCCCTGGTGGCTGAGCTCAACTGCCTTCTCTTTGGGAACCCAGTCTGAGCCCCGGGTTGAGTGAAGACAACACCCCCCCCCCAAGGGTGTCGCAGGACCCCTGTGTTGCTCTGTCTTCGCACATCCTACACTGAGGCCGCCTGGCTCTAAAGCCCCAAAGGTTAGGGAACCTTGTTGGGTCATGAGCACCTTGGGGGCCCGCCCCGGTGCCTTGAATCGAAGGGGTGGGCGGAGAACGCTTGCTCAGCAGACCCAGGTGCCTTGAATCGAAGGGGTGGGCGGAGAACGCTTGCTCAGCAGACCCAGGTGCCTTGAATCGAAGGGGCGGCAGAGAACGCTTGCTCAGCAGACCCCGGTGGCGCTTGTTAAAAAAATTTGTTTTGTGGAAGTACAGTTGATTTACAATGTTGCGTTAATTTTTGCCATACAGCAAAGTGACTCAGTTATACATATATATATATATATATGTTTTTTTTCCTATTCTTCTTTACTATGGTTTAATTCCAGAATACTGAATATAGTTCCCTGTGCTATATAGTAGGACCTTGTTTATCCATCTTAAATATAATAGTTTTTATCTGCTAACCCCAAACTCCCAATCCATCCGTCCCCCACCTCCCTTCCCCTTGGCATCCACACATGTGTTCTCTATGTCTGGGAGTCTTTCTGTTTTGTAAATAAGCTTATTTGTATCATTTTTTTAGATTC
This sequence comes from Kogia breviceps, assembly GCF_026419965.1. Lineage (NCBI taxonomy): Eukaryota > Metazoa > Chordata > Mammalia > Artiodactyla > Physeteridae > Kogia > Kogia breviceps. Next base: position 182,134,079 of record NC_081313.1, read on the forward strand.
CACGTATAAATGATATATGATATCTGTCTTTCTTTTCCTGACTTACTTGGCATAGTTTGGTAATCTCTAGGTCCATCCATGTTGCTGCAGATGGCATTATTTCATTCATTTTTATGGCTGAGTAGTATTCCATTGTATATACGTACCACATCTTCTTTATCCATTCATCTGGACATTTAGGTTGTTTGCATGTCTCGGCAATGGTGAATGGTGCTGCTATGAACACTGGGGTGCGTTTTTTTTTTTTTTTTGGTGGTACGAGGGCCTCTCACTGTTGTGGCCTCTCCCATTACGGAGCACAGGCTCAGCGGCCATGACTCACGGGCCCAGCCGCTCCGCGGCATGTGGGATCTTCCCGGACCAGGGCACGAACCCGTGTCTCCTGCATCGGCAGGCGGATTCTCAACCACTGCGCCACCAGGGAAGCCCTATCTTTTTGAATTATAGTTTTGTCTGGATATATGCCCAGGAGTGGGCTTGCTGGGTCGTATGGCAACACTGTTTTTAGTTGTTTTTTTTTTGTTTGTTTGTTTTTAACATTGATTGGTTTGTTTATTTATTTATTTATGGCTACATCGGGTCTTAGTTGCAGCATGTGGGATCTTCACTGAGGCATGCAGGATCTTCCATTGCAGCGCACAGGCTCTTCAGTGCAGCGCATGGGCTTCTCTCTAGTTATGGCATGCGGGTTTTCTCTTCTCTAGTTGTGACATGCAGACTGCAGGGCGCGTGGGCTCTGTAGTTGTGGCGTGCAGGCTACAGAGCACGTGGGCTCTCTGGTTTGCGGCACGCAGGCTCTCTAGCTAAGGTGCGTGAGCCCTCTATTGTGGCGCAAGGGCTTAGTTGCCCCGCGGCATTTGGGATCTTGGTCCCCTGACCGGGGATCAAATCCATGTCCTCTGCGTTGGAAGGTAGATTCTTAACCACTGGACCACCAGGGAAGTCCCCTCATGTCTTGCATTTAAATCTTTGAGCCGTTTTGAGTTTATTTTTGTATATGATGTGAGGGAGTGTCTAACTTCCTGGATTTACATGTGGCTGTCCAGCTTTCCCAACACCACTTGCTGAAGAGACTGTCTTTTCCCCAGCGTATATTCTTGCCTCCTTTGTCGAAGATTAATTGACCATAGCTGTGTGGGTTTACTTCTGGGTTCTCTGTTCTGTTCCATTGATCCATGTCTGTTTATGTGTCAATACCATGCTGTTTTGAAAACTGTAGCTTTGTAGTATAATTGTAAGTCTGGGTGAGTTATGCCTCCTGCTTTTTTCTTTTTCCTGAGGATTGCTTTGGCAATTCTGGGTCTTCTATGGTTCCATGTAAATTTTAAGAGTGTTTGTTCTAGTTCTGTGAAAAATGTCATGTGTAATTTGTGCTGGGTCTTAGCTGCGGATCCATGAATTGCTTTTTTATGTTGAGATATATTTCCTCTATACCCACTTTCATAAGAATTTTTATCATGAATGGATGCTGAATTTTATCAAATGCTTTTCTGCATCTGTTGAGACAGTTGTGTGGTTTTTGTTTTTCCTTTCGTTTATGTGGTGTAACACATTGATTTTCATATGTTGAACCATCCTTGTGACCCTGGGATGAATCTAGGTGGCACTTTTAAGAAGAGCGTCCCCTGTGTGTGAAACATATTTATTGTAGACTTTGGTGCCTAAGCTCATGCCTCCCATGGTGCCATCTCGGGGGTGGGGCCACCTCACTTCCTGGTCTTTACTGACAGTGTGGGTGTCCTGCTCTCTCAGATGGGCCGCGGCACAGGGTTGAGGTCCTTGCCTGGGTTAGTTTGCACGGCTGCTGTAACAAAACCCCACAGACCAGGGGAATAAACGGACAGTGCTTCTCTCCCAGTGCTGGGGCCTCTCGCTGGTGTGTAGACCTCCGTCTTCTCCCTGTGTCCTCACATACTCGTCCCTTCCTGTGTGTCTGTTTCCTGATCTCTTAAGGACCCCAGCCTCACGACCTTGTGTTGCCGTAATTACTTTTTTAAAGACCTCATTTCCAAACACAGTCTCATCCTGAGGTTCCTGGGGGTCAGCACTCCAACAGAGGGACTTCGGGGACAGGGCACTGCCGGTCGGTGGAGTGGGGTGTGAGGAGAACGGCAAGAGGCAGTGGACGTGCCGCACACGGACTCCGGGGCTGCCCCAGCCGCCGACCTGCTGGGCTCCTAGGGTCCAGCTGTTCTCTCGTGACAGGCCCCAGGCCCCACACGCTGCCGAGACCGTGAGGACCCCTGGTGCTGGCAGTGAGGAGCTGGGTGGGCTGTCTCTGTGCTGGGACCGTGCTCCCTGGGTCGTCTCACCTCCGAACACCCCAGCCCTCATCTCGTGGGCCCCCGGACTAAACAAACCGCTTAGTCTGGGACTTCCCGAACCCCAGAACTGCTAAGGCACTGCACAGTCCCAGACTCCCAGACCCCACTTCCAGAAAGAGGTCCCTTAGGTCCGGGGCCCAGGGCACCTTTCAGCTCCCACGTGACATGCAGGCAGCCAGCACCCTGTTCTGGGACCGGCAGCCCGGTTCTCACTCTGCAAACGGGCGGCAGAGGCCCCAGTGGGGGGGTGGCACTGCAGCGTCTTGGCGGGGGGGGGGCTAGAACCCAGGCGCCGGGCAGGGCGTGAGGGGCCAGCATCTGCCAGCCTGTGCTTGGTCTGCAGAGGAGCCCAAGGTGGGCATCAAGACCATCAAGGTGTACTGCCAGCGGATGCAGGAGGAGAACATCACGCGGGCCCTCATCGTGGTACAGCAGGGCATGACGCCCTCCGCCAAGCAGGTGGGTGCCCGCCGCCTCTGGTCCCCGGCTGTGGGTTGGACCGGCCTGAGTGGAGGCTGGTGGTTGGGACAGGCAGCCGGCGAGCACCTTTGCCCCCGTGCGAACAAGGGGACACAGGCCGTGGGGTCCAGGGAGGGGCTGCCGCACCAGCTCCTGGCAACTCTGGGAGCATTTTGACAGACGGGCCCTCACCCTTCTTGCAGTGAGACCGAGGCCTCGGTAACGTGCCGAATGCCTGGGAGGGGCAGGGTGGACTTCTCCCCAGGTGGAAACCCTACCCACCGGGGTGGGTTTTCCTGATGTGTGACGCGGACCCGCGCAGCGTCCCGGGTGCCAGCTGCCTGTGAGGAAGGGCGGGGTGAGTGGGCCCAGGGCCAGCGCAGGGGGCAGGTGGCCGCCCCGGCTGAGCCTGAGGGTCGGCGCCTCTTCCAGTCGCTGGTCGACATGGCCCCCAAGTACGTCCTGGAGCAGTTTCTGCAGCAGGAGCTGCTCATCAACATCACGGAGCATGAGGTAGGCGGGGGCGGGACTGGGGGCCCGCCTCCCGCTCCACAGGCCCCTCACCGGTTCGGGGTCGGGGGACGTCCAGGGCTTGGGGAGGCGAGTCTGGGAGCCCCTTCACGGTGGAGAGAAGATGGGGCAGGGTGTCAGTGTGTGGCCCCTGGGCCAGGAGCAGCTGGGGCCTTGCTAGGAGGGCAGGTTCCCAGGCCCACCCAGCCCTGTGGAGTCAGGAGCTTGGGGTGGGTGGAATCTGCATGTCCCCAGGAGCCTCGGGGCTCCGGGATTGTGCCCTGCGACCCATCTGCACGGCTAGGGGTGTAGGCTCCAGGACCCCCGTCCCAGTGTGGAGACAGGACTTGCGCAGATGCCTGGGGCCCACGCTGCACCCCTCCTCTGGAGGGCCTGTGGGGTCTGTCGCAGCCCTGTGGAGACCAGGTTCTCTTCTCACAGCTGGTCCCAGAGCACGTTGTCATGACCAAGGAGGAGGTGACGGAGTTGCTGGCCCGGTAGTATCCTTTCTGGCCCCTGGCCGGGCCCGGCTCCTCTCCCCTACACCTCTCCCCGCAGCACCCCCAGTCAGTCCAGCGAGGCCTTTTCCCTGACCTGCTTCTCAGTAAACTCCGAGAGAACCAGCTGCCCAGGATCCAGGCGGGAGACCCCGTGGCACGTTACTTTGGGATAAAGCGAGGGCAGGTGAGAAGACCCTCCCAGGGAGGAGCTGGGCCCACCTCCAGCCCCCTTCAGAGCCCAGGCTTCTGAGCAGGGCACGGGGGTCCCGGGAGCCAGCGCACCTGCTCTCTTGCCTCTGCAGGTGGTGAAGATCATCCGGCCCAGCGAGACCGCAGGCAGGTACATCACCTACCGGCTGGTACAGTAGCAGCCCGACGGACAGATGAGGCGAGAGGGCGCCGAGGGCCTGGTGTGGGCGGCCGTCCCAGCCCTGTGAGTGAGCCCCGCCTGTTACGTGCTCTGGAGGGAGCTCACTGCTGGCCGCCCCCTCTCTCTCGGCAAGTCCCTCGGGGGACGGAAAGGTGGGCTGTGACGACCCACCAGGCCGGGAGCGTGGTGGCCGGCTGCCCGGGGGCGTCCGCTCCTCCTGGGAACCTCGCCTCTGCTCCCCTGGGCCCCAGGGTGGCCCGCCTTGGGCCTGCCTTTCCTGGCCTGAGGGTCCCTGTGGCCTCTCCTGGGCTCCTGGACGCTGAGCCCCACCCTGGGTCCCACCGGACGGTGCCTTGGGAGGGGCCAGGATACTGCAGGGCGGCCCCCAGCTCCTCCCGGCCTTCCCGCCGTGTCCCCCCACGGTGGCCCCGATACTGCCTGTCTGGGCGCTCCGAGGGCAGCGGGGAGTGAGACCGATTGCTACGGAATGCTGCGTGTCTTACAGAATTAAACATATCTTGAGTAAATAAGCTAAATTCTCTGAAAGACCAAGGTGGAATGTCTACCCGGTTTGCTGTGAGCAGCCTTGCTCGGGCTTCTGGCCCCTCAACGGGGTCTCGGCCCACTTCCCCCTGGTGGAGCTGTGAGGGAGGGGCTCCAGTGCCGCCTTCAGCTTTGCTTCTTGGTGCTTTTCTTGCATAGAAGTTTGGATCAAAGTACCCCCTCTCCCCTCTACTAATTTCAGAGGCCTCCTACCCAGGCTAAGCTCAGTTGTCTGTGTTTTTGTTTAATAGCTTCATTGAAGTAGGATTTACATAGCATAGGGTCCACCCATTTAAAGTGTACGGTTCTGTGATTCTTAGTGTGTGCACAATCGGGCACCCGTCGCCACAGTCAAGTTTGGAACATTCCACCCTCCTAAAAAGAAAGCCTGTCCCTGTCAGCAGTCTCCCCCCACCCCCCTCCCGCCGCCGCCAGCCCCTGACAACCACGAATCTGGCTCTGGATCTGCCTGTTCTGGACGTTTCTCATCGGTGGAATCACACGCCGCGTGGCCTTCTGTGTCTGGCTCCTCCCTGGGCGTCGTGTTCTCAGGTCCGTCCACGCGGTAGCGAGCGTCGGGGCTTCACCCCTCTTCAGGGCCGAGTGATGCTCCCGTGTGCGGAGGGACCCGTGTTCGTTCTCCAGTCGATGGACGTTCGGGCTGTTTCCGTTGGTTGGTGGCTGTGCGTCGTGTTGCTGTGGGCGTCCCGGGACGAGGTGGTGTGTTTGTGTTTATTTCTCTGGCTGTGGGTGTGCCTTGGAGTAGAATTGCTGGGTCCTGCAGAAGCTCTCGTTTCCTTTGGAGAGACAGGCTGTCTCCTCCGCGGCTACCCCGGTTCCTGTTCGCGTCTCCACCTCCTCACCGGCGCTGGGTCTCGCGGCCTGGGGGTGAGTCTCTGTGGTTCACGTTCGCTTGCCGGGTGGTGAGCGCCTTTCCCCGGCTCGCCGGCCGCCTGCCGGTCACCTCGGAGACGTGTCCGTGCGCAGGGCCTCTGCCCCTTGTTTAACTGGGTTCTCTCTGCTGAGTTTTAGGGGTTCCTTAGATATTCTAGGCTCAGGTCCCTTATTAGACACACGCTTTACAAAAACGTATTCCCACTCTGTGTTATGCCTTTATACATAGGACTCGAATCCTGGGATTTACTTGTGGGCATCGTATGACTTGGGGCTGTCACTCTCCCGCAGACAGCGGTCTTGACGCTGTTTAGTGAAGAAGCCGAGGTGCTCTCCTCACTGCCTTGAGTTGCCACTCTCGTAGTGAACGCACAGATCCACGTGGGTCTGTGTTGAGATCCTCTTCTTTTCCACTGATGAATTTACGTTCTAGAATCTTAGTGTTATGGTACATCTGACAGGAGAACAGGTCTCCCCTTTCCCCCAGACATACATCGTTTTCCAAAACCACCTTGGCCAAAAGGAGCCAGATGCGGACGGGTGAATCCTGTCCCATCCCGCTCACAGGGGCCCTAGAGGAGTCAGGTCCACAGAGACAGGAAGCAGATGCTGGGGGCCCGGGGCTGGGGACTCAGGAGTCCACGGGGACAGAGTCTCCCTTTGGGAAGATGAGGAAGTTCTGGAGATGATGGTGGAGATGGTTGCACGACAGTGTGAAGGTGCTTAGTGCCTGTGAACTGTGTGGTTTAAAGTGGCAAAAGTGGTAAATGCGTATGATTTACAATTTTTAAAAGTTGTCTCGGCTGTTCTTGAGTATTGCTTCTTGCAGATGGATTTTAGCGTCAACTCACTGATTCCCTGAACATTCGTTCTGCTCCTGGTTAGGGTGCTTGGTCTCCTGGCCGGGCACAGACCTGTCCCCGGGTGCGGGGTCTCAGCTGCGAGCTGCAGACGCCCCTCACGCCCTCCACCCGGCGGCACCCGCTCCCCTTTGGGGCCCCCTGCTTGTTGCGGGGGCGCCAGTTCCGCCTGCCTGTGCCACCACACGCACAGCCTGTTCTCAGTCCCTGAGATTGGCTCTGACGCCTGCCTGCCTCGGGGCTTCGGGACGTGGGTCCCCCCCCCGGGTCTGGAGGCAGGGGCTGGCTTTCACGCAGCACCCCCAGCCCCCCACTCCGGCCACCAGGATGTGTTGTGAGCCTGGGCCAGCCCTTGTCTGAAGGTGGTGCAACCTGTGAAGTTGTGTGGCGTGATCTGCCAGGCTCCCTAGAGGTGCTTTCTTGCTGTTACCTGTCCTGCTGAGCACTCTGAAACGGTAAGAGATTTGCTCATTCTTCTGACCGTTTTTTAAAAAAACGTAGATCAGGGTCAGCAAAGTTTTGCTGTAAAGGGCCAGACGGTCGATATGTTGGCTTTGCTGGCCAGGTGCTACAGTTGCTCAAGTCTACAGGGCATAAGTGGCCACAGGCCACATGTAACCGAGAGGGTGTGGCCCCTGGCCCATTATCTCTGTTTGCAAAACACGTCGGTAGTTTGCTGGCTGCTTTTCCTGCTCCCTCTTAGGACGCGTGTGCAGGGGCAAAGCACCCTGTCACAGCAGGTCTTATCTAAGCCTGGGTGGGGGACTGAAGTTTGGGGTGAGCTGTTCTGTATCAGGAATGGAGGCCCAGCAGCTTTTACCATGACTGGGTGTGAATTCCATCTAATTCCTCAAATGCATAGTTGGGTCTCTGCTGAGCCGGCGGCCCCAGCCCTCCAGCTGGGGTCTCTGAGCTGGGTGAGGGGTGCTCGCCTCTTCCTTGCGGTGCTGTTCCAGGTGATGGCTGCGGTCTTCCTGAGGCCTTTGGTGCAAGCAGATTTCAGCTGCAGCTCCTCAGCACAGCAGCCACACCTCAGTGCTCAGGAGCCACCGGGGGCTGGTGGCCCGAGTCAGGAGTCGATGGGAATTGGTCCCCGTGGCCACCTGGGCTCCCACGCCTGACGGGGCTGCCTCGTGATGGGATTTCTTCTTCACAGCTCCCTGCCCCGCCCCCCCAGGCCCAGCGAGGAGCTGGGGACGGCGCTCGGTGCCCTGTGTGTCTGGGTCACTAGGCCACTGCTGCCAGAGAAGACAGGCTCAGGTTAAAGACTTTATTTTATGCAGAAGGAATGTGCTTGTCAAAGAACTCGGTCGTGGAACTTCACCGCATCCTCAGCCCCAGGTATCCAAACCCAGGTTTCCGTAAAAGCCGGGCATCCTGAGTCTGCCCACCCGCCATCCACAAAGACGTCCAGCCCTCCTCCCAGCTGCCACGTGTCCCCCACGGCCCCTCCACCGCCCGGCCGACTCCAAGAGCAGAATCCCCCAGCTCAGCAGAGTGGGGCCTGGTGGCCGTGTGGAGCAGCGCGGGCAGAAGCTTCTGGAAAAGTTGGCCAGTGATGCCCTTGCCGCCGTGGGCGGAAGGAGAGGCCTCTCGCTGATGTGTCTGCAGGGACGGGAGCCTGGAGCGGACCCGCCCGCTGCCCCAGCTACACGAACTCTGGCCGCCTCTCCCAGCCCGCGCCCCCCGCCAGCCACCCGCCGCGGAGCCTCACGGCCGGCAGGCGGGCCGCAGCCACGTTGTTGCACTGGTTGGCATTGTGCTCGGCGAGCCGCCGGGCCGGCTCCTCCCCGAGGTCCTCCCAGACCCCAGGCCCAGGCCCTTCCTCCCCTTCCCCGGTGGCAGTGCCCAGCTGCTCCTCGCTGCCGCTGTGGCTGTCCCGGCCGCTCTCCGCGCCCGCCTCACGGCCCAGCTTCTCCAGGAAGCCGAGGCAGTGCAGGGCCACCGCACCCGCCGGGGACGGCAGGTCCGAGGCCTCTTCCAGTTCTGAGTCGGAGTCATTGGAGGCAACGTGGGGTTCTGGAAAGTCCAAGGGAGAGAGACAGGGACAGACAGAGAGGGACAGATGGACAGCCTGTGAGCAGGGTGGGGGGCACTGGGCGGAGGACTGGGCGTCCGCCTCCCCCCAGCAGGCCCGGCTCCCTGCTTAGAACCCTCCCGGGTGAGGCGGAGGCGGAGGTGCAGGGTCTCAGATACCGGGGTCGTTTCCACTTTGGGGTGCCCATTTCTCGGCATTGGCAAAAACACCTCGAGAGGGTGTCTCTTTGCGAGCGTTCGTAACACGTTAAAGACAGTGAAAAAGCAGGGGACACTCATGGTCTCCACGGCAGACAAACCGGGATGCAGCCCTTGAGGTGGACCCGCTGTGCCATCCGCCGCCTGGGCCCACTGCTCACCGAGGCCCCCATCCTCATCCTCGGCCTCCTCCGGCAGGGGGAAGGCCGCGCCCCCGCTGGCCTCCGGGTACGGCTCCCGGACCACCACCTCGGCCCCCTGGTTGGACGTCTCATCCTGCAGAGGCAGAACGGAGGTCAGGGGGCGCCGTGGCCCCGGCCATCCCACGCTCCATTTTCTGTCTTGTGAAACCCTAGAAACTGTTAGCACCCGCTGCGGCTGAGCGCCTGAGGCCCCCGGGTCCTCAGCCTCGAGCGGGCTGAGCTCGCCCAGAGTGGGCAGAGGGTGAGCGAGACTGCCGGCCCCCGTGATGCTCACAGAGCCCGGCACCCCCAACCCAGGCTGGGCACCCCTCACCTGGCACCCGGACGCCACCTCGGGCTCCTCCTCGAAGACCAGGCTGTAGTGGGTGATGAGGGTCTCCAAGATGCAGGCCTGGTGGGGGTAGTCCACCAGGGAGGAGAGGGACACGGTGGCCTCGGTGGGCCGGGGCCGCAGCAGCGTGGGCCCGAACACGATGCCCAGGTTCCCCGGTGTCATCTTGTTGTCCTGCTCCACCTCCACGATCCTGGGGGTCAGGGGGTGCAGGGGCGGGTGTGAGCAGCTCCCGGGACCCCACCGCTCTCGACCCCGGCCTGGCCAGCCCTCACCTGCGCAGGTGCCGCATCAGGTACTGCAGCGTGGCCCGGTTCTCCGGCGGCAGGTCCCGCAGGAGCTCCCGCAGCCGGCCCGCCATGGCCACGGCCGCAGCCTCCCTCTCGGTGACGTCCAGCCGGCCTCGGGTTGCCGCCTTGGCCTCGGCCTCTGCCTTCAGACTGTCCTTGGCCAGCCCCACAAGCTCATGGTAGAGGCGGAAGGAGATGAGCGGCTCGGGCAGCTGCAGGGCGACGGGATAGGTCAGTGGGCCTGGCGCCGTGCCATCCATCCTGCACCGGCCCCGCCCCTAGCAGCAGCCCCACCCCTGACAGCCACCGGTCCTGCCCACCCTGTACTGGCCACGCCCCCGGCCTAGCAACCACAACCCTGCTCAGAGCTGGCCACGCCCCCCACCAGGCTCAGGTCCAGCCCAGGATCTGCTCTGCTCTGTCCCCATCTGTCTCGCCTGGCGCAGGTAGAGCTTGAGGACGTTGCTGATGTCGTGGGGCGAGGCCTGCGACAGCTCCACCAGCTCCTTGCCGTTCTCGAAGGCCTGGCACAGCTTCTCCACACGCGTTTTCACCCCATTGACCCGGTAGATGCCCTGCGGGAGCCCACAGTCAGCCTGGGCCCACGCCCCTCCCCTCCCCGCATGGCCCCTCGACCGGAGCCCCCGCGGCTGTGCCCGAGGCGGTCACCTTGGTGCGCAGCGCCCGCTGCTCGATCTCGAAGACACACTTCTTGACGATGAAGGGCACGCCGTCCGGGGTGCTGCGGGCAGCCTGGCTGAAGTCCTGGCCAAAGAGCTGCAGGCGGCCCTGCAGCTTCTTGTGGCCACACTGGATGGCCAGGGTCTCCAGGCACTTCTTGTGGCAGGCCAGGCAGCACTGGGGGCGGGTGAGGAATAAACAGACCTTCCTGGCGCCCCAGCCCCGCGCAGACACCCCCGGCACCCCTCCCACCGCGTCCCCCGCTGCTCTCATCACCCCCCTACAGGGCAGCTTTCACCCCTCCTGGTTGGGAGACGTGCCCCCGCCACCAGTGCAGCCTGGGCTGCTCCCCCGGCCCTCTGGTTCCCTCAGCACTGGCTGAGCCCTCCGCCTGGGGTGCTCTACCCCAGGAGACTGCACGTGCTCCCGGCGTCACTCCTCTCCAGCGCTCTGCACGGCACGGTCTTGAGGCGCACATGCAGGGGCCTGGCTGCCCCGGGACCACCACTCACCTCCTCACACTCGGCACCCTGGAAGTACACGTAGCTGTTGCACTCCCGGCACTTGGCCGGCGTGCGGAGCTTCCGGAGCCGGTGGGTACGTGCCGCCTTGGACAGCCCCACGTGGCGGAAGGGCCCGCTGGGCATGGCCACGGGCAGCTCCGGGGCGATGCCGTTGAGGTCACCTGGTGGGGGCGGGGGGCAGGTGGTCAGTGTCACCGAGGCAGGTCAGGGCCAGGCGCACGGAGTCCAAACCGCCCCCCCTCCCCGCTGCCCCGCCCAGGGCTCCCCTCACCCTGGTCAAAGGCCGATGCTCCTGTGCTGCCCTCCTGGTCGGCCAGCTCCTCGCTGGACGACATGGTGCCACTGGAAGATATGCGCTCGAACTTCTTGAAGTCCCCTGAGCAGGAAAGGGGCTGTCAGAGACTCCCCCGAGGCCCCACGGCTGCACGATGAGCCCTATGAAGCCTGGGGCAGGGGGCGGCAGCTCTGTGAGCCCCCCGCCGCCGGCCAGGCCCCTTCACCTGAGCCAGGGCTGGGGTCCAGACTGGCGTCAGAGTCTGAGATGGCGATCGGCCACGACTTGTGCACCTGGTGTCCGCGCCCACCTGCGAAGGTGTCTCCGGTGAAGGGCTGAAGGGGGCTGCAGGGGGCCCGGGCCCGCGCCCGCCCCTGCCAGACACTCACCCCTGTGCTCCTTGGCAAGCTCCCCGTCGCCGGGCCCACCTTCCTCTGGGGGGCAGCCCGCGGCCTCCACCACCGCGGCATCGCTGACGTTGAAGCTGCCCTTTCGGGCTCGCAAGACCGGGGACCTGGTGGGACCAACAGCCAAAAGAAGGGGCCACGATGGGGGTCACAGAGGCTCACTGCCCCCACCCCCACCTCAGGAGAGAAGTCCAGCTCCCCCGGGCATGCGCAGACGGAGGGGTACCAGGTGTTGGCGGAGACGTGGGGCTCGAAGTCGTAGTGCACGTCCGGCTCCTCGCCGCGCTGCAGCTGGCGCACGTGGGAGGCGTACTGCTGGCCCGGGTCGTACAGCTTGCTGCTCTCGCACAGCATGTGGAAGTGCACAGGCAGCGGGGCCGTCTGCATGTGCATCATCTGGTAATAGGAGATGGTGGCCTGCGGGCAGGCAGGTGGGAGGGGCCCTAAGTGCCGGAGGTCCTGGGGCTGGATGGGCACCCGCCCCGCCCACCCCGCCAGGGGCTGGGGACTGGGGGGTGGGAGCTCAGCGCTCACCGACTTGATGGTCTGATCGCTCTGCCGGATGACCTCCTGGATCTGCCGGAGCGCCGTCACCTTGGTGTCCTCAAGCTCCTGCTTCTGCGTCTTAGCATCGGCCACGCACGTGCGGTACGTGGCCATGGCTTCCTCCGCCTGGGGTGGGGGCGGGGCGCCAAGAGAGGCCTCAGCCTGGGGTTCAGCCCTCAGGGCATCTTCAGGCCCCACACGGAAATCAGCCAGGCACACAAGGACAGGGAGGCATTCCTGGCAGGAGGCACAGCCCAGACAGAGGCCCGGCGGCGGGCAATCCTGCACAGGGCGGCAGGCCCCGACGCCATGGGTCTTGTCCTGCACCTCCTGCCCCCTGACCCGCCCTCACCTTGTTTTTGGCCTCCTCCTCCAGGCGCCGCCTCTTGTCCAGGGTCTTGGAGGCCGCACCCCCTGCACCCGGGCCAGCGCCCACCTGCTCTTCCTCCGCCTTGGCCACTAGGAAGCGGGCCTTGTCGTGGTCTTCGCAGCGCTGAACGTAGCCCTGCTTGGCCTTGCGCAGATTGGACTCTGCCTCTTGCTGTGGACATGGGAGGGACCAGACCAGCACCATCAGCCAGAGACCGTGTCAGGGACCTCTGCCACCCACATCCCTTGGGCCAAAATCCCATGGCCAGTCAAGAAAACAGAGGGCCCCCGCCCAAGAACCAGTGGTGGAAGAATAGGAGGTGACACCTACAGGGCGACTCTGGCAGGAGCCAGCATCTGGCCATGCCCATTTCACAGCCAGGGAAGCTGAGGCACAGCTAAGCTCCGAAGGAGACACCAACTACATCATCCTCTTGACACCTATACCCACACCCGCCAGAGCGACTTGTGCTTCTATCTCTTTCATTTCCTGTCTCAGAGATGAGAACAGTGAGGCCTCTCAGACAGGAAGTCAGGCACCCGCAGGAAGAGCACTTAGTCAAAACCCAGTGGGCCTTCTGGGGGCCACATCTCACAGTCTACACGATCAGAAGCTTAAACATAAAGGAAAGAGCTCACATGAGTACTAGGAGAAACCATGAGAGAATTTCTTAAACATAGCATGGGGAAGGCCTTTCCATGCATGACACAGAACCCAGAAACCATAAAAGAAGAGACTGCTACTAACAATCATGGGTTTCAACTGGGAAAACAGGCAACAGGTTAAATCAAAAGTCAAAACAATAAACTGGGGGTGGGGGAGTTTGTAACACATGTCATTAAGGGCTGGGTTCTGTAATATGTAAAGAGCTCTGGCAAGTCAATAAGAAACAGGCTACTGTCCAATCCAAGGTGAGCAAAGGATATGAACTGAGAGCTCACAGAAGAGGAAAAGCATGGCTGTGGCTTGGGAGGTCAGCTTCTATGCTCATGACATCTGTGACCCAGCCATTACATTTCGGGCACTGATCTAAGATAAATGCTAGGTCACATGTCTGAGCAACAGGGGCACGAGCTCGTCACAGCAGTGGTATTTGAAACAGCAACAGCTCAACAACAACTAAACTGTCCACCAATAGGGATTTAGTGAACTAAGCCCTGTGGCTCTGCAGCTGAGCACTTGTAGCTGAGAAAAAGGAAGGAGAAGTTTCACATGGAGTGAGATGGGGCCAGTCCCTAGATATGGAGGTGAGTGTAAAAGGCCAGAAGCAGAACAGGGTACTCAGCAAGCTGTCATCAGATGTAGAAAAGGGGGGAGAGGCTCATTTGCCAGATGTGTCACAGGACACCGCTAGCTGGAGCAGGGGCCGTGGGGGCTCTTTGCACCGCAGACCCTGTTAGCAGGCCTAAAGAGCAGTGCAAAAGATTGCTAGTGCCTTTGGAACAGCCCAAAAGAGAGGTGGGAAAAGAGCAACATAGAGGAACCTGGAGCATCCACCAGACCTGAGAAAACCTCAGATTCCCAATAACCCAGACCTGCTCCTGGCGGCCACGGGTGACCCAGTCCTTCCAGACATCTGACCCGAGACAGTGATGGGGGCCCCGGGTCAGGGCCTCTCCTGCTGCAGCTGCGGGTAATGGGGCTGGAGCAGTTGGGAGGCAGGACCCACTCTAACCTGTGACGCCACAGCGAGCCCCACGCGGGCACAGGGCACCCTGCCGGGTGTCCGCAAAACTCGGGAAAGGACCACCCGGGTGTGTACCAGGGGACTGTGCGTGCGCTAGGCCGCCCGCCCTGCCTCCTCCCAGCCCCGCCGCCCCTCGGTACCAGCTTCCTCTGGGCGCGGTGCCAAGACTCCTTGATCTCCTTCCTGCGCTTCTCGTGCTCAAGCCGCCGCAGGTTCAGGGGCTGGGGGGGGGAGACGGGTGTGATGGGGGCCCGGGCACCCTTCACCCCGCCCACCCTCCAGGGCGAAGCCCACCTGCACAAAGGTCTGGGTCTGCAGAGTACCCATCGCCTGTACCAGGCCGTGGCCGAACTCCAGGTCCTGCTCCAGGGCCAGCGAGTAGATGGACAGCAGGGGCATGTGCGGCTGTGGGGGCGGGGCCAGCAGTCACGGGGGTGGGCCAGGCGCCCTCGTGGAAGCCCTGCCACCTCCCCAGCGCCCTCAGCGGCCCTTGCAGAGATGGGAAACCCCTTTCCTTTGGCCCATCTTTGAGGGGCGAGACACACCCTGGCCTGAGGGACCCCCGCCCCGTTCCCTCGAGTTTCCCACCTCCTGCATGACGCTCTGTCTGCAGTTCTGGACGATCTTCTGCAGGCCTTTGGCAAAGTCCATCTCTGCAGGCGGGGAGGGGTGGGGTGTGAGCGCAGGGGAGAGGGGAGGGGAGGGGTGTGGCGCAGGGGGGAGGGGAGGGGCCTAGACCCCGCCCTGCGGGCCCCAGCTCGCACCCAGCGCGCTCCGCTTCTCCAGGTAGCCGATGAGGTCCTTCATGTACTTGGCCATGTTCTTGGCGTACTGCAGCGCGGCGTCCACACCACCCTCACAGCGCTGCAGCAGCATGTCCACCGCCTCCGGGGAGAGGCAGCCTGCGGGACAGACACCCCTCAGCCCGGGCTCCTCCCCAGCCCACCCTTCCTTCCGTCCTCAGACCTCTTGCCCCTGGGCTCAGAGACTCACCCTCATCACAGTCCTCACTGCTGGGGGGGGCGCCCTCACTCCCCTGTCCGTACAGGTTCTCCATGGACTGTACCAGAGGGAGACAGGTGAGTCCAGTCCGGGCTGGGTGCTGTCTGATGCCCACCCTGCAGGAGACAGTCACCGCCCCCCACTGGACAGAGCGGGAGGCCGCAGTCCACAGAGCGGGCAGGGGGGGACTCACCCGCCCTGCCAGTCTGACCCCGTGCAGCACCCAGGCCATCCCTGCTCACCTGGCCCGGGTCCCCAGGGGGCACTGAGAGGAGGATGCTGCTGTCCACTTCACCCATGAGGAACTCGGACACACTGCAGGGCAGGGGGCAAGTGTCAGGAGACACATGGGTCCCCACCCTCCGCCGCCCTTCCCCACCCCCACACTCACGTGCTGCTGAAGGAGACTGCGATGGTCTCCAAGGCCTTCTCAAACTCCTGCTTGTCTGAATCATTGTTGCACTCATAATGGAAGGCTGGGGGCAGACAAGGACAAGAGGGCTTGGCCCAGTCTGGGAGGTGACCACCCGTGCAACTCACTGAAGGGGGAGCACTGGAGTTGTGCCCATCAAACTCCTATGCATCCTTCAAAACCCACTTCAGTGCTTCCCTGGTGGCGCAGCGGTTGAGGGTCCGCCTGCTGATGCAGGGGACACGGGTTCGTGCCCCGGTGTGGGAAGATCCCGCGTGCCGCAGAGCGGCTGGGCCCGAGAGCCATGGCCGCTGGGCCTGCGCGTCCAGAGCCTGTGCTCCGCGACAGGAGAGGCCACGGCAGTGAGAGGCCCGCGTACAGCAAAAAAAAAAAAAAAAAACCCACTTCCAACATCCCCTCCTTCAGGAAGCCCTCCCAGACAGAAAGCCCTTGCTGCCCCGTCCTGGCTGACCTTTGACCTTGGCAATGAGGGTGCCGGCAGCTGTGAGCGACTCCACGGTGTTCAGCAGCGGGTACTTGGAGATGACCTGGTGCATCACGCGGAGGGCCTCACCGAGGCACTCATGGGCAAGCGGCCGGCGGGCCTCTAGAAGGTCTGCCGGGCAGAGTGGGTATGAGCAGGGAGGGAAGGAAAGCCTGCCCACCTAACCACCTAACCTTAAGCCTCCTCAGAGCTCCTGTCCCCGGGTGGGGAAATTGAGGCCAAGGTGGGAGAAAGTAACTGCCTGAGGCTCACTGTGTGACCTCGTTGTGGGTGGGGTGGGTGTGAGGAACTGTCCCTCTCTCGACTACTGGCCAGGTCATCAAAGGCCAGATGTCAGTCTAGACAGTCCTGCTCAGAACACCCTCTCCTTGTCCCTCCAGAAAACAAACTCCCCCTGACCTTCAAGTTGCAGTCCTGGCACCTCTTCCTCCAGGCAACCCACCTGGCCCCTTCCCTGCCCCAAACTCTCAGGGCTCTGTCCAGTTCTCTCCCAGCCCTGCCTGCCTGGGCACTGGGGCTTAAGCACCCTGTTACCTCACTCTCTCCCGACCAGCCACCCCATGAGGCAGGCGCTGTCATCACCCCCATTTTGCAGATGAGGAAACTGAGGCATACAGGGGCGAAGTCATTTCTCAAGGATCACGCAGCTTTTCCGTCTCCACTAGCTCTGAAGGCATGAGAATGCCAGGCAGAAGGACCCTGCCTGGCTTTACCATAAGGGCAATAGGGAGCCATAGAAGGTGTTAGAGCAGAGGAGAGTCAAGGTCAGATCTGCATCTTCAAACGTGGCTTTCAATGCCCTCAGATGTTCTTAATTGGAAAAAAGCGCTGTGTGTGGGCAGAACATGCACCATCTAGTGGAAACAAAGCCCAAGGAATGTATGGATGGGGAAGGAATGAGCCGACCCTGAGACCCAGGAAGGACCTGGCCACCAGCTGGGAGGATATCTCCCGCACCTGTGTGCCCCTGACTCTGTGCCCGGTACCTGATGCTCAAAAAAATAAATTAAATTAAAAAATTTTAAATGGAATCTGAAAAGAGGTGTCTGATCCCTTTTCGGCACTGAGGACCCCCACTGAATGCCACCAACAGGCAGACCCCCGCGGAGTCCCTGGCCCCAAATTTCTCCGAGTGCAGCCCAGCGCCTCTGCACCAGGCAGGATTTGCTGCCTGAATCTGAGGCCAACTCAGGGAGGCGGGAAGGAGCTTGCGGAATCCATGAAAGGCCGGCTGAGGAAAGGCCGGGCCACGCCCCTTCCCAGGACATTCCTCCCACACACCAGGCCCCTCGTGTCGCCTGGGCCTCGGCCACCTGGGTCCCCACAGCACACCCACCTGGGCAGGTGGGACTCTGCAGAAGCCTGGACATGCCCAGCTCAGCACTGGCCAAGGCAAGCGCCGGGCAGCAAATGCCCCGAGTGCCACGTGCTCCTGGCCAGGCCCTGCACCCCGCACCCTGCACCCCGCACGGTCCCCTCACCTCGGAGCCCCGCCTGGCAGCGCACCGGCGCCTGCTCCAGCGCCAGGTGCACCGTCCCGCAGATACACATGGCGCAGCCGTCAGGGTGCAGGGAGCGTGAAGGTGCCGGCCGGCCTAGGCAGCTGCCTGGTCCGGGGTCTTTGGTGCCAGGTCCTCCGCAAGCAAACCGGCTCTGGCCGGTCCGAAGACCCGCCCCCCTCCGCGGAAAGCTCCGCCCCAGCGTCCTGCTAGCTCCCCAGCCTCAGGTAGCAGGAGTCTGGGACCCAGGGAGATGCAATTCGATTCGGAACGGGGCCGGCCAAGGGCGGGCAGGCGGGCAGGCAGGGAAATAGGCCCAGGTACAGGGCATGGGGAGGTGCGGGGAGACCCCGCCCACGTGGATCCCACGGCCCACTGCTTCCTAGGTGGACAGCACGGGGTCCCCAAGCCCTCTCACTGTCCGCACAACAATTACTGTGAGCTGAGGACATCTGGTTACAGTCAGCAACTCCCCAGGGCATATCGTTGCCCCGTTTCACAGATGAAATGCCCGAGGCTTAGAGAAGGGACAGCTGATGCAGTCTCACAGCCCGGCAGGGGCAGCAGCAGGATACAAACCCACATGCTCTCTGCTCCAGGCCCTTCCCCTGGCCCAGGGCTGCCCCAAGGTTCAAAGAAGGGCGCCCCTGCCCTGACCCATCCTCCTGCAGGACGCCCACTGGCTCAACCCTGCCCAGGCCTGGCCTCCAAGGAAGCACCAGGATTGGAAAGGAACTGCCAGAGATTAGAGAGAGTTTCCCCAGGAAACAACTCCAGCCCCACCCCAGGACCAGATAACCTTGGGGGCTGACACCCCCCGACCCGGCAGAGGCCAGGCCAGCAGAGCCCCCCCATTAGCGCCTACAAAGCTGAGGTCTGTCTCCAGTCTGAGGTCGAATCCGGGCTCTGGCCCCTCCTTGGCTGGTTGAGCCAGGAGTCAGGGCCCCTCCCCGGGCCTCAGTTTCCTCATCTATAAAATGGGCACCTGTGGGAAGCAGCCCAGAGTGTTTAGCATGACCCTGGCACTGCGGTTTCTGGCAGGAGAGATCATAGTGCCCTCCTTGGCGGCCAGGGACAAACAGGAAGCAGATGAAAATAACTCAACCGGAAGCTGGGCTGTCAGCAGACGCGTGGAGAAAACGGAACTGCCATCCCACAGGCCACTCACTCCTGCAGCTTACATGCCGGTCCTGCCCCTGGTCCGTCCTGAATCTCTCTCTGTCCAGACCTCAGCCTGCCTCCAGTCCATTTCACTCCAACAGGCAGATCTGACCTTGTTCCACCTCTGCTCTAACACCTTCTACGGCTCCCCACCACCCTCAGGATAACGTCCAGGGTCCCTCTGCTTGCCCTTCTCAATGCCTCCACCCTCACACACTTCGTACACCCCAACCTTGTTCCCCCAAATGCACCTCCACCCCATGTTTCTGAGCCTGTGCACATGACATACCCTCTTCCCGGCTACCGCCAAACTCCTATACATCCCTCAGAACCCTAGCTGCAATAGCTTTTTCCATGAAGTCCTCCCTACAATCCTCTTAGGAGCCTCCCCAGATCCCTCCCTCCACCCTGCCTCGACCCCACAGGGTTTGGGGTAGCTGTGTCCAGCTCTGCCTTCCACCCAGGCTGCGGTGGCCCTGCCACTTCTCACCTTCATGCAGAACACACTCCTTCAGCTTCTCAAGGCCCTCGGCAAAGCGGGCCACGTCAGCCAGCAGGTGGGAGATGTCCTCCACAGTGTCGGGGCAGGGTCCCTGGATGGGTCCCTCGCCTGGGCTGGCTGTTGACAGTGGGCTGCGGTGGCCACGGCCCAGCGTCCAGGTGCTGCCTCCAGACAGTGGGAAGCCGGCAGCGCTGGCGTGGCGGCTTAGGCTGGTGGGCCTCTTGAGTGTGCCCGTGGCCTTGGCATTCAAGGCCATACTTAGTGGTTCCAGGCTGGGCGCCAGGGACACTGCATCAGCCCCATCTCTCCTGGGCAGCTCCTGGGAGGGTGGCGGGAGCCGCTAGAACAGGTGCTCCCGCTGGGGCCCTGCCTCTGTTTTCCCAGCAGTGAAG
Source organism: Kogia breviceps (assembly GCF_026419965.1). NCBI lineage: Eukaryota > Metazoa > Chordata > Mammalia > Artiodactyla > Physeteridae > Kogia > Kogia breviceps. Next base: position 182,153,560 of record NC_081313.1, read on the forward strand.
GGGGGCTCTGGAGTGTCTTCAGCCTGACCCCACAGGGGGTCAAAGGCCACAGGTCAGAGGGCTGAGATTTGGTGGTGTGCCCCTCCCGCACCTGTTACCCAACATCCTCTTCCCCAGAGCTTTCACAAACAACGGCCTCTGCCCAAACCACAGCCGGGGTGTGGGGGAGGGGCACCCCACTTCCTGGGGGGGGGGCGGGGTAGGGAGGGCCAGGGTCTCCTAAGCTCCCCTCAGGGGAGGCCACTGCAGACACACCTACTCACTGGTAAAGACACCTCCTCGATTCTTTTACTCTGTGGGTCCACTAGGCCCGAGTCTCGCGGACGCCACAGGCCAGCTTGGTACGAGGCCCACCCATGGATCTCGCTACACACCGCTCGCTCTAAACCTCCCCCAGCGGCTGGGCTGCGGCTCTCACATCTGACCGTGCCCGGAGGCCCCAAGTTCCCTGAGCCCTCACCCTGCGGAGTCCCGGACCCAGAGCACCCACACTCCCTGGACCCCACAGGCAGCCCTGGACGGGCTGGGGTACGCAGTGGCCATCCCAAGAGCTCCTACCGTGAGCTGAACGTGGGGACCCCGGCCCGTCCCGCGTGGCCCCTGCAGTCCAGCCTGGGGCTGTAGCCGGCTCCAGCCCCCGCGCCGCCGGCCCAGCATGGCGCTGCCCGGCCCTGCCCCACCAGGCCCGAGCGCAGGGTGCCCCCCGGTCCCCCTGCTGCCCGGGTGTCGCCCCAAGATCCCCGCCCGCTCCGGTTCCCAGCAGAGGCTCACTCACCCCCAAGGGCTGCGGACAGGGGCTTCCCGCCCGGTTCTTTTTCGAGATAGAAGGGGTTTTCATGAGCTCTCGCTTCTTCCTGGAGAACATGCTGAGGCTGGGCCGAGGGGCCCGAGGGGCCCGAGGGGCCCGAGGGGGGGCGGCCGGGGGTCTCGGCACCGCAGCTCCTGGTGTCAGTGGCCTCGGGACCACATTGTCACTGGCCACCCCCCCGCAGCTGTCAGGCCCACGTGACAAGCCCAGCCCTCATTGGCGGGCGCTTCCCCCACACACAGGAAAAGGCCTCCGGAGGCAGTGACTCAGACCCACCCCTGACCCTCCCCGGCCTCCTCAGCCTGCACCTCCGCTCGGTGGGCTTGAAGGTGGGGTCCCAGGCTCCGCCCCCAGCTTCCGCTTTCAGGAGCTCTGTGTGCGCACGCACGTTGGTCGAGGTGCCCCTGGCGGGCTCACGGGGACTGCAGAGACGTTGGCCCCCCCCCACTTGGCCACACCCAGATGCACGCAAGAGTGCAGACATGGCAGCACGGTGACACGCAGGGACACAGGCTTGGACACGTGCTGAAAAGCCACCCAGCTCCGCAGATGGCAATGGATACCCCTGGACACAGACACCTGCCCTCCTGTCTTCTCACCTCTCACGGGTGTGGCTGCCCTATGTCCTCTGGCGACTCCCCTGCAGACCCCAGGGGCTGGGCAGTGCTGGGCATAGTGGGTCTCCTCCCCTCAGCCCAGCTCCCACCCCTCACCCCCCATTTCTACATTCCAGGGACATGCACCGACCATGACCACGGGACAGTTGGCCAGCAGCAGGCATGCTAACACTTCTGAGGCCACCACGCCGCCTCCTCCCTTCCCCGGTGGGGCCCCCCGATCTGGAGCGCTGGCGGTGTGTACAGCTTCCTGCCCCCTCCCCCCATGACCACCTCTTGTCTTTGAGCCCCCCAATCTGGGCCTTCTCCCCTCCCCAGATCTTCCTCCCCGCCCCCTTCCAGAGTCCCAACACTGGCCTCCACTGACCTCAGGTGTGATCTCTGGGCATGGGGCATGCAGGCCACAGCCCCTCACGGCAAACCCGACTCTCCAGGCCCGAGTCCATCCACAGACCCCGCCCAGAAGCCCCTTAAGGAACCTCTACCCACCGCTCATTGCTCTGGAGACCAGGAGCAGGGGGTGAGGGCCGGCTGGTGGGCTGGCTGGCTGGCTGGCTGGTGGGCTTCTGACCTGGTCGGGAGGCCTGAGGTCTGGGTCACCCCTGCTGGGCTCCTCCAGCTGCCCCAGACATTCCTGAGCCCTGAGCCCATGCCCGCTTCACGACCAGCCACTCACAGGTACCGCCCTCGGGCGCCAGAACCACGTGGGCATTTCGGGGACCCGGGACCACTGTCCAGGCTCTTATGAAGGGCAAACCTGCAGAGAGACATGCCTCAGCCCACCACAGAGGCCTTCAGAGCTGGGAGTCCAGTCGGCTGTAGCTGGGCTCTCACCTGCACCCTAGAGATTGCATCTGTGTCCACAAAGCAACTGCTGCACACACTCGGGTGCCAGGCCCGGTATCCACACGTGGAGAGCCAGTTTTGGACAAGCATGCAGCCTGACGCATGGACACGCGTGCGTAGGGCTTCGCGCCACAGCTTCTCTTTATTCCCTCCAGGGCAGCAACCCCTCAGGGAGTCTGGGTCCCGGCTCCAGCCCCCCTGCCCTGCCTTGGTCACTCCCAGGGCCTCCCACCAGCTCCACGGAGGAGAGGGAGGCTCAGAGCACCGTCTCGGCCATGCTGTGGTCATCGAGGAACCGGGTGATGAGTTTGGGGGGCTGCTGGCCTGCCACAGGGTCCGCCCCACCTCTGCCTCCTGCTCGCCCTTCTCCTTCCCCTGATCTTTGGAGAAGTACAGGAATACCTAGTGGTGGGCAGCCCAAGGAAACAGGAGGGGAGGTCAGCTTGAGGGTCTGGCCCCTAGCCCCACCTTTACCACCAGCCCCGTCCTGGCGCTGCGGTCACCTCCTCCAGCGTGGTCTGGCTCGCAGAGAAGTCCTCCACACCGTGCTCTGTGCCACATACCGCCAGCTCTCCACAGAGGCGCGCCACGGCGCGGCGCCCTCCCGGAGGCAGCTGGAAGCGCAGGCGGCCACCGTGCACCTCCCGCAGCTCGGCCCCCGGGAACGTGGCTGCCACGACGGCTGCGGCCGACTCGGACTGAGACATGGGCACCCACAGGGTCAGCGTGTGGCCAGCCCCGAACCTGGGGTGGGGTGGGGTGGGGTGGGGTGGGGTGGGGTGGGGTGGGGTGGGGTGGGGCGGAGCCCGTTCTTCCCTAAGACCCACCCATACCACCCTCCAGCTCTCTCCTAGCCCCACCTCTATACCTGGCTCCTCTTCACCCCCTGCCCAACACACCTGACCCCAACCCCTGCTCGTCCTCGCCCCTCCCACATGCTCATCCCTCCTCTAACCCTGCTTCTCCCAGGCCCCGCCCACACAACGCCACGCCCCAGTCCAATCTCCGGGCCACGCCCACTTGCAGACCTTCTTGTGTCTCCGCCCAGGCCCCCACCCTCAGCCATCAGGCCTCATCACCCCTCTCATCCTGGACGGTCCATGATCCTTGTCTCTTCCCCCGCTGAGAGCCAACTTGGCCCCGCTTGATCTCCCCTACGGCCCCACCTACACCCCCCACCCGGGTCTCCCCGCACCCAGGCCTTGCAGCCTCACCCCACTCGCCGGCCCTGGAGGTGCTGCGCGCTGCCCAGGCAGCGGAACCGCCCGTTCGCCATGATGGCCAGGCACAGACAGAGCGCCTGACACTCCCCCACGCTGTGGGAGCCCAGAGCCGTGAGCTCTGGCCAGGCCTGGACGGGGGGCGCCGGGCACTGGGCTGCTCCTGCTGGGGACCCTCACCCTCCAGCTCTGGGCCACCCTGTGCTCTGAACACTCCCTGTCAGGCCCAGGCTGCTCTGTTCCCTGGGCCGGGTACCACCTCCGTGTGTTCTCCCACTCAGGCCTGGCATCCTCCCCCAAGGGAGGACCACCCCATCCCCTGTGACCCTGTGCTCTGAAAGCCTCTAGCTCGGGCCTGGTCCACCTCTCTCCCCAGGCTGGAGCACCTGGACCCACAGACCCAGGCGTCCGGCTTGGGGCCCACCTGTGTGAGGTGAGCATCACGGCCAGAAGACTGTTCCAGAGGAAACGCCGTGCGCCGGGGTCCCTGCCAGTGGTGGCTCGTCCTGGGAGCGGGGAGATGCTTAAGCGTGGCCCCTCCCCGCCCCTACTCTGCGCACACACACCCCTGCCCTCCCTCTCACATACCAGAAAGACCACAGCTGGATCCCCCACCAGAGCCACGGCTGTCCCCAGTTTCCGCTTGTTGCCTCTGCTGTAGGTGCCTGTGGGCCTGTCCGCATACTGAGGGAGGCCCAGGCACCCCAGGCCCGAGCTTGCTGTCTGTGGCGGCATGAAGTCGGAGGAGCAGAGCTGACTTCTGGGGGTGGGTTACTCAGTTTCCACCTGGAGGGCTGTGGACAAGGGGACCCCTGAGGCAGATACTGGGGTGTGGGGGTAGGCATAAAGCTGTCACATAGCAGGAATTCTGGTTGGCACACAGCATATATTTTAACAATCCTGGCACGCAGTAGGGATCCTATAAAGGTCACACACAGCCAGTGCTCCATAAATATCGAGGCAGATTTCAGAATGTCTCCTGCCATGCAGTGGGTACCTGATGGCAATGGCACCTGGTGAGAATTCATGCTGGGTGCACAGCCAGCCCAACGTGGAGAGGTTGGCTGCACACAGTAGGCACTTGCTAAAGAGTGGCTACAACACTAACACACCACACGTGTGCACAGGTATGTGCCAGCCCCTAGTAGGTGGCCAGTAAACGGCCCACAGCAGAAAAGTTTGCACAAAGCAATTGCTTGAATGTGAACTGGTACAAAGCAGGTGGCTACCAAATATTGGTTGTCAGCAAGGGCTTGATACATATATAGTAGGGGCTCAATAAATGCTGTTGGTTTGATAAAAGTTGATCATCACAAAGGTGACATTCAATACACTTTTAGTACACACAAGGGGAGCTCAGTAATGCTTTAGTGTATACAACTGGTACTCAATAAGTGCTGGCACATAGTAGGTGCTTGATTAAGGTAGTAGGCACACGTATGGGAGCCCAATAGATGTGCAATAATAAATCTGTCCTCACTAGGATCTTATTTATACCTTATTGCACACAGTAGGGCATCAATAAATGTAAGCATGCAGTAGGTGCTTAATGAGATTTGTTGGTTCAAAATAGGACTTCAGATATTGGCAGGCAGTAGGTACTCAATAAAAGTACACAGTAGGTGCCCAATAAAGGGCCACAGGCTCACAGTAGGTGTTCAGTAGAAGGAGGTAGGCACAAACACAGTAAAGAGCACTGGGTGCACAGTAGGGCAGCCTCTCACCCCTGCACCAGGACCTCCACCCTGGACTTACCTCACCAGGGGGAATCCCCAGACACAGGCGGTCGACAGCCGGTGTCCTCTGCCCAGGGTACACCTGGGAGGGATGCAGGTCCATGAGAAAGGTGGGTGGGCCAATGGGAGCCACCCAACCCAGCACTCCACAACCCACCTTGGTCAGGTCCCTCAGCACCAACACGTCCCCCTGGGTGGCTCCTTGTACCACCTGTCCCCGCTCTCATGGGCCACATCCTCCTCCTCCTCTCCCAGGGCGGGCAGCAGCCTCAGCTTGGGTCTGAGGACAGAGACATGAGTGGGCCCAAAGCCAGATCCCAGCCCCTACCACCCTCTGTGGTCCCCACTGACTGTGGCAGGAGGCATTTGCGGCGCTGCACCAGGAGTGTAAAGAGGAGGAAGATGGGCCCCTGTATCAACATGGCCAAGAGGTTCTTGTTGACCACCTCCCAGCACAGGGGTGACTGGAACTGCTCATCTCCTGTGAGGACATGAAGGAGGGATTGGGTCATTATTTTAGGGGTTTGGTTTCTGGGCCTCTCCCCATTCAGGTCACCTTGGGTTCTTAAGGGAAAGGACCAAGCTGAATAGGCCACTCAACTGGGGTCTAATTGGCATGGAAAACAGCGGCATCGGGGCTTCCCTGGTGCTGCAGTGGTTAAGAATCTGCCTGCCAATGCAGACGACACGGGTTCAAGCCCTAGTCCGGGAAGATCCCACATGCCACAGAGCAATGAGGCCCATGTGCCACAACTACTGAGCCTGCACTCTGGAGCCCGTGAGTCACAGCGGCTGAGCCCGTGCACCTAGAGCCCATGCTCCACAACAAGAGAAGCCACCGTGGTAAGAAGCCTGTGTACTGCAACGAAGAGTAGCCCCCACTCACTGCAATTAGAGAAAACCCTCATGCAGCAACAAAGACCCAATGCAGCCAATAAATAAATAAAATAAACCTATTAAAAATATATATATAAGAAAAAAAGAAAAGAAAAAGAAAAACAGCAGTATCAGCACCTCCCTTATTTAGAGACTTAGACCTCTTACGATGTGACCAAATGGAATTAGACCTTATGGCTGCTTTACCGCAAGTCTAACTTAGCCTTCCAGCCCTTGGGGGCCACCTAAGACCTCCAGGTCTCTTCCTGGGGCTACCGTTTGTACCTACCCTATAGAATTGACTCTCGTCTGGCACTTCCCCACCTGGAGGGAAGTTCTCACCCAAGCACTCAAAAGCGTCAGCCATGGCCTAGTTCCTCACCATGTCGATGAGCCCCCAGCCCAGGCAGAGAGAGGAAAGATAAGGAAGACCCATTTCAGGATCTGGCTCACCTCCTGTAACTTCTACTCAGGGGCAGGAATAAGGAGGTGGGTAAGGGGCCGAGGCCGATGCCCAGTCCAACCCCAGCCTGAGGGCCAGCCTTGTCTGGTCCCACCTGATCAGAGAAGAGCTTGAGCACAAAGGTGGCCATGCTGCCGTTGATGCCGATAAAGAGATTGATGCAGGTGAGCACCACGTAGGCCATGCTGGGCATGGAGAAGAAGAAGGAGGCTGGGTACATGAGCCGTGTGATTGATCAGCTGAGGGGTAACAGGAGCCACTGTTACTGCCAGACAGGGGCTGAGCAGCTCTGAAAGGAATACAGATCTCCCTTCCTAATTCTATGTTGTAGGCCTCTATAACATGGATCAGGCCAAGATGAGCTTTTAAGGCCACCTTAGCACACCACTGAATTAGATCACACTTGGGGTCACTTCAGAGCTCCATACTCTCTCCTTAGGAGCTTCTACAGAGCCCCATCTCCCTCAACAGTGTTGGTGGGGTGGGGGGGGGTCAGTAAGAAAAAGCCCTGAAGGGCTAGGGGCCTCACCCATACAGTAGTAGTAACAGCAAGAGGGCAGGCAGGTTGCAGGGGCCACGTACGCCCTCTGCTGGAAGGCCAGAAAGATGAGCACCACGACGGACACTGGCACCAAGTAGTTACACTGCATTGGAGATAGCAGTTTCCACCCCCTCAGTGTTCAGAGGTGGGAACTGGCACCCTCGGCACTGTGCCCCACCCTGACCTCCTCCTTATGCTTTGGGTAGCAGGACATGAGGTCTCCCACAATCCCCAAGACTTCACTTGGGCCATCCTAGACAAGTCCCTGCCCAGAAAGGGTAGTGGCAAGTGGTGGCGAGGCCCCCACCCCTCCAGGCAGTCCCCACACTGTGTCCCAGAGAAACTTGCCGAGCCAGTAGAGAGTGGGAGGCAGGCCTGCCACACACTGCAGGTGTTTAGCTCAGGTGACACACTCATCGATGAGGACAAGGGTGAAGCTGGACGGGACAAAGGACATGGCGAAGACCACACAGCTGGAGATAAGCACGTCCACTGAGGAGGCCATCCTGGGGGCAAGGGTACATGAGCTGTTCAGAGGGGAACTGTGCACACCACTGATGGGACGGAGGTGCTCAGGGCTGGGCACAGATTGGGGAGATGGCCTGAGCCATTTCGGGTCATTAGGCAGGGTGAGGTTTTCCAGGTCTCTAGTAGAATAAAAGTTGATGTGACAAGGATGAGCAGGCAGCTGGGGAAGACTGGAGCCCATGGAGCCTGATGATGTCCCGTTACCCTGGCCTAGGGAGCGGAGAGGGGCAGTTCCTGTTCCCCATTTACACAGCAAGAGCGTGGCAGAGCGTAAATCCAACTCCCACCACCCCAAACAACAGAGAAACCAACTGAGGCTGGGGGGATACACAGAGCTGGGGGACTCACAGCGCAGCCTCAGACAGCTCCTCCTTGGTGAGGTTCAGGGGGTGATTGAGCGTGGTGATGCTGTGGGCACGGTGGGCGAGGCTTGGCGGCAGGCGAGGACGTAGGAGAGCGTTGTTGGCTCAGTTGACAAAGGCCACCATGGCATGCCAGCCCTTGTTGTTGAACCATGTCTGTGGTAGGGTCAGGGCCAAGGGGTCAGCGTGCTGGGGTCAGACCTACGCCCAGCAGCGCCAGCCCACCACTTCCAGTTCCCACCTTGAGGCCATCCTGAATGTCCAGACCAAGAGCCCAGGCTGTGAGGTTGTTCAGGATGCGGTCGAGGACTCCGCCCAGTTGGGGGCTCAGCAGTGCCTGCAGCTCCTCCACAGAGCGGCCCACCTCAAGCCCTGAGGGCAGGCCCAGGTCTCAGCCCCCCAGGGAGAAGCCCCCATACCTGAGAGACATTGGAGGAGGGGCAGCTGAGGGTCGGGGAGGATGGGGTGGCAGGTCCCCCAGCAGGCAGGCAGAGGGCACAGGAATGGAACCCAGGCAGGGGACACTCCTCACCTGACCTCGTTCACCCACTTCTTGGTCTTCAGGCTGTGAGAGAGACAGACACACAGACAGAAAGATGAGTGAGACAGAGACAGAGAGATGCTGGGGAATTGAGTTGGGTGAGATAAATAAAAAGGATGAGGCATGGAGGGCTCCCAGGAGGCAAAGCTGGGAACCCCAGGCTGGACATCCCCCTCTCCCCAACCTCCCCCAGGACCAGAACACTTCCTCCACCTGAGGACCCACGCTACGGCCGGGCACGCCAAGTCCAGGACAGTGCTCACCCCTGGCGCACCAGGTGTGGGTAGGTCTTGACCAGGAAGTCAGACAGGTTCCAGCCTGTTAGGTCCTGGACCACTTTGCCTGAGCTGGTCGGTGCCTGGGGATGGGGGGGGCCGCTGGCCACAGCAAGACAGTTGGGCAGCAGGCACCAGGCTGGCTGCACTGGCAGGCAGGGGAAGGAGACTCCGGAGTCCAGTTGCCGCTGGCCAAGACCTTAGCCACATCCGCAGGAACCTCGGGCACCGAGTACTGGCAGATGGCAGGCTGTGTACACTCAGCTGCCCTGCGGGGGTGGGTGCAGGGCTGGGGCACCCGGCTTCCAGGGCTCCTGGAATGAGGGGGCGCCCAGCTCCCAAGCAGGCATGGGGGATACCCGAGGCACCCTGAGGTCCACTGGCCAGAGCCCAGATAGGGAGACCGAGGCCAGAGAGGAGAAAGGTCCAGGCTGGCAGGCCCTCACCTGTTGCAGTTATTTTTCAGGTAAATCTCCTCCAATCCGGCCTATTCCAGCAGCGCTTCGAGCAGGTGGGTACATTCAGGGTCCCCTGGGGCATCCTCACTGCGCAAAGGGGGCGCAGGTCGGGGCTGTACCCACAGGCCCCTGGCGCTCCCACCACCAGGCCCCTCTCCTCTGCACCCCCCTGAAGGACACTTGGGCGCCGTACATGCTGGGACTGAGCTGCAGAGACGGGTAGTATCCGAAAGGGGGCGTGATGAGGCTGAACACCAGTGCCAAGCCCACGAGCAGGGCAGACAGCACAATGTGAAGGACCAGCCCATCAACTGCCCTCCCGGTCTGCCCTCCCAGCTTGCCTGCACCCTCCCCTGATCCCACTCTAGAACCATCCATGGCTCCCCAGTGCTCTCAATACAAGTGTTCAGAGTGGGGGATACACCTGGGGTTAGGCTGTTGAATTAGGTCACAGAGTGGAGAACAGGCACTCAGGGTCCCCCCCACGCCCTCCCTGGTGCCTGGCCCCCCTCACCTGTGCGAACAGGCCACGGCGGCTGCGGCGGGCAAGCAGGAAGCGCTTGAGAAGCAAGGCCCGGAGCTGCCGGTGGGTCAGCGCCCAGCCTTGTATACAGCCTGCAGCGTCCGGCCCAGAGACCTGCAAGGCCTGTGTCTCAGGGGCAGATCCTGCTGTGAGGGATGGGAGGGTCAGTGCTCTTGCCCTGGGGACCAGGAGGGGCCACAGGGCCGGGCGGGGACAACTCGGCCCCCCCATTCTCCAGGGCGGACTCCTCTGGCGGAATCTGCAGCCTTGCAGTCGTGTCCGGATGAGCCACGCCCGAGTGTGGGTGCTGCCTGGGCCTACCATCTGCGGAATTACCGGTGTTGGGGTTGGGGTCGGGGTCGGGGTCAGGGTCGGGGTCAGGGTCAGGGTTAGTGTTCAGCCTGGGGTCTGGGCTAACGTCAAGGCTCACAATGGAGAGGTCAGGAATCAGGGGTGGAGGTCAGGAATCAGGGGTGGAGGTCAGGGCTATGCCTTGGGCCATGTCAGCCAGGAATGGGGACTTGGTCTAAAGTGAGGTCCAACTGTGGACCAGGGTGAGGGATCAGGACAGGGACATGCGGCTGCACCCTCTGGGCCTGTGTCCACAGCACAGTCCTCCACCACCTTCAGGAAGATCTGGGGAGACAAAGCAGGGGGCTCAGAGCCTGGGGACACAGGGGAGGGAGGGGGACTCGAGAGCCACCACCCCTCATACACTGGGGGTCCCCAGGCCTCCCGGAGGGCCCCTGAGTCTCCAGGCTTCTGTGTGCGCCCTGCCTCTCCCTTGGGACGCCCAGCTGTCAATAGGCAGACTCCTCTTCATCCTTCCAAGCACCACCTCCTCCAGGCAGTCCTTCTCCCGGCACCCCCACACCTCCCCCAGGAGCCACACCTCCTCCAGGCTGGTGTCAGAGATCCCGAAGCCGGCCAGTCCCAGCTCCGCCAACCGCTGGTCCAGCTCGCGGAAGAGCTCAGCGAAGCTGCCGTCCAGGGCTCCCTGGTAGGGCAGCGCCAGCACCAGCTCGTGTGGCAGCTCTTTGACCAGCCGTGCCCCGGGCACGTGGCTCTGCACCAGGGCCAGCAGATGGGCCACACCTGGGCAGGCAGTGGGGCATGTCAGGGGCCCTGGAGGTGTGGGCAGCCCTGGCTCCTGCTGCGCCCCTCCTATCCCTGGCCCCCTGGAGAAGGGGCTTGGGTGACCCATGAGGGACCTGTCCCTGAGGGCAGAGGACGTCAGGATTAGGTACCCAAGGGCAGGACTTGACCCGGGATCAGAGCCAGAGTCCACCCAGGGTCGGAGTCCAGGAGTAGGTCTGTGTGTTGGCTCAGCCCGGGGTCAGGGGTCAAGCCTGGGGTTGTGAAGCCCTATTGCCCTGAACCAATCCCTTTCCTGCCCAGGATCCATGGTGTCCTTCAAGTCAGTGTCACCCTGCGGGCAGAGGGGCACCAACTGCCATGGCCATCAGGGCTGGCCAGAGCCTCGAGGACCAGGGGTCGGAGGTCAGCTCCAGCCCTCACCTTTTTGCTGGTGGCCAGGGCTAGGGGACCCTTCAGCAGTGTCAGGTAGTATCCGGAGCCCAAATGACGCCACAGGAAGAGTGGGAAGCCACAGCAGCACAAGCGGCCGCCCGCCACCACTGCCACACAGTCTCCCAACAGCTCTGCCTCATCCGGGTGGTGGGTGGAGAGGATCAATGTGCGATCTGGGCATGGGACCCAACCCACTCATGCCATCAGGCTGCCGAAGATGTGGTCTCTGCCCCATGCAGTGAACTCCTACTCATCCCTCAAAACCCCATCCCCAAACACCTCTTTGTCAGAAACATCTTCTGGCCTCTCAAGCAGAATCCAGGGGAACCTCAGGCCACCCCCAATTCTTACCATCATGGTATTTGAGCAGCAGCTCCTGAATGCCTCGATGGAAAACAGGGTCCACAGCAGCTGTGGGCTCATCCAGGATAATGACTTGGGAGCCACCCACAAAGGCAATGGCCACTGAAAGCTCCTGCTGCATCCCACCTGGGTTGGGATCTCAGCAGGACCCACAGGCTTGGGCAGGGCTACCTCCCTTCTCCCTGCGCCTCTCCCTACCCCCCTGGACCTCAGTTCCTGTCTCCTCTGGCATCCCACCATCCTCAGGATAAAGCCCTAGCCCCCTCCCCATCCTCATCTCTGCAGACCCAGAGGCTCCTCCCCAGAGAGGTGGCGAGTCTGGGCATGCCGCTTGGGGAGCAGTCCCACATCCTACATCAGACAGTCCTGCTCGGGGCCCACGGCAGCTACACTCAGACCCTTTAACTGCCCATAGAACCAGACGTGCTCATCCACGGTCAGCCTGTGGCCATGGGCAAAAGACAGGGTGGCTACCATGGTGGGCAGGGGCCCAGAGAGCACCCACCCCCCACTGCCATGCCCCAGGCCCACGGAGACGCACGTGTCAAACAGCACACCGTACTGCGGGCAGACTCCCAGGTGGGACCAGATGGCTGCCATGTTGGATCGGACATCATGGCCCAGGACCCAGGAGGAGCCAGCAGTGGGTGGGAGGAGGCCGCTCAGGATGGACCTGGGGGTGCAGGCATCGCAGAGCAGCTGCTCCTTCAGAGGGGGAAACTGAGGTTCCCAGAGAAGAGGCACCAGCACATATAGGGCACCTACTGTATGCCCAGACCGAAGGAGTATTATGTTCCCATTTTACAGGGGAGGGAAAACGAGGTTCAGAGAAAATACTTATCGCCTACCTATTGTGCATCCAAAGTGAACTTGGGGGGCTCCAAAGTGAACTGGGGAGGGGGGTGTCCTGCCCTCACTGTACAGACAGGGACCTTCTGACCCCAGATGTCCTTCCCCTTGAACAGGTATGCAAGCTGAGGCCCTGGGGGGTGGGGAGGGAGGAACTGGGGGGAGGGGAGTGACGGCTGCTCACAGCACGGTCGCCTTGCCAGCCCCACTGTGGCCCAGGAAGGCGGTGATGAGGCCCCGGTGAAGTCCAGGCTGAGCCCGTGCAGGGCCGGCTGCGGGTTGCCAGGAAGGGGCTTTTCCGGGCTCCATATGGAGACCCCTGGAATCAGGCCAGGGGGGCGCCTCTTCCACTAGCACTGGGGAAGGAGGGTAGACTCAGCCATGGGAGCCCCCGGGGTCCTAGGGGCCGTTCAAGCTGGTCTGTGGAGTCAGGGACTTGTGGGGCAGGGGTCTATGGGAGTTAGGGGAGCCTCAGGGGGCCTGGAGAACTGGGGGTGTCCAGAGGATTGGGATTCACGGGAACCTGGATTTTGGGGGGGCCTGGGGATCCAGACAGGGAAGTGGCTGCTAAGGTCTGTCGGGCCTCACCCTTGGGGTCCTGTGGGGCAGGGGGTGGGCGGGGCCTTTGGGGGTCTGAGGCCCAAACCAGTAGCTCCTCCGAAAGGGAAAGTTCCACGGTTCGGGGATCCCGTACTCGCCTGTGGGGAGTGGTGCTCTGTGACCCCTTGAGCCCGTTCCGCTGGAGTGTGCCGGCTGCTGGCCATACCTCAGGGTAGGAAGTAATCAGGAAGCCCCGCCCACCCCAGAACATCCCTCAAACGCAGCCACCTGTCCGCAGGTGCTCAAGTGCCAGGAATCCCCACCCTCTCACCTCCAGCTTCCAGAACCCTAAGCCCCGCCCCACCCTGGTCTCCACCCCTCAGCCCAGCCTCCTTTGCGCCTGTGCACCTCTTACGGCCCACCAGGTACCAAGTGGCGAGGCCGTAGAGCACAGCATCGAGCTGCAGAAGACCCGAGACCTGAGCCAGGCTGAAGACATCGGCTGTAGGCCCAGTGCCCACGTTGTGCCACTGCGCGCCCTCGCCCTGCTCCTCCAGCAGTGCCAGGCTCTCGAAGCCGCAGCCGCAGCCGAAGGCCACGGGCAACATAAGACTCTGCGGGTTGGGGCAGGTAGGTAGGTGGGTGGAAAGCAAGGGCAGCTGAGGGTGCCTTGCACCCCCGCACCCCACCCGACCCGGCTCTCACCGCGGCCGCACGGCCGCCCACGGGCAGTTGGTCCCGCGCCAGGCCACGCACAGCACGTAGGGCAGATAGAGCACGAAGTAGGTGAGGCCCCCGCAGGCGGCTACCAGGTTGGCTCGGGAGAATAAGGCGCTCAGCAAGAAGCCCTGGACCACCGTGGCCACCTTGAAAGCCGCCAAGAACGGGAAGAGCACCACCGCGTGGCTGTAGGGGAGGATGTCCCCGAGCTGCAGGGAGGCAAAGGCAGCTGGAGGGAGCGCATGGATTCGCCGAGGGACGCGCAGCCCCGCGAGGCGCCCCCTGCCTGTTACCCTCCCCAGTACATGCGCACCCATTCTGGAGCCGGGAAGGCCGGCGTGTGCCCACATTGCGCACCAGCACGAGCAACGCGGTGCTGCGAAGCAAGGGCCCGAGACAGCTGAGGAACCAGCCCAGCCAAAGCACGGCGCCACTGAGCCCCATGGCGCACATCGTGCAGCGCAGCCGCGTCTCCTTCTCGGGCACCACAGCCTTCACGGTCAGCGCCACCAGATAGATCCAGGCCAGCATCAAGAAGAGCGGCAGTGACCGGCTCAGCACGCGCAGGAACCTGGGGCAGTGGGCAGCTGGGGTGGAGGCCGGAGACCTCGCGCTGCCCCCATCTGGCACGACAGTGCGCACCCTGGGATCCCAAGGTGAGGCCAGCCAAGGACATTTGCCCTCCCTTATCATCAGACCCCTGATGGCACCTCAGGGTTCCGGCTGTTAGGCCACGTTCTCCCAGCTCCCGGAGACCCCCGACCCACAGGAATCCCTGCTCCTCCCGCTACAAGTCACGGGGAGTGGTCACTCTAAACTGTAGTTCTCAGCCTTGACTGCGTGAATATTACAAACGGAACCCTGGCCGCACCCTGAGACCCAGGATCTGGCATCTGGGTGAATGAGTGAGGAGGGGGTGCTCACGCGTCGTCCACATTGTAAGGGTAGGGTATCTGCTGCAGGTAGAGGCCGGCGCGGGGCGCGGCTCCAGTGAGCACGCGCACAGCTGCGCGCTCCAGCAGGTCCTGCAGGTACACAAAACCAACCCACAAGTAGCGCAAGTCCATCAGCGCCGTCAGCAGCCGGACTGGGGTCCTAAAATCTGAGGGGAGTATGGGAGTGGCTGGGACCTGCCCATCACAACTTTAGCTCCGCCCTCACCTGCCTCCTCAATTACGCACGTAGCCCCACCTGCCAAGCGCTCTAATCTTATCCCAGAAGCTGAGAAGTTGAGCCGCGCCTGCCAAGCCCTTGGCCGCGCCCCTCACACCATAGGCTCCGCCCACCGCAGGTCCCAATTGGTCTAAGGAGTCTTGGGCTCCACCTACTGAGGTCTCTGGTAGGTGGGATGCTCCCTGGCATCCCCGTTCCCTCGGCCCCGCCCCACAAGGCCCCCCACCTGTCCCTGAACTTATTGGTTCTTGTGACGTCATCGATGTGCATGCGGATCTTGATGCGCGCATGGCCAGGGCCTGGGGACTGCAAGGAGTCCGGGAAGTCCTCGGGCCCCAGGAGGACGACGCCGACCCAGAAACGGTGCTTGGAGAGCAGCTCCAGGGCCCGCTCCACCAGGGCAGCCTCTGAGGGCGCAGCCTCCAGCTTGTCCAGAGTCACGCACTGCGGAGGGGCCTGGGCGTGGGTCCGAGGTCCCAGGGTCCTCCTCTGGACCTGAGGGTGGAGCTTCGTTTCCTCCTAGGAGTCCCACAGCAGGGTTGCCCCTCCCCTCAGAGAGATTTCCCCAGGTGGGCAGCCCCTCACCTCCATCACACGGCCCAGTTTGCCCACCAGGTGTCCCACATCAGCATGGGCCTCCTGCCAGCTGCAGCCACCACACTTCGGGGGTTCAGAAAGGCACGAAGAGCCTCCCCCAGGTCCTGGCCTCCAGCTCCTAGCTGGCTTCTTCCTGTGATCTACAGGAGCGTCTGGGGGGTGTCAGGGAAGGTGGGAGTCTGTTTCTAGCATTCAGGGCCTGTGACCCCTCTTGCCATCCCTGCGGCCGGAGCTCACCGTGGATACCACTTCCCAGCTCCACAACCTTGCCCAGAAGGCCCTGCCCTTTGCCCAAATCCTCAGCAGGGCATGACTGCTGCCCGGCGTCCTGGCCCCACCTGCAGCCACGCGACACCAGCGCTGTCGTTCACGAAGTTCAAGAGCGGGGCGCCCAGCAGCTCCCACACCTCCTGCATGCCCTTCAACAGCGCCAGCCCCTGGAAAGTTCGGTTCACCTGCAGGAGGCAGGCGCCGAGGTCTATGCCAGCCTTGCCTGTTCACGACCCTTCCCTCCTCTGAGGACCCCTGCCTACCCCTCCTGCTTCCTCTCCTCTGCTCCATCCTGTGCCTCTGAGCGCAGCCTGCAACCTGGCAAACTCCTACCCCTTCTGGACCCCGCTTCCCGGACCCAGCCCAGGGGCAGCCCATCTCCTGGTCAGGGCCCTCCCTCTGGCCTGGCCCTCCCCACCCTGGTCTGAGGCCAGGACCTGGGACCCCTCCCACCGTCACCTGGGCCGTGAGCTGAACACTACTTTCCCCAGGACCAGCGGCTTCAGGCGCCTCCAGAGCTGGCGGGACAGGGGGTGGGCGTCCAGGGCCCCCATCAGCTCAGTTCGGGTGGAGCCTAGCACCGAGGGGTGCAACATGAGGCCCTGCACCCGCCCACGTCCCGGCCTCACCTCCCCGGCTGGGAAGCCAGCTCGGCCACTCAGGCTGTTGTGGCAGGGCCCGCGCCAGCTCCTGCCCCACCAGCTCCTTCAAGTCACTGGCCTCGTACGAGGTGACGGAGGGCCCACCTGGCTTGCTGGGCCCCCTGGCACTGCACAGGGCTTCTGCCACTGCCTCCAGGGGGCCACCTGGCCCTTGGGGTCTCCACAGCAGCACCCACAGCTCCACCAGGCCGGGCGGTGCCAGGAGCTGGAGACGGGTCACCAGAGGGCCTGGGCAGCCTTCCTTTCCACGTGGTCCCACCGCCAAGCCTTAACCAGGGCAGGGGACTCTGCCAGGAGCACCCTCTCCCTCTTTTTCTGCTCAAATGCCCCCCGAAACCTACCGAGGATAGGTGCCTGGGGCTGCCCTGTCACCTCCCCTTCCAGGCAGCCCACCCAGTTTCCTGGCTGGGGTAGAGGCTGCACGGGCCTCTTACCTCCTAGGCCAGGTCTTCTGCTGCTTCCACAAGGCTGTCTAAGGACTCCTGGGCCTGGCCCAGCACAAACGCCAGGGATTCCTGGGGAGAAAGATGACAAGGTGACAACGACGACGTTCACTGCTGTCTCACTAGGGGTCCAGTACCTTGCCAAGTTCCCAGGGGGTCCATACTATCATAGGCCCCATTTTACAAACAGGAAAACTGAGGCTGCTAGAGGCACAGGGGCTTGTTCAAGGTCTCAGGGCTGGAGTATAAGGGATATCATTCCAGGCACCAGGGAGGGCCCAGGCAAAGGCCTGGAGGCTGGCCCACGAGGGGTAGGGCGGGACTCCCTGAGAATAGCTTCCCGGGGTCCAGCTGGCCTTGCGCTTCCCCCCCTCACCTCAGCAGCTCAGTGGCCAGGGACGGCCCCTCCTTGGGCTGGTCACTCAGCCGAGGCCAGGCTGAGGAAGTAAAGCACAGAAGCCCAGCCTTAGGCAAAGCTTAAACCGAGACAGGCCCCACCCCGTGCTTGTTTCACAGCCCATTAAGTGGAGGCAGGTGGACGCTCAGAGCCCGGCCCTGCCCTGCCTGCCACGGGCCCTGCCTTCTCACCTGTTCCTGCTCCACGGGCAGCCCTCAGCATAAGCATCAGCTGCCTCAGGCTAGCCAGCACCCTGTGGGCCCTGGGGCCCCCCAGGACAGTGTGGGCAACTGCCAGGAGCCGGGAGACCCTGGGGACAGAGAGAGGGCGCGAAGCGGTGGCTGGGCGGCCCTCCACCCCCACACACACACCCGGCCGCTCCCGCTGGCATACAGGGAGTCCTGAAGTTGCTGAGGACGCCAGGCTCCTCGGCGGGCATGGGCCGTGCACGGGAAGCAGGTGTAGTTCACGTTGCAGATGAGGCCCTAGAGCCAAGGGACGGTACCCGCTGACGGCAGCGGCTTGTTGGGGAAATGGCCTGCGGGGACGCCGGACGTGGGCTTCTCGCCTGAGTCCCCAGCCCCGGCGACAGAGTGCCCCCTCTCAGCCATTATTCGAGTGCCCGGCCTGTGCTCCGGACTCTCACTGGGGCCCCTGTGCACAGGATGACCACTGCTAACCCTAACCCCAAAGTGCTGGACGTTGGGAGGCTTACATTCATGCTGCTCGAGTTGAGGGTGGGAATGGCGTACGGCCACCAGTATGAAGAAGAGAAAAAGCGGCCACATCAGCTCCACCAAGAGCTGCATCTGCGGGGGCAGAACAGGCCGCGGGGAGTGGGGGACCGTGGGGGGCGCCCGGGCCGCCCCTCCCTGGCCCACCCGACCAGACATTACCGGCTGCCTCCTGCGGTACAGGAAATTCTTCCAAAGCAGCAGCATCAGCTGCATCCAGAAGGCCATGGTGGGAATGGACAGGAGACAGGACTGAGGGGTCAGGCTGAGGACGTACTGTGTGGCTGCGGGCAACTCCCTGTTCCTCTCAGAACCTCATCATCTCTCCAGCGCGCAGCGTTCCTGGAAGCTCTGCTTAGAGCAGAGCAAACAGTACGCGCTAATTAAAGGGGCTCCTGTCTCCCCGGAGGGGCGGAGTAAGTAAGCCAATGGGAGCCCGGCCCGAATCCGTCCTCGCTTCTGATTGGTTGCGGGGCCCAGGGCTGCAGCTGGGGGCCCAAAGGCGATAAATTAAACCTGCAGGGGGTGGAGCAGCTTAACTCTTTCCTCACCAGGCTCCACCCTAAGCCCCACTGGTGGGGCCTCCAGGTCCTATCCCCCAGCCTCATCCCTAACTCGGGGAAGGATTCCTTCCCCCGCCCCCCCGCCGCGCGCTCTCCTCCAATGATAATAGCAACGAGTATTTTACACGACTGGCTGGAAGAGGGGCCACACCAGGCCCCCAGAGAGACAGGCAAGTTACTCAGCTGGAGGCAGGGCCCCAGCTCTGCCCTCCCCTCATGTAGTATTCTTCCGCTCAGAAGACCCACAAGATCCAGAAAATGAGTAAAGAGCAGGGGCGGCGCCTGGCACCAGCGATTCCTGATCCTGTCCCTTGCTTGGAACTGTCCAGCCTGGCCTACTTCATCATTGTACAGATGGGGAAACTGAGGCCGCCAGAGGGGCAGGGAGTGGACCCAGGACCCCTGACCCTCACTCCAGTACTCTCCTTTACAAGTGCGACCTGCGGGGAACAGCCTCTGTTTCTGTATTGGTAAAACGGGGCAGAAAGCTTAGTGGCGTACTAATGGGGAGAGGGGCTGCAGGTGTAGGTTGTTGAGTCTGATGCCCATACCTCCCCGTGGAGACTTAGTGATCAATTCTGCCGCGCCCAACACTCCCTGGCAGGGAGTGAAAGTGAGTAAGAGTCTGGAGTCGGGCCTCACCCCTGATTTCCCACGGAATCTGCCTCCTTCACACCCATTCGCACCCCCGCATCCTCGAGCCTCAGGGCCTTCCTCTCTCCGGGACACTCCCAACGTTCCAGCCCGAAGCTCTTGCCTCTTTCCCTCCGCCCGACAGGCTGGGGAGAGCGGCTCCTTTAAGAGGAGCCCTCGCAGCGGGCGCGGCACCGCGGCAGCGACCTGCACCTGGCGTCCGGTGCCGGCGCCCCCGCCAGGTCCCGCCCTGCCCCGTTCGCTCCCATTGGCTTCCACACCCGCCACTCAGAGGCCGGGCCAGCCGGAGCCGCGCGCGCCGACGGGGGAGGCGGGGTCACAGCCGGGCCGCGCCGAGCCGGGTTTCTTAAAGGGATCGCTCGCCTCTTGCTGCAGCACCCCGAGGAAGAGGGGCGCCCGGGTCACCCCACGCGCGTTGGCCTCCGAACACACCGGCCAGGCTGTCTCCCCAAGTTGCATAGCCGCCTGCAATACCGCAGCTCCTGGTCTCAGGAGGTCCCTTTCTCCCTACTCTCCCTGGGGGGACCCCAGTCCTAGCCAAACTCGCCCTAATACTCTGGGACTCCACTTGCCCATCCAGAAAACGGGGGTTCGACTAGATTCATCATTTGTTCATTCATTCATTCCACAAACATTCCTCGGTCCTTACAGTGGGCCAGGCAGTGGCAGAAGGGGGAGGGGGCCCTCAACATCCTAAGATTAGAATCTTGGGTCACAATGGTGATCCCAATTTGGAAGAAACCTCCAGATGTTTCCCCCTCCAGAAAATTGGGTGTACTTCATAAGATCCTGACGAAACAAGTGTGTGGATCCACAGCTCTGAAGGTGCTGGGGAAGGTGAGAAGGGTGGGAAGGGCTCCATTAAAGGAGAGTTTGTTGTCGCCTGAGCTTTAAGGATGAGTAGGAGTTTGCCAGGAGAGAACTCCGGGATGAGTAAATGCACAGAGGCCTGGAGGCTGGATGAAGCCTCCGTCCTGAGGACCTACTTAGAGGTTTGCCCTATGCCCCACCCCCCAGAAGGTATCCAAGCCAGGCACCATCCCCCAGGCTGTCTTAGGCACCAACTCCAGCACCTTCATTTCCGAAAAAGAGGTTTTATTTCCTTTGGTCCACAGTCGGTATTTCACATTATTTCTTGGTCCCAGGGCTCCTGGGCAGGGGCTGGTCCCCGGGGGGGCTTCCAGGTGGGGGGTCCCTGTGCAGTATTTGGTAGGGTGTGGGGACAAGTATGGGGGGCTTCTGGCTTTGCCTCAACAACTCAGAACTGCACTATCCTGCCTGGGCCTCAGTGTTCCCACTGGGCCCCTGGGAGGGGCCAGCGCTGGTGGTCTGAGAGTCCTAGGGAAATCCAGTACCTCACGAGTCCCTGTGGCCCGACCTTCTCCCAGTAGCCCCCTCCACCATCCCCCTACCATTCCCCTGAAAAAGAAAGTATTTTCATTTCACTAAAATGGCCTGAAACTTCCGTGGGTACAGAAACCACAAACTGATCGGCAGAGAAAAGAGAAGAAGGGAATAAGCAACGGGAAACCACTTGGGGTCAGTCCCCCTCCCTGCCCGGGTTTTGTCTTTCTCCCCTGCAACTTGGCCCAAAGCCTGTTGGGAAACATGCCTGGAGGTGCCCTGGCGGGGACCCCCACCCCACATGCATCTGGATATGGCCTTCGCCCCTTCTCCCCAGACCTTCAGCTGGCAGCACTCAGACATGTAAGAAACACGAGACAAAAACACAGAAAAACCCGAAAACCCGGATGGGGCAATGATGGGAGACAGCCCGCATGGGCGCCTCAGTAGCCCGCCTCCTCCTGGTAGTAGGGGGGGTACCCTGGGGCCTCCCCCGGGTCTGGGACATCTCCGGCAGCCGCTGGAGCCCCATCGGCCGCTGGGCCTTGCGGGCAGTACTTGGGGTCGTATATCTGCCGGCCCAGGCCGAAGACCTGGCCGCTCTGATTGGCGCCCTGCGTGTAACCCATCTGCAGGGACATGGAAGAGTTGTCACATTTGTCTGTCCCCAGCTTGGTGTCGTAGATGTGCCGCCGGGTCCCTGGAGCCGTCATGCCCACCTGGAGAGAGAGAAGAGGTGTCAGGGAGGGAAGAAAGGGGGAGACAGAGGCCCCCAGAGAACTTCCCCTAAATTCCCACCTCCCTGTCTTTGCACTCACAGCGCAAACTCCAACGGATCCTTCCAAGCCCTGCTCAGAACCCTCTCTTTTCTGACTCTGTGCTGAGTAGATCTGGTGTTTGGGTGCAGCTCTCCCTGCCGGCCAGGAAGCTCCCCTGGCTGGGGCTCAGGCCTGCGAGGGCCTGAATGCTCCAAAAGCATCACACTGATACACCAACATAGCAGGAAAAGTGACAACTGCAGGGTCTAAAGATATCAGGAGTTGGATGGGCCTCTGGGCAAAGCTTTGAGGGAAACTGAGGCACGGAGCCGCTGAGTCACTTCCCCTGGGACGCGCAGCAGGCTTGGGCAGAGTCAGAGCAGGCGCGGCCAGAGGGGTAGGAGGGAAACCCAGAGTGGGCTTTTCAGCGGGAGAGGCTCTCGGCGACTCCGATGAGCCCTCGGGGTTCGGTAAGGTGGGTGGGGGCCCGGGGGGGCTGGGGAGGCCCACCTGGCTGGCGCACTTGTTTGTACCCATCTGGAGGCTGATGGTCGAGTGGTCCATGGGGGGCAGGATGTGGTTCTTGGGGTCGTACAGATGCCTTCTGGTGCCGTAAGCCGTCATGCCTGACTGGCTGGCGCATTTGTTGGTGCCCATCTGCAGGGACGCAGGTGGGAGAGGTCAGGCTGCCCCCCACCAGGCCTCCAGACCCTGCCCCGAACTTGAGAGGCCACCAGGCTGGACAGGGCCTGGGTCGCAGCACAAGCCCACCACCCGTGCACCCTGGGGCTGGAGCAGCCGCGCACCCACCTGGAGCCCGATGACACACTGGCCTGCCTTCATGGTGGCATCATCAAAGTTCCGCTCCTGCTTCTCCGAGTATTTGACGCCAATGTCCACGCCACTCTGCAGCCCCTTTGTCTTGGCCTGGGGGGGAAGAGGGGGTGGGAGTATCAGGGAGGGGCAGCCGGGTCCCCCCGGCCAGGCCCCAGGGTGTGTGAGCCCAGGGGAGGCCCAGGTATCTGGCTGCAACCTGCCCCCCGCACCAGCCGCCTCGGGCTCAGCAGCCCTGTGGCCCCCAGCCTTACAGCTGCACGGGCCGAGAATTTTAGGGGGCGTCATCACCTCCTATCTCTCTCACCTTCCATCACCTTCTACCCAGCCCCAGCCACTCGGCCAGGCCACAGCCATGGTCTCGCCCCTGGACGCCTGTCCCCCACTCCTCCCTGGTCTCCCCACCTCACTACCCACGTGGCAGCCGCATGGGGGCTTCTGAAAGCACCGTTCAGAACACAGTTCCCTGACATGAAAACCTCCTCCTCCTGAAACATTGTTTCAGCCCTGTCTTGGTCCCTGTTTTAGACCCTAGACGTCGGCCTCATGCTTTCTTCTCCTTCAAGGCACTTCTCAAGAGGTATAATTTGTAAAACAATGATTTGAAGAGCAAACCCTAATGGGAACTCTGGGTGTTAAGGAGATGTCCATGGAGGTTCACCGATTATGTAAAGTAGGGGGGGCTGTGCATGACGGGAAGTCTCTGTACCTTCCACTCTGTTTTGTTGTGAACCTAAAAACGCTCTAACATAAAATTTTTTGTAAATAAAAAAATGGAGATTTGTTCGTTGTCTGCCCATAAAGGGGTTGACTGTGTCTGCCTTGGTCACCCTTGGATCCAAAGTGCCCGGCGCCTCGTGGGTGCTCAGAGATCTTTGTGAAGGAATGAATGAACAGCATCTGAAAATCCCCGCCTGGCTCGCTGTGTGACTTTGGGCAGATTGCTGCCCCTCTCTGGGCCTCACCTTCCCGGCCAGGGCGAGAAGAGACACCTGCACCTGTGTCAGGTTCCCACTCTCAAACAGGTCGTTGGCCTCGAACAGGTCCACAGGGTTCATGCCGTAGCTGACCATGGCCTTGATGAAGTTGGAGAGGTTTTCTAGCTGGGAGGAAGCAGGAAAAGGATAGTGAGGGGCCTTGGTCTACCCACCCGTCAGATGGGGTCCCCCAGCCCCATCCTCGTTCCACGCCCCTGTCCCTCACCTGGTGCCAGTTCTGCATGGAGCGGTTGATCTTAGGGACTGAGCCTGGCTGCAGCTTATTCATGAGTCTGGCGGGGGGGGAAACATATGGGATGGTGGGGAAAAGGGAACCTCCATTAGTGTCAGAGAACTTCAGAGACCCAAGAGACTAATTCATGCCTTCCTGGCCAACCTCACTGCATCTCTCTGGGCCTCAGTTTCCCCTCTTGCAATCCAGTCTTCACCCACCAAAGATGCAAAGATGCCAAAGAGTGATAATAACCAGCGCTGGGAGTATAATCCAGAACCACCGAGTTTGGGGAGTGAATCTGGGACTTTCCATTAACATTTTTAAGGTGCAAACCATGGAATGTTTGAACCATGGCTGAATAGGGCGCAGCGAGGAAGGTCTTCCAGAAATGTTATAGGCTCTCCCGAGAGGATGCTCCCCGTTAGAGATCCTAGACAAAGCAGTAACACAAGAAAAAGGAAGAAGAGCAAGAAAGACCAGAGACCCATCAGGAAAAGCAAGCAGGCATCACACAGCACGTGGAGCGTGACCTCATTGTGCAGAACAGTCAGGGTGATGAGCATATGCGGATACACTCACTCACGTGCACAAGATGATCCCATCCTTCAGACCCTTCTGGAAGTCGGGGCCGATGGAGAGGCCAGTGAGTCCCTCGATCCAGCTTCGGAGCTCTGCCTCCTTCTGAGGGTCATATTTAGATAGGAGCTGGAGGGGCAGAGGGCAGAGGGCACAGTGTTGGCGTGAGCACATACCCAGCAGGAGCCCAGTGAAGCTCCTAATGGAGCAGGGCCCAGGGCTCCAGGGGAACAAAAGACCGAGGGGCCTGGAGGTCCCCACACCACCCAAGCAGACCCTTTCCCATCAGCACAGATAAACCACCCCAAATCTCTCACTGACAATCGTCGGGGCTAATCTACTTTCACTGGTGTCAAACCCCACAGGGCAGCCAATACAGCCCCGGAAGGATCTGTCCCCACGTCTACCACCTCCCTGGTCTCCCAGTACTAGAGACACTGGCCTTTCTCTGTTGTTTTTAAATTGTGTTGAGAAACACACAACAGGTACCATTTTCAAGCTCAGTTTCAAGCTCATAAATCAGTGGCATTTAGTACATTCATCAGGTTGTGCAATCATCACCTCTGTCTGGTTCCAGAATATTCCGTCATCTCAAAAGGAAGCCCGTCCCTATAAGCTGCCACCTCCCACTCCTCCCTGCCCTCAGCCTCTGACAAACATGAACCCACTCTCTGTATCTGTGGATTGGCCTGTTCTGGACGTTTCACATAAATGGAATCACACCCTGTGTGGCCTTCCGTGTCTGGCTTCTCTCACTGAGCATCATGGTCTCAGGGTCCATACATGCCGTAGTGAGTGTCAGGCTTCACCCATTTTCATGGCTGAGTGATGTTACCGTGTGTGGAGGGACACGTGTTTAACCATTAACCTGCTGATGGGTATTTGGGCTGTTTCCACCTTTTGGCTCTTGTGAATCAAGCTGCTATAAACATCCATTTACAAGTTTTATTTGAACACTTGTTTTCAATTCTTTTGGGTATATACCAGGGAGTAGAATTGCTGGGTCACAAGATAGTCCTAAGCTTAACTTACTAAGGAACCACCAAACCTTTCTCTGCCTCTTGAACTGGCCACAGGGCCGATTACTGCCTCAGGGCCTTTGCACATGCTGTCACTTTGGACTCAGATGTTTGCACAGCTGGGTCCCTCCCTTCACTCCAGCTGTAGCTTGGAGAGGACCCCCCTGACCACCTGGCTATGACAGTCCTCCTCATCACCCACCCCCCAGCCCTGCTTTATTTTCTTTCTAGCTTTTCTCCACCTTCTGCCATATGATCTATCTCCTAGCTTACATTCCATCCTCACTACAAGCCGTTCCATCCTCACTGCAAGCCGCGCCGTCCAGCTCGGGCTGTCTCTGGATAAAGATGCTCATGGTCCTGCATTGGCGCTCACTGCTGTCCACAGACACAACACTCCCTGCTCCCCACGACAGCATCTCACAGCACCCAGGGAGACCCAGGACGGTGTGGTGTGCGGGGCAGCCCCAGGGCGGCTCCCTGGAGGGGTGGTAAGAAGCTGAGGACCTGGCTGCCCAGCTGGGTGAGCTTCGACCCCAGACCTCTGACCTTTACTCACGCCATCCCTGCCCCTCTCTCTTCCTCTCCTCCACACACCCAGAGGGCACAGGGACCCAGAGCTGCCTTTGCAACCCCAAGTCCTCCTCCCAGCTCTGCCCCCTGCTCCCCGACAAAGTTTTCACCCTGTGCCTCCGTTTCCCCATTTATGTTTGAATTGTTTTCATAAGGCTTCCCAAACTTGGGCGCTGCTTCCTGCTTCCTGCATATAAAGCCCCAGATGCAAGACCAGGGCTGAGCCGCCCAGAGCACAAGGGACACAAAGGCGGGAGGTTGGCCTGCTAACCCCATCTGCCCGGTCTCTGGTTCCCGCGGCTCTCTGGTTCCCGCGGGCCGGGAGCAGCAGGGCTGGAGGAAGCAGTGGGTATCATTACGAGAGCCGAGCTTGAAGCAGGCAGGCTGGTCTGGACGCCTGGCCCGCCTGCCCAGCTGGGCCCCGTCCCCGACGGCTCCCAGGGGCCAGGGGGCCAGCGTCCCAGCAGAGGCGCCCGGCCCCGCCCCGCCCACAGAGGCTGTCTTCCTCCCCGATGCCCAGCCAGCCTTCAGCACATTCCTCCCCACCGCAAACTGCCAGGAATGCAGCCGCTGCCTCCCTGCTAAATCGGGACCAGCTGTTCCCAGTGGTCCAGGCCCCCCAGCCGGCCAGGGATCTCAGAGGGATACACTGGACCTCAGCCTGCCTCCGGGCCATGGTGGGGTGGGGGACTGAGGCCTGGGGGGCTGGGCAGAGAGGGCCCCCGGTCTCCCTCCTCTCAAGCAGCTGGTAAAGTGGATGGCGAGTGGCTGAGAAGCCACAGGAACTTGGTTTCCAATTCCAGGGTGGCTCGCCCATTCTCCAGACCTGCAGACTGAGGGCTAGTCACAGGGAGCCTTCTGACCTCATCCCCGACAGGGCAGATGTCAACCTGGCTCCACGCACTCCGTCGCAGGAAGCGGCCCCCACCCCGCTGGGGTGCTGTACTCTCACCCACTTCCTGCTGCCTCAGGGGAGATGCCTGGACTGCCAGGAGGACCGGTGGCCATGGGGCAGTGGCTGCGGCAGGTCTGGGTTCGAGTCCTCCTGACCGACTCTGCCTCTGGCCAGCTGTGTGCTGCCGGGCAGTTTGCGCGATGTCTCTGAACCCCGTGTGCAAACCAGGGGTCTTAGACCATCTTGGCGCTGGGTGGGGCCCGTTAAACCTCCCCCCTCCTCACCGTGGCATTATTGCTGGAGTGGGGAATTGTGTGTTTAAGGGGGAATCATGGGGAGCTTGCCCAGTGACCATGCTCGGTCCCTCGACTTCCCAAACGGGCTGGAAGGAGGCTCCTTGGGGCTCACAGAGGTGATGCGGAAACTCTCCCTCGTGTCTGCAGGCCCTGGAGTGCCGACCGGGAAGGGCCTGGGCGCTGGCAGGGCTGTGTCCCCGGCGTGCCCAGGCAGGCTCCCAGCGGGGCGGCTGCCACTGTGGGACCACACTCCCAGGTGGCGGTGTGTGCGTGTCGGGTGAACAGGGGTGACAAGCTCCCCTTCCCGCGGGATGACCCTTGCGGGTCAGGCTTAGGACCTCCCTCAGGGCTGGGATCGTCCTCTGCTCTCTGCCTAGGTGCTCTGACCCTGCTGTGTGGCCTTGCAGAAGTGCCTGCCCCTCTCTCTGAGCCAGAACCACAAGTGCTTTCTTTAAAAGTGTGTCCCCAGGTCCCAGCCCGCGTTTGCAAGTTACAAAACCCACATCTTAGGGTCACATTCAGGGGACCCCACGGGTCCTGAGGACGCCTTTGCTATCCCTTTAAAGTTTGTCAGACGGGGACAAAGAGAATGTGGTAGGGAACAGCAGGGGGGGGCGGGGTGGAAGACGGGCCCCCTCAACTCCACCTTCCCCCTGGGTGCCCCGCCTCCCAGGTGTAAGAGGTCAGGAAATTCCTGGGGGGGGCCAACGGGCTTCTCACAAACGCCCGGCCCGCCCCGTTCCCCTCCCCTCCCCTGAGCTTAATTGGCCCCAAAAGCAGAAGTGGGGGAGGGGGATGAGAAGGGGGCCGCTGGGGTTCCCTCGGGCCTTCTCAGGCCCTGAAGCTCTGGAGGGGCCCAGGGCTGGGGGGTTGAGAGCCGTGGACCGGGTGGGGGGGGCTTCAGGCGGGGGAGGGCTGGAGGAGCGGGGCTGGGGAAGGGGTTCGACCCAACCGCTCCCAGATGTTGGGGGCTTCCAGAGCACAGACCTCACTGCTTCCGCCGAGCTGGGGGAGCTTAGGGGGCACCCCCCAGAGGTTAGGGAGGAGGAGGGCCGCCCCCGACGCTGGGGGTCCGGCGGGGCGCCCGCCCTGCAGCAGCGGAGGGTGCGACGGGCTGGGCTGGCGGGGCGGGGGTGCGCCCCTCACTCACCCGGTTCTTGACCTCGGCCGAGAGCCCGTACGAGGGCCCCTTGTTGAACTGCGTGGAGCTCATGGCTGGCGGGCGCGGCGCCGCGGGAAGGGACGGGAAGGGACGGGACGGGACGGACGGACGGCAGGGCTGGCAGGCGAGCCGGCGGGGGACGCGGACCCGGCGCCCCGCCCCCGCCGCTGATTGGCGCCCGGCGCACATGTCCTTATAAGGCCGCTTGGCGCCGGATTCCAGCGGCTGCGGGCTTCCTGAGCCCCTCAACCGCCCGACCCCCGCCCCGGCGCAGCACCCCGTCACCAGAAGCCCGGAGGGTCCCGCCCCCTCTGAACCCACGGGAGACTGAGGCAGGGAGGGACCGGGGCCCCGCACTGCCGAGACCCGGCACCCCTACCCTCTCCCTGCTGGGAGCCCCTGGGCGGCTCTCTCACCCTTTCTGGGTCTCAGTTTACCCTTTTGCACGGTGATGGCAGGGGGGAATGGTTGGGTGGGACCCTAATTCCCTTTGGACACTAATGAGGAACCCCCTCTCTGCCACTTAGAGGCGCCTCCCAGTCTAGGTCCCCTTCCGGGAACTCTCCTAGCTGGGTAGGTAGCAAGGGAACTAGGGCAGACTCTTCAGAGGAGGGGCCATTGGTGCTGGGGCTTTGGTGGATGAGTAGGAGTTTGCCAGTCCAAAAGGGATTAGTGTTCCTGGCAGAACATGCAAAGACCTGGAGGGACCATTAGTGGTTGAAAGCGTGTAGGGATCAACCTGATAGGTTGGGGAAGTAGGGGATGTGAAGGGGCCTTCAATTCTGGGCTGAGGGATGGTGGGGAATGGGGAAGGGGGTGAAACAACAGAGAGTTGAAGTCAGGAGATGCCTTGGGGGTAGGGCCGAGGCTGCCAAGGGAACCAGGCCAGGCACATACTTGGCACTCAATAGGAGCTGCCTGCTTGTACAGATAAATCAATAAATTAATAATAGAACAAATTCATTTCTTCAGTAACTCACTCATTCATTCACACACCTATTCATTCATTCATCAAAAGCTCCCTGATGGGGCCTCTGGGCCAGCCCCTTGCTAGGTGATACTGGCTCCCAGGAGACCTTGGCTCTGGCCCTGTCCATCCCTGGGAAGACAAACCCAGGCATAGGCACCCCTGCTCCATGTGAGCAGGTACAGGACAGAAGGAGGGACCTGCAGTGGAGGAAATAGGGGAGGGAGTGGGTGCTCCACTGGAGGGGTGAAGGAAAGAGGCATGTAAGAGGGGATGTGGGATGTGGGGTTTTGAAGCATAAGTAGGAGTTTGACACATTTGACAAGTGGCTGGTTGGGCTCTGTGAGGGCTTAGAGATGACTCACTCTGCCCTTCCCTGGGAGCACTCCTCCCTGGCACCCCACTCCCCGGATATCTACTGACTTTCCCTGACTGTACATCTCCCATTCCGTCTATCTGAAGGCTTTCTTCAGGGTTCAAGTCCTAGCCGGGTGGTCCTGGATGAGTCCCTTCCCTGCTGGGCGTGTTTCCTCATGTGTGAAATGGGAACCAGTGGTCAACAATGAGACAGTGCGGTGGAGTGTGGGAACAGGGTGGTTCGTCAGTGTCTAGGTGGGGAGTTGTGGGGGCAGAGGGCAGTTCAGGTGGACCCCTTGCAGGTCCTGCTGGGGCACGGGGGTGGGCAGGACCCAGGGTACCATGGGGAATGAGGCTCGAGCCAGTCCCCTGAGTACTTACTCCAGCCTGGGGTGGTCAGTGGCTGCCGGCAACACGCCCATGGTCCTCCTGTCGTGTCCCGACCCCTGGTGCTTATCCAGGGGGACCACCAGTGACTCTGTAGGGACACCATCCAGAGCTGGGGGCCTCTGGACAGGGAAGCTGCACGTGACACCCGCTGATACCCACCGAGGCAGGCACAGTCCATGCAGTGACCGGCCATGTCTGGGACGCCGGTCGGCTGTGGGGCCTCTACAGGGCTGGACAGGAGCTAAACCACAGAAGACTGAGCCTGGATGATTGCAAACTTTAGAACCACCTGCCTGCCTTCCCTCTGGTGAACTGCACTAGCCCCCCAACACTGCCAGGCCTGTCTCCCGCCTGAGAAATGGGCTTGCCTCCCAGGCACTGACATTCACCAGGTGCCCAGAAAAATGCCTGGGACATCGTAGGCACCACGTAAGTGCTGGGTGACGCGAATCTCGGCATTTAGACCAGTGCTGACCAATGGGACCGAGAGGGCCCCGTGCCGCCGGCCGCACGGCTCCCGAGTCCTGGAGGTGTGGCTGGCAAGGCCAAGGAAGGGAAGGCTTCACTTTCCTTGATTTTACTTGATTCCAATTTAAAAGTGCAAACCAACACCGCATCCAGTTTTTGGAAAATGTCTGAGTATATGTGAAACCACTTGGGTGTGCCTGCATTTTCCTTTTCAGCGTCAGTTTTATGCAGTCGGGCTACATATGAGTGTCTCCGAGGAAACGTCAGTGTCGGGAAACAGGCCAGATTTCAGACTCGGGACAGAAACAGGTGTGAAGTACCTCATACATCATTTTTCATATCGATTAACTGTTGCAATGATCACATTTCCCAGATATCAAGTGAAGTGAAATATATGACCAAAACTATTCTATTTTAGTTCTTTAACATGAGCCAACATTTAAAATTCTGTGTATGGTTTGTCTTATTTTTCTACTGCCCAGCGCTGTTCTGGACCGTGGGCCAAAATCAGATGCTTTTTTTTTTTCCTGTACAGCCCTCGAGCTAAGAATGGTTTTTACATTTTTAAGAGGTTTTAAGGAATCAAAAGAAGAATACTATTCCATGACACATGGAAATCATATAATATCCAAATTTCCATGTTTGGACAGAGTTTTATTGGCGCCCAGCTGTTTGTGTACAGACTGCTTGTGGCCGAGTAGTCTCTGGGCTGCAAAGCTGAAAATATTAACTTTTTGGCCTTTTACAGAAAAAAGCTTAAAGAAGAAAGAAAGAAAAAAGCTTATTGACCCATGGTCTAGATTCTCAGCCTCCTGGAACTCAAGAAATTCAGATCAGACATCCCAGATTTTGAAACCCAGATTTTGAAATGCAAAAGCTTGGAATATTATAATTTGAGAAACTCCCTCAGGACCTAAAACTTACAGAATTATGTGGTTCTGTATACTCCTACGACCTCAGCGGCCCCCACCTGGGCCGGGGTTCCAATCCCCAGTCAGCTGAGGGAAGGGCATGTTGAGTCAACACATGTCAGAATCTTAGGAATTCTGGCTCAGCCTCAGAACGTGGCAGGGAGGTCCGGGGCCTCTGCAGCTGTCCTCCGCCCTTGACCAGCACCTCTTTGTCCTGGACTGATCCCGGGGGGACTGCAGTGGGGGTAGGGGAGGTGTGGAATGCTGCAGGCTCACTGAGGGCGGATCCAGGTGTTCTGGGGCAGGATCTCCGTGATGCCTGAGGGACACGGGCCAGGGGCTGGAGGACCTGGGGTTGCTGGAAACCCCAGGGCCTCAGCCTCCGGTGCTGGGCTATGGGAGTGGGGCCTGGCGGTCTGGGTGGCTGGGCACAGGGGCTGCAGGTGTGGTGAGGGCCTTGGGCCCCTTCCCTGCAGTGTCAGGGCTCTGAGTGAGACCCCGGAGGGTCCTATGGCCCCAACGATGCAGTGACAACAAAATAACAGTAACAACAGGGACCTCCCTGGTGGTCCAGTGGGTAAGACGTCGTGCAATGCAGGGGGCCCAGGTTCCATCCCCGGTCAGGGAACTGGAGCCTGCGTGCATGTCGCAACTAAGAGTTCGCATGCCTCAACTAAAGATCCCACATGCCACAACTAAGAGCCGGCGCAGCCAAAATTTTTTTTAAAAGTAACAATAAAATCTCAAGCCTGTTAGGTCAGGAAGCTCCCTTGCTCCCAGTCCTCCATGCTGCCCACCGCCCCCTCAACAAAGGTGTCCTCCAGGCCCCACGCTCTCCCTTGCCCCTTGCTCACTCCGCTCCAGACACGGGGGCTTCTCCTCACTCTGCCTCTAATGATCAGTGCCAGGCCTGCCTCAGGGCCTTTGCCCTGGCTGCGCCCTCTGCCTGACACTCTTTCCACCTGGCCTGCTCACTGTCCACCTTCCAGCACCTTCTCAGTGAGCCCCAGCCCAGGCTGCAGGTCCCAATGCCACCCGCACATCCCAGACAGGTACCACATGACGACCACAGCATCCTCTGAAATCCAGCCCATCTTCTAAATTCCCGACTGTCCCCGGAATGGCAGGCCTGGGGTCTGGTCCTTTCCTGCGTCTTTGGCTTAGATTTGGAACTCTCTCCACCCCCACCTCCCACTGAACTCCTTTTCTGTGACCATGACTTTCACTTGCTCTCCAGGGCCACATGTCTCCCTACGTGGGAGTGAGCGCTAGACAGCGCTGCCCAACACAGCAGCTGCTTGCCACACGGGCCTATTTCAACACAAATTACACCAATAAAAGTAAAGTTTACGGGTTTCCCTGGTGCTTCAGTGGTTAAGAATCCGCCGGCCAATGTAGGAGACAGGGGTTCGAGTCCTGGTCCGGGAAGATCCCACATGCTGCGGAGCAACTAAGCCCGTGTGCCACAACTAGTGAACCTGCGTGCCACAAGTACTGAAGCCTGCACGCCTAGAGCCTGTGCTCCACAACAAGAGAAGCCACGGCAATGAGAAGCCCACGCAAGGGAGAGCAGCCCCCGCTCTCCACAACTAGAGAAAACCTGCGCACAGCAACAAAGACCCAACACAGCCAAAAATAAATAAATAAAATAAATAAATTCATTTTTTTTAAAAAGAATTTGCATCGATTGAATGCCTACTGTATGCCAGGCCCTGTGCAGAGCACTCCCTATGAAACAGGAAGGGAATGATTTTAGCCTCCTGGTTGTGGTAGACCCGTCCACCTCCAGGGAGTGGGGCTTCCAGGACTATGAAAGCCTGAAGGTAGGTCTGGAAGGTTCTCTCAGGCTCCAGATCATAGCTAAAGAGTCTCCTCCCTCCCTGACCACCCAGTGCAATTCAGAATAGGACCCCCCCCCCGGAACCCCTCCCCCAATGCCCTGGTCTTTCTCAGAGGCCCTGACTGTGCCCTTCAATGGGATACTCACCATCGGAAACCAGACCAGACATCCACTTGGCGGTCTGCCTGTCTCCTGCTGGTCCCTGAGCCCTGCGAGAGCAGGAACCGGGACTGCAGCGGCCGCCGCTGTGTGCCCAACACCCACTGCAGGCTCTGGGGCACTGTAAGCCACTTCCCCCGAACGTGTCCTTCCCCAGGGTCAGGCATCCTCTCCCAGGCCCCTCGTCTGCGGCTCCTCCTGCCCTCCCACACTTCCTGCCGCAGCCCACCCCGCCTTGCTTTGGAGCAGGAGGTGGAAGCACCGGGCATACAGTAGGTACTCAATGAATGTTAGGTCCTATTACTACCATGGCTGCTAGCAGGAGCCGAGACGTTTCAAAGATGAGTGAGTGAGCGTGTATGCGGTCCAGAGGTGGGCCCCCAGGCCTGGGACACCGCGGGCAGGCACCCGGTGGCAGCCAAGAGGAAGGCATGGCCAGGTACGGACCTTTCGTGACCGCACTTTAGCTGGAGGAGGCCTGTCCACTCCGTCATCCCCGAATGGCGGGGACAGGGGTCTGGCGGCCAGGGAGCGAGAGAGAGATGGGGGGTGACCCACCTGAGCGGCCCGGTTCTCAGAAGAGCTAAAGTCGCTAGGGCAGGGGTCCCCAACCCCTGGGCCGCGGACCGGTAGCAGTCCGGGGCCTGTTAGGAACCGGGCAGCACAGCAAGAGGTGAGTAGCGGGCCAGCGAGCGAAGCTTCATCTGCCGCTCTCCATCGCTCACATTACCGCCTGAACAAACCTTCCCCCGCTCCGTGGAAAACTGGTGCCGGAAAGGTGGCGGAATCGCAGCTGGGAGGTGGAAGAGCTAACAAAGCCAGCATTCTCAACCTATTTTGCGTGTAGCCAGGCGCTCCGTAAACGCCCCAGCCGACGCTTAGGGCGGAAAAAGAAGGAAATTTTCTTGGTCGTTAGTTTGAGCGGGGTGTAAGGAGACACTGCGACGCCAAGAAACATCAAAGGAGCTTACCAAACCTGCGATGATTATAGGACTGGCCGCAGAGGTTCCCACAAAACAGCCCTCTTGCTACTGCGAGGTTATTTAAAAGCCGGAAATTAAATCACTTACAGCTAGAACACCCTAACGTAATCTTATCTTCGGCATAATTTTCCAGAGCGCCAAGTAAAAAACACCTCCAGCGTCGTATTTCCTTTCAGTTTATTTTATCACCCCTAAATTCCTCAGAGATTGTCTAATTTTACCGCCCGCCTTGCAGCCGCGGAGGCTTGTGGGGGCGATAGGCAAAACACACGGACCAGACGCAGCCCCGCCCCTCGGTGCTCCCTACCCGGGAGCCAGGCCACAGGGCGGGGCCGCCGCGGGCCGCCCGACCGCATCCCAGCGTTCCCCGCGGGTGCAGGGAGACCGCTCTTGCCGGCGCGGCTACTCGCTGGCGTCAGCTGGGGCGCGGAGGCGGAAGATGGCGGCGGCGCCCGGGCGGCCGTGAGAGGCGAGGCGGTGGCGAGGACGGCCGATGGCGGCGGGGAGGCGCCCTCGGGGACCCGCGGGCCGTTAAGGCGCGACGCTGGGCATGTCGGAGCTCGCGGCGCCCGGGGCCCCGGGGCCCGGGCCCAACGGCGGCGGCGGCGGCCCAGCCCCCCCGCGTGGGCCTCGCACCCCCAACCTCAACCCCAATCCTCTCATCAACGTGCGCGACCGGCTCTTCCATGCGCTCTTCTTCAAGATGGCTGTCACCTATTCACGCCTCTTCCCGCCCGCCTTCCGTCGTCTCTTCGAGTTCTTCGTGTTGCTCAAGGTGACCGGGGCCCCGAACCTTGATCCCGGCCGCCGGACCCCTTCCCCCAGGTCTGCGACTTCTGACCCCGACCGGGGCAGATCGCTCCTCCCACCCGGTGGCGTAGGCCCGGCCCGACCCGTTGGGACCCTTTTCTTAGGCCCGCCGCCCTCGCCCCCCTGCCCAGAAACTTCCACCCGGGAAGGCACGAGTCTCCCCCGGTTAGTGGTCCCTGATCCCGACTCCAGAAACTCAACTGCCAGCCCCCTCCAGGCCGCACCCCACCCCTCGCCTCGCCCTTCCCAGTGTCCCCCACCTCCGGAGGCCGGAGCCCAGCCCCGTGACCCCAGGCCCTGCCGCCTGGGATCCTCATCCCGGGATGACCGCCTCCCCACTCTCCGAGCCTGGCCTGGCCCCGAACCTCAAACTCGAGGGATTCCGGGCCTCACCGCCACTGCCCCCTCCCAGGACACACCCCTGGACCGCCCACCTACACCTCTTCCCTCTCCCCCTTTTTCTTGGGGCTCTTCTCCTCGGGCCCTTCTGCTTGCCCCCACTCGGATTCTCCCCGCTCTGAACTTCTGGGGGGAAGGTAACCTAGCTGAGGTCACGCTGTGTGGCTTAGTGGCAAAAGTCCAGCCAGTGGTGCTGCTGGTGGCTCTGTGAGGGGCCTCCCGTGGACCCGCCCCCTGTCCTTGCTCGGGTGGCAGAGTTCTCAGCTGTTAAGCGGTACCGGGAGGGCCGGCACAGATCCCTCCAAGGAGGGGGTCTCACTCAGAGAGGGAGCTCGCTGCGTGCCGAGCCCGGCTGCCTGGCGGGTCTGAGGAAGTGGAGAAATGGCTGTTTTGTTTCGTGTGCCGTCCCGGAGTGTCCCCCGGGGCGGGGGCCAGGGCCACGGGCGCTGATGTCCGAGGAAGCTCGTATTCCTCGTCTGCAGGAAGGGGGCTGGAGCTGGCGGGCAAGGCGCGTGGGGTGCCGGCTGGGCCAGCTTGGTCGGGAGCTGGCAGCTCTTTGGCGTTGGGTGGCAGGGGTGCGAGCCGTCTCGCAGACCTGGGTGCGGGTCCCAGCCCAAAACCCCGGGTCCCGGAGCGGCAGGCATCCCCTGCGGGGGCGTGGGGGTGGGATTCCGGAGGCTTCCTGAGTCGGCCTTCCTTTACCATAATCCTGGAATCTATGGGCGCCTTGGGCGTAGGCAGAAGGCCATGTGAGGCCGTGATTGGCTTGGGGAACAAAGCACTGTTCTTCCCCACACTCTCAGAAGGAGCCCGTGTCACTCGAGGGAGTGCCTTGTGTGAGGTGGGCCCCCGGTGGAGCTGAGCTTTCCCCTGAGACCCCGGCCTGAGGCCTTGGCTTTGTCCTGCCAATTCCTGCCTGAGGAGCAGGCCAGGGGTTGGGCTGGCCAGGCAGATGGGCTGCACATCCAGGCCGCGTCCCTGGTGCGTGGGGCCAGGTGATCGGGCTGCCCTCGGCCTCCTGCACCTCCTCTCTCCTCGGGGCTGCAGCCAGGAGGCCCTTCATTCCCCGAGAGCTGCTTGACCCCTGGCGCCTTTGGTTTACCTCGTGTGCAAAGGGAGGGCTCGGCTGGCTGATCTCTGAGGCTGCCTCAAGCTCCAGAAAGCTCTGCTCCTTTGCCTCTCGGCCGCCCAGCTTCTGGGCTCTTGCTACAGAGATAAAGTTCCCCTCTCAGTCCCGCTCCCCGGCCTCTTCCTGTGGCACGCGTTCCTCTCTGCTCACTGCTGGCGGGAGTCGCCCTTGCTGTCCTCTTGCCGTCTCTGGACCCAGCGATGAGCAGGGTCTGTGTCATGTCAGGCAGCCTCAGGCCGCGAGCAAGGAGAGGGTAGCAGAGACGGCGCATGCAGAGGCCCTGGAGCGGGCGGGATGGTGCAGCCGTGTGGCTGGTGAGTTGGAGCATGGGGGTCACAGGGTGCCAGAGGATGGGGGGCTGGAGCACCCAGGGCCTGTGAGGTGGCCAGGCCAGTTGGCAGGCAGAGGGCAGGAAAGGCCCTGGGCGAGACTCCTGAAATCCTGAGAGAGAGGTGGGCGGGGCTGCTGAGTGCACCCTGTTTTTCCCGCGTGGGTAGGGCTGCCCTGTGTGTCTGATGATAGGTCATAGGGGGAGGGAAGCCTGGGCACCCAGCTCGTTCCACGGTGGGGAAGCAAGTCCAGATCTGGGGCAGGCCTTGTGAAGGGGGTGAGAGAGTCCTGGCCCACCTCCGGGGACACACGCACT
Source organism: Kogia breviceps (assembly GCF_026419965.1). Lineage (NCBI taxonomy): Eukaryota > Metazoa > Chordata > Mammalia > Artiodactyla > Physeteridae > Kogia > Kogia breviceps. The sequence goes on from NC_081313.1 coordinate 182,190,577, forward strand.
CAGTCAAGGGTGATGGACCCCACCTCGGGTTTCAGGTCACGGATAAGGACAGTGATGGGGCAGACCCCGGGGAGGGGTGCTGGAGAGGGCGCCAGGGTGACAGTGGGGGCATGGGGGCCACTCAACGAGGTCATGGTGCCACCAGCCCCCCATCCGTTCAAGTGCCCCTGCTCTCAGGGCCCAGCTGGCACTCCTGGCTCCACCCCACCTGGCCGCGTGGCCTCTGTGCCTTGGTTTCCTCATGTGCAAGCTGGGGGTGATGGCAGGCGCGTGTGTCTTGGGGGGAAGTGCTCGGGCAGCCCCGGCGTCGGGCCACCCTGAGCGTCAGCCCTTTTGTGGTATCTCGGCGCGTTGTGCAGCGTTGTTCTTACGGCCCAGAGCACACGATGTCCCGACGCGGCTCCTGCTGGACATCTGGGCCCAGGGAGCACGACTGGGGCTGTGGGTCCCACACTGTCATGACTCCCGTCACCAGCTCCCAGGTCCCCAGACACAACGTTGGGGAGAGGTGCTGGGGTCCCGAGCGACGCTTGGCCTGTGGCCGCGTCTCAGGGCCCTGGCACAGGCTGGCCTGTGGGAGGCTCTGCAGACGTGGGGGCCTAAGCTGGCCTTCCCCACTGCCTTCCCAGCCCCCCCTTCCCAGGCAGGGTCCCAGCTCTGTTCTCAGCTCAGCATCTGTCTGCGGTGACCTGCACCCCAGGGGCTTGGGACGTGCAGTCTGTCTCTGCTTAAATCATCGGTGCTCTGATTCCTGCCCCATCAGGACAGGAGCGGGTGCTCTGCTGACCCAGCCCATGCCCAGTCTGCAGGGCAGGCTCCAGAGAGGAGGCCGGGCGGTCCACGGCCAGCGCTGGCACCACCCTTTGGTGCTTATGGCAGGGCGTGGAGAGGACGAGGTGCTGGTGGCCCTGCCGGTGGCCGCGTGGCCACGGGCAGTTCACACAGCCCTGAGCAGCATCGCTGACAGAGGACAAGGAGCGGCTTTGCACTCCGGTTCCCCACGGTCATTTGTGCCACACAGGGAACTCACCCCGGGAGCAATGCCCTTGACGCGGCGTCCAGGCCGGAAGGGTGACGCTTGGCCAACCGGGACCCCATGAGAAACACAGCGGTCAGACGGGGGCTCCTGGAGCGGGGCTTGGGGTGGGGTGACGGCGAGCAGGGCCTCTCCTCGGCACTGTGGACATCGGGGTTGCGACGTTCTCTGTGGGCGGCCGTCCTGGGCGCTGTGGGGTGTGGAGCAGCCTCCCCGGCCCTACCCACTCGATGCCAAGAGCCCCCCAGTCGCGATGACCACAGATGCCCCAAGATGTGGCCCTGTGTCAGGACACCCCCAGTGAGCAGTTAGGGCTGTCTTGTCTTACTCTGGGGAAACCGTACCTCAGGGGACAGAGCGAGCCCTGCCACGGGGCCGTTGGCATGGCCAAGAGGCTTGGCTGTGTTCAGCGGCTCAGGCTGGCCCGGGAGAGGTGCAGAGGGTGCCCGGCCGGCGAGGGAGGCCGTTTTTAGCCGGTGAGGTCAGGAGTTTTCTCTTGGGGCAGCTGGGTGATGGCACCACGTGCTCTGCTTGGGCCCCTGTTGGGTGGGCCTGAGCCCAGCCTGGGTGGGGGTCCTGCAGGCGCCCGGAGGGCCTCGTCCTGGCTCACTCGGGCAGTCACGGGACCCAGGCTGCCCGGAGGGACTGGCGAGCCTTCCCTCCCCCGGGGAGCTCAGCCACGCTGTCTGCAGCCCAATATGCCGGGTGGGGTCCTCCAGGCTGGGCTGTGGGGTCTCAGGCAGCTTCCCTGCTGACTGCCCCCTGCCCCCAGGCCCTGTTCGTGCTTTTCGTCCTGGCCTACATCCACATCGTCTTCTCCCGCTCGCCCATCAACTGCCTGGAGCATGTGCGGGACAAGTGGCCGAGAGAGGGCATCCTGCGCGTGGAGGTGCAGCACAACTCCAGCCGCGCGCCCGTCTCCCTGCAGTTCTGCAGCGGCGACGGCAGCTTCCCTGGGCCGGCTGGGGACGAGGAGGAGGAGGAGGAGGAGCTGACCGTGGAGATGTTTGCGAACAGCTCCATCAAGGTGAGCTGGCTGGGAGCGCTACGTAAATGCGCAGAGGAACTGGTGACGCCGTCTGTTTAGGACAGGCTGCTGGAAGCGTACCTGACCTTCAGGGCCACAGGCCTCCCTGTCTGCTCCCGCTCCCGTGGCCTTGGGGCCGACTGGGACCTCGGGCTGTTTCCCAGCTGTCACTTGAAAGGGATTGGCCCAGTTCTGGGGGTGCCAAGGGCAGATACAGCCGGGAAGAAGGCTCTGGGCTGAAAGCTCTAAGGGGGCCCTGGGCATCCCGGTGATGCAGCGCCCCGTCAGCAGAGGCATGCCAGTGGACACGGGCCCACAGCCCGCAGGGAGGGCTGTACTTGGGCAGCCGGAGGACAGGATCCTGTGGGCCAGGGGTCGATGTGGATAGGGTATTGGTGCAGACCTCAGCAGGGGACCACATCCCTCCCAGACCCTCACCCGGAGACAGGCCCTCAGGGAGCTCCGTGTTGGGGGTCGGGGCTCTGATGGGACAGGGGCACACGTGCTTCCAGTCAGTAGGTAAGGGAGAGGCCTCCAGGCCCGGCCCTTTGGCACCGCGGGCCCGCTGACCCCTGCCCCCCTCTCTGCAGTTTGAGCTGGACATCGAGCCCAAGGCGTTCAGGCCTCCAGGTGGCCCCGAGGCCCTGAACGACAGCCAGGAGTTCCCCTTCCCTGAGACGCCCACAAAAGGTACTCACTGCTCACTGGGGCTAGAGGGCAGTGCCCCCGGTGGGCTGCGGTCAGCCCGCCCCTCCCGGGGCGGAGAGGCTCCGTTGGCCGACCAGGCGTGCCCCACCCACAGCGTGGCCTCAGGACGAGTACATCGTGGAGTACGCGCTGGAGTACGGCTTCCTGCGGCTGTCGCAGGCCACGCGGCAGCGGCTCAGCATCCCCGTCATGGTGGTCACCCTGGGTGAGTGTCAGCTGCAGAGGCGGGCTCCGGGCGAGGGGTCACCCAGGAGCACTGGCTTCCGGGGCCTGGGGGCCGCCCCTGCTCTCCAGCTGCGGGAAGCTTCCCGGGGCTTCGTCCCTTGACCGCTCCCCTGGGGCTGTCACACACATCGCTGCTCGGGGCGGGGGCGGGCGGGGGCTCCTCCACTCCCAGAAATGGAGATCTGGCCTTCCCCGGGCCTCCGGCGGGACCGGGGCTGGTGGGGGCCTGGCCAGGTGCACACCCCCGTCACGGTCCTGCCCACAGACCCCACGCGGGACCAGTGCTTCGGGGACCGCTTCAGCCGCCTACTGCTGGCCGAGTTCCTGGGCTACGACGACATTCTCATGTCCAGTGTGAAAGGCCTGGCGGAAAACGAGGAGAACAAGGGTGCGGGGCCCAGCCGGGTGCGCGGGGCCGGGGCGGGGCCGGGGCGGTCTGGGGCGCAGGCTCACTGCCTCCCGCGCAGGCTTCCTGCGGAACGTGGTGTCCGGGGAGCACTACCGCTTCGTGAGCATGTGGATGGCCCGCACGTCCTACCTGGCCGCCTTCGTCATCATGGTCATCTTCGTGAGTGCCGCGGGCGGGGCGGGGGCCGGAGGGCGCGGGGCGAGGCGGTGGCCCCGCGCCTCACGCCGCCCTGCTTGCAGACCCTAAGCGTGTCCATGCTGCTGCGCTACTCCCACCACCAGATATTCGTCTTCATTGGTGAGTTGCCCCGCCGGCCACCTCCCCCGCCCCCCACCCCCACCCCCCGGGCACCTCACCCGGTCTGCCCGCCCGCCGCCCTCTGCCCGCAGTGGACCTGCTGCAGATGCTGGAGATGAACATGGCCATCGCCTTCCCTGCAGCGCCCCTGCTGACCGTCATCCTGGCCCTCGTGGGTGAGGACCCTCTGCCCCCCGCCCTGACCCCGCCCTGGCCCGTCCCCCGCCCGTCCCCTCCCCTCCAGCCAGCGCCCTCCCATCTCCCCACAGGGATGGAGGCCATCATGTCTGAGTTCTTCAACGACACCACCACGGCCTTCTACATCATCCTCATCGTGTGGCTGGCCGACCAGTATGACGCCATCTGCTGCCACACCAACACCAGCAAGCGGCACTGGCTTCGGTGGGCACCGGGGTCCGTGTGGTCGGGGGTGGGGGGGGGCAGCCGGGTGGGCAGCGCCTCACTGTCCCCCTCGCAGGTTCTTCTACCTGTACCACTTCGCCTTCTACGCCTACCATTACCGCTTCAACGGGCAGTACAGCAGCCTGGCCCTCGTCACTTCTTGGCTCTTCATCCAGGTGAGCTGGGCTGCCCTTGGGACTGGTGACCCCAGGGTCCATCCAGCCTGTCGGGGGTTCTGTGGAGGCTGCGTTCTGGCTTGGGCCTCGCCTGACCTGGTGCCTGCCCCTCAGCACTCCATGATCTACTTCTTCCACCACTACGAGCTGCCCGCCATTCTGCAGCAGATCCGCGTCCAGGAGATGCTGCTGCAGACGCCCCCTCTGGGCCCTGGCAGCCCCACGGCCCTGCCGGACGACCTGAACAACAACGGAGGCACCCCGGCTGCCACGCCCGACTCTACCGGCCAGCCCCCTGCCCTGGGCCCTGGCTTGCAGGGTGGTGGTGGAGGCCCTGGGCCCATGGCTGAGGCACCCAGCTCCCTGGTGGCTGCGGCGGCCTCGGTAGCTGCAGCAGCCAGTGGTGACCTGGGCTGGATGGCAGAGACGGCCGCCTTCATCACAGACGCCTCCTTCTTGTCTGGCCTGAGCGCCTCTCTCCTGGACCGGCGGCCGGCCAGCGCTGGGGCACTTCCTCGGGCCCCCCAGGACGCTGCCCCCCCGGGCGACTCCCCAGGGTCTGACACAGCCCCTCAGACCGCTGGCGTGAGTGGACCCAGCCTTGCGTCCACGGCTCCGGTGGATGCGCCCTCGGAGGTCGGCTCCTGAGCCCTGGGCAGCTGACCGCCTCTGTCCCTGGCCATCCAGGCCAGCTGGGTGTGACCTGGCTGGAGCCCTCCGGGGTCAGGGAGGCTGTCCCCAACGGCTCTGGGACTGCCCAGCCTGCCTTAGGTGGTATCAGAGTCCATCAGGTTTGCTTGGAGGCGGGCTTCTCTCCCCCAGGCCAGGGGGCCTGCCTGCAGCCTGTCCCTGTCTGTGGCGGGCCCCCTCAGCCGGTGAATTAAGACCGGCCGATGAGCCAGGGTGGGAGAAGGGACGGGGGCTCCATGGAAGGTTCTGCAAGGGGTTTGTGAAAGGTCCAGAGCGAGCTGTCCCGGGGCAAGACGGGCGAGCCTCTGAGCAAGGTGAAACGAGAGGGGCCGGCTCAGCCGGTGCTCCCTCGTGTGCAGTGCCTTTCCACCGCCACCCCACACGCCCAGGCTGGGGCCCCGGGAAGGCGAAGCTCGGGCTCAGGACGCGCCGAGGCACCAACATGGAAGGCAGCCACGGGGGGCGCCGGGGTCCCGCCCTGCTTGGGGTGAAGAGACCGCCGGCGGCCCAACCCAATTACCAATTACGCCGTGAGGAATGCGGAAGAGGGCTCATTCCACTCTATTTAATTTGCAGTGTACAAAATGGTGTTTGTATATAGAATAAACTGTTGACAGCGTCCAGCCGGCGTTTGTGTGTGCGGGGAGGGGGTGGGGTCGACCCCGTGGCCAGGCGGGGCCCCTCGGAGCCCCCGCTGCAGGTGGAGGAGGGCCTGGTCCCGCGTTACCGGGCGGGCACGGGTGCTTCCCCGGAGGCCTGGAGCCGGCTGCACGGCCCGTCGCCGGCGCTGTCCCCGAGCTGGGCGAGGAGCTGCCTGCGCCGCACCAGCGCCTGGTGGAGCCTCTCGCGTGCGCCCGCGATGCGCTGCTCCAGTTGCTCTAGCTCCCCGGGGCGCGGGGCGCCCGAGAACAGCTCGGCGGGAGGGCGGCCGGTGGAGCAGAGCCAGACGGGGCCCCCCCGGCGGCCGGGCCGCATCCGCATCCTCGCCTGGGGCATCCTCAACGGGAGCGGCGGCGGCCGCGCCCAAGGCCGGCTCCAGCAGGAAGTGCGCGCGACGCTCCCTCACCGAGGCCCGGTGCACCCGTGCCCGGCCCCACGGGCCCGCGGGGGCGGCCAGAGTGTCCTACTGCGGCTCCTCGGGGCCCCTGGGGACGGGTGGGGATGGGCAGCCGCGTCCTACCCACAGTCCCACTCTGCCCTTTAGGGTCGGGGTCCCTGAGGAGGCCGTGGATGGCGGGAGGTGTGGATCCATTGGTCGGCTGGAGGTCGGGGATGGGAGTTGCTGGGGTGGAGAGCGGCCCCCGGAGCCCCTTACCTCGGCTCCGGCTCCTCCGGCTCCTCCTGCTCCTCGGGCGGCTCCGTGTTGAGGGCGCAATGGATCCTCTAGGAGCCAAGACAGAAGTCGCGTCGGGGTCGGGTCAGCGGCAGGCCATCCTGCACGCGCTCCCCCTTCCCTCCAGCCCCCAGTACTGCAGCTTGTTGCCCCTTCGGATGCGCGGCAACGCCAGGCGGTAGAAGACGGTGCTCGCCCAGCGAGCTGAGCAGAGCACTGCCCAGACCCAGGCAGAGCAGCACGAAGAGTCCCGAGAAGTGGTAGATGCCCATCTGGTGGGTCTGCAGTCAGGACGCAGGCACAAAACCCCTCCTGGTCATGGCAGACCCGTGGGGAGCCCTGGCCTTGGACGGGGGTGGGGGCAGAGGTTGGGCCAGAGAGAAGGGCCTGGGGCTGTGGGAGCCGGATTGGAAGGCTAGGGCTCCATTTTCAGAGGTGAAGTGTCATGGAAGAAAGGCCACTGAAACTGGGGTTTTGGAGGATGAATAGGGTGCAGAAAAGCAAACACACAGTCTTGGGAACGAGGAGGGGTTGGTCACCTGGGTGAAGCACCACACAGGCTCAGAGCCCCCCACGCCTACCCCTCCCTGCGTCCCGGGCCTGCCCTACCTCTGTAACGGCGAAGACCCGCTTGCCACAAGGCACCACCATCTTGTACCACTTGTCGTGCTGCAGAGCAAATCGATGAAGCCGGAGGACTTGTAGCGGCTGATGAACTCGGACAGGTTTTGGAGGTGAGCGGCGAATTCCGGGGGAGTCCGATGCCATAGCCTGGGGGAGGCCGGGCGTTGGGTTGGGACCGGGCTGGACGCAGACCCACAGGAGCTGTGCCCGCGTGGAGCCCGCAGATCACTGGTCCCGGGGGCCGCTCACCCTCGATGGCGAAAGGCTTGCCCACGGTCGGCAGTCTGCAGTCCGCGTCGATGGACGCCTCGTAGTCCAGGAGCGACTTGTCCATGATGAAGGCGTTGAGCTTGCGGGGGGGTCGCTTCTGCCTGGGAGGGGGACGAGGTGAGCTACCCCGCCCGCCTGGCCCCGCCCCGCGCGCCCCCCTCACGTCAGCATGGCGACGCCGTGGGGCGTGATGGGCGCACTGCGGCGCCGCACGTGTGCGTACGTCTCCGGGAAGCTCTTCTTTTTTTTTTTTTTTTTTTTTTTTTTTTGTGGTACGCGGGCCTCTCACTGTTGTGGCCTCTCCCATTGCGGAGCACAGGCTCGGGACACGCAGGCTCAGCGGCCATGGCTCACGGGCCCAGCCGCTCTGCGGCATGTGGGATCTTCCCGGACCGGGGCACGAACCCGTGTTCCCTGCATCGGCAGGCGGATTCTCAACCACTGCGCCACCAGGGAAGCCCTCCGGGAAGCTCTTCTTGATGTAGGCCTCGGCGCTGCTTTCCCACACAGTGCCGAAGCGGAAACCCTGGGACGGGTGGTGCAGCTGCGGGCCAGAGCCCGGTCAGCGCTTGGTGGGGGTGGGGGCATTGATCCCGGCCCGGCTCTCCCCCACCCGCGTTCCGTCCGCCAGCCCGGAGCGCCCAGGCCTCTCAACAAGCTCACGTGGGCCACGTCATCTCTGGGGGGCTGTCCTGGGCTCCGTGGGGTGTGGAGCAGCATCCCTGGCCCCACCCTCTAGATGCCAGGAGGCCCCTGCCCTAGTCTGACCTCCACAGATGTGCCAGGACATGGCCCCGTGTCCTCTGGGGGCAGGACCGCCCAGTTGAAAATGTTCTAAAACCTGCACGTCCATCTCCAGACCCTTAACTCCACACTTCCGCTTCCGCCGCACCCGCTGCGCCTCTCCTTAGGGTCCCCTGGGAACTCCAAGCTTATTGCGTCCAAGACCCACTCCCGAGCCACCCCACACCTTTCCACCGCAGTTGCTCTCCCTCCTCTGCCCGCCTCTGCGTCTCTCATCTCCACGTCCCGTCCACCTGCAGATCCTGTGGGCGCTGCCCTCCAGACACCCTGGACCTGCCCGGTGCTCGCCCCTCCGCAGCCCCTACCCAAGGCCTCCATCCCCCATTCCTCCTGCACCAGCACTGCCCCCTCAGCCCTGGGATCTCCGGCCCGCCCACTGTTTGTGCAACCTCCCTAAAGTAAAGCACGAGTGGCTGCTGAGGCCACCTGACCAGGGCCTCCTTGTTGGGGCTACGGCACTTCCGAAAAGGCAGACCTGAGGCAAGCAGGGCCATCTAGAACTTTCTGGGGAAGGAAATGCTCTACACCTGTGCTGTTCTCAAGTGGCTGTTGAGTGCTTTCAATTAAATCAATTTAAAAAGTAGCCACGGGACTTCCCTGGTGGTGCATTGGATACGAATCCACCTGCCAATGCAGGGGACACGGATTCGAGCCCACATACCGGGGAGCAACTAAACCCGTGCACCACAACTACCGAGCCCGCGCGCCTAGAGCCTATGTTCCGCAACGAGAAGCCACCGCAATGAGAAGCCTGCACGGCGCAACTAGAGAAAGCCTGCATGCAGAAACGAAGACCCAATACAGCCAAAAAAAAAAAAAAAAAAAATTATTTTAAAAAAGTAGCCACATATGGAGAGTGGCTGGCCCACGGGACAGCAAGCATCTAGGTCTCATTACTGGTTTAACAGAGGACGCTGGGGTGGGGGAGCAGCAGGGGAAGAGAGCAGCTAGATCCAAACACCGGGAGATGCTGCAGGAGAAGAAACAACTTCTCCAACAAACACATCGCTAGTGAACAAAAAGATGGAGTGTCAAGATGGCCCCATGGGGCCTTCCCGGGACAGACCCCCACCCGGTCCTCTGCCTGCCTTTTGTCTGTAGAAAAACTTTAGTTTCCTAGGCCTTCCCCGAGTTCCAAAGAATAAATTTAATCAGAGAAGTGAGAAAATGCAGAAACAAAGGAAACAGTCAAACAAGATGAAATAATAATAATAGTTTAGCCATTAAAGTCAAGGACTTTTAATTCCTTCTCAAGGGCTGTAGATAATATTCTGAGCCAGTGAACTTCCCTGGCAGTCCAGCGGGTAAGACTCAGTGCTTCCACTGCAGGGGGCATGGGTTCAATCCCTGGTTGGGGAACTGAGATCCTGCATGCCATAACGCATGGCAAAAAAAGAAAAAAAAAAATTGAGCCCGATCCTTTGAGCTCTTTTGCAGATACTGAAACCCCCACCAGGTGGAAGAAGTTAACTGCATGATGCCCACAAGCACGGAGACCCCAGACTGATTGGAACCAGGAGGTTGATGATGTTGACTCCCAATTACTTCACCACCAACCGATCAGGAGAACATCCAGGAGCTAATCACACACCTCACAACCCTCCTCCCTCACCCTGTCTTTAAAAACCTTTCCCCGGGCTTCCCTGGTGGCGCAGTGGTTGAGAATCCGCCTGCCGATGCAGGAGACACGGGTTCGTGCCCTGGTCCGGGAAGATCCCATATGCCGTGGAGCAACTAAGCCCGTGAGCCATGGCCGCCAGGCCTGCGCGTCCGGAGCCTGTGCTCCGCAACGGGAGAGGCCACAACAGTGAGAGGCCCGCATACCGCAAAAAAAAAAAAAAAAAAAACCTTTCCCCAATTCTTAAATAAAAATTAAAACACAAACAAAAATAAACATTTCCCTGAAAGCTATCCAGGAGTTCAAGTCTTTTTTTTTTTTTTTTTTTTTTTTTGCGGTACGCGGGCCTTTCACTGTTGTGGCCTCTCCTGCTGCGGAGCACAGGCTCCGGACGCGCAGGCTCAGCGGCCATGGCTCACGGGCCCAGCCGCTCCGCGACATGTGGGATCTTCCCGGACCGGGGCACGAACCCGTGTCCCCTGCATCGGCAGGCGGACTCTCAACCACTGCGCCACCAGGGAAGCCCCAGGAGTTCAGGTCTTAAGCACTAGCTGCGCAGACTCATTGCTTGGCATCTGCAATAAACACTGCACTTTCCTTCACCAGGACCCTGTGTCAGTAGATTGTCTTTACTGCCTGCAGGCGAGTGGACACAAGTTTGGTTTGGTAACAAGGAGGTTTCTACCTTCCTCTGGGTCGGGTCTGTACATTTTGGATCCAGATTCAAACAAACCGTGAAAAAAAAAAAAAAGACAACTGAGAAAAATGGCTGCCTGATGTTTAAGTTCCCAGAATACTCATGACAAAATTACAGGAGGCCTGGGATTTCCCTCATGGTAATCCAGCAGCTATGGCTATGGCTGGTGCACAGAGGAAACTGGTCAGGAGCTGACTTTGGAGCCGGGCAATGGGTTCATTCATCGGGGGCCTTGCTCCCTACTCCAGAATATTAAAATTTTTTCATTAAAAGAGAAAAATATGTAGGCTGGGGCATGCCCTGCTCTGCCCACAGCCCTCCAGGACTCCTGGTGAAAGTTCTGTCTAAATGGAGCCTCTGTGGAGGCCCAGGTCCCCCCACATGTGCAGGCCCTGCATGACTGCCCCATCCCCCTCCCTGCTCTCCCCTCCCCCCTCTCCCCCTCACTCACTCCATCCGCTCCAGCCACACACAGGCCTCCTTGCTGTTCCTCCAAACTGCCAAGCACAATCCTGCCCCAGGGCCTTTGCACAGGCTGCCTCCTCTGCTTGCCATATTCCTCCCTGGTATCTACATAAAAGTCCCTCACATATCACCTCTCCCAGGGGAATTCTTGACCCCCCCACTTGAGAAATTAACCCTCCCCAGTGCTCCCTGTGTCCCCACCCTGTCTAATTTTCCTCCCTGGAACTTTATCACCAATTCACACACCATCTACTTTGTTTCTCTCTCTTGATTCTCAGCAGCAGCCTCACCTGTTTTGTCCCAGCTGGGTTCAACATGAGTTTGCGGGAGCAGATGGCCGCCCTCTACTGGGTGGGGACTGGGGGCGGGGGTGACCTCCAGGCTCTGACCCCTGAAACCCCACGGCCACGCACCTTAGGGTCGTGGATCCCTGACAGCTCCTCAAAAGTCCTGTCCCCGACCATGACGGCGGCCAGGTTGGCCGTGTAGCTGGAGAGCACGAGCAGACAGAAGATGGCCCACAGGTTCACGAGGAGGCAGCCCGTGGGGCCCTGGGGCGTCTTACTGGACACTGTGCGTCCAGAGAGGATGGCGTAGCAGAGGCTGAGGGCGGGCGGAGGAGTAGAAGAATACGGTGCCTCGGTTGCGGCCGCGGGGCGTGAGGCCGAAGGGGCTGCGCCACTCGTAGAGGGTGAGGAAGAACGCAGTCAGGGGCAGCGCGGTGAAGACGCCCAGCCACATGGACCCGTGCAGCGGCCACATGAAGGCGCCGGTGGGCGACGCCGTGTCCCGCGCGCGCGCCATGATGCCCAGGCTGGTGGAGAAGAAGGGGCTGGTGAAGTCCACCACCTGCGAGCAGGCTGAGTTGATGCTGAAGCTGGTGACGGCCATGTGCGCCCGGCCGGCCAGCAGGTCGGCCGCCAGGCCGGTCCAGCGCCCGTCGCTCAGCGCGCCGTACTTGCTGTCGCCCACGATGTACAGCTCGAAGTCGAAGGGCGCGTCCTCCGCCAGGCGCTCCAGCAGGTCGATGCAGTAGCCGTAGCAGCACCTGCGCAGCGCGCGGGGCGCCGAGCCGTCGGCCAGCGCGGCGAAGAGCGCGTGCAGAGCGGCCGAGTCGTTGGTGCCGGGGGCCAGGCACAGCTGCCCCGCCGGGCACCGACCTTCCTCGTCCGGCTCGCGGGCAAAAAAGAACGGGCGCTCCACCAGCGTCACCACGCGCAGCTTGGGCTGCGCCCCGCGGGTTCCGGCGGAGGCTCCACACCCGGAAGCGCCGGGAGATTTGCACCTGCGAGGAGCCGGTCACCCACAGCGGCCCCGTGTGGCCCCGGAAGGACGTGTTGGCCAGGAACCTGGTGGGGGGTGGGCGGCATCAGGGCGGCGGAAGGATCCCTCCCCCGAGGTGAGACCTATCGCCCCGCCTCATACACACCGGGCCACGGGGGATGCTGCTGTACCGCCCACTCCAGATCCCATTCCCAGCCGGGGTACCCAGGCCCTGGGGGCGGGGGCGACCGCCCAGCCCAAAGCCCAGTTGAGAGGCTCAGGTGGGGCCTTCTTGCTGCGGGGTGCTGCCCCCGCTCCAGGGCTCCCCGGGTAAGGCAGAGCCTCACCTATTCCTTTCCCTCCCTTCCTGCTTCTCCCAAAGCCACGCACGCACGCACGCACGCACGCAAGCACGCAGAATCTCCTTCTTGGGCTCTGCTTCCACCCAAGATGGACACAGCGCCTGGCATACAGCAAATGCCCAATAATGTCGCCTCTCACGCCGCACCAGCAGACGCGGCTTCCTGCAGCAGGGTCCCCGCTCATCGTGCCAAGAGGCGGCCGGAGGACTCGGGCCCGGGCAGCGGCAGGTCATTGCAGTTGACCGTGCCGGGGAGGATGGCACGCTCCGGCTGCACGCGGGCCGCGCTGCCCAGCGCGCGGGCCACTAGTTCCACCGCGTCGTGGATGGCGGCTTCCAGCGGGGGCCGCTTGACCTCGCCCAACGCCAGCAGCCCAGGCGGCAGGCCCTCGGTGGGGAGTGCCTCGGCGGGCAGCGGCGTGCCCCCAGCAGCCAGCGGGGCCCAGGGGGCGCGGCCTGCAGCACCTGACGGGCGCCGGCCTCATTGCAACCCAGGAGTACGGCCACGGGGACTGGGGCCGTTCCCCCCGCGGGCACCCCCAGTGGGGCCAGGCGGGCCCGCAGCCCTGCATCGCTTGGGTCCGGCCGGCTCAGGTTCAGCACGAGCTTCGGAGCCCGGCCCGCCCAGCTTGTCCACAGGGCCGCCAGGCCGCCAGGGTCCTGCACGCGGCAGAGCACCAGGCCAACGTCCTCCCAGCTGTGCGCCTGCAGCACGGACACCAGCACGTCCAGCAGAGTCTCCAGGGGGCTGGCCCAGTCCAGCTGCAGGTGGAAGGGGTTCTGGCAAAGAGGTGGTCACAGTTAGGGCTGGCGTCCCCACTCTTCCCACCCCATCTGTACATGTTCAATAAACGCACGACACCTTGATAACTGGACCTCGTGCTTGCTTCTTCCCAGCCCCACACCTGCTCTAACCCCTTCTGTGGCTCCCCATTGCCACCAGCACAAAGCCCGGCCCTGGCCTGACACTCAGGGCCTATTCTCTTGGCTCCAGTCACCCTGAGGCTTTTTGCATGCTCCAGCTGGAATACCTTTTTCCCATCTATGACAGCCAACTCCTACACATTCTTCAAAACCCAGCTCCACTACCCCACCTCTATTCAGACTTACGAGGCAAGCTAGGGACTGAGGGCCCCCCCGCCCTCCGCGCTCAGAGACCCAGAAAGTTCTCCTGAATTTGCTTTGAGCACGGGAAGGACGAGAGAGCTTTGCCAGACACCTAATGTAGGCAGGGTGTTGTCCGGGTGGGGACAGGGTGCTGAGTGCAGGGGGAAAGGCTGGGGGCTGCTGCTCAGTCTCCCGCGGGGCGGTGGGGCAAGCCAGTAGTACCCCCCCGAAAGCCTGACAGGTCCAACTGCGGAGCATGCAGTTCCTGGATCCGGCTGCAGAGGACGCTACAGGCATGGATTGGGGTCCTGCATCTCTCCCACCGGGAGGGGGTCAAGGACAGAGGGGGGTTAGTGAGACCCAGGGCTCCTCTAGGGTCAGGGTCTCCCCGCCCTCAGGAGAAGGAAGGCCTGAGGGGGCTTCAAGGTGGGTTTGGAGAGAGGCAGGCCCCCTTCCAGACCCCATGTCCCAGCCCTGCTGGCTCTGGGAGGGGGTTCTTTCCCTGGGACACAACAGGGTCCCCAGAGCTTTGCCAGTCACCCTTGTCTCCTCCTTGTCCCATTCTCTACTTATTCGGACCCAAACTCCAGCCTGGGGGTGTAATTAAGAAGAAAAGAGAATAAACTCCAAGGACGAGGACAGGGTGGAGGAGGATGGAGGGTTTAGGAGACACAGGGTGGCCCCGGGGACCTGAGAAGGCCATCAAGGAGGCTGTGGGGTGTGGGTAGCCTCGGCCTCGAGGGCCTCTGGTAGGATCCTGGCAGGAGGAAAGTCTCCAGCCGAAGCCCCTGAAACTGCAGCCGCTGGAGAGCGAGCAGGGAGACCCGCTTCCCCATCCCAGCCCCGCAGCCCTGCTTGGTGGGAATCCGGAGGCGCCTTCTGACCTGACTGGGGAAGGGGGCCGCGCTCCTAGTGGGACTCCACCGCCAAAGCCCAGGGAAGCGTCCTGTGGGATCCGCCATCTGGGGTCCAGAGGTATCCCGCGGGGTTCCCGAGCCGCGGGGTTCAGTGGCTCTAGGTCCCTGCGCCCCTGGGCTCCCGCCTCCCATTCCGGGTCCCTGATCTCCGGGGACATCCGGGGTTCAGGGGTCCAGGTTCCGCGAACCCGAGGGCCCTCCCTGGGCCTCTGTCAGCCGGACTCCGAGTCTCCCCGCATCCGGACTCTTGCATTTAGGGTCCAGACTCTGAGGCCCGCGCGTTCCAAGGACTCAGCTATCCGGACCCCCGGGCCCCGCGCTCCAACAGCGTCCCAGGGTCTCTCCCATCCCGACCCCGGGTCCCCGCACTTCCTGACCCCGGCGTCCAGGCGTACCGGGGAGCCGAGGGGAGCGCGGGCCTCCCGCCGCAGCACGCTGAGCCCGGGGGTCTCGGTGGCCGCCGCCAGGAAGTGCAGCTGCAGCAGCTCGGGCCGCGCCTCGGGGAGGCTAGCACGGCCGCCACGCCCGGTGCCGCCAGCGCCTGGCACAGGCCGCGGGCCAGCGAGTCGGGGTCGCGGGAGAGGGGCGCGGCGGCCACCAGCTCCAGGCTCAGGTTGTGCGGCAGCCGCGGCGCCAGGGCGGCCCGGGCCACGGCGGCGCGGGCGCGGGCGGCGGGCGCGCGGGGCAGGAGGGCGCCCAGGCGCACCGAGCCCCCCAGGCGCGCCAGGACGCCGCACGGGTGCGGGTGGCCCCCGGCGGGCCCCGGACCCAGCGCTAGCGCCAGGCCGAGCCTCAGCACCGCACAAACTCCATAGCAAAGTTGCCGGCGGACGCCGCGGGGCGGAGCCGCGGGTAGCACCACGGGAGGCGGGATCTCGGCCGCCCCCGCCTCTCCCTCCCCGCCCCCTTCGGGCCGGCACCTCCCTCCCTGCCCAAGCCCGCCCACCTGCGCCCGTCCTCCCCCCTCCCGGTCCCCCAGTGCCAGGCAGCCCACTCGGGAGCCATGGGTCCCACTACGCAGGGCGAGAAATTGAGGCTAAGATGGCCACAGCAGGCGGGGGTTGGGGTGGGGTGTGGAATCGAACCACTGCTCCTCCTGGCTCTGCGCCCACTCTACAGATGAGGCAGCCGACGTTAGCAGCAGGGAGGGATTTTGCATCAAGACCGGGGCGCACACTCACCCCTGGTTCCCTCCCTCATCCCCCCTCCACCCCGGCAACGGCAACGGCTCCCATTTCTCAGTCAGGGAAACTAAGGCCCACAAGGGGTCAGTGTGCGTCCATAATCACCCAGCTGCACCCTCCTCCTCCAGGGAGCAGCGTCTACCCAGACCAACCCGTCCACGTGCCCTACCATCGTTGGCGCCCCAGGGAAACGGAAGCAGACTTGTCTGACGGGGACCTGTGGGGAAGGTCTCCTGCCCTCCAGCTGTGGGCAGGCAACTTGACCCAGAGAATTCCTCTTCACCCTTCAAGACCCAGTGCCAAATGCCCCTGCTGGAAAGACTTTCCTAGCTTGTCATCCAGAAAGATGCAGAACACCCCCGTCATCCCTGCCTACATGAACTCCATCACACGCCATCGTCTTTGTGTCCTTTTATTTGCTTTATTCAGTGGCCAGCCGGTCTGGGGCCGGTCTGGCTCGTTAACTGCTGTCTCCAGAGCTTGCACACAGCAGGCACTCTATAATTGCTTGTTGCTTTGAGCAACCGCTCAGACAAGGACGCGTGCTTACATCACTCTCCACTGCCCTGGAACCTTCCTTAGCTCCCCGCCGCCTACCAATCCCCAGCCTCTTCCTACATTCTCTGGGCCTCCCCACGACAAATGCCATGGAGACCTTCTCGTGGCCCTGGCCTGTGGGAGGCGCTCAATGACCACCGGTCAAATAACGGCCCAGGAGCACCCTGCATGCAATTCTCCCATCCCAGGTGGGGGAGTGGAGAAAGCCAGTCTTCTCCGCAGACCCCGCAGGGCACAGGGCAGCAGCTGCGCATGGAACATTCCAGCTCTAAGGAACGCGTCTACACGCAGTTGATTTTTTTCACGCACAAGAAACCACCTCCTTTTGCAGACAGTGTTAGAGACACAAGGGACAAACTCCATTAGATGAAGAAAAATCCAAGTTCTGGCCAGCAGCATGAATGGAATTTTGAGGTTACTAACGAGAGCTGGGTGGCTGGCTTCCAGGTGACAAGGCCACCTCATCCAGCGACCTGGCCAGGAATCCCAGGACAGGGAGGGTCATACCACGTAGCCCCCACCCCGCCACTGTTCTGGGTGAGGCGCCAGGTTACGAAGTGTCCTCAGGGACCACCTAGGCCTCACCCCACCCTGGGGTAAGGTCCCTATGCCAGCATGAGTCCCCAGAAGCGGACCCATCCTTGGGAGGGGATACCTCCTCACCCTAGCGTGGTCCTCAGCAGTCAATCAGTCAGTCAACAAACATTATTGGCTGCTGGTTCTGATAGGTAGGCAAGCACCCGACGGCGCCTTGGGCCCCCCTGGGACTCACGGGGGAACCCCCTGAAGCCTCCCCATCTCGGGTCCTGCTGTTACACCTCACCTTCCCCCAAGGGCCCCTACTTGCATGACCTGCACAAGGCTCCCCGGCCTCTGCGCCTAAGCTCCCAGCTTTATTTTTTTAAAAAATTTTTATGTGGACCGTTTTTAAAGTCTTTATTGAATTTGTTACAATATTGCTTCTCATTTATGGTTTGGTTTTTTGGCCCCAAGGCACGTGGGATCTTAGCTCCCCGACCAGGGATCAAACCGGCACCCCCTGCATTGGAAGGAGGAGTCTCAACCACTGGACCGCCAGGGAAGTCCCTCAGCTCCCATCTTTACAAGCTCAATGGCAGTAGTTCTGACCCCCCAGCTACCGTGCACATCAAACAAGTGGACACAGGCCAGGTTTTTTCCTTAATTGTCGTAAAATATACATGATGTAAAGTTCACCATTTTAATCATTTTTAAGTGCACAGCTCGGTGGCATTAAGCACACTTACGTTGTGCAACCACCCCACCATCACCTCTAGAACTTTCTCATCTTCCCAGACTGAAGCTCTGTCCCCTTGAAACCCTGACTCCCCAGCCCCTCCCCCAGCCCCGGGCCCCCACCATCTACTTCCTGTCTCTGTGGATGTGACTCCCCCAGGGACCCCCGCGAGTGGAATCACACAGTATCTGTCCTGTGTCTGGCTTGTCTCACTGAGCATCGTGCCCTCAAAGTTCATCCCTGTTGTAGCAGGTGTCAGAACGTCCTTCCTTTTCAAGGCTGAGTCAGATTCCCCTGTGTGGACGGACCACACTGTCAGTGGCCACCTGGGTTGTCTCCACCTTTTGGCTGTTGTGAATCACACTGCTGTGAACACGAGCGTGCAAACATCTCAAGTCTCTTGCTTTAATTTCTTTGGAGGATGCACTCAGGAGGGGGATTGCTGGAGCATATGGTGATTCCACGTTTTTTTTTTTAATACGTTGGGGGTGGGTTTCCCTGGTGGCGCAGTGGTTGAGTATCCGCCTGCCGATGCAGGGGACGCGGGTTCGTGCCCTGGTCCGGGAGGATCCCGTGTGCCGCGGAGCAACTGGGCCCGTGAGCCATGGCCGCTGAGCGTGCACTCTGCAACGGGAGAGGCCACAACAGTGAGAGGCCCATGTACCGGGGGGTGGGGGGGGAGAATGTTGGGTGTAGGAGTTTATTAATTATTTTATTTTTGCTGTGTTGGGTCTTCGTTTCTGTGCGACGGCTTTCTCTAGTTGTGGCAAGCGGGGGCCACTCTTCATCGCGGTGCACGGGCCTCTCACCATCGCGGTCTCTCCTGTTGCGGAGCACAGGCTCCAGATGCGCAGGCTCAGTAGTTGTGGCTCACGGGCCCAGGTGCTCCGCGGCATGTGGGATCCTCCCAGACCAGGGGTCGAACCTGTGTCCCCTGCATTAGCAGGCAGATTCTCAACCACTGTGCCACCAGGGAAGCCCCCCACATTTCATTTTTTGATGACCCTCGAGACTACTGGCCACAGCGGCTGTGTCACTCCACCTTCCCACTGGCCGTGCACAAGGGCTCAGATTTCTCCACCGCCTGCTGACACGTTGGTGAGACACTGGTGGGTGAGAGGCGGTATGTCACCGCCGTTCACATAAACTCAGCGCACGTGCAGGCGTCATCTGTGAATGCTGGGTGCCGCCTGCACCTGCTCCTCTGGCAGCGATGACCCAGGATTCAGGGTCAAATTGTGCTTCTACGGATTCTTACAGACAGGACAATAACAATAGCACTGCTGGCCGTGTGCCTGGCGCCTATCACACACCTGCTCAGCTGCACACAGGCTCCTGAAGGCTCCCCGCAGGCCGAGGTGTACAGATGACACGGAGCTTCGGGGCCAGGTGTGGCTTGTCCGGGGCCATGTGGGGATTTCAGGGAAAGAGGTAAACGGGCTCCAGCCTTCACTGCCCACCAGCTACCTTCTCTGCAACCAGCTCCCGCCAACCGACCTCTGAACTCTCTCAGCTCGGCCCGCGGAAGGGGGACAGGAGACCTTGCAGGCCCGCAAGGACAGGTGGCAGGGACAGTGCGGGCAAAGACGGTTGCGTGTCAACTGGAGGACCTTCCCAGGCCCAGCCAGGCACCCCCCTTCAGGGCCGAGTCATTAAAGTGACAGCCCCAGGGGTGGGGACCCCACCCAGGGGTGCCTACCCTCACCCCCAGCCATGGGTGTGGCAGATGAGCCAGGAGGAACCCCAGGACCCGAGGCGGCAGCTGAGGGTGCAGGGCAATGAGAACAATACCCCTGCTCCCCAGGGAAAAACCCAGAGCCCGGGAGGTGGCTGCCAGACATTGGCCGATCCGCAGCCCATCTCCTGACCACCTGCCAGCTCCTGCCTGGGACGTCACCAGACAGAGAGCAACACCGGGGCCTCAAAAACTGGCATCTCCTTCCAAGCCACTGAATCACGGGTCGAGTGCAGACAGCCAGGGGCGTGGGCCAGCGTCCCAGGCAGAGGGCAGCAGGCCCCAGGCTCAGCAGCAGGCCCCAGGCTCAGCACCAGGGCTGCCAGGGCCCCTCACCAGGGGGGCGGGCAGGTGAGGTGGCCCTTGGCGCAGAGTAGCCTCAGCTGGATCCTGAGGCCCCCTCCTAATCCCCCAGACCCTCTGGAAGCCAAGGGGGTGAGGACGGACTGGGCGCAGACTGCAGACAGGAAAACAGCCCTGGGCGCTCTGGGGAGGAGGGTGCAGCTTCGACCCCCAGCTCTGCTCCGACAAGCTGCCTTGCCCCCCGCCCCCCGCCCCTGCCTCACTTCTTGGGATCCACCAGGGGCCCAGGGGCTGCACCTACAACGTGGACCCTATCAGCCAGCAGGACTCCTCACCTGGCGCTCCCTGGGCAAGGCGGGCCGTTGAGGGTGGGTGCCAAGCCCCAGGGGGGACGCCCACTAGCTAAAGACATGAACCAGGCGCTGGCCCCCAGCCGAGGTCATTACAGCACCTGCTAAGTCACGTGGATTTTCTGGACCATTAAGCAGACTGTCATTTGGGGGCAGCTTTCTGGAAGGTTCCATGGGCAGCCTCAGGGCCCACCTCTCGGCTGGGCTCCGGGTGCCAGCTGGCGGTGTCCCTGTGTCCCCTGGGCGGTGGGGGTGGGGGTGGGGCCTGGCCTCCCTCCGGCCCCTGACACCAAGAAGGTTCTGGTCAAGATGACTCTGGCCCGGGATTGGCTGCCACCCCAGAGCCAGCTGCCCTGACCCAGGTTGGGGGGACGGGACCAGTGTGACTGCACTGCTATCCCTGAGTCACTCCTGCCCCCGGGGACCTCGTCCTGCAGCTCCCAGGATGCCCCTGCCCCAGCCCACGGGTGGCATGGCCTCTGGGTCATGGAAAGGCACTGGGGCGGCAGGTGAGTGAAGAGGTGAGAAACCAGGCTTCTCGATGCTAGATCTGAAACGTGGACCCTGTGGTGGCTACGGCGAGGTCCCTGAGGCAGGTCCCGCCACCGGGGTCCTGAGCCCGGCGTGGGCACGAGGAGGCCGAGAGGCAGGATTTCAGCTCTTTTGTTAGACACGGCACAGCACCGACACGACACGGCAGGTCACGGGAGGACAGCGGGTCAACACTGGACCACGACCCCTGGTGGGGGTGGCAAATCCAAACGAGAGGATGCTGGCAGAGGACGGGCTCGGGCCTCGGGCCCTGCCAGCCAGGCGGGAGGGTCCGGATGCGGGTCCGGGCTGCGCGCGCGCTCACTTGGCCGGCCGGGTGATGATGCGCGTGGAGAAGTCGAAGAGGTCGCGGTTGATCTTGCGCAGGTTCCGCACCTCGTCCTCCAGCTCTGCCACTCGGATCCGCAGCTGATCCTGGCCGCCCAGCACGTTCTGGGGGAGGGGCGGCGGAGTGCTCAGAGCAGGCGGGGGCCTCAGACATCCCACCGGCAGCCAGTGGGGCGAGGCTGGCACTGAGGGCCACTGTCCGCACGGTCCGTGATGGAGGGCGGGGCGGGGGCACGTCCCTCCCGACCGCCAGCCCACGCCCCCCCCCCCCCCCGTTTTGGAGCCCCTCCACTCCCACCTTCTCCAGCGTGCTGCACATCACCGTGTGCAGCTGTTCCAGCCGCTCCAGGTAGCTGGGCTCTGAGCCCTGGAACAGAAGGGGCCACGTTAGCGGGCCACTGCCATCAAGCCTCGAGGGACGTGCAGCCAATCGGTCGGCTAGTGCCTCCAGCCCTGGGAGGGCTCAGCCGCCCAGTGAGATGACGGACGCTGCTCCCGCCCGCAGGCCGTCCGTCCCCCGCTGGACCCCGTCTGGGCACGCTGCCCTGGGCCGCAGCCCGGAGCCCGGCACAGCCATGCATCAGGCCGCCGGGAGGGGTGTGGACAGCCCGCAGGCTCGCGTGACTCCGAGGCGCAGAGCCAGCAGACAGAGCCCGGCCTCGGTGGGCAAGGCCGGCGCGTTGAGGCCAGGCAGGGAGGGGCCCCGGGGGCCCGGAGGGGCAGGCAGGCCGTCACGGAAGGGGGTCCCGTGGGCACTGGGGCTGTGAGTTCTCCCACCGCCCAGCTGGAGAAGGTGGCTGCACACGCACCACCTCTGCGTCCTGATCGGCCCCTGGAACAACACCCTGTGCGCGGCCCACCCCCTCTCTGGAAGGTCCCAGGGCTTCCTGAGGTCCGGGACCAGCCATCAGGCTGGCCTCAACGACAAGGGCAGAGAAGCCTCCTCAGCAGAGGAGCACGTGGAGGGTGCCCGCCGGGACCCAAGGGCACGCAGAGCCACAGCGCAGAGGCTGAGGCCCAAGGGTGGGGGTCCCTGCCGGGGCGGAGGCGCACCTGCTGGTGGCGGCCCAGGCGCAGCGCGAGGCCCCCGCGGCGCGGCTCGTCCCCGTGCTCCGTGCCCAGCGGGTGCTTGTTGAAGTGGGGCAGGGCCAGGCCGGGCCTGAAGTCGGAGCTCAGCATGCCGACGGGCGCCAGCACGATGCAGGCGTTGGTCACGGGGCCTGTGGCGGGGGCGGGCGGCGGTAGGGTCCGGGCTCCCAGCCCCCGCTCCTCTAGCCACCCACCTGGCCCCGACACTCCCGTGCATCCCCGGCCCCACCCTCCAGAAGGTGAACCCTGGGTCCGCGCTCCAGCCCGGGGCCGCCCACGGCGTGGATGAAAGGGCAAGGCCCCCCGGGCCCAGGGCCTCCAGGAGGGCTGCGCGCGCCCACCTTTGAGGGCCACCGTCCTGAGGCACTGCTGGCTCTGCACGTCCCAGAGGCGCACCGTCTCGTCGTGGGAGCCCGAGAGCAGGACGCTGCCGTCCGTGGACACTGACAGACAGGTCACCTGGTTCCTGGGGACAGACGGGTCACCTGGCGCCCAGGGGAGGGGGGCACAATGGCCCCCCCACCTCCCGGTCGACCCCGTCCCCGTACCTGTGTCCTCTGAACACCTTCCCGTGGTCCTGCTCCGGCTGGAAGTTCTTCTCTCTTTGCCCGGGCTGTGGAAGCAGGAGGGCCGGTGAGCACAGGGCACGGCTGCGTCTCAGCCCCAAGCCACGCCCCCACCGCCCCCCCCACGCCCACTCACCCAAGTGCAGAGGTCGAGCTGGAAGATGGCGCCGTCACTGCCACCGCAGAACATGTGATGCTCAGCCAGGTCCATGGTCACGGCCATGATGCTCACGTCGAACAGCACGGACAGCAGCAGCTCACCGGAGGAGACCTCCCACAGCTGGGGGCGGGGGCGGGGTGGGGGCATGGGTCTGAGAGCGGAGGGCAGCCGCCTGGCCGGGAGGCTCTGGATGCCACAGGAACCTCAGACGGGAGCTGTCACCACAGGGGTCTCGGGGGTTGAGGGACCTGGTTCTTACGCTGGGACCCCTCACCACCACCGGCTTCAGTTACTGTCAGCCCCCAGGCCACCACCAGGTCAGCCCTGGACTGTCCCAACCAGGGACGAAGACCTGAGGACTCCCTCAAATCCCCTGAGGCTTGGCCGGGAGCCGCCAGGTGCAGTGGCCAAGTGGCAATTTCCAAGCCGACGCAGGCCTGGGCTGCCCGCCCCCTCCCCTCCCCCTGACGCCTTTGAGGCCGAGGCTGCAGGCAGCGGGGGATTAAGAGCTGTCTGGAGCCACCAGCCAGCGGGAGGAGATGATGCTCTGGCTCCCATGGGCCAGGAACCCGCCAGCTGCTGGGCTCAGCTCACAGATCCACTGCGGGGGTCAGGGCGGGGGCCCTACCTTCACTGTCTGGTCCAGCGAGGCGGTGGCCACCCGGGCCAGGGGCCCACCAAAGCCACAGTGCAGGTCTGTGATGGGGAGGGTGTGGCGAGACCACACGTGCCGGGGGACAGGGGTCCGGGAGGGGTCAGCCTGCAGCACGCTGGGGGGGTGGGGAAGGAGCCGGACCTCAGCGGGGAGGGCGGCCCACATCTCGACGCCTTTATACCCTGTCTCCGGGCAGCAACCAGGCGCCCTCACCCGAATAAATGTCCTGGGTAGTTGCCCAGGGCCCCGTCCTCCTGGCATCAGCCTACCTGACCTGGAGCCCCTTCCCACCCCGGGGCCTGGCCTCTCTGCACAGCAGATTCCCCGCCCTCGTGGTTAAGGCCTCGCCTGGCCAGAGGCTACAGCTGGATGGGGAGTCGCCAGGGCCGGGGCTCTACCTGCCGAGGCTCCAAGCCAGCACCAGGCAGTCCTTGCCCCCCGAGACAAAGTGGCTGCTGTCCCCCGTGAACTGTAGGCACGACACATCCTGGTAGTGGCGGCTCAGGATGACCAGAAGGTTCCCTGTGGACACCTGGGGGAGGGGGAGGGGCACTGGGTCACGGGGAGACCTGGGGGCCCCGCCCCAGGCCCCCTGCACCAGAGCTTGGCCTGCGGCTCTGAAGTGAACAGGGAGACTGGGAGGCCATGCCCCCTTGAGTCCTGCGAGCACCTGTCCCCACCCTGTCCCCAGTGAGATGACACAGCCCCAGGGAAGGTGTCAGCAAGGGGACAAGGCCGAGGGGGGCGGGTGAGGGAGGGTCTCTCCAGGATCAGCTGGACCCAGGGCTGATCCTTGCAGCCACAGCTGCAAGTCACCATCTTCCGAGCTGGCTGGCTGGGGGCACAGATGCTGCCGTAGGCTGAACTGTGTCCTCCAGACACACGTGTCCACGCCCAACCTCGGAACCGGTGACCTCCCTTAAACAGGACATAATCTCTGAAGACGTAATCAATTCAGATGAGGTGACGTGGGAGCGAGGTGGCCACTGTCTCTGTAAGAGGGACACCTGGACACAGACACACAGCCGCTCACCCCTCCCACAAAAGGAAGGAGAGGGGCTACACACAGAGGCGGATACAGGCGTCAGAAAGCCCCCAGCCTGTGTGCCAGACTTCGGTCGGCCCCGTGGGGCGCCCCCTCGTGGCCACAGCTCAGGCTGGCCAGGAATTCTGCAAGAGGGTGGGGAGCCAGGACCACACAGTGTCCCCCATTAAGGAGGCCAACCACCTGAGACGTCTGCCGACGGTGGACGGGCCGCTGACGTCTGCCCACACCCCCTGCACCAGCCTGACAGCGAAGAGAGGGAGGATGTCTACCACAGGGCGGCCCTGCCTCAGTTTCTCTCCCTGCATCTGAGCAAGGCTTCTTAGCTTCAGAATCACATACTGAGGTTTAAGAGCCCCGGGGTGAGATTACCAGCTCCCTCTCATATCTTCGGGCCTCGGACAGTCCACAGAGAACAGTCGGTTCTCTTTGCTGATCTCTGGGGCAGCCAGGAAGGTCGTTTTGCCGGTGCTGAGGTCAGGAAAGGCCTTGTCCTGTTGCCTCAGATCCTGCACTGTCTACGCAGGAAGTGAGGTGAGCTTCCCCCGCAAACGTTAACAGACTGTCGGTGACAACTGGGTCAGTGATCTCGGCTGGCAGCCCGCGAGCGGAGCCTGCCACCCCGGTTCTGTGCTCCTGTGCTCACCTCCCACAGGTATATGCTCTCTGCGATCCCTGCCAGAACGTAGAGGCCGTTGGGCGACGTGGTGAGACAGGTGACGGGTCCGGGGCACATGATCTTCTGCTGAAGCTGGTCCTAGAGAAAGAAGAAGCTTCTGAGTTTCATGCCCGATGAGGGAGCAGGGGAAAGCGAGGCGAGTGGGAGGGGCACCCAGACAGCTGGTAAGTCCAGAACTACAAAGAGGAGTGGGGACAGGGGGGGTTTGACCAAATCCGTGGCTCAGGAAGGGGGGTATCTGCACCAGCTGAGGCTTTGCAGGGTGCAGGTGGAGGTGGAGGCCTGTGGATTCTCCTGAAAAGCAAGGCAGCGCTGCAACTTCCCGTGCTCCCAGTGCGGGGAGGGGGGGTGGGGGGGGCAGGTTTGGTCCCCAGGGAACTAGATCCCGCGTGCCCCAACTAAAGATCCCACACACGGCAACGAAGATCCCGTCTGCCACAACTAAGACCTGGCGCAGCCAAATAAATGAATAAATAAATAAATAAATATATATATATATATTTTTTTAAAAAGCAAGACAGTACGTCTCTGGACTGGGGGTCAGAGGAACCGTCTGGCCACTAGGCTTTCGCCCCAGTCCTGCATCCTGAAGTCTCGCCTGGGATCTTGAACATCAGTTTCTAAATGCCTAAAATGGAACAACTTCGCGAGTTTGTGTGTGTGAACCACACCAGGCAGAGCCGGAACACAGAGCTTGCCGAAAGAGATGTCAGCTGGCAAAAACAGGTGGCGAACAGCATCAGGGGCTGCATTTTGAAGTTTCTATAGGACAAACCGTAGGCCCTAACCCCAGGCCTCGGACCTTCACCCTCCAAGCCCACGATGCCCACGGAACCCCTACGACAAACTCCTTTCAATTACACTTCCCGCTCCACGCCGGCTCCAGCGCAGGGCCCCCAAGAGACCCACACCCAGCTCTCCTTGTGCGCGTGCGCACCGCTGGCTGCCCAGAGGCCCGCCCGCCACACCTCCATGCGACAGCCCACCCTCAGCTCGGCGCGTGCGCGCAGCGCCCTAACCTCTCCCACCGACGCCGGGCGCGCGGCTCCCTACCCCCCACCAAAAAGACCCCAGACCCGCGCGTGCGCAAAGCATCCTAACAAGATTCCCCACTTCCCACCGGGGTTCAGGGCCCGTGCGGCCCCCACCGCCCCCTCTTCCGACCCCAGGCCCGTGAGCCCCGCGCATCCCGCCAACGGCGCCCGGGCGCGCGCCGCCGAACCTTTCTCTGTAGCTCCCAGGCGCTGATGTAGTTCTTGCCCAGCTGCGCCGCCAGCAAGTACTCGCCATTGAGCAGCGCCAGGCCGCGAGGCCCGGCCTGGCCACCGCGGTATGTGAGCAGATTGGCGCCCGAGTGCAGCTCCCACACGACGCAGCTCCACAGCTGGGCCGCCGAGTCGGTACACACGGCCACCTCCATGGGCGCCGCCATCTTGCCTTTTCCACCGCCTAGGACATGCGTTATCACCACAGAGACGCAGGCGACTGCGCAGTGCCGGCTAGAGCGGTGCCCACGTTGTCCGGCTCCCGGCGGCTGGCCGACCCGAGCGTGCGCACAGGACTCGGGGAGGGGGCCGCCCTGCGAATCGGGCGGGATCTTCTTTCCCGCTCCGCGGAGAATCAAGGGGCGCACAGCCTGGTTAGAGATTTTGGGAGGAGATTTCTTCCAAAAATAGATGAGAAACCCAGGCCGGAGGGTCTCCTGAGAGCAGTTAGTAGTTTCAGAGCCTGGAGGTCTGGCTTGGCCATTTCCTCTGGGCGCTTTTGGTCAAGCACTCAACCTCTCGGATGATGATAATTATTATTTTTAACGTGCAGATATTGAATACCGACCTCACAGGCCCGAATGAGACATTGCACGTAAAAAACAGACTACGCACCTAACATAACAGGTAGCTGGTGTTCAAAATGTAGTTAGACTCATATTCATGGATCCATTGTCCGCCTCCCCCTGGATCTCTCTTCTTCGGGGGCCACAAAATCCACATTTTTATTTCGGCAACTCGGTGCGGGTCGAACAAGTCGCGAGCTCTGTCTGGGGAGCACCCAACAATCTCGTGTCAGCGCTGCCGGCCGCAGGCCACGTCTACAAACAGTGCATTTTAAAATGTGGAATTAGTTGTTAACCTTTGAAAAGGGGGAATTTCGCTCAAGGAGTCGCGGTCTCATGGCTGTCATGGGCGGCGTACCCACAAGCAACACTGGGGAGACTGGGTGCGGGGTGCCTCCCCCAGTCCCTCTGCCATCCGGGAGGGGATGGTGGAGAGGAGAGCGGAGGACGGCCCTTCCTGGAGGAGGAACGGCGCCCGGAGCCTGGGGCTCCGCAGCCCCAGGCCCGGCCGCCAGGTGGCAGGCTCGAGCCAGCGACCGGGATGCCGGTCGGAGTTGCTCCTAGCCCAGGGGCCACAGCAAGAAGCAGCAACCGGGACGAGGGGCGTCAGGGGGGACCTGCCTGATCTGGAGGAGCGGCTTCCCAGAGCAGGTGTCCTAAGAGCAGGAACTAACAACCTGAAGAGAAAGAGGGGCAGAGGTGCGTGCAAAGGCCCTGAGGCAGATCATGGAGGGGGAAGCTGGATATGGGGACCTGGATTTTATTTTATCCCCGGAGGGAGGGAGGTCATGTGAAACTGAAGAACTTTTGTAAATTGGGGAGAGCTGGGTGTCCAAACCTCCAGAAGCTGCCAAAAGGGGACACTGAGGCAAGGACCATCTAGTCCAAAGACATTGGAGCTAGAACCAACTGTCCCTGATTTCCACCCCCAGAACCGGCTGATGCTCCCTCCCTGGTTCCTCAAACTTTTTTTCTTACTGTGAATAAGAAAAATGAAACACCTTGAATGCTAGTTTACATTTTTCAGATGCTGTTTTCCCAAAACCACACCTTTCTTTGAATCCTGAATCCTGGGCGTTCTGTGGAGCCCCATTTGAGAATGCGCACACTCTGCGACCCCCGGGGGTGGACCAAGGCAGCCTTCTAGCCACCAACCAACTCAGGGCTTGAACCTGATCCTTCTGAGCAGCGGGGCAGGCCACTGCACAGCTCTGGGCCTCAGTTTCCCCATGTGCAAATCAGGGATGCTGATTCAAGCCCTGGGTGTGTGTCCTTATCTGCGGAGGTCTGGCCTGGAAGTTGCCAAGCACCCAGGTTCCAGGACGCAGGGTGTCGACACTCAGGCAGGGGCAGGCCCTGGCTCTGCTGGAGGGCAGGGCAGCTGGAGTGCTGGCCCCGCCCCCTTCCAGGCCTCTCCCTCCACTCCTCCTGTTTCCCCTCCGCCCCTCCTTGGGGGACCCAGCTCGGCCAGGCTGCTGTGTGAGGTCAGAGGTCACCCCACCCCCAGCCTGGTTCCGGAATGAGGACAGACCAGTTGTGTCAGAAGGGCAGGACAAAAGCCACACTTTGGGGGCCTCTCGGACCACCCAGTCACCAGACCTCCTTGGTGCCAGCTTGGCTCCTGGTCCTAGATCCACTAAATCCTAGGCCTGGAGGGCATGAGGCTGGCGGTGGGAGGACGGGAAAACTGAGGCGCAGAGGTCTGCACAACCCCTCCGGGTCTAAGCCCCGCATTCTTCATTCCCTACACATGTACTGAGCGCCTCCTGTTTGCAGGCAAAGGTTACACTGCCCCATCTCACCCCCTGCCCACCTGGGGCGGCGGGGCCCCAGGAACAAGCCCAGCAGCCCTGGCCTTTGTGGGGCCGCCCTGTTAAGTGCTTTCCGCCGTCCTTTCATCCAAACCTTCCTTTGGCTCCTGGTGGGCTCCCGCAGCTCTGCTGATCAGACATGGTTTTGAGTTTCACCTGGGAGGCTCCCTGGGCCTTCTCACAAGCACAGAGCGGGAGGCCCAGCAGGCGGGAGGCTCCTCGGGGATCTGGGAGGCTGGGGAGGAGGTGTCGGGGCCCGACCCCCTCCCTGCTTCCCCCTGCCCCAGGGCTGTGTGACCTCAGGGCCTCTTGCCCCATCTCTGGGCCTATTCAGAGGAGGAATGAAGACACTGGACAGGCCGATCCAGTTTGCTGAACGGGCCTTTTTAAAACAAAAAAAGCAAACCAAACAAAAAAACACTTTTCCTTTACCTCCTTGGGGGGGGCAGGGGGCTCTGAGGGGCAGGTGGGTTGACCCCTGTCCTCTGACCTCTCCCGCTCCCCCAGGCCCCCAGAGGCTCGAACCACGTGGATGGGCCACAGGGAGGCGTCTGCAACGGGAGTGAGTTGTTTTTCCTCACTCAGCGCAGAGCTGGGGGCTGATCCCGGCAGGAGGGACCGGCCCAGGCCAGCTGTGGCCGGAGCAGGTGGCAGGGGAGCCAGGTGGCAGGAGGCCCGCCCTGCCCACCAGCCGGCCACACTGACCTTGAGCCCATCACGTCCTCTGGGCAGGGGGTGGGGGCAAGACGTGGCTGAGGAAGGGATGCCCAGAAAATCCTGCTGGGCTGGTTTGCCTGTGTGTGGAAACGGTTTCCCTTCCACGTGCGCTGAGCCCAGGGGTTGCAAACTCTCCAGAGGGGTGAGCCCGCCCTTGGTCTGCTTTCTTGGCGGCCACCAGGCAAGTGTAGAAATGTGGACTGAACCACAGCAGGAAGGCTGGGGGTTGGGGGGGGCAGAGTGGACCCCTGTCACGGCCAAGACTGCTTGGGCTGCTCCCAGTGGGCGTGGGGCAGCTCCGTGCATCTCACCCACAGGTCAGGGTGACACCACCCAGCACTGCTGACATGGGGGAGGGTCGTCCTCTGTGGGCCGCCCCGGCCCCCCCCCACCCGATGCCAGGAGCGCACACATCCCTGGACGTAGCCCAGTGTCCCCTGGGAGGCACAGTCCCTGCTGGACGCCGTCTGGGTCAGGCCCTGTGCCCTTCTGCTGCCAGAACCCAGGGTGGGGGGTGGGGCGACGCCCAGAAAACCACCACAGGAGCCGTTCTCTGTTAAAAGTCAGAAGTGTTTTTGTCTTGTTTTAATATTTCATCAGCTTTACAGGGTTACAATTGTCTTAAATATTTCTGAAGTTTAAATACAATCTGCATAATAATGTTATAAAATGTAAACTTTCAGTGTTCTTTTAAATTTCAAAATCACACCTTTTTTTTTTCTTTTTTTCTTTTTTTGGTCTTTTTTTTTTTTTTTTTCCCTCCCTTTTAATACCTGAATGTCCTGCAAAAACTGAAATAAATCGTCACAGGCTGCCCCGCCGCGGCCAGGGCGCAGAAGGCTGGGCCTGGCCAGAGGTAGAGAGTAGTTTTACATCTTTTTATTAGAAGTTTTTTTTTTCCCTTTAACCTGAGTTCAGGCGCGGTCCCCACGCCCTCTGACAAACCCCAGAGAGACTGAAATTTCACATGTCAGGAATGAAAGGCTGAAGTCATGTTTGCCAAGAAAAAATGCAGAAGCAAAATTAAGGGGGGGAAAAAAAAAAAAGGATGGTAGTGGGCAAAAATGCTAACAGTGAGAAAAGTGACTGTACAAACACACAACTATTACAAACCACCCCGCCACCCCGTGCCCCGTCCCGCCCCCCGCCCGCCCCCCAGCCGGACAGCTACAGCCCTGCGGCCGGTTTGGAGGTCACAAGGAAGCTTCTAGAAGCAGCCCATCCACAAGCATCTCCAGAGCAGGGGAGCCCCTGGAGCCCCTCTCCACCCTGAGTTTGGGGGTCCCCACCCTCAGCGTGCTGCTGAGCCCCACCTGTTCTGGAATGAGCAGCACTCAGCCCCCATCTCCGTCCCGGTTTGCATAAGGGGTGCTGAGCGGCACCCCAGAAACCCCCACTGACAGGTTGCGGTGGGGTTGGGAGCGGGGGGGGGGCTGGTGGGGCGCCCCAGTCAGAGGCAGGGCCCCCTGGGGGCTGAGCGCCCGCTGGCCCCAGGCCCCCCTCGCGTTTCCACGGCCGGTGGACTCCCCCCATCCTGGGCCCACGCCCCCCCCCCCATCCCCTACAATCATCAGCGTCGCCCAGCACCGCAGGCACACCCTGAGTTAGACCCGGGGGAAGGCGCCTCTCCTGCCGGACACCCGCTCCCCGAGACACACGTGGATGCTCACTCGACAGGACGCACGGGGGTGGGACCCTGAGCTGGGGGCTGGTGGGGGTGGGTGGCCTGGCGGGGGTTTTGGCATCAAAAGTCAGACCTGAGGTAGAAAGAAACTCGCAGCAGAGACCCCCCCCCCCCACGTGGCCGGCAGCATGTGGGGCGGGGGGAGGGCAGAGGGCAGCCGCCCACGCTCCTGCGGTCGAGGTCAGGTGCGGGGAGAGGAGAGGCCGAAGCGGGGGTGATGGCTAGAGGGGGGCAGATTGTGTCTGGGGACAAAAGGATGCCCCTCCCACAATGATTGTGCCGCTGCGGTGAGAGACGGGAGAGGAGAACCTTCCAGAAGGAAAAGCAGGAAGAAAGCCCCGCGTCCAGCGCTACCCCCTCCTGCAAGGGTGGGGGGCGTCAGCGACCCTGAGATATACCAAAGAAACACCTCAGCCCCGCAAGGCAAAGCCAAACCCAGCAAGACTGGGGTGGGGGGGGGGAGCTCAGGACCACCCTCATGGTCTCCAAGGCAACAAGATGACGCCTGGGACTGGAGGCTGGAGGCGCCAGGCGGCGCCCTCCCGCTCCGGGCTCATTAGGCCAGGCTCCCTGGGCCCAATTAGAGGGGTTCCAGGTTCACCCTGGGAACAGCTGAGTTCCTCCCACCCCACCCCAGAGGAACGTGAAAGAGCGCTACCTTGTGGGAGCTATGGCCCCACCCAACAGCACCTGGTCCCCCGGGACACCAAACCGCGCCTGGGCTTAGGACGGATGTCCAGCTCGCCTGGTGGAGAACTTCACCAGCCCTGAACTAATGCCCACCCCCCCCAGCTGCGACCCACCCGATGTCCACCTTCTGACCTGGGGGACAGGGTCGCAGAGGGAGGGGCGTGGCCCCTTCTCAGCCTCTGTTTAGTTCCTTTAGTTACTGCAGGGCCCCCAGGAAGTGCGAAGGGAGAAAGTGGACGAGATGAAAATGCTGGGGGGTGGGGTGGTGTTCAGGGTGCCGTGGCCCCACAGAAACCCTGCCCTGAGCTAAGGCGGCAAGGGACTCCCCAGGCCATATTCATCCCTGAGACAGGAGCCTGGGGCTGACAGGCGAACCCCCTCTCCCAGCACTTTCTCCTTTCGAGTTAAGACTTTGGGGTTCCTGACTCAGGAGCCCCGCATGAAGTAAGAACAAGTACGGTGATATCTACCATTCAGCATTCCTGCTCCCCTTCCCCGCAGACCCCCGGCGTGCAGCCCCTGCCCACAGCACCTGAGTTCATCGCCTCTGCTGACTCTAGCCCAGGGATCCAGTGTCCTGAGCCCGCCAGCTGCCCACTGCGCCACAGGAAATGCACAACCGAACCCAAATCAGTCATGGGAAAAATAAAAAGGGTATTACTTTTTTCTTTCTTTTTCTTTTTTTTTTTTTTTTTTGCTTTTTCAAGTCCAGTTTCCCTGAATGAACACAAATATATAGATATATATATCCTTTTCCTAGGTTTGATTCCTCCCCCAAGAATAAAATAGAATATTTACAAAACAAAACCCCCGAAACCTCTTAAAAACCCTACAGACTTTGAAGTTCACTATTTCTTTAAAAAAAAAAAAAGTTCCCGAAAGCAACAAGAAAACAAAAATTCAACTGATCTTGGCTCAGGGGTTTCATTCAACGCAAGGAGCTGGGTGTGGTGAGTGTGTGATGAAGAGGGAAAAAAAAAAAAAAAAAGGAAAAAAAAAGATAAAAATGAAAAAACACAGTGCAGGGATGTATGAGGTAAACAGGATTGGCCTGTCCAAACTAGACACCAGTCCACGTGGGTCCACCAGGGCTGTAGGAAAGCCCTAGGAGACATTTGCCTCTCTTGTTTCTAATTTCCTTTGCTGCTCTCACAATTCATCTCTCTGAATGTCCGAAACCTGAGTAATTCAAGTGTTCCTTGGTTTTCCCCTGTTTTATTAAATTTTCTTTTTATATATATATATATATATATATATGTATATATATATTTTCTTTTCTTTTTGGCGTCAGCTGTCGCTCCTTTGTGGACACCTCCCCTCCCCACCCGTATCTCCCGCCGTCCCAGCCCCTGCTTGGCCCACCTGGACCCCCTGACCCGTCTGGTGGGCTCCCAGGGTGAGGAGTGTAGCGGTTAAGGCAATGAGTTATTTGAGGTAGAAGACGCGGGGGGTGCAGACAGCCCTGCCGGCCCCGCCTGGCTGCCTGCGCTGCTGCTGGTCCCGCTGTTTGCTCCCCGGCTGCTGCCGCCTCCGCCTTTGCTGGGAGCTGAGGGTGGCGTGGGGGCCGGCGGCTGGGCGAACAGCACTCCTGTTGCAAGGACAGGAGACAAGTCATGGAGGATTTCAAAGATCATGTGACAGGTGCAAGGGGTTCCCGAGCGCTGACCCCCTGTAAAGAGCGCGCCCGCCCCGCTACCCCCAGCCTGCGGGACACCACCGTCCCCTCAGCCTCCCCCCACGGGGGTCTTTCCAGCGACCGAGCTGCTCTGTGTCAGCATCGCCACCTGGTGGTCTGTAGGAGCCATGGGTCTGATCAGATTTCTTTTTTAGAAGGAACCTGGCAACATCGTTTGCTATAAGATATACAACACAGGATATGTATTTCTGAGCACTTACTCTGTGCTGAGCTCCGTGCTAAGGTATAGGGCACAGACTATCTCGCTTGAGCCTCATGAGGGAAGAGGTCTGGGCTCAAGAAGGCCACACCCCCCGGGGGGTGGGGTGGGCAACCAGGACTCAGGAGGGAGAGATGCGGTCGAGGTGGGCATGGGCGCTGGGTGGTCCTACCTGTGTACATGATTCCATTAATCTCTACTGACATGCTAATACTGTGGCTGCCATTGGTGTTGGTCAGGTTCGCCGCCGAGTCCTGGCGGCTCTCGGAGCCTGTGGGAAGAAGAAAAACCACCCTTTGTAATCATAAACCCACCTACGCAGTGATCTGGGTCACATGGGTCACCCACCAGACGTGAAGCTTCACGAAGTACTGGACAGGATCTCTCAGCAGCGCACACAGAAGGTACTCAATAAACACTTATTGAATAAGAACGTATTTGTCTCAAATTTGCTTTTTTCTTGATGACAAGTATTTTTTTTTTCTTTTTCTTTTTTTTTTAAATAATTTTTACTGGACCATAGTTGATTTACAGTGTGTTAGTTTCAGGTGTACCGCATGATCACAAGTCTTAAGCAGTGTCCCCACACCCAAATCATGTCGTTCTTTTTTTGGCTATGCCACACGGCTTGTGGGATCTTAGTCCCCAGACCAGGGATTGGACCCGGGCCCTCGGCAGTGAGAGCACCGCCAAGTCCTAACCACTGGACTGCCAGGGAATTCCCCATGTCATTCTTTTTAATGACCACAAAGTATTCCAGACTTGATTTCATGAATTCCCCTACTGACGGACACACCAGTGACATCATGCAAATAACTGCAGTGAACATCCCTGAAAACCTGTGTTTCCTTGTTTCCCTACATTAGTTCTGCTCTAGATACCAAGCAGAATCACCCAGTCATGGGGCAAACACATTTTCTATTTATATATATATATATATATATATATATATATATATATATATATATATATATATATATTTATATATATATATATATATATATTTTGTGTGTGTGTGTGGTACGCGAGCCTCTCACCGCCGCAGCCCCTCCCGTCACGGAGCACAGGCTCCGGACGCACAGGCTCAGCGGCCACGGCTCACGGGCCCAGCCGCCCCGCGGCACGTGGGATCCTCCCGGACCGCGGCACGTGGGATCCTCCCGGACCGGGGCACGAACCCGCGTCCCCTGCACCGGCAGGCGGACTCTCAACCGCTGCGCCACCAGGGAAGCCCGCATTTTCTATTTTTAAAAGAGACTGCCAAGTTATCACCTATTTACCTTCCCACCAGCAGGACCGATGGGGCCCACTTCCGCACACCCTGGCCAACGTTTGAGATTATCAAACTCTGACAGGTGAAAAACGGTATCTCCTTGTGAACTTGCAGATCCCCCCCTAGATGGAGTTGAACAGTTTTTCCTATGAGTTTACGAGTCACAGCTGCCCATTTCTTCTACTGGTTGGTTTGCCTTTCTATCTTATTGATCTGTAAGCACTCTTTACACATGGTGGCTATGAGGCCCTTGTGTGCGTGCAGGAAGCACAGCGGGTCTGAGCGCCAGGGTGGTACCTTGGCTGTTGATCCGGATGCTCATAGGCAGCTGGGCCGTCATGGCCAGAAAGTTCTGCTGTAGCGCTCGCTGCATGAGTCGCTGCTGTTCCTCTGCCACCAGGGCCATCTTCTTCTCAGGAGGCTCCCCGGACTCCAGCTTCTCCCGGAGCTGCTCCAGGGCAGCTGCCTGTGCTGCCACGGCCGCCTGGGCCGCTACTGCCTGGGCTGCCACCACGGGGTGACCTGCCAGGGAGACCGGCAGGCGGCCGGGGACCGTGATGGGGATGGCCGAGTCCTCCTCTGGACAGGAGAGAAGAGGGGTTGGTGGCCAGAATGGAACAGAGGTGGCCCAGTCCCCACCTCCCACCCAAGGTAGGAATGTGCCCCCCCTTGAATACCTCCACCGACGGGGTGCTCACTTCCTTTCCAGGGAAGTGTACAGGTTTTTGAATAGACACAAGTGCTATAAGATCCTTTCTAGTATCAGGCTGACATCAGATACCAGCATAATAGTAATATAGGTCATGGTGACAATACTAGTTACAGTGACAGTGTCATAGCAGTATTTAGCATTAGTGTTATAGAGAAACCATAATAGCACATGTTACATATAATACTAGTTACGACGAGAGCTCACCACATGTCTTGTCTCAAGCACTTAATGTGAACCGTCTCAACAGTCGCATAACCACCTAGTCACCCCTTTCTCCACTTTACCACTGAGGAAACCAAGGCTCAGAGAGAATGGATCATTTTCCTGAGGCCACAGACCTGGAGAGAGGCTGAGCTGAAATGAAACCCATGCAGCCCAACTCCAGAACCAGCTCCTACCCATTCCCCTGTCCTGTGGTTGAACCAAATGTCCCCGTGGTTCCCACACACTGGTCCCACTGTCTCCTCTTCTGACTCTCCCTCCCGTGTCTATCCCTGGTGGCCTGGGGCTGCCTCTCCAGGAGGGTCCCTGCTCCAAACTTTGCAGTTGCCAGGCCCTCTGCCCTGGAGCCTCTGCAGCCCTTTCTGCTTGCCTCCCTCTCTGCTGAAACGAGCCCCTGGGGCCCACCAGAACCAACTTTTCCCGGCCCCCTCGGTAGCTCCATTAGGTCCGAACCGCTCTCTTATCCGCCCCTGTCCTCCCTAGCTCCAGCACAGGACCTCACATGCAGCAGATGCCTAATGACATTCACGGGTATCGCTGCAACTCCCCAAGGCTGGGGGGTAAACAGGCTCATAGAGGCCGGAGGGAGCTGTCACTGGTGAGACCCCATTCCCCTTAGATCTGACCAGCCCCAAGTTTTCAGGGCGCTGTGAGGATCACCTCGGATCCCTGGGCCAAGCTTGGGAAGTAGGGAGCCACAGCTCATGTGGCAAATGAGAAACGGAACCTCAGACAGGTGCACCGACCTGCTTGAGGCTGGGCCGCCACATGTGCTGTTGGTGCTTCTGTGTTAGCGAGGATTCAGAGACTTGCTGGAAGAGGGGACTGTGATCGGCTGGTGATGTCTGCCATGGATGGGGACTGGGGGTAGAGGGCTGCCAGCTACCTGCAACCCCAGGCCTGTTGCACGCTGGGCATTTTACACACCGAAGGCTCCCCAACATCCCCACAGAGAAGGCATAATTTCCCCCACTTTATGTGTAAGGAAAGCTGGGCTCAGAAAGGGGCAGTGAGCTGCCCAGGGGCACCTAGCAATAGCTTCAGGGGTGGTTAAAGAGTCCATTTGATGACCCACACGACACCCTTGGTGTCTGGTGGGACAGTGCGTTCAGGAGGATTCTAAAGCTCAAAGGGAAAAGAATACAGTGATCGACTAGTATGTCCGCCACATGCAAGGGACTAGAGAGGACAACAGCAATGAAAAGCATCAGCCTTGGACTTCCCTGGTGGCACAGTGGTTAAGAATCTGACTTCCAATGCAGGGGGCCCAGGTTTGATCCTTGGTCAGCAAACTAAAACCCCACATCTTGTGTGGCCAAAAAATAAATAAATCAATCAAAAAATTAACAATAAATAAATAAATAAACACCAACCACAAAAAAAAAATCAAAAAATTAAAAATAAATAAATAAATAAACAAACACCAACCACAGGCAAGTGGACTGGGCCAACACTACAGTAAAATAGTGATTAATTAGTAATGTCTGCCACAGGTAGAAGCTGGGAAAATTGGGCTTGATTTGCCATGTCTGCCTTGGCATAGAACTGCAGGAAAAAATTATTGATGTGTGATGTCTGCTGAGGGTACAGGTTCAGGGGAAATGAACTGATTAGTGATGTCTGCCTGCTACGGGCCTGGGGCTGGAAAAATGGCAATTAATTAGTAATGTCTGCCATGGGCACAGCACAAGTAGGTTGGCTGCCCTCTTACACACCAACTTTGGGGTCTATCATCCCGGTTACCCAGGGAGGAGAAAAGGTGGCCCCCTCCCTGCGACACACTGCCAGGCTGAAGCTGAGTCAAGATCAGGCCCCAGGCCCCATGCAGCCCTCACCTTTCTTGATCTTGGGGGCTGGGGTGATGGAGCTGCCGTTGGTGCTGGCGGCCAGGCCCAGGGAGGACACAGGGAGCTTGGGTGAGGAGAGCATGCTGTGGGCCCCGCCCGGTGAGTAGGCGAAGAGGGAGCCCCCAAAGCTCTGGCGCCGGCCCTCCCTCCGGTTGCTGTCGATGGCCGCCTGGAGCTCATTGGGGTTGCTGAGGCCACGCTTCTCACACTCGTAGGGGTACAGGTACTTCATGTACCTGCGGACAGGGGCAAGGGGACAGGATGGCACCTGGGATGCCTCTGGGGTCTGCATAAATCCAAGCCCCGCTGCAGCACCAGCTCCCCACCCCCATCCCACATCTCTGCCCGGAAGCACCCGGCAGCCCTCCAAGCTGTGGTCCTTGCCTGTGCTGTCCCCTCTGTCTCAATGCCTGTCCTGTGACGTGTCCCCATTCCCGTCCCCACATCGACCAGCTGCTATTCCTTCAATATTCAGTTTGCATAGCCTCAGAGCCAGGACATTCCACCCTCCACCCTGTGGTCTGGCCACCCACTGCCCCCCCAACTCCATGCCTTGGGTCCTTTCTGCCCGGACGTCGCGGGCGGGCACTCACTGGGTGCGCAGCGTGAAGGCGGCGCTGGTGATGGACGTGGGCAGGTTGAGGCCCTTGGTGATCTCCCGCCACAGCTTCTTGTTGATGACCTCCACCAGGCCGCCCTTCTCCGTGACCAGCACGTACAGCATGAACAGGTCGAGCACCTGCTTGGCCATGATGGGGATGCGGTTCACGGGCGTCCCTGCAGGGGGGGGGGGGTGCTGTCACCTGGGGTGGTGCCCGACACGTTGGTGAGAGCGGTCCCCTCGGCAATAGCTGACCTGGGACGGCCCAGTCCCAGACGCTGTGAGGGGTGGAGCAGCCTCCCTGCCCCACCCACTGGATGCCAGGAGAGGAGCCCCCAGTGTGACAATCACAGCTGTCCCAGGCGTCACCCAGTGTTCCCTGGGGGCAGGGTCGCCCTGGTGAGACCCCTGCTTGCGAGAGCCCTGAGGAGGCAGCTCTGCCTCAGTCTCTCCATCAGTGATCTGGGCTGAAGCTGCTCTCACCTGGGTGGGTGAGGGGGGGGCTGCAGGGCCAGCCTGGGGGCCCAGCATGAGAAACAAGCCTTTGTTATTCCTCCTACAGACATGACAGCTGCCCAAACAACTCTGGGGGCTTTGCAGTGGGGGAGGGAGGGCTTGATTAATCCACTTTGCAGCTTAGACAGTGGGGAGGTGGGCCAGACCTGGGAGGGAGGGAGGGAGGGAGGGGCGTGGCACAGCCTCGGTGGGGGGGGGGGTGTCCTCCCTACAGACAGCCCTGCTCCCATCTTACACCCACCCTGATGCTCCAAGCCCCTGCACATGCCATCTCCCCGTCACCCAGAAGCCCCAGCTGTGGGAACCCTGAGGTCTCAGCTCAGCCTGCCTGGCACCATCCTGGCTGAGGGTGGAGAAGCCCCCACTTAAACCTCTCTCCCTGGCAGTGAAAGTACGGGTTTACTGTCTGTGGCCCCCACCTGCTGTCCTGCTCACATGGGGTCCGCCGGCGCCCAGCCTGGCATACGGCAGGTGCTCAATAAACAACAGTGAAGGTTGATGGCCCCCATCCCAGCCCTGGGGTCATGCTTGCCGCCCCTGCAGAGATGGCAAAGGGATGCTCCAGGATGGGTTCCTGCTCCCTGCCCCCACCCTGGACAATGCCCTGTACCCAGGACCGTGCTTCCTGGTCCTCCCTCTACAAGCTGAACATCCCGGGACCACCTCCTGCCAAGCTTGGCCACTGCCAGGCCCTTCCCGGGTTGCAAAATCCCCAACGAATGAAGACCTGCTGGAGGGGGTGGAGGAAGATGGGGCTCAGACCCCCACGCTACCCACTTCATTTTCCAGCCCAGGAAGGAGAGAGAAAAGCAACGCCAGGTGTCAGCAGCACACCCAGCCCCAGAGATGTGCCCACAGCGCCCACCCGGCCCACCCAGGACGCTGCTTTAGGCTCCGCATTGGGAAAAAGAAGGAATCACACCAAAGCTCCTCCTGGGACCCTGCGCCCTGGCTCGGCAGCCGGGCGGCGGATGTTTATAGAAGGAGCGGGGCTGGGAGAGCACAGAGAGGCATTGATGGAGGCGGGTTGGGGGGGCAGCGATAAGGAAGGGCGGAGAGGTTGTCAAGGAAACCACAGGAGAGTGGGGTGCAGGCAGGACCCCTTCTCCATGTCCAGCTCCCCAGAGAATTCAGAGAGATATCCAGTTGGAGGCTCTTACTCTGATGTGGGGGAAAGACTACTTTATTATGGGATGTAGGACATGGTATCCAGTTTCTCAGCCCCAAAGCCCCCGACCCCAATTACAGAGGGGAGGGTTCAAGAGGAAGGTAGGGAAGAGAGGGCCTTGGAGCTGGGTTTTGAAGGTTGCATAGGAGTTTGTTGCTTCCTGTCCTCCAGGAGCACCTGGCTTGGTGAGGAAGACAGGGCTAGACACAGACCCTTGAAGCCCTATGGGGCCAGGAGCTGGGGCCCCCAGAGGACCCCAGCCTCACCACTCTGAGGCAGCTCACCATACTTCCTCGGTGCCTCCAGGACACCGGGAGCCCAGTCTGGGGCAAAGTGGGTGGGCTCCGGGCCTGGGAGCTTGGAGCCCCATGGTGGGGGGAGGGGGAGGGGGAGGGGGGGCTCAGGCAGGTGTGGACGGGATGATAAAGGGTGGATCCATCTCTCTGACCACGTGGGGGGGGTGGGGGGTGGCGAGGGGGTTGCCGCAGGCCTGGCTGGGTCTGGCTTCCTCCACCCCCGGCACAGGAGGGGTTAACGTGGAGGCTGCAGCCCCCTCCCCTTTCATCTCCTTCCCTTCCGGCCTGGGCCTGGTTGGGCCTGTGTTTACAGAAGCTGCTGGCAGGGAGGGGCAGGCAGGGGCCCTGGACAAAGAAGCCGCCTGGCTGGCCCCTGCAACAGTCATAGCCCAGGCAGCTACCCTGCCCGCCCCACCCACCCCCACCAGCCCCGCCCCGGCTCTGCCCCTTCCTGCCTCTGTGGCTCAGAGGCCCTCTCCCCTCTCCAGGCCTCAGTTTCCTTGCCTGAACAGCGGGGGTCGTGATAACCCCGCTAGGGCAGGAGGTATCAAGGAAACGAGCCCCACTCACAGTGGGCGCTCCTGGGACCCCTGGCTGGCTGGCAGCTCCGAGCTGAGGGAGGGCCCTGGGGACCCTCTAGGTGCCCTCCTCCCCCCTCCTCCCTGGTCCTGGCTCACCCTGAATGCTCCCCGACGCCCCCCCAGTGCCTGGGCCTTCCCCCTCCCCACCTGGACACCCACACAGACCAGTCCCTGCTCCCCGGGCCTGGCCTCCACCTCGCCCCAGACCCCAGGGCGTAGGGGGATACAGGTGGCTTGGGCCTGGCACACTGTTGTCGCCTAACCACTGTGGGCCTGGCACTCAGCACGTCTGCGGCGCTGCCACACGGCGGGGAGTGTCGGTGGCCCACCGCACAGACGCGGGAACTGAGGCCCCAGGTGGGAGCAGGGAGGGGCTGGGACCCAAACCTCCCACCAGTGGCGGCAGGAAGGCCTGACTCTATAGCCTGTGGGGAGCTTCTGTCCTGCCACCCAGCGCCCGCGCGCCCGCCCGCCCGCCTGCCTGCCTGGGAATCCAGCCCTGCTCCCCAAACAGGGGCCAGCCCCGCTGCGGGGGATGCGGGGAGCCAGGAGCCCATTGCGCCCGGGTCTCAGCAGCAAGGGAGGAAGCCTGGACCGTCCGTTCTGGGTTGGGCCCTTGGGACGTCCCCACCCACCAAGGACTTACCCCTCAGACTCTCACAGCTGTGTCTCCCCCATCAGACCCTCAGGGCTGGGCCGTGTCTCCTGTCAGATACTCACGGCAGGATGGTGCCTCTTCTCTCAGACCTCCCCCACCACCATGGCAGGGCTGTGTCTCCCCCCTCAGGCATCTCTTGGATGCCTCCGGCCACGGAGAACTCACTCACAGCCTCGCTGACACACCTGCCCCGGGCAGTGGCCAGCAGGCCCCCCCCCACCCCGCCACTGCGTGCTCACATCTGGTACTTCCCAGCAGGCAGGCCTCACCTCGCTTCTGCATGAAGCTGAACAAGTCATCCAGGAACTCCTTCCTCTTGGGGTCCCCGTCCAGTTCGTAGAGCTGCGACGGCAGGGAGGGGATGGATTAGTTGGTGCCAGAGCTTGGGTGCGGGTGTCATGGCCACATGGCACGGAGGGCCAACCTAGGGGCCCCGGCCCCCCCACAGTCCAAACATCTCCTGAGGCCTGGCCCTGCCACTATCAGACAAGGACCCTGAGACACCTGTCCGGGGGCGGCCGTGACAGCTGACCGCACACTTGGCTTAAACCACACAGATTTATCCTCTCCCGGCTCTGGAGGCCAGCTGTCTTGAGATCAAGGTGTGGCAGGGCTGTGCTCCCTCCAGAGGCTGGGGCGGGGGGTCGGCCGGGGGGGATCCTTCCCTCCTCTTCCAGCTCCTGGGGCTCCAGGTGTCCTGGGCCTGTGGCTGCATTACCCCGGCCTCTGCCTCTGTCTTCACGTGGCCTCTCCCTGTGTCTCTGTGTCCAAATCGCCCTCTTCTTATGGGGCATCACTCACTGGCTTTAGGGCTACCTCATCTCCACCCGTAACTAATCACATATGCAAATACCTGATTCCCAAATCATGTCCCATTCACAGGTACCTGGAGCTCAAACTTGAACATGTAATTTTGGAGGGCACAATTTATCCCACCTAGACCATCGCCACCGTGAGGATGGCGGACGCCCGGCGCGGTCCACGGAGTCCACGCGTGTGCTCCCGAGAGGCGGCCCATTTCATAGCTGAGACACAGAGGCGGGCCCAAGCCTGGAGTCAGGATTCTCGGGGACTCTCAGCCCAGGCTCTGCCCCGCGCACCTGCTGCCTGGGTTCACCAGTCACCGGGGTGGGGAGAGGGCCTCGGTCTGGGCTATCAGTGGGGCAGGGGGTCCCCAGCCTCAACCCTCAGCTCCCAGGTGCTGGCAGGGATAATTAGAGAACAAAGTTGCGGGGGGTGGAATTTGCCAAGGGGGGGCAGTGCAGATAGCAGGCTTCAAATTAAGCTTTGGGGAATGCAGTCCCCACGGCCAGCCGGACACAGAGCAAGCGGGACTGTGTGAGGCCTTGAAGCCAGCAATTAGCCCCGGCTGGAACAATCCATCACCAGGGCTCCTGCGTTATGGGGCAGCCCCGGGCCTGGGGAGGCGGTGTCCTCGGGTTGGCTGCCCCTCAGCCCGCCTCGCCCCTCTCTGGGCCTCACTTTCCCCATCTGTGTAATGGAGAGATAGTGGGGCCCGCAGGGTACAGGCCGGTGGGGGGGGGGGGCAGGAGCCCAGACCTGGGTGGCCGAGGCCAGGCCTTTGTCTCCACCCTGCCAGGGCCAGGCTGGCCAGCTGCATTCCTGCACTGATTTATGGTGGCCAGGGAGGCCCCGTTTCTCCCCCTGCCTGAGGGGTGTGGGGCCTGCAGGTGGGCCTTCCCGTGGGCGCGCACCCGCCTGGGACGCCTCCACCGCCCCTGCCCGCACGGCCCCCAGCGCTGCGTGCGCCCCTCGCCCCCCCCCCCCATCAGATCCCGACGATTCTCAACCTGGTCCAGCCTCCTGTCTGTCTGCCCGGCTGGAACACCAGCGATTTTGTCTGTTCTGTTTTCAGTGTCTAAAATGGGGCTGAGGGCTTCCCCGGTGGCGCAGTGGTTGAGAGTCCACCTGCTGATGCAGGGGATACGGATTCGTGCCCCGGTCCGGGAAGATCCCACGTGCCGCGGAGCGGCTGGGCCCGTGAGCCGTGGCCGCTGCGCTTGCGCGTCCGGAGCGGCTGGGCCCGTGAGCCGTGGCCGCTGCGCCTGCGCGTCCGGAGCGGCTGGGCCC
Organism: Kogia breviceps; assembly: GCF_026419965.1. NCBI lineage: Eukaryota > Metazoa > Chordata > Mammalia > Artiodactyla > Physeteridae > Kogia > Kogia breviceps. The sequence goes on from NC_081313.1 coordinate 182,234,057, forward strand.
GTGAGCCGTGGCCACTGCGCCTGCGCGTCCGGAGCAGCTGGGCCCGTGAGCCGTGGCCGCTGAGCCTGCGCGTCCGGAGCCTGTGCTCCGCAACGGGAGAGGCCACAACAGTGAGAGGCCCGCGTACAGAGAAAAAAAAATAAATAAAATAAAATAAAATGGGGCTGAGCACACAGCAGCTGCTTAATAGACGCTCGTTAAGCGAACCCAGATTTTCTCGGCCGCAACGTGGGCCAGGCTGAGCGGAGAAGATCAGAGAGACTTGTGGGGAATTGCCCGCAAATTCCCACCCACCCGGAACCTCGGGATGGGACCCGATGTGGAAATAGGGTCTCTGCAGATGACATTAGTTACGATGAGGTCCCAGACACTCCCCTGGAGCCCGAGCAAGGCCCAGCCATCCCCCGACCCCCGACGTCAGTCCTCCAGAACTGAGAGTAAATCCCTGCTGTTCTAAGCTGCCCGGTTTGTGGTCATTTGTTGTGGCCGCTCCAGGAAGCTCACAGGGGACCACCGAACCTCAAGCCCTTCCTGACGAGGGGGCGACATCTCTTCCCTTGAGATCCCGACCCTGGTGGAGGGGGGGGGTCCACCCGGCATGAACCCCTTTCTGGGCCCGGCTCCCACAAGAGATCACAGCGCCTCTCCTGCCTCTGTTTCCCCATCTTTCAGAGACAGTGGGTGATAAACACAAATAGCTTCCCCCTGAGCTCCTGGAATCATCCGGACCCCCATATTCCAGGTGGGGAAACTGAGGCTCGGGGCAGAGAAGAGCTGCCGGGCAGAGGCGGGCTGGCTCGGTGGGGGGCCCGTGAACTCCCAGGCCAAACGGTGGGCGGGCTGCCGTGGCACGGCCAGACCCCCGAGGGGCCAGGGCATTGTGCGAGGCCATAAAGGGGGTGGGCGGGCTGCCGACAGAGAAGGAAGATTTAATGGCTGTCGCTGTGGGCAGCCAGCAACAAAGACGGGCAGTAAAGGCCGCCCCAGCTTTATGGGGCTCTGGGCCCAAGTTCCGCACCCCTGCAGGGTGTGTCCTGCCCTGGCCAGCCGGCTAGGGCTGCCCACCAGGCCTCAGGGATGGGGGAGCTGGGGGCGGTGGCCAGGCCCCCCCGTGGTGCTGGGCAGGCTCCCCTCGTGAGCCCCTGGGCCCCGCTGCCAGCCCTCACAAGGCTGTCAGGTCACACAGCTGGGCCACAACACATCCTGAGCCACGCCCGGGCCTCGGGCCCACCTGGGCCCTCTGGCTGAAACCCTGTCCCTTTCTGGACGGACCAGGAGGCACTGTCATACCCCGAGCTGCAAACCCAGGCCGGAGGTTGGGCAAAACCTCAGGAAACACCCCTGCCTTGGGCTGAGGCCCCAGATAAACTGCCCCAGTCTCCCCTCCCCAGAGCCTCATTTCCCTGGGGCCACTGGGCACTCGGATCACGGGGCCGCCTCCGCCTCCCCGCCCGTCCTGAGGACACCCCGCCTCTCTGCGGCCACCCGTCCCAGAAGACCTGCCAGGGCTGCTCCCAGCTGACCTCTCACCAGCCTCCCCGCTGCTTCTCAAACCCGCCAGGGCCCGCGGTCCCCCCTCCAGGCCTTTGGCCCGGCAGCTCCTCTCTCGGAATGCCGTCCTGGCTCTGTCCCGGCTCTGTCCCCGCGGGCTTCCCCGTTGTCGCCCGGGTCTCTGTTCCCACGTCGCCCTGGAGAGAAGCCCCGCGTGCCCGTGCTCTCACTCGGAGCACATTCACCGATTACGGGCGACTCTCTTGTGTACCCCGCTCCCCCGCCCCCCGTCCCCCACACCACCAAGCCACATGCGTTTACACACTGGTCTGGCCTCCTGTCCACCTGCCTTGGTAGGGTGTTCGGGATTTTGTCTGCTTGGTTCCCAGTGTCGAAAATCGGGCACCCAGCAGCTGCTTCATAAATGCTCGTTCAGTGGACCTTGATTTCTCAGTGCAACGTGGGGGTGGGACCCCCTATCCTTTCCCAAACCCGAGCTGTGTCCGTGCACAACCCACGCTTCGGGCCGCCTGCGTCCCGGCTTCGGGCAGACGAGGGTCTTGGGGGCACCTGCAGTCTGCCCCGCCGGGTTCACACCCTGTCCTCCCCAAGCTGCATCTGTGAAGGCGGCACAGAACCCCGAGGGTGTGGGTGTGGACGTGTGGGCCTGGGCTGGGGGCTCCCACAGAGGGTCCCAAGCACACACCTCCCTTCCCATTTTCCACCCGCTGGGTGGGGTCACTGGGACAGGCCCGGCCACCACCACGGGTCTGGGCCCCCACCCGGTGACGGAGGGCGTCCATCCGCTAGTTACCGAGGCTGGACCGCCCGCGTGTCCATCTTCCCCTCCCCAGCACCACCCGCTTCACAGATGGGAAACTGAGGCACAGACCAAGCAGAGCCAAGCCCCCACCCCTGCTGAGCAGCCAGCGGGGCCTTCCCGGGCAGCCTGGGCGAGACTCTCCCCTGCCTTACGGTCTCCCATGGCTTCCCACTGTCCCCACCGAGGATCTCACTTCCCCTGCGGTCACTATTGGCCTGTCACCTCCTTGCCCTCACCTCCCTCTGCTTGGCCCCCTTGGGCCTTGTCATGCTTTCTGAGCAAAAGGCACAGGCCCTCACCTCAGGGCCTTTGCACCTGCTGCTCCCACCTCTGGAATGCAGTTTCCCGGATCGGATCTCCGCAAGGCTCCCTCCTTCCCCTCCCAGACCCTCCTCGCCCTCTGACCCCCGGCCTCTGCCTCAGTTTCCTTTGCGGCAAAGGCGCAAGCCAGCCTCGTGCCGCACGCGGATTTCCCAGTGGACACTCGGCCACGTTGGGTTGGGAAGGTGATGAGCACGAAAGGCCACCTGCCTCGCTCTGGGCCCAGCCCAGGTGGGCGGGGGAGGCTGGAGGGGAAAGGAGGGGGTCCCGCGGAGGGACCCCGCCACCCACCCCTCCGCAGACGGTGGAGGGGCCAGTCTGCAAGGAGGAAGCAGATAAAGCAGGGCAGGCTCAGGGTCAGGTAGTGGGCGGGGGAGGGGCCAGGGAGGAAAAAGTGAGATAACCTCCCCTCCCCTCCCCCAAGTGCGCGAGGGGCAAACAGGAAATTCTTGTTTGTGGTGCATTTTCACTACCACCAGCTTCGAGGAGCTGCCAGCCGGGTCAGCGGGTTGTGCTGCTGACCAGGCCTCGACGACCCCCGGGGTGGGGTCCCCTTCCCCCCCCCCCACGAAGCCGCCCTGCGGGGACAGCGGACCCCTCAGGAGCCAGGGCACCCCGCATGCCCTGGGCCCACCTGCCAGCCTGAAAGAGGAGGACAGGCCCGTGGCCTCCATCAAACCACAAGGGGGGGACCTGGTGTAGGGGGGAGGGGCGCCCCCAGGCGGGAGACCCCTCCCCGGCGCAGTGTCCCCAGCTCCAGCCTGCACGGGGCCCAGGGCGGCGACCGGCCCAAGGCCGAGGGGCCCCAGCTGTAAAGAAAGCAGCCGCTCCAGGGCCCCCAGGAGGAACTTTGCCCCCTTAACGGTGTCCGCTCAGCCCCCCTCCCGACACCCAGGCAGCTCCAAAGTCCGCGGGGCCCTACCTCGGGTGCGCGAGGCCCCCGGGCGGCATGGGGGACTCCGGCAGCGAGGCCGCGCGCGTCCTTGGACGGCAGACACAGGGGCAAGGTCAGGGGCAAGCGGGAGCGCTCGGGGGACGGGGGACCGGCGACCCCCAGCCCCGGAGAAGGACAGCCTTGCCCGTGGCGGCCACCAGCGCCACAGGGCGAGGCCCACAGCTGGGGACGGGTGGCAAAGGCCCCCTCGCGGGTTTTCTCTCTTCTTTCTGGCTCCACCGTGTGGCCTGTGGGCTCCTAGTTCCCCGAGCGGGGATTGAACCTGGGGCCCCTGCAGTGGAAGCCCCGAGTCCTAACCACCGGACCGCCAGGGAAGTCCCAAAAAAGGCCCGTTTTTGAACTTGTGTCCAATACAGCTCACGGGCAACCAGAGAAGGATGGCTTCCCCCATGGCCAGGACGGCGGGAACAGACACCGTCCACGTGTGGGGACCACGGGGACCCCCGCTGGAACCCTGGCCCTCGGAGGGGGTCTGGGAACGGACAAGGATGAACGGCGGTGGAGTGAGCCTGGCGCCACCCAGGAGCCTCAGGGCCTTAATCTCACCTACCTGGTCCTGGATCGTTAAAGAAAATATTTATGGAGGTGAAAGTCACGTAACACAGAATTCACCGTTTTTAAGGTGAACGATTCAGTGGCCTTTGGTGCGTCGAACGTTGTTCTGCAACCACAACCTCTATCTAGTTCCAGAACATTCCATCACCCCCAAAGAAGCCCCGTCCCCATCAGGAGTCACCCGCCTCCCCCTCCCCAGCCCCTGACAACCAGGAACCCACTCTCTGTCTCTGCGGATCGGCCTGTTCTGGACGTTTCCCGTCAGTGGAGTCACACGCTGTATGTCCTGTGTCTGGCGTCTCTCACCGAGCGTCGTGTTCTCAGGGTCCGTCCACGTGGTAGGAGGGTCAGGGCTTCACCCCTTTTCACGGCTAAGTGATGTTCCCGTGTGTGGACGGACCACATTTGTTTATTCATTCACCACTGATGGGCATTTGGGTTACTTCCATTTTTTGGCTATTATTACGAATCTCACTAGTTCTATATCCTTTGGGCTTCGGACAAGAACTGATTCATTGTAACTCCTGTAAGCAAAGTGAAACTGCACTGAAAGAGCAGAAAAGCCCGCACAGCTGGGGTTTTATCCCTCAAAGTCCCCGCATAGAACACCCAAGAGCAGGAGGACGCTTCCTCCTTGCAGCCCCCCAGGGTGGAGAGTCCGGGGAGCTTTTAATCTTTACATCGAGATCAGGCTGTGTCTGCCCTGCTCCGAAGAGGCCCTTCGTTGCCTGTTGCTGTCAGAAGAAGCCAGACCTCCTGCCTGCCAGGCTGGGGTGTGGTCCTGGCCCCCCAGATGCCTGCACCTGGTCCCTCCCCAGCACTGGTCCCTCGCTGCTCTCAACCTGCCCCTGCCTGAGGCCTCTGCACTGCTGGTGCCCCCACCTAGGTTCCCCCTCCTCCACCCTTGCCCTCTTTGGCTCCCGCTGAGCACCAAGCCAGGGCAGCACCCCAAGCGAAGCTCCCTGCCCCTCCCCCAGCATCTGTCACGGGTCACGTGGTTCTGCACTTATTTGGGGGATGGTCTCCTTCCCTTCTTTCTTCCCACCCAGATGAGAGCCCCCAGGGCAGGAGAGGTAACAGTAGGTAGGCGCAGTATACAGCAGGTGCTAAAGAAGGAAGGGAGGAGCTCTGGCCCCTGGTTCATGCTCCATCCCAGCTCGGCCCCGGTGTCCCCCCTCCGGGCAGCCCCACCCCAGCTGATAAAGCCCCTCCTCACATTATCGGGCCCTGGGAGGCCCTGCGCCCCATGACTCAGCACTGGCAGCCGTTGCCCAGGTGGACAGGGGCCGGGTCCCTGGGGGCCAACCAGCCTCCCCCATTCACAGAAACGCCCACGCGCAGGGCTGGGGGGCGGGGCAAGGCACCCACACACCCCCACGGCCCCTCCCCTCACGCCCACTGAGGCGGGCAGGGGCTTCCGTGCGCACCCGGTGACCGGGTCTCGGTCCGGCACTGGCGCCGCCCCGCCGGGAGCCCCGCTGTAACCATCCTGTCCCCGGCAGCCCGGCCCAGAGGGTGCGCTCCTGCCCCTTCTCGCCTCCTCCCCAGAGACCCCGGGGCAGGGGCAGACGAACGGATGGACGAAGTCTGGCGGGGAGGAGGCCGGAGGCCGGGTGGGGCGGAAGCACCTGGAGTCTGGAACCCTCCCTGTCAGCCCTCAGGGCTGCGGCCAGGTCAATCCATTTTGCAGCCATGACTGAGCACCTTCTGTATGCTTTTTTTTTGTTTTTTTTTTCTTCCCTGGGCTGCACCACACCGTTTGCGGTGCACGGCTCGCAGGATCTTAGTTCAGGGGTTGAACCCGGGCCCACAGCAGTGGGAGCGCGGAGTCCTAACCACCGGGCCGCCAGGGAATTCCCAACCTTCTGTATGCTAAGGCCTGTGCTGGATGCTGGGGATGCAGTGTGCCCGAGAGAGACCCAGACAACCCCTGGGAGCCCCAAGCCTGCGAGGGGGACGGCAGGAGTCGCACACAGGCAGGGAGGGGGAGGTGGTGAGGGAGCCGGGGCGCCTTTGAAGCCAGCCATCCCCGCGGCAGGATGAGGGAAGGGCAGGATGGCTTGCTGCTGCACACAGTAGGGGCTTAATCCGTGTTCAGAGCAACCTCAGGCTCTTCCCACAAGTTGCCCTCCTGGCACACCTGACCCCTGGGGCCATCCACCCCCGCCAGACGCAGGGCCACATGGCCCTTTCGTTTCCCGTCAGCGCTCCAGGGCTGCAGGGGCCCCCACTGGGCCTGCAGGAAATTGGGGAAGTGATTCTGGGCCGGCCAGAAACATCTGCCAGCTTGGCCAAACCCGCCCCGCCACCAACCAGCATGTGCCCCCTCTCCGAAAAGACACAGCACACCCACCCACGAAACAGATATTAATAAAAGTTCCAGAAACAAGTGGTAGAGCCTGACCACGAAACTAACAATTAAAGGCGCTTCTTTCTGGATTTCCAGATGGTGAGGTTCCGGGGAAGTGCCCTTGTCTCTGGGTCAACCTTTCATGTAATTGGGGTCTCCTGGAGCCTCAGTCTTCCCACCTGTGAAGTGGGCAGGGTGCACCTGGGTCATCCAGGTGGGGGACGAGGGAACCATGGGAACAGACTCTGCAGAGAGAAGAGTCTGGCTCCAGGAAAATGGGTGGGGGGTTGGGGGGCAGTAAGGAGGAGCCACCTCGGTGTCAGGACAAGGATAGTCACCCGCCAGCTCCATGTCACAGCTGGGGACGCCGGCAGGCCCAGCACTGAGGACGCACTCAAGATGGGGAACCATGAGGAGAAACTTCTAGGAAGGCAGCCGCCCCGCAGCATGCAAATGACATGCAAATCCGGGCGGGCAGCCTCCCATCCACCTGGGAGCCCCCACCCACAGGCCTGGCTCTGAGCAGACTGCTATCTGCATGGGAGCCCATTTCACAGACGGGGAAACCGAGGTGCTGAGAGAAGGCCGCAGAGCTGGACTCGACCCCAGTACTGAGCCCCTTGGTGCCTCCGGACCACCTCAGAGCCTTGTGGGGTTGGGGGTGGGACCTTGCCCGAGATCGCCGGGCACTCAGGGGGCACCGGGCAAATGCTCTGGAGTCAGACAGCCAAAAATCCAGAATCTTCAGTCTCTCTTCACTCCCTCCCTCCCTCCCGCCAGCAATTACGAACCCAACGTTCCATGCTGCTCTCAGGGCATTTCGTTTGGGGGTCCCAGGCCCCCAAAACCCAAGGACGATCGTCTGGCTACCGCTTACCCGCTGGCTCGGGGCTCTGAGCCCTGCACCCCGGGCCTGGCGCCCGGGGATTAAAACTCCCACCATGGGGTTTCTTCTGAAAGGAAGCAGCCCTGTTTCCCTGCAGAAGAGCCGCCGGAAGCCGGGAAAGCACCAGAAGGGACTCTCCTGGCAGTCCGGCTGTTCGTAAAGATCCACCTGCCCCGGGAGCGAGGTCCCCACCACTCCCAGGCCGGGTTCTCTGCCCCGCCCTGGCTGTGCTGGCCGGGTCCCCACCGTCCCCGGGCCTCCCCCAGACAGCGCAGGAAGGAAGGGGGGTGCTTCCCGCCTCCCACCCAGGAGTCAAGAGGAAGGGGCCCTGGACGGCTCAGGGCTGGGGGTTCCCGCCCGGCACACCTGCGGGGGCCCCTGCCAGACTCCGGGCCGACGGGAAAACAGAACCCGCCCACGGGGGCCAACGGGCTCAGGGTGCCAACAAACTGACCCGCTGACTGCAAGAGGGGGACCCTGCTCCTGGAACATCCCACCTGCCAGGGAGCAGCTCCCGCAGCGAGTGAGGAGGGGAGACGAGACCCACGCCGAGCACGCAGGGGCCGAGCTGTCCACACCCACTCTCCTCCACCAGGACCCTCGGTGACCGGTAACCAACAATGATGACAACAGGACGCCAGCTCAGGCGCTGGCCCCATTTTCCAGATGCGGAAATGGTGCCCAGAAGGCTGGTGTCAAGAGCAGCTGCCACCTGCACCCCAGCTTGGCTGGGCTCCCCCCAGATGCCAATGGCATCGAAGAAAAGAATAACCCTCAGGAATTCCCTGGTGGTCCAGTGGTCGGGAACCCGTGCTCTCACTGCAAAGGGCGCGGGGCCAGTACCTGGTCAGGGAACTAAGATACCGCAAGCCGCGCCCCAGAGGTGCCCTCAGGCCCCACTTCTCATCCAAGAGCTGGGCACCCTGTTGGTGGGTGCATGGACCAGCTGGAGGACACAGGGAGGGACCGGGCGGGCCGCTGGCCGGGCAGGGTGCCAGCTGAGGCAGGGGCCGCCAGGCCGGGAGAGGGTGGCAGCCAGGCCCACGCACGCCGTCCACTGGGCACTCACGGGAAAAGAGCGGATGGGAGTTAATGACAGGGTGACGAGGGCAGGTGGGCAGATGAGGGTAGAGATGGGAAAGAAGAAAGGAAAAGGACAGAGGAAGAGACCGAGAGAGATGTGAGGGAGAGACAGAAACCGGAGATCTGGGGACAGACGGACCTGGCCAGGTTCCAGGCCCGGCTCTCCCATGCCAGGCAGGGTGGCCTGGGGGAGTCACACCGGTTCCAGCCGGAGCCCCAGGGAAGAATGTTAACGGGGCTCGTCCTAAAAGGGGGGACAAAGAACCCGAGGAGCGGGCGGCCCACCCCCGCCCCTGGGGCTGGGGCCGCTCCCCCTGGTAAGCGGGCCTCACAAGCCCGGAAGATCCACGTTGGAAGCCATGGGGTGAGCTGGGGGACATGACCTAACGGGGCAGAGGCTGGGGTGGCCACGGGGACCCTCAGAGACCCCTCACGGGGCAGAAAGAGAATGATACACAGCCCCAGGGCCCACGGCCACTCCAGCCTGGGCAGAGATGCCACACCTACCCCCAGAGACACTAGCAGGAGTCACACTCCCCCCTTGAGAGGACCCCCTGGCCCCGCCCAGACAGACCACATGGCCCCCCACCTGGACCTCTATGTGGCATGGACCCAGGTCTGCCCCATGGCTGCACACGGACCCTCCCAGCCCTGTCTGGACGCGTGCTCCCACCCCGACACGACACGTGGACCCTCAGCCGTGCCCAGACCCAGCACAGGTCCCATCACCGGGCGTGGTCTCCAGGCGCACATGGACACACCCGTCCAGCCAGACCCAGACACACAAACACAGACACACCCTCGTCCCTCCGCTGGCTGGCTCTCGGATAATGGCCCCAGACGGGCCCGCCCTCTACCTCGGCCTGCTGCACCCACCGGGCACCCCCACTGCCACGTGGCCACAAGGGCGGCCACTTCTGTCTGCTTTGTTCACAGGTGCATGCCTGCTGCCCAGAATGGGGTTGGTACACAGCAGGCGCTCTACATGTGCCTGCGGAAGGCCCAGACTCAGACACACACGCGCACGGGTGGCCCAGCCTGGCCTCTGCGCCGTGAAGCAGTCCCATGACACCCGTGGACCACACGGTCGGGGGTCCCCTAAGGAGGCTCCATGGCCTGGCGGGCTCCCTGAGCATCTGCCCGGCATTGCTGAGCCCCAAGGATCAGGGACCCAGAGCCCTCACTGGATTTTGCATTCATTTCCTGGGGCAGCAACAGGCCGGGGGGCTTGGTACGGGGGTTTGTTCTTCCACGGCTCTGGAACCCAGACGTCCAGGATCCAGGTGAGGCGGGGCTGCGCTCCCTCCAGAAGCTCGGGGCAGGGTCCTCCCTTCCTCACCCAGCTTCTCGGGGCCTCTGGGCTCGTGGCTCCACCACCCCGGTCTCTGCCGCCAACATCACACAGCCACTTTCTGTCTCTGTGTGTCCCTCCTCTTTTTCTAAGGGCACCGGTCGCCCTCCTCCACCACGGCCTCGACTTAACTGCATCACACCTGCAAAGACCCTATTTCCAAACGAGGTCCCCATTCTGAGATTTTGGGCAGACGCGCCCATTCGTGCCCCCCGACAGGTTTCTTCCTGGAATTAGGGTTTCATCTGCTCCTTGCTCATTGTCCGGAAGGCGGAGGTGGAGGCAGGCGGCGCTGACTCTGTGCCCGCCACGCCCCACGAGACCCCCGCCGGCCCTGACCAGGGGCAAGGCTGCGTCCCGAGCTGGGGCCTTCAATAGGCAGATTGGTTACCGTTTAACCCCGTGACCCCCGATTGTCCTCTGGCCGAGCGCAACTGGGCGAGCAGAGGAGGGCGGTCCGGCCCCGCCCCCACGTGTGCCCACCCACAGCCCACAACCCCAGCTGCCCCCGGCCCCTCCCGGAGCAGTGGACGGCGTCTGCAAACGGGGTCGCTGGGCCTTCCAGAGGGCCCGGGATGCCCCTCCGAGTCACGACAGGGGGTGCTGGCTCGAGATCAGAAGGCTCGGCGGGTTGAAGGGTCTTTGTGTCAGGTGGGGAAACTGAGGCACCGAGCGGGTGAGCCCCGCCCAGCATCCCCCGACCGCACCTCTGGATCAGAGAGGGCGCACCCCAGTCCAAGAGCACACAGCACGTGAGGGGAGGAAGGGATGTAACCTGGCGGCGGGACCCCCTGCAGCCCCTGAGGCCCTGGTCACACCTCGCGGCTCCCTGGGGCTGCGTCAGCAAGGCGGCTCGGGAAGCCACACGGACAGGCGCGGGCGGCTGACCTGTGCCCGGGCTGCCGATTCAAGCCACTGACTGGGCAACGTGACTTTCTGGCTAACGGTTAATGGGCCCCACCGCAAGCTCAAGATTCCCGAGACACGGGGCCGGCGGGGCCGGCGGGGGGCACACGTGCACGCACACACGTGTGTGCTTGCAGACCCACGAGCATACAGCCACGTGCACACAAAACAGCCACGGGAAAGGGTCACCTGTCCTCCACCGTACAGACGTGGGGAGGCACGGCGCTGGGATCGACGCACACGGATACACCAGCTCAGCCACCCAGACCCCAGGACACGCTCACAACACGTCCACGCGTGCCAGGGCCAAGTCGCACGGGGGTGCACGCAGACATACACAAACACTCCAGACACGGGGACACAAAGCAGGCGCCCGAGGTGACAGATACACAAGACGCCGCAGATGGGTCCACGTGGCCCCAGACCGTGCACACAGACACACGGGAGAGCCACGCCAGCAAACGCATGGTCACGGACACCGCAAGGGGGTCTCAGGATGCCCCCAGAGCCCCGGCTCTGCAGACACAGACCCCGAAACACACGGGGTCCCTCGAGACGGGAACCCCCAGCCCACAGGGACCCCACGCAGCCACCAGGTCCCCAGGAACACGCGCTCGCCCACGTCAGTGGGCTGGACCCCACGTGCGCCCCACGCCCCGCCGGGCACCACATCCTCCGGCACCCCGCGTGCCATCAGAAAGCGTGGGGAGGGGCCGGGCGCCTGGCAGTGACCTCCGGGGCGAGGAGCAGTGGTGGGCGTGGGCGGCCAGGCCACAGCGGCAGGGACCCCTCGGCGGCGACCGGGCAGCCGGGCGGCGGCGCCGGGGCCAGATAAGGCTCTTCCGGCTGAGTCAGTGTGGTTCCCGGGGCTGGCACGGGTGGGGGCACGGTGCCAGGGCTGCAGGCGGCATCCTCCCCGCGCCCGCCACGGCCCACCTGGCTCCACGCCAGCAGCCGCAGTGGCTTTGATGAGGCGGGCGCTGTCCCGGGAGGGCAGGGCTGGGCTCCCAGGGGGCTTCCTGGCACCGGTCCCGCCCCCAGCACGGGGCCCGGGGACCCCGGCGCCCCAGGAAGACGCCCGGCGCCAGAGCTGGCCTGCAGGACCCATGGGCCTGGGCCTGGGCCCAGCCCACGCTGCCCCAAGCCAACCGGCTCAACGTCATTGGGCTCAGAAGCCAGTGCCTGACCTCCAGCCTGTGCCCAGAACACACTCCACCAAAAAATTCTCCTCCTCCTCCTCCTCCTCCTCCTCCCTGGTCCCACAGGACCGGCTGTAGCGCTGGCCTCTTCCACTCCTGCCTGGACCGTGGACCCCAGAAGGGTTCTCCCAGCATCCCTCTCCCTCCCCCAGCACTAAACCATGCTAAGGCCCCCCTCTGAGCCCACCTTTGCTTTGCCCTAATGTCTGCCCACCCCTACCCCTCCCACTTTATGTTCCAGCCACGCCGTTCCAAGATGCAGGCCCTAACCCTTCTCTGTCCACCTGGCCAACTCTTACATGTCCTACAGAGCCCCAGCTCCAAAGCCCATTCCTCTGGGCAGCCTTCCCTCTAGCCCAGCCCTGACTCTTTAGGGCTGGAGTGCGTGTGTCCCTCTCTGGGCCCCCAGCCTCTGGGGGCTCCCAGGTAGGATGAAGAAACCATCTGCCACCTCTTCCCGGAGTCCCGGCAATTCCTGCTCCCTAATCCCACCCCATTCAGCCCCAAGCAACTCTCATGAGCCCAGAGATGTTCACTGCAGTGTTCTTTACAACAGGGAAACAGGAAAACAGACCAGCGTGTTGGTGTCAGCTCCACAAGGGAACCCGCGACAGCTGAACAGAACTCGACTACTTGAAACACTCTGATAAAACAGACAGATGCAGAGTGAAAATGATGAGAAAAAATGAGAAAAGCAGTAAGTCCGGCTCAGCAGCGTTTGGCAGATCCTGCAGCCTCCCGAGAGACCACACTTCGATACCTTTCGCGTCACATTTCTGTGTAAACGGACAGAGAGAGGCCTGGGAAAACTGTAGCTGCTGCCAGCTGGGTCACAGAGGGGGCTGGCAGGCCTCAGGCCTCACTGGAATCCTTCCCTTTTTATCCGCCACTGGAATGGTGTCAAGTACCACTTCTAGCATCGAAAAAGCACTTTAAAAACATATATATGTGTACCTTCCATAATTTAAAAACTCCAAGTGAGGTGAAAGGAGCGGAGAAAAAAACCAAAATGTGACCCCAGCCTCTTGCTGAGGACGCACCTAAGGTCCAGGGCTTCACCCCAAGTTGCTCGAACCCATTGCCGGGGCCACACACGCTAGGGTGGAGGAGGACACCCACGGGAATTCAACAGGCCCCAGGAGGCCCAGGGAGGGGAGAGGGGACGGGCGGGGTCCACAGCAAGGCCTCAGCAGCCCAGAGAGGCCTTTCCTGCCTGGGGGCCTGTGTGTCCTGGCACCGGGTCCTGACACCCTGCTGTCGGGCCCTGGACCAACCGCCTCCATTTCAGACGAGGAGACCGAGGCTCAGAGGGCCACCCGGGCTCCCCTGAAAACCTGCAGCCAGGGGGCCCTGCCCCCGGCCCCTCACCATCTGTCCACTCCTCCAGTACCCCCTGGGGCCACATCCCAGCTCTGACACCTCCCCCGTGTGACCGTGGGCAAAGCTGCGGGACAGCTCTGCACCTCAGCTTCCACGACTGCTCAACGGGGCAAATGCAGCGCCCCCCCCCCACCCCCGCAACCACGAAACGAAGGCACACGAGACACACATGAGACGCTACACCTGCCGCCTGCGCGTAGTCGGGTGACAAAGACCAGCTAGAACAGTCATCTCTATATCTCTGAGCTCATTTACAAGTGGTGGGGAGCAGACACGACCTTGGAGGGGAGGGAAAATAAAGATCCCGACCTTTAATGCAAATCAGAACCACAGTGAGATTGCACGTCACCCCACCAGGACGGCCGGAGTCAAAGTCACGACCACAAGCGTCGGCGAGGACGTGGAGAAACTGGAACCTTCACACGGCTGGCGGGGATGCAAAATGGAGCCGCCGTGAACAGCAACAGCGTCTCAGAAGGTTAAACACAGAGTTGCCACATGACGCAGCACCTCCACTCCTAGGTACACGCCTGCGGGAGCTGAAAGCACGCGTTCACGCGCAAACTTGTACACGCACGCGCATAGCAGCCAAAGGGAGAAACGACCCAGTGTCCATCGGTGGACGAATGCGTAAGAAGTGCAGGGTATACATGCGTATAATGGAATATCACTCAGCCACAAAAAGGAAAGAAGCCCTGACACTCGCTACCGTATGGACGGACCCCCAGAACACGATGCTCAGGGAGAGAAGCCAGACACAGAAGGACACACAGGGTGTGATCCCACGGATGGGAAACGTCCGCAACAGGCAGATCCACAGAGACGGAGAGTGGATTCCTAGTTGTCAGGGGCTAGAAGAGGGGATGGGTGGGGGTAAGAGCTAAAGGATACATTTTAAAACGTTTGTTTTTTTAAAATGTTTTGTTTTGCGGTACGCAGGCCTCTCACTGCTGTGGCCTCTCCCGTTGCGGAGCACAGGCTCCGGATGTGCAGGCTCAGCGGTCATGGCTCACGGGCGCAGCCGCTCCGCGGCACGTGGGATCATTCGCGGACTAGGGCACGAACCCGCGTCCCCTGCACCGGCAGGCGGACTCCCAACCACCACACCACCAGGGAAGCCCTAAAAGGTTTATCTTGGAGGTGACGAAAATGTTCTAAAATTGACTGCACAACCCCGTGAATGTACGAAAAACCACCAGATCGCGCTTTCAGTAGGTCAGTTACGTGCTAGGCGAACCTTAAGTCAATAAAGCTGTTAATAAAAACCCCAGCGCTTGGGTCATTGAGACTAAAGATTCCGATCCTTAAGTGGCTGAAGATCTGCAATTAAGACTCTGCTTGCTTAAAATCCCACAACGGCACAGCCCTGCCAGTAACAGGAAACCAGGATTTCACCAGGGTGCCATACCTGATGGCAGCAGGCTGAGATCCTATTCGCTCCCCACGACACACTACGAGCGCAGCCAGTGCTGGCCTCCAGCAGCGTGAGTCCCCGGGGCCCCATGGCAGCGAGGTTCCAGGCTTTCAAGGAAAGATTCCGTGGCCCTGAGCCCGCTGCTCCCGGCCCCTCCCCAGCCTGGCTGCCCCCCAGACCCCGTAGCCGGCGGCAGAATTTCACGGCTGTCGAGGGTTTTCGGGCGGAAGTCAGGCCTAGGCCCTGCCAAGACCGGGGAGGAAGAGGCAGTGATGGTGCCAAGCGGGCGGCCGGCCGGCCCCGCTGCCACGTGCCAGGAAGGGGGTGGGGCAGGCGCCAGAGTCAACACAGCCCCCGACATCTGCTGGGCTGGCTGGGCCCAGGCCACTGTTGACACTGGCCGCACAGATGCCTGGCCAGCTGGGCGGGAGGGCAGTGCTGGCAGCTGGACCTGCCACAAACAGGCAGGCACAGGATCCTGGCACAGCCCCCCGCCTGCCCACAACTTCCCTTAGCCCCCACCGTCTCGGAATCCAATTCCATGCCCCGCGGGGCCCAGCCGGGTGGCGGCGTCTGGCCTCCCCACACAAGCCAGGCTGCGTCCTACCCCAGGGCCTTTGCACGGGCGGTTTCCTCTGCCTGCCACGCCACCATCCCTCAGTGTGAGGGCCCAGCTCCTTCTCCGACCAGGCTTGGAGCAAGTGCCACATCCCGAGAGGCCTCCCCACATCCCCAGCTGGACGCCAGATCTCGTTTCCTACCCATTTGCTTACGGACTTTCTCTGAGTCCAGCAGAGGAGCCGCGTAGCCAGTAGGTGCGCCATAAGCGTGAGACTGACTGCGTGACCTGAGTTCCCTGGGCCCCTTGGGCCTCAGTTTCCCCAAACGTGCCCTGACCCTGGGAGTCCTCAAGACGTCATCATCGTGTTCAAAGACCAGCAGGACAATGGCGCCTGGAGGCCCTCTGTTCCTGATGGGCCGAGGGGGCTTTGCGGCCAGGACACCTGATCCCTGGACTCTGCCTGGCCTGGCCACCCAAGTCCCATCTCCCGCCAGTGCTGGGCCGGTGTTGGGCCACGCAGCAGAAGCTGCTGGGCAGGGTCAGGGCTACCTGTCGACCCCCAACCCCACAGGGGCTGCGGCCTTGTCCCTTCCTCTGGCCTGGCCGTGACCCTGTGAGGCGTGGGGTGGGAGGCGTCTGGCTCTGGCCCCCCGCCTGGGGCTTCCTGAGGGTTGGACTCAGGGCACATGACAAATATTCGGTGAGTCCATAAATATAACTCACCCGTGAGGTTCCCGTTTGTGTTATCTTGACTCCAGCGGACGTCAAGAGCTCGGTTCTGGGAAACCCGTCCCCCACCCCCAATTCCTCGCCCCTGTTTCCTTATCTGCAGAACTAGACAGACAGCACCCCAGCCACAAGTGGCTCCTCAAGAAGAAGAGGGAAACTGAGGCAGGGAGCGGGGGGGTGGGGGTGGGGAGGACCCCTGATCCCAGGCACTGGCTCAGGCTGGCGTCCACACGCAGAGGAAAAGCCTTCAGGGGGGAGGGGGCAGCCGGGGCCACACGTGGGGAGCGGCCAGCCACGCCCTGAGGAGATGACGTCTGCTGGCTGTCAGCCCACCCCTTGGCACTGCCACCCACCCGCGTGCCAGGACCCAGGCGGAAGCCAGGCGGCCCCACCCATCCCGAGATGCCTGGGCAGGGGATTAACCTTCCTGCCCGTTCCTCAGGCTGGCCTCCTGCCTCAGGGCCGCTGCCCTGGCCGTGCCCGCCCCGCGGGCACTGTCCTCTTCTGCCTTTATACCGGCCCCGTCCCTCCCGTCCCCGGCCCTGGCTTGCTCCTCTCACGCCGGGTGTCCAGTTCCCAGTTCTGTACCTTCTCTGAGCTTCTTCAGGGTCACCAGGGTCCTGCCACCCATTCTGGAAGCCAGCACGGGCGGGGGAGGGCGCCCCAAGGCCGTACACGGCCACCTCCGGGCTCCCGTGCGCCTGGCGCGTCCGGAGCCTCAGATGAGGCTCGGGCGCCAGGCCTGGGAGGCTAGGTCCCCACCGTCCACTCTCGGGGGTCGGGGCAGGGCCCAGCTGGCCTCAGGCTGGAATGCAAGCCCAGCCGGCCGCCCCGGCCGCCATCTGGTTTCCATCTGCCCAGCCCAGCGAGGCCCAACTTCAAAGGATCCCCCGCCCGGCCACTTCCTCTGCCCTGGCCGCCCGCGGGGAAGGCACCAGGACGGCCCGCTTCCTCCCCACCCCTCCGGAGTCCCCAGGAGCTGCTTGGCCGTCCACACCAACGTGGCCACCCCCTGGCTCACCCCCCTCTCCACAGCCACAGGCGCAACAGATCAGACTCGACGCCACGGACAAGGCCTCTGGCCCCGCGTCCCTGAGCCCCGGCCCCTGCCCGCCCGCCGACCGCACCCATGAGCCCCGTGGAGCCTCGTGCAGGCGCGAGGCCTTTCCCAGGGCCGGTGCCTCTGCTCAGAACCCCCTCCTTGCTCTATCTGTCTGCTTGCCCTCTGGTGCACGTGGAGCCCCCTGAACTTTGCCCTCGTGCCCCCACATCCGTGCATGTACCGGCCAGCCCGTCCCACCCACGGGGCACAATCCCACACTGTGGCTTCCACGAGGTGCCCAGCAGCCGGCAGGCGAATGCCTGACCATCGGGGGCGCGTCGGAAGGACCCTGGCGGCGGCCGCCCACAGCCCGTTAGGACGCGAGGCCCACCTGCTTGAACTGCTCCTCGTACGTCCAGTCCCCGTGGTCCGGCGGCTGCAGCTGGGGCACCGCGTGGGCAGCCCCTCCGGGGAGGGCCGGGCCAGCCCCCGGGCGCTCCTGGCCGCCCAGAGCCCGGGGCCCGCCGTCGCCGCGGAAGGCCTGGAGCGGCTGGGCCTTGCGGGGGAACAGGGCTGCCGGACCCAGGCCTGCGGTGCCCGGGGGCCCGAGCCCCTCCTCGTCCTCGTAATCCTCGTCCTCCTCGTCTTCCTCCTCTTCCCCCAGATCTTCCTCCAGCTCCTCCTCCTCCTCCTCCTCCTCCTCCTCCTCCTCCTCCTCCCATTTCGGCTTCCTGGGGCAGACACAGGGCGTGGGTCAGGGGAGAAGGCAAGGCCCGCGCGTCCTCCTGCCTCATTCTCCCTGTCTGCGCGTGGGGGAGCAGGCCCACGTGCTCTGGCTGCCGAGAGCACCCGCGAGGAGACCAGCTTAGGTCGTGGGCCTTACTCTCCTTGTTCCCAGTGAGCTCAGAGCAACTAGAGGTGC